>NC_080583.1:2775000-4057500 GCF_029962835.1 Magnolia sinica | reverse complement strand
ACGAAAAAAGGACGGACAGCGTAAAGACGCTGTCCGTTTTTTACGCCGAAGATAGAAGGAGACGGGTCGCCTTCGGTTTGACCGGACCGGCTGGTCCGGTGCAGCGCACGTGTTTGTACACTCTACGCACTTCCCACTTGTTTGGGGTCCATGATGATGGATCCCAGACATCCGCTCCGTTCATCCGTTTTGTCTCCTCAGATAATGGGTTGAGACCAATATTTTAGGCATATCCAGATCTCAGGTGGGCCCAAAATCAATGGTTTATGGGCTGCTCTTAGCGTTGGGCCACTTGTAGAGGGATCCAATGGCTGAAATTTGACGTGTACGGTTACTTTATGGTCCTCAGGCCACGTATGAAGTTTCGAACTGATCAGATGTTGGGAATCCTATGATCTTACATTCTGGCTGACTTTCAAGCCACTTGAGCTTCAGTTTCTCAATTTCTCGGACCCCTGGCGTAAATTTTCTTCGATCTTTGTCCCCTGGAGTCCGTCCCTTGCCTTTGGTAATGCCTGAGCTTTAAATTTATGCTTTTAACGTCCTTTCCAACCCATGCTCGTAAACATACTCTGCATCACAAATATGATTAAATCAGGTCATTAACTGGCATCATGCTTGTAAATCTAGGAAATAATTGGGGTCTAATATGCAATATTTGACCCTCAACAGAGCTCTTCCGTGGGTGATTCCCTAAAAGGATCAACACACACGGGTGCTCTGCCTTGGGTATTTACCCTAAAAGTCTATTCACCAGGTGCTCTACTGAGGGTCATTTCCTAAAAGGATCAACATCAGTGCTCTGCCGAGGGTGATTCCCTAAAAGGATCAACATACATGGGTGCTCTGCCTTGGATTAAACCAAAAAGGATTTTAGATGACTGTATTATCTTATTTTGTTATTATGAAATACAATTTATTATTATTATTATATAAAATATCAATTTAATACTCATAATTGATCCTATTTATTTTATTGAGTTGTATTGGTGTTAACATAGAATTTTCAATTTTGGGAAGGATGTGACCTTACGAGATATCGTGCTCACACGCATATAGATTAGTTTGCAGGGTTTGTATATGAAGAATCAGTTAGGCAAGATTGAAGACTTTTTTCCTTATTTATTTAGAAGTTAATTAAAGATCAATGTATGTTGTTATTAATTATTTTCGAATATCAATATAACTAAATATTCAATGATTTATTTGTGGATGTTATTTAATGATAATTATTTTGAACCTTTTTAGTTGCTCTGATTGCCTTGAAAATGCATGAAAATAATGTGGGTTGCAATGTATATTTTGTTTAAGTACAACTCATAATCCTGGAATTCGGGTTAGGGCCTGGCCAACTCGGGTACCATCATTCACTGAGTCAACATCAAGCAACTCAACATTACCCTTGAGGTAACTTAGTTTACTGAAATTCAGTTTCTCACCGAGTTTACTGAAGATATGCCAAATTAGTAACAGCCACTAGACCAGGCGTGATCCCAACTCACTTTACTTACTCGATATTTTCCCCACAACTGATCTAGAAGCCATGCTACTGAAGTCGAATCGGCGGCCAAGAGGAAGGACGACAGCTACTCACTCCTTCTCTTCGCTTCTTCTTCGTCTTCTCTTTCCTCTTCCTTTCCTTGTTGGAAATCCAGAGAATCTCAGGACACACCAGGATCCTGGAATAAACTTGAACCCTGTCTGAGTTGCAATGGTGAGTCACAGACTTGACCCTTCCCTCAATCTCTCTTTCTTCTTTTCTTCCTCATCTCCCTCCTAACTATTTCTTCTTCCTCATCTCCTCTGCTAGAATGACCATGTGAAAACCAGGGACTTGGCCCGATCTTGCAGACTCGAAGGAAAGCCAAGCCAGATCTGTGGCACAAATGTAAGAAGTCCTTCTCCCTCTCTATTCCTCTTCTTTTCATCCTCTTTTTCCTTTATTTCTTCTTGTCTTGCCGCTGATACACCAGCTACATGGTGCGGGTTGTAGGATACAGACGAGTCGACGAGTCGACTCGGCGTAAGGCAGCACCAAGAATGGCGCCCTATATATTTTTTTCTCCCTCCTTTCCAATCCGTTGCCCTAAAAGAAGTCTTTAAATAGGGTTCTATTAACCTGTTACTAAATGCTTTTATCCCAACTAATCAGCCGATTAGTTACCGGTTAGCGTTTTTAACTTGTAAGAGTTTTGAGAAGATGATCCTGGCCACTGATTGTATGGAGAGATTCTGACGATACGGATGAGTTTTTGGGCTCATGATTTATCTAATGGATCACTCAAATCAAAGATCAGGGTCACATGCAAGGTAGCGGGTTTCACCAGCCGATTGGAGAAGAAGGTGGTTGATCATGGCAAGTTGATCACTGTAGGACCCACCATTTAAACAGTCAATTGGATTTTCTAATGAGATTAGGTTTCCGTTTGCAGCAGCGACTCTTTAGTTGTAAAGAAGCCCTACCTCATGTGGAGTGGAATGGACGGCTGAGATTTTCCTATGTGAAGGGTTTGGATTAAAGGAGAATCCCGCACATGGCCTGTCAGCTAAGAAGGAAAACAGATTTCCGTTTTAGGAAATGAGTCGTGCGCACAACTCCTCTTGCGCTAGATCTTGTGCGCCCATGGTTGCAAATAAATGGGTCTGAGGAGTTGGGTTTTGGCTAGTTTCGAGAGCTTGAAAAGATGGACAGTTCAGATTACTTATACAGTTGTGAAAGGTGGGCCATGATCATCGTACACAGACACTGTCCATTTGAATTTTGGAAAGGAGGGAAAAATTCCTCCTTTTTGAGATTTATCGGGTCAAACTCTGTTTGACCGTGAGTTTGGCTCAATATACTAAGGTTGTGCACGAACTATGCACACGTGCACCCCAAAGTGGGGTCCACCGATATTAATTTGACAAATCCACTCCGTCTATCTACTTTAATAGGACATTTTATGATTTGAAATAGGACATGAGGCTTATTCAATGCTTAGGCGGTCCATAAAAACTTGATTTGATTTATTCCATTGACCCTTATTAATCCAACAGTCAGGTGATTTCAATCCGAACTCCAACGGTCAAAAAGATCTTAGGAATTTGTTTGGATAATTATGACACTTAATCTATAGGCTTCCATTGTTAATGCCTTTATTATAACTTCTTTCATAATATAAATTATTATCATTTGTCTTAATTTAGCATTGTAGTGTTTAGTCCTATTTAGCATTGTCCTTATGGTAGATCAATCCTTATCAGTCATGTACTCGATTCTTAAGGTAATTTTTAACTATTATGTGGGCCACACCACATGAACGTCTAATTACCAAATCTTGATTTACTGAGTATTCAGACCATCCAATGGTTGGATTGACTAATATATAGTCACCAATAACCCTAGGGATCCTTAGAATGTTTACGTGTGATTTGGGAGTTGGATGTGCAACCAGAAAGGAAATTACTTATAATGGTTAGACTTAGGCCAGGTTGTAGGTGAATATTAACATAAGATAGGTCGGCACTTATACTACATTAGGTTACACGGTAACACCCGAGTACTAGAAAGTACGAGGTGTAACAATCTACCCCCTATAATGAAAAATCTCATCCTCGAGATTTGATAATTCTCATCCTAATTATTATCGGTGTCAGTGGCAGGGTTATCCTAATGGCGTTCCCTACCTTACATAAGTCCAAGTTTGCCATCATAATCTGGATTTAAATACGATATTACATAATTTTATCACCACTCTTGTATTTTTAATAAAGCAGATCAATTAATGTTTTTAGGTTTCACAAATTATTAGAAATCTTTTCAAGACCTACGACAATTAGGGATTTGTTTTAATGCCCATAATCGTCTCCATTTCTTAATGCATGATTTGAAAAGTTTTAAATCACAATTTCTACATGAAAATTTGAGTTCAAAATTTGCCAAACTTTTCTAAATTCTCAAATCTAGTCTCATCATTTCACCCTTAATCAATTCTAAGTGCCAGAAATTGTAAGCAGTACGACTCTTAAGTATGGAGATGTAATTGAGAATTCAAATCACGATTCCAAGTATGATTCTTTAGGCTTATAGAGTGTTTAAATTTGATCTTATATATGATATGGTGGGTAGGGAATTTCCTAAAATGTCCAAGTTTGACTTACTCACTGAGTGTTGTGAAAATGTTATTTTAACTAAAGAAGATTATAGAAAAAGTTCAAATTCTTGACTTCTAAAAATGTTCTCAATGATTGCAATCACATCATAGTGGGCATTTGTTCTCCCACGGTACCTAAGTTTAATTTTTAAGTTCAAAATACTATTCTGATAGCTTACAAGGAAATCAAAGTTTTTGTTTTTAAGTTCAAATGTACACCCTAAAATTTCAAAGAAGCATAGGCTTTTACGTTTCTATGTTCACAATTTCTCCCTAACTCTAAGGGAGTTCTAAATAAATTCAAACGACTATCCCATCAATTCTAAAGGGAAATTAAATTTAGGTCTCTACATTCTGAACTTCCGTAATCCCAAAGTAATTCCAATCAAGTTTGAATGTCCATCCTAATGAATTCAAGGGAACCTAAGTTTAATTTCTACGTTCAAACAACTAAACCTGAAATTTTCTAAGGAACTTAAAGTTTGGATCTCTAATCTCCAACATTTTGACTTAAGACATTTAAGGTTTGCATAAGTCAGTTTTCCAAAGGCAAGGTTTATCTACACTCTCTCTGATACCATATGTAACACCACGACTCCTGGAACCCAAGTGCACTACCCGTTTTCCAAAAACCCGAGCGTTAACCTTTAAATATCCCAAATTCCATGTACATTTTTTTTATTAGAGTTAATAAACTAGCGGGACAGAAGAAAATCAAGTATAATAGGGAGTCCAAATATACATAACCAATATTTCAAGTGGTTACCCAAAAACTTATGCAAACCAATGTCTTAACTTATTACAAAATATAACAGTACAAATTAAAATGAAATGAAATCAGGAAAGAGAGTCGTAAGGTCCTCTGGCTCCTCCTAATCCACATGAACACAAGTATGTGCATCATCTGTGTATCCTGCACACTGAATGCGGTTCGATAGTGTCAATGGCTATCACAGTGGGGTATACCCCTCAAGATTTATCGTATCATCAAGATAATTATGCATAGTTAACAAGGTAGTGTATAACAAATATTACACAATAATTATCATGAAAATCAGATACGGTTCATCAAATACACATTCATTAAATAAATTTAACAAAGATGATTTTGTTTAAAGGCATGGATGCAAGCACATGCTCACAGACCTGGGGATGCACATCCAGCTGATAAAAAGTCACCTAAGGAGAACTAGTCACCCGAAAAAGTACACCAGGTATGCTCAAGGCGAACCAGCCATTCGGAAAAGACTATGATATATAGATCACCCAAGGAGGTCTAGTCACCAAAAAAAGTACACAAAGTACACCGAAGGAGAACTAACTACCCAGAAAAGACCATAATAATATATAGATCGCCTAAGGAAGACTAGTCACTTGGAAAAATATATAAAGGTATGCCTAAGGAGAAGTAACCACCCGGAAAAGACCATAATAATAGATAGATCGCTCAAGGAGATCTACCCACCTGGAAACTCAAGGTACACCCAAGGAGAACTAGTCACCCGGAAAAGACCGCATCCCATGAAAATGCATGATTAGACAGACCATTATTATTCCAATTTCAAATAATCAATTTAGGAAAACTTAAAGGTCACTAGGGGGGTTTGTCACCCATCATACGCCGACAACTTAGGTATAGTGTCCCATTCCACCATCCCTGACTCATGAGACTAACAAATAGGATGTTCAAAGGTAACCCTTTTAACTAGTGGCCAATTTTAGTCCAACAAGTGGAACTTACCATCGCAAAGTTATACAAAGACAATCCATTAAAGCCACATGAGGCAATTGTTCCATAAAAGTTGTAAGGGCCAAATATTCCATTTAACGGTACGATAAGAAGGGATTATTCCCCAAAAGCCATATATGCATAAATGATCTACAATGTGGTAAGTTTACAATGTAAATTTATCTATTCTATTACACAGATAGCCACTAGTTCGAGTACCTCTAATCATTCCATCAAGTAATCATGGGTGATAAATTAAATGACATATAATAATATCGAGATAGCACATGCATGTCCAAAGTGTATATTTCAAATCAAATTAAAGGCATTTAGGGCGTGTTTGGGCAGTGGGATTAGAACAGATTAGGTGGGATGGGATTCATCTAGTCCTGTGCCAATTTCACTCCATGTTTGGGAAGAATGGAAAAGCTTGGAATTAGATTGATGGAATTGCATTGGGTCCCATGCCAATTTCACTCAATGTTAGCAAGTTGTGTAGGTCCCACCATGATGTGTGGACTATATCCACACCGTCCACCCATTTTTTGAGATTAGTTTAGAGCATGGGCCAAAAAATCAGGTAAATCTAAAGCTCCAGTGGACCCCACCATAGAAAGCAATGGGGATTGAATACTTACCGTTGAAAACTTCCTTGGGGACACATAAGTTTTGGATCTATCTCAATTTTATGCCCATGCCATAAAATGAGGTAACAAAACAAATGAACAGTTTAGATATAACACATGTATATTATTCTCATTAATTTCAAATGATGGTGAGTATATCCATTCAATATACCACCGTATTATCAACAAAGCATGGCATTAATCTTATCCCATGGCAACAGGGGACAATCCCTACCTTGGGTAATAATTATGTTTTTTGAATCCTATCCCACCTAATCCCATCTAATCCCACCGCCCAAACACGCCCTTAATTCACAATGAATCCAATTCCTCAATTATTTTAAGGATTCAAAATCAACAAGAGTAACCCACTACCTTAAGCAATTAATGAGGTAAATGAGTAAGGAAAAATAGTGGATCTAATCATCAAGATGTAGAAAAAACTTGAAAGGTAATCCTCACCTTTCAAGAGTTGAATTGGCTTCCTATTGTTGTTGGAATTGTTTGTACACATCTATGAATCCAATTCCAACTACACTTTAAACCATTTGGTCATTTAGATTGCAACACCAATCCCTTAACTCATTCTACTCGGTTTTCCAACTCGAAATCAAAGGAGGCCGATCTCAATACGGTGGTTTGTAAATCTTAATTCCTTTGAAACTTGACTCAACTCGATGATAAACCGAATCCTCTCTTTAACCCAACTAGATCAACCCAACTTGTTTCCGACTCAGGATCTCCTTGGTGCGTCGAATCCACATGGGCTGGTAGTAATGCTCAGTGCAGCTAAACCGAACTCGGCCCCAAATTCTTGCTTCAACTTAACATAATGAGTCAACTTGGCCTAAACTGACAGCCATATCTTCTCCTTCTCTTTCTTCTCCTTCTTCCTCCGCCCTTTTCTATTGTAATAGTAGCTTGATTAAGTCAGATCTGAACTAGTTCAGACCAAGCCTTGAACTAGATGATGATTCACTGAGTCACCATTGGACCAAGCGTGATCCCAACCCACTTTACTTGCTCGATATTTTCCCCACAACCGATCTAGAAGCCACGCTACTGAGTCGAATCGGCGGCCAAGAGGATGGACTGCAGCTGCTCACTCCTCGCTTCTTCTTCTTCTCTTTCCTCTTCCTTTCCTTGTTGGAAATCCAGAGAATCTCAAGACACACCAAATCCTGAAATAAACTCAAACCCGGTCTGAGTTGCAATGATGAGTCACAGATTTGACCCTTCTCTCGATCTCTCTCTTTCTTCTTTTCTTCCTCCTCTCCCTCCTGACTCTTTCTTCTTCCTCATCTCCTCTGCTAGAACGACCATGTGAAAACCCGAGACTCGGCCCGATCTTGGAGACTCGCAGGAAAGCCAAGCCAGATCTGAGTTACTTGGCACGGTAGCTCGGTTTGGCACAAATGCAAGCAGTCCTGATCCCTCTCTATTCTTCTTCATTTCATTCTCTTTTTCCTTTATTTCTTCTTGTCTTGCCACTGATACACTAGCTACATGGTGTGGGTTGTAGGATACAGACGAGTCGACGAGTCGACTCGGCGTAGGGCAGCACCAAGAATGACACCCTATATATTTTTTCTCCCTCCTTTCCAATCTGTTTCCCTAAAAGAAGTCTTTAAATAGGGTTCTATAAACCTATTACTAAATGGTTTTATCCCAACTAATCAGCCGATTAGTTACATGTTAGTGTTTTTTACTTGTAAGAGTTTTGACAAGATGATCCAATCCACCGATTGTATGGAGAGATTCTGACGATACAGATGAGTTTTTGGGCTCATGATTTATCCAATGGACCACTCAGATCAAAGATCGGGGTACCATGTAAGGTGGAGGGTTTCACCAGTTGGTTGGAGAAGAAGGTGGCTGATCATGGCAAGTTCTCATCGGAGGGCTGATCACTTGATCTGAGGCATATGGATGGTATGAATTTGATCATTGACACAATGTGAAAAATGGGAAAAAATGATGGATTTAGAGGTGGTTCTGGACCATCTCTAAAATTGCTTGGTTTTAAGATGCTTTAAAGACGGCCGTAAACCGTCTCTAAACTTTTAGACGGCCCTTGACCGTCCTTATTATTGTCTTAAAAATTTTAACGTCCACAAATCATTTAAGACGGTCAAAAACCGTCGTTAAGTGCAGATAAAAGACGGCCATTGACTGTCTGGAATAAGAGACGGTCTCTGACCGTCTTATATGTCGGCATTTGAGACGGTCAAAGACCGTCCGTATTAGAGAAGGTCATTGGCTATCTCTTACTGGTAATTTGAGACTGTCAAGGACCGTCTCAATTAGAGACGGTCGTTGGCCATCTTTTCCTGTAATCTGGGACTGTCAAAAATATTCTATATTAGGGACAGTTCTTAGCTGTCTCCGTTTAAGACTGTTAAGGACCATAATTAAGTTTGAATTGTTAATCCAGAATTAGAAGTTGTAAACATTGATTGAGTTATGATCTCACGTCACATGTCTCTATTAGAGACGGTCTTTGACTGTCTCATATGCAGTCATTTGTGACGGTCAAAGACCGTTTGTATTAGAGACGGTCATTGGCCGTCTTGTATTGGTAATATGAGACTGTCATGGACCGTCTCAATTATAAACGGTCATCGGCCGTCTTTTACTGTTTTTCTAAAGTTGTCAAAAATAGCCTGTATTAGGGACGGTCCTTAGTAATCTCTATTAGAGACAGTCCTTAGCCGTCTTATTATGGTTATTCGAGACTGTCAAAGACCGTCTCTATTAGAGACGGTCCTTAGCCGTCTTATTATGGTTATTCAAGACTGTCAAAGACCGTCTACATTAGAGACGGTCCTAAACCGTCTCTAATGCTTAAGTCAAAAATTAAGAACAAAAAAATTTATGAATTTCGAAGAAAAAAAAAAGTTAAAAAGCTTAGAAAAATAACTAACAATGTTTAAGAAAAAAATTTAGATTTTGAAAAAAAAAATGTAATTTTAAAAAAATCTAGATTTTGAAACAAAAATTAAGAACTTTCAATAATGTTGATAATTTTGAAAAAAAAAAATCGATAAGAAAATGATATTTTGAAAAAGAAAATTTTAAAAATTAAACAAAATTATAAAAAAATTGACAAATTGTTTAAAAATATATTTTTAAAAAAAGAAAACTAGATTTTGTATTTTGAAAAGAAAAATTAAAAAGTTGTATAACAAAAGTGATATTTAAAAAATGATATTTTGAAAAAGAAAATTAAAAAAATTAAAAAAAATTGTGAAAAAATTAACAAATTGTAAAAAATATATATTTTTTAAAAAAGAAAACTAGATTTTATATTTTGAAAAGAAAAATTAAAAAGTTATATAACAAAAATGATATTTCAAAGATGATATTTTGAAAAAGAAAATTTAAAAAATTAAACAAAATTGTGAAAAAATTGACAAATTGTAAAAAAATATATATTTTAAAAAAGAAAACTAGATTTTGTATTTTGACAAGAAAAATTAAAAAGTTATATAACAAAAGTGATATTTTGAAAAAGAAAATTTTAAAAATTAAACAAAATTGTGAAAAAATTGACAAATTGTAAATAATATATATTTTTAAAAAAAAAAGAAAACTAGATTTTGTATTTTGAAAAGAAAAATTAAAAAGTTATATAACAAGATTTCGATAAAAAAATGATATTTTGAAAAAGAAAATATAAAAAATTAAACAAATTTGTGAAAAAATTGACAAATTGTAAAAAAAAATATATTTTTTTAAAAAAAGAAATCTAGTTTTTGTATTTTGACAAAAAAAATTAAAAAGTTATATAACAAAAGTGAGATAAAAAAAATGATATTTTGAAAAAAAAAATTAAGAAATTAAACAAAATTGTGAAAAAATTGAAAAAATGTAAAAAAAATTATATATATATATATATATATTATAAAAAAGAAAACTAGATTTTGTATTTTGACAAGAAAAATTGAAAAAAAAAAAAGGATCTATACCAAATTGAATGGATGTGGCCTACAATACACAAGATGGGATTAAAAACATGTAAACGTGAAAAGAAAAAAGAAAAAGAAGAAGAAGAAGAAGAGTGTTAACTCGAGGTTAAGAAAAAATATACACGTTTAAGAAAGAGGAGTCCAAATCAAAGTTCCTCAATACCTTGGTAAAAAAGAAAATGGTCTAAATTCAATAGTAATATCAAATGGTTGAGATTATCCAATCATTGTGATATTAAAATAAGTGTTCTACCCAACAAAATAGATGTACCCTTCAACAAAATAGGAGTGCAGACCAAAGGAGATTGAAGCATATAGATGTTTAAAAAGAATAATACAAGTCAATGTTCCTCAGGATAGTTAAAAAGAAAATGGTCCAAATTAATCCAACGACAATTTCAGACAGTTAAGATCATCCAATCAGTGTGACCTTTGGATAGGTACAGGTATGCCAGGTGCAGGGTGGGTGAGTTGCCAACATTAAGAATTGGTACCAAATGCATACATTAGTATAGGCCATTCTCATGTTATCATTTTTCGGCTATTAACTCGTCTCCAAAGCAATGAGATGTAAACTTGCACAGCTTAGATATAGTTTAAGCTACTTGTTAATTAAAAAGGAACTGAAACATAGTTTAAGCCAAACGGAATCTTAAAAAAAAAAAAAAGACGACCGACATCCATCCAATCGTACCAAGTCCACCAATCAGGTGGCAAAGATTGTTCCATGAAGGCATTCCCAGCTATCCACCCATCCACAGTCGGCCCCCACATATTAGCTCTAAGGACTCCAAAACAGTAAACACAACACATAAGTCTCACTAGAAACCCTAGAACTTTCAGAAACACAAGACACTGACACTGACAAAATTTTTTCTAAATGGAATCAAATTAATATCAGAGGTTAGTTTCCAAACACCACTAGTAGAATCGAACAATCTTTAACAAGAAAACAAAATCAAACCCTACAACCCCTAGAATTCAACATATAGCCTCATCAAACAGCAAAATTTAAAGGTGAAAAAAATCATCATAAGAGCGATTTCATAACCCACCTAAGATTATTGAGTTCTTATGATTCAAAATCACATCCTAAATATATGATGGAAAAATATATGGACGATGTCGATATACAAAAAATATATCAAGGTGGGCCATACACGGTTAGAGTAACACTCATGAAGGAGTTATGTAAATAGTGAAATGGTACTATAAGGTCACCTCATGGGAACTTCCCATGAGGTTAATCTGTGTGCGCCCCACCATGATGTATGTAGAACATCAACACCATGCATTTGATGTGTCCCATTTAAGTCCAAAAATCAGTCGCATACAAAACTCAGGTGAGCCATAACATCTAAAACTATGTGAAGACATCCCTAAAACATATAAAAGCAATTAATTGGTGGGGCCCACATGAGTTTTGGATGTGTGTGAAACTTGGGCCGACTCCTCATCCAAGTGGGACACACGTATATAATGAATGGGCTGGATCTATGAACCACATCTAGGTGGGCCTAATAAATGATTATGAATGTTTTAATGGGAGGGTAACCCTCTCAACTATAGTATGTGGTGTGGCCCACCTAAGTCATGGATTGACTTTATTTTTAAGCTCGTGGCCCAAAGTCACGGTTTATGATATCCACATCGTTAATCCATTTTTCCAGACCATTTTAGGGCCCGTTTGGATAGGTAGATTGGAAGGGATTGGAAGTTAAATCCCTAGATTGGTCGGGCGTGCCAAACAAACTGGGTGATCTAATCCTGGGATATATAGCAATCCCATGGATCTTAAGACAATCTACTAACAACACCATCATTACCTTTAAATCCCATCCAATCCACCCTAATCTGGTCAAATTTTCCTGGGACATGTTTGGTTCGAGGGATTGGAAGGGATGGGAAGGTTTAATCCCGGGATTGGCCGAGTGTGCCAAACAGACTTGATATAGCAATCTGGGAGAATATAACAATTTCATGGATCTTAAGACAATCCATTGACAACGCCATCATTACCTTGAAATCCATGCCATCCACCCCAAAGCCATTCAATCCCTTCCAATCCACCCATCCAAACAGGCCCTTAGTGGTTGAGTCCACAATTAAAGTATATCTAAAGCTCAAGTGGACCATACCACAGAAACAGTGGGAATAATGATTTCCACTGTTGAAATCTTCCTATGGCCTACAGTGATTTCGATTTGTCATCCAACCTGATCAATAGATCACAAATACATGGATGAAGGGAAAACTAAAATATCAACTTGATCCAAAACTTTAGTGGCCTCCCAAAAATTTTCAATGGTAGACGTTCAATTTATACTGTTTCCTATGATGTGGTCCACTTCAGATTTTTATAGGCTTCAATTTTGACCTTACGTAATAAAATTATATGTTAAAATGGATGGATGGAGTGGATAAATTGAATAAATCATAGTGGGCCCATAGGATGCTTAGGGTATAAGGGGCCCTATAGGGCCTAAAAATATGTCTTATCTAAGCCGTCTATATATTTTAAAATATTATTATAGGGCATGAAACCAAAAATCATCTAGATTGAAGGCTAAAGTGGACCATATGGTAGGAAACATGGAGATTAAATCACATGTATTTGTTATGGTGGGGAACAGATTGGCTACTCCCTCTAACACAGGCCAATGGCTGGTGGTCGGTGCTCTGTGGGGCCCACCATGATGTATGTGTATCATCCATGCCGTCCATCTATTTTTATATATTATTTTATGAGATGATAAAAACAATGAGTTATATCTCAATCTCAAGTGAACCACATTATAGGAAATAGTGTTGAATGAATTTTGACCATTAAAAATGTTTTGGGGGCCATAACAATTTTGGATCAAGCTGATATTTTTTTTCCCTTCATCTGGGTCTTATAGCCCTGTCATTTGATGTGTCCCCCTTTAAGTATAAAAATCAGTCGTATGCGAAACTCAGGTGGGCCGTAGCATCTAAAACTATGTGAAGACATTCCTAAAACATATAAAAGCATTTGGTGGGGCCCACATGAGTTTTGGATGTGTATGAAACTTGGTCTGACTCCTCATCCAAGTGGGACACACATAATGAATGGGCTAGATCTATGAACCACATCTAGGTGGGCCCAATAAATGATTATGAATGTTTTAATGGGAGGGTAACCCTCTCAACTATAGTATGTGGTGTGGCCCACCCAAGTCATGGATTGACTTTATTTTAAGCTCGTGGCCCACCATGGAATGGTGCATCTGACTGACAGGGCAGATCCAAAGCTCAAGTGGACCCACCATAGAAAAGAGTGGGATAGTGACGCCCACTATTGAAACCTTCTTAGGGCTCACCGTGATGTTTATTTGAGATCCAACCTATTTATAAGTTAATATAGACATGGAATAAGGGAAAATATATATATTAGCTTGGTTGAAAAATACATAACATATTAACGATAGAAATTTATTTTTTATTATTTCTTATGGTGTGGTCCACTTAGACCTTTAATCTATATAATTTGTTGGCTCATCCACTGAATTATATATCAGAATTGATGGGCGGTTTAGATCAAACACAAATATTTCAATGGGCCCTATGAAGCCCCTCAAGGTGGACCATACCATCTAAAATCATGTGAAGAAATGTCCAAAACATATAAAAGCACTTGGTGGGGCCCACCTGAAATTTTAATGCATATGAAACTTGGTCTGATTCCTCATCCAAGTGGGACACACAAAATGGATATATAATATGTAAATCAAAGTAGGCCCAAGGTCAAGTCTAGCATCAGGTTGGTTAAGGTCAGGCTAAAGGAGCTGGGCAACAAAGAGTTCTGTTGGGGCGTGTATGACCTAATAAACAAATTGGATGTCAAATAAATAGTAAAGTGGGCCTCAGGAGGATTTTAATGATGGATATCCAATCACTATTGTTTTCATGTGGTGTGGTCCACTTGAGATCTATATACCTCTCATTTTTGGGCCCTACCATGATGTATGTTTTGTATCCACACCCTCCATCCACTTGGAGAGATCATTTTATGGCAATGAACAAAGAATGAGTTAAAGCCAAAGTTCCAGTGGACCCCAGATAGAAAACAATGGGACAGTAATGCTAGTGTGGTCCATTTACTAATTGTAAATTATTCATGTTTGGGATCACGATCTAAAATGATCTCTCCAAAGTGATGAACGGTGTAGATATGATAAATACATCATTGTGAGGCCCAGTTAACTTTGATCTCCTTTAAACCGTTCGTGCAACTTAGAGCTCGAGGAGCGTCAGCGCTCTCTCTCCCTCTCTGAAACAGATTGGCTACTCCCCCTACCACTAGCCATCTGTGGGCCCCACCATGATGTATGTATTTCATCCATTCCGTTCATCCATTTTTACTGATAATTTAGGTCTTGATCCAAAAAAATTAGAGGGGTATAAATCTCAGGTGGACCACACCACATGAAAACAATAGTGATTGGATATCCACCATTAAAATCCTCCTAAGGCGCAATGTACTGTTTATTTGACATCCATCTGTTGATTAGGTCATAGATGCCTAGATTAAGGGAAAAAACAAAAATCAGCTCGATCTAAAACTTCTATGGCTCTCAAAATGTTTTTAATGGTCAACGCTCAATAGTGTTTTCTGATTGTGTGGTCCACCCAAGATTTATTTCAGTCTAATTTTTTGTGATCGTACACAAAATGATGTTATGAAATGTATGGACGGTGTGGATGAAATAAATCGATCATGGTGGGGCCCATAGAGCGATACTAGGTCCAAAGTTCGAGTTAACATTTTCAGGCTACTGGTTTTTCATTGTGAGTCTTGCATTTTATGTAAAATGGTGTTGACTTGTCCATAACAATAGTGGCTAAGATATAGAGTTATCCAGACCATAGAAATAACCGGTCTAGTTGTAAATAGTAAATATTTATAATTTTAATTATTTTGTAAAACGATTTTAACCATCCAGAAAATGGTCCCATACATGTACGACCGTTAATAGAATTGGTGTTATAACTAATGGTAAACTCACAATATACGAATTTGAAATTTTTATCTTCTTCAAAAGACAAAAACCATCAAACGCCCGCTCCTCATTTCCGATTTTCCCTCTTTTCCTCATCTTCCATTGACAAGAAACCCTCTCTCTTTCTCTCTCTGTTGTGAAAAGCCATGGCGGCAGCAGCAGCAACAACAGCTGTAGCAGAAGCTTCTTCAGGATCTAGCGGTGGAGGAGGATCCGTAGATTCCTACATCGGCAGCATGATTATCTTGACATCCAAATGTGAAATCAGATACGAAGGCGTCCTCTACAACATCAACACCGATGAATCCAGCATCAGTTTGCAGAACGGTACTCTCTCTCCCTCCCCATTTTTTCTCCAGATTAGGGTTTTTAGGGTCTGGAATGGTTTTTGTGGGATTTTGGTATATAGGTTTTGATTTTTGTTGGATTTGGGGATATGGGTATTGTTAAATCTGACGTGAGATTTGTTGGGTTTTTAGGAATTTGTTTTTTTTTTCTTTTCATTTTATATGGGTTTTGAGTGTATTTTTCAGTTTTGTTTATATATATAATTTTATAACTAAGATGTTTTTATTTATTTATAGAAGATTCTGTATGGTTGGTGGAATAAAAATGCTAGATGTGTATAACCAGGTTTGTCTCATCTCATCTCATGTCATTTAAGTGTATCCAACATCAATAGAATGCTAATTCTAACATATCGACCTTTGGAACCTTTCTAAAATTATCAGAAATGACATAGGTGATTATCAAGCAAATGCTAGATGTGTATGCATAAATGAGGGCTTTGCTTAGTGAGGCATGCATTACGTGAAATTATATTCACATTGTGATTAGGACTTCAGCCTCAGTGTTGTTGTCATATTCATGATGAAGTAATATATTCCATGCAGAAATTGTTGTTTTCATTGCCTCCTTAATATTATTTCATTTACTTGTCCCATTCTCTCTACCATGTCCTTCAATTACAACTTCTCTTAATATGTGAGAAGGGTGTATTCTGTTTGCATTTTTTGCATAGACCTGCTATTAATGCTGATTAGCAGTTCCACATTTATCAGCATCTTTCCCATCTAATTATTTTGGAAGAAGATTTGCACTTATATTTCATTTTGCCAGTTCTAATAACTTTCTTTGCTCAGAACCCTGTAAGGCCTTCGCCTCTTTCTGGCGATTATAGCCAGCAAACCTATCGTCCACACAGACCACCTGGTCCACCTACTGAAGAGGTATGTCTTACAGTGTGAAAGAAACAGAGATTTTGATTAAAATGTTGCAGAAGTTCCTTAAATTAATCTGAACCTTTTGTCAATTTCCATATGGGATATTGATAAGAAATTTGGGTCTTTATTAAAGTGAGAAAGTAGTTAAATTGCTTTCCAAACTGCATTTCTATAAGAAATGTCTTGCCTTGCTAGGAACTAGTCTTCCCTAAATCCATTTGCACTCTTGGTAGGATTCCATTTGGGATACTTTTGTTGGTTGGCTTTTATTATTATATTTTAAATCATAAACTAATATCTATCAGTTGTGTGGCCCATTGTCTAATCTTCAACATATGAATTAGTTGTGATTGTCTGTAGTACATGAGCCCACTGGATGAACATGTACTCAATGTATAGTGGGAGACTACAACTTAATGTGTTTTATGAATCCTAACTTAATGTGTTTCAACGGAGGATTATGTGTATCATACTTTGGCTGCAAAAGCTAGTGGAGAATTGTCCTTGAAGTATATATTTTCTTTTCAAGCATTTGCACAACAACTCCTTCTGCACATGTATGTATTTGCTATTGTGTTTCCAACTGTCTATAAAGAATGGAAATTCTTCCTTAACTCTTATTAATATGAAAATGCCATGTTTTACTTTGTTTTCGATGTCATGGGATGAAATAGTCTAGTATGTTTCCCCAATAAATTCAATTTATATTGTTTTCAATTGTCCCTTTGCATGTCTATTTGGTTAGTGTGATTTTTGCACATTGTCTTATCCTTAGTAGAGTACATGGTGGGGTCTATTGAATGGATGTTAGAATAGTATCATATGTAACTATTTTGTTTATTTGCTCGATCTAGATTATCCATTTTTTATGCGATTGATCTGATGTCTATTTGGTTAGTGTGATTTTTGCACATTGGCTTGTCCTTAGTGGAGTGAGTGAATGGATTGTCTAGATCATTAATTAGCCATGCCACTTGTCAATTGAAGCTTTGTGCATGTTGGGCTCTCTCCCTCTGTGTGTGTGTGTGTGTGTGTCTTGTTGACATAATTGGGCCATATCCCTTGGGCATGGGCCTCTTATTTTCCTTTTATTTGTTGTCTTTTAATTCCTTTTCTTTCATTTGTTTTTTACCATTTTTTCTAAGGTTAGTTTATGTTA
This sequence comes from Magnolia sinica, assembly GCF_029962835.1. Lineage (NCBI taxonomy): Eukaryota > Viridiplantae > Streptophyta > Magnoliopsida > Magnoliales > Magnoliaceae > Magnolia > Magnolia sinica. The sequence goes on along the minus strand of NC_080583.1, from coordinate 4,039,641 downwards.
TTCACTTAATATAGAAAGAGAGAGGGCTAGACATTCAAGCCTCTCTAAGTTTCTTTTCTTCCCAAGTTCGTTCTTTCCTAAACATGGTATCAGAGGAAGAAGGTCTGTAGGGTTTCTTATATTTTGATCTCTTCTAATCTCCTCTTATTTTCTTTTCATATAATCTTTCTTGGTTTGAGAGTTTTAACCTTTCAATCACTGATTGTATGTCATTTGTGAGGGGTGGTCCTGCGGTTGTGGTGTCTTGAGATCTTGTTGAAGTTTTTATTGGAAAGTCTTTGAATATTTAAGGCTGTTGTGTTTTATCAGAAACAATAGTAGGGTCTTATTGGGAATTCTAAACCGATTTGTTCCCTTTGGTTAGATTAAAAACAGGTTTACTAATTTTGATTTGCTGAACTTTCATATTCTTCAGATTTTTTTGGATTGTTTTTCTTTTAGATTTTTTGAATCTGGATATAGCAATAAGGTTTTGCTAGTCATTATCGTTTGGACCAATTTTTGCTGGTCATATAGGTTGTGGCTATCAAAGATATAATATCACCTCCTTATAGGGAAACATTTAATGATATGTACAGGTAAATTCATTTTTTCTTATTCCTTATATTGTTTTCCAGTTATATTTGTGTTGGTTTCAGAGTACAGGTAGCAATAGAAAGTGTTGGTCAATTGTGGCTTATAGACAAAGGGATGAGTAACCAACAATATGAATATGAGAGGCCTTCCCCAGGTATCCAGATGCTTTTAGATATAATTATATTATTTTTAAATGTATTAGCTCGAAATTGATGGAGCAGACCGGGATGTGCGTCGGAGCTATCCGGATGTTGAGCGGGGGTCCTTGGAAGGTGGGAACCGCTGTTATGACCATGATGAAGTTGTCCATTTCCTATGAACAGCATTGGAGTGGCCTGGTCATTTGGACAAGCCATGTTTATGTATTTACTCGAAATTGATAAAGCAGATCCGGATGTGCGTCGGAGCTATCCGGATATTGAGTGGGGGTCCCTGAAAGATGGGAACCGCTATTATGACTATGATGAAGCTGTCCATTTCCTATGGACAGCATTGGAAGGGCCTGGCCAATTGGAGCAGGCCGCATTTATATCTGTATTTGCATGGACCACACCCTTAACCTATAACCTAAACCTATTCTTAAATCCCAAAACCTATAACTACAACTTAAACCTATAACCTAAACCTATAAACCATAACCTAAACCTATAACCTAAACTCAATTCCTTAAACTTTAACCTACATCCTAACCCAAACCTATACTTATAACCTAAACCTATTCTCAAATCCCAAAACCTATAACGTAAACCATAACTTAAACCTATAACCTATAACCTATAACCTAAACCTATAACCTAAACTCAATTCCCTAAACCTTAACCTATAACCTAACCTAAACCTATTCTCAAATCCCAAAACCTATAACCTAAACCTTAACCTATAACCTATAACCTAAACTCAATTCCCTAAACCTTAACCTATAACCTAACCTCAACCTATACTTATAACCTAAACCTATTCTCAAATCCCAAAACCCATAACTATAACCTAAACCTTAACCAAAAACCTATAACCTAACCTAAACTTAAACCTATAACCTTAACCTAAACCTATAACCTTAACCTTAACATATAACCCTAACATAAACCTAAACCTAAACCTATAACCTAAACCTATTCTCAAATCCCTAAACCTAAACCTAGACCTAAACCTAAACCTCTAACCTATAACTTAAACCTATAACCTATAACCTAAAACTAAACCTAAAACCTAAACCTAAAACCTAAACCTAAACCTACACTTATAACCTATAACCTAAACCTAAACCTACAACCTAAAACCCAAACGTAAACCCGATCTCGAACCCGAACCCAATTTCCTAAACCTAAACCTCAATGTATTCTCAAATCCCTAAACCTAAACCTACCCCTAATCCTAATCTCAACTCCCTAACCTAAACCTAAACCCGATCCCGAACCTGAACCCGATTTCTTAAACCTAAACCTTAACCTATTCTCAATTCCCTAAACCTATTGCTTATAACCTAAACCGAAACCTAAACATATACCTTAACCTAAACCTAAACCTAAACCTAAACCTAAACCTATAACCTATAACCTAAACTTAAACCTATAACCTATAACTTAAACCTAAACCTATAACCTAAATGTATTCTCAAATCCCTAAACCTAAACCTACACCTAATCCTAATCTCAACTCCCTAACCTAAACCTAAACCTAAACTTGAAAACCAAAACCTAAACCCGATCCCGAACCCGATTTCCTAAACCTAAACCTTTACCTATTCTCAATTCCCTAAGCCTATAGCTTATAACCTAAACCTAAGCCTAAACCTAAACCTTAACCTAAACGTAAACCTAAACCTAAACTTAAAAACCTAAACCTAAACCTGATCCTGAACCCGAACCCGATTTCCTAAACCTAAACCTTAACCTATTCTCAATTCCCTAAACCTATTGCTTATAACCTAAACCTATACCTTAACCTAAGCCTATAACCTATAACCTAAACATAAACTTAAAACCTAAATGTATTCTCAAGTCCCTAAACTTAAACCTACACCTAATCCTAATCTCAACTCCCTAACCTAAACCTAAACCTAAACTTGAAAACTCAAACCTAAACCCGATCCCGAACCCGAACTTGATTTCCTAAACCTAAACCTTAATGTATTCTCAAATCCCTAAACCTAAACCTACACCTACACCTAATCCTAATCTCAACTCTCTAACCTAAACCTAAACCTAAACTTGAAAATCCAAACCTAAACCTACACCTAATCCTAATCTCAACTCCCTAACCAAAACCTAAACCTAAACTTGAAAACCCTAACCTAAACCCGATCTCGAACCCAAACCCGATTTTCTAAACCTAAACATTAACCTATTATCAATTCCCTAAACCTATATCTTATAACCTAAACCTAAACCTAAACCTATAACCTATAACCTTAACCTTAACCTCAACCTCAACCTAAACCTAAACCTGTAACCTATAACCTAAACCTAAACCTAAAACCTAAATGTATTCTCAAATCCTTAAACTTAAACCTATACATAATCCTAATATCAACTCCCTAACCTAAACCTAAACTTAAACTTGAAAACCAAAACCTAAACCCGATCCCGAACCTGAACCCGATTTCCTAAACCTAAACCTTAACCTATTCTCAATTCCCTAAACCTATAGCTTTTAACCTAAACCTAAGCCTAAACCTAAACCTAAACCTAAACCTGTAACCTATGACCTAAACCTAAACCTAAAACCTAAATGTATTCTTAAATCCCTAAACCTAAACCTACACCTAATCCTAATCTCAACTACCTAACCTAAACCTAAACCTAAACTTGAAAACTAAAACCGAAACCCGATCCCGAGCCTGAACTCGATTTCCTAAACCTAAACCTTAACCTATTCTCAATTCCCTAAACCTATGGCTTATAACCTAAACCGAAACCTAAACCTATAACCTATAACCTAAACATAAACCTAAAACCTAATTGTATTCTCAAATCCCTAAACATAAACCTACACCTAATCCTAATCTCAACTCCCTAACCTAAACCTAAACCTAAATTTGAAAACTCAAACCTAAACCCGATCCCGAACCCGAACCTGATTTCCTAAACCTAAACCTTAATGTATTCTCAAATCCCAAAACCTGAACCTACACCTAATCCTAATCTCAACTCCCTAACCTCAACGTAAATCGAAACTTGAAAACCCAAACCTAAACCCGATCTTAAACGCGAACCCGATTTCCTAAACTTAAACCTTAACCTATTCCCAATTCCCTAAACCTATAGCTTATAACCTAAACCTAAACCTAAACTTAAACCTTAACCTAAACCAATAACCTATAACTAATTCCTAAACCTAAAACCTAAATGTATTGTCAAATCCCTAAACCTAAACCTAAACCTAAACCTACACCTAATCCTAATCTCAACTCCCTAACCTAAACCTAAACTTGAAAACCCAAACCTAAACCCGATGCCGAACCCGAACTCGATTTCCTAAACCTAAACCTTAACCTATTCTCAATTCCCTAAACCTTAACCTATAACCTAACCTAAACCTAAACCTAAACCTATTACCTGCACTTATAACCTAAACCTAAGCCTAAAACTTAAACCTAAACCTAAAATCGAAATGTATTCTCAAATCCTTAAACCTAAACCTACACCTAATCCTAATCTCAACTCTCTAACCTAAACTTAAACCTAAACTTGAAAACTCAAACCTAAACCCGATCCCGATCCTGAACCCCGACCCAATTTCCTAAACCTAAACCTTAACTTTAACCTATTCTCAATTCCCTAAAGTTGTAACCTATATACTATAACCTATAACTAAAACCTAAACCGTAACCGTAACCTAAATCAAAACTTATAACCTAAACCTTAACCTATAACCTAAACTTATCACCTATAACCTAAAACCTAATCCTAAACCTAAACCTATAACCTAAAACCTAAACCTAAACCTATAACCTAAATGTATTATCAAATCCTTAAACCTAGATCTACACCTAATCCTAATCTCAACTCCTTAACCTAAACCTAAACCTTGAAAATCCAAACCTAAACCCGATCCCGAACCCAAACCCAATTGCGGTAATAATGTAGCCCAATCACATGGCAAGAAACAAGAATGTATCCCTTTTAACACGCCCCTTTTTACAAAGCTTTAATTTTTGTTGTTATTTCTATTAACTTGAATTGAAACACTTTTTTGCATTATTTGCTTGCATTAGTTTTATTTTAAAAAAGTGCCCACTTTTTTGGAAGAAGTTTATGCAATTCTTCATGATTCTGAATTATAATATTTTGTTGGTTTAATATTTTTTTCAGATGAAAGACACTAAAAGAAAATTGTTACTGATTTTTTTTCTTTTTTTTAAAAATTTATGATGTTAAACTTATATGTATTTATGCGTGGATGAATGTAATGTGGATAAGATTGTGTTTGGAAGGATGTAGTTTATGTTTGGATGAATGTAGTTTATGTTAGATTTACGTAGTTTGGGTTTAGATGGATATGAATGTGAATATGATGAAATATATTATATAACAGGTGTATATCAAGAAGAATACAATGAAATATATTGTAACAGGTGTATATTGATTTCCTCAAATTTGAAAATGTGCTTTAAAGGCTCATAAGGGACAGTCCATGACAGTCCTTTTTAAGGACGGTCTATAGCCGTCCTTTGAATGCCGATAGAGACGGTCCATGACCGTCCTTTTAAAGGACCATCCATAGCCGTCCTTTAAAGGCTCATCAGAGACGGTCTATGACAGTCCTTTTTAAGGATGGTCCATGACTGTCCTTAAAAAGGACTATCGATGGTTGTCCTTTAAAGGCTCATAAGAGACGGTCCATGACCGTCCTTTTTAAGGATGGTCCATGACTGTCCTTAAAAAGGACTGTCGATGGCTGTCCTTTAAAGGCTCATAAGAGACGGTCCATGACCATCTTTTTTCCGTCAATAAGAATGATGGTTTTCGACCGTCCTTTAAGTAATACGACACGTCAAAATTTGACGGCCCTTGCGACTGTCCATGATCGTCCTTTTTGGTCATTTGAGACGGTTTTGGACCGTCCTTTTTTCACAGTTTTGGCATAATGTGATCACTATGGGACCCAACATTTGAACGGTTGTTTGGGTTTTATAATGAGATTAGGTTTCCCTTTACGATGGCAGCTCTTTAATTGTAAAGAAGCCCTAACCCGTGTGGAGCGGAATGGACGGCAGAGATTTTCCTGTGCGAAGTATTTGGATTAAAGGATAATCCCGCACATGGGGCTGCTAGCTAAGAAGGAAAACGTATTTCCTTTTTCGAAAATGAGTCGTTCGCACAACTTCTCTTGTGTTGGATCTTGTGCGCCCATGGTTGCATATAAATGGGTGTGAGGAGTTGGGTTTTGGTTAGTTTCGAGAGCTTGACAAGATGGATGGTTTAGATCATAACTTAAAGAATTATTAAGCCCATATGCTTTCCTTCTAACTTGAGCTAGAAGGAACTTAGAAAAACATAACTGGAATAGAGAAAGAAAGCAAGAAGAAAGAAATAAATACAAATATAAAAGATCTAAAAAAATAATTTATAAAACTTTAATAAAATTAAAAACTCTTTAAAAACCCTAAATATTGCTCTTGAATGTTTTTAATGATTCTTAGGAATGCCCTAAGAAGCCCTATTTATAAGTGAGGAACACCAATTTTCGGACAGAGTTGGAAAACTCTAGAAACCGTCTCAAAATTACGCAGTTTTCCAAAATAGACTTCTCGCTACACAATTTGTTTAAAATAGATTTTTTGCTGCACAGTTTTTCAAAATAGACTTCAGAACTTCAGAATACACTTTTTTAGAACGATTTTTGGATTCTTTATTTCAAATCTTTGATTTTTTTCATTCCTCACTTGGTTTTCTTGGATCTTTGGCATACGTATTCTTCAATCTCGGTCTCGTAAGACCCATCCCTTGCCTTGGTGATTTTTGAGCATCAAATCCATGCTTTTAACACCTTTTTTTCAATCCAAGCTCTTAAATTCACCTTACAACACATACATGAGTAAAATAGAACATTTTTTAAAAAAACTGAATATCCATTGATATCAGCATCGAAGATACAAATGAAGCAGTGATTCGCCAAACACGGGCTAACAAAAGGGGCCCGGATCACCTATCATGTGGCTGTACAAAGGAAAACAAGGAAAGGAACTAAGCTTTCCTAAGCGAACCTATGCTAACTTTGTCAAGGAAACAAAGGCCCCTAATCAGCCTAGGGAGATCGGCCTTTGTGTTGGCCCAAAAAGAAATCCGATTGGCTACTCCTAATCGAGCGAGGCCATCCGCCGGCCCATTGATTTCACGGGGGACGAGAGAAATGAGAAAGTTCCCTTTTTCTTTAAGAGCTTTGATTCTCGTTATCCAGTAATCCCATTTCCAATGTAGGTGTGATAGCCCCTTGAACGCATCCACCACAAAAGAAGAGTCTGATTTAATAAACACATCACGTAGCCCCTGCGAGATGCACACTTGCATCGCATCGTGAAGGGCTCGGAGCTCGGCCCCGTTATTAGAGGCATGGTCGTATCCCTAAAAGAAAGCAAAAACCACATCACCATTGGCATTTTTGCAAATGGCCCCCCCGATGGCCCGGGGTTCCCAGAGGCAGCCCCATCAATGTTCACTTTTACCTTGCCCGAAGGGGGTCTGGACCACATTACCAGCTGGCATGAAGAAAACTGATGGGAAGTGAGCAGGCAATCCATACAGTGGACGAGCTGGTACCGAGTCGGGGAGCCCTGTAAAAGTTTTCTAAGCAGCCATTTGACCTTTCCAATTATCCTTCTGCTAGACGGTGTTACCCCATCGATCTTGGCTGCGTTCCTCTCTTTCCAGATCTCCCATTTGATGAGGTACAGAATTATACGTCTAATAGTGGAGGAGTCCCTACCTGGGCTATGGTAATTCCACCATCTAGAAAATGTGTTTGCAATTGAGGAGGTAGAGGTGAACTAGACACCACAGATATTGTTGAACTCATTCCAAACTGAAGTCGCAAGAGCCCCCCGACAAAAAAGATGCTCCAGCGTTTCAGCTTGAGGAGATGATTGCGGCCCACTGTCGTAGCAAAAACACCTTGAAGCAAGCAAAATCCCACGTGATTGGATCCTGTCATCGGTTGAGACAGCCCTGTGGAACAATCGCCAGAGGAAGATGGAGACTTTGTTGGGAATCAGTCGGTGCCAAATGCGCTTGGCCCAGTCCACAGCTTGCCCTACAACCCTGCAAACTGACCGCTCTGTTTTCACCAAATAACATCCTGTCCGATCTAAAGGCCAGATACGCCGGTCTGGCTAATCCAACGTACAGAACCTAGCGAGAAGAATATGTTCCTTCACCCCTGCAGGGCGCAGAGCCGCTACAGGGGAATGAGAGTTGAAACCATCCGGGGAGAGTAGATCACTTACAGACAGGTGGAGCAGCGAGCTCGGGATAGGCTGATCAATCAGGTCCTCTAAAAGCCCCAGGCCTGTCCAATTCTCGTGCCACATGTTAACACGTCCAATTCCAATATTCCAAATGACATGTTTGTCTAACAGAGGAAATAACGACAAGATGTGCTTCCACATAGGTGAAATGGTGGACGCTAGGGCACCAGTATTTACACCTAAGAAGGCCCCATACCTAGAGGTCACAAATTCCGCCCATAAGCTATTGTGAGAGCCGACTTTGGCAAACCAAGCCATCTTCAATCTAAGCACCGCCATGACCTCACTGAGCTTTCTAATACCCAATCCACCTTCCTCTTTTGGTCTGAAAATTTTGTCCCAGCTGGTCCAGTGACTTTTGCCATTGCCTTGGAGCCAACCCCAAAGAAAATTGGAGAAAGACAATTCCAATCACCTTAGAATTTGGGTTGGAATCATTGCTGCTGACAAAGAGTGTATTGGAATGCTGCAAAGGACATGGTTGAGAAGCGTGCACCTACCTACCTGAGAGAGAATCCTAGCTTTCCAACCTTGAATCTTACGCTCGATTTTTTCCAGCAAGGGACGAAAAAAGGATACTCTAGCCCTGCCTTTGAATATGGGAATCCCAAGGTAAGTGAAAGACGAGGAGGAGCAGGGGGTACCAATACTCCGCTGAATATTTCTAATTTGGTTGACCGGCATTGCGGACGCAACGTGAGTACAGCTTTTGAGTAAAATAGAACATTAAGTTGATTCATGTTCATAAAACCAAGATATAAATGGGGAAAATTATGCAATATTTGAGTTTCAACAAGGTGGTCCATAAAAAACTTGATTTGAGTTATTCCATTGACCCTTATTAATCTAACGGTCAGGTGATTTCAATCCGAACTCCAACGGTTAAAAAGATCTTAGGAATTTGTTTGGATAATTATGACACTTAATCTATAGGCTTCCATTGTTAATAACTTTATTATAACTTCTTTCATAATATAAATTATTATCATTATTGTCTTAATTTAACATTGTAGTGTTTACTCCTATTTAGCATTGTCCTCATGGTAGATCAATCCTTATCGGTCATGTACTCGATTCGTAAGGTAATTTTTAACGATTATGTGGGCCACACCTAGAGCTGGGCATCGGTCCGGATCGGCCCGAATTGGGTCCAACTCAACCAGATCCGAAAACTCAATGGCCTGACCCGAACTCGATCTGATCCGGAACCGAGTCCGACTCGGTTAGGGAGCCGAGTCAGATCGGGTTCGGTAGGATTCGGATCGTAGGAACTTAATCTAACTATTTCATGTAGTGTGGTCCACTTCAGCCTTTAATATATCTCATTTTTATGCTCAAGGCCTAAAATGATATTTCAAAATGGATGAATGGCTTAGATAAAACATATACATCAAGGTGGGCCCCAAATAGCTATGAAAAAACTATCCGTTATCGTATTCATGTTTTTACCGAACATATATATTAATGTGCACTGCACGAAAGCACAGTGGGTGGTGACTTTTTTTTATATATACAGTGAGTGGGGACTTGTTGTAACGACCTTAGCAAGTTATGTGGGTCTCATCATGGGGTATGTGTTATATCTAAACCGTCCATCCATTTGGCGAGCTCGTCATAAGGCTTGAGATGAAAAATAAGATAGATCTAACAATCAAGTGGACCACACGAAATATTAAATGGTGAAAATCATTTGCTGCCGCTACTTGTGGTGTGGTCCAGATCATCTTTGGATATTATTCATTTTTTAGATAATACTCTACGATGATCTCTAAAACTATATGAACGGTGTAAATATAATAAATACATCACTATGGGGCCCATATAACTTTAATCTCCTTTGAACCATTCATACAACTCGGAGCTTGAGGAGCATCAGTCTTGTCCTTGCACGTAGGGGTGCACATGGTTCGGTTCAGTCCGATTTTGGGGTGAAACCGGAACCAAACCATTCCATACGGTTCTAGGATTTTTGGAACCAGAACCGGACCGTTAGCATCTGGAACCGAACCGGTACCGGACTGTGAAAACCGGTTCGGTTCCGGATCGGTTCCACGGTTCCATGGCCAATTTTAGGTGCATTAACAGCGGAAGAGCTCAGGCAGTCAGCTCTGTCTTCATCAATGAGAACGTCGCTAAGTCGGAGCCTAGATGAAATCCCCATCTTCGGTACTGTTAGAAGTTACTAGAATCATGGAAAACAGGCCATGGATTCTGACACCATGCTGAACACAATGAACAAATACAGAGCAGTATTGAGAGCACGGTAAAAGAATACAGGGGAGAAACAGGGGAGCTTGGTTTAAAAATCTTATGGGGACTGATAAAATGCACTTGGTGTGGAGGATAAGAGAGTGAATTGGCACTCTACTGTTTTTGAGATAAGGCTGGAAAGATCTTTGAAAGAAGGTGCTGATGAAGCCTACTCAAGCAATCCTCTTCAAGCATGTTAGAGAAGTGTGGGATGTTGGAGTGGTAGTGTTTGTTTGTTTCAGTAAACTACTTTTTCTTTGTACAATGTGGAGGTTTTGTGATTTGAATCATCCCTCTCCTTGGAGTGGTGGTGTTTGGTTGCCTCAGCTTTGGGGTTTGTATTTGTTTGGAGTGTTGGTGTTTGGTTGTCTCAGCTCTTAGGTTTGTAATTTTTATTGCTGGGAAGGTGTTTCTTGGGACATTGTATTTGTTATTGTTTGTAAGAGAGGAGATAAATGAAACCTATGCTGCCGTTTGAATCTTCAAAAAATAAAATAAAATGCGGCAGCAGGTATTGGATTGAGTTGAACCTTATAAATTGATAGATACAAGAAATAGATGGGCTATAGTTACGAAAAAAAAGGAGAGAGAGAGAGAGAGAGAGGGCAGAGGGACTGAGGGAGGGATCCATGGTTTGGATCTATGGTTCATGTCACGGTTCGGATCTACTGTTCAGATCAACTGTTCGGATCAACGGTTCGGTTCAGTTCTATAAGGCCCTAAACTAGAACCGATCCGTAATCAACGGTTTTGAGAATTTTAGAACCGGAACCGGACCGTTATCACCCTAGAACTGGACCGATCCAACGGTTCCGGTCCGGTTACACGGTTCAATGTGCACCCCTACTCGCACGAAAACGGATTAACTACTTCCCCTGCCATGGTGCCACCGGCCATTGGCTGTTGGTCGATGCTCTGTGGGCCCCACCATGATGTATGTGTTTCATCAAAGCCTTCCATCTATTTTTATAGATCATTTTATGATATGAAAAAAAATGAGATATATCTTAATCTCAAGTGGATCACATTATAGGAAACAGTGTTGAATAAACGTTGACCATTAAAAATGTTTTGGGGGCCATAAAAGTTTTGAATCTAGCTAATATTTATTTTTTCCCTTCATCTGGGTCTTTATGACCTAATCAACAAATTGGATGTCAAATAAACAATACGGTGGACCTGAGGAGGATTTTAATGGTGGATATCCAATTATTATTGTTTTCCTGTGGTGTGGTCCACCTAAGATTCACATACCTATCATTTTTATTTATTTTTTTTGAATCCATAAAATGATCTGCAAAAATGTATGAACAGAATGGATGAAACACATACATCATGGTGGGGCCCACAGAGCACCGACCAGGGGAGCAGCCAATCCGTCCCCTCGCACAAAACTAGCCAGCTAGCCTGAAGCTAATGCAGTAGCTGGTGTGTGGTACTGACGGACCACATGGTCCACGTCCGACTTCTAAGAAGATGAGTTTCAGCGGGAAAAAGGAAAATGCTACTCAACTCTCGCACATGTCAATCAGGCACGTGAATGCAACGAAAGCAAATGGACCCCATGATCAGATGATCTGGAATACTAGGCTGTCTACTATTAGTTAGGGTAAAAAATAAAAATTTTATTTTATACTACCCACTCCGCTGCTCGGTCCGGGTCTGTTCGATTCGGTGTGGGTCCATTCGGTTCGCGTATCAGAGTCGGATCGGTTCGGACAAAGGTCTATCCGGACCCGACCCGAAAAAGAACGGATCTGGAAATCCCAACCTGATCAAGCCCGATCTTGGCTGTCGGTTCTATTCGGAACGGGCCGGATCGGGTCGGATCCGCCGGATCGGGTCAGAAATGCCCACGTCTAGCCAGACCACATGAACGTCTAATTACCAAATCTCGATTTACTGAGCATTCAGACTATCCAATGGTTGGATTGACTAATATATAATCACCAATAACCCTAGGGATCCTTAGAATGTTTAGGTGTGATTTGAGAGTTTGATGTGCAACCAGGAAGGAAATTACTTATAATGGTTACACTTACGTTACATTGTAGGTGAATATTAACATAAGATAAGTCGGCACTTATAGTATGTTAGGTTACACGGTAACACCTGAGTATTAGAAAGTACAGGGGTGTTACAGTACCTCACACTAGCTATATAGTTGTTGTACTGACATCAGCAAGTTTTATGGGTCTGATCATGAGATATGTGTTATATCCAAACCATCCATTCATTCGGCGAGCTCATCTTAAGGCTCGAGATGAAAAATAAGAAAGATCTAACTATCAATGGACTACACTACAAAAGGTAGTGGGGATTGATCGCATACCATTGAAACCCTTTTTGGAGTCACGGAAATTTTGGATCAATATGAAATTTGTTCTTCCTTTTCATTCATGTCTATGTAACCTTATGAACAAATTGGATGGAGAGTAAAGGTTATGATGGGCCCTGTGAATTTTTTAACAATCAAAATCATTATCTCTGCTGCTATTTGTGGTGTGGTCCATAAGGTCTTTGGATATAATTATTTATTTATTTTTGATAATGCTCTAAAATGATCTTTAACAATAGATGAACGGTGTAGATATAATAAAGACATCACTGTAGCGCTCATGTAACTTTGATCTACTTTGAACGGCTCGTACAACTCAGAGCTCGAGGAGCGTCAGTGCTCGTCTTCGTATGACACGTACCTACAACAGCTACATAGCTGGTGTGTGGTACACCAGCCAATCCGCTTCCCTAACATACGGTTTGGTTCTCTGGCACGTGTACCATTGGATTTGAAAAATTCTCACGATAGATGAGAGGGAAAGTAGGCTATTTGATGGATATCACGACAAAAACGGGGAGAGAGAATAAAAGAATGCTTACATGTGGAACCGAATGTCGCTCAATCACAACCCCACGAACCATTTGTCTGAGCAATCCTAACCATTCATTTGACACTTACTGAAATAGAAACACCTGATTATTTTCATTTTTTAACAGTCCAACAAATGACTACTATATTTGGATGTTAGATAATCAAATAAGTGTAATTTTTGTTCACGATTTGTCTAACCTGGGACCCATAATTTGGGCCTTCTAAATTGACTTACTTGGCACGCCACGTGTGTGTATATATATAATGGTCCGCTGTGCACCAGTTCGCACGGCTTGATGCAGCACCCGTGAAACTCCCAATGCACAACTTTTACTTTGAACTAAATTTTTGTGAGCCATGAAAAAACAAAACAGCTTCCTCCATTAATTTGCAATTTTCTTTCTATGGTCCACCAGTATTTTACATCAGGTGAAAATTGGTCCCTTAAGGTTTCATGGGATGCCGCGTCACATGGACAATTCAAATTAGACGCCCATAACATGTGTGCAAAGTTGCACACATGCACAGGTGCTTCGTATAAACATTACGGTGGGCCCTAAGAAGTACTTATCGGGGGCATTCAATCACCCATGTTTCCTATCGTGTGGTCCACCTGATATTTGGATCTGCTTTCAATGAGCTGGAACAAAATGAATGGACGGCGTGGATATACAACTCATGAATACATCAAGGTGACCCCACAGTCACGGCCTCACCGAAGTTGGTATTTTAGGCCGATCCAAATGTCATGTGGGGCCCACCCCGAGTTTCAGAATGGCTTGATTTTTACGGCATCCCTTTATCTGAGGCGGATAGGTCTAACCGAATGGACTGAACGTTTACAACACGGTGGGCCCCATGCAAATAAATGATGGTTGTCCCCTTTTAAACCGTTCAGGTGCTCTGGCCCGACTTTTACGTTGGCCTGATTTTTGGTACAAGTCCAGACATATGGGGATACATCTGATGGATGGGTCGGATGTCATGAATACATCTCGTGGGGCCCACAACGGCCCGTTAGCACCAAAGAGCATCAGCAAATGTATCTTAGTGTATCTTGTACATTTAGCACATCCTAGCTATGTATTCACTCTCCCATCAATAGTAGGGTTGTACATCGAGCCGAGTCGAGGTGGGCCAAACTTGGCTTGACTTGTCCGTGCTCTCCTCGAGTTCAAGCTCGAGCTCGGCCTCGAGCTTACCATTGAAGCTTGCCTTGTTTTCCAAAAATTTCTAGTCAACCTTGAGGCAAGCTAGTGGATCAAGTCGAAGCGAGCTTTTTTTTTTTGGAAAGCTTGCCGCAAGGGCTTTTCATATATCCACGGAAAAACCAATTACATTCGGGGACCCCTAAGAAAAAAGACCCTGGGGAAGCCTATCATAAAGCTACCTAACTATGCAAAAACCACAAAAAGACAAAAAACCAAGGAGGGAGCCCGAGCCAACAACAAATGAAACCTGTCATCTCCTAGCCCTCCTCGACCCTTCCCTAATGGCCCCCAACCCAACCTTGTCAAGGAAAATGATCCCTCTGACTTGGGTCGGCAGATCCGCCAAGTTGCCCTACGACGTGTGGACGTTTGCTCTTTACTTCCCCAACGAGCCATCACATCCACCGCCCCATTGCCCTCCCTGAAGATATGAAGAAAGTGGAACATGCCTTTGCTCCTGAGCCTAAAAATCCTGGCTAACCAGTACCCTCATTTCCATCAGAGGTTGGATTTCCCACACAAGACGTTCACCACAACCTGAGAGTCTGATTCAACCTCCACCCTGGTCATACCTCTAATTAGACACATCTCCATTCCATCATGGATCGCCCGTAACTCTGCATTGACATTAGATCCTACTTCATAACCTGCCGCCAAAGCAAACAGAAAAGCACCCGACTCGACTCTACAAACTCCCCCTCCGCCCGAGACACCCGAATTTCCTAACGCCGAACCATCGACGTTCATCTTCACCCAACCAACACTTGGTTTGGCCCACTCACCACAACTGGGAAGTTGAAAACAGGGGGCCGCCGGTTATCCCCCTGGTCGTGATCGACCAGCCCGCTCTGATGGCTAGGAGATTCTCCCGTTTGAAATCCTCGGCTGGAAGAGGAATTTGAAGACTGCATGTTGAGTTGAATGATCTCTAGCCACCACTTAGTTCTCACCAACACATCCAAGATAGAAGCATTCTTATTATCATAAACCGCCGCGTTTCAAATTTTCCAGATTGACCAAATAATGATACATGGGGCCACCTTGATCAAAACTGACCTGAAATTGCTGGTTGCTGCCGCAGCCCACCATTGGGCCAACTTGGATTCAATGGACGAAGTCTATAAAATATGAATACCGAACACATTCCCAAAATAATTCCATGCTACAATAACAATCTGGTTGTCCTGAAACAGATGAGAAATCGATTCGGTGGAGTGGTTGCTAGCTGTTCGTACCTTGTAACAAACGCACTTGGACGCCAAGTTGATCCCTCGCACTTGAACTTCAACGTCGACTGCAACTGCCCTCATTATAACTCTCCACATAAACAGTGAAATTCTGGGCGGGAGCTTGCTATGCCATATACTACGAGCCCAGCTCCTGCCAGGATGGGTGGACCTGCATTTTTCCTAGGCTGAGGCAATAGTAAAGTCTCTGAAGGCTGACAACGGCCAGAACAGGGTATCAGCACCTTGGAGCAAACAAAAACTTTGCTGGAAAAGAAAATCAAGAACCTATGAACGCAACCAACGACTAAAGAGGCCCCTCTTCTCCTAGAACCTACGCCACCTTTAGCTGGAGAACTTCCAAAGGCACCGGCTTTAACGCCAGACTTCGAAGAGGCCTGAGTCCTGACCAATTGGCGGACCAAAAATTACAGTCACCGTCCCCCAGATTCCATTGAACACGACTTTCTGCCATAGGAAGCAATTCTCGAATCCTCTTCCATAGTGGAGATGAGTACGCAACTAGGTTGGAAGGCCCTGTGTCAGCTATGTCCTGGGCATACTTGGCTGACATAAATGAGCTCCAAACACTTTTTATCGGTACGAATTTAATGGCCCAAGCCATTCTTAGCCTAAACGCGGCCATCACTTCCTTTAACTTCCTTATTTGAAGTCCCCCTACCTCCTTAGGTAAAGCTATTGCCTTCCAGCTTTTCTAGTGGCACTTAGCTTCCCCTCATTCCAACCCCAGAAGAAAGCCGTAAACCTCCTTTTGAGCTTAGCCAGCACTAGAGATGGAAGATGAGTAGCTACCAAGGAGTGAATTGACATACTACTCAACACATGACGTAACAAGACCAATCTATCTACCTGAAATAAGCATCTTGCCTTCCAATCTCGAACCCGCGATTCAATTTTCTCAATCATAGGCTGGAAAATTGACTCTTTGAGCCTTCTCGTGGCCATGGGGACACCTAGATAGGAGAAGCCCACCGTCGCTCTCTTTATACCAAGAGTAGTCTCAATCGCCCTCACCCTCAACTCGGAGAGCTTGTTAGAATGCAAGAAATAACTCTTTCGCAAGTTAACTTTCTGACCGGAAGCCGACTGGTACACTTCAAGGAATTCTTTAAGGGCCCGTATCAACGCCAGCCCACCATTCAGAAAAAGAATGGTGTCGTCAGCATATAGTAAGTGAGAAACTGGAGGGCACCCAACTCTAACCTTGTATCGCTGGTGGCTACTCCTTTCAGATAAAGCCTTTAGACCTCTACTCAAACCTCCAACGCTAGAATAAAGGGGTTGGGGAGGTAAGATCCCCTTGACGCAACCCTCTATAGGATTTGAAAAAACCCACACTTTCGCCATTGACTAGGACCGCATTTCTGAACTAGCTCAATCCAAGGATTAGAAAACCCGAATCTTCTCAAAAGTGACCTTAAGAAATCCCAATCAAGCCTATCATAGGCCTTTTCCATATCCAATTTTAGAACTAGATTTCCCCCATGAACTTATCTTCTCAAAAGTGACCTTAAGAAATCCCAATCAAGCCTATCATAGGCCTTTTCCATATCCAATTTTAGAACTAGATTTCCCCCATGAACTTTTCTATTCAAATCTCTAACCAATTCCTGGGAGAGCGCTATGTTGTCAGCCATGGATCTACCCTTAATGAAGGCCCCCTGTTCAGTTGAAATGAGGAGAGGAAGCATCAAACTCAGCCTAGCTACCACCACCTTGGAGAATATCTTGTAGAGATAGTTGCACATGCTAATCAGCCTAAAATCTGTAAAAAAAAATTAGCGGCGTTGATTTTGGGATTAGGCAAATTAGAGAAGCCGATACAGCTCTCGGTATCGGTCCCCCTTGAAACAAAAAGAAACTTCCTTCAACAGGTCTGGCCCGATTATGCTCCAACAAGAGGCGTAGAAAGAACTAGCGAACCCATTAGGTCCCATCGCTCCTTCCACTGGAATCAACCTCACCACCTGATGAACTTCGTCTAGAGAGGGAGGGGCCAACAGCAAGGCATTCTATTCAGCCGAAATCAGGGGCGGGATGACAGCAAGTAGATCGTTACTAACCTGGCAAGGAACCGACTTGAATTGGTTCTCAGAATGGACCACTGCTGCCTACTTAATTTCTTCTGGATGATCCAACACCTGGCCCGACTCTAACTGAATCTGTCTGATCATCGACCTCCTCTGTTTTTCAGTTGCAGCCGAGTGGAAGAACCTAGTGTTCTGTCTCCTGCTTCCAACCAGCTGACCCGCGACTTCTACTTCTAGTTTGTCTCTTCCCACTGATGAAGAAGGTTCAGATTGGCTGATGTTCATGTTAAATCATCTAGGTGCACGCCGGAGTTGACTGACTCTGACTGCTCCTCAGCTAGCTGCTGCTCACATCTCTCCACCTCTACTTCAGCCAGAGCCAACTGCATGAATAAATCTCCAAAAGTCTCTTTGTTCCACACCTTTAAAGTTTGCTTAACCTTCTTTAGTTTTTAAAGAATATTGTTGATTGGGTGAGACGACTTAACCGAGCACCAAGCTTGCTTTACTATTTGAAGAAATGAAGCGTACCCAATCCACATGTTCTGAAATTGGAAGGGCTTTGCTTACTAGGGAGGGGCTTGCGGAAAACTTAAAAGTAAAGGGGCATGATCCGAATTGATCCGGGGGAGGTGAGTTACCTAGAAGACCAGAAACACCGCAGCCTAGTCTGCATTCATCAGGGCCCTATCCAACTTGGCCCATACTTTGGCCGTGCCTCCCTGGCTATTGCTCCAAGTGAAATGGTTGCCGAAGAAGCCCGCATCCTGGAGCCCCGCTAAATCGACCGCCTTCACAAAATCCCTAGAGCTGGCACTGTCCACTACTCTCTGACGACTCCTCTCCTCAACCGCTAACGTGGCATTAAAATCGCCACACACCTCCCACGGAGTGCTCATTACTGAAGACATGGCAGCCAGGTCACTCCAAAGTGAACTTCTCTAAATTCTGTCATCGTTAGCATAAATGAAAGCAATTGTAATCGGCGACATGACTTCCTGCAAAGCGAAGGCTATAGACAACGATTGGTTAGTTTTATCTACAAGAGAAGGGGAGATATAGTCCCTAACATACACCCATATCTTCCCCCACTGTCTAAATTGGTGAAGGATTGGTGGAACCCTAGAGCCAGCCCGATTCCCACTCTTCTTTCATCTGGAATCATCGACTCTAGGAAAGCCAGAATACCCAGGTCATACTTCTTGATGAGCCTTTTAGTAGAAAGGATAGAGCGCTGGTTGCCTATACCTCTAACATTCCAAACCAGGACCCTATTCATCAAAAACACAGCCTGAATTCACCACCCTTCTCTTCAGTCTTCGTAGCTGTTGAGGGTCAAATATTGCATATCAGACCCTGTTATTGCCTGGATTTTCAAATATAGTATTGTTTAATGGCCTGATTTAACCATGTTTGTGATGCAAGGCGTATTCACGAGCTTGGACTGGAAAATGGTATTAAAAGCATGGATTTAACAGTCTAAAGTCACCAAGGTAAGTGACGGACCCTAGGAGACCAAGATCGACAGATTTGCATGCCAGGGATCCAAGAAAATCGAGGAATTGAAGCTCAAGTGGCCTGAAAAGTGTCCAGAATGCAAGATCATACGGTTCCCACCATCTGAGCAGTTCGAAACTCCATACGTGGCTTGAGGACCATAAATTAATCATACACGTCAAATTTCATCTGTTCAGTACCTATGGAAGTGGCCTAATGCTCAGAACAGCCCATAAACCATTGATTATGGGCCTACCTGAGATCTGGATATGCCTCAAATTTGGTCTCAACGCCTTAAATTATGAGAAGAACCAAATGGACGGAGCGAATTTATTACATGTATCAAGGTGGGACCCATTTTTGTGAGAGAAAGTACACACTACATGTGCACGAGAAGTGCACCGGACGGAGAGTCCGGTCCAACCACGAACTGACCTGAAGTCCGTTTGTTTAAAAGAAACAGTGTCCGACGCTGATTCGACGGACGATCTCTGTGGGCCCCACTCACTCTTAATCTCGATGATCCGACCCGTTCACATGCCTTATAAGATGGCCAAGACCAACGCCTAGATGTCTTTTTGGCCACTATACAAGTGTCTTCATGATCACAGCCGTTAATCGCAGGATGGACGGCGGAGTAGAAGATCTTGTGTACCCCATTGATTTCACTCCAAAAATGCACCTTCCTGACTGAAATTTCGAGGGGAAACTAGTGGACGGCGTGGATTTCCCAAAACGAAAGCTATGTAGGCCCCACCATCAGCCAGCGCAAGTACGTAACGCACTCTGTTTCGCGATCGGACGCCGTCCGGTTTTCACGGCGAGTTGTGCGCTCGTGGAGGCGATCGGACGGCTGATCTGAGCCGTTCATCATGAAGGACTGTCAAAAATCTCCTAGAGGATGTTGTCCTTTTGGAAGGAAAGTAAAGAAGAAGAAGGGTGGAGTGCATCGTCTATAGCCCTGCGTAAACAAAGGCGCAGCAGGAGGCCTTGCGTAAACAAACTTGCGGACGATTCACCGTCAGAAAACCTTATTAAAAAGGGAATCAGCATCCACGGCGGGGAAGAGGAACAAGTTTTAGAGAAAAAATGGAGAGAAAGGGAGTGCTGAAGACGTTGGCTACTGGCACATTGGCTGCTGGACGTTGGCTGCTGAACGTGGAGTTGCTCTTGGGCTGGATGTCTGGGTTGGCTTTGAAGAAAGGAAGAAACGTAAAGACGTGGCTGGAGAGTTGCTGGCATGTGAGGCTGGATCTTTCTTCTTTCCTTCTTGTGCTCTTCTGTTCCCTTTTATTTTTATTTCTATTTATTTTGTTTAGCCCATTCATGTGTGGCTAAACCTCTTAGCTAGGGCTAAGAGGTGAAGCATGTAGCGAGATGGGAGATTCTATTCTATGCTTTTAATGTAAATTCATGGACTGAATTTGGTTTTTAGGAATATGGAAGGAATGTCTTTAGTCTTTAATGGTCTGTTGTGACTGAAATTACAACGGGTCTGCAATAGCTTTGAATATTTCCTTTTTCCCTTTTTTTTTATGTTATGAAGTCAGGAAGCCCTGTTGTTCATCATTGTTCCATGGGCATGGTCGAATGGCGGTATCCTTCCTAACTTTTATGCATTGATGATTGGTTGGTAATTAGTTTAATTCTGTTGTTTGCTCTGTCTCCTGGGCATGGTTTGATGATGGAATCCATTCTAATTCATATACCTTTCATCTCTTAAAAACCAGATCAAGTAAGTTCAGTTTGAATTCCATAATCCTTGATGCAGGCATAAGATCTCCCTGATCCCTACAAGTGGATCCTCTGAATCCCTAGTTTCCTTCCTCTGAATTCCTTAAAGTTTTAGATAATTATTCCATAATTATTTCTTAAATTCTATTTGATTTAGATCACATCTTAGTCTGGTTCTAGTTCTACTTGGTTTCAGATAACGTACAGGTATCAGTCCCTGTGGATTCGACCTCGGTCTTACCGAGTTTATTACTACATCACAACCCTATACTTGGGGAGTGAACAAGTTTTTGGCGCCGTTGCCGGGGACTGACGGTTACTATTCTCTGAAATTAATTGGTTTTAGGATTAGTTTAGGATTAGGATTTTACTAACCTTAGTTTTTTATTTATTTTTATTTGGGTTCAAAACTAACTTATTTCCTGTTTTATAGGATCTTGAAATAAGTTTCTCAATTGGTAATTCCTTCCTAAATCTCTCTACTTTTTCTTATTTTTTTAGAATTAGGGTTTAAAATTTTAGAAATTTTTTTAATTTTAGTACCCTCCCTTCTGTAAGAAATAGTTTATTTTTAGAAATTAGGTTATTTCTTTCCCTTTTTAGAAATTAACTTTCTATTTTTATTTTAATAACTTTCTAATTCTAACTCTCTTATAATCTAATTTGTTTCCTAATTTATTTTTAGAATTTTTGTTTAGAAACTAACCTTCCTATTTTGTAGGCCTTTAAGATAGAAATTTCTAATTCGGTAAGCTCCTTCCCTATTTTCTATTTTTCAGTTCTCTTTTAATAATTTACTTTCTAGTTTAGGTCTTTCCTAATTTATTTTAGAAAATTTCCACTTTCTTTTAGGAATTCCTTCTTTTAGAAATTAATTTACTGTTATTTTTCTTTTAAAGGATCGTTCTTCTCTTTTTAGAATCTAACTTATTTTGTTTTATTTTGCAGGTCCTTAACTTAGGGGCTTCAATTTGGTAATTTCCTTCCAACTCTCCCTCTCTTCCTTTTTAGATTTTCTTTTCCTTTCTTAGGATTAGGATTTGAATTTAATTGAGGGCTGCGAGTGTTTCATGCCCAAGTGGGCCCGTGACAACACTCGACGTCTCTTGACTGAAGGAGGATTGGTTGAGGGGTTGACTATCCATCGCAGGACTAGACACCACTCGAAATCCCCTGAGTTAAGTGAAGTTATGGCTGAAGACCAACCTCCTCTACTTCTACCTAGGGTGGAGGATACCCAAGATGAGAATGAGGTGCAACAGGCACCCCCGCCTCGTACTTTACAAGATTATCTACAATCGGTAGGAGTGAGTATGCCCTCATGCATGATTTTCCCTGAAAAAACAGGACAAATGGACATCAAGCCAGGAGTTATCCAACTCCTTCCCAAATTCCATGAACTTGAATCAGAGAGTCCATATTTACATTTGAAAGAGTTCGATGAGATTATAGCTACATTATGTTTTCCTAATGTATCTGAGGATACAATTAGGCTGAAACTCTTTCCTTTTTCCTTAAAAGAGAAAGCTAAGACGTGGTTACATTCACTGCGTTCTACATCCATTGGCACATGGAACGACATGCAGAGGGAATTTATAAAAAAATTCTTCCCAGATCATAAAATGATTACCCTCAGAAAAGCAATCATGAACTTTGCCCAAAAGGAAGAGGAAACATTCTTCCAATGTTGGGAAAGGTTCAAAGATTTGGTCAGTTCATGCCCACAACACGGATTTGAAACGTGGCGCATTACAAATTTTTTCTATGATGGACTGACATCTTCCATGCGCCAAATGGTCGAGACAATGTGTAATGGAGAGTTCATTAATAAAGATGTCGACGAGGTATGGGACTACCTCGACAGTTTGGCTGAAAAAACACAATCTTGGGACTATTACCCAAAGTCGAACATCACGTCTAGGCCGACTCAATTAAAAGAGAAAGGTGGATTATATCTCTTGAAAGAAGAGGATGATCTCAAGTGTAAAGTGACTACGCTCATAAGGAAAGTTAAGGCCATGGAAGGAAAGAATGAAAAGGTTAATGAAACTGTTTGCGGCATATGTGATTGCAACATTCATACAACTGAAAACTGTCCTACAATACCTGCCTTTCGAGGAGTGTTGAATGAACAAGCCAATGCCGTAAATAATTATCAAAGACCTTTTACTGGACCTAACTCCAATACATACAACCTTGGCTGGAAAAATCATCCAAACTTTAGTTGGAGGAATGGACAGACGGCTACTCCTCCATGTTTCTTCAATCAAAATCCAAATCAAGTGAAACCTCAAGAGGAACCGGTTCAAAATCTCATACAAGAGCTGGCTCAGGCAATATGGGGAATTACAGATTTTATGCAAAAGATAGATTCTCGTATGACAGTTATAGAAAATGGGATGCTTCCTGCACAACCTCTCCCCAATCCTAAACCGCAGTATGAGATTAATGATCCCAGCTCTTCAAATCAGATGGGGCATGCTAAATCCATCACCACTCTTAGGAGTGGGAAGATCATTGATAAAACTCTTCCGGTTAGGCCTGAAAAGCCTCAAGAACCAGAAGAGGACAACAATGATGGATCCAGTGATGCCCCACAAAAAGTAGAACCGGAACTTCTAGAGAAGCCAGTTGCTCCGTTCCCCCAACGGTTGGTTTCACCAAAACCTCTTTCTAACTCTCAGGATATCCTAGAGGTGTTGAAACAAGTAAAAGTCAACATTCCTCTACTTGATGTCGTGAAACAGATTCCTTCATATGCCAAATTTCTGAAAGACTTATGCACGATCAAAAGACGGAAAATTATTCAAAAGAAAATCTTCTTGACTGAGAAGGTGAGTGCCATCCTGAAGTAAGACGTGCCGCAGAAATTCAAGGATCCCGGTAGCCCAACCATATCATGTGTAATCGGGAACCATCGAATTGATCACGCACTTCTTGACTTAGGAGCGAGCGTCAATCTGATTCCCTACTCAGTATACAAATAGTCAGGTTTGGGTGAATTAAAACCCACCCTAACCACACTACAACTTGCTGATCGCTCTATTCGTGTACCAAGAGGGATAATTGAAGATGTGTTAGTCCAGGTCGATAGATTTTACTACCCTGTAGATTTTATCATCCTAGACACCGAACCCATCAATAACATGAGCACTCAGATTCCCGTCATTCTTGGTCACCCATTCCTTGCCACGTCAAATGCAATTATCAATTGCAGGAATGGTATCATGACTATGTCTTTTGGAAATTTGACATTGGAGTCAAACATTTTTTTCAATAACGGCAACAACTCAGAGGATGATGACGATTTTCACGACATTAACATGATTGACACTTTCATAGAAGATAGGACACTGTTTACCTTATCCTCTGATCATCTAGAGACGTGCTTGGCCCACTCCCATGATTTTGATGATGACATGATTAGGGAGACGTGCGCCTTGCTTGATACTGCACCGGTACTTGAAGTTAACTGGTGGAGGCCACAATTTGAAGAATTGCCACAAACCGATGTAGTACCTCTACCGTCTAACCTCAAGTCGCCGAAGCTTGACCTAAAACCTTTGCCCTCTGATTTGAAATATGCCTATTTAGGTCAAGATGAGACATACCCGGTGGTAATCTCTGCCCACCTAGAGAAAGAACAGGAGAGTATGCTCATATCTACTCTCATTGAGCATAAAGGAGCCCTATGATGGACGATAGCGGACCTCAAGGGAATCGATCCCTCGATTTGTACTCACCGCATATATCTTGAGGATAATGCAAAAATCGCTCGGCAACCACAACGTAGACTAAATCCAAATATGAAGGAAGTGGTTAAAGCCGAGGTTCTCAAACTATTGGACGTGGGTATTATATACCCTATATCTGATGTCAATGGGTGAGTCTAACTCAAGTGGTCCCTAAGAAGTCCGGAATCACCATCGTAGCCAATGCTAATAATGAACTCGTGCCAACTAGAGTCACTACTGGTTGGAGAATGTGCATTGACTACAGGAAATTGAATACCGTCACGAGGAAAGACCACTTTCCTTTACCATTCATTGATCAGATCCTGAAAAGGTTAGCTGGCCATTCTTATTACAGTTTCCTTGACGGGTATTTGAGCTACAATCAGATAGAGATAGCCCCTGAAGACCAGGAAAAGACCACATTTACATGTCCCTACGGCACCTTTGCCTATCGAATAATGCCATTCGGAATATGTAATGCCCCTGCCACTTTTCAGCGATGTATGCTTAGTATTTTTTCTGACATGGTAGGGCAATATCTAGAGGTCTTCATGGACGACTTCTCTGTTTATAGTCCATCTTTCAGCAAATGCTTGGAAAGTCTTAAATGTGTGTTGAAAAGATGTGAAGAAAAGAACTTGGTACTTAATTGGGAGAAGTGTCATTTCATGGTTCAGAAGGGAATTGTCCTTGGGCATATCATCTCATCCAAAGGAATCGAGGTAGATAAGGCAAAAATCGATCTTATCTCTAACCTACCTCCACCCAAGAACATCAGAGACGTGCGATCCTTCTTAGGACACGTAGGATTTTACAGGCGATTCATAAAGGACTTTAGTCTCCTCTCTCGTCCTTTATGTAATCTTCTTCAAAAGGATGCTCCGTACGAGTGGACTGAGCAATGCCAGGAAGCTTTCACCAAGCTTAAGGGCACGTTAACCACTGCACCTATCATGCAGCCACCCGACTGGAGCCTTCCTTTTGAGCTTATGTGCGACGCTTCTGATTATGCTCTTGGAGCGGTCCTAGGCCAGAGAAAAGATAAGAGGCCCTACGTCATTCATTACGCAAGTAGAACTTTAAATTCTGCCCAGGTAAACTACTCGACTACGGAAAAGGAACTCTTAGCTGTAGTGTTCGCCTTGGACAAATTTAGGTCCTACTTGATCGGATCCAAGATCATTATCTACACAGATCATGCGGCACTTAAGTATCTTCTTTCTAAGAATGATTCTAAGCCCCATTTGATACGATGGATCCTTCTACTCCAAGAATTTGATTTAGAAATTAAAGATAAAAAGGGAGTAGAGAACGTAGTGGCCGATCACCTTTCTCGCCTTAATACCTCTGATTCCCTTGAGGCGACCCATATCAATGACATGTTCCCTGATGAACAACTGTTCAGAGTCTCCCATTCACCTTGGTTTGCTGATATTGGTAATTATCTTACTACAGGTGCCATACCGACACAGTGGACTGCGCAAGATAAGAAGAAATTTTTCACCGAGGTGCGCAACTTTTTCTGAGATGATCCTTATTTATTAAATATTGCCCAGACCAAATTTTAAGGAGATGTGTACCAGACGATGAGCATCAGAGCGTCATCTCCTTCTGTCACTCACAGGCCTGTGGTGGTCACTTTTCTGCTAAAAAGACCACGGCCAAGATTCTGCAGTGTGGCTTTTACTGGCCCACTATGTTTAGGGACACTCATGAGTTTTGTAAAGCTTGTGAGCGTTGTCAGAAATTGGGAGCATTGTCCCGTCGAAATATGATGCCTTTGAATCCCATCCTTATCATTGAAGCATTTGATTGCTGGGGCATCGATTTCATGAGACCATTCCCCCAATCGTTTGGAAATCTGTATATTTTGCTCGCCATGGATTATGTCACTAAATGGGTTGAAGCGATTCCGTGTCGAACTAATGACCATCGCACGGTCATTAAATTCCTAAAAGAAAACATCCTTTCTCGATTCGGAATGCCTTAAGCCATCATTAGTGATGGGGGCTCACACTTTTGTAATAGACCATTCGAGAGCTTAAAGAAGAAATACGGTATCTCTTATAAGGTGAGCACCCCGTATCACCCACAGACAAGTGGGCAAGCTGAGATTTCTAATAGGAAAATTAAACACATTTTGGAGAAAACGGTTAACCCTGACGGTAAGGATTGGTCAATCCGATTGACCGATGCCTTATGGGCATACCGCACTGCCTTTAAAACCCCTATTGGAATGTCTCCCTTTAGACTTATCTATGGGAAAGCTTGTCACTTGCCTGTGGAGCTGGAACATAAAGCGTACTGGGCGATCAAAAATCTTAATTTCAATCTGGACAACGCCGGCTCGCTACGCAAACTTCAATTGAATGAACTGGAGGAAATCCAGAATGATGCGTACGATAATTCGAGAATTTACAAGGACAAGATGAAAGCATTTCATGACCAACACATTTTGCGAAAATCATTCACGCCTGGTCAGAAGGTCCTTTTATACAATTCTCGATTACATCTCTTTCTGGGTAAGCTTCGATCTCGTTGGACCGGCCCTTACATTATTGTTACTGATTTTTCGCATGGGGCCGTTGAGATAAGAGATCACGACAATGGCAAGGAGTTTAAAGTCAATGGATATCGATTGAAACCATTTGTCGAGAAATTTGATTCAGAGGACATGTCCATGCCTCTGACTGATCCTGTTTACCAGGATTGATCTCCTAGTCTGATGGAGGTATAGGTAGGTTTATCGCTTTCATAGGACTAGTGTTGTTGTTTTATTTGTCTGGCTGAAGACGGTAAACTTAGCGCTCCTGGGAGGCAACCCAATTCATCACTTCATTTTGTTTTTATCATTAGTTAGTTCAATGTTTGTGGGTAACATTACTGCAAACCCTCACGAGACTACAACTCGTCCACTAGGGGTAACCTAGGGGTTTAAAGGCTTGTTGCATACGCTAAATGCAATCGAGAGCACCTACGAAAGTGGTGTAGGTAGGATTTCATTTTTGTTATTTTTATTTTATTTTTGTTGGTTTCTCTCTTGTGCTAACCCGCTCTTACGTAGATATCCTTGGAAAGCCTCTTGATTCTTTCGTCCAGGTACTATCTTTCCATCACTCCTATTTTTTTGTTGTCTCATGTGCATTGCATGTCTATTTCTTTTACATTGAGGACAACGTAGATTTTTGGTTGGGGGTGGGAGATTAGATTTCCTAATCAATGTTTTCTTGGTCTTGATCAAAAGTTGTGAAAATTTTTAATTTTTCAGGATTTCTGATGAAGTCGAAGTGATTTTGACAGGCCATCTCGGGCACTTAGAATTTCAAGATGCGTGATGTTAGTACTTCATGACTCTTGGATTCAGTTATCTGTTAAATTTCACAGCTAAGTTTGAATTAGTAATCCATTATTAGAATTTGTAAACATTAATTGAGTCATGAATTCACAGGACACATCTCGCTTGCATATTAAGGTTTTAGTTCGATATTAAAGGATTAACTTGGTAATCACTAAACATGAAAGGAACCAACTTGAGAAATTGAATGGATTGGGCGAACAGTCTTTACCATAGGTTTGCTCCCTATAGGTGAGGATTCGATTCCCCATGAATGATATGTGAAAAAGTTGGGTGTACAGTCTTTACCTTAGGTTTGCTCCCTATAGGTGAGGATCTGATCCCTCTTCTTGGCGTTACTTCTAATGAAAAAATCAAAAATTAAAAGAATAAAAAGATAATGTGTAAGCCAAGTTGGGTTATCGTGAATTCTCTTATTTGTTACCAATGATATCCTTAAATATCGAGGTGAATCTTAATGTTGACAAGTCGAGATTAGACTATACAGCCATGGAATTCAATATTTAGAATCGTTCAAATTAATGGATTAATATCTGAGCTTGATTATGAAGTACCGTGAGCTTGATTCCAGGAGAAAAGTAATGCCAACATTCATGAATCTTAGAATTCGAGTATCTGAATTGTTTTTCATAAATCTCTTGAGTTTATAGAAATTGTCCTGTAATTCTCAATTTATTTTTCGCATACCTTGCTCGGGACTAGCAAGATGCTGGTTGGGGGTTGTGTTGAGGGTCAAATATTGAATATCAGACCCTGTTATTGCCTGGATTTTCAAACATAGTATTGTTTAACGGCCTGATTTAATCATGTTTGTGATGCAGGGCGTATTCACGAGCTTGGACTGGAAAAGGGTACTAAAAGCATGGATTTAATAGTCTAAAGTCACCAAGGCAAGCGACGGACCCTAGGAGACCAAGATCGACAGATTTGCACGCCAGGGATCCAAGAAAATCGAGGAATTGAAGCTCAAGTGGCCTGAAAAGTGTCCAGAATGCAAGATCATAGGGTTCCCACCATCTGATCAGTTCGAAACTCCATACGTGGCTTGAGGACCATAAATTAACCGTACACGTCAAATTTCATCTGTTCAGTACCTATGAAAGTGGCCCAACGCTCAGATCAGCCCATAAACCATTGATTTTGGGCCCACCTGAGATCTGGATATGCCTAAAATTTGGTCTCAACGCCTTAAATTATGAGAAGAACCAAATGGACGGAGCGGATTTATTACATGTATCAAGGTGGGACCCATTTTTGTGAGAGAAAGTACACACTACATGTGCACGAGAAGTGCACCGGACGGAGAGTCCGGTCCAACCACGGACTGACCTGAAGTCCGTTTGTTTAAAAGAAACAGCGTCCGACGCTGATTCGACGGACGATCTCTGTGGGCCCCACTCGCTCTTAATCTCGATGATTCGACCCGTTCACATGCCTTATAAGATGGCCAAGACCAACGCCTAGATGTCTTTTTGGCCACTATACACGTGTCTTCATGATCACAGCCGTTAATCGCAGGATGGATGGCGGAGTAGAAGATCTTATGTACCCCATTGATTTCACTCCAAAAATGTACCTTCCTGACTGAAATTTCGAGGGGAAACCAGTAGACGGCGTGGATTTCCCAAAACGAAAGCTATGTGGGCCCCACCATCAGCCAGCGCAAGTGCGTAATGCACTCTGTTTCGCGATCGGATGCCGTCCGATTTTCACGGCGAGTTGTGCGCTCGTGGGGGCGATCGGACGGCTGATCTGAGCCGTTCATCATGAAGGACTGCCAAAAATCTCCCAGAGGACGTTGTCCTTTTGGAAGGAAAGCAAAGAAGAAGAAGGGTGGAGTGCATCGTCTATAGCCCTGCGTAAACAAAGGCGCAGCAGGAGGCCTTGCGTAAACAAACTTGCGGACGATTCACCGTCAGAAAGCCTTATTAAAAAGGGAATCAGCATCCACGGCGGGGAGGAGGAACAAGTTTTAGAGAAAAAATGGAGAGAAAGGGAGCGCTGAAGACGTTGGCTACTGGCACATTGGCTGCTGGACGTTGGCTGCTGAACGTGGAGTTGCTCTTGGGCTGGACGTCTGGGTTGGCTTTGAAGAAAGGAAGAAACGTGAAGACGTGGCTGGAGAGTTGCTGGCATGTGAGGCTGGATCTTTCTTCTTTCCTTCTTGTGCTCTTCTGTTCCCTTTTATTTTTATTTCTATTTGTTTTGTTTAGCCCATTCATGTGTGGCTAAACCTCTTAGCTAGGGCTAAGAGGTGAAGCCTGTAGCGAGATGGGAGATTCTATTCTATGCTTTTAATGTAAATTCATGGACTGAATTTGGTTTTTAGGAATATGGAAGGAATGTCTTTAGTCTTTAATGGTCTGTTGTGACTGAAATTACAACGGGTCTACAATAGCTTTAAATATTTCCTTTTTTCCTTTTTTTTATGTTATGAAGTCAGGAAGCCCTGTTGTTCATCATTGTTCCATGGGCATGGTCGAATGGCGGTATCCTTCCTAACTTTTATGCATTGATGATTGGTTGGTAATTAGTTTAATTCTGTTGTTTGCTCTGTCTCCTGGGCATGGTTTGATGATGGAATCCATTCTAATTCATATACCTTTCATCTCTTGAAAACCAGATCAAGTAAGTTCAGTTTGAATTCCATAATCCTTGATGCAGGCATAAGATCTCCCTGATCCCTACAAGTGGATCCTCTGAATCCCTAGTTTCCTTCCTCTGAATTCCTTAAAGTTTTAGATAATTATTCCATAATTATTTCTTAAATTCTATTTGATTTAGATCACATCTTAGTCTGGTTCTAGTTCTACTTGGTTTCAGATAACGTACAGGTATCAGTCCCTGTGGATTCGACCTCGGTCTTACCGAGTTTATTACTACATCACAACCCTATACTTGGGGAGTGAACAGTAGCCTTGATTCCCAATCAACTCTTGTATATAACACCCATGATCGACTTATCAGCTTTTTTCTCCTTGATCCTTTGTCGCCTTCCTTGGTAAGAAATTGCCTTCCCTTAACTTGCTTAGAGACAGATTAGTCGCTAATCTAGTATTTGGATCTGATTGGTGCTGGGTTCCTCTAGCACCAGAGATTTCTGAGAGCAAATCCCTATCTAATTGTTCAGCAATAGAGACCTCGGGAGCCACCATTGCCTCTATATTTGACACTCCTTCCTGGTTGCCTCCCATAGCCTCCGCAGCAAAGAACGAGGATAAATCAACAGATAATTCTAATTCTCAGCGAGATTGGATGGAGACCTGCCGTTAATCTACGTTGGGGCGATTGTTGAGAAGTCCCTCCTCACGAGAATAGACGGCTCTGGCAGAAACCTTCCCTGTGTGGAACATATTGTCAAGATCCTTTCTAGCCTCTTGCATTGTTATGGTGGGCGAAGTGACCAATTCTTTCGTTCATCCTGGGAGCTGTCACTATCAAAACCATTCTTATCAGAGGTCATATGCACAATTTTTATAAGGGAATTCCCCGCTGATCTCGACTTCCCATACATAGTGTTCCTTCTTGCATAACGTAGGAAAATGCCTGATACTTGCAATGGCATTTGCATTTGCGTGGCTGAGCGGTCTGATCTCATCTTCGATTTGGGGCAAGTTAACAGCTTGAGCTGGCTATCAACTGGTCTACCTCGCTCTTGGAGTGGGACATTTTCTCGAGCATTAGAAATCTCCAGTTGGGCAACTTTATTTGCCACTTGCTGCGTGATTTCCGGCATTGACTGCCCGTATTCCTTGATAACTAGCCCCTGTTCCACATTCTCTCCTTCTGGTCTCCTCACTGTTTGTTGCTCATGAGGCCTTTGGAAATTCGTCAGTACCCATTCTTTAGTACTGGCTGGTTACTAGTTGCTGAGATACCTGACTCGTAGCCTGACCCCCTAATATCTCCTTGTGTTCCAACAACATATATATCGGGAACTCTTTATCCAACACTTTCAGGTTGAGGACTCTGTTCAGCTCCATCCCTAGATGAAGCCTTACTTTGATACAAGCAAAAACTTGGAATAACCCAAGTCTAGCGTTGGCATCCACCTGTAGAACACGCCCAAAATATTTTCCCAGATTTAGAATGATTGACTCTAGCTAGGCGTGGGATGGAATCCCAAACAGTTTGATCGAGTTTCCCTCTTCCTCTGCTACCACATTAATGGACCAAGGGGAGATAGACTCCAGACCCATTTTCTCATGGAGGGTCACATCCTCCTAGAACAATGCATAATCCTCTTTTCTTTTAAATATCATCAAGAAGCTCCTCTTGGATATCCTTGAAACATCAATAGCTACAACAACAAATGAGGAGTCCCTAATAACATCTATTAAGCTCAAAATGGAGGAGGATGGATTTTTTACCTTAGCTACCAACCCTAGTTGGAGGTCTTGGAGCTTCTTTTCCACCGCGTTCTGATCCGCCACTGTGGTGCAATCGTTATCATCATACTAAACGCCCCTTCTTCTGGTTCGCTGAACTTTTAGAACCTTCGCAAACGATCGGCCCGTATTTCCCTCAGGGTCAGCACAATGGTCCAAAGGTTGCTACGATGACTCCCCTGTTCGATTCGATTTTAGCGAAAACTCCTCTGGTGGCTTCTTTCTCCGCTTGGCCCAACTGACTATGATTATTCTACCATCGACTCATCTCTCATTCATCAGCCCTATTGTAGCTCTCGCATCCCGCTCATATAGGTACCGGACGAAAGCATATCCCCATGGTTTCAGGGAGCCAGGGCAAGAGGGGATGTAGACATCTAGGATCCTTCTGTATTTGTTGAAGATGCCCCATAAATCTACCGAGGTGGTGTCGAAGGAAATGTTATCGATGAACAAGTTAAAATCCGACGTAGATGGGCGAGCCACTCTGCCCTTTGCATTAGGGGTCTTCTAATCAGTTGTTCAAATCGCGCTAGATTTTTTTTAGGATGGATGGATATGCGCAACGGAGCCCTAACTTTCCTTCACTAGGAGGGAGATCTCCCCCTCATGGGCATGAGGAACACCAAGATGCCCTAGTTTTTCGCTCTAGATCTCCCCCTCGCTAGGAACCTCACTTTGGGAGCTGCTTTGTAGTAGCTTGCTATGCTTTTTGTTTATTACTTTGTGAGTCGAAGTGAGCTTACCTCGAGTCAAGTCTGCTCCCAACCCAACACAACTCGCACCCGACTTGACCCAACAACTCGACCCAATCGTCACCTGACTTAGCCTAGCCACCTGACCCAACTCCCAAATCAAATATTCAATCAATAATATATATATATATATATATATATATATATATATAATATTTAAATTTTTTTAATTTTAAATATAATGTATTATATATAATATAATATATATTCGAGTCGAGCTAAGCTCAAGCTCGAGCTTTAAGCCGAGCTAAGTTTGAGTCGAGTCGAGTCAAGATCCACTATGATCGAACTTGAGTTGTTTTCAAAATGAGCTGGGTCATTTGAAGCTTAGCTCGCCTCAAGTCATCGTTCGAGCTAAGTCAAGTCGAGTTAGATCGAGCAGAGCCGAGCGAGATTTTCGAGCTAGCTTGGCTCGTGTATAGCCCTAATCAGTAACAACATCTGAAAAATAGCTTGTCCAAATGGGAAAATGCAATGAAGGGGATCCAATACAAACGTTTCTATGTTCAACCTTACCTACATATCGACATGTGGGCCCCATTGTATGTTTTTGTGACATCTGATCCATCCATAACATGCGCCACCTCATGTTCTCCCCGGCCCATCTGAGTTTTGGAATGACCCGAATCAGATGCACCTCCTAATCGATTAGATGGAACATTAAAAAAACAATTGTCCCCCAAACAACCTAGAAAGTTTTTAATGGTGGGCGTCCTTGTCTTAACCATTCCCTATTGTGTAGCCCACCTAAGTCTAAGATCAGACTAGTTTTAGAGCTCCAAGGAGAAAAATTGGATGTGCAATCGATGGATAGATTAGATGTTTTAGTCCAATATTATGGTGGACCACACATCAATTTGTACGTTAAGCTTAATATAGAAATGTTTGAATTGCACATGTCTAGCCTCAAGATGAAAGAGAAAACAAACGTGTATTGACTAGGGCTGAAAGTTGGGTGGGTTGAACCCAACTCACCTGATATTGGATTGGGCTTGGGCAGGATGTGTCGAGTCCGATCTCAGGCTTGGGCTATATAAACACCAACCCGATAAAACTTGGGTCGAGCTCGGGCTAAGGTCTTGGGTTGCCTGACCTAACCTGAACCTGATCAATATATAAGTTACTTATGAATTATAATTGAGTTGTGGATTGTATGTGTTGAAGACATAGGAAATTCCGGTGTTGTTGGGTCTCATTGGTCCACATCATTTCCGATGACTCAAGCTAATAAGAAATACCAGATTTCTCTCTCCCAAATAGATTGTGTGTTACACAACACGACTTTTAAATGAGTAGTTGTCCTATATTTTTGCTTGTTTGTTTAGAATAAATGAAGTTCTTTATGATAAATAACTACATATATAATTAATAAAACATAAATATATAAAAAAATGTGTATTAAAATATAATAAACTAATGCAATCATTAAAATATTAGCATGTAGTCACCCGACCAACTCAACCGAACCTGCTTGGGTTGGGCTTGGGTTGAGAATTCCCAACCCGAGGTTGGGTTGGGTTAGGGTTGAGGTACAAGAACCTTGGGTTGGGCTAGGGTTAAGCACCAACCCGACCCAACCCGCCTGACTTTCAGCACTAGTATTGACTCCAACCTGAGGTGAAAATAGGAGGCTAAGCTCATGGCTTTAGGAAAAGTCAAAATTCAATGTGGCCCACTGACATATACATAGAAACTTCTTTTGAATCATACCAAGCAATACTCCTCTCCTCTATATATTACCACCAAACGTAGGATAGAATCTCC
Source organism: Magnolia sinica (assembly GCF_029962835.1). Classification (NCBI taxonomy): domain Eukaryota; kingdom Viridiplantae; phylum Streptophyta; class Magnoliopsida; order Magnoliales; family Magnoliaceae; genus Magnolia; species Magnolia sinica. Next base: position 4,004,763 of record NC_080583.1, on the reverse strand, counting down.
ATACACATATTTCCAAGACATATAGAGCACATACAACATAATTGTATATACACACTTTTTTTTTGTTCATCGAGATTGAGAAAAGGAACATCCTGCCATCTTCTAATAGCACCTAGCCGTTGGATCAAATCATAGGAACTGTGTTATGTGTAAATTACGGATGTGCTTGATTTTTATGTCCCAATTCTAAATTATGATGTAGCATTTAATGCTTAGAGAGGATTTCATATAATCGTCATGGTTGCTTGTAAACTCAAGGGTGAGCATCTCTCTCCCGACTCTTTCCTCTTGTATGGCTCACCCGAATCACAAGTTAGCATGATCTTTTGTTCATGAGCTCAACTAGGGATTATATAATTAATGGTGGGGGTATATTTTTTTGGGATTTGGTCTGCGGAATCACAAGAACACCAAGCAATCATAAGAAACACAAAGATTTAACATGGAAAACCCTTTCAGGAAAAAAATCACAGCACAAAGCGACAAAATTCCACTATGAAAAGCACAGATTACAAAGATAGAGGACTTACCTGGCTTGAGAAATCCTCAAATCTCTCCTTTTCTCTACCCCTTGAAACCCTATAACCCTTTTAAAAACCCTAGAATGCCTTAAAATTCCCTTGAAATACCTCCTAGTTTCATATACAACCCTTTATATAGCTTTAGAAACAAGTAGAACTGGAATAGGTAACAAATTCCATAAATCTCGTGTTTCCACAGAAAATCTGCATAAAACCTTTGATGACATCGAACTACCTTCGATGTCATCAAAAAATGACAAAAACGGTCCAGCAACCGGGGCTGAAAATCTCGAAAAAACTTGATGCCATCGACCGGCTCCAATGTCATCGAACTAGCTTTGATGACATCGAAGCTGGTTCGATGTCATCGAACAGTGAAGAAACGGATTTAAGACAGCCGTTATCAACAATCTCCACAATGTCTTCAATCTTTAAACGTGTGGCTTCTTGTCCTCTTCTCTTATCTCTGTATTGCATTATAGTTTCATGAACACTTCTCGTGCACACTCCGTCCTTCTATTACGCCATCACCAAACCCAGAGAAGTTGCACAGAACTTGAAATTCTCTATAGAAATGACCTTGGTGAGAATGCCTGCTGGATTCATGCTGGTTTGAATCTTTCCAGTGTTACGCCTCATTCCACAAGCACCTGTCGGATAAAATGGTTACGAACATTAACATGTTTAGTACGTGAGTGATAAATAGAATTTTTAGGCAAATTGATATCACTCTCGCTATCACAGTTAACCGGCACGACCTCTTACGAAAGTCCTAACTGATTTATCATGCTTCTGAGCCAAACACCTTCTTTAAACGCTTCCTTTACTACCATATATTCTACTTCTGTTGTGGAAAGAGTTACCACAAATTGAAGTTTCGATATTCAATTAATTGCTCCACCTGCTAGTACAAACGAGTATCCTAAAGTTAAATTTCTGGAATTCACACTGCCATCGTAGTTTAAATCCACATACCCTACCAACTTTGCTCATGTCTTCTCAAAAGTTAAGACGTAGTCTTTCATACCTCAAATGTATCGAAGTAGTCATTTCACCGCTTCCCAATGTTGCTTGCTTAGATTTGACATGTATCTGCTCACAACACCGACTGCCTGTGAAATATCTGGTCTTGTACAGATCATAACATACATTAAATTTCCAATTACATTCGAATAAGGCACGTGATACATAACCTGCTTTTCCTCATTTGATTTAGGAATTGTTCTGAGGAAACCTTGAAGTGAGCCGCGTGGGGAACGCTTACTGGCTTTGTCTGGTCCATCCCATAGTTAATCAACACCTTTTCAAGGTATTCTGCCTATGATAACCAAAGTATGCTCCTCTTCCTGTCATTAAGAATATATATGCCGAGAACCCTTTTTTCAGCCCCGGATCTTTCATCTCGAATGTCCCTGATAACTGAGTCTTCAGTACGTTGATTTCAAATATATTATGACTGGCGATCAACATATCATCAACATACAATATTAGGATAATGAATATTCCATCACTCAGTGTCTTGTAATAGATATAGTGATCGTATTCACTCCGAGTAAATTTTTGACTCAACATGAAATAATCAAATTTTTTATACTACTACTTAGGCGACTATTTCAAGCCGTACAATGACCACATTAACCTGCCAAATTTTTTCTCTACCCCCTTTAATTTCATAGTCATCTAGTTGCTTTATGTAGATCTATTCTTCTAACTCCCTGTGTAGGAATGCAGCCTTGACAACTATCTGTTCCAGCTTGAGATCGTGTTAAGCAACTAATGCCAACATGAATCTGATAGAAACCTGCTTAACCATCAGCGTAAATATCTCTATGAAGTCGATTCATTCTCTCTGAGCATAACCCTTCACTACCAATCTAGCTTCATATCTATAATATTTTATTTTGAATAACCACTTACATCCGATCGCATTTGGATCGTTATTCCGGCGATTTTAACCTCATTTTTGGGTAAGTCAATTAAACCCTAACCTGTTTTGAAACTTAAAATAGTTTAAGTGTTGATGTAGCTGATCTAATTCATGCCTTAGGTTACCTATTCACCGTTGACGAAGACTTATCATCTAAATCGAATCCGTTGCGCAATTTCTAGTTTAAGGTGCAGACTATATTCGTATAGGTTATGATTTTCAAACCTTTCAATGTTAGTTAATGATCTATTACTGACGTGGGTGCCATTTCACATGCCAAATACGATATCTGTTTCGTTTTACGTATATAGATAATCTATGTTGTAAGTAGTGTGATTCATGTGTTTGTTGAAATGTTTGTATACATTTGAAATTTGGCGTTGTGATTTCCATGATTAATTGTCATAGGAATATGATTGTTATTTATGCGACAACTCCTTGTTAAAAGGATTTGCCCTACTATGTAATACGGCTAACATATGTGATGTATATTGCCAAGTGTAGTCTAAGTGCTTGTGAAAATGCCTGAATAAGTTCATATTTAGTAAGGTGTGAATTATGAGGGAGTTGAGATATAAAATCCTAACTACTTCCTTATATGTACTATTTCCTTCATGAATTTCTTAGTCTAACTATCCATGTTAACTATGTGTGTGATTTCATTCATGCAAGTTGTTAATTTTACCGCCTTACTTATGAATGGATTCTTGTTATCTTGCATTTTATAATATGTTTGCTATTATGGTTGAATGTTTATGGGGCCACGTTATGGTCCAGGCAATCAGTAACAAGCTTTGAGTTCGTAGCTGAGGTCGCTTTCGTCACGTAGGACGTGTTTGACAAACCCGAGTCGTATTAGGGTTGTCAGCAATGGTTTGGCCACACGGAATGTTTGCGCACTTCATGTCGTTCAACTCAACGTGCGCTCGTGCTAGTCAAGCTCGTCAAGTAACCCGATTGTCCCGGTGGATGTTCACCATGTATGGACACTACTATTGAAATCTAGGGTACCAAACTTACCAGTGCAATCCCGTTAACCATGGTACCTCGATCGGCTAAGACTCATGAGCCGGGCATGGTGGTATGGGACATCGTAGTCGAGTTTTCAGCCTACGCTGGGGTGACGAGCCTCCCCGTAGTGACCAGTGAGCAATCCAGACTCGTGAGTCGATTATGGTGGTATAAGACACTATATTCGTACTGTCGGCCTACATTGTTTGGTGACGAGCCCTTTATAGTGACCTCGAGCATACCTTGATACTGCATTGAGGCGACGAGCCTTATTATAGCAACTAAGGTATGATTAGGCATGCATTGATTGGTTACGAGCCTTTTGCAGCAACCTAGAACCATAATATCGTATGAGATTGTCTAGGACTGACAACCCTAGAATGGATTACTGTTTGGGAATTGATATAAGGAAGGTACCTTAGCTTCTCAATCCTGCTATATGAAAAGGACTAATAACAACTTGGTAATCATGTTCATGCACCGCATTACATGTGCCTTGGCGTTGTGGAGCAATGCGGGAGGTTGTCATGCGTACCGTAAGATGATGATGCTGAGGGAGTGCAGGCGAGGGCATGCATCATTTCTACATACATCCTTGCATTAACAAGAGTAATTAGGACATGTTTGATTGTATTGTTTTATCATTACTGCTTGATTGAATTGATAACATGTTAACTTTTACTGTATAGTTCTACTGAGTTGATCGCTCACTCCCACGTTCTGGGACAGTGTTTAAACACCAACCAGATTGTCTTAGATGCAGATGATGATGCGACCCACGAGTTAGAGCAGGAGTATGAGGATGACGAGGAGGCGTTCTCCTTTATGCAAATCTCAGGAAGGTTCATGTGAGCCGTGTCCTGAGCTATGGGGATTCAGGGTTATTGTTGCAGTGGTTTATTTCATTTTGATACTTGTATTTTGAAACAAACACTTGTAAGTATGACCTGGCAGAGCATACATATCTCAGGGACTTATATATATATATATATATATATATATATATATATATATATATATATATATATATATATATATATATATATATATATATATATATATCTTGATCCGACTCGGTGCTTTTGATCAGGTTGGACTTCTTCCAGATCAGCTTAATCTACTTCATATTTTATGCACTAATATAGAAGACATACAGTCATCATTACATATGTTGCATAAGTGATGTTTTGAAACTCGGGAGCTGAGTTATGCTCGACCCCCGAATTTCAGGGCGTTATAACTGTCCCACTATTTTCTATGCTGGGGTCCACTGGAACTTTGGATTTAACTCGTTCTTTGGACATTGCCATAAAATGATCTCTCCAAATGGATGGAGGGTGTGGATATAAAACATACATCATGGTGAGGCCTAAAAATGAGAGGTATATAGATCTCAAGTGGACCACACCACATGAAAACAATAGTGATTGGATATCCATCATTAAAATCCTCCTAAGGCCTACTTTACTGTTTATTTGACATCCAATTTGTTTATTAGGTCATATAGGCCCCAACAGAGCTCTTTGTTGCCCAGCTCCTTTAGCCTGACCTCAACCAACCTGATGCTAGACTTGACCTTGGGCCTACTTTAATTTACATATTATATATCCATTTTGTGTGTCCCACTTGGATGAGGAGTCAGACCAAGTTTCATATGCATTAAAATTTCAAGTGGGCCCCACCAAGTGATTTTATATGTTTTAGGCATTTCTTCACATGATTTTAGATGGTATGGTACACCTTGAGGGGCTTCATGGGGCCCATTGAAATATTTGTATTTGATCTAAACCGCCCATCAATTCTGATATATAATTTCAGTGGATGACCCAAAAAATTATATAGATTAAAGGTCTAAGTGGACCACACCATAAGAAATAATAAAAAATAAATTTTTATCGTTAATATGTTATTTAGTTTTCAACCAAGCTAATATATATGTTTTCCCTTATTCCATGTCTGTATTAACTTATAAATAGGTTGGATCTCAAATAAACATCACAGCGGGCCCTAAGAAGGTTTCAATAGTGGGTATCACTATCCCACTCTTTTCTATGGTGGGTCCACTTGAACTTTGGATCTGCCCTGTCAGTCAGATGCACCATTCCATGGTGGGCCCCACAAAGCACCGACCACCAGCCATTGGCCGGTGTCAGAGGGAGTAGCCAATCTGTTCCCCACCATAGCAAATACATGTGATCTAATCTCTATGTTTCCTATCATATGGTCCACTTTAGCCTTCGATCTAGATGATTTTTGGTTTCATGTCCTATAATAATATTTTAAAATATATAGACGGCTTAGATAAGACACATATTTTTAGGCCCTATAGGGCCCCTTATACCCTAAGCATCCTGTGGGGCCCACTATAATTCATTCAATTTATCCACTCCATCCATCCATTTTAACATATAATTTTATTATGTAAGGTCAAAATTGAAGCCTACAAAAATCTGAAGTGGACCACATCATAGGAAATAGTATAAATTGAACGTCTACCATTAAAAAAATTTGGGAGGCCACTGAAGTTTTGGATCAAGTTGATATTTTAGTTTTCCCTTCATCCATGTATTTGTGATCTATTGAACAGCTTGGATGACAAATCACAATCACTGTAGGCCAATCTCGCTATTCTCACTATTTCTGTGGCATGGTCCACTTGAGCTTTAGATATACTTTAATTGTGGACTCAACCACTAAGGGCCTGTTTGGATGGGTGGATTAGAAGGGATTGAATGGTTTTAGGGTGGATGGCATGGATTTCAAGGTAATGATGGCGTTGTCAATGGATTGTCTTAAGATCCATGGAATTGCTATATTCCCTCGGATTGCTATATCAAGTCTGTTTGGCACACTTGGCCAATCTCGGGATTAAACCTTCCCATCCCTTCCAATCCCTCGAACCAAACATGTCCCAGGCAAATTTGACCGGATTAGGGTGGATTGGATGGGATTTAAAGGTAATGATGGTGTTGTTAGTAGATTGTCTTAAGATCCATGGGATTGGTATATATCCCAGGATCAGATCACCCAGTTTGTTTGGCACGCCTAGCCAATCTAGGGATTTAACTTCCAATCCCTTCCAATCTACCTATCCAAACAGGCCCTAAAATGATCTGGAAAAATGGATTGACGATGTGGATATCATAAACCGTGACTTTGGGCCACGAGCTTAAAAATAAAGTCAATCCATGAATTGGGTGGGCCACACCACATACTATAGTTGAGAGGGTTACCCTCCCATTAAAACATTCATAATCATTTATTGGGCCCACCTAGATGTGGTTCATAGATCCAGCCCATTCATTATATATGTGTGTCTCACTTAGATGAGGAGTCAGCCCATGTTTCACACACATCCAAAACTCATGTGGGCCTCACCAATTAAATGCTTTTATATGTTTTAGGGATGTCTTCACATAGTTTTAGATGCTATGGCTCACCTGAGTTTTGTATACTACTGATTTTTGGACTTAAATGGGACACATCAAATGCATGGTGTTGATGTTCTACATACATCATGGTGGGGCGCACACAGATTAACCTCATCGGAAGTTCCCATGAGGTGACTTTATAGTACCATTTCACTATTTAGATAACTCCTTCATGGGTGTTACTCTAACCGTGTATGGCCCACCTTGATATATTTTATGTACATGGACATCGTCCATATATTTTTCCATCATATATTTAGGATGTGATTTCGAATCATAAAAACTCAATAATCTCAGGTGGGTCATGAAATTGCTCTTATATTTTTCCATCATATATTTAGGATGTGATTTCGAATCATAAGAACTCAATAATCTCAGGTGCGTCATGAAATCGCTCTTATGATGATTTTTTCACCTTTGGATTTTGCTATTTTGATGAGGCTGTATGTTGAATTCTAGGGTTGTAGGGTTTGATTTTGTTTTTTTGTTAAAGATTGTTCGATTCTACTAGTGGTGTTTGGAAACTAACCTCTGATATTAATTTGATTCCATTTGGAAAAAAATTTGTCTGTGTCAATGTCTTGTGTTTATGAAAGTTCTAGGGTTTCTAGTGAGACTTATGTATTGTGTTTTACTGTTTTGGAGTCCTTGGAGCTAATATGTGGGGGCCAACTGTGGATGGGTGGAGAGCGGGGAATGCCTTTCATGGAACAATCTCTGCCACCTGATTGGTGGACTTGGTACGATTGGATGGATGTCGTTCATCTTTTTCTTTCTTTTTTTTTTTTGAGATTCCATTTGGCTTAAACTATATTCCAGTTCCTTTTTAATTAACAAGCAACTTAAACTATATCTAAGCTGTGCAAGTTTACATCTCATTGCTTTGGAGACGAGTTAATAGCCAAAAAATGATAACATGAGAATGGCCTATACTAATGTATGCATTTGGTACCAATTCTTAATGTTGGCAACTCACCCACCCTGCACCTAGCATACCTGTACCTCTCCAAAGGTCACATTGATTGGATGATCTTAACTGTCTGAAATTGTCGTTGGATTAATTTGGACCATTTTATCCTGAGGAACATTAACTTGTACCATTCTTTTTAAACATCTATATGCTTCAATCTCCTTTGGTCTGCACTCCTATTGTGTTGAAGGGCACATCTATTCTATTGGGTAGAACACTTATTTTAATATGACAATGATTGGATAATCTCAACCATCTGATATTACCGTTGAATTTAGACCATTTTCTTTTTTACCAAGGTATTGAGGAACTTTGATTTGCACTCCTCTTTCTTAAACGTGTATATTTTTTCTTAACCTCGAGTTAACACTCTTCTTCTTCTTTTTCTTTTTTCTTTTCACGTTTACATGTTTTTAATCCCACCCTGTGTAATGTAGGCCACATCCATTCAATTTGGTGTAGATCCCTTTTTTTTTTTCAATTTTTCTTGTCAAAATACAAAATCTAGTTTTCTTTTTTAAAAAATATATATATATTTTTTACATTTCTTCAATTTTTTCACAATTTTTTTTAATTTCTTTTTTTTTTTTTTTTCAAAATATCATTTTTTAATCTCACTTTTGTTATATAACTTTTTAATTTTTGTTGTCAAAATACAAACTCTAATTTTCTTTTTTTAAAAATATATATTGTTTTTTACAATTTGTCAATTTTTTCACAATTTTGTTTAATTTTTTAAATTTTCTTTTTCAAAATATCATTTTTTTTAAAATCTTGTTATATAACTTTTTAATTTTTCTTTTCAAAATACAAAATCTAGTTTTATATATATATATATATATATATATATATATATATATATATATATATATATATATATATATATATATATATATATATATATATATATTTATTTCATTTGAAGTCTTTGAGTAGATATTTTAAATTTTCTTTTTCAAAATATTATTTTTTAAATATCACTTTTGTTATATAACTTTTTAATTTTTCTTGTCAAAATACAAAATCTAGTTTTCTTTATTAAAATATATATTTTTTTACAATTTGTCAATTTTTTTCACAATTTTCTTCAATTTTTTAAATTTTCTTTTTCAAAATATCATTTTTTAAATATTGCTTTTGTTATACAACTTTTAAATTTTTCTTTTCAAAATACAAAATCTAGTTTTCTTTTTTAAAATATATACTTTTTTACAATTTGTCAATTTTTTTACAATTTTGTTTAATTTTTAAAATTTTCTTTTTCAAAATATCATTTTCTTATCGATTTTTTTTTTCAAAATTATTAACATTATTAAAAGTTCTTAATTTTTATTTCAAAATCTAGATTTTTATAAAATTACATTTTTTTTTTCCAAAATCTAAATTTTTTTTCTTAAACATTGTTAGTTATTTTTCTAAGCTTTTTAACTTTTTTTTTCGAAATTCATAATTTTTTTTGTTCCTAATTTTTGACTTGAGTATTAGAGACGGTTTAGAACTGTCTCTAATGCAGACGGTCTTTGACAGTCTCAAATAACCACAATAAGACTGTTAAGGACCATCTCTAATAGAGACAGTCTTTGACAGTTTTAAATAGAGACTGCTAAGGACCGTCCCTAATATAGGCTATTTTTGACTGCCTTAAAAAATCAGTAAAAGACGGCCGATGACCGTCTATAATTGAGATGGTCCATGACAGTGTCAGATTACTAATACAAGATGGCCAATGACCGTCTCTAATACGGACGGTCATTAACCGTCTCAAATGACCGCATATGAGATGGTCAAGACGGTCTCTAATAGAAACGGTCCTTAACAGTCTCCAAAGGGAGACAGCTAAGAACCGTCCTTAATACAGACTATTTTTCAGTCCCAGATTACAGGAAAAGACGGCCAACGACCATCTCTAATTGAGACGGTCCTTGACAGTCTCAAATTACCAGTAAGAGACAGCCAATAACAGTCTCTAATACGGACGGTCTTTGATCATCTCAAATGCCGGCATATAAGACGGTCAGAGACCGTCTCTTATTCCAGACAGTCAATGGCCGTCTTTTATCTGCAGTTAACGACGGTTTTTGACCGTTTTAAATGATTTGTGGACGTTCAAATTTTTATGACAATAATAATGACGGTTAAGGGTCGTATAAAAGTTTAGATAGTTTACGGCCATCTCTAAAGCGTCTTTAAACCAAGCAATTTTAGAGACGGTCCAGAACCATCTCTAAATCCGTCATTTTTTCTCATTTTTCACGTAGTGCGTAAGACTCCAAAGCCTATAAAACACACCTATGTCATCACCATTGTGTAGACCCACCATAAGACAGTTGTCAAAATCCCAGCCTGAAGTGTTGGATTCAGTGTGTGGCGAAACCAAGCTGGCAACTGTGTTTAGCAAACCTTCTAGGGCATGTTTGGTTGTGGGATAGTGGTATTGAATTGTATTAGATGAGATTAACATCGTTATTGTCCAATTATTGCATGTTTGGAAGTGCCATGGTATTTTAGCCATTTAATTCCATGTTTGGGATAAAATTCTTAGTGGACCATGGAATTAAATACCACTAAGATACCATGGAATTCCAATACCACTACGACAAACACCCCACTAAGATATGATGATCGTTCCATCAATTTCCGGATCTTGATTGCTGCAGCCTCATCGTTGATACCATGGGCGCCGCTGAAGAATCTCTTACCCACGATCATCATGATAAGCGTGTTGAATGTGAGCTCGAAGAGCCGTTGCTTCATCTCGACCTGAACTGGGGACCGTCCGTTATGGACCCACCGTCCATACAACTCCTTCATGCACATGCCAACCTCAGTGACTCGGACGTGCTTGAGCGACTCGAGCCGCCGGTTGCATAAGAGTTCAAGAGTAGCGATTTTGCGCATCTCACGCCAGTAGGCTCCATATGGGGAGAACCCAAACATGGCGTAGTTGTAGCTCATGTTATCACCTGACGCGCTCTTGGGGCGGGTTGCGAGGACCTTGTCGTTGGTAGTGAAACACTCCTTTGCAATCTCCCAACCGCTCACGATAAGTGTACGGCGTGTTCCGAGCCGTAGGATGAAGGCCGGGCCGTACTTCTCAGCCATTGATGCGAAGGTTCGGGTGAGTGGTTCAGGGCCAGCAAGTTGATGGAGGTGGCCAATGATGGGCCAGGCACCAGCTGGTTCAGGGGCTTTCTTTCCCTTGGAGACCTTGCTCTTGGGCTTTGCTAGCCATAGCTTGTATCAAAGAACTAAGGCAAGAAGGGCAGCAATGGCTTGGAATTGGAGAGGGAAATCCATGGAGTTATGGTAGGTTAGGTGGTGTTTTTGCTAGCTGTGAGCTATGCTTACTAAAATCTCATGTATTTATAGACCATTTGAGACTGTCATCTTTAACACACGTGACTGGAAATTCAACAATGATTTATATTTTAATATCGTTGGAACTTTCTGAGTTTTCGTGACTATGACTACGTAGTAACTTGGAATGGTCATAAATGCCTGCCTAGTACATGACCGTATGTATATACAAGTGGATGCTTGGTGTCCCACACACCACTGACTTCCGTGGTGTGTTGATGTCACCAAGTTCTGTGGGCCCACCATGATTTGTGTGTTACATCTAAACCATTCATTCAGTTTGTGAGATTATTTTAGGGTATATTTACCTATTCATTTTGTGAGATTATTTTAGGGTATATTTACCTAAAATTGAGGCAGATCCAAATATCAAATGAACTACACCAAAGAAAGCCGTGAGGAATGAATACCTACCCTTGAAAACTTCTTTGGGGCCACAGCAGTTTTGGATCAAGCTAATATTTGAGTTTTCCCTTCGTCTAGGTACGTGTGAATTTATCAACAGGATAGAAGGCAAATAAGAATTATGATGCTCCCTGGGAATTAAGGTTTCAGTGGTGGTGTCACTATCCCACTGATTTATTTGGTGTGGTCCATTGGAGATTTGGATCTATTTTGTTTTTGTGCACATGTCATAAAATGTTCTTGAAAAGTTGATGGACGGTGTGGATATAATACATACATCATGGTGGGTCCACAGAACTCGGTAATGTCAACCTACCAGGGAAGTCGGTGGTGTGTGACACACCATGCCGCCTCCTATACAAGTGGAGCTCATGGTGGGGCCACGGTTCAATGATCCGTACCGTTGGTATGATTGGCCCTGCTTTAATAATGGGGCAATCTTTGATGGGTTGATTGGTAGGACGGAATGAGTAGGATCTTACGGTCCCAGGACATGGTACGTCCATTAATGTTTAATTGTTAAGATTATTGAGCGGTGGGTCCCACCTGTACAAACTGGAAATGCCGAGGATACTAGTTTAATTGTTAAGATTAATGTTTAACTGTCAGTATCCTTGTGCGGAGGATTCCTAGTTTCCTGTCGAATCCATAATGATGGCTACGTTCAATTCATTCCGCCTACGAGCAATTTGATCGGTCGACGTGGTAGCGTTTCAAAGGGGTGGGATCGTTCACGCCATGAATTCGAGACGGCAAGGAACGTGGCACACACATACGGAGAGAGATGTACCGTACGCGATTTTCCTACAGCTCTTTAAGGCAGGCCGTGCAGCGGAAAGTTCTGTGGGGCCCATTGTAACGTGTTTTCCCTGTAGGAAATGGATTGGCTACTCCCCCTGCCACTAGCCCGGTGGCTGGTGGTCGGTGTTCTGTGGGCCCCACCATGATGTATGTGTTTCGTCCATGCTGTACATCCATTTTTACATATCATTTTAAGGCTTGATCCCAAAAATGAGAGGGATATAAATCTCAGGTGGACCACACCATAGAAAAATAATAGTAGTTGGATATCCATCATTAAAATCCTCCTAAGGCCTACTCTACTGTTTATTTGACATCCAATCTGTTGATTAGATCATACAGACTTAGATGAAGGGAAAAAACAAAGATCAGCTTGATCCAAAACTTTTATGGGCCCCAAAAATTTTTTAATGGTCGACACTCATTCAACACTGTTTCCTGTAACGTGGTCCAGTTGATATTGGGATATATCTCAGTTTTGGTATCATATTCTAAAATGATCTAGAAAAATAAATGGATGGTATAGATGAAACACATACATCATCGTAGGCCCACAGATGGCTGGTGGCAGGGGGAGTAGCCAATCCGTTTCCCTGTCTGCGACATCCATTCCGTCCTTTTCACTTGAGCTACTTCATGTCAGGGAATGATACAAAACTCAAGTGGGCACCACACCGTACTGAGAAGTAAGGATTAGGACGCCTGCCATTGAATCTTTATGTAGGGCTCACAGGATTTTTGGAGAGGGATTACATTTGGTTTTAGCCTTCATCTTGGTTAGACTCACCTTATGAACGGTCTGGATGAGATATAAAAATCACTATAGTCCTATAAGGGCCTGTTTGGCCGGACTAATCCCATGGTATTAGGAGGGATGGGATTGCCATATCCTGGTATATGCATGACGAGCCAAACAGAACTAGTGAACTTGTCCCGGGATATAAGCAATCCTATGGATCTTAAAACAGTCCACTGACATCACCATTGTTACCTTAAAATTGATCCCATTCCTTTGTTGGACGGATTGGAAGGTAAAATCTCGGGATAAGTTGGGCTTGCCAAACAAACGCAGTGAACTTGTCTCAGGATATAGCAATCCCATGGATCTTAAACCAATCCACTGGCACCACCATCGTTACCTTAAAATCCATCCCATCCCTCCTAATCCCATGGGCCTTTTCCCAACCAAACAGGCCCTAAAGGTTTCAATGGTGAGAATCCCCATCCCCACTAATTTATGTGCCGTTGTCTAGGCCTAATTTATCTACTTCAAATCCTTTGATCACTATAACGATGATATGCGACAGCGAGCTTTCAATAAAAGATGAATGGAAAATATATTTTATTGTTGAATATAACTGGAATTTTAAAATTTATTGGATTATTTAAATAGAGTAAGTTCAGCCTACTACTGTTATGAAACACGTGTTACATATCTCAATCACATGGTAGAATCGACACAACATGGTTGCAACTGGTAAAAGATTGGGCCAATACACTGTAGCATTAAACAGAAGTTGGATTCTTTCTCTTACTCCGGCGGTAGATTCTCAGGGGTTTCAACACCCGTTCAAAGGTCTGAGTATCTAAAACTATTTCACGTGGGTTCTGTCTTTGGGTTGAAACCATTTCACGTGGGTTTTGAGTACCATAGGTGGGTCTTAGATTCTCATGATAAATAGATGGGACGTGGGATGTGGATTGTGGATTGTGTACTACAACTTCAATTGTAAGGTCTTAATGGGCCATCATGATGTGTGTCCCATCCCAGCCATCCACCCATATTTTTAGGGAGTATTTGATGGCCTTAGTTGAAAAAATGAGGTAGATCCAAATCTGATATGGACCGCTACAGGAAAGAGTGGTGATTTAACACTCACCATTAAAAACTTCTTACGTGGACAAAAGTTTTAGTTTAAATTGATATTTGTATTTTCTCTTTGTGTAGGTGTGCGTGACTTAATAAATGAGTTGAACTAGACGAATAAACATTAAGCCCTGGGTAGTTTTTAATGATGGGCATTTAATCGTCAATGTTTTCTTGTGGTGTGGTCTATTTTAAATTTGGATTTTTCTCACTTTTTTTTGGCTCATGCTCTATAATGATCTAAAAATATGGATGAATGGCTTGGATTAAACAAATATATATCATGCAGGGCTCACAGAGTACTGTCACTGGCCCCCTCGCTACTGAGCTGTGTGTACTTTCTATCGTCTTCCTGACCCGTGATTGGTTAGCTTTATATATAGACAATTAATGATTCATCAATAATGGAATTTTTTTCGGGCGTGGATTAGCTAATGACAGGTTGAGTAGCGAGGCTCCCTACTGAAGTGACGTCACCAAGTTCCGTGGGCCCCACTATGATGTATGTGTTGTATTCACACCATCCATCCATTTTGAGATATAATTTTAGGGCATGAGCCAACGAATGAGGCGGATAAAAAACTTTAGTGGACCCCACGACAGAAAAGGGTGAAAAGCTTTAGTGGACCCACCATAGAAAAGAGTGATTCCCACCGTTGAAACTATCCTAAAGCCCACCATGATGTTTATTTGAAATCCAGCCTGTTCAAAAGTTTAAAAAGACATAAAAGAAGGGAAAACACAAATATCAGCTTGTTCTAAAACTTTTGTAACCTTTAGAAGTTTTTAATGGTGGGCGTCACTGTCTCCACTGTTTTCTATGATGGGGTCCATTGGAGCTTTGGATTTAATTCATTCTCTATATCTCGCCTTAAAATGATTTCTCCAAATGGACTGACGGCGTGGATACAAAACATACATCATGGTGAGGCCCACCGAACTTGGTGACATCACTTCAGTAGCGAGTCTCGCTACTTGACCTGTCAGTAGCTAATCCGCGCCCATTTTTATCCCTGTTGAATGACTGTTGATTTCTATTATTAGCCGTCCATTAAATGCAACCACCCGATGGAAGCGGACTGCATCCTGCCCGAGCTTGGTCAACAATCTGTCAATCAGGGCTCCGTGGGGCCCACAGTGATGTATGAGTTTTATCCATACTGTCCATACATGATAGCGGCCCCACAAAGCTCTGCCTGGATAGAGCAGGATGCAATCCATACATGATAGTGGCCCCACAAAGCTCTGCCTGGATAGAGCAGGATGCAATGAGTTGTTTTTCCAGCAAGGGCATTGGTCATGCCCCGCTGGGACGGTCTAGGAAGGGGCTTTGTGGGACCCACCGTGATGTATGGTTTTACCCACACCATCAATTCATTTTTTTAATCATTTAAAGGTATGAGCCAAAAAAAAAAAAATCAGCAAATCCAAGGCTCAAGTGGACTGAACAGTGGGGATTGAACACCTACCATTGAAAACTTCTTCACAGTGACAGAAGTTTTGGATTGAGCTGATATTTTTGTTTCCCCTTCATCCATGCTTGTGTGACCTTAATAACAGGTTGGATGGCAAATAAACATCAGGGTGGACCTAGGAAGGTTTAAATGGTGGGCATCATTATGGTCGCTGCTTCCTGTGGTGTGGCCCACTTGAGCCATGGGTATGCCTCATTTCTAGGCTCATATCCTAAAATGATCTGAAAAATTGGATGGACAGCTTGGATAAAACCCAAGCATCATGACTCATCCATGCTAGTAACCTCAAGATGGAAGGCTCAGATCACCTAAAAATATATCTATGTGAAGCCAAGCACTGATCTTAACTGAGGCCGGCCGTGCCATGCATGAATGACGAATAAGCCCATAAGAGCTCAAACCACACCAAAGAAAACAGTGGGGATTAAACGCCCATAAGCGCCCACCATGATGTTTTACTTAGCATCCAACCTTTTCGTAAGGCCACATAGACCTTGATGGAGGAAAAACACAAATATGAGATTGATCCGAAACCTCTGTAGCCCTGATAAGTTTTTAACGGTGGGTGTTCAATTCTAACTATTTTCTATGGTGTGGTCCACTTGAACTTTGGATTTGCATAATTATTAGACTCATGTCTAAAATAAGATGGAAAAGCAGATGGACGGCTTGGCAAAAATACATACATAACATACTGTGAGCCCCACAAAACTCGGGCCACGTCGTGCCATATAGATATGGGGTTGCCACGTGCAATCAGCTTCCGGTAGGTAGTGGCCATAGGGATATGGCGGTAGCCACGTGCAATCAGCCAACGCTTGTAGAAGAAGCTTATTCTACAACGTGGTGTATGAAGCCCACCTTGATATGTGCATGACATCTAATCCGTCCAGCATGTGTCGGATTGGGAACTCCCCCGCTTATCTCGAGCTCGGAAAAGGCTGGTGATCTGAGGGGGCACCGTGATGTATGGTTTTATCCATTTTTTTCATGTCATTTTATATCATGATCTTTAATATAGAGGGAGATCCAAGGCTCAAGTGGACCACAAAATAAGAATTAAAGTTTTATCGTTGAAAATTTATTGGGGCCACAAAAATTTTGGATCAAGCTGATTTTGTGTTTTCCCTTAATCGTGATCATTATGACCTTATAAATCTGTTAGATGGTAAATAAGCATCTCGGTAGACCCTTGGAAGGTTTCAATGGTAAAGGTCATTAGCACCGCTGCTTTGTGGTGTGGCCCATTTGAAGTTTGGATCTGCCTCATTTTTTAGCTCGTAACGTAAAATGACATGGAAAAATACATGGATGGTGTGGATGAAATCCATAGATCACAGTGGCCCCTTAGAGCCCTAGCATGTTCCGAGTTCAGGAAGGGCGAGGAAGTACCCAATGCGCGTGTGATCGAAAGATTAGGTGGGCTACACCATAGCAACTCATGCATAAAGCCTGTAAAGTCTTGTGTCGTGGCCCTCTTGAGATTTTAATTGCCTGAATTTTTTGGGCGTTCAGTCATTCTCTTTGGTACCATCTTATGAATGGATTGGATGGCACATAGAAAACATGGTGAGCTCAAAAGTCGGAGCGGAAGGTTTTAATGGTGGGCATCACCATCTCAACTGTTCCCAGTGTTGTGACCCAGATCTTTTGGATCGATCTGTCTTACAAGGTGAAGTCGAATAGGCGCACCTTATGGACGGATTGGCTGTGAGCCTACGTCATGGTGGGCCCCACATTTGGTGTTGCAATATACGCTTGTTCCACAACCCTTGTAGGAGAACCAGCCTCTTGGAAGTGAACAAAATTGAAGTGTGCCAGCTGCTTGCATTGTTGTGGAGAAAACTGAACTGAATTATACGTGAAATGCAGCCAATCATAGGAGAAAAGCCCTGAAATTGGGCCAATTAGAATACCAAAATGAACTTCCTAATAAGGGACCAACAAAGAAATGAGTCCTGGGCCGATCATGAGCTAAGTTACTTAAGGGTAGAGCTTAGGAATCATCTCCTGAAGTGACCAAGATCGACTCCGACTAGAGAGGCAAAAAATTCAGAGAAAATCCCGCCTTGAACTAAGAAAAGAAATATTCAACACAACTCTATTCGAAGATCACACCAACCGTGATGGGCTCAATGATGCTTTCAGAACTAGATCCCCATTTTAATAAGGACCCTCCGGCAAATGCAACGAAACCCACCTGGATACGCAAGTCTCACTACAAGAAAGAGGGTTTTTAGCGACGAAACTTTTAGTGACGAAATTTTTTTTCGTCGTTAAAAGTGACTTTCAGTAACGAAATAAATTTTCGTCGCTAAAAGAGTACCTTTAGAGACGAGACTTTTAGCGAAGAAAGTTTTCGTAGCTACAAATCGTGGACGAGACTTTTAGTGACGAAAATATTCGTCGCTATAGGCTTAAAACATTTTTGAACGATTACCTAAAAATCGTATATGAGACTTTTAGCAACGAAACGGTTCGTCGCTAAAAGTAATTTCCCCCTTTTAAAAAAAAAAATTCAGCTAAGAGTTTTAGCGACGAATATTTTCGTCGCCAAGAATTAGAAAGTTGCTTTTAGCGACGAAAACTTTCGTTGCTAAAAGTATTGTGTATTCCACTTTCAATATTTTGGCCCCGACTTTTAGCAACGAACTAAAACCGTCGCTAATAATTTTTTGCTTCTAGAAGAGTTTTAGCGACGAATATTTTCGTCGCTAAAAATGAAAAGTCTGCTTTTAGCGACGAAAACTTTCGTCACTTAAAGTATTGTGTACTCCAATTTGAAATTTTTGGCCCTGACTTTTAGCAATGAACCAAGACCGTCGCTAATAATTTTCCCGCTTTATTAAAAATTTTCCCGCTAAGAGTTTTAGCAACAAATATTTTTGTCGCTAAAAGAGTTGTGTAATTTGAAATTTTTGGCCCTGACTTTTAGCAATGAACCAAGACCGTCGCTAATAATTTTCCCGCTTTATTAGAAATTTTCCCGCTAAGAGTTTTAGCAACAAATATTTTTGTCGCTAAAAGAGTTGTGTATTTCGGTTTGAAAATGTTGGCCCTGACTTTTAGCGACGAAAAGTTGCGTCGCTAGAAGTAATTTCCTGCTTTTTAAAAATTTTTCCCTCTAAGAGTTTTAGCAACGAATATTTTCATCGCAAAAAAACAGAAATGTACTTTTAGTGACGAAAATTTTCGTCGCTAAAAGTCTTTTGGCCCTGACTTTTAACGACAAACCAAAACCGTCGCTAATAATATTTTTAGCGATAAAAATGTTCGTCGCTAATAGTAATGTTGCTTTTGAAGAAAAAATAGGAAATTTGAAATTTTTGAGAAAAAAATTATAATGTGAGAAATTTTTTGAGATTTTGAAAATAAAAATTCTAAATTTGTATTTTATTTTTTTTGAAATATTTTATAATAAAAATGATATTTTATTAAAAGAGTAAAAAAATATACATTTTGGAAAAAATGTTATTTTTAAATGTAAATTGAAATTTATCTGTGAAAAATAAAATTACTAAATTATTAGGGAGATCCACTAATTGAACATTTAATCAACTCTTTTTGGACAATGTAATCAGTTCAGATTGAACAGTAAATAACTTCAGATGTTTAAATCAAATTCACTAATTTCTCCCAAATTGGATCACTTGCCCTCAAATTTTGAAATCGAACGTTCAATTCCTTGATTTTGTTGGAAAAACATGAAGAATCAAGCATTTCTCACCTATTGGCACTAATTTGGTACGATTTGAACAAAAAAATGGAGCAAAATGCAAAAATATGACAATGTTTGAGAAAAACTTTAAAAACAAAATGATACTTTTGGAAAAAAAAAAAATCAACATTTTGAAATTTTTGAGGAAAAAAATAAAATATGAGAAAATTTTTTAGATTTTGAAAATAAGTATTCAGAATTTGTATTTTTAATTTTTTTTTGAAATATATTATAATAAAACATCATGGTGATCTATGGGTTTGCCATATCCCGGGACAAATTCATCGGGTTTGTTTGGCTCGTTTGGCATATCATGGGATTTTACCATCCCATCCATCCTAATCCCTCTTAATCTGCTTGGCCAAACAGGCCCTGAATGTATTTGGTCTATCCATGTCATCCATCCGTTTTTCTTTCTAATTTAAGGAGTTGAGCCCAAAAGATCAAGTGGATCATATCACTGGAAACGATGGGGATAATAATTTCCACCGTAAAAACCTTTCTAGGCCCCACAGTGATATTTATTTGTCATCCAACCTAGTTCATAAGATCATACAGACATAGATGAAGTTAAAACACAAATATAAGCTTGATCCAAAACTTCTAGGGCTCCCAAGAATTTTTCAAATGTAGATGTTCAATTCAATTGTATCCTGTTGTGTGGTCCTTATGAACATTGGATATGCCTCATTTTTAGTCTCAATCTGAAAATTTATCCGTTAAAATTAACGGATGGAGAGGATAAAATACATAAATTATGGTGGACCTCACAGAGTTTACTCGTAGTGAGTTACTCACTATGCAATCTGCTTCAATGGTAATAAGCTATATGGGCCCATAGAAGAGTTCAAAAATCAGGCAGATCTAAAATTCAAGTAGGCCACACGTCAAACAAAACAGCCGGGATGGAACATCCACCATTGGAAACTTGGTAGGACATCGGGATGATATTTGTGCCCATGGTTTTATTCGTGTGGTGATAACCTTATTAACGGTTGAGATGGTGTATAAATATCATAATGGGGTCTAAGAAGTCTCAATGGTGGACGTTTCCATTCTCAGTATTTCACTCGGAGTGGCCTAGCTTAGTTTTGAATCTGCCTGATTTTTAAACCCTGTCCCATTACGAGCTTGAGAAAATCATGAACAAAGTGGTTTTGTTACTGCATTTCTGTACGCCCACATAGCTTCTGGTCACAAGAACTTCCCATGATGCATTTCGTCATCCATCCCTTGGTATGCATTTTGCAGTGAGGATTTTGACAACTCACGGTGCCTCTTATCAGCATACATTGTTGGGGTGGGTTTTCAATCCGTTTTGCTTCCTAAACTATGATCTCCCCTGTTTTTGTTATAATCATGCCATAGATGCTATGTTAGCAATGCTTCATTGTTGATCTTAACCTATCATGCTTGGATTCGAATATGAGCCATTTGATCTTTAGTTCTCAATGTTCTAAATTTTCTATCCTAGACAATCAGTTCAGTGAATGCTTCTTAGTATAGACTAGAAAATGAATAGTTTATTTCATCATCTAAGATGTATTTCGAGTTCTAAACCCATCCTCGATGGCTATGGTATGGTGGGCACCATTCTCTATCAAAACCTTTATAGCGACTGACGCAGGTATGGACGTGATGAGGTCGATCACTATCTTCCTCAAAGTGGATAATTATTCCAATTCCACTGAGCTTTTCTATATTCTTCATAAAGATTCCTCGAATCCACGAGAAAAAATAGAAATAAATTCTAGTAAATTCAAAAATAGCTTAATTGATGATAAAAAAATGGAATTACATGGGTTTTTAATTGTCACTTGCACAAATGTGATTCTTTACAATTATAAGCAAACCATGATAATCCTAACAAATGGATGAATTGAAATGTTGATTGGACCTATTTTTGCGTAAATGATCTTGACCGTCCATTTTTAATTCCATTTACCGAATGGTCAAATTTACTAAATCAGTGTGATATTTTCATGGTAGTTCTTGAAATATGGATTAGACCCGATGAACCGTATTGATCAATGGTTTGGACCGTCTAAGTTCTGAATAAAAATGGGAGCACTATAACTAATTGTGTTCATAGGCACCAGAGCATTTCTAAATAAATAAATAAAAGAGTCCTTGTGGAGCTACAACATTCATGGGAGATGTGTGGGTGTTCCCTCACATAAAATTTTTAAAATAAAAAAAAATTAAAAAAATTGGGGCTTGATACCAAAAATGAGAGGGATATGAATCTCAAGTGGACCACACCACATGATAACAATAGTGATTGGATATCCACCATTAAAACCCTCCTAAGGTCCATTGTACTTTTTATTTGACATGAAATCTATTGATTAGGTCATACATGCCCAGATGAAGGGAGAAAAATATCAGATTGATCCAAAACTGTATATGGCCCCCAAATGTAACTTAATGGTCCACGCTCATTCAACACTGTTTCCTATAATGTGGTCCAGTTGAGATTGGGATTTACCTTGTTTTTTGTCTCATACCATAAAATGATATGGAAAAATAGATGGACGGCAGGGATGAAACATATAAAACATCGTGGGGCCCACACAACACCGACCACCAGCCACAAGCGTTGGTGTCAGCGCGAGTAGAGAGAGGTAGATATACTCTCCTCTCTCGGTCTCTCACTCTCTGTCTCCTCTCTCGCGTGCCCTCTCTCTCTCTCTCTCTCTCTCTCTCTCTCTCTCGGTCCCTCTCTCAACCGCACCCTCTCTCTCGCTGTCTCTCTGTCGCTCTCTCTGTCTCTCTCGGTGCTCTCTCTCTCTCACGCATCCTCTCTCTCTCTCTCTCTCTCTCTCTCTCTCTCTCTCTCTCTCTGACCGTTCTCACGGTTGACGGAAATCCCTAATTCTAGATTTGGGATTCGATATCCCTAATTTCTTGATTTGGGATTCGGAATCCCTAATTTGCCTGTATGGGATTCGGATTTGAGGATTCAGAATCGAAAATCCCTAATTTTTTGATTTTTTGGGGATTCATATCTGAAAATCCCTAATTAACAGATTTGGGGATTTTTTGGGGATTCATATCTGATTTTTTGTTGAATGCAATGAGGAATGTTCTATTATAACTCAGAGTACAAGCAATGTTGTTGTTTTATTTTGATTTAAAATCTGGTTTCAATTTTAGATTTATATGTAATAGTGTATTACATTGTGTTTTTGGATTTTCGGTAATTGGCATTTTTTTTATACGAGGTTTGCCATCTCGTGCACAATATGAAAGGCGGATGTTGATGCAGCAGCAGTTAAAATAGCCATGGCTGGAGCTGGGTGTGAAAATGGTAGTAAAGTGGAACATTAAGAAATGGCCTTCATATTGATATATTTAACATTGTTGCTTTGTGGAATAAAACTACAAATCCTATATAAAAGAGAGGATATGTGGCTATTAGAGTCTTTTTTCTTCACTTTGAAACTGGACTTTATGGAGGATGCATTTTTTAAGGTTTGAGACATGTCCTACCATTTCTTTACTTAGTTATTATTGAGATTAATGCCCCTAAAATTGATTTATCAGATTTTATTATGCCTTTCTTTTAATAAAAGATGTTTGAGATCCTATCTTGATCTCTGTAAGTTTATTTGCTGATTTGTTGTTTATGGATCTTGAACTTTGTTTTTGGATGATCCAATAGCCCCAATCTTTATTGGGTTTTCCAATTGAATGTGGACAAGTACTCATTTTTTAAACAAACTTTTGTTAATCTTCCATCTATATGTCATGAATGGGTTTCTAGTTGCCTTGACTCATGGACTATGGCCCATGATATCAACAGTCTTGATAACCATAGACATGAATCACATGTGCAATGGGGATGTCGTAGTTAGCACCTCATGAAACTCCATGAAGCGTGCACATTGCAGTAACATCCCTCCAAATCATAAACATTCATTGGAACAAAGCCACGCATCCCGAATAACTCAATCAACTGTTTTGGTTTTCAATACATTTCTTTGCCCAATTTTGTCAGTATTATAGCCGAATTATCTGAACTAATAAGACTTGCTTGCTTAATCAGGCTGCGTTTGAAAATATGTTTTTCAGGCCTAACTGCTGGTGATGGATTTGTCTGTGGCCTGCTGTTGGATTCAAAACAACCCTACTAGGGTTGGGGCAATAGCATATACATCCAAATGGGTGTCCCTCATCCAATGGCTGAAGAAGCTTCCCACTCAGAAATCAGTACCAGGGACCACCATATCTGCTAATTGAGATTGCTTGCCAAAGGGACGTATACAAACATCTCCATGGTTGGGCTTAGAGAAGACCAGACATGAGTACAATCAAGAGAGGTTTTGCACCAACTTGGTATGTGGCTAATATTGCACTCAATTGCATGTGTGGTAGCCAATGGGTATCTGATGAATCCAACCCAATGTTAATACATCTGGGTCTCATTTATGGGACCCATTAAGCAATTGGGACTGGTTCAAGTCTCAACTTCAGGACCTGATTAAAAATCAGGTCTAGGTACTGTCTAGTTTGGGTCTAGGTGGTTTTAATAGTAAATTATATATTTTTTGTATGCATTTATTATTCTAATAAAAGAAATTTCACTTCTAGCACTTTATTTTTTTGGTTGAATGTCATATCATCTCTTTCATTAGATTGGTCTTAGTCTAATCTTTCAATCATTCTCTAAC
Organism: Magnolia sinica; assembly: GCF_029962835.1. Classification (NCBI taxonomy): domain Eukaryota; kingdom Viridiplantae; phylum Streptophyta; class Magnoliopsida; order Magnoliales; family Magnoliaceae; genus Magnolia; species Magnolia sinica. The sequence goes on along the minus strand of NC_080583.1, from coordinate 3,980,607 downwards.
TGTTAAAAGGAAATAAATTTCCATCTAGAGTTGGTTACGAGTGTAGTTTTCTATGTAACTGTTAAAAGGAAATCAATTTCCCCCTCTTTTGGTGACTCAAACAGAAGAAGCCATCTCATAATTGAGGTTTTGTTATAACCTGTGTTGTTTTCTAAGTGCACATGTTTTCATTAGTATATTTATATTTTTACAAATCTGTATTTTCTTTTAAGCTTTAATTTCTCAGTATCTTATGCAGGTTGATTCAGATCATTATGGTTATTCTGTTGTTGTATTTGGTGAACTCATGGAATTCCATGAAACTGATTGAATGGAAGGAGCTTCTGTTGTTCATACAAGTCATGTTTCTGATTTTTTGGATGAATTGGGTGTGTGAAATTGCATGGAACTGATCAAATGAACATGGAATTTCTATTGGCTATTTTGCTCGTTTGCTATTTCCTGGTTTTTGAATATGAGTTCTAATTTCTGAAAGATGATTATTATACTGTGATTGTTTTCTTTTAACAGGAAGAAACACCGACTCCTCAGAAGGCCGTAGACAGTACGGTCATTGGATTCTCCGCAAGTTGTAAGAGTTCATGTCATACCTTTTAGTAAATTTGTTTTTTGTTTTGTTTTTTTTTTTTTTTTTTGGATTCTCCATGGACATTAAGTTTTCTTCTTGTTGTTGGTTTTTTTCGATTCTCCATATGAAATTATGAGAAATCATGCCTAAAACATTTAAAAGCATTTGTTGGAGCCCACCTAAGTTTTGAAATAGCCTAAAATCTGTTGTGACCCCTTATCCAAGTGACGTCTTATCTAAGTCACAATGAATGGCCTAGATGTTTAAACCACATCTCGTTGGGTCCGCTGTACAAAAAAAAAAAAAAAAAAAAGGTTTCAATGGATGTGCATCCACTCTTAACCATTGTTTATGTTGTTGCTCACCTAAGTTGTGGATTGGCCTCATTTTCAAGCCCATGGCTCACCATGAAAGGGTATATCTAATTCATGGGATAGGTGTCTTCAAATTTTGAGGATGTGTTGCAAGAAGAAAACCTTTACTTGATTACTGAGGTAAGTTGCTGATTTTTTATTTTTATTTTTCTGTTGATGAAGTATATTAAACAGCATGATTTAGGTCTTCATTAAGTTGCTGATACAGTTACATTTGTTGCCAGGCTATTATCATTTTGCAGAAATATTTTAGACCAATGAAATTTTAATATGACTGAAATGGACGGACAGCTGAAGGAAGCTGGTTGTCTTCATTTTCATTTTCTAAAATTTTGTTTGTCTTTTGCTTTTTGAACATGCATAGAATCGTACAAGGAATTGGAAAAATACAGACCAATCTTAGACTGCTTAGTGACATTCTATTTGGTTGTAAACAGGGGCACCTTCTGTGATTTGAAGCTTCATCTCATCATCAATAATGCCAGGTTTTCTCTTTTAAGTCACTAGATAAAACCCAAGATTTCTGCACACATATTCACTCTACAACCGTCATTACTGTCTGACTGTTGCACCCTTCGTGTATTCCAGATCATATAAATGATGGGCCACATTCAAATATTGCATCAATATAGCCTATCTAATGAGTATATTGCTGTAATTTTCTCCCCAAGTGATCTTTGAAATATGAACCACGTTTTTCACAGCTCATATGTTTAGACTGAGATGATAAATTGTAGGAAAATAAAGATGGTGTATGCAAACATTTCTTGTATATCAGTCCCTCGGGAGGACATGTTGCGAGGGAAGGTGGATTGTCTGTTGACACCCCTGTGAGCTGACTTGGCATGATTTGATTGAGTTGCGTGTTGATGATAGAAATGGAAGAGTGGATTAGATGTGCCTTGGCCTCATCTAAGATGGTGCAACCCTTACCTTGAGGCCCACTTTGATGAATGTATTCATGATGCCCATCTATTTTGCTAGGTCATTTTAGCTCATGAGCTCATAAATGAAGTAGATTAAAAGCTAAGGTGGACCACACTATAAGAAATAGTTGTGATTTAATATTGGACCATTAAAAACTTCCCAAGGCACATTGTAATGTTTATTTCTCTACCATTAAAAACTTCATAAAGCTTATCATAATGTTTATTTTCTATCTAATTTGTTAATATGGTCACAAAAATCCAGATGGAGGAAAAAAAAAACTAATATCAACTTCATCCAAAACTTTTGTGGCCTCCTTAGAAGTTTTTAATGGTCAATCACACCACTGTTTCCTATTATATGGTCCACCTGATATTTAAATTTATTTCATTTTCTGGGCTCATGCATTAAACTAATATGAAACAATGGATGGACAAAATAGAGCATGGGATTGCCTGGTGATCAAGTCACCAAGGATAACTTTAGGTGACTTGACCTGACCTGACGTGAAAGGATTTGATTTGCCACATGTTTAGCTGAGTATGTATTTGATCGGGCTTATCTTTATGGCACGGTTAGACAACTTGTTTGTCATGGACAATCCCATCCATCATTCCAATTGACTCATGGCCATTAAGGTAGCATTGGAAAGAAATCAGCCATTTTTAAATAAAATGAGCGAAAAAACGTGGCAAATCCAAATCGAAAGTGAACCATACATCATGAAACGGTGGTTATTGAATGCTTGTAGGCCGTAAACGTTTTGAATTTTAAATCTTGGTAGACATGGGCATTTGAGTGACTAACACAAGTATTTAAAACTTGGTTTGTTCATGTTTTGATTTTCTAAACATTGTTACTGTGTGATTGTGGAAAGGGAGTTGCTAACTGTAATTAAGGAGAAATCCAGTGAAAGTTTGTTTGCTTTTATGGTTCCTATTCTTACTTCCTCATTTATGAATAGTGTGAAAGATATTTGGATGATGTTTCAAATTGTAGCATGAGTATGTTTGTACGCTTCACTATTACAAAGAGTTTCCATAATGTTTGACTTGTATTAGCGATTTGGATGTAAGATGCCTATTCAAAGTTGAAGCAATCATTAAGAGTGTAGGCTCAGGGTTCCACAATGCTTACGTGGATGCATGATATAATCTGCTTATCAGGTGCAAGCCACTATATGGGTTGCCTTGTGTAAAATTCACGACAGTGCACAGATCTGATGGGCCACACATGTACATTAAATGCTTATTGTCCTTTTCTTTTGCATATGTTTGTCTGCCATATTTGTGACTGACTTGATTCTTGGACCCATCCATTTCTTTTGGATATTGTCTCCAACTTGAAAATCAGAACTGCCTAAATTTTGCACAAGAAGATTTAATCAATCTGGCACATCTAATAGAATTGTGGAAAGTTGGGATCTCACACGCATCTTTCATATTAGCATGTGTAGCTACATGTGGACAGGCATGGCTCCAACTTGAAAAGCAGAACTGCTGAGATGCTCACAAGGTGTGGTATAGGACATCTTTTGTTGTATGATTATGACACAATCTAATTAGCTAACATGAATCGGCTCATCTTTCTTCCAGACCAAGCATGCATTATTCCACATCTTATCAATTTTCTCCATTTGGATGCATTGTGCTTGAGGGCACAATAGTTTAACTATAACTTGCATGAGTAGTGAACCCTTAGAACAATTTGCGATTTGTAATAATGGAAGATATATGAACACATCTAACACTGAAAATCATTTTGATGGAGAATCTACTTGTATGACCCTTAACATCTATGCATCTTATTTCTCCTCCATCTCAAGGTGGCATGACCAAGACAGACGCTTAGACCCTTTCAGAAATTAATCCTGATGTTGTGCTTGAGGTAAGAATTCAACTAGGAATGTATTTATGTGGAAATTATTCGTTTAAGGTCGTTGACTTGATTGTTTCAGATCTTTGCATATTGCTTGATGGTCATGTGTTGTTTATGCGGTCACAGGTCCCATGATCATGGTAGGATGTGTGCTTATGCTATTAATTGTGTTCCTATATAATGCGCATGCGTGGTTAGTTTCATGTGGATGCAATGTCGCAATACTGAAGAATGTAGTGTAGTACCCATGGAAGGATCTTGGGAAGCAATCTTTAAGTGCTTACATTTAATAAAATGCACATTTAAGTTATTGATTATTGTGCTTACTGAAACACTAAAGATTTAAACTGAAGATACAGTGGTAGTTCAACACCATTTAGCTATCAAATTGGCATTTAGCAAATAAAATGGCTAGAGGCCCGAATTCAATGAGCAATATCAGATTGTTAAGATCGCAGAATCAAGTATGGATTTGGGCTACATTCAACAATGGGGCCTCAATTTGTTATTTTTTATGCTCTTTGTTTTTTTTAAAGGGTAATTTGTATTGTTTGGGGTTGCCAACTTGCCATGCATTTATGCCATATGGTGGATGAGAACCAGAGATTAAGAATTGTGCACTATTTGAATTCTAGCTCATGTTTTAATGGTAGCTACATTTTAGACAACAAATGCTACGAATGTCACACATTTGCTTGCTAAATGGGACTCAACAAATTTTATTTATTTTTACTTTTATTTGTAAATTATTCATTTATAAATGGAAAGGGTGAACTTGTGAACACATGGTAGTGACATAGCATTAGCTAGCAGCTAGAGCCAGAACAGATTTTGGCATGAGTGTGGGAATGCTGAACGAGTGGCACAATTGGTGATATGTACCATATGCATATACTGTTTAATTTCCCCAGAAAACTGAAGCAAAACCTGCTCAATCTTAATTCTTTGCCAGGAATGAACTATCTATACCAAGTTTCAATTTTTATTTTTATTTTTTGTCTCACTTTATATCTTTGTACAGACTGGATAAAAACCAGAAAGCTGAGTTGAAATGGATAACGTCTAATATGGAAGCCTAAAATTGAACCCTTATTGCATTTTTATCACTCTAGGCTACCTAGCCTTGAGAAATCTAGAAATTCTATACTCCCATAAGTTCTGATTTAAAAACAGGCAGAAGACAGGTGGAGTTAGTATGTCCATCTCATCTTTCAATCCAAATTGCATTTTTTTTTTCATATTTCAGAAATAGGAAAATACTTGTTCTTTGGGTGTCTTTTCTAATACTTCAGGTGCTTTCTTGTACTAGCCAAGAAATCAAGTGCATGAAGATTCAAGTACTAGAAATCAAGTGATGCTAGCAATGATCTTCAGATTTTCAATGCTAAGAACTTACAGAGCAACAATAAAATCTACTACAGGTTTGTTTTCACAACCAAATTTAGGTGGATGCCCTTTTTTGTTGGTGGATTGGTGGTGGCCTTTTCCACCAAGTTGGTGTCTACTTTGAGGCTAAATCATTTTTTGAGTTTTGCAATACTGAGTAATCTGAGAAAACCTGAAGTTTCTAACATAAGTTTCTGATGTAGAGTTTGAGAACCAAAAATATTAGAAATATGAAGAAATTCTATGTCCACATTAAGATGCTTCTTGTTACTTGATTTTTGCAGGTTCATATATATGTAGATTCTCTCAGGAAAAGGTTATAACTCGGTATCAGGTAACACCATTTTAAGCCAGGTTTTTTTTTTTCTTGCCAAACACGCAAGGAACCCATCAGAACATGAACTCAATCCTCGTGTACTGTAGCATTGGACAACCACATGCATTATGACTCATCAGATGTATAGTTCTGGATTCACCATCCATAAAAACATGTGTACAGTTGAGTGGGAATGAACCATCCATAAACCATGTGTGCAATTGAGTGGGAATGAAAGGGACTAATTAAGTCTTGCAATAATGTGAAGGTTCATGTAACTTAAACTTTGCAATCTATTCTTGGCTGTCATTGTCATAAGGCCATAAGATCGAAACATTTTAGCCCTATCTATTAGTTATTGCATGTTAAGGGTGTCTTCATGTGCAAATTTCTACACTTTACTATATACCAATATGTGAAGACTTCAGTTGCATTGTACTTAGTGCTCTTTGCCTCCCGATATAAAGCAATCGCTGTAATTTCTCCATTTCTCTGTGTGCTGTCTTCATTGTAACTTAGCTGCACTGGTCCTTCGCAATACTATTGTTTGGTTTTTGGCTTTTTGCTAATCCTTTGCTTTTGAGATGACTCAACATTAGGGAGATAAATGGACCCTCCTTGAAACCATAATGATAATTTGGTTTAAAAATCTCAACCATTTATTTTTATAAGCCGGCTTATTGTCATTTGGTCATGTTTCTATTCTTAATAACTTCTTTCAACTCTTTGTGATGTGATAAGATTGTTTGTGTTTGGATGAATGTACTTTTATGTTTGGATGGCTAGTTTGGGTTTATATGGATGTGAATGTGAATATGATGAAATATATTAAATATCAGGTGTATATAATATTCCAGCAATTTTGGGCTGGAAGGGAACAAATATTTTTAGCAGTAAAAATTTTCGCTGCTAAAAAGTCTTGTAAGTTTTTTTAACGACGAAAATTTTCACTGCTAAAAAGTCTTGTAAGTTTTTTTAACGACGAAAATTTTCGTCGCTAAAAGTGGAACGAATATCTTTTAGCAGCAAAAGCGAAAACTTTCACTGCTAAAAGTTTTGTAAAGTTTTTTTAGATATTTATGGCAGCGAAAAGTTTCGCTGTTAAAAGTCCTGTAAAATTTTTTTAGCGACGAAACTTTTCGTCGCTAAAAGTTGAACTTATATTTTTGGCAACGAAAATTTTCGCTGCTAAAAGTCTTGTACAGTTTTTTTAGCGACGAAACTTTTCGTCGCTAAAAGTTTAAGGTATATTTTTGGCAGCGAAAATTTTCACTACTAAAAGTCTTATGATATTTTTTTAGCGACGAAAATTTTCGTCGCTAAAAGTGGAACGTATATTTTTGGCAGCGAAAATTTTCGCTACTAAAAGTCTTGTGATGTTTTTTTAGCGACGAAAATTTTTATCGTTAAAAATATTGCCTTTGGCGACGATTTGAATTTTTCGCCGATAAAACCCTTCTACCTCGGTGTTTTAGCGACGAACATTTTCGTCGCTAAAAGTTTTTAGCTACGAAAATTTGACTTTTAGCGACGAAAATTTTCGTTGCTAAAAGTAGGATCTCTTGTAGTGTCTTGAAGGCACCTAAACCAATGCTGAAAGTCGATCAAGCAGGTTGGGTCGGGTTGGTGCTCAACCCTAGCCCAACCCAAAGGTTATTATACCTCAACCCTAACCCAACCTTATGTTGGGAATTCCCAACCCAAGCGGGCTCAGTTAGGTTGGTCGAGTAGATGTGTGCTAATATTTTCATTATTACATTAGTCTATTCTATTTTCAATGCACATTTTATTTTTTTGTGATTCGTCCGAAGGGTAAGTGATGCTTGTCAATTAATGGCCGTCCCCTCGTACCTCAAAATCACCATCATATCTTTTTTCGAATCTTGTGACGAGTACGGTCTTTTCTATTTCTGCCCTCATCATTAAATGACAAATCTGATTTCGACAAACAATTTCAAGAAAAAGAAAAAGACCAAGCTACTTACAGTTGAAATTCAGTTCCCACGCTTCCAGACCAATTTAGGCTCCTACTTCCCAAGCTTGTGCACGACGAGCTTTGATGGAAGTGAGGCGACTGTTGTGGGGAATTTTGAACTGGCTCATCGTATAAAAAATGTAATCAACCATATGAGAAATGCCTTAAAACTGAGCTGATTAGAATACGAGGATGCACTTATCGAACTGATAAGGCACCAACAGAAAGATGAGCCCTGGGGTGACCTCGAAGTTGAGCTGCTTAAGAGCAAAGCTCGACGACGGGAATCATCTCTTAAGCTAATCAAGATCGATCCCAACAAGAGGGACAAAAAAATTCGGAGAGAATCCCGTCTCAAACCAAGGAAAGAAATATTCGATACGATTTTATTCGAAAACCACGCTAATCAAGGCAGGCTCGGCAATACTTTTGAAAGTATATTCTCATTCCAATAAAGACCCTCCATTGAATCCAACAGATCCCACCAGGAAACGCAAATCTTAAAACCGCCTAAACACCTTATAAGTACACATATCGCAATTAAATGAGGTAAGTAACAAAAAATACTAGCTCAAGTCCCACTTTTACTTACGATATGTCCGCCTTACTTAGGCATTGGAAGGTCTCTAACTGTAATCATGATGTAGAGCGGGTCGTGGACAGTTTCATGGCCAAGATGGATCAGAAAAGGCCCGATCGACGACAGAAGTGATCCGGACCGTTAGACCTTAAATCGAGCATATCTCGCAATTCGAAATAAGTTATTGGGCTTAAAATATATAATTTTGAGGTAGAACGAGCTACTTTAGCCACCCAACCCTGCTACGTTGGGTTGCACAAGCCGGATTTGAGAAATACCACCAGATCGACTGTCGTTTTCCTATTTTGATTCCATTTTTACTATAAATAGTAAGTTTTGGTTTGATTATAACTCTTCATCCATTGGGCTTTGGGAGTGAGCCCAATGCGATAAGTGCTTAGAATAATTAGAAGAACAACTTGGTAAAGCAAAATAGGACACTATTTTTGGCCAAAAACTTTACACACTAGTAGACATAATAACCGTCTATAAATAGTAAGTTTACTATTTGTAGTAAGTTGTGAATTTTAAGAGTTTTAGTTGTAGTTTGATTCTGATTTCTCTCTCATTGCTTAATATCCTTATTTGAAGGGTGCTCGACCTCACGCTCTTCCCGGTATCAAATTAACATCTCCATTGTCCTTTACTTAATTTGTTTATGCAGGTTTATGTGAGTGTATATAGACTACACCTAAACAGCCAAATTGTATCAACAACATGCGTCGTGAAATCGAAATAACTTTATTCTATTTTTTGGGAAATGTTTTATCCTCGGCCAAGGATGAAATTAATATCTTGGTTTTAAACTTTGTGCAACTGGAGCCATGTTTCAGTGATCCAGACCGTTGGTCCCTTGTGCCCCTTTGTCGATCGATCTTATCACAAAAACATCGAAGATTGGAAGATCGGGGCCCATCTTTTTGGCACTTTCCCAGTTGAGTGTGCGTACACGATTGTTCTAATAAGGAGCTTTTTCCGATACGTGCTTCCACATGTACCGATGTGGCATAACTGCGTGAGTTCCAAGCCATTCACTAGATGGGCCACAATCTGTAGATGTCCTAGCCCAAGGGTTAAGCTGGTCGATCTCTTCGATTGACCACAAATGTAGGTGGATCTGTATCACAGTTTCTCACCCGTCCATTCCTTTTTTATGTTGTGGCCTACCTGATTAGTTGTTATGCTGGGACTCAACGATCAGGCCCAACTAATGGACTGGGAGGAGTAATAAGCTGGAAGATAAGACGTGTGCGTGACGGGTGGGATGGTATCTTTAATTTATAACCCGTGTGTACCAATGCATGTATAGCACCTTAGGATACAAAAATATATCGCGCATCATATGGAAAATATGGTATTCATCATGTAATGTATTATTGTTATTAAGAAACATTAAAAAAATTAGTCGAATTTTCCAATGATACTGCATGGATTTGAAACAATATATTATTAGATAATTAGAACTTAAAATACAAAAGTGTTACAATTATATTCAAAATCAGTTCTTATGATTTACAAATCATAAAAGACATGAAAGTCAAAAATCAAAGGCCAAAATTGAAATTTAGTCTAATTTCATTCATTGTTCTCAAAATTTTGAAAATCAGAAGTTGGCCCATGGTTTTTTATTTTTATTTTTATTTTTATTTTTTACACCCACACACTCACGCCGTTGTTGGCTTTCACCACCTATGGATACTCAAACCCTTGAGCGGGTGTTGAAACTCCCGAGAGTCCACCACCCGAGCAAGAGCAAGGATCCTCCCGGGGTATTTTTGCTTCGGAACAAAATAATTAGAATTAAGCTCGGTCAACTGGAATGTGTATTCTTTTCTTCTTCTTTTTTTTTAAATGAAAAAGATGTACATCCATACGGGCGGACCCCAACAAAAAGATTTGGGCCACGCCTATCGTATACAAGAACACCCTCGGATCTAAGTACAACGCATCACCAGAAGCAATCCAAGGACAACCAGGGGAAGTAGCTTGGGCGAAGCTGACGCCCCTACCTACCCAAACCAAAGAAATCAGGCTCACAGGATACCCAAGCCCGCTTGGTCGAGAACCAAGGAGCCCCTAACACATCAGGGCAATTTTGACCGGGATTTATAGATCTTGTTCTCACACCCTTCACTAGTCATCCTAGCTAGAGCATCAGCCACTGAATTGCCCTCACGGAAGATATACCTAAAAGAGATGCTGAGGGATCGGCTGATGTGGTGAATGACCCCCATCCTATACCAAATGTTCTAGGGGCACTAAGTCGAGGAGTCGGAAGCTGCCTCCACCACTAGCTTAGAATCAGATTTCACGTCGATGTTGGAGAAGCCCAGCTTGCTGCATAAGACAATACCATCGAGCATTGCCTGGGCCTCCGCACTCGTGTTCGAGGCGAGGCCGTAATACCGATGAAATGCAAAAATTAGCCGGCCTTGATCATCCCTGCAAACTCGTCCTCCACCACTCTCCCCTAGGTTCCCTCAAGAAGATCCATCAACATTTAACTTGATCCGGTCCTGGCTTGGTCTAAGCCATTTGACTAAAATGGGTTTGACACCTGAAATCACTCTGGGCGTCTCAAGGCGAAGAGCATGGATGGTAGCAGTATCCTTGAGGGAATGGGATTCTTTGTCCATCATCGGGTTTCCAACTTCCTACAGCCATTTAGAAACTCGGGCTATGATCTTGCAAGCAGACATCTTAACACCTTCAAAGCAGGCAGCATTGCGGCTCAACCAAAGCTCCCAGCAGATGAATGAGGGGGTCAGACCAAGTAACACCTTAAGACGAGATGTGAAAGATGCCTTCTCTGACCAGAACCTGATTCTTTGGTGGATGGACTGATTGGGGATGAACAGGACATCAAAGACCCGAGAGAAGTGCAACCAGACTTCAGCGGCAATGATCCCCAAACAGAGGAGATGATCAGCATTTTTTACATTGTGGGGAAGGTGGTGTTGCTGCCGCCTGGGTGACGGGGGCTGCGGACCGATTTGAATCTACATAGAGGGATAGCCATTAGCACTGAGAGGGGAGTCACGAACCAGGAACGTTGAAGAACGGGATGCTGAAATTGGCCCTTTGTTTGGAGGGAGAAGCGGGGCTGAAATTGGGGGGGGGGGGCAGGGGCCCCTGATCAACATTACCATCTAGAATGCCATTTGCCACCTCAGGTGCTTCCTCGCAGCTGCAACAGTCGCACCTAGAAGCCAAACTGACACCCGCAAATTGAACGACAACATCCACAAGGACTGAGTGCTGCATAGTTTTCCATAGAAACATCCCGATCTTCGGCGGGAGAAATTTATTCCAGGCCCACACAGTCCAACTGAGCCTAGGCCGATGTTGCCTAATGCCGTGCCAAGTCGACTTCAGCGTGAACCTTCCCAACGCTGATAGGTCCCACGCCAAAATGTCATCCCTGCTAGACAGCGAGACAATGTTGTCTCTCATTGACTGAATGATTAGAGGAGGGAGGATGCCCTGGATGTCAAGGAGGTTGAATCTACTAGAAGGAGAGAAGAAATCCTACACCATATTGTCCTTGAGATGTAGCGGGATAGGGCCTAACGTTGTACCTACTAAGAAACCCTCCCCAGTCTAGTTTTGAGTCCAGAATTTAATATTCCCTCACCTATGAGCCACCTGGAGTGAGAGATAGCAAATAGTAAGTTCCTGAGAATATCCTTCCATACGGTTGAGTTGGCCACTGAATTCATGCCTCTAGAGTGAATAAGTTTGTCAATGTACTTCGCCGACATGAGCCTCGCCCATAGGGACCTCCATTCTAGAAGATTTCTGCCCATTTTAATTTTGTAGGCACGTGACACATCCTCCATGCTTCTAATACCAAGCCCTCCTTCTGAAAAAGGGAGACAAATCTTTGACCACCTCAACCAATGCTTCTTCTTCTTCTCCTCCGCATTCCCCCAAAAGAAATTGGCTAGCCCCGATTCCAGAGACTTGCAAACTGCTTTGAGGATGTTCACCGCTGACATGATATGGATAGGGATACTGGACAAAACATGTTTGATAAGAACCACTTTAGCTATCGGGTTAAGGATTCTAGCTTTCCATCCCTCAATTCTGCCTAGGATCTTTTGAGCCAACAGCATCATGAGCGAGGCTCAAACTTTACCTTTGATAAGAGGGATACCTAGGTATGTACAAGGAAAGGTGGCCTGCTTGAAGCCCGTCAGATTCCTGATTTTCCGAACTTCGGCTGGAGACGCTTTCTTAGGAACAATGAAGGTAGTTTTGGAGACATTCACCTTCTGCCCGTATGCATATTCGTAATCGCCAATGAAATTAAGGAGGGCGCGGATTGTAGCTATCCTGCCATTCAGGAACAAAATGGCATCATCAGCATAAAATAAGTGAGTTAGCATGGGACAATGTTGGGGGAGCTTAAACGGTTGACATAATCCTGACAGAAAGAGATTACAAATTCCTCGACTGAAGACTTCCGCTACCATAATGAATAGAGTAGGGGACAGGGGGTCCCCTTATCTTAAGCCCCTGGATGAAGGGAAGAACCAAAGGGTCTCTCATTAATGAGAATCGTGAACCAGCTTCCTATCCAACAGCGTTGCACTTGATGGATCCAACCTTTATTGAACCCGAACTTCTCTAATACTTAGGCTAGGAAAGACCATTCCACCCGGTTATACACCTTTTCCATATCAAGCTTCAGAATCATATTCCCTCCAAACACTTTGCGGTCCAGCTCACTAGACATTTCCCTAGCGATCGCAATATTTTCCTCGATGGATCTACCCTTCACAAAGGCCCCTTGTTCTTCGGAGATGATGGATGGCAGGAAAGAAGCTAGCCTTGATGCTATGATCTTAGAAAAAATCTTCATAATTCCGTTGTATAGGCTGATGGGATGGAAGTCAGCCATAGTTTCGGGGTTGGTCTTTTTAGGAAAGAGGCAGATGTGGGTGCACTGGAATGATCTGGGGATGGGCCCTCCTGCAAAAAAAAATCTTTAGCAGCATCATAGATATCATTACCAACTAGATCCCAGCAAGAGGAAAAGAAAGCTCCACCAAAGCCATCTGACCCAGGGGCACTATCGATCGGGATGGAAGAAGTTGCTGCCTTAACTTCTTCAATCAATATGGTCCTCATCAGATCTACATTCATCTGGGCTGTAATCATCGTCGGGATAGAGGAGAGAATGTCTTCATTTCCAACCCTGTCTTGAGAAGAAAAAAGCCCCCTGAAGTAGTTTTCGGCCTCCCTGCCAATGTCTTCCTTATTCTCAAGAATCTCCACTGAAGACGACCTGATTCTGTCAATGGCCATTCTTCTACACTTATCCAATACTGAATCGTGGAAAAACTTTGTATTTCTGTCCCCTTCTTGAAGCCATTTTATCCGGGATTTCTACTTCCAAAATAACTCCTGCTGGAGAAGTGCCAACTTTAGATTGGCTTGGGCTGAATTCAACCTCTCAATGTTTGCGTCCGAGTTTGAGGAGAGGAGGGCGAATTCAGCTTTTGTTATTTCATCATCTGCCCTCTGCACGTTGCTATTCACATCACCAAACGTAGATTTGTTCCATTCTTTGAGGGCTAATTTTAGATGTTTCATTTTGATCAGGACCTTGAACATGGGGGCTGCAACTACATCAATCTTTCGGGCTTCCTTGACTACCCTTTTGAAGTTGCTATGGGTTGTCCACATCTGCTGGAATTAGAATGGGTGAGGGAAGTCAGCTATGTTATGAATGAAACTCATGAGGACCAGGGAATGATCTGAACAGGACCTCATAAGGTGGTTCACTTTAAACGTTGGAAGGGAGCTCATCCAGCTTGCATTGATGAGCATCCTATTAAGACGAGCCCATTTGTAACCCCTACCAGATCTGTTGTTGCACCAAGTGTTAATAGACCCAGCAAAACCTGCGTCTAGCAGGCCTGAGTCGTTAATAGCCTTAGAAAACTCGTACATCGAAGTGTTAAGGGATGGGCTACCTCCTAGGCTTTCATCGCATGAGACAGTGGAGTTGAAATCCCCACAAACCAACCATGGGCCATTAGCCTGGCTAGAAATCCTTCCCAGGTCATCCCATAGCTCCTTTCTTCTTTCCTTTTCGCAACTTGCATAGACTACTGATATCATTAATGGAGGGTCACCGCCATAAGAAACCAGAACAGTGATACACTGTCTTGAAGCACAAATAGTTTGGATCTTGATTCCATCTTTCGCTAAGATCCAGATTCTACACTCAGAAGCGTCCTCCATGGACTGAAACTAAAACCCCAACTTAGTTTCCACGAAATCTCTTTTAGCCACTCTAATTATCGGTTCTTGGAGTAGGAGAATCGCTACTCTATGCTTCTTAATCAGCCTTTTTAGATGGCGGGTAGTCTGAGCATTGCCTACCCCTCTCACGTTCCAAGAAAGGATACTAAACATCTGACACCCATCCTTTTACCTCGGCCCTTCTTCGAATACTTTTTAGTCTTTGGCTCCTTCTTTTAAACATCGAGATTGCAGACCTGCCTTTCTTTTTGCTGACCACCACTGATATTTCGTGTTCCATGCCGGTGTTACTGTCGGTGTCAGAGGACTCAGAGGCATTGGAGACTACCCCACCTTCCATTTCCACCTATAGAGAAATACCATTGTCATCCTGAATTGCAGCGTTTTATACAATCTAATCAGCAGCTATGAGCCTGTTAGAAGTAACCGTGTTCTGGGTGTTGAGGTAAACTGTTACCTCATTAGGGTCAGCTTCCCTAACATCCTCACTGATGATATTGGTTTCCACCTCCATCTCCTCCATTCTGTCTTTGCTGAACTCGGATCTATTATCCCTGGTGCGAAGAATCTAATGTTCTTCAAAGTTAAAAGTTGCTGTCCCTGCCCAACCGTGAGTGGATGTTTTAACTTTCTGATTCAGGGAGCCTTCTCTGAATAGTTGCTGGACCCCTGATAGCCATCCTTCTCAATCCTCCGTCACGTTCCCTTCAATTGGGATCCGAGGGTGAATCATTTACAGGTTAGAGCGGTTTGGGGCAGTGATCGGATGAGGAGAATGTGGGCGGATGTTAAGTGTTGGTGGAGCTTCTGTTGAAGTAATAGAGGTGTCAGATGGGATCAGCAAATGAGCTTGACTGTCATCCTAAGAAGGGCTACGAACAGTCCGATTGAAGATGTAGCTAGCTGAGAGTGGGTCCTCATGGTTTTTGTCATGATTAGTGCTACTGATGGTCCTCTTATATGTCTAGGTAGCCGAGCGGGGCTCAATCAGCCTAGATTCCCCACATCGAACACACTGGGCTGTGGGAGGATCCATCAATTGCTGAATGCCCGATTGCCCTACGTCGAGGTGTTGAACTAGCGATTGATCATTTATAGGGCCAGCTATGGCCAAGACCAGATCCTGCTGACAGTCTTGGGCCTGGGTCTCTATCTCACCTTGCTGATGGGGTTAGCTCTGGGGAATGAGCCATGGGCCGTTTTGTCGAGTAGAAGGTGGGCTATCAACACCCATATCAGCAGCTTGCTCTTGGATAGCAGGTTGGCATCTCCTCTCTGGAATGTCCCCTGCTTTCTGATTACCAAAGGTCCTGATGACCCATTGCTTAGTACCTTCGGATCTGGGAACAATGTTCATACCACCACACATCTCTTCCCTGCTTGAATTTGCTTCCGACATACTTGGGTTTTCGCATTGAATCAAAATCTGGTAGGGTCTACCCTCCACAATGAGATCTACCTGTTTACTGAGACTCGGAGTATGATGGTGTGCGATTTTAACACGGGAAAACCATCTATTTGGGCCTTTCAGCGATTGAGGATCAAATTCTAGCACTTCCCCTACTTGATCTGTGATCTGGCCAATGGTTTGCTCACTCCAAGCATGCATCGAATGCCTTCAATGCGAATCCACGCTCCTCTACCAGGAACCTTCATAGCTGGGCCCCATGCTCTAACATTAGACAGTCCCAACTTACCCTATATGATTTTATCGCGTGAGAATGCCAAGATGGCTTCCTTGGTTAGGAATTTGAAGACATAAGCTAAATCAGAGATTTGGAAACTCTCTACAAAGTTGGACCGGAATCTGGAGGATTGGAAACCTTCTTTCAGGGATTGGGCATTAATCACCTTATCTGAAGTTTCCCCGATCAGAGCACACGTAAAATTGGCTCTGCCCTTATCCGAGATCCATTTAGGGATGATGAGTATCTGGCTGGTCAGCACCAGAGGGGATGAGAGGGTAGTGGCTTCAGCATAGGATCGTGGCATGGTTCCAGTGCTACTAAATCTGACAGGGGTTTCCCTATTCTGCCCAGTATGATCTCTGTGCGGAAAAGGGGCATTTGAGGGAGGGTTAGGATGGGTGCGTACCTTAGCATTCCAGTGGGATTTTGTGTTTCCTCCATTACCGAGTCCGTTTCTGAAGGAGGGCCGCTGGTTTGCTTTGCTGATCGCCAACTAACGGTGGCCCAAGAAACGTCCATTTTGAAGCTCCAATGCTGCTTTGGCTTCCTCCCTTTGCTTGAACGTAACGAAGGCAAACCCCTTGCTTTTGTCGGATGTCGAAAATGTGGGGATGAATACATCAGTCGGAGCCCCAAACTGGCTAAACCTAGCTTTGACATCCTCCTTCGAAGTCGAGAAGGGGAGATTTTCAATGAACAGTCTACACTCAGGATGATGATTTCTCCTCTGCACTTCATGCCACTCATCGGTGGGTCCAGCAATGCCGGACCTGCTGGAATGTGTATTCTCCATATATACGGGAGATCTTCCCATTGAAAAGATCCATCGATGTAAGATGAAGAAAAAGGTCTATCTATTTTATTTAATTATTCAATTAAACTAATAAAGTTTATAATTGAGTATGCAAAATCATGTATTATAAACTTTATTTCAAAGTTATTTAAACAATAAATTAAAAATTATTCAAATTTGGAAAAAAAAAAAACAATACTAATTTTATTTTCAGTGCCGCACAATCTTTGATTTTGATTTCTCCTATCATTTAAATAAAAATAGTTAAAATCACCTTAGGAGGACTCTGGAGACTTTCAAAAAATTTATTAAAGTAGACAATGGTATCAAGAAATATAAACTATTATATTTTCAAAAATTATAATGTATTGATATATCATCGATACATAGCGATATTTTAATTAAAATCATGTGATAGAAGGAAGAAAGTGACCTTAAGTTCGGTTTTATATTGCTCGCATGCAATATCGATAGTATTGATAGATAGAGCTGTCAATTATAGCCACTCGTTATGACAACACTACAATCTGCACAAACACGCTTGCCAATATAAAACGTGTAAAATCTGAACTTTTCATTACATGGACGGCATTTCATGATCCATCCTCAATGGGCCACAATTTGTAAAAGAAATGTATGGCTGAAACAATTTCTTCTAACTCAGCCTCTATCGACATGCACAAGCTGCACATGCACCAACCTTGTACGTGTGCCGGATATCTCAACGGTGTATAAAGTCTCCCCAGCATGAGATTACTATATGCTAAAATTAGGATGGTCCACCATTCAGGTGGGGCCACTCCCACGTGAAAAATGGATGGTTTGTGAAAGTTGGCCAGACACACATCGCGGACCTAATGAATAGACTATTATTTCTTCATGTAGGGCTTATTTGGAGACTTGGATTGGAGGGATTTTTGGGAATTAGTTATTTTTTTGGTTTGTAGTAGAAGGAAATTTGGAGGGATTTGGATTCGTAAGCAAATCAAGTCCTCGCTCTTTTCTTTTTTCTTTTTTTTTTAATATATGATCGCAAATTCATGGATTCTGTGCGGACTAAAATCCAACCCATTTAAATTACCCATAACTATAAAATAAGATCCAAAACATAGATGGGTTACACAGTAGAAACACCCACCATTCACACTTTTCATATTTTGTGTAGGGTTCACGTGGTCTTTTATACACTATCGAATCCATTGGATTTTTTTAAGAAACAAAACATACCCACGTGGGCACTTAAATCTAAAGCTTTTCATATTTTGTGTATCCACATTAATGTCTTTTATTCACTATCGAATACATTGGATTTAAATTTTTTTTTTTTTTTTTAAAAAAAAAAACACCCACAAGGACACTTGAATCTAAGACTTCAGTGTTAAAACGCACTCCATCTACCACTGACTCATGTGTTGAAATTTATATGATGAATCACATTGCATGATTTTAATGATTTCAGATGTGATTTTACATGGTGTCGTATCTAACCTGAGTTTCAGATACGCTGAATTTTTCCTTTCAAGAAGAACATAACGTCTCACACATGATGGATGGAGATGCCATGCATGCATAACAGTGGGACCCATACATGTTGTTGATGCAGAAATCTGGTTAGCCTTCCCGGGACTCATAAACTTGCACAAGAGAGAGAGAGAGAGAGAGAGAGAGAGAGAGAGAGAGAGAGGAGCCTGACTCGTGTAAGGGACCCTCCGATGCTTAAGTTAGGAACTTAGGTCTAGTAAAGTATCGAGGGTTTAGGGTTAAAGATCATGCATACCTTTCACCATGGGAGGTACCTTATTTATAAGTGAGGAGATGTGGTGTCATAGAGGGCTCTGATCCCGGTTCAGCAGTCATTTGATTATAGTAGTATTCGGATTCCTTATGCAACAGATCTTTCCAGATCCTTGGCTAGAATTTCGGAGTGATCCATATGGAAGTCGATTTCTGTGATCTTCGGTCAAGAACGTGAATAAAGTTGATTGAGGTTCGACCTGACCTCACGAAGGGTGGGTTCAACCGCCCCAGAGTGGTTCGAGCTAGGTCACTGCCGAAGTTGATGTTGATATTGTGTTCATCTAAGGATGGGTCTCATTGACCTAAGGTGGGATAGTTTGCTTCACATTGCAATTGACTATTAAATGCCTCGTCCTTGTACAAAGAGGTCGAGCTCAGCCTTTCCCCGTATTTAGTTGAGGAGGTCGAGGTCGGCCTTTCCCCATACGTAGTCAAGGAGACTGAGGTTTAACCATTGGATCACATCGGTCGCTTGTTTGAGTTGTTAACCTGGCCCGTGATTAGTCGGTCGGTCTATTTCTCCCATAACAATAAGTCCCGCTGCTTATAAGTTCACATAGTGGGCTTGATAAGTATTGAGTTTGGCCAAGTCAGACAATTTTGAATTTCCTTGAAATCGAACTGAGCTAGGCTACTAAGTAGGCCAAGGAGTCAAGGAGAACGGGCTACCTATTTGCCGTCATGGATAATAAGGGGCAGTGGATGCAGAGCTCGAGGTGAGGGTAAGATGATGGCATATCTTCAGATGACAACGTTGTTTGATCTTCGGGCGTGTGGTCGAGCGCCAGCTGTCTACGGCTCGGCGCCCTAGGTCGCTGCATGCCACGTGCCTTACAGGGAGGGCACTCCTGTATGACGTTACAATTCCTTGTGCTCTAGCATTGATTCAATCCCATTAATTCACTAGGTTAAATGTGTATAAGAGGAGGTAAGACACTCAGAGCTCTTCGCATCTCCTCCCTTTTTTTCGCTCTTCACCGAACCAAGTAATTTTTGATAAATCAGAAATCCTCTTTATTTCCCTCTTTCTGGCAGTTCTCCCTTCTCCAGTTTCTATTTTCCTCTTTCCGGCTAGCTTTTTCATCCAGGATGTTGGACTAGTATAGGGTTAGGTCGATATTAGGAGCTTTCTACAACAATTTGTACTACCTTGAGGATACTCATCTGAATAGAGTCATCACCTCTTCTTCAGACATGGGGGATGAAGAGGTCAGATTTTAAGGTTTGAGCAATGAGGGAGTTCGGGGGTCCTGATGCCGAAGTTATGGAGGTCGGTACTTTCGGATCCACCATGACTAAGGTTGACATAATTCAGGTTCGGGGGAATTATCAAATCCCTAAGTTGATCGTACTTCAAGCTCCGGAGTTGGGAGAGGTGCCTGGCTAGCCTCGCGCGGGCAAGTTGGCCGTTAATGTCGTGGCTTTGCAGTGCGACCTTCGCTTACCCTTATAGTCCACAATCTAGAGGCTTCTTGCTCATGTGAGGCTGGCTCTTGGCCAGTTGATCCTGAAGCCTGGAAGGCCTTGGTTAGACCTGCATTCTTTGGCAACAGCTCGGCTTTCCTGAGCTGTCTATAACCAAATTTTTACATTTGTATAAAGTTAAGGTCAATCATGTCAACCTAGGATGGTATTACTTTTTCACCTGGGCCAATCAAGGAAAGGCGCTTATCACCGACAATCCTTCATCTAATAAGTGGTTCTCTATGCCTGGGGAGTGGGAAGACCCGACGATCGGAGTTCCCACCGAGTTCATAACTCCAAGTCGTGAACTATTAAGTTGTAATTAAGTTGAGTAGAGTTCAGATTTATTGTTAATTATTCTCCTTTGTGCAGTGGGTTCTTCTCGTGTTCAACCCGAGCTCTCATCTACTTAGCTTCAACGCATTGCCTGGGCATAACTAGTGAAGGCTTCTAATCGGAGTTGGAAGATATTGATCACCCCTTTGACTTTGTTTCGAAATGGGATTGCCCAAGTCGCTCCCAGGCCGTAAAGTATGTCATTACTCCTTCACCCCTCTTTTTTTTTGTGTCGAGCTCCGGTTTATCTGTTTGTTGACGTCTTCATCTTTACAAGCATGTCGACTAACCCTCACCCTGCTAAGAAGATGAAGCTTCCTCCTCCTGCCGAGGTAGATCGGCTCAGGAAGAGGCTGAAGGAGGGTGTAGTTCCTCATAGGACTAAGGGGCCTACCCTGGCGGTAGTTCAGCATCTGCGTGGCATTCCTTTACTGGCTAACCGACTGGAAGAGGAAGTCACCTTTGCTACTGCTCTAGAAGTGGAGTGTGTCCTAGTGGAGAAAGGCCCTACTCAGGGTCCTAAGAGGGCGGCCCCAGTCGCCCCTGAGGAGGGAGCTCGATTTGCTCCCGATGCCGGAACTCCTGTCATCGAGGTAGAGGAGGGGACCCAGTCTGCCACTAGTGCAAGGATTCCAACTCACGAGGTGGAGGGGAGTGGCTTAACCTCCAAGCTGGGTCCTTTGGTAAAGCTTGTCGGGTGGGCTTCTCGTCATGTTAACGAGCAGGAGATCCCCACTGCTTCCATCCTTTATCTGATGGATATTCTATGAGACGCAGTCGATCGTCTCCCTCCTGAAGGTATGACTCGTGATCGTTAGTCGAACTCTATTCGTGGTCTTCTTCATTTTTCTAACTTTATTTTTGTTTTCTGATAACTCTAACTCTCTTAAGGGCACAACTAATCTTCAAAGAGGTCATCTTTGATTATAAGAAGTTGGAGGCCGATCTTTGAATGAAGACCGCCGAGCTTCAGACCATGGTAGTAGATAGGGATACTAATTTGGCCCAGGTGGAGGTCCTTCAAGGGGCCCTGTGCATGCTTGGGAACGACTGGAGGATCTTGAGGGCTCAACTTGACGACGCCCTTGTGGAGAGCGCCTCAAGGTAGTCTGCTCTGGAGGACCTGAAGACTGAGAAATTGCATTCAGATTTAGTTCTGGAGGCCGAAAATCTGAAGTTAGAGGTTGCCCTTGCGGAGGCAGTCTCCAATTTGGCCAAAATCGAAGCCTCTACCCTGACATCAGGTCGGAGGTAGTGGAAGCCTTCAATGCTTTTAAAGAGCACAGTGATGAGCTCAAAGATTACTTTAGTATGGGCTTTACTCAATGCGAGGAGTTAGTCAGGTTGAGGTCTCCAAGCATAGATCTGGACGGCTTGGCCAAGGCTGCTCCTGTGGCTCCTGCAAAAGTCCCCGCTCCTACCAAAGCTCCCGTTGAAGCCCTTGCTCCTGCCGCCGCTCCCACTCTCATTGAAGCTCTTGCTCCCACGGAGCCCAAAACTGGGGATGCTCTTTGAGACCCACTTATCTCTCTCTTTTTTCTATAATTATACTTGTAAATTTTTTTAGTATATTAATGAAAAGGGAGCTTTTTGTTGCAATGGCTTGCCGCGTGAATTTTCTAAGTGTGCATGTTGATTCGAACTATCATTTATGGGCTGCTTGCCCAAGTAATGTCGAGAGTTGGATGCTCGACCTCTTAAAGGGTCGAATCATAGGTGAAGGCATTTTCTCCCTTGTTCAGGAGAAGCCTTCAGTAGATTTCTACAGGCCGAGCATTAGTAGATTGGAGAGTAAAAACAAAAATAAAAAAAATAAAAAACACCTTAATTTAGGTTTTTTATTGCAATTTCTTAAAGAATTAGATTTCAACTTTGTAGATTCAGCAAAGTAGAAAATAGTAGACTCTAATCTTGAGCTCAGTTGGTCATGTGTGATAAATTTCCAGGTGTTTGGCATGCCAAGGGTGTGGTAGGGGTCATCCTCCATGTCCTCGAGTCGATAGGTTCCGGGACAGCTTGTGCTCGTCACTGTGTAAGGGCCTTCCCAGTTCAGTGAACAGGGTCCCTTGGTATTCTAGAAGGTCCTATGAAGGACTAGGTCCCTTGATCGGAATCGTCGCATTTTCACTCTGGAATTGTAGAAACGAACTACTTGATGTTGTCGAGCTGTAACTTTGAGTTGGGCCTACTCCCTTCTTTCTTCGATTAAGTCCAGCTTTAAAGTCATCTACTCGTCGTTCTGTTCTTCATTGTAGTAGCGGGTCCGAGCAGTTGGGAGTTCAATCTCGACTGGGACAACGACTTCCGCACCAAAGGCGAAGGTGAAAGTTGTTTCTCCTATGGGAGTTCAAGCAATGGTTTGGTATGCCCAAAGGACAAGAGGGGGTTCTTCTGTCTAGGCCCCTTTAAGCTTTTTCGAGCTTGGTTCAGAGGTCACCCTTAATGATTTTGTTGACCACCTCGACCTGACCGTTGGCCTGGTGATGCCGAGGCGATGAGCAAACGTTTCGAATTTTGAGGTTTTCACATATGCCTCAGAATTGGTTGTGTTGAACTATTTCCCATTGTCTGAGATGATCGTGTGAGGGATTCTGTACCAGCATATAATATTCTTCTAAACGAAGTCGGTGATTTTTTGCTTAGTAATGTTTGTCAGGGGCTCGGCTTCGGCCCATTTAGTGAAATAGTCGACCACGACAACTATGAATTTGGTCTGTCCTTTGCCAGTTGGCAGAGGGTTGATGATGCCGATTCCCCACTGGGCGAAGGGCCAAGGTGCGGTCATGGGAGTTAGTTACTTAGGGGGCTAACAGGGTATTACCGCGAATTGTTTGCATTTGTCGCATTTCCAAGTATACTGTCTGGCATCTACCTAGATAGTCGGCAATAAATATTCTTGTCGAATAACCTTGTGGGCGAGGGCCTGACTGTCAAAGTGGTTACTGCAGATGCCTTCATGTGTTTCTCTTAGGATATAGTTGGCCTCGTCAGGTTGGATGCATCTGAGGTATGGCAAGGAGTATCCTTTCTTGTACAGGATGTTTTCAACCATGGTATATGGAGATGCCTTAGACCGAAGTCTTCGTGCTTCTAGTCGATCTTCAGGCAATTTTCATTCTTTAAGATAATCTATAATTGGATCCACCCAAGTTGGTCCTCAATCTATGGGGAAGACTGTGCATGATTCATCCTCGTAGATGCTTGGTTTTGTTAGGAATTCGATTGGGGTCGACTTTGGGATATCATCCTCTGACGATAAGGCTAGCTTTACCAGTATGCCTGCCTTGTAATTTTTCGATCTGGGGATTAGGTTAATATTGCACTTAGGGAATTTATCAATCATTTCTCGAGCTTTCTGTAGGTAGGCTTTCATCCTTTCCTTTTTAGTTTGATATTCACTAGTTATTTGGTTGACGATGAGTTGCGAGTCATTATGAATTTCTAGATGTTGAGTTCCCATCATTATTGCCAACCTGAGTCCGACCAATAAGGCTTTGTATTTTGCTACATTATTCGATGCTTGGAATCCAAATCTCAAGGCATATTCGATGCATATTTGGTCAGGTGCTTCCAGCACTATCCCGGCCCTGCTGCTTTTAGAGTTGGATGAACTGTCTACATGCAGTGTCCATGTCTGCCCATCTAGCTTAGCCGGTTGATTTTTAGTCTGTTCGATCTGCTCGTCGAGGCTGGTTTCCTAATGATCTTTGGTCATGAGCACAACGATGAAGTTAACCACTACTTGGCCTTTAATGGTTGTTCGAGGCTGACAATGAATGTCAAACTCGCTAAGTTCAACTGCCCACTTTGTTAATCTTCCTGGCTGAGGGGCTGGTTAGTCAGGACCACGATGGTGTAGGCTTGGAAGTACGGACGGAGACGTCTGGCTGAGATGACCAAGGCTAGGGCAAGCTTCTAGATGTCTAAGTACCTGCTTTCTGTAGGGACCAAGGCCTTACTAACGTAGTAGACTAGCACTTGCTTTCCTCCCTGTTCCTTGATGAGGCTCGAACTAACTACAACTGAAGAGACTGTTAGATATCGCAGAAGCGGTTCGACCTGCTCAAATTTTGAAAGTAGTGGTGGAGACCCCATGTATTTTTTGAGTTCTTGGAAGGTGAGCTCTCCTTCCTCTGTCAATTCTACTTTTTTATTTCCTTTTAATTGTTTGAAGAAAGGAAGGCATTTATCTATAACTCGGGATACAAAGCGACTAAGTGCATCTATTCTCCCTGTGAGGTATTAGATTTCTCTCGTCGTTCTTGGTAAGTTTATGTTAAGCAAAGCCTAGATTTTTTCGGAGTTCGCCTCTATCCTCCTTTGGCTGACCAAGAACCCAAGAAATTTTCCTAAACTGACTCTAAAAGCACATTTGCTCAAATTTAACTTCATTTGATATTTTCTGACGATTGTGAACATTTCCTTTAAATCGGAGAGGTGATCCTTAGCTTTAATGCTCTTGATTAGCATGTCGTCGACATAGACTTCCATAGTATGCCCAATCTACTAGGCAAACATCTTATTGACCAGTCGCTGGTACGTGGCTCTAGCATTCTTTAGTCCGAAGGGCATGACTTTATAGTAGTAAAGGCCCTTATTGGTGACGAAAGTTGTCTTCTGTTTGTCATGAGGGTGCATTGCAATTTAGTTATAACCTGAATAGGCGTCCATGAAGCTCTAGACCTCATGCCCAGCCGTGCTGTCGATGAGCCGGTCGATCCTGGGGAGGGGAAAGCTATCTTTGAGCAGACTTTGTTTAGCTCCACATACTTGTCATTTCCCATTATTTTTTTCACCTGGACGATGCTAGCTATCCAGTCTGGATAGTATATTCCTTCCACGAATCCTACTTCAAGTAGTTTTCTGACTTATTCTCCAATGATTGTATATCGTTCGGCTTCGAATACTCTCCTTTATTGCCTGACTAGCTGGTGGTTTGGGTCGACATTTAGCCTATGAACTATTACCCTTGGATCAATTTTGGGCATGTCCTAGTGCGACTAAGTGAATACATCAGAATATTGCCGGAGTAGGTTCATTATCTCTTCCTGTTGTGCTGAAGCTAGAGATGATCCGACCTGGACAAGTCAGGTCGAGTCGGATTCAGCAAGTGAGATTGATATAAAGTCCTCCATAGGTTGTCCTCTCTTGATGGAATCTTCTCGGGGGTCGAGAGAAGTTATAGTCATCACTTGTTGAGTTCTTAGTGCCAAAGAGTAGCATTATCCAACTTCTTGTTGATCTCCTCTAATTAGTCTGGTGTCGTGGTCAATTGGGAACTTCATCGCGAAATGATATGTTGACACGACTGCCCAAAAAGTGTTAAGGGAAGGTCGTCCCAGGATGACGTTATAGATAGATGGGTAGTCGACTATCAGGAAGTCAACCATGGTCGTTGATTGATTTTACCCTTCTCCTACGATGACCAGGAGTTGAATTGACCCTTCCCAGGTGATTTTATTCTCCGTGAACTCGAGTAATGGAGTCTTGATATGTTGGAGTCGGGACCTCTAGATACATATTTTGTCAAATGCTTCGACAAAGAGGATATTTGTTGAGCTTCCGGTGTCTACCAAAATTGAAAACACCTTACGGTTATTTATGGTCATAGCCACCACTAGTGTGTCGTCATAGGGGTGGTGGACACCTCGGGTAGCCTCTTCGTTAAAGGCTAGATCGCAAGGTATCATTCTTTACTCCTTTAGAGGTCTGCTGGTGATGCAGATCTATTGTTCTGAGCCGCAGCGGCTGATGCTTTGGGCATAGGCTCTCTGAGCTCTATTTGAGTTGCCTCCCCCAGCGAGTCCACCGAAGATAGTGTGAATTTTCCCGATGGGTTCGTTGTTGATGGGTTACTCATTCTTCAGGTCAGCTCATTCTTCCTTCCCACTGGCATATTCACACAAGTGCCCATTGCAGATGAGAGCTTCAATTTCCTCTTTCAAGTTGAAACAGTCACTAGTTGAGTGACCGTGGTCTCGATGAAAGTGACAGTACTTTCGCTTGTCCCACTTATCCGCATCAGACTTCATCTTGTTCGGTCATTTGATGATACGTTTATCTCTGACTTCCATAAGGACCTGTTCGGTCGTAATGTTGAGAGGGGTGTATGAACTGAACCTACCGTCAGGTCGTCTGCCCAAGCGTTGGCTTCTAAGGAGTTCGTCGTCTTTCCTTCTTTTATTGTTGCTGAACAACTTGGCTCTTCCTCGGGTCGCTTCTCCTTGGTTGAGCTTTCCTTATGTCGAGCTACTCAACATAGGTTAGTTGTTTCCATGGTTGGAGTATTTTTGAGCTCTGTTGAGAAAGTCAGCCATTGTCATAGGAGGGCTCTTGTCGAGTGAAAAGAGAAACCCCCCTTCTCTTAGGCCTCCCATCATGAAGGTCAGAGCAATATCCTCTGAATGTGCTTATACTTGCATCATTTACAGGTTAAAGCGCTTGATGTAATCCTTGAGTAGCTCGCCTTCCTTGTGAATGATATGAAGGAGCTAGGAAGCCAGTTTGAGGCTTTCTTTCCCCCCAATGAAGTTTGTGATGAAGGCTTTACTGAAATGTGTGAAAGAACTAATTGATTGCGACTTCAATTGTTGGAACCACTTTCGAGCTGCTCCTGTCGGAGTTAGTGGGAAAGCACGGCACATGACCGCAGTGGATGCACTGTGCAATTCCATCCCAGCCTTAAAAGATTCTAAGTGCTCGGCAGGGTCGATGATCCTAGAGTATGGGGTGATCTAGGGCATACGGAAATTCGGTAGGAGTTGCGCTTGCATGATGTCGGTAATGAACGGGGGCTTAGTTTATTCTAGTATTGCCTCCATCAAAGTCGGCTTCCTGGGAGTCAAGACGTTCGATCGATAAGCTTGCCTCATGTCGCTGATTTGACCTCAGAGGTCCTTGAGCTTAGCTTCTCAAGGGTCAACACTTTTAGTTATGGCTTCGGTGGCTGCCTTAGGTACCTTATCGTGCTTTTTTTCTGTCCAACTCATGACGCGGATCAAAAGCTATTAGAACGACGGTGCAAGTGCGTAAGAAGGTACCGGCCTTAACATTCCAAGCTATTAGCTCTTGTGGGAGGTTGCAGGCACCTCGGATGACTCAAGGAGTTCTCAAATTGTCAGTCTCGCCACTGGCCAGTCCCCATGCGTAGGGCGAGGTTATAGCTGCTCCAATAACTGCTTCATGAAATTCATGTTGTTGTTCAACATCTCAACTTGATGCTTGAGGGAGATAAGTCATCCTCAACTCTGATACCGTTACGCCGGTTCCACAAATATGGAATCAGCCTGTAGTTGGGAAGAAGAATCCATATGGTTAGCAGGCTAGTCTGGCGACGCGAGATCGGGTGCAACAGGGGAGGTGGGAGCCTTCTTCTTCCTTTTCGCCATTGTCGAGGTATGATGGAATAAGAACGGTTTTCAATGTCTTTCTTGCAAATGATGCCAAACTGTTGATGCAGAAATCTGATTAACCTTACCTAGAATCCAAACCTACACGAGAGAGAGAGAGAGAGAGAAAGAGAGAGAGAGAAGACCCTGGCTTATTGTTCACTCCCCAAGTATAGGGTTGTGATGTAGTAATAAACTAGGTAAGACCGAGGTCGAATCCCAAAGGACTGATACCTGTGCGTTATCCGAAACTAAGTAGAACTAGAATTGGACTAAGACGTAATCTAAATCAAATAGAATTTAATGAATAATTGTGGAATAATTATCGAAAACTAAAGGAAATCAGAGGAAGGAAACTAGGGATTCAGAGGATCCACTTGTAGAGATTAGGGAAATCTTATGCCTGCATTAAGAATTATTGAATTTAAACTGAACTTACTTGATATGGTTTTCAAGAGATGAAAGGTATATGAATTAGAATGGATTCCATCATCTAACCATGCCCAGGAGACAGAGCAAACAATAGGATTAAACTAATTACCAACCAATCAATAATGCATGAGAGTTAGGAATGGTACGATCATCCAACCATACCCAGGAGATGATGGTGAACAACAGGGCTTCCTGACGTCATAAACATCCAAACAAAGGAAAAAAGAAATATTCAAAGCCATTGCAGACCCATTGTAATTTCAGTCACAACAGACCATTAAAGACTAAGAAAAACATTCTTTTAATACAAATCAAATTCAGTTCATGAATTTAAATGAAAAGCATGAAATAGTATCTCCCATCTTGCTACAGGCTTCACCTCTTAGCCCTAGCTAAGAGGTTCAGCCAAGAATGGACATGCTTAGGCTGAATCCAAAATAAACAAGAGAAGAAGAAGAAAAGAAAAAGAGAAAACCAAGCCTGCCACCGAGCTCACGTGTAGCCACCACAATTTGGATACCGGTTCCTCCCTTGCATGCTTCCCAGCCAAACTGTTGCTCATGTGCAGCTCTCCATCCGCCAGGCCAAGCCATACTCTCCTCCTTCCAATGCTTTCTCTCCCACGGCCTCCCGTCTTCCTTCTTTCTCCTTTTTTTCCTCCTCATCACAACTGGCCGTCCCTCTCCTTTATACATCCAGGGGCGGTGGAGGGCTAGAGTTCACAGACGAGTTAGCTACGGAAGCTCTCTTTATGCATAGCAGTCTGCAGACGAGTCGGCTGCGTGAATAAACCTTACGCAATCAAATTCGGAGCCTCCCACTCCCATTTTCCTTGCATTCTGTCCGTAAAATCAACGTCCTTTGGGACGTTGTTGAATGAGCTATATGATGGACGGATCAGATCTTCTATCTGATCGCCCCCAAGAGCGCACAACCTGCCGCAAAAACCGGACAGCGTCTGGCTGCGAAACAAGGTGCGTAACGTTCTTGGCTATACTGATGGTGGGGCCCACATCACTTTTGTTTTGAGAAATTCACGCCGTCCACTGCATTCTACTCGAAAAACCAGGCAGGAATCACTGTTTTTGGATCAAAATCGGTGTGGTCCATGGATGCTTTCATTCAGCCGTCCGTCCCACGTTTGGATTGTTAAAATCTGATCCACATTTTTTTCAGGAAAAACTCCACCTAGGTGAGGGTCACGCCCTCCCTCTGGACTCAATGGTCGGTTCAGATGGACGATCTGGATGAAAGGTGGACCCCACTACGTGAGATCAGCGGACGTTGGTGCGTCCGCTGGTTGTCCGTGCTCGAGAAGGAGAAGGAGATAGGTCTCCTTTGTTGACCGGGAGACCCTGGTCTAGTGCACAGCGGGTGCACGTATGCTGTGCACACAAACCACTTAAGGTGGGTCCCACCTTGAGGTATATGAAATATCCGCTCCAACCATCTGTTATGCCATCTAATTTAAACGGTTGAGACCAGAATTGAAGCATGTCCAGATATCAGGTGGGTCCCAGATCGATGTTTTGTGGGCTGATTTGACTGTTGGGACGTTTCCACAAGGATCCAATGGCTGAATTTCGATGTGTACGGTTAATTTATGGTCCTCAGTCCATGTATGAATTTTCGAGCCGAATGGATGATGGAAACCTTGTGATCTTGCATTCTGGCTATCTTTCGGGCCACTTGAGCTTCAGTTTCTCGAATTTCTTGCATCCCTGGCGTGCACATCCGTCGCTCTTGGTCTCCTGGGGTCTGTCGCTTGCTTTGGTGACTTCAGACCGTTAAATCCATGCTCTTAGTACCTTTTCCCAGTCTAGGCTCGTAAATACGCCCTGCAACACAAATATGATTAAAATGGGCTATTAAACGGTACCATGTTCATAAATCCAGGCAATAACTGGGTCTGATATGTAATATTTGACCCTCAACACTTATGAAGGGGACCCTCCGATGCCTAAGTCAGAACCTGTGTCTTGTAGAGTATTGAGAGTTTAAGGCTAGAGATTGTGAGTACCTTTCACCATGGGAGGTACCTTATTTATAGGTGAGGAGAGGCGGTGTCATAGAGGGCTCTCATCCTGGTTTGGCAATCATTTGATCATAGTAAGATTCGGATTCCTTGCGCAGTGGATCTTTCTAGATCCTTGGCTAGAATTTCAAGGCAATCCATATGGAAGTTGGTTTTTGTGATTTTCGGTCAAAAACATGGACAGAGTTGATTGAGGTTCGACCTGACCTCACGGACGGCGGGTTCATCCACCCTGGAGTGGTCCTAGCTAAGTCACAGCTGAAGTTGATGTCGATATCTTGTTCATCTAAGGATGGGTCTCGCCGACCTAGCGAATGCCTCGTCCTTGTATAAAGAGGTCGAGCTCGGCCTTTCCTTGTATTTAGTCGAGGTCGAGCTCGGCCTTTCCCCATACTTAGCCGACAAGACTGAGGTTTAGCCATTGGATCACATTGGTCGCTTGTTTGAATTGTTGACTTGGCCCATGATCAGCCGATCGGTCTATTTCTCCCATAACACATGAAGTTATGGAATAAGCTCATTCTACAAACCTCTCTGACAGCCTCTAGCCATTATTGTTGAATTCATCTAGTATAATTCTAGGCGTGGGCCCCACATGAGACCACGGTGATACGGACAGATACCCTCCCCCATAGAATTAGTCTTGATTCAATGTGATCATCAAGAACACATGTTTTGACGGTTAATAAGTCTTTGAGATACACCTTGTATAAGGAAGCTATAAGACACAATGGTTGAGGTCACTGACATGAAACTTTCATCCTGAGGGCCCTACCTGCGGCCCATAATGCATGATCAAAATGATCGAGCAACATTCCATGTTCAAACCCTCCTGTTAGACCGTTGAGGTCGCGTAATTGGTGTGACTTCTGGACTACGTACGGCCTATCCACTGCTGGAAGTCAAGTGGTTGGCCCACTGGTGTCATCGTGATCCATGGTCAAAATATCCCAAAAAATCCATTTCAAATCAACCAACAGACAGATCAGGGATTGTTAACTACGGGCACTGAGAGATACGTGATAAGGTTGATCACCTTGTTACTCAAGGATAACTAGGAATCCAGGGGACTTCTCCAGACTCTTTATAGAGATTTTTTGAATCCATGAAATATATATATATATATATATATATATATATTTATTTGAAATTTCATTAATAGATAATAAAAAGAAATTTACAAAACTCCCTAAATTTTATAATTTATTATTAATAATAAATTTATTATTTATAGTAGGTGTCTTATTTAGTTTAACAATGTTATTCTCCAAATTTTTTCTAATCGCTTTTCACATGGACACAGCTCCTCGAGCTCAAAGCATGAAGAGTTATAATCTAATCAAAACTTATTATAAATAGTATAAATGAAAATAAAATGAATTTTTATAGGAAATCTCACAAATTCAACATAGGCAACTGGGCATTGTCGGGTTGGTTGGCTAAAGTAGCTTATCCTTCTCCAAAATCATATATGATATGTAACTTATTCCGCTTTACAAGATATGCCTATTGTAAGGTTTCGGCCATCCAAACACATTCGCCTCAGAGTGGTCAATCTTAGACATGATAGTGTCTGCATCACTTGATCACATTATACATGGATGTGTCATATAAACAACTTCTTTGAAGAGGGGGTGAGACCAGGAAAATGCTAAGATTGTGATGAGTGTGGCCCACTTGATTTTGATACATTGAGACATGCAAGAGTAAGAAAATTTTTGTAGATTCAACTGCCCTGATTCAACAAATGCATATTAGTAATTACTATTTTTAATTAGAATTTAGAAATTTATCCCTTCCACAAACTGATCAAAGTCAAACAGTATTAGGGGAAGAGAGGAAGCGGGTTAAGTGCGGCCCCAACCTCACCCAATACGGTGGGGCCCTTACCGTAGAGCCTACCTTGATTTATTTATTCTATATCCAAACCGTCCATCCGTTTTTCCAGGTCATTTTAGGGCATAATACATAGAATGAAGAAGATCCAAATCTTAGGTGGACCATGCTATAGGAAACAGTGGTGATTGAACGCCCTACCATTAAAAACTTCCTAAGGCCCACCGTAATGTTTTCGTAACGTTTATTTTCCATCCAACCTTTTAAGGTCATGTAAACCTGGATGAAAGGGAAAAAAATAAACAAATATCAGCACAATCCAAAACTTTTGTGGCCCATTAATGATTAATCTTCACTGTTCCTATGGTCCACCTGATATTTGGATATGACTATTTTTCGGCCCATGGCTTAAAATGATCTGGTAAAACGGATGGGCGGAGTGGATATAGAATACATACATCAAGGTGGGCTCCCGTGAAGAGAAATGATGAGTATGAAACCCTTCACATGCACATGGTTGTATTTTGACTTTCATCATTCACATCACCAATCTGGTCCGTCCATTAGATCTAGTCTAATCTTATTTCATATCTGTACAAAAGCTACAGAAATCGAATGGTCATAAGTATCCATGACTCGACTGAACTTCAATGAACAATCTTGTCCATCAATTTCTGCATGTCAATGACTGGATGGTTTCGATCATCCACTCAGTGTCATTTTTCCAAGGATGCATATGAAGAGCAGACTGAAACCTAATGAACGGTCCAGGATAAGTGATGTCAATGCCACCTACTTCAAATGCAACTATGTGCACGGTAAGGTTCCGATGCTCTCAGCCCACTGGATCATTTCTTGTAATGGAATTCAAACAGTTCACACGTGTGAGTTTTGCTCATCCCACAATCATAAGCCAGCTGCTTTAGATGCTGCCACATGTGCCGAAATGGAATGCAGGTGCATGATCCGAGCGATTCATCAGGTGGAACCCAACGTTTGATTGTCTTCATCAAAAAATCAACGTTGTCCATTCATCAAGTTCACCACAATATACAAAACAGATGGACGGATTGAAAATCCTTCCATTTGTCGCTAACGTTGTGGCACACCTGATGCGTAGGACACAGCCTTATTTTGGATCCCAGCCATAAAGGTGGGTCCCACCTGATTGGTGTACCCAAAAATACTCAGCTCGATTGATACTAGCGGACGATCAGAGGATTCTTATCCATCAAAGATCTACCATTGGTTTGAATTTTTTCACGGTCGTCTTTTTTTTTTTATTTTCCGAAAGAATAGAATCAGTGGCTAGGATCATCCGACCCAAAAATACAGCAAGATGAAAATGGATGGTTGAGATGACCAGACCATCTCTACAGGTGGCCCCAACGGGCGACACACCCTGCGTCGCGATCAGATGAAAAAGACCAGATAGTCAATGTCTACGGCACGGCAAACGCCCGCAGATGCATGTCAGGAGAATTTTTAGAGTCAAATGAAATGTTTAGAGTCATCATATTCAGGAGAATTTTTTAGAACGGTCCATATACTATGGGTTGAAATATTTCACTGGTATTGATGGACTGAGTCAAGGGCCCCATTTGTCAGAAGACTCAAAACTGAGAACCAGTGTATACTATAGTACTACACGGAGCCCAGTGTAGCGTACGGATATGGGGGATTGATATGCTACTCAGGCAGCTTATGGCGCTTGATACACAGGCGCTCATAAATTATACACGTCACACCCATTAACTCAAATTGAACCTACTAAATTGTAGAGACCACTGATTAAAGTCCCAAAATATGTTGACTGAACAATCTTAAGCCCTGATTTTTGGACATCTTTTCTTGAAATATGACCACCACATATCTTTAATTGTGAGCCGTCCCATAAATTTCAACCAATCAGAATGTAGCATAATCAAATAATATGAATTTTTTTTCCATGACGCATCTAAACTGGAGAAAATAATTTGGACGGTTTGATTTAACCTGTATATCCCCTTTGTTGTACAATTTGTAAGTGCCTGCGTATGAATGATCACACTCTGCAAGAGTATGAACGTTTTTATCTACTTTCAGTGGTCTCCGGCGGCCGCATGGCAGATAATTGCAGATAATTGAAGTTCCCGTCAACTGACGTTTCGTAGCAGGAGATGATCCTAAAATGTCAAATGGTGGGTCCCACCTAATCCTAGATCGTTGTACCTTCATGATGGATGGCTTGAATATAAAACTTGTGTGCAGTGCTGGGATATTTGTCGAAAGCTTTTATTTTATTTTATTTTATTTTTTCTTCAAAGAGTAGTGAAGATTAGATCTGTGGAGACTGATGTGGTATGTGTATAACATCCAAACAGCTAAAAATCTGCACCATGCCATGGTGATAAAACAAATTAAAGGTTAATTAGATCATTAGATGGGCTACATTTTAATTTGGATATATTGAATGGTGTAGATTATTTTTATAAATTGGCGCACTATATTATTTTTATAGATTGGCCCACCTTACAATTGGATCCACAGACGATAGCATAGAAAAATCGAAATAGTTATGCATACATTTTCTTTGAAGAGGGTGATGTACTAATAAGTGTCTTTAGTTAAGATCTTGCTGGTCAAATCTACTCATATGAGGTACAAGATTTTTTTCTAGATATATTTTTCCCGAGCCTGAGGTCAGTATCCGAGATCAACATCCAACCTTGAGATTGAATTTCAAGTTCAAGGTCGATCAATAGTCTTTCTTGTAAATTGTTTTAACTGTTTCAACTCGCCATTGAGTCTTCTTATTCAGCTTATCTTCTCTAGTCTTTTAGTAGTTGATGAAGTTTATTGTGATTACCCTTTTGTAATCATATACGTTAGGTCATGCCAATTTTTTCCACAACATGACTAATAATAATGTTGGTGTGTACTTATTGGACGAGTAGAACATGAGACATACCATGTGGGCTTCATAGATTTTGACTTTTCGTTTTATTTTCATTTTATTATAAAGAAAAAGCAAAAGAAGGCACTAATGTAATTTCTTATATATCTTTTAAAATATAGGATTAAATAAAATGTGATGAACCTGCCGGATTTGATTTGAGATCCGGCAGGATATTTCAGATCCAAGACAATCTAACAAAGTTTTGGTTCAAGGGGCAGACAGCCTGGTTGTATCTACGGCTTGGATCATTGAAAAACGGGGCCTCACTTCTGAGAATTGAGAACTCTTGTAAAAATGAGCATCTGTAGACCAAGATGTAATAAGCAAAAGCGTAGTCTCTAATCAAAATCAGCATGGCCCACTTGGTGGACATGGGGAAAAACCAAATCTGACATGAGTCGCCTCCTTTTTTTCTTATTTTGAAACTTAAATAATGAAATTCGAAATAGTGGATGGACCATGTCTTACTACTATCAAACCAAACTTTATGTTTGACAGGACTGATGGTCTTTTGTACCAAGTGTCACTTGCCCCGCTATCTCATTGTCAAAGACACATCCAAACGGTGGGTTAGAGGGTATATGGAGGTGGGGAAAACGCCACTTAAAACAATGACAAAACAAAAAATTTACACTTGTAAGGCCTTGGCTACAAAAGTCTCAGAGAGAATGAAATAAGAATTTTCAATAAGGGAGTGTTTGTTCTTTTAAAAACCATATACGCTAATAGATTGCATGAGAATAATCAGTGGGTCCTACCGTGATCAATGTGTTTGACCCACATCCTCCAGCGGCTCTAGGAAATGAGGCAGATCCAAGGCTCAAGGCTCATGTGGATCTTTCATCCAACCTGTTTATGAGATCACACGGACATGGATGAAGGGAAAACTCAAAAATCAACTTGGTCCGCAACTTTTAGGGCCCACAAGAAGTCTTCAACGGTAGGCATTTAAGTCTCCTTGTTTCTTGTAGTGTGGTCCATTTGAGCTTTGGATCTTCCTAAATTTTAGGCCTTGGGACTAAAATGAGCTGGTAAAATGAATAGACATTGTGGATCATACACATACATCACAATGGGCTCCACGGTTTTTAATTTTTCTTCCTCACTATTAGTGTCCAAGCCATTCGAAAAGTGATAACCGTAAACGTTAAGGCCGGCTATAATTCCTGCCGTAGATAATAATGGCCTATTTACCGGCCATCATTTACAATCGTAAATGAAAAAAAAAAAAAAAACCTCATAGGCTAAAATATAATTAATTTAAAACTATACACACACACAAACGGGAAATGGTACTGTGAGGTCGACCGAAGTTCCCATGAGGTCGAGTTGTGTGGGCCCCACTGTGATGTGTGTTGAGCATCAACACCGTACATTTGATGGGTCCCTTTAGATTATGGGATATCCCAAAAATCAGTTGTACACGGAGCTCAGGTGAGCCATACCATCTAAAATCATATGAAGATATGCCTAATATATATATATATATATATATATATATATATATATATATATATATATATATATATATATATAGTTATGGGAAGATCAGAGACGTCTGGACTCCGAGGATAGGCTGTTCAGAGCTGATTTGAGGCATAAGACTAAGGCCTCATTTGTTAAATTTGAAGTCTAAAGCTTAAATCTGAAATCTAAAGTCAAAATACTTGTTTGGTAACTATGGTTGAAGTCTGAGAATTAAGTACTAAATTTGAAACAATTTGTTTGTTAACAAACATCTAAATTGTCTGAAATATGTTAATTTGACACATTTGCCCATATCTATCTCCTGTTTGGAAATGTTTTACATTATAAAGAAATTATTTTTTATTAAATGAAAATAAAATTATTCTATTTAATTCAAATAAAATATAAAGTACTTAATAGAAAATTAAAATATCATTATTCATAAAAATAGATAAAAAATTAATGATTTGCATGTATAAGTGTGGTAGCAATTTCTTCTTGTATATTGGACTTAATAGTTTGTTCAAAGTTTCCAAATACTCCTTCCATTTCAGGAATATCATTCTCTGATTCGATATTCATCTCTGAAAGAACATTTTCATCATTGTATTGTTGGAAGAGTGGATCGGAGATGGATTCTTTTCTAATGTAGTAGTGCAGTGTCATGCATACAATAACTATATCTCTTTACGTCGGAAAGAAATATAATGTCATCCGCTTCAAAATTGCAAAACGCGCCTTCAACACACCAAAAGACCTTTCAATTACATTCCATAACTTTGCATGCATATGATTAAAAACCTCCTCTTTACTAGTGGGCCACCCACCACTATGAAAGTCACCCAAGTAATACCGAACATTACAGTATGGTGCCATAAATCCTCTTGTGTGAGTGTAAGCAGCATTAACCAGATAATATTTATCTACATACAAAACAAATGACATTTTAGCAAAATTTCAAGTTATAATTTTACCAAGTTATATGAATAAATATATTAAATATTATCAGGAGGGGGTAACTGAAATTTCTTTATTGGATCAAGTACAGCATCCATAAGTACCCTTGAATCATGTGCCACCCCTTCCCATCCAGTTATGACATATATAAAAATTATATTAAAGTTACAGATGGCCATAATGTTCTGAGCACATTCACCCCTTCTTCTTCCTCTGTAAGGTATTTGTTTATCTGTTGGGATACATGCAGGAATAAGGGTTCCATCTAACACACCAACGGCACCCTAAACATTAAAGGTAAATTGTTAACCCTTGAGTAAGATGATTCAATTATAAGTAAATATATTTATATTTTTTTATATGAAGTTTTACCTTAAATATTTGCCGAAGATGTCAATGTCTTCTGATTTCTTGGACATTTTGATCAAATGATGAAGTGACAATCATTTCTTTGGCAAATTTTAACATAGCAAATAATACCTCATGAAAGTATTTATACACCGTTTGTGTTGAATGTACAAATCGATTTCTTACCAATCTATTCCGAAGGTTATGACTAATTGTCATTATAAACATGACAATCTTTTCCTCGAGTGATACATATCAACTATCAAATAACCACCTTCGAATGCAAAACAAGTTACACAAACTATTGAATGTATCTTTCTCCATTCTAAACAATTTGTAGCAAACTGAAAATGGACCATCTAGCAATTCTTTCACAAAATATGATCCAGGTAATGCACGAGAACTTGCTTGTATTCTGTTGGTAGACATCTCTAAATAATTAAATAGCAGCTTTAATACAATAATCTTCAATAATTTCTTCTATTCGTTTGTTAATACCATAATTCTGTCAACATCGAAAGTAAAGACTTCAATTAGATGTTTAAACAATTAACTAGTTAAGATTAACAAATCTCTTAAATAGATTATATCGACAAAAATCGATATGCTCTATATAATAATCTTCAGCATGTCGATAAATCAAGAATTACAGTGGAATTAAAGGCATTCATGAGTGAAAGAAATAAAACTATTAAACTAATATTAAAATTATTCAAACTGAACGGTACACAAATATAAAGTCTATAAGTAAAACTAATGTCAAAACATTAAAGAAAAAGAAATAAAACTAATGTAAAAAAAATATGAAAAAATAAACCACACACTAATTTAAAGTCTCTATCCAAAGCTTCATATCCTCTTCTTCCTCTAGAAGCATCCACACTTCTCTGTTCTCCTTCTTCTAGGTAAACGATTTTAGAGCTTTAAAGTATAATGGATCTGGTCTTCTTATTGATGACATGCTGTTTAATTTCATTAAACATTCTTTGATAGTGGGTCCTTCTGCATCTGTCTTTTCCAACTGATGTATGAGTGCATCTACGCTTCTTTGGATATCCTTCTTCCTATTTGATTTGTGTCGTTTGCGTTGATGAGCTTCTAAATCGACAAGTGGTGCCTGTTGGCATTCTTTAGTTGTTGGATTTATGTTAACACCGAGACTGTCTAAATTGATTTCATTTTCACTCATAGGTGTATTTAAAGGTATTTGAGATGACAATCCAAAATACTCCTCAGGAAGATTGTCGCTATGTGTTGTGTAGGCTTCAGCACTAGTTGCAACAAAACCTTCGAATAAGGCCCTCAATTCGTTCTCAAATGCTAGTAGTTTATTTCGAAATTGAGCTGCATTCTTATTTGCCTGTAATAAAAATATCATAAAATCATGTCTTAATTTGATGAAAGGCGAATTCTTATTTAACTATATAACAAAATTTCATAAGTGCCTTTATGTACTCATCCCATCTTTCTTCAGGCCAATAGATTTGGCCCGTCAATGCATTGTACCCATGTCCCGTAATGCTTATCAATTTAATCCACGTAGTATACTGTACTTTTAGATAATCCCATAAAATTTTCAATTGCTTTTGATTAAATTCTTTTCCTGTACGCTTTTTCAACTCAATTATTAATTTGTTCCATGCTTGTTTGGTCAAGCTTAACCATGACCTACCACCCTTATGTGCTCCTTCAAGATAATAATCAATAAATATTTTTTTCTCCAAATCACTCCATCTTGCCCTGCCACTATCCCTTGAAGCCATCGCTACAATAGTCTAGTATAAAGTGAGAATTGTTTAAAGAAGAATAATTGGGTAAAAATCTTTTAATAAATTTACTTGCAATTTTAATAAATTTACTTGATTAAAATAAATAGAAAAGACAAAAGGTCAAGAAAATTAAGTCAATCTTCAAAGATAGAGAGACTGTAATACCTGTCGAAGAGAAATATTTATAATCTTTTATAAAGATGCTGAAAAAATAATTGATGATGAAATGGAGAAGTGAATGGCCTATTGTATTTTAGAAAAAAATAAGCGTGAATTGGTAATACATCAGATGATTTCCCGCCAACTTTGATCTCCTTAAAACCGTTCATATAACTTGAGCTCGATGAGCCCCATATTAGCATGATTCAAAACTTCAGTGGCTTCACGAATATTTCAACTATGGACGTTTAGTTATCACATTTTTGGCCCACCTGAGCATTAGATACGGTTCATCTTTGGCCTCATGTCCTAAAAAGAACTCACAAAATGGATGGACGGTGAGGATTTCTCACAAACATCCTAGTGGCCCCCGTTACCAGCGTAGGAACTTCCCGCGAAAGGCTTTCGCCAGAGATCCGTGTCCAAGACGAAAATGGATTGGCTACTCCCCCAGCCACCGTGGTCGGTGCTCTGTTAGCCCCTCCATGATGTATGTGTTTCATCCATTCCGTTCATCCATTTTTACAGATCATTCTAGTGCTTCACCCCAAAAATTAGAGGGATATAAATCTCAGGTGGACCACACCATAGGAAAATAATAATGATTAGATATACACCATTAAAGTCCTCATAAGGCCCACTGTACTGTTTATTTGACATCCAATCTTTTTATTAGGTCATACATGCCTAGATGAAGGGAAAAAACAAAGATCAGCTTAATCTAAAACTTTTATGGCCCCTAAAAGGTTTTTAATGGTCGACACTCATTCAACACTGTTTCCTGTAATGTGGCCCACTTGAGATTTTGATATACCTAATTTTTTGTCCCATACCATGAAATGATCTGAAAAAATAGATGGATGGCATGGATGAAACATATACATCATGGTAGGGCCCACAGAGCACCGACAGTGGGAGTAACTAATCCGTTCCCGTCTTGTAACATCCCGTCTAACCAAAACAGTGTCCCGAGGCATCCACGTATGATTTGCTGCAGGATCGTTCGTTTAAACTACTTGTGGTGGTGTACCACAAGTAAATTAACCTAGGATTAGGCCATTAGAGTAGACTAGTCTGGTTATGATTGGACCAAGTTTAGGCCGTCAAGCCAGATGACCCGTTTACACTTAACAACAGGCCGTGCGGGCCATACAGCGACCAAGGAAGGTCAGAAGAATCTAAAAATTTGGGGAACCAAAGATCTCACTGGGCTTATGGTCCATCGCGGACCACAGACTCAATGGACACCCAAAAATTAATTATCCTCGCCGTCCCAGCGGCACTTGCCAACCTCAACTCACCCAAGGCCAGGATTGAAATCTGGCACTTGTAAATAAAACTGAGATACTAGGCTTCCAGCTATTAGATCTCTTCTACATTTACGATAGAGGTCTAACGTATTTTTCTACGCCCGTCCACAAAATCTGGGACCCGATCGTGGAACGGTGACCGTTGATCGCAAATCAGACCCGTACGATCAAACCCCACATCCGATCATTCTCAAATTTTGTGTGGCCCTTCATCGGGCCATGGAGCACCTATCCTATAAGTTTCATGGAAAGAAGGCCACCAGAACCGCCCCAACAACTAGAGTGGACATCAAATGGACATTTAAAGATCGGAGCCGTGCGAGGAAACCCCGTGTCTGATTGTCTTCAAATTTTGCATGACCCCTCATCGGGCCATTAGACACCTACACACCAAATTTGATGGCAAAGGGAGTGTTAGGGCTGCCCTAAAACCAATAGGGAGTCCTAGAGGGCCATTATGGGCATTTGAGGAAACTTAAGGTCAAAGGGCCCAAGTCTAGGGAATAAAGCCCCAAGGCCCTCTTTCTTATAACTCCCCCATTATTCCAACAACTTAAGGGAAGGTGAGAACAAGGAGAGTAAAGAGAGAAAGAGAGAGTGAAGAAGAGTGTGGGTGGACCTTAGAACGAGGTGGGGCCCAAGGAAACCCAATCTTACAACTTCCTACCTTTTCTCCAAGGAAACCCCCCACCACAACCGCAAGAATTGCTTCCATTGATCATATAGGTAAATCTCTCATCCCTTTCTTGAAACCCTTGTGTTGAAAAGGGATTGTCTTGGAGTTCTAACATACAAGTGCTTGCTTTAGAGATTCCAGTCGATCAACCCCAAAATCCATGCTCCTAAGTCGTTTTCCAAGTCTTCAACGATCCATATGTGCGGACTATTAATCTTAAGTGGCCTAGCACCAATTTTAATATAAGTCTAATGATTTTGATTGTTTGGATGATGTATTTGGAGGATCTAAAGAGAACCTAAGAAAGACCTTACCTTGATCCTTTCAATCAACATGGAATAGTTATAGAATGTTTATTGTTGCTCACATGATTGGGTATAAACTTGATGTTTGCATGTACATGTCTTGTTGATTCGTGTATGATGTTACCCTGTAGCATGTATGATTCATTAACCCTTGTGCATTTTGTTCCTATGACATATATGTTATGCTTAACTTCCTCACTAACCCACACAACACACATGCACCTTTATTTCACAACATTATTAGCTTTACTTGGTAAAAAAATCTAAGTTTTATATAGAGAAGTATGAATGTATGATATTGCTTATGCTAGTTGATAATCCTGATTGTTGGCATGTTATGGATTACCCTCAAATCCCTAGGATGGTCAGGAAACTGAAGTGAGAGAAGGTGGCCCATTAGTAGGATTGCCTTGAGGCTAGGCCGGCGAATGTGGGTAAGTACGGATGGGCGACAGTAGTTAGACTACATGGGTCATATGTACTAGATGTCGTTCGCCTTGTACACGCTTGAACTCGCAAGGTCTACTGGTCATTCATATTTGTTAACCATGTTTGTCTACACATGTATGGAACCTGGAACACCCTTCAACCATTGTAGCCCATCAATAACTAAATTGAAACCGATCAACCGCCTCGTGAGCCAGGCATGGTGGAATGGGACACTGTGTTTGAGCTGTCGGCCTACGATGGGGTGACGAGCTTCCCTATAGTGACTTCGAGTGATCCCTTTTCTCAGCATTCCCAATGTGCTTGA
The DNA here is from genome assembly GCF_029962835.1 of Magnolia sinica. Lineage (NCBI taxonomy): Eukaryota > Viridiplantae > Streptophyta > Magnoliopsida > Magnoliales > Magnoliaceae > Magnolia > Magnolia sinica. The sequence continues at coordinate 3,937,878 of NC_080583.1, read as the reverse complement.
AGTCGGGGATGGAGAACCTGACGGGATCAAGGATCGCGGGGTCTTGGCCTCACATGTTGGGGGGCCTTGGCCTCGTAACCAATTCAGGGCATTGATACGTGGAGTGTAACAGTTTCCCCAACTTGTTGGACGAATGGAATTAACTAAGAACTCAGCTAACATTATCATCGCATCGCACTAGCTAGGTTGGCGACTCGGCAGTCGAGGTCGCAATGAGGGAGTCTTGTTCATACATGATCGTTAGACGGAGTCGCTTGAGGGAGTGTTGTGGTGAGGGCATGCATCATATCATCTATCATGCATATGCATTAATAAGATTATTCAGGTGTTTATAAATGATTGTCTTTCATTAAATTCATAATATAATTGATGCTTATTATAACTTAAGACTAATAGCACCCACTGAGTTGATCACTCACTCCCACTTTGGGACGGTGTTTTAAAACACCAACCAGACTCTCCCGTAGATGCAGGTGATGCAGAGTATGAGGAGACTGGTGGCGCGAACCTTGAGGAGGAGGACGAGCTATCCTACTTCCAGCTGATGGACGGTTCACCGTCGGCCCAGTAGACGGGATTTGGATCGCTGAGTAGTGGACTCAGCCCTATTCTTTTGGACCTGGAATTCTTTTTGTGATTTTGTGGGCAACGCCTTATGTTACCCATTATATATTCTTTTGGACTTGTATATATATTTTACCTCTGTCATTTCAGTAGACTAGATGTGATTGTGCTTCATGTTCCAAGTAATTCCACGCTACGCATTTAAACCTGACTAAACACAAAATAATAAAAATCGGTTATAAGTAGTACTCGGGAACTTGGGAGTTGAGTGTATGCATGACTCCCATTTTCAGGGCGTTACACGTCTTGTGTCCAAGACGAGCACCGAGTTATATGAGGACATGGATTACGTACTACCCCCGCCCGTCCCTAGCTCCGAACGGGCAGTTCTGTTGGTGGGCCCACCGTGATGTATCTGTACATCCAAACCGTCAATCCCTTTTCTCAGATTATTTTAAGGCATGACCACAAAAATGAGGCAGATCCAACGCTCAAGTGAACCACACTAAATAATAGCAACGGGATAATGATTTTCACTGTTAAAAAATTCACAGGTCCCACTGTAACGTTTATTTTCCATCTAATCTATTCATAACGTAAAAAATATCTGTATGAAGAGAAAAAACAAATTTCATATTGATCTGAAACTTCTGTGACCCCAAAAGGGTTTCAATGGTAGATGTTTAATCCCCCTCTACTTTTTGCAGTGTGGTCTAGTTTTTCTTTAGATCTGTCTTATTTTTCGGCTCAAGCCTTACGACGAGCTTAAAAAATGGATGGACGGTTTAGATATAACAAATAAGTTATGATGGGACCCACAACTTGCTAACGTCAATACACCAACCAATCCGCTCCTTTCTAAGGGCCATTGTGATGTTTTTTTACCATCCAACCTATCATTAGGTCATGTAGATGTGGATGAAGTGAAAACACAAATATCAGCTTGATCTGAAACTTCTCTAGCTCTCAAGAAGTTTTTAACGGTGGACGTTCAATCCCCACCTTATGGTCTAATTAATCATTGGACCTGCTTCTTTTATTAGATCACACCTTAAATTATCTGAAAAAGTTGATGGACGGTGTGGATCAAACACAAATAATAGTGGGGCATAAAGAAATTTCACAAGTTAAAGGTTGATTTTGTATTGCATAAACAATTTAAAAGAAAAAAATTTCGTAGTAACTTGAAAAGGGGTACTTTTGGAAGTAAAATTTTTTTGTTTAATGTAAAATCACCAAGCACATTCTGTGTTCACCATTAAGCCAGACTCCTATCATGGAAAGAATTCAGCGAAAAACCACTTAGGGCTTTTCATCTTCCGCGTTAACAACGCATAAACAAACACCACTAAACATGGAAAATTTTCCCCATTTCACGTTAGGTGCAAAAATTCAGCATTAACAAACACAGCCTAAGCTCGGAGTTATGCGAGTAGGCGGGGGACGGACTTCCAACCCAACATTTGTTATACATTCGCTCTGAGGCCTTAGGCCTAGATGACTAACTCGGTGCTTGGAGTGATCCGAGACCAAGGCGGTCGGCTCGGAGTTCAAAGCGGGTTATACTAATAAGGGGGACCGTGAGGTGTCCCACTACCGCACAATTAGCGACGGTTACTCAACCGCCCACGTCCGCACGACCACTAAACGATTTGGTGGCCAAATCACCCGCAGGGTGTGGTAAATGCCCGAAGATGCATCGACTTATGCGGCCCCAAGATGTGCTGACTTATGCAAATATGCTCATCCTAAGCGAGGGGGTATAAGTAGCATCTTTTGGGGAGGAAACAGGTACGTAATATCTCGCACTCTCCCTCTACAACTCAACTTAGACCTAGATTCCCTTGACCTGACTTAGGCATCGGAGGGTCCCCTGTTTAAGCCAGGTCTCCTTTGTTCATTGTTTCTGTGCAGGCCCAGGGCTCGGTAGGAGTTTGAGGCTCCGAGTGGAGGGTAGTCCAGATTTTGACAGTAACATTTTTGGCGCCGTTTGTAGGAAACTAGTACAAAAATTCAGTTTCCTATTTTCTCATGCAATGGCAAGAGGAAAGAAGAAGTCCGTAGCTGTGGAGCCAGAGCCGAATGATCAGACTCGGTCTTCCTCGTTACTTCACATCGAGTCAGCTCAAGGACCATCACAGCGTTCTCGTAATCGGGCGAGCAAGTATCGAGTCATGCAAAGCGAGATCCAAGCCTTATGCGATGAAATCAATCAGATGAAGCAACGACAGGAGCAGCAATCACACCCCTGTCTACAAACAGTCGGACCAGTGGTGAAAGTCAAGTCCACACCGTGGAGTGTGAGACCTGAAGGGTCACAACATCAATCCGCTCGAATTCCAGCTTTAGTCCAGAACCCCCCTCTGACCTAAAACCAAGTTCTGGCTTGGAACCTAATGACTCGGGTTCCGATGAATGCCTTGGTCACCTCGGCCCTGGCACCAACGGACCTCCATCACGAGCTAGAGAGGAGGGGGGGAAGGACCCCTGAGGTAGAGGTTCCATGGGAGACGATAGACAAAAACAGGGATCCATGGGAAACACGGTTTGTGGAACTCAGCAATCGGATTCAAACGTTACAACAAAATCAGCAGCCTTCATCCATCCCTGCCACTATTCAAGTAATGATGGAAGAGACCGAACCTCCCTTCACCTCTGCAATCATGAGCGAGGTGATGCCGAAGAGGTTCCGGATACCTCCCGTCATCCAGTACTCTAGGTCTAGAGATCCATCCAAACACGTAGAGGCCTATCGCTCATGGATGCAAATCCAGATGGCCATGGATGCGATGATGTGCCAGGGCTTTTCGATCACCCGTAGTGGATCAGCTCAGCGCTAGTACAGGCAACTTAAGCCTAATTTGGTCAGCTCCTTCGCAGAGCTCAGCAGATTGTTCCTTACCCAGTTCATAAGTGGTAAGAAGAGTCGGAAGCCGACTACTCATTTGTTCATTATCAAGGAGGGGCCTAAAGAGTCATTGAAGGACTTCATCGCCCGCTTCAACGAGGAAGCATTGTTGGTGGAGGATTATGATGACAAAATGTCGCTCTCTGCCATGTTTAGCAGACTGAAAGATGGGAAGTTCACCTTCTCCATTGGAAAGAACCCACTGAAGACGTTGTCTGAGCTCGTCACCAAAGCTTAGAAATACATTAATGCTAAGGAGTTCTCCAACTCCCATAAAAATGTCCAAGTAGCAGAGTCATCAACTAAAGGGAAGAGGTTAAGGAACGAAGAACCCCAGTCATCCAGTAAGAAATCAGACGACCATGTTCCTCGTGATCGTCGACCGAGTAGGAAGCATAAGGGGAAATTCCATTCTTATACTCCCCTCAACATGTATACGGAATAGATACTGCTGGACATCAGGGTCAAAAGCTCCTGAATTGGCCCATTTGCATGAAAGCCGACGCGGAGCATCAAGACAAGTGCAAGTACTGCCGGTTCCATTGTGACCATGGTCACAACATAAGCGACTACGTGGATCTTAAGGATGAGATTAAGACCCTCGTCCATAAGGGTTATCCGCGCTGATACACCAAGGAGAAGAAATCAACTCAGAAAGAAGAGCAACCGAGCAAAACTTCAGAAGAACCGGTCGAAATCCGTACCATCTTTGGCAGTTCGTTCGGTGGAGGAGACTCAAATAGGGCCCATAAAGCCCTCTCTCAGAAGTCTAATCCGGAGCATTAAGTTCACATGACCGAGAGGCCGAAGAAAGAGCTTCGAGTCAATCCTTGTAGCTTAACCTTCACGGAAGACGATGCGTGTGGGATCCAACATCCGCACGATGATGCCCTGGTTATGACAATAACTATAGCTAACCATAAGGTGTACTGCATCCTAGTCGATACTGGGAGCTCGGCTGATATCATCGACTCGAAAGCCTTGGAGAGGATGGGGATTCCAAGGTCACACCTCAGACCTGTGAAGACCCCTTTGCACAACTTTCCCAGAGAAAGGATAATCTCCGAGGAGCTATCTCCCTCCTTGTGACCGCAGGAGAAGGACAGCATCAAGTCACCCTTCTGATGGATTTTTTTATCCTTAATGTGCGTCAGTGCACAACGTCATCTTAGGCAAACCCTCACTCAATGCAATAAGGGTGATTGTGTCCACATACCATCTAATGATGAAATTTCCCGTCGAGGGTGGGATAGGCTATCTCTGAGGCAATCAATGCGAAGCTCAAAAATGCTATGCGATAGCAGTGAGGAAAGGGTCAGTGAAGCAAGCCCTCACCATTAATGTCCTCGATCCCAGGGGTCCTACAAAGCATTTATCCATGGAGGACTTGGAGGCCGTGCCGCTTTATAAAGCAGATCCGAACAAAATCGTGCATCTAAGCATATCATTGAATTTCGAGCAACGGTCTCAGATGCTGGCTTTCCTACAATAGCACAGAGACGTCTTCGCATGGTCACATGAGGACATGTCGAAAATCTCTCCTGATGTCATGGTCCACAGGCTGAATGTGGACCCAGATCACAAGCCAATAAAACAGAAGAGGAAAGCGTTCGACGCCGAGCGATATACAACCATAGCCAATGAGGTCTCCAAAGTTCTCAGCGTTGGCTTCATTGAGGAGGTGCACTATTCGAATTGGATTGCAAATGTGGTCCTCGTTAAGAAAGTAAATGGGAAGTTGTAGGTTTGTGTGGACTATTCGGACCCGAACAAGGCATGTCCCAAGGATAGTTTCCCCTTGCATCGGATTGACCAGCTGGTAGATACTACGGCTAGGTATGAATTTCTCTCCTTCTTGGATGCCTATTCTGGGTATAACCAGATTGCGATGCACCCCCCAGATAGGCAGAAGACTACCTTTGTCACCAACAACGGGCTCTACTGCTACCGGGCTATGTTGTTCGATCTGAAGAATGCTGGGGTCACATATCAGAGATTGGTGAACCAGATATTTGCCAAATAGATAGGACGCACCATGGAGGTTTACGTTAACGACATGCTCGTCAAGAGTATCAAGGTGTCCGATAACCTAACGGATCTTGGAGAGACTTTCTCCATCCTCCGAGAATACCATATAAAGCTGATTCCCGCAAAAGTGTGCCTTAAGAGTCGGCTCCGACAAATTCCTCGAGTTTTAGGTCAGTCAGCAGGGTATCGAAGCAAACCCTAATACGATCAAGGCGGTCCTCAATATGAGTTCACCTTATATGACAAAAGAGATACAATGTCTTATCGGACGAGTAGCAGTGCTCGAACGGTTCATATCCAGAGCCACTAACAAATGTCTCCCCTTCTTTCAGCAGCTGAAGGGCCATAGGAAGGCCGAGTGGACGTCGAAATGCGAGCAAGTCTTTCATCAATTGAAGCAGTATCTGGGCTCACCGCCCTTACTGTTTAAGCCTGAGGAGGGCGAGTCCTTATTCCTATATCTAGCGGTCTCGACCTCAGCCTTTAGCTCTGTGCTGATCAGAGAGGTGAGGGGCAAGCAGCACCCTATGTACTATGTGAGCAAAGTAATGGTGCCTACTGAGATGAGGTACCCGGCTCTGGAGAAGTTAGCACTCTACCTGATTGTCTCGGTTTAGAGGTTACGCCCGTACTTTCAGGCCCATTCTATCATCGTCCTGACCGACTCTCCCCATAGATAAGTCCTCTAGATGCCTGAAGCATCAGGTCGGCTAACTAAGTGGGTGATTGAACTCAAAGAGTTTGATATCCAGTTCCAATGGAGGATCGCTACTAAGGGCCAAGCTGTGGCCGATTTCATTGCAGAATTCACTACTCTGAGTGAAGAGGAGATAAGTGCCGAAGTATAAGCAGCTCCTTCGCCCGCTCCTCCAACCAATCAAGTTGTAGAGTTAGAATCAAGATGGATCCTCTCTGTAGATAGGTCATCTAACGCCAAGCGAGCTGGGGCAGGGATCGTCCTAGTTGTGCCTGACTTTACACTTATCCAGTATGCAATTAGACTAGGGTTCAAATCCTCTAACAATGAGGCAGAGCACGAAGCCCTGTTGGCGGGACTCAGACTGGCTACCAGTTTGGAGGTCCAGTCCCTCGAGGTGCGACACGACTCTCAGCTGGTGGTAAATCATATCTCCACTGAATATGAGGCCAAGGAGACCAAGATGGTGGCTTACCTAGGGGAGGCTAGGAAGTTGATAGAGAAGTTTTGGAGCTGCACCATTAATCAAATACCAAGAACAGAGAATTCCTGGGCTGATGCCCTCTCCAGGCTAGCCTCGGCCACAAATGAAAAGATTTGTCGGGCCATCCCTGTGGAGTTCATATAACATCTGAGCATTGACCGAATAAATCAAGAAATAGTCAACCCGATGGAGGTCACACTGAGCTAGATGGATTCGATTTACAACTACCTCACATCTGGTGAGGTCCCCTCGGATAGACTAGAGGCAAGATGTGTGAGAATCAGAGCTGCACGGTATATAGTCTTGGATGGGATCTTGTACAAGAAGGGTCATTCACAACCCTACCTCATGTGCCTCCGAACCGATGAAGCAGATTATGTGATTCAGGAGATTCATGAAGGCATCTGCGAAAATCATTCCGGTGGTCGGGCCCTAGCTCTGAAGATACTCAGTCAAGGATATTTCTGGCCGACCATCAAGGAGGACTTGAAGAACTATGTCCAGAGGTGCGATAAGTGTTAGCGATATGCGACCGTGCCAAGGCAACCTGCAGAAGAGATGACCCCCATGAGCAGGCCTTGGCTGTTCCCCCAATGGGGAATCGATATCATCGAACCACTGCCCACTGAAAAAGGACAGGTCAAGTTTGCTATTGTTGCAGTCGACTACTTTACCAAGTGGGCCGAGGCTAAACCTATAGCAAAAATCACGGAGCAAAAGGTGGTCGACTTTGTTTAGAAGAATATCATCTGTCAGTTCAGAATCTCGTGCACCATCGTTTTCGATAACGACAAACAGTTCGATAACGATAAGTTTCAAGGCATGTGTCAAGGGCTCAGCATTTCAAACGCATATTCGTCGCCTCAGTACCCACAATTCAATGGACAAGAGGAGGCAGTAAACAAAGTCATCAAGTACCATCTCAAAACAAAGTTGGAGAAAGCAAAAGGCATCTGGGCCGAGGAGCTCCCATTCGTCCTCTAAGCCTATAGGACTACGACTCAGTCATCTACTGGGGAAACCCCATTTTCACTATCTTATAATTTGGAAGTAATGGTGTCAGTCGAGGTTGGTCTCCCTACAGATCAGGTCAAGAACTATCAGGAAGATCAAAACGTCGAGCAGATTGCAGCCAATCTGGACCTACTCGAGTAAGCTAGAGATGTCTCCAGACTCTGAGTTGCTGCTCGGCATCAGCAGGTGGCATAATTCTACAATTCCCAGGTCAAGACTCAGTGATTCTGATCAGGTGACTTGGTCCTCCATCGAGTTTTCCAAAACATTACAGAGCCAGGAGCTGGGGTACTAGGACCCAATTGGGAGGGGCCCTATCGCATGGTCCGATTAATCAAGTTAGGCTCCTATCACTTGGAAGATCTCGAAGGGCATCAGCTCCCCCACCCCTGGATCGTCGAGCACCTGAAAATCTACTATCATTGATGTATTGGCCGCTGAAGGCCCCCAATAAGTGTATACCTCGAAGCAGCTAGCCTTTTAAGGCTCTCAATAAAATCTATGTTTCTACGTAATCTACTTACACGGCTTATCAACAAACGAAAAAAAAAGTTGTCTCTTACAAGCGGGGGCTGACTCAACGGACTGATCCCTTAAAGAAGGGGTTAGTACGTTAACCCACGAAAATTCGCCAAGGGATCCGTTCATTCAAGGGAAAAGCCCATAGACGACCTGATCCCTCGATGAAGGGGTCGGCTCGTCAGATGACCAATGGATCTACAAAAATGATTACTGCTTGCCATTCGGAGGGAGGGGTTAGTCCTTATAATTTTAACATTACAAGATTCTACAAAATAACCAAGGGGCCCCTTAGGCATGAGAAGACAGCCCTGGGATGAACCAACCTGTTAAGGAGTCAACTCGTCAATCAACAACTTAGCATCTAAGAATCATCATTCAACAAATCGACCGTGTTATATCACGCCCTCTCCAGAGGGTCAAAAAGATTATCTACAAAATTATCCGTCAAAAAACTATTGTTTAAAGAGTTAAAAGTGAATGGGTATCAAAAGCTAGTTAGTTGGAGGGAGCTGAGGGCCAGCAATCGGGCCTGGGGAGACGTCCTCAGCCAGTCTCTCCCCTGCATCCTCGGGAATGAGAGACTCAAGGTTGAGATCTGAGTAGAGCTCCTGGACCGCGTCGATGTAGGCATCGAAGCCGCGGTTGTAGAACTTGTTGACCTCGGTGGTCCTCTCCTTCGAGGTCTTGAATGCATCCACAGCAGTGATCACCGCTGAAGCCAGCGAAGCTTCATCCTCAGCCCATTGAGCTTCCTTCACCTTCGCTACCGCTTCGCTCAGCTCTTCTGCGGCCTCAGCCTTGGCCCACTCTAGTGCATCCCCCCAGTCGGGCATTGTCCTTCACGAGCAAGTCGGCGTGAGCCCTGGCTCCCATTAGCTCAGCTACAACAGCAACGCAACGTGCCTGAAGGTCATTGATGACCTCTTAGAGCTGTAACTCTCTCACCTTCCTATCATCTAGCAGCCCGCGCAGTTCCGCCTGCTCTACTCGAAGGACTATAGCCTCATCTCAGAGAGTCCCGACTTCACCCCTGAGAGCCGCTAGCTCCTTGTCCTTATGCGTGATCTCTCCTAACCTCTCCCGAGTCATCAGAAGCCTCGAGACGGACTGAATTGAAATAAGAATATAAGCATATAAACACGACGAGGAAAGAATTAAGGCAAGAAAGGTTAGTAAAGATACCCTATAGAAGATAGAGGTTATGTCATTCACGAAGGACTTGTCCGACTTGCTAAGGAGAGCAGTGATCTCCTCCTCTAGAGCATGCTTCGTAGCCTAGCGAACTAAGCCTAACATATGATATCCTAGCAGAAGTCTGTCCCCACTGGTTCCAACCCGAGCAAACCCCGTCGCTCCCCCCACCCCAGTCCCACTGCCCACCGAAGCTTGGGCCTCGGCCCTATGATCATCTTCGACTTCGCGAGGAGAGAGCATCGCATCGGCGATCAGAATGGCTTCCTCTCATTCAGAGGAAGACAGAATGACTATGCAGGGTTCAGGGGCAGGTGGAAGTGCCTTGGATGCATGATGGATGACAACGAGAGGAGGAATCGGAGCTGGGACATTGTCGGTCATGGCCCCAATTGCAATGTTGGTTGGAAGTGTTGAAACTACAGCAATAGAAATTGAGGCTGCAATAACAAAAATTGAAGCCGCAACAGCAGAAGCTGGAGCTGCAGCAACAAAAATTGGGGTCGTGGGTTACTCGCCATGAGGAATCGCATGCCTCTTTCGAGCCATCGTCTTTGTCCGCGGTTCGGATCTTAGCATCTCTTCGACAGATGGGGGGCTTTACTCTTCCGAGATCTGGAGGCCTCAGTCATGCCTGCATATGTGACAGCAAGTTAATGTATAAGCTGCGAGATCTTCAACATCGGCAAACTAAAATGAAGTGGCACTTATTAATAAGGTGGAGAGTGGCTTGAGCCTACAAAGCCTGGACCGATAAAGATTGTCTGCTATAATCAAGATCGACCAGGAGCGCAGATCCTCTGAATGCGCCCTGGCTTTAGCGATCTGATTCTTTTGATCCAAGGAGAGAAGAGGCTGGCCCCTCGGGAAGTCTGCAAAAATGAAGATTAAATCACTGACCAGACTACAACAAGCATGAGAGTGTTACAAAGAGACTATTCATGGTCTGACCTGGAACAGCGAATCGGGTAGGGACCCGAGTCCTTAGATTCTTGAGCTCTGCTGCCAACGCTTCCCACTCACCCGATGCCCATAACCACTTGTTCTTCCAATCCTTATTAGAGGACGGAAGTTGCAAGAGCAGCCCCGAGCCTTTGCTGCCGTGGGTCGTGAAGTAGTACCACAGCTCCGACTATCGTGCTTGATTAAGTACAAACTCATTAGCTCTTTCGGTGTCAACTCCAAGTTCTTGACTTGACGCCTAATGCTGAACGAAGATATTAAAGCTCTCCACGCAATGAGAGTAAACTGGCCTAGGGCCAATCCCGAGTAGGAAGTCAGGGCCCTGATGAAGGGATGCATCGGAAGGTAGAGCCCACATTGTAATGAACAGAGGAAAATCGCAACTTCCCCTTTGGCAGGATTTCCAAGGGTGTCAAGGGGCTTCAGAGCTCATATCTGGATGGAGTCTGGGATCTGGAATTCTGATTGGACCCAGTCCATTTGGGACTCGACCAACATGGAGCCTCCTGGGACGATCTCTACGGACCACCCACATGCCTACATGCGAGCATATTTGTAATCCCTTCCATTGATCTCGAGGGGCCTTCTTTCCACCCTTGGGGCAAGTCTAAGTCCCGACCTCTTTGCCCCTCCTGGACGGAGGGTAGAGGGGTATTGCATCGAGAGGGCCCTCAGAGGCCTCCCACCTATCATCCGAGCTCTCTGGCCCGGAATCATCTTTAAAGGCGTAGTCGCCTCAAACCATCTCCAAGTCGTTTGACATCCCAATGAAATGAGGGAAGTAAGTGTAAGCTGGGAGTGAGGGGGGACTCACCAAAAGCTGTCTAGAACGACCACCGAAAATTGCCTCTACCGAAAATTGGTGATCAGTCGGAATCTCCTCTCCTGCAGGTCACATTCGCTAGAAATCACCTCCTCAGGCAGCATACAACAACGAAAATTCGAAAGGGAAGAAATGAGGGCGTCTCCGAGCATTAGGGTTTATATAACCCATAAGTGATTCTCGCATTTATGGTGAGACGCGAGGACTGCAGCCGAACCGTCACGAGCTGACTTTCAAAGACACGTGGCGAAGAGCCACTAGCCCAAGCGCTGCTGAGTCACGTGCCCCTAGCATCGGGCGATGAGCTTCGAACAGTGGAAGCGTCACTTAGCTGTCCTTCCTTGCTTACGTGGCGACCTCTGATGATTACCCTGGCGATTCGAAATCCTAACCGTCGCCACGCATCCGCTTGAGGTGAACCCGAGGACAGTAAACCCGAGTACGTATCTTCTTGGATATGGGAGACATGATTGTGGCCGCACGCATTAAAGGTGTGATGCTGGAGGATACTAATTTTCTGCATGTATTTACTCTCTGAGTCCGTGTCCGAATTTGGAGAGTAGGGGACTTCTATTATGGGAAGATCAGAGACGTCTGGACTCCGAGGACAATGGCTGTTCAGAGCCAATTTAAGGCGTAAGACTAAGCTTGGAGTTATGCGAGTAGGCGGGGGACGGACTTCCAACCCGACATTCATTATACCTTCACTCCGAGGCCTTAGACCTGGACGACTAACTCGACGCTTGGAGTGATCCAAGACCAAGGCGGTCGGCTCAGAGTTCAAAGTGGGTTTTACTAATAAGGGGGACCGTGAGGTGTCCCACTACCACACGATTAGTGATGGTTACTCAACCGCCCACGTTCGCACGACCACTGAACGACTAGGTGGCTGAATCACCCGCAGGGTGTGGTAAATGCCCCAAGATGCGTTGACTAATGCAGCCCCAGGATGCGCCAACTAATGCGGATATGCCATCCTAAGCGAGGGGGTATAAGTAGCATCTTTCAGGAAGAAAACAGGTATGCAATATCTCGCACTCTCCCTCTACAACTCAACTTAGACCTAAATTCCCTTGACCTGACTTAGGCATCGGAGGGTCCCCTGTTTAAGCCAGGGTCTCCTTTGCTCACCGTTTCTGTGCAGACCCAGGGCTCGATAGGAGTTTAAGGCTCTGAGTGGAGGGTAGTCCAAATTTTGACAGCAACACACACACACACATATGTCGAGCTGTGTGGGCCCCACCATGATGCGTGTTGAACATCTACCCCATCAGTCAGATGCACCATTCCATGGTGGGCCTCAGGCTTAAAAATCAAGTCAATCTGTGACTTATGTGGGCCACACCACATACAAAAGTTGAAAGGGGTTACCCTCCATTAAAACATTCATAATCATTTGTTAGGCCGACTAAGATGTGGTTCATAAATCCAGCCCATCCATTATGTGTTTCCCACTTGGATGAGGGGTCAAACCAAGTTTCAGACGCATCCAAATTTTAGGTGGGCCCCACCAAGTGCTTTTATATGTTTTAGAGATGTCTTTACATGATTTTAGATGGTATGGTCCACCTGAGTTCCGTATACGGCTGATTTTTGAGATAGCCCATAATTTAAAGGGGACCCATCAAATGCATGGTGTTGATACAGACATCATGGTGGGGCCCACACAGATTGACCTCATGGGAAGCTCCACCGCATAGAACCCTTTCCCACACACACACACACACACACACACACATATGGGAAAAGGTACTATGCACTTGACCTCATGAGTCCGTCCCATGAGGTCGAGCTGTGTGGGCCCCACCATGATGTGTTTCGAAAATCTACCCCATCAGTCAGATGCACCATTCCATCGTGGCCCTAGGTCTTAAAAATTAAGCCAATCCATGACTTTCGTGGGCCACACCACATATAGAAGTGGGGAGGGTGTAAGTGCTATAGTTTTTATCCCTGTCTGTTGTCAAATTTGTAATGCCAAAATCACTGTTATGTTATATATATAACCTACATAAGTGAAGCTCTCTCAAGGATCAACATTCATGAACAAGCAAAGCTCACAAGACAAGACTCAAGCTGCAAGACTTCAAGAAGAGTACAAGGCAGAACTCAAGACCCTTTCAAGATTGAGCTACTTGAAGATTTCAAGATTGATCTATATCAAAACTTCAAGGCTCATACTTCAAGGTCAATAGTTCCGAATGTTTCAATGTCCTTTACTTCATGATTGAGGTTTGATTGACCATAGGTTGACCTTAGAAGTAGGTCATTTCGGATACATAAACCGAATGTTTATTTTACATGTGATTGGTCTATTCTTCGACTAGTCCTGGGCCTTCTTCGACTAATCCTAGACTTGCTTCGACCAGTCTAAGAAAATCCTCGATCAGTCGTAAGTTTGTTACAAATTCCAGATAAAATCTGTTAGGCTTCGACTAGTCCAGGAATCTGTTCGACTAGTCGTAGGAACAGTGTCGACTGCATTTACGACCAGTCGAACATCTTCCACTCGAATTCCAGCTAAGTTTTACAGGACCTACGACCAGTCGAAGGAGACCTACGACCAGTCGTAGGTGCCCTACGACCAGTCGTAAGAAAGCTTCGACCAGTCGTAAGAAAGCTTCGACCAGTCGTAGAACAGTCAGAGCATATCCCGCCGGATTTTTCAAATATCTGTTGTTGCTTCGACTAGTCGAAGAGCACTCTAGACCAGTCGAAGACCCGATCTTCTCACTTATAAATAGTGCACGAATCTCAGAAGAAATTATCAATTTAATTAATTCATTCAAGCCCATCTTCGTCGAACTTCTGAGAGATAATTCTGTGCTCCATCTAAGCTAAGTGTGCTTATTTAATATTCTCTTTCCTTAGCTTTATTTTAATTGATTTTGTTTCTGCTATTCCAATCTGATTTGATAAAGAGGAATTATTATTCCCTTTCTTTGGAATCAAAATCAATTAAGGCAAGCCCTGTTTGGTTTAATTTAAAATCAATTAGAATTAGAACCATTGTAATCGAGTACTGGACATTGAACTTGGTCATTCAATCATCTACTTTGATTTGGTTCTACCGGGCTGCTACAACGAAGGAGATATTCAGGTATTTTACATTTAATTGTAAATTCCTTTCTATTTTGGTTTCTTTCAAGATTTGCCAGAAAAATCTTGTTGTATTGGTTTTCTGAGGAGAGCCAGGAAAACTCAGAAGTGGGGTTTTTTTAATTGTGTAAGCCCACAGACAAAGACACAATTGTAAAGGTTTTGGGTGAACCTCGGAAAACCTATATTTAGTGAACGCTAATATCCCCTGTGTGAGGATATTAGGAGTGGAGTAGCATTTTGTGTGGCTGTTGTTTAACAGTTGGTGAACACACAGGCGAACCACTATAAACCCTTGTGTTGTGGTTGAATGACTTATATTTCTAATCTTTAATTAATTTTTGTGGGATGTATGTATGGTGGTGAATGTTGTAATTATTTAATTCAAGCTTTGTGAGAATGTTGTAATAGCTTAGAATTTATTTTCTGTTATTCCTTTATAAGCTTGATTTTCAATTTCATTTGAAAGTTGTTCCAGCAAGGTTGCCCTGCCATTTTTATGGTGTATGGCTATCCCTAGAACAATAAATTTTTAATTACAAGTTATTTCAATTCAGTTTATATTTATTATTGTATTCCTCTTCGGTTTGAGACTTGATACAAAGATCTTTCTAGAAATAAGGTTGTCCTACCATAAACTCTGTTTTTGGTGTAAGGTTGTCCTTAGAACAATGTTTGTATCAACCTCTCAAGATCTGAATTTTGAGCTTATTTTAATTTACTGCATTGTGATTTACTTTGGCTATCATTTTCTTTTTATTTCCGCTGTTATTAGTTTTATTTGGCATTGTCCTATTCACCCCCCCTTCTAGGACATATAGCTTGGCCTTTTCAAGTGGTATCAGAGCCTAATAGCTTTTTTTTTTAATTCTTGGATTTAATTCCTGAGCTAACGATTTAAGCTATTTAAGATGTCAAATTTTGATAGCCTTTCAGTCAAAGAGCCTCCACCCTTTGATGGCTCCAACTATGCTTATTGGAAAGCCAGAATGAGGATCTTCCTCAAATCAATGGATGAAAATGTGTGGCAAGCCACAGTGACTGAATGGAATCCTCCTATCATGGAAGTTACTGGGGTTAATGGTTCAAAATCAATGAAAGTCACACTATATTACCAATGGACCACCCTTCAGAAAAGTGAGAGTAGTGCAAATGCTAAAGCACTAAATGCAATTACTTGCGCACTATCACCGGATGAGTTCAAAAGAATCATTTCTTGTGATACTGCAAAGCAAGCTTGGGATATATTAGAAATGACACACGAGGGTACTACAATCTTCAAAAAATCTAAAGTCCAACTCCTCACAACCAGATTTGAAGAAATACATATGGAGGAAAATGAAATGTTTATGGACTTTTATACTAGATTGAATGACATTGTAAACTCGATGTGGGGTCTTGGCGATAAAATCCCAGAAAGTAAAGTATGTGCAAAAATACTACGCTCACTTCCTGAACGGTTCAATTCTAAAGTAACCGCGATCCAGGAACTTCGTGATACGGATAATATGAGGGTAGAAGAACTAGTTGGTTCTCTACAAACCTACGAGTTAAACTTTAAAGCTCCTAAAGGTAAATCTATCGCACTAAAATCTTCTAAATGTAATTCAGAAGAAAATTCTGATTTAGAAGATGATATGGCTCTTTTAGCTAAAATATTTTACAAAATTTTCAAAAGCAAGAAAAGGGTTGATTTTCAAAAATCAAATGATAAAAAGAAGTTTAGACTCAAATCTAGAAAATCTTTGAAAGATAGTCAATGTTACAACTGTCAAGAATATGGGCACTTAGCAAATAGATGTCCAAAAAGGAACAAACCCAAGAAGAATGGTATGTTGGCTACATGGGATGAATCATCTGATTCTGAAAGTACTTCTGAATCAGAAGATTCTGAAACTGAGTCGGGCAATGAGGTCAAAGCTCTTTAACATTTTCAGATAATGACTCTACAAGTGAAGAAAATCTGAATAGTGAATGTGAAAATGAAGATGATCTTCAAGACGCTTACAATGCCCTATATAAGGAAAGTTGTAAAATTGTTGTCAAACTTAAACTTCAAAAAGAAAAGTTTTCTAAACTCAAAAATTGTTTTGATTCACTTGTCTTAGAAAAATCACAAATTTCAGATTGTTTTGAAAAATCAAAATGCGATTTGGAATTCAAAAACTCCCTAATTATTGATTTAAAATCTGAAATTGAGAAACTTAAAACTGAAGTATCTTCTCTTCTGAGTTTAAATGACACATGGAAATATGCCCAAGGTGATCCAAAGTTAGAGAAACTTTTATCCGGATCAAGAAAATGTGGCGATCGATCCGGGTTGGGCTATGATAAAAATTTATCTCCTAAACAAATATATACTCCTCCTATGTTTGTTAAAGGAGAGTCCTCAAACTCAAAAGGGAAAAATACTTATCAAGATTTTTCTAAAAATTCAAAAACTTTTCAAAAACCTAGAAACAGCCATGTCAACTTTAATCAGAAACGAAATCCACTAGCTGAAAAGATAGTTGATTTACTCAAGGAGCTCTTAAAATCTAACTCTATAGGTCATTCCTACAAATGTACACAAAAGAAGACCAACTATGTTCTTAAACCCAAAACAGTTATGAAATGAGTTCCTAAAGTCACCTGCTTGGTTGCTCACACTACTTTCAAAGCAACAAGTCATTCAAAGTGGTACCTAGACAGTGGATGCTCCAGGCATATGACAAGTGACAAAGCTTTATTCACCGATCTGAAAGATATGACTGATGGTTCAGTCACATTTGGTGATGGTAGCAACTGCAAGATTATAGGCCAAGGTACAGTTCAACTTTTTAATCTTCCGGTGTTTAAAAATGTTTTATACGTTGAAGGCCTAAAGCACAACTTGCTTAGTATATCACAAATATGTGATAATAACCATAATGTTCGGTTTTCTAATCAAAGCTGTGAAATACTAAACAATAAGGGTTCTGTAATATTAACTGGACGTAGAACGTCTGAAAATTGCTATATTATTAGTGAATTCAGCTCATCTAATCAAACATGTTACATGGTCCATACAGACGAGACTGATTTATGGCACAAACGTCTTGGACATGTACATTATCGAAACTTATATCGATTGAGCAAACGAGAACTTGTAAGAGGTTTACCCAAACTTTAGAAATTAGATAAAATATGTGGTGAGTGCCAGATAGGCAAACAAACAAAGAACTCACACAAAAAGGTGAATTCAAATACCACATCAAGACCACTTGAACTTCTCCACATGGATCTGATAGGACCTACTAGAACAGAAAGTCGTGGTGGGAAAAAGTATATCCTGGTAATAGTTGATGACTTTACCAGATATACATGGGTAGTCTTCTTAAGGGACAAATCTGAAACCCTTGAAGAAGTAAGAAAAGTTCTCAAAAGGATTCAAACTGAAAAATCTTCTCAAATCAGTAAAATTCGTAGTGATCATGGATCTGAATTTGAGAATAGCAATTTTGAGAAGTTCTGTACCGACCAAGGAATTTTACATGAATTCTCTGCTCCTAAAACTCCACAACAAAATGGAATTGTAAAAAGAAAGAATAGGGTGCTTCAATAAATGGCTAATGTCATGTTGAATAGCATGAAGCTCTCTAAAAATCTTTGAGCTGAAGCAGTCAACATAACTTGCTATATTATTAACCGAGTCTACACTAGAAAAGATAATAATAAAACGGCTTACGAATTGTGGTTCAATAAAAAGCCTACTGTTAAATACTTTCGAGTTTTTGGCAGCAAGTGCTATATTTTACGTGATCGTGAAAATTTGAAAAAATTCGATACGAAGAGTGATGAAGGTATTTTTCTAGGATATTCTTTAAACAGTCGAGCTTATAGGGTCCTGAACAAAAGGAGTGGTGTGATTCAAGAATCCATTAATGTTGTCATTGATGATCACTTAAACACACCAATTTCTAATTCAGATAATGATGAAGTACTAATCATTGATAAACCCGATACTTCATCGAATCAGACTGATTCTGAGTTGAGGACTATTAAAGATCATCCAACCACTCAAATTCTTGGAAACCCTCTCACCGGTGTTCGCACCCGTAGACAACTTGAGGATATATGTAATTATGTATGTTTTACATCCCAAATTGAACCATCAAACGTAAAAGAAGCTCTTGCTGATGAGAACTGGATTGTTGCGATGCAAGATGAACTCAACCAATTCATAAGAAATGATGTTTGGTATCTCGTACCAAGACCTAAAGATAAACACATCATTGGAACAAAATGGATTTTCAAAAATAAGTCTGACGAGTGTGGAAATATAATTAGAAACAAGGCTAGACTAGTGGTACAAGGTTATACTCAAATTGAAGGAATTGATTTCGATGAAACCTTTGCACCAGTAGCACGTCTTGAATCTATCAGACTATTTATATCCATTGCATGTTTTAAAAAGATAAAGATCTATCAGATGGATGTGAAAAGTGCTTTTCTAAATGGCGATTTACATGAAGAAGTCTATGTTGAACAGCCAATAGGTTTTGAAGACTCCAAAAATACTGATCATGTATATCGGCTTAAAAAGGCACTTTATGGATTAAAACAAGCACCTAGGGCATGGTATGAGAAACTAACGAAATTTCTTTTAAGTAATAATTTTTAAATGGGATCTATTGATAAAACTCTGTTTGTTAAAAAACATAATGATCATATCTTAATGGTACAGATTTATGTTGATGATATCATTTATGGATCAACTTGTACTGACTTGACTACTGAGTTTGCAGATTTGATGAAATCACAATTCGAAATGAGCATGGTTGGGGAATTGACTTATTTCCTTGGATTGCAAGTAAAGCAACAACCTGAAGGAATATTCATTTCTCAATCTAAGTATGCCTTGAATCTAATCAAGAGATTTGGATTTGAGAATGGCAAGAATTTCGATACTCTTATGAGTACTACCCTGAAACTATCAAAAGACTCTAATGGTAAAAATGTTGACTCAAAACTTTATCGAAATATGATTGGTAGTTTGTTATATTTAACTGCTAGTAGACCTAATATTTCTCTAAGTGTAGGTATTTGCACAAGATATCAATCTGATCCAAAAGAATCTCACTTGATTGCTATCAAGCAAATTATTAGATATATCGCAAGTACTGTAAATCTTGGTCACTAGTATCCTCATGAAACCAATGTCCAATTAGCTGGGTACTCGAATGCTGACTGGGCTGGTAATCTAGATGATAGAAAATCAACCAGTGGTGGTTGTTTTTTCATTGGAAATTGTCTAGTTTCCTGGTTTAGTAAGAAACAAAATTCTATATCACTTTCAACAACTGAAGCTGAAAGATTGAGCTACACTTGTTTGGATGCAACGAATGCTAAGTGATTATGGAATTAAACAGGATTCTATGTTATTACATTGTGATAATTCCAGTGCGATAAATATTTCAAAAAATCCTATTCAGCATTCTCGTATTAAGCACATTGACATTAGATTTCATTATATAAGGGATTTAGTAGAAGAAAAAGTTATATCTCTAGAATATATTCCTACTAAAGATCAACGTGCTAACATTTTCACAAAACCTCTCGATAAAAGCAGGTTCAAAAAGATGAAATTTGATCTTGGCATGTGCATTTTAAATTGATAATTTATGCCTTCTTGTATTATAGTGTATATATTTGCTAGATTAAATTCCAAATTTTGTATAATTTGCAAGAAATTTGAATTTTTGGGGTTTACTCGACCAGTCGTGAGTATACACGACCAGTCGTCCTACGACCAGTCGTAGATACCCACAACCAGTCGTGAAACATGGGTTTCACTTCAAATTGGGGATTTTTCACTTTCTTCCTCATTTCTTCTTTCTTCTCCTTGGAGCCGAACTTCGACTTGTCGAACCCATCCTTCAAGTTCTTCAAGGTTAGTGTTCCAAATCCCGTTTTTCTTGTATAGTTGTGTCTAGATTGTTTCCTTTTCTCTCTTGAAGCTTTCTATTTTGAAAATAATTGAGATTTGGGGTTTAGATTTTAAAAAATCTGTTTTGAGCAAACCCACTTCTCAATCGTTTGCAACTTCTATTTTCTTGAAATCCTTGTTGCAAATGGCTTCTAGAGGTAGAAAAACTACTTCACGTGGTCCTTTTTCTTCCTCCAGATCGACCGCTATCTCTAAATGCCATCTTCTTGTTCCTAATGATGATCCATCATATGTTAGGGACATTAGATCACGTAATGTTATTGTTGAACATCCTGTTGATGTCAATCATATTGCACCTTTTGACATCCTTCCTATGCTTGAAGCTGTAGGTTGGGTTAACTTATTGCATTGGGGTGGGCCTGCATACCGGTCCATTGCCCAATCCATGTTTACTTGTATTAGTGCATTTTCACAGGATAATTTAACTTTTCAAATTTCTACTAGAGAAGGGCCTTTTGACGTTGATCGTCATTTAATTTCAGCCCTTATGGAAATCCCTGTGAATGATGAGGGTATTCCTATTCATAATTTAACTGATAAACCCTCAATGGCTGAAAAACGCATGCTCACTAGAGACTTGTGCAACATGGATGTTCAATGGACTCAAAAAGGGAATGCGCTCCCCGCAAGGTATTTGTTACCCAAATACAGAATTCTCCACATAATCTTTGTGTCTAATCTGTATCCTCGTT
The DNA here is from genome assembly GCF_029962835.1 of Magnolia sinica. Taxonomy (NCBI): domain Eukaryota; kingdom Viridiplantae; phylum Streptophyta; class Magnoliopsida; order Magnoliales; family Magnoliaceae; genus Magnolia; species Magnolia sinica. The sequence goes on along the minus strand of NC_080583.1, from coordinate 3,916,925 downwards.
CGGGTAATAAATCTGACTTGACTTCGTTTATGGTTCGTGTTATCCATGTTATTTCCAATGGTACTCAGATTTGTTTGCCATCCTTAATCTGTCATTTCATTCTTCAGTTTCGACTCCATCCTGGTCATAGTGACATTCCTTTTGCCTATTTTATGATTGTATTGGCTACTCATATGTTAGTCGATATGCCTGTTGATGAAGCACCAATCCATCATCTGATCTTCAACAATACAAATATTAATAAAATGAAGTTGGATATGCTTCCTGAACAGGGTGGTGATGGTGGTGGTCCTGAAGAAGCTGGTGTTGACATTAATATGGATGACATTTTTGAGGAACTGGATTCTGACTCAGCAAATGATCCAGATTTTGTACCATCTGATGTTGATGCACATCTGAGTGCATTAGAGGGTAAAGTTGAGAATATAAATGTTAAGTTGGAAAACATGTCTGTTGCTCATGATTTGCAATTCAAGTACATGCGCAAATATCTCAGGCGCTTGAACAAAGGCATGCACCAACTTAATCCCTCTATTCCTGCTCCGTCTTTAAGTTCTAGTTCTGACTAGTTTTTATGAGACTTCTGGTCTGTAATAACCTTATAACTTAGCACTTGGGTGATTTAGAGTTGGATTTTATTTATGTTTTATGCTGGATATTTGTTCTTGATGTAATATTTATGCTGGATATATGTGATGCTTTCTTGAATATCTCTATGACTCTTTTGTTATACTCTCTTACTTCATCATGTTTCCTCTCATGACTTCCTTTATTTAGTTCTCCTTTGTCATATTGTGACAAAAAGGGGGAGAATGGTTTGTTCTTAATATGATTGTGAGAGGAGTAGCATTGGTTATGTTACTCAGGAGGAGTCAGGGGGAGTATATGTTTGATCTTGTTGAATGAAACTGGTTGAATGTTGAAACTAGTTGAATGTTGAATATTGAATATTGATTTGCAGGTATTAACCAGTTGTTTTACTTTTGTTTATCTTGGTTATGTGTTTTGTCACTAATTTGACAAAGGGGGAGGGTGTAAGTGCTATAGTTTTTATCCCTGTCTGTTGTCAAATTTGTAGTGTCAAAATCACTGTTATGTTATATATATAACTTGCATAAGTGAAGCTCTCTCAAGGATCAACATTCATGAACAAGCAAAGCTCACAAGACAAGACTCAAGCTGCAAGACTTCAAGAAGAGTACAAGGCAGAACTCAAGACCCTTTCAAGATTGAGCTACTTGAAGATTTCAAGATTGATCTATATCAAGACTTCAAGGCTCATACTTCAAGGTCAATAGTTCCGAATGTTTCAATGTCCTTTACTTCATGATTGAGGTTTGATTGACCATAGGTTGACCTTAGAAGTAGGTCATTTCGGATACATAAACCGAATGTTTATTTTACATGTGATTGGTCTATTCTTCGACTAGTCCTAGGCCTTCTTCGACTAGTCCTAGACTTGCTTCGACCAGTCTAAGAAAATCCTCGATCAGTCGTAAGTTTGTTACAAATTCCGGATAAAATCTGTTAGGCTTCGACTAGTCCAGGAATCTGTTCGACCAGTCGTAGGAACAGTGTCGACTGCATCTACGACCAGTCGAACATCTTCCACTCGAATTCCAGCGAAGTTTTACAGGACCTACGACCAGTCGAAGGAGACCTACGACCAGTCGTAGGTGCCCTACGACCAGTCGTAGGAAAGCTTCGACCAGTCGTAGAACGGTCAGAGCATATCCCGCCAGATTTTTCAAATATCTGTTGTTGCTTCGACTAGTCGAAGAGCACTCTAGACCAGTCGAAGACCCGATCTTCTCACCTATAAATAGTGCACGAATCTCAGAAGAAATTATCGATTTAATTAATTCATTCAAGCCCATCTTCATCGAACTTCTAAGAGATAATTCTGTGCTCCATCTAAGCTAAGTGTGCTTATTTAATATTCTCTTTCCTTAGCTTTATTTTAATTGATTTTGTTTCTGCTATTCCAATCTGATTTGATAAAGAGGAATTATTATTCCCTTTCTTTGGAATCAAAATCAATTAAGGCAAGCCCTGTTTGGTTTAATTTAAAATCAATTAGAATTAGAATCATTGTAATCGAGTACTGGACATTGAACTTGGTCATTCAATCATCTACTTTGATTTGGTTCTACCGGGCTGCTACAACGAAGGAGATATTCAGGTATTTTACATTTAATTGTAAATTCCTTTCTATTTTGGTTTCTTTCAAGATTTGCCAGAAAAATCTTGTTGTATTGGTTTTCTGAGGAGAGCCAAGAAAACTCAGAAGTGGAGTTTTTTTAATTGTGTAAGCCCACAGACAAAGACATAATTGTAAAGGTTTTGGGTGAACCTGGGAAAACCTATATTTAGTGAACGCTAATATCCCCTGTGTGAGGATATTAGGAGTGGAGTAGCATTTTGTGTGGTTGTTGTTTAACAGTTGGTGAACACACAGGTGAACCACTATAAACCCTTGTGTTGTTGTTGAATGACTTATATTTCTAATCTTTAATTAATTTTTGTGGGATATATGTATGTTGGTGAATGTTGTAATTATTTAATTCAAGCTTTGTGAGAATGTTGTAATAGCTTAGAATTTATTTTCTGTTATTCCTTTATAAGCTTGATTTTCAATTTCATTTGAAAGTTGTTCCAGCAAGGTTGCCCTGCCATTTTTCTGGTGTATGGCTGTCCCTAGAACAATACATTTTTAATTACAAGTTACTTCAATTCAGTTTATATTTATTATTGTATTCCTCTTCGATTTGAGACTTGATACAAAGATCTTTCTAGAAATAAAGTTGTCCTACCATAAACTCTGTTTTTGGTGTAAGGTTGTCCTTAGAACAACGTTTGTATCAACCTCTCAAGATCTGAATTTTGAGGTTATTTTAATTTACTGCATTGTGATTTACTTTGGCTATCATTTTCTTTTTATTTCCGCTGTTATTAATTTTATTTGGCATTGTCCTATTCACCCCCCTCTAGGACATATAGCTTGGCCTTTTCAGAGGGACCGTGCACCATTAAAACATTCATAATCAGTTTTATGGGCCCATCGAGATGTGGTTTGCAAATCCAGCCTATCCATTATGTGTGTCCCACAGAGATCGGAGTGCTTTTATATGTTTTAACGGTGTCTTCACATGATTTTAGATGGTATGGCCCACCTGAGTTCCGTATACGGCTGATTTTTGGGATATCTCATAATTTAGAGGGGACCCATCAAATGCACGGTGTTGATGGTCGACACTCATCATGGTGGGGCCCACACAGCTCGGCCTCACAGGAGCTTATTGTGAGGTCGAGCACATAGTACCTTTTCCCTATATATATATATATATATATATATATATATATATATAGACACACACACGCACGCACGCACACACTCGACATTTCTACTGCAACTTAATTATTGTGATAGACTGAATCAAATGATACCCATTCGAATTTTAGAGCAAAAGGTTCGAAAAATGATTTTTGTGTATCATATACCGTTAACCACTGATACACGTACGGTTGCATAGGCCCATGCATGGTGGCCTCAGACAATACTTCAGACCTTGGACGAGAACGTTTGCTTTTTAAGACCTACTTGTTAGATGGCTAAGATCTCGCACACGTTGGCGCATGGGCCACAGTTCAACTCTTCATCATATGCCCTTTAGTTAGATGAAAGGTCTTAAATCTCAAAATCTACGAAACCATTCTCCAAGCATTCATGCCCACCGTTTAAAAATGCATGGCCATGGAATTCTTGCAAACCCCTGCCTACGTTAGCAAGACTCAATGTCTTCTTAAAATCCATCATACCATACAGGCATTCAAACACATTATAGCAAGATCTTCACATCCGTTGGGCATGGACTTCTTGCAATCACCTGCCGTGCATCCAAAAGAACGTTATATTTCAAATGCGAGGCACTGCCGTAATGCCATAAATCTTTGTAATGATTACTAACCAAATAATTTTCCTCTATGTTTCCTTGGAAACTACCTGTGTTGACTAAATCCATGAGTTGTTGGGATGCTGATGTAAATAGATGTCTATGATTTGACCATAGGATGCTATGTTTGGATAGTGAGATCATCACATTGAATTAAGAAATTATCGGGAGTGTTTGGTTTTTCAATTCCATTCGTCAATGGGATAAATTATAATAATGACTTTTAAGGGATGTTTGTTTAAGAGAGAATTACACACAATAATAATTTTTAAGAGATGTTTGTTTAAGAGAAAAATGCATATATAATTACACCTAGGAAACAATGTGTAGGAACATGAAATTGACGGCAAAACTTTCTAAAATTTGTAACTTACTATAACTAGTAAATTTTCTATTTATAGGAAGTGCCCTATGTGGCCTAACCATGTTATTCTTTTAATTTTTCCAAACACTTTTCATATTGAACACAACTCCTAAAGCCTAATGGAGGAAGAGTTACAATCAAATCAAAACTTACTAAAACTAGTAAAAACGGAAATAAACATGGAATTCGACCATTGATATGATGGAATCTCGCAAATTCGACATGAGAAACCCAGTATAGCCAAGTTGGTTGGCTAAAGTACCTCGTCCTACCCCAAAATCACATATGGTACCTCGATTAACTCATTTCAATTCGTGAGATATCCTTGTTTTAAGGTTCTAACGGTCTTGATGGCTTCTACCTCCAATCGGACCTTCTCTGATCCATTTTAGACATGAAAGTGTCTACGACCCCTTCTACATGAGAAATCCAACATCTATGGGAGACAGTTAAAATCTGTGGGTACCAAAGTGATGAATACATGTGATCCATGCTCGTCTATCAGTACACCGCAGGAAACAAGGTGGCTAATGACATCGACCATTCGAAATTGAAACATTTTTAGGATCTATAGTGATATGTATCTGTACCCATTCATAAGATCACTTGAATATATATAAAGGGCATATACAAATATTAAATTGATCCAAAACTTTTGTAGCCCCTAAGTTTTCAACTGTTTATTCAATTCCCACCATTTCCTGTGTTGTGGTTCAGATCTCCCTCAATTTTTGGCTCATGCCTTAAAATGTTTGGCCGAATGGATGGTCGTCACGGATAAAATACATATATAGGCCTACAACTTCTAGGTATGAACATTTTCATAATGTAATTTCGGAAGTGAGAAGCTTTGCAAACAACCTTAATCTCATGGTTGGGGCCGCTGCTGTAAATACATAAGTAAATTATCATTGCTCGTTTATATCGAATTAAACGGGCAGGTGAATTGAAAACAAACAGCCCTTTAGGTGTACGCATTTGTATAAAAGGACCCGGATTGGCTACTGAACCTGACATTACCGAATCTAGCTATTGAAGTGTCTGTGGGCCTGACCATGATGTACGTGTTGTATCCATACCATCCATCCATTTGGATAGATTATTTTAGGGCTTTAGGGAAAGAATAAGTCGGATCCAAAGTTCAAGAGGACCTACCACAGAAAACAGTAGGGACAGTGACGTCCACTATTGAAACCTTTTTAGGGCCCACTATGATGTTTATGTGAGATCCAACATATTTATAGGTTAACACATACATGAAATAAGGGAAAACACAAATATCAACTTGATCGAAAATTTATGTGGCCCAAAGAAGTTTTTAGTTGTAGGTGTTCAATTCCCCACTGTTTAATGTAGTGGGGTCCACTTAAGCATTGGATACCCCTCATTCTTTGAATTATGCATTAAAATGATCTCTCTAAATGGACGGACAGTGTGGAAACAATACATACATCATAGTGGGTCCCACGGAACGTGGTGACGTCACTTCCGTGGCGAGACTCGCTACCGTCGAATTCAGTAGGTAATCCGCCTCCGGATCAAATGAAAAATTCGAGCGGAATTTTCCGCTCTCTGCCTGCGAATGTATGATGGGACAGAAAGAGCAGCTTCCACGTCCCCTGCCAAGGGATTTACGTGATTCCAAATCCCTTCTCCTGTCTCCACATGCCTGAAGATAAGCTTTTGTACTCCTCCATTCTATACTGTCTATGAACGCCATTATCTCCTATAGGCTACAACCACCGACCCCACTTCGACCCCTTTCAACCCCATACGTCGCCACCGCCTTCTCCATGGATAGTATCACTACTTTTTCGGGAAATCTCTCTTTCCGCTCATGGATGCAGGACGTGGATAAGGAAGGCACCATTGGAGATTTAGAGTTGTACACAAGTCGAACCGGCTCTACCTTGGCACAGCTCAACTCGGCTTGGCAACTAGCTGACCCCACCTTGAACTCGGCTCGGCCTGGTCCTCGAGTTTGACTGGCCAGCTCAGATCTATTTGGTCAGCAGCTCGGGCTAGTTCAAGTCAAGATCGAACCCATGCAGTATTTTCACAAACACATAGAGTGCACCTTCAATTTCTCAAGGTATGTAAAACAACAACAGTAATCTATAGGTATTTCATCAAACATTTGGTAGGCAACATTAAAATCAAGATACAAGGGTATTTGTTTCATATCTATATCTTCCTTGCCACCGGCCGAAACTTCATTGAGTCATTTCAGTCAACACTTGGTGAGCAACATCAATATTAAAATAATTAACCGAGTCACTTAATTGGTTCGATCCGAGTTCAATTCCAATTGGGGTTCGATCCAAGTCGAGTCAAGCCCGGGCAAGCTCGAACTCGGTTCGAATTTCCCGCAAGGATGCCCGAAAATTTCTCATCTGCTATATGCAAACGACATGCTGATTTTCCTCAATGCTAGCCATCCATCCCTCAAAGCTATGATAGAATTTCTACGCATTTTCCAAGCAACAACTGGTCAAAAAATAAATTACAGCAAGACCAGCTTTCTGGGGCCATCCAAGTGGTTTGCGGCAAAGATCAAAAGTATTCGTGACGTGCTGGGATTCGGAAGTCAAGGGGCAGGTTTGCACTATCTGGGGGCGCCTTTGGTCAAGGGTAAAATTCGCTCATCAAATTTCCAGAACCTCCTGGAAAAGGTCAGTAATAAAATTTCAGGGTGGGTTGTTAGGCTTATCTCCAAAGTCGGAAGATTGATTTTAATTCGTCACGTCCTAGGCAGCTTTCCAATCCACATTATGTCAGCTACGTGCATCCCTGCTCAGGTGATCCTTCAACTAGAAAGAAAGTTCGCGGATTTCTTCTGGGGCTGGATCGAAGGGAAGAAGAGGTTCCATTGGATTTCTTGGAAGAAACTGACCAGAACAAAAGAGGAGGGCGGCTTGGGGATTCAAAATTTATAGGAAGTCCAAAATGCTTTGCACATGAAGCTTGCTTGGAATGTAAAATATGGTAGAAACCATGGCCCCTGGGTCAAATTGATGCAAGCCAAGCATGAGAGAGACCTGCAAGACGTCTCCCTCTCTAGCCCAAACCGCAACAGCTCCCCACTTTGGAAGAAAATCAAGAGCTTCTTCCCTTCCGTTCTTCAGCACACGCAATGGACGGTGGGTAGGGGTGAGGATAACATCTGGACTACGAATTGGTGCGGACTTAGCCCTTTGCAGCAGCATGCCAAAAGGTCTATCCTGCCTAAGTTAGGGAACCTGAAGGTGAAGGATCTCCTTGGTTGTTCTAGACTGCTTGCACCTTCAAGTTTGTTCGGGTATCTGCCACAGCACATGATAGATGAAATTTTCAATAGAGGTTTCGCAACATCTGAGGAAAATTCTGAATGCATTTGGCCCTTGAGTCCTATGAGGGAGTTCACCCTCAAATCGGCATGGAAGCTCAGCAAAAGGAACTCTAACAATGTCACATGGGAGGATTGGGTCTGGCTTAACCATTTACCCCCAAAAATCTCGCTTCTCATATGGAGATTGTTGCATAATGCCATCCCGGTTGATACTCAAGTCCAAGCAAAAGGTATTATGCTCGCTTCCAAATGTCATTGCTGCAATCAGGGAGGGAACATACAGCCAAACAGGGAGTCATTATCCCATTTATTTCTCCACGGACAGCAGGCGACCTGCATTTGGAATCACTATCAAGGTCTTTGCGGCATCTCCCCTATTGCCCACTCCTCTGTTCTTGGCTAACTACTCTAATGGAGAAACGCCGAAGCTTCTGGTGCCGCATCTCGATAGGTTAGAACTACTCTCCCCCTCACTATCCTATGGGAACTGTGGAGGGCCATGAATGAGGCCACCTTCGGCAAAGTTGAGATGAACTCCGTTAATTTTATGCTTGCATCAATTGGTGGGCTTCCCAAAACTATTCCCAATTTTCAGTCCAACACATAGGCTCTAACCCGTCACAGGGACAACCTGAATCCTCACCCTCCTCGTCAGATCAGATCAGTCTCCATGGTCATTAAATGGATTCATCCCTCCCCGGGCTGGTTCAAATTAAATGTTGATGGATCAGCAAGGGACAACCCTGGCCTTTCCGATGGAGGAGGCATTACAGAGAGGATGATGGTTCTTTTATCTTCGCTTTCTCTGCCGGGTATGGGGTTGGCACCAATAACCTAGCAGAGATAAGAGCTATTCATGACAGACTGCTGATATGCTTAAGAAAAGGGTTGCACCAAACGATGGTGGAATCAGACTCAAAGTTCATAACGGACATCCTTCTTGGTGCTATTACATGCCCATGGATTTGGAAACCATGGATTAACAGAATCAACATACTAAATAGGGCAGGAAACTTTCAATTCAAGCATTGTTTCCGTGAGGGCAACGGCCCGGCCGATGCTATGGCGAAGATTGGGAGCGAGTCCCAGGTGACTTTTCTTCATGACCACTATGATTTGCTCCCCGGGCAAGTTAAGGGGTTAGTTTTTCTCAATAAGCTAGGCCTCGGATCAATTCACACATCTTCTTAGCTCCCATTATTTCGTTGCGGTGTAGGATTTGTTTTTTGCTTTTCGGCTTCCCATCCATTTTCTATTGGGTTGTTTGGTCTTGGGTGTTTTATTTATTTGTATAAATGGTTATAAGGGAGACACAATAGGAGAGGTCGGTAGTCTTTTTGTCACGACCCTCCCGAAAGACTGTAAATTTTCAACTTAATGAATTTTTGGTGGTAGGAGTCCACTTTCCCCCCCCCAAAAAAAATTCGAACCGATTTTTTTTTTGAGCTCAAAAAATCAGCTCGACTCGGCTCAAACTTGGTTTCAAATCCAGTCAAATTGAGCCTTTTTGAGTCGAGTCAAGCAAGCTAACCAAGCTAACTCGGTTCGTGTACAGCTCTATGGAGAATGCGGGGTGCTGAAATTAAAAGGAAAGGGGAGTTATTTGATACTTTGATTGTGTATAGTGCTTGATAAGACCATTAAATATTTTTCATTTTTAACCTATGAAAAAAAAAATCAAATTGATTGAACCATCCTAACCTATGATTGGTAGTAACTTGCTTTTTAAAATAAGACTATTGGGTATTTTTCATTTTTAACCATCCAATAAATGTCTAGCACTCTGATCTATCTATTAATTTCTCCTGCTCATGTCAGGATGTCATACTAAGAATGACACACATCCAAAACTCAATTGGACCACACACCACCAAAAACAATGGGAATTGAGACATAAGGCCACATAAGTTTTGGATCACGATTATATTTGTGTTTTCTCTTCATCATCACTATCGAAATCACCTTATGAACATGTTGGATGGCATGTAAACATCATAGTGGGCCCTATATCATTTCAATGATGGGTGTTTAGTTGCCACTGTTTCTTATGATTTGGTCCACCTGAGTATTAGATCATTTATTTCATTTTAGGATTGTTGGGACTCGTGGAAGCACAAAAGGAATCAATAAAGTAATCATAATCGCACAAAAATATTCAATAGAGAACACTTTGAATTTATGTGGAAAAATCCTTACAATAAAAAATCATGACAAAGAATGATAATGCATTGTATATATGAATAACAAAGTTATAAGAGATGAAACCTTATCGATTCAAAGCCCCAAGTGAAAAACCTTAGCTTTCTCTCTCCAAAACCTTCTCGGCCTCTTAAGCACATTTTGCATTAAACCTAATCATGTTTAAACTCATATAAATAAGTAAAAATGAAATATAAACAATTTACGCAAAACTCATAAAACTACACAATTCGTTGACCTGTCGCTTCGAATGGTCGAAACGCTTCAATCGGTCAGGTTGACCTGTCGACTAAATTAAGTTTTCGACGGATCGAACACTCCAAAAATTGTCCAGAGAGTTTTGAAAAAAAAAAAAACCTAAATTTTTTCGATGCCCTTTAATCAGTCGACCAAACTATTGATCAGTCGAAGGTCGTTGTTTCAACATATATTTGAGGCATCCGATTTTCAACAATCTCTACCATGACTTTAATCTTTATGCTGCAACACACCATATTCAATCCTTCATCTCTATTTTGTATCCATCATAGCTTCACAATCATTGATTCTCATGCACACTCTGTTTTCACCAAATATTTGTTAGACCTAGAGAAGTTGCACATAACTTGAACTTCTTTTCATGAACCATCTTTGTAAGCATATCTGTCGAATTTACACTTGTATGTATCTTTTTTACGGTCACTCCACCTTCCTCTAGCATGTATCGGATAAAATAATGATGCACATCAATATGTTTAATTCTAGAATGGTAAGTCGAGTTCCTTACCAAATTGATCGTGCTTTTCATTATCACAATTAACTAGCACAGTCTCCTGTTGAAGCCCAAGCTAATTTATCATTTCCCTTAACTAAATCACTTCTTTGAATGCTTTAGTCACTGACATGTACTCAGTTTTGGTTATGTAAAGAGCCACCACATATTGAAGCTTCGATATCCAACTGATCGTTCCACCTACTAACACAAATGAGTAATCGAAAGTCAACATTTTGTTATTCACACTACTTGCATAATTTGAATCCACATAGCCTATTAACTTATCCCCTGACTTTTTAAATGTTAAAATATAGTCCTACGTACTTCGATTTATTATTATTATTTTATTTTTTTCTATCCATTTCTCGCATGGTCACCGTATAATACGTGATTTGCATCAAGTTTCGTACAGCCATTCACACGTGCCAACCTGTAAAGTTTTATACAACATCTGAGCCATGTAATTAGTGATGGGCTCCACCATAACGGTGATGGACGGTTTAAATTACACTTGAAATCAGCCTTCTTCATTCCATGCATGTGGCCCACCTGATTATTGGACTGACCTTTTTTTCACACTATATGTTGTTGATGGTGAGGCCCAACTTTTTATATACAAACATTTGATATGCGGTAGCTTAAGCTAACCTAAACAGTGATTAGAATGGGCATATTTTAGTTTGGCTGAAAGCTCCTGCCCTTCGAAGCTAGGTGAGGTTTGCCGTAACGTTTGTGAGAAATTCACCTGCCTATATGTTCTACCAGCTTATTTTAGGTCATTCAATAAAAAATTAAGTAGATTAAAATCCCAAGTAGGCCACATGAGAAGAAATAATATAATGTTAACAACTGCCGTTGAAACATTCATACGACAAAGATTTGTATCAAGTTAAGTTTTTTATGTTTTTAATTTATCTTATTGAAAATGATAGACGATGTCAAATAAACATCAAGATAAACCCTAGAAAAGTTTCAAGGGTAGTCATTTTTCATTTTCACTATGCGTGTACCTTCATTGTGTTTGATCCCCCTAATTGGATGGAGTATCAGGGACGACAGATTGCGTCCTGTACCCTGGATCCTTACTCTTCCTCAGGTGGTAGACTCAGGATTTTCAACACTCGGTCAAAGGTTCGAGTATCCATAGTGGTGAAATTCCACTGTGACGTGGGTGTGTGGGGGGTGTGCGTGCATGTGTTAAAATTTGAAAAAAAAAAAAAAAAGAAGATTGCCTCCTCTACCCTGCCCGTCTGTAGCCACGAACGGGCAGTTTCATGGACGGGCCCACCGTGATGTATCTACTTGTCCAAGCTATCCATCCTTTCTCTTGGATTATTTTAATTAAGGTATGTGTACAAAAATGAGACAGATCCAGAGCACAAGTGGGCCACACCAAATAATAAAATTGGGTTACGAGTAAATGCATAAAGCATTAGATGCAAGTTACATTAAATGCAAGAGTCTTCTGTGGCGTGGTCCACTTGAGCTTTGAATCTGCCTCATTTTTGTGCACATATCTTAAAATGACCAGAGATAAGGGATGGGCGGGGTGGATAAACAGATACACGGTGGGCCCACCCATGCATGGTACTACCCGTTCGTGGCTAGATACGGTGGGACGTGGATTGGATACCGACAGGTTGAGTAGCCAAGTGACGTCACCAAGTTCTGTAGGGCTTACCATGATGTATGCGTTATATCCTCACCGTCCATACATTTGGAAAGATCATTTTAGGGCATGGTCCAAAGAACAAGGCAGATCCAAGGCTGGGGTGGACCCCACCGTAGAAAACAGTGGTGAGAGTGATGCCCACAGTTGAAACCTTCCGAAGGTCCACCGTGATGTTTATTTGAGATCCAACCAGTTCATGTGTCAACGCAGACATGAAAGAAGGAAAAATACAAATATTAGCTTGATTTGGAACTTTTGTGGCAATGTTAGGCATCACTCTCCCCACTGTTTTATGTGGTGGGGTCCTCTAGATCTTTGGATCCGACTCATTCTTTGAATCATACTCTAATATGATCTCTCCAAACAGATGGGTGGATACAAAACATACATCATGGTGTGGCCCAAAGAACTTGATGACGTCACTTCAGCAGCGAGTCTCCCTACTCAACTTTCAGTAGCTAATCCGCGTCCAATACGGCGCGGGTAAAACGCAGTCGGCTCCACCTGGGTTCGTCCGTATCCTACTTTAGTCAGCTTGGCTTATCGTACCCCGAATGGTCGAACACCCACTTTCAACGGTCCTACGGCGGCTCCCGTTAAGACAGAAGTCAGTAACGGTGCTTTTCGTCGAGGAGGAGAGTAGAGTCGAAGATGAGGCGTTGGGCTAGGATATTTCTGATATGTGATGTGGTAGACATGGAAGTACGTGGTAGATATGGAAGTTCTATAGCTCCACCACGCTGCATGTGTTATATCCACACGGCCAATTCATTTTGAGAGATGATTTTAGGACACTAGCTAAACAATGACACGGATCAAAACCTCAAGCTTTGGATATGCGTAGAAATTTTTAATGGTAGGTGTTCAGTCTTCATTACTTTTTATGGTGTGATTCACTTCAGCTTTGGATCTGCCTTATTTTTTTAGCTCGTGCCTTCAAATGATCTCACAAAATGTATAAACAGTGTGGATGTAACAGAAACATTAGTGTGGGGCTCATAAAACTTTTTCACTTTACGACACCACGCAATCTAATAAATCTTTCTACGGGACATGGGGTAGCAAATCAGATCCATGCATATGCGCACCAACTTCAATGGGACGTGGTTCGGCCGGTGTTATAATATATATATATATATATATATATATATATATATATATATATATATATATATATATATATATACAGAAATGCTCACCTGCGAACCAATTTGTATGTACGACGTACGAACTTTTTTGAGAACCCATCATGCGTGATGTGAATCCAAAATCTGAACCGTTCATGTGAAGCAGAACCTCCTGAAACCCCTTGGGCCCAAGTTTTACTTTGATCTAAAACTTTAATGGGCCATGAAAGATGAAAATAGTTTCCTCCCTTGATTTTCATTTCTCTTTGCTATGGCCCACCAGAATATTAAATCGGGGTGAAAATTTATCACATGGGGTTTTACGGGATTCCGCATCACATGGACTGTTCAGATTAGACACCCGTGGCACGTGTGCAAAGGTGCGCACGTGCGTAGGTGCGCAGGGGAGCATGACTCTATATATATATATATATATAAAAGTGTTTTACCAAGGCTGTGGTACATTTTTCTAGCTCATTTTAAGGTATGAACCCAAAAAACACGAAGATCCACAGCTCAAGTTGTAGACTGAGTGAAAGATACCTCGTTTCAACACTGTGGTCTTGGTACCCATTCCCTAATGGGGGTGGCTAACAGTGATGTTTGAACTGAGAGTAGGTGTACTAACAAGCTAATAAAATAAAATTAATAAATAAATAAAAAGTATGAACTCAAAAATAAGGTAAATTCAAATCTTAGGTAAACCCTACACAGAAAACAATAGGGATTGAATGCTTATAGTCAAAAACTACTTGTGGGTCATGGAAGTTTTGGATCAAACTAACATTTTTGTATCCTTTCATCTAGATATATGTGACCTTATCAATGGGTTAGATGGCAAATAAACATTATAGTGGGCCCTAGGAATTCTTTTTATAGTGAACGTTCAATCAATGCTATTTTCCTATAGTGTCATCCATTAGAGGTTCGGATCTGCCTGATTCTTAGGTTCATGTCTTTAAAATGAGCTGGAAGAATGGATGGATGGCATGGATAAAACACATACCTCATGGTGGGCCCTAAGAGCTAGGGCAAGCAAGAAACCTACTTTTAACTTTCTCTTTTCCGTTTTCCTTTGTTGTTGTAGCTTTCTCCGTTTGAATATCCTTCAACAACACTTTGGCGATCTTCTTCGGAACCTCCTTTTTCTTTTCTTTTGGAACCATTGACGCCACAATCACCTCCGCCTCTTTCAGTCGTTTCTCCACCTTCCTGCCATCCTCTGAACACCGCTTCTCTTCGGTAGCAGCCTTCTTCTTCCGTTCCTCAGCATCCCTCGCCTTGGCAGCTACGGCAGCGACCAAGGCAGCAGAACGTCGGGCAGCACTCGTCCATCTTTCAGGTTGGGTTAGGGTAAGAAAAGATGGGAAAGGGAAATAGAGTAAAAACGAATAGGGTTAGAAAAGTTATGGTAAAAAAAAAAAATTTTAAATTATTTTATACTACCCGCTCCGCCACTCGGTCCGGGTCTGTTCGGTTTGGTGTGGGTCCATTCGGTTCGGGCATCCAGGTCGGATCGGCCCGGACAGAGGTCTATTCGGACCCAACCCGAAAAGAACGGATCTGGAAATCCCAACCCAAACAGGCCCGATCTTGGCCGTCGGTTCTGTTCGGAACGGGCTGGATCTGGTCGAATCGGCTCGGATCCACCGGATCGGGTTAGAAATGCTCACTTCTACTTTTTATAGATGTTCCATCAAACACTTGGCGAGCAAAATCAAAATCAAGATATGAAGACAGTTTTATAATGTAAAATATTTTTTTTAGTGATTTGTTTTGTATCCATTCTTTTCTCGCCAACAGCTGATCCCGCGGAGAATGTACGTACCCTGAAACAATAATTCGTTGGATCATTTCATCAATTACTTGGTGATCAACATTAATATCAAAATAATTGAGTCACCAAGCTGATTTGATCTGAGTCGAGTCGAGTTTGGATAAGCTCGAACTTGACTCAAAATTCTTTCAAGCTCTAAAAACCAACGCAACTCAGTCGGAATCCAATTTCGAGCGGAGGTGGGTCGAGCAATCTGACCCAGCTAACTCGACTCATATACAGCTCTAGAACGGTGACGCCGGGAAATGATCTCCTAGCATACAATTCGAAAGTATTGTAATTAACATAATTTCGAGTTGTGCAGGACCCATTTCTAATGTGTATGTTGAATCAACACCGTTCATCTTCTACGGTTTCTTATATTCACTGTACATATACCAAGAATCATCTCGATCGGAAACTTAGGTGGGACACATGGCAGGGAGAAATGTTCAGCGATGCCTAAAAGGTGTCTCCATTCAGGTGGTGTGGCCCACCTGAATTTTGGAATGGCGTCAGTTTTGGTGTCCCTTTATATTGGTGAGACACACGTGATGAATGGGTTGTTGGCATATACAACAATGTGGACCGCACATTTCATCTGTCAGTTTCCATGGTGGGCGGCCCCCTCTCCAATGTATAAGACTGCATTTTGGAATGGCCCACCTGATCAGTTATGTATCAGACTGAATTTTGGATTCTAGGCCTAAAACGCCGGGTCACATCTAATAGCCGGGTCAGATGGAAATCACACATCACGTGGGCCATACCATTGTTGGGATATATGTGTTCGTTCCCCCCTCTTTATAAACTGTCCATTGAAAGTCCTTAGAATCGAATTGAGAGGATTATAAAGCCAATGCGATATTTTGTGGTTACCAATCCTCTGTAAGGACTACCAGATGAACGGTTCGGATCGCCAGTCCATAAAGCATGCCACGTGACCGGCATGACTTGAGTAGGCCACGAGATGTACCTCAATTGCAACGAACCAAGAGTCGCACTACTCTAATAATATATGGAAAGGATATCGAACTCGTGCTTCGACCGAAATGGCTCACCTAACACAAGGGTTTTCTAATAATGGTTTTCGCGTGGATTAGTTCTTTGATCACTACGCCAAAACTGCGAAAAAAAGACGGTCCAAAACCATCTCAAATGACCAAAAAGGACGGTCATGGACCGTCGCAAGGGCCGTCAAATTTTGACGTGTTGTATTACTTAAAGGACGGTCGAAAACTGTCATTTTTATTGACGAAAAAAAGACGGTCATGAACAGTCCTAAAAAAGGACGATCGTGAACCGTCCTTAAAAAGGACGGTTTCGGACCGTCTCTTATCAGCCTTTAAAGGACGGCCATCGACCGTCCTTTAAAAGGACAGTCATGGACCGTCCTTAAAAAAGACTGTCGTAGACCGTCTCTGATAGGTGTTCAAAGGAAGGCTATAGACCGTCCTTTAAAAGGACGGTCATGGGCCATCCTTAAAAAGGACTGTCATGGACCGTCTCTTATGGGCCTTCAAAGGACGGACATAGACCATCCTTTAAAAGGACGGTCATGGACCGTCCTTAAAAAGGACTGTCATGTATTCTTCATCGTCCTTAATAGGGTCACTATACACCTGTTACAATATATTTCATCGTATTCTTCCTGATATACACCTGTTATATAATATATTTTATCATATTCACATTCACATCCATCTAAACAACCCAAACTACGTAAATCCAACATAAACTACATTCATCCAAACATAAACTACATCCATCCAAACACAAGCAATCTTATCCACATTACATTCATCCATACATAAATCATAAATAAAAAAAGAAAAAAAATCAGCAACAATTTTCTTTTTGTGTCTTTCACCTGAAAAAAAATATTAAACCAACAAAACATTATAATTCAGAATCATGAAGAATTGCATAAACTTCTTCCAAAAAAGTAGACACTTTTTAAAAATAAAACTGATCATTAAAATAGGTTTACGTTTAGGTTTTAGGTTTTAGATTTAGGTTTAGGTTTAGGTTTAGGATTAGGTTTTAGGTTATAGGTTATAAGTTTAGGTTATAGGTTTTGGTTTAGATTTAGGTTAAGGTTTAGGCTTAGGTTATTGGTTTAAGTTAAGGTTTAGGTTTTAGTTATAGGTTATAGTATATAGGTTATAGCTTTAGAGAATCGAGAATAGGTTAAGGTTAAGGTTTAGGTTTAAGAAATCGGGTCCGAGTTCAGGATCAGGTTTAGGTTTGGGTTATCAAGTTTAGGTTTAAGTTTAGGTTAGCGAGTTGAGATTAGGATTAAGTGTAAGTTTAGGTTCAAGGATTTGAGAATACATTTCGATTTTAGGTTTAGGTTTAGGTTTTAGGCTTATGTTTAGGTTATAGGTTTAGGTTATAAGTGCAGGTAATAGGTTTAGGTTTATGTTAGGTTATAGGTTAAGGTTTAGGTTTAGGAAATCGGGTTCGGGTTCGGAATCGGGTTTAAGTTTGGATTTTCAAGTTTAGGTTTATGTTTAGGTTAGGGAGTTGAGATTAGGAATAGGTGTAGGTTTAGGTTTAGGGATTTGAGAATACATTTCGATTTTAGGTTTAGGTTTAGGTTTTAAGCTTATGTTTAGGTTATAGGTTTAAGTTTAGGTTAGGTTATAAGTTAAGGTTTAGGTTTAGGAAATCGGGTTTGGATTCGGGATCGGGTTTAGGTTTGGGTTTTCAAGTTTAGGTTTAGGTTTAGGTTAGGGAGTTGAGATTAGGATTAGGTGTAGGTTTAGGTTTAGGGATTTGAGAATACATTTAGGTTATAGGTTTAGGTTATAGGTTATAGGTTTAGGTTTAGGTTTAGGTTAAGCTTTAGGTTTAGGTCATAAGCTATAGGTTTAGGGAATTGAGAATATGTTAATGTTTAGGTTTAGAAAATTGGGTACAGGTTCGGGATCTGGTTTAGGTTTGGATTTTCAAGTTTGGGTTTAGGTTTAGGTTAAGGAGTTGAGATTAGGATTAGGTGTAGGTTTAGGTTTAGGGATTTGAGAATACATTTAGGTTTTAGGTTTAGGTTTAGATTTAGGTTTAGGTTATAGTTATTGGTTTAGGTTAAAGTTTAAGTTTAGGTTTAGGTTTAGGTTTAGGTTATAAGCTATAGGTTTAGGGAATTGAGAATAGGTTAAGGTTTAGGTTTAGGAAATGGGGATCAGGTTTGGGATCGGGTTTAGGTTTGGATTTTCAAGTTTAGGTTTAGGTTTAGGTTTAGGTTAGGGAGTTGAGATTAGGATTAGGTGTAGGTTTAGGTTTAGGGATTTGAGAATATATTAGGTTTTAGGTTTAGGTTTAGGTTATATATTATAGGTTTAGGTTTAGGTTTAGGTATAGGTTATAAGCTATAGGTTTAGGGAATTGAGAATAGGTTAAGGTTTAGGTTTAGGAAATCGGGTTCGGGTTCGAGATCGGGTTTAGGTTTGGGTTTTCAAGTTTAGATTTAGGTTAGAGAGTTGAGATTAAGATTAAGTGTAGGTTTAGGTTTAGGGATTTGAGAATACATTTAGGTTTAAGTTTAGGTTATAAGTTACAGGTTTAGGTTTAGGTTTAAGTTATAAGCTATAGGTTTAGGGAATTGAGAATAGGTTAAGGTTTAGGATTAGGAAATCGGGTTCGGGTTCGAGATAGGATTTTAGTTTAAGTTTTCAAGTTTAAGTTTAGGTTTAGGTTAGGGAGTTGAGATTAGAATTAGGTGTTGGTTTAGGTTTAGGAATTTGAGAATACATTTAGGTTTACGTTTAAGAAATTGGGTTCGGGTTCGGGATCGGGTTTAAGTTTGGGTTTTCAAATTTAGGTTTAGGTTTAGGTTTAGGTTTAGGTTAGGGAGTTGAGATTAGGATTATGTCTAGGTTTAGGTTTAGGGATTTGAGAATACATTTAAGTTTTAGGTTTATGTTTAAGGTATAGGTTTAGGTTTCGGTTTAGGTTATAAGCAATAGGTTTAGGGAATTGAGAATAGGTTAAGGTTTAGGTTTAGGAAATCGGGTTCGGGTTCGAGATCGGGATCGGGTTTAGGTTTAGGTTAGGGAGTTGAGATTAGGATTAGGTGTAGGTTTAGGTTTAGGGATTTGAGGATACATTTAGGTTTTAGGTTTAGGTTATAGGTTTAGGTTTAGGTTTAGGTTATAAGCTATAGGTTTAGGGAATTGAGAATAGGTTAAGGTTTAGGTTTAGGAAATCGGGTTGGGGTTTGGGATTGGGTTTAGGTGTTGGTTTTCAAGTTTAGGTTTAGGTTTAGGTTAGGGAGTTAAGATTAGGATTAGGTGTAGGTTTAGGTTTAGGGATTTTAGAATACATTTAGGTTTTTGGTTTAGGTTTAGGTTATAGGTTATAGGTTTTGGTTTAAGTTTAGGTTTAGGTTTAGGTTAAGGTTTAGGTTTAGGCTTAGGTTTAGGTTATAAGATATAGGTTAGGGAATTGAGAATAGGTTAAGGTTTAAGTTTAGGAAATCGGGTTCGGGTTCGGGATCGGGTTTAGGTTTGGGTTTTCAAGTTTAAGTTTAGGTTTACGTTAGGGAGTTGAGATTAGGATTAGGTGTAGGTTTTGGTTTAAAGATTTGAGAATACATTTAGGTTTTAGGTTTAGGTTTAGGTTTAGGTTTAGGTTAAAGTTATAGGTTATAGGTTTAGGTTTAGGTTTAAGTTAAGGTTTAGGTTATAAGATATAGGTTTAGGGAATTGAGAATAGGTTAATGTTTAGGTTTAGAAATCGGGTTCGGGTTCGGGATCGGGTTTAGGTTTGGGTTTTTAAGTTTAGGTTTAAGTTTAGGTTAGGGAGTTGAGATTAGGATTAGGTGTAGGTTTAGGTTTAAGGATTTGAGAATACACTTAGGTTTTAGGTTTAGGTTTAGGTTATAGATTTAGGTATAGGTTAGGTTATAGGTTAAGGTTTAGGTTTAGGAAATCGGGTTCGGGTTCAGGATCGGGTTTAGGTTTGGGTTATCAAGTTTAGGTTTAGGTTTAGGTTAGTGAGTTGAGATTAGGATTAGGTGTAGGTTTAGGTTTAAGGATTTGAGAATACATTTAGGTTTTAGGTTTATGTTTAGGTTATAGGTTATAGGTTTAGGTTTAGGTTTAGGTTTAGGTTTAGGTTTAAGTTTCGGTTTAGGTTATAAGCTATAGGTTTAGGGAATTGAGAACAGGTTAAGGTTTAGGTTTAGGAAATCGGGTTCGGGTTCGGGATCGGGTTTAGGTTTTGGTTTTCAAGTTTAGGTTTAGGTTTAGGTTAGGGAGTTGAGATTAGGATTAGGTGTAGGTTTAGGTTTAGGGATTTGAGAATACATTTAGGCTTTAGGTTTAGGTTTAGGTTATAGGTTACAGGTTTAGGTTTAGGTTTAGGTCAAGGTTATGGGTTCTAGGTTTAGGTTTAGGTGATGGTTTAGGTGTAGGTTTAGGTTATAAGATATAGGTTTAGGGAATTGAGAATAGGTTAATGTTTAGGTTTAGGAAATCGGGTTCGGGTTCGGGATCGGGTTTAGGTTTTGATTTTCAAGTTTAGGTTTAGGTTTAGGTTAGGGAGTTGAGATTAGGATTAGGTGTAGGTTTAGGTATAGGAATTTGAGAATACATTTAGGTTTTAGGTTTAGGTTTAGGTGTAACGCCCTGAAATTCGGGGGTCGAGCATAACTCAGCTCCCGAGTTCCAAAACATTACTTATGCAACATATTTGATGATGGATGTATGTTGTCTGTATTAGTACATAAAACATGGAATAGATTAAGCCAAATAGTAAATATAATTCAGGGATAAGTGAAGAAAGCAAGCGGAAGACTTATAGAATCATATGTGTACATGTGCGAATCCCTGAAGTACATATACATACCGGGTCGTAATGTAAGTGTTGTTATCAAAATTACAAGTATCAAAATTACATCATTTAATTCCCAAAAGAAATCTCAGCATCCCTCGCATCAGAACAAGGCTCACTAGAACCCGTCTGAAACTGCATAAAAGAGAAAGCAACCTCATCATCATCAATCTCCCGCTCTGCCCCAGAAGTCGCCTCAACATCTGCAACATCAGCAACTAAGACAGAGTCTGGTGGGTGTTTAACACCGCCCCAGAACGTGGGAGTGAGTGATCAACTCAGTGGAACAATAAAGCACAGGTTAACATGTTATCAGTTCAATAAAGCAGTAATGATAAAGCAGAATAATTAAACAAGTCCTAAGTACTTTGGTTAATGCTAGGATGTATGCAGAATGATGTGTGCCCTCACGCGTACACCCTCAGCGTCTTCATCTTACGTTACCCATGACATCCCTCAAAGTGCGCCACGTCTACAAAGCACATGCAAATGCGGTGCATGAACATGATTACCAAGTTGTTATTAGTCCTTTTCATACATCAAGATTGGGAAGCTAAAGTACCTTCCTCATATCACCATCCAAACAGTGATCCATACTAGGGTCGTCAGTCCTAGATATCTCATACGATCATATGTTTTTAGGTCATTGCAAAGGGCTCGTCACCAATCAATGCACGCCTATCATACCTTCGTTATCACCGTAAGGCTCGTCACCTCAATGCGGTATCCAGGCATGCTCGAGGTCACTACAAAGGGCTCATCACTAATCAATGTAGGTCGACAGCAAGAAAATAGGGTCTCATACTACCATAATCGGCTCACGAGTTTGGTTGCTCACTGGTCACTATGGGGAGGCTCGTCACCCCAGCGAAGGCGGACAGCTCGACCACGTTGTCCGATACCACCATGTCCGGCTCATGAGTCTTAGCAGATCAAGGTACCATGGTTAATAGGATTTCACTGGTAAGTTCGGTACCCTAGATTCAAACAGTAGCGTCCATACATGGTGAACATACATCGGACAATCGGGTTACTTGACGAACTCGACTAGCACGAGCGACGTTGGGTTGAACGACATAGAGTGCGCAAACACTCCGCGTGGCCAAACCACTGCCGTCAACTCTAATACGACTCGGGTTCGTCTAATCACGTCCTACGTGGCGAAAGCAATCTCAGCCACGAACTTAAGACTGATTACCGATTTCCTGGACTAATGCATAGTCCCGCATACATTCCAATACAACAGAGATTTATATCTACAATTGAGAATAGTAATGGAACAACAACTCAAATCATGTAGTACATGAGCATTTAAAGAATATCAACTTAACATGGATCCTCACATAAGTAATACTTGAAATTAAACAACAAGAAATGTAACTTGCATGAAGGAAATCATACACACTAGTGGGAGAGTTGAGAACCGCTTCTCAACGCCCATACTAGGTTGATATATCACACTTTAACTCATTCAGACATTTCTACAAACACTTAGAATACATTGTTCAACATACATGACGTATGTTGAAATACACACATTTGGACAATTCCTTTTGCCAAGGAGTTGTCGCACATACCATTAGCATAAGTACACGACAATTAATCATGGCAATCACAGGTTCATATTTTATACGCATACGGTACTTTATACATACACATAGAATACACAAATCTCAATATAACACATGCATATCAGGAACGCAAAGTAAACATAACATTTGGCATGTGAAATCTCATCCATAACAAGAATAAACCATTCACTGGCATTGAAAGCCTTGAAAACCATAACCTATACGATTAAAGTCCGCACCTTAAGCCAGAAAAGAACACCGAACTGATTTCAGACGATATGTCTTCGTCAACGGCGACAAGATAACCTAAAGCAAGAATAGAAATGAGCTACAACACACAAAGACTATTCTAAGCTCTAACACAGATTAGGGTTAGGTTAACTTACCCAAAAAGGAACTCAGAATCGCCAGAATAACGATTCAAAAGTGAAGGTGTAAGGATGAAGAAGAACAGGAAAGAATCTAAGATGATTCTCCAACTTCTCTCTCACTTTCTCTCTCTTTTCCTTTCTCTTTCTTAGCTAGGGTTAGGAAATTCGTATGAAAAAGAGAGCTAAGGTTTTAAGGTCTATAAATAGGCCTAACATTGATGAAAATAACCCCAGGGCTAAGGTATACTTAGGGTATAACCAAAACCGGCCTCTCACGATCCAACGAAGCACTTCCGGTGGGCCTATTACCACGAAAGGTCGGACTTAAGCTCACTAACCATGAATCTAGGTCAAGCTGAGTTTTCGTACCGAACGGATCTTCAGATCAGCCATGGCGGACCACACTCAATTTAATGGTCACCGAATCTCGATCAGGTCCACAAGCACAAGGACATGCCTGAGCCACCTTCTCTGATCAGAGGGTGAAATTGGGTCAGAATCCAATGGTCAGATTGCTTAAAATCATCGCGCAAGCGACACGACTCAGATTTCATAAAAGCTTAATAAATTTCCAACCGTTCTCACACTCTTCACTCCAGACTCAATCAAATCGACCCAGAACATCACATGGACTTGATTTTCGAGGTGATGGTCAAGCCCAACATGGTGACCACAACAGCCTAAGATCATCGCTATCGGACTTTCGACGCATGGTCCAGGTCCGATCCAGATCTTCCAAAAAATCTCAAGAGCAACCGGCTTTAGCGATGGATCCCAGATTTCAGAGTAACATAGCGCTAACTAATCTACAGGTTTTAAGTCATGCAAATACAATTTAAAGTGATTGATGCAAATTTCACAAGCAATCGAGTATAGCGCTAATTACCTCAAAAAGCTACTAAGGAAAGATTAGTACAAAATTTTCAGGGTCATTACATTAGGTTATAGGTTACAGGTTTAGGTTTAGGTTTAGGTCATGGTTATAGGTTATAGGTTTAGGTTAAGGTTTAGGTTTAGGTATAGGTTATAAGATATAGGTTTGGGGAATTGAGAATAGGTTAATGTTTAGGTTTAGGAAATCGAGATCGGGTTCGGGATCGAGTTTAGGTTTGGGTTTTCAAATTTAGGTTTAAGTTTAGGTTAAGGAGTTGAGATTAGGATTAGGTGTAGGTTTAGGTTTTAGGATTTGAGAATACCCTTAGGTTTTAGGTTTATGTTTAGGTTATAGATTTAGGTTTAGGTTAGGTTATAGGTTAAGGTTTAGGTTTAGGAAATCGGGTTCGGGTTCAAGATCGGGTTTAGGTTTGGGTTATCAAGTTTAGGTTTAGGTTTAGGTTAGGGAGTTGAGATTAGGATTAGGTGTAGGTTTAAGTTTAGAGATTTGAGAATATATTTAGGTTTTAGGTTTATGTTTAGGTTATAGGTTATAGGTTTAGGTTTATGTTTAGGTATAGGTTTAGGTTATAAGCTATAGGTTTAGGGAATTGAGAATAGGTTAAGGTTTAGGTTTAAGAAATCGGGTTCTGGGTTCGGGATCGGGTTTTGGTTTGGGTTTTCAAGTTTAGGTTTAGGTTTAGGTTAGGGAGTTGAGATTAGGATTAGGTGTAGGTTTAGGTTTAGGGATTTGAAAATACATTTAGGTTTTAGGTTTAGGTTTAGGTTATAGGTTACAGGTTTAAGTTTAGGTTTAGGTTAAGGTTATAGGTTATAGGTTTAGGTTTAGGTTTAGGTTATGGTTTAAGTTATAAGATATAGGTTTAGGGAATTGAGAATAGGTTAATGTTTAGGTTTAGGAAATCGGGATCGGGTTCGGGATCGGGTTTAGGTTTAGGTTAAGGAGTTGAGATTAGGATTAGGTGTAGGTTTAGGTTTAAGGATTTGAGAATACACTTAGGTTATAGGTTTAGGTTTAGGTTATAGATTTAGGTTTAGGTTAGGTTATAGGTTAAGGTTTAGGGAATTGAGAATAGGTTGAGGTTTAGGTTTAGAAAATCGGGTTCGGATTCAGGATCAGGTTTAGGTTTGGGTTTTCAAGTTTAAGTTTAGGTTTAGGTTAGGGAGTTGAGATTAGGATTAGGTGTAGGTTTAGGTTTAGGGATTTGAGAATACATTTAGGTTTTAGGTTTATGTTTAGGTTATAGGTTATAGGTTTAGGTTAAGGTATAGGTTTAGGTTTCGGTTTAGGTTATAAGCTATAGGTTTAGCAAATTGAGAATAGGTTAAGGTTTAGGTTTAGGAAATCGGGTTCGGGATTTGAGAATAGGTTTAGGTTATAGGTTTTGGTTAAAGTTATATGTTAAGGTTAAGGTTATAGGTTTAGGTTTAGGTTAAGGTTATATATTTAGGTTTAGGTTAGGTTATAGGTTTTTGGTTAAGGTTTAGGTTATAGTTATAGGTTTTGGGATTTGAGAATAGGTTTAGGTTATAAGTATAGGTTTAGGTTAGGTTATAGGTTAAGGTTTAGGCTTAGGAAATCGGGTTCGGGTTCAGGATCGGGTTTAGGTTTGGGTTTTCAAGTTTAGGTTTAAGTTTAGGTTAGGGAGTTGAGATTAGGATTAGGTGTAGGTTTAGGTTTAGAGATTTGAGAATGCATTAAGTTTTAGGTTTAGGTTTAGATTATAGGTTATATGTTTAGGTTTAGGTTTGGTTTTGGTTTTGATTTAGGTTATAGGTTATAGGTTTAGGTTAAGGTTTAGGGAAAGGTAATAGGTTTTGATTTAGGTTATAAGTTATAGGTTTAGGTTTTAGGTTTAGGTTTAGGTTTTGATTTATGTTATAGGTTATAGGTTTAGGTTAAGGTTTAGGTTTAAGTTATAGGTTTTGGGATTTGAGAATGGGTTCAGGTTTAGGTTATAGGTTTTGGTTATAGGTTATAGGTTTAGGTTAAGGTTTATGTTTAGGTTATAGGTTTTGGGATTTGAGAATGGGTTTGGGTTTAGGTTATAGGTTTTGGTTTTGATTTAGGTTATAGGTTTTGGGATTTGAGAATGGGTTCAGGTTTAGGTTATAAGTTTTGGTTTTGGTTTTGGTTTAGGTTATAGGTTTTTGGATTTGAGAATGGGTTATAGTTTAGGTTTAGGAAATCGGGTTCAGGTTTGGGTTTAAGTTTGAGTTTTCAAGTTTATGTTTAGGTTTAGGTTAGGGAGTTGAGATTAGGATTAGGTGTAGGTTTAGCTCTAAAGAATTGAGTTTAGCTTATAGGTTTAGGGAAAGCTTAGGTTTAGGTTATAGGTTTTGGGATTTGGGAATAGTTTTAAGTTATAAGTATAGGTTTAGGTTAGGTTTAGGTTAAGGTTTAGGGATTTGAATTTAGGCCATAGGTTTAGGTTTAGGTCTAGGTTTAGGTTTAGGGAATTGAGTTTAGGTTATAGGTTTAGGGAAAGGTTAGGTTTAGGTTATAGGTTTTGGGATTTGAGAATCGTTTTAGGTTATAAGTATAGGTTTAAGTTAGGTTATAAGTTAAGGTTTAGGGATTTGAGTTTAGGTTATAGGATTAGGTTTAGGTTTAGGTCTAGGGATTTGAGTTTAGGTTATAGGTTTAGGTTTAGGTTTAGGTTTAGGTTTGAGTTTTGGGATTTGGTTTTGATTATATGTTTTGATTTAGGTTATAGATTATAGGTTTAGGTTTTAGGTTTTGGTTTTAGGTTTAGGTTTGGTGTAGGTTATAGGTTTTGATTTAGGTTATAGGTTAACGGTTTAAGTTATAGGTTTTTGGATTTGAGAATGGGTTCGGGTTTAGGCTATAGGTTTTGGCTTTGGTTTAGGTTATAGGTTTTGGTTTTGGTTATAGGTTTAGGTTTAGGTTTAGGTTTAGATTATGGGTTATAGGATTTGAGAATGCGTTTGGGTTTAGGATATAGGTTTTGGTTTTGGTTTTGGCTTTGGTTATATGTTTTGATTTAGGTATAGGTTATAGGTTTAGGTTTTAGGTTAAGGTTATAGGTTTAAGTTAAGGTTTAGGTTTAGGTTTAGGTTAAGGTTATAGGTATAGGTTAAGGTTTAGGTTTAGGTTATAAGATATAGGTTTAGGGAATTGAGAATAGGCTAAGGTTAAGGTTTAGGTTCGGGTTCAGGATTGGGTTTATGTTTGGGTTTTCAAGTTTAAGTATAGGTTTAGGTTAGGGAGTTAAGATTAGGATTAAGTGTAGGTTTAGGTTTAGGGATTTGAGAATATATTTAGGTTTTAGGTTTAGGTTTAGGTTTTAGGTTAAGGTTTAGGTTTAAGTTAAGGTTGAGGTTTAGGTTTTAGGTTAAGGTTTTAGGTCATAGGTTTTGGTTTAGGTTAAGGGTATGGTCCCTGCAAATACAGATATAAACACGGCCATCCGGCGCAAATGGCCAGGCCCTTCCAATGCTGTCCATAAAAAATGGACAGCTTCATCATGGTCATAATAGCGGTTCCCTCTTTCCAGGGAACCCCGCTCTTCCGAATAGCTCCGACGCACATCCAGGTCTGCTCCATTAATTTTGATTAAATACATAAACACGGCATGTCCAAATGGCCAGGCCCCTCCAATGCTGTCCATAGGAAATGGACAGCTTCATCATGGTCATAACAGCGGTTCCCACCTTCCAGGGACCCCCGCTCAACATCTAGATAACTCTGACGCACATTCGGGTCTGTTCCATCAATTTTGAGTTAATATATAAACATGGCATGTCCAAATGGTCAGGCCACTCCAATGTTGTCCATAGGAAATGGACAGCTTCATCATGGTCATAACAGTGGTTCCTACCTTCCAAGGACCCCCGCTCAGCATCCAAATACCTCCAACGCACATCCGGGTCTGCTCCATCAATTTCGATCTAATACATTTAAAAACAACATAATTATATCTAAAAGCACTTGGATACCTGGAGAAAGCCTCCCATATTCGTATTGTTGGTTACGCATCCCTTTGTCTAAAAGCTACAATCAACCAACACTTTCTATTGCTACCTGTACTCTGAAACCAACACAAATATAACTGGGAAACAATATAAGGAATAAAAAAAATGAATTTACCTGTACACATCATTAAATGTTTCCCTATAAGGAGGTGATATTATATCTTTGATAGCCACAACCTGTATGACACATCATTAAATGTTTCCCTATAATGCAACCTATATATAAATCCATGCAACCGATACATGGATCTATATATATCCGCAAATATATGTACATGATTAGGTGTAGGTTTTAGGTTTTAGGTTATAGGTTATAGCTTTAGGGAATTGAGGATAAGTTAAGGTTTAGGTTTAGAAAATCGGGTTCGGGTTTGGGGTCGGGTTTAGGTTTGGGATCATGCATACATACATACATGCATATAAACATGCATGATGATACATCCATTCATCCATGCATGCATACATACATAAACACATGCATAATGATCCATCCATCCATGATCTAACAATCCATCCATCTATCCATGCATGCATACACACATACACACACATGCGTGATGATCCATCCATCCAGTCTTCCATCCATGCATGCATACATACATACATATACACACACATAAATCCATCCATGCATGTATGCATGCATACACACATGCATAATCTGTCCATCCATGCATGCATGCATACGTTTCATCCATCCATGTGTGCATGCATACATATACACACATACATACATTTGTTTTATCATAAAACCATGCATGATGCATCCATACAAAAAAAAATCAAATGAAATCAAAAAAATCAAATGAAATCAAATGAAATCAAAAAAATCAAATGAAATCTAAAAAATCAAGTGAGTTTGCCTTGCACTTTAAACTTTCACTAAGATCATAGAGTATCAACACATGTTATATGTAAGTGTTTATGAAATTGGATAACAGAAGAAGATATAAGAGGAAGCCCAATTTCTCTAACAGTTCCCAATTGTCCAAACAAAAAGGGAAAAAAGAGAAAGAATTAAACAAACAAACAAACAAACAAAAAATCTAATATAAAAGAAACTGAAACTGCATGTCTCCTCTTAGGCTGAAATTACTGCAATCAAAGTGGCCATATTTCTGTATATGCTAGATCAAGAGGGAGCTAAGAAGTAGGGAACACAGTCTCAAGTACTTAAGAGTTTCCACCACCAAAGAGATTCAATCATTGGATTGTACTCATCAGTAACTTAAGTTTTAGTAACAAGCATTGGTGGCAAGTTTTCTGTGACAAACTTAAGCGAGCCAAGATCATTTGTGTGGGTTCCAAAAACGGTAAAATGAACAGTAATTTACAGTAATGCAGACAATCACATACACCAAAAACTAAACAATGAAAGAAAATCAACATTTGATAGTCTAAGTAACTAATAGAGAAAAAGAAGAACGCAGGATCTGCCAAAAGCCAAATATATGGGAGTAAGATGACACCCCAGGTTAATTTATCAGCTACAGAAAAATCAGAATCAGTAAAAACTGAAAGGAACCATAATATATTGTTTATTTATTTGATAAGGATCCAACCAAAGGGGAACAATATGTAGAGCATCATGTATCTAAAACATGCCAGAGGCGGCAATCAGCTATTAAAAAAGATTATAAGTTTTAGGATTTGAGAATAGGTTATATATTATAAATTCAGAATAACATTTTCAAAGAAGTTCCCTACATTAAACACTTGGCTATGTAATTCAATTGTCTTCAGTAAAACTAAATTACCGTCTTAAAAGAAATGCAAGCCACGCATGTGAAACGTTATTTTCAAACCAAACTACACTTGCTATTTTCAAATTTCACGCGGCCACTTCATTCCCCCACTATCTCCCTCGATTTCTCCACTCTCACCTCTCCATCTCTCTCTTGAAGCAAAAAAGAAGAAAAAAAATCTCTTTTATGTTTTTTTCAATCCATCTTCCATTTTCTTTTTAACAAGAAAATCCATATTTACTAATATTCCTATTTTTCTATTTTTCAAAAGAATGAGTTCGGACTCCGAAAGCGTCGGCTCCAACACTCGTACTTTCAGCCCAAACCCTAACCAAGGACTCCAAAATTACCAAGTACTCATAAACATTCATTGCAAGCATTTTCTGTCCATGACGACCATACTGTTAAGATCAATCCTCTTATTTGTGCTCCCCTAGGTGTGGATTTTGATAAGGATTGCGTTCATATGCTACTTCATATATATCATATTCTGAGATAAAAGGTGTTAATTATATTAAAAATTATAATTCAAAAACAGACAATAAAGAGCACAAATTCTTATTATAAAGGTGATATTTAGAGTTAAGCTTACCGTCATTGTCATGTTGAAACCGTTCCTTGAATACGGTGACGTCCCTTATTGATCTAAAACAGTCAAAGAAGAATTACAATTAAAAGAAAGAAATGATATTGTGTTGCCTAGTAATATATGAGGAAGCTAGATAGTAACAAGATTAGAATGTGTCATCGAGAGTCTAGATAGTAACAAGATTAGAATAACAAGATCACCAGACAAAGTTCAAATAACAAATGGTAAATAAAAGTCAGCATCAAATGCTAACTAAATGAGATGGGATCATGAAATACACAATCAAGACTGTTGAAATTTTCCCATGCAAGTTGGATCTTACCATTTTCATTGAACCCATTTGTTTAATAGCCACCAATCTAAGGGTAAGGCTCATCTGCTCAGAGTATTTCAGGCCAATTTTCACATCCAGCATGATTTGGATGATCAAGATAGGCAAGTATGCCACAGTAAGCAAGGACGAGTTGTTCTGATCCAAGAAAGTGATTACAATTTAATGGAACAGAACAAATACCATTGTCATCTGTCCCATTCACCACACCTACGCTATACATGTAAAGCAATGCAACCTGTCCAAATCATGGGCCCAATGTGAATAAAGCATAGACTGACATTCATACCAAACAAATGATTTAACCATCTGATTGGATTACTCTTGTAGAACTTCAACCACTAAGCATCCACTACCAAACAAATGATTTAACCATGCAATTGCTCCATAACCTCGAGTGCCATCCTACCGAGAACAAGTAGAAAGAAAGGCCTTACCGTAGATGAGTTTAGTTAGTGCATTAAAATATTAAAAAAACAAGATCCACATATTAATACCAGGCTGTAGAGGCCATCAGACAGATAAACACATGATTTCAAAGAATAACTTTAAAGAACTTTTTTCATTGACAGGTGTAAAGCTAATAATATGCCCACAAAAAGTAATACACCATTCTCAACAAGTGTGTGTGAGTGAGAGAGAGAAAGAGAGAGAGAGAGAGAGAGAGAGAGAGAGAGAGCAATGCAAGATTTGTTGCAAGAGAAACCATTGGAAATATTTCATTCTCACTAGAGATGTTAGTTCAAGGTTGCAAAGAAACACAAGGGCATTATCTAGATAACTAATGTTGAATTAATGTCTCTAAGATAAAAGCATCAGAAGACAAGACTAGGATTGTCTCAAGTTTTTTCATTTTTAAAAACTTTTTGACCTTTTTGCAACATCAACCTCTAGAGTGGGAATCATAAAGGAAACCTAAGGTCAAGCCATAAAGGATGATCCATTCATAGTCTTCTGGGGTGATCTAGAAAGGTAATGAAGGTCAAGCAAGCAAAAGTGCTTCTTGCAATGGAGAGATGCAACACATATGAAGGGCAAGTTCACTGATCAAAGAAATCACAGGGTCCAAAATTCTGATAGGACAGTTTGTGGGGTTCACTTAACTGATTATGTGGATGGTGGAGCCCACCACTGATTTGAAAAATGTGGTGGGCCCACTCTTAAGGTGTATCAAGCATTAATGAAAATTATCTCAGGTCATGTAAGAAATAATAATAAATGATGTGAGACTATTTAATCAGTAGCTAATATCAAAACAACCACGTAGAAACAAGAAACATGAACAAGCAACCAAATGCAGCAGCACCAATTAAACACCATTGCCCCGATTAACCACATATTCCACATCAGTTTTTGTAACTAATCCAATCGAGGAGTATTCCAAAGTTAGTCACTCAGTTTTCGAGTTCTTTTTGCTTTTTCTTTTCTTTTCTTATTCTTTTTTAAAGTTTTTGAGTTTACTCGATGAACTAATTAACAAGTCACTTATATTCTGAAGCTTTACTCTGACAACAATTGACAAAGCCTTTTTTAATGGATTCGGAGTTAGTTTCATTACTTACAAACTATGAACTAAGTCCTCCTGGCTCAGTTCTGAGCTAATCAATGAGATTTTTCAAAACTGATTTCATATTTAGCTCCAATCAAAATTCCAAACTTCTCTCCAAGTTGATTGATAAATCAAGCTCCAAAGTGATCTCTAAGACTAACCTCTGACTTGAAGGAACAATAGCTCTTAGATTTATCCACAAAAACAGCCTAATTTTCTGAATTGTCAACTTTCCCAATTGTTTGTGGGAAGTTTGGGAGAGACCCACTTCTGAAACAAGGAGAAAGGAGAAAAAAAATAAAGGAGAATCTGAGATTTGACGGGAACATCACTATCGGACTTTCCATTTCTGGGTATCATCCACCAGATCTTGAATCTGAAAGATAGAACAATCTGTATCCCTTATTGTGACCACATAAAGACCAAAGAAAACCTTAAGGTGAGAAGGAAATAAATCTTCCAAATGCTGACTATGTTTGTTGAAATGCACTACCAAAAGGACTTGTTTGAGTTGGAGTTGATTAAAAGCCTAGCCTCCAAAGCCAGGCTTCTGTCCAAATACAGAAGATGTTGTTTCAAGGAAGAAAAGACTTTTAGTAAGACGCCAATAGAATTACTGCATGTCACACAATAAACACTTGAAGCCGATTCGCATGTAAAAAAAAAAAAACCATTCCACTGAATACTTTCCCTCCACATCTCGTAAATAGGATTTTTCTAAAGAGATTGTTTCTGTCAGGCATTTCATCAAACATGCAACAGGCATCGTCAAGCTAGACCATTGGATGTATTTAGAGATCATGCAATTCCATGCAACGAGATCAAACCTATCAATTTGCTTGAAGATGGAGACGTATGAATCTAGTATCAAACTTAAGAAAGAAAAAGATCTCCACTATCAAAATCATAGGAATTGCAAATGAAAACCGTAGGAAGAGAAGTCACGAAAATTACATTTAAAAAAAGAAAATTAATCTTCCAAACTGTAGGAATTGTACATGAAACAAAGAAAATCCATAAAAATCAACAGACCTTGGAGTATCCATTCGTATGAAAAGCTTTTCATACTCATGGAGAGATGCAGTCCACTCGCCACCTGCACCTGCCACAACGAGTCCACGAACCGGAAGATGCAAGATGGCTTCCAGCCCGTCATCCAGAGAGGCATTCTCCAGGGAGTTCAGCGACGTTGGAGAAGAGGGAATTGGAAATGAGAAGAGGGAATTGGAATTAAATCCCTCTTCCGAAATGAGATGTTAGTTTCAAATCCGCAAGTTGTGAGTTTTCCATAATTTAACACATTAACTACATTAATATCCCTACATTTAAGGGACCATTTAATAGATGATTAAGATAGTTTTATATAATAAAAAGTTTAAATATTAACCATTAATAACTAGACCCATTATTTAGATGGTCTGGATAACTCTATATATCATTGCCACTATTATTAAGAATCTGTCACCACTATTTTACATTAAACACAAAACTCACACATTGTTTTATTCACTAAATAACGTAACTTGTGCTTTAGATCTGGTATGGCTTTGTGGGCCCCACCATGATGCGTGTCAAACATCTACTCCATCAATTAGATGCAACATTCCATGGTGGGCCTAGGGATTAAAAATCAAATCAATATGTGACTTGTGTAGGCCACACAATATACAAAAGTTGAGAAGGGTTACCCTCTATTAAAACATTCATAATTATTTTTTGGGCCTACAGAGATGTGGTTCACAAATCCAGCCCATCCATTATGTGTGTGCCACTTGGATGAGGGGTCATACCAAGTTTCAGATGCATCCAAATTTCAGGTGGGGCCCCACCTAGTACTTTTATATGTTTTAGGTATGTCTTCACATGATTTTAGATGGTATGGCCCACTTGAGTTCCGTATACTGCTGATTTTTGGGATATCCCATAATTTAAAGGGGACCCATCAAATGCATGGTGTTGATTTTTGACACACGTCATGGTGTGGCCCACAGAGCTCAACCTCATGGGGGAGTTCCCATGAGCTCGACGTACATAACCTTTTCCATATATATATATATATATATATATATATATATATATATATATATATATATACACACACATATAATATTTAAAAAATATAAAAACCTATGATGTATTTGTTATATCCACACCATCCATCCATTTTGAGATATCATTTTAAGTCATGAGCCAAAGAATGAGACATAAAAATCTGTAGTACACCCCGCCACAAAAAACAATAGGGAGGGTGATTCCCACCATTGAAACTATCCTAAGGCCCATTGTAATGTTTATTTGAGATCCAACTGCTTCAAAAGTTTTTTTTTAAAAAAATGGTTGTCCTAAAATGATCGTTTGTGCTGGGGTCCATCATCTGTGCTGGGGTCCACTAGAGCTTTGGATTTAACTCGTTCTTTGGACATTGCCCTAAAATGATCTCTCCAAATAGATGGACGACATGGATTAAACACATACATTATGGTGGGGCCCACAGAGCACCAACCACCAGCCATTGGATGGTGTCAGGGGGAGTAGCCAATTTGTTCCCCTTATTTGTGGTGTGGTCCATTTAATTAATCTTTGGATATGAATCATTTTTTGGACAATTCTTTAAAATGATCTCGAAAAATGGATGAACAGTATGGGTTGATCCCGAATTTTCGGTAAATCCAAAACTTAATTAGACCATGCCACATGAAACAGTGTGGAATAATGATTTCCACCGTTGATACCTTCCTTGGGCCTATAGTAATGTTTATTTGACATCCAACATGTTCATAATACCAAAAAGATATAAATGAAGAGAAAACACAAAAAGATATGAATTATTGTGGGCCAACTTTGTGGTCCATTTAATCTCTTTACTTACCTCATGTTTAGAAAGTACAGGAGATCATGGCGAGAGAAGAATACTAGAAAATAGTAATAAAAGAAATCGTATAAAAAATGTTTGAGGTTATTTTCGTTTCAAAAATTTGAAAAAAAGAAGTCATATAAAAAATGTTCAAGTTCATTTTCGTCTCAAAAATTTGAAAAAATAGAAATCGTATAAAACATGTTCAAGGTCATTTTCGTCTCAAATTTTTTTTTTTTTTTTTTTAAAAAAATCATATAAAAAATGTTTAAGGCCATTTTCGTCTCAAAAATTTGAAAAAAAAAATCATATAAAAAATGTTCAAGCCCATTTTTGTCTCAAATATTTGAAAAGGTGTTCCATTTGTACAGAAGAAAAAACCGAATACTTAGAGCCTTTACTTGGCAGCAGACGAATGAACACAAAAAAGACAATCTAGTAATGGATTCTGTTAAGGAAGAAAAAGGCTCAATTAATAAACATCTAAGATAGTATAATCATATAAATTTTAGTTAAAGGTTAATCAATGGTCGATTCCACAAGATTAAATTTCTCACATCAGCTTGATCCAAAACTTCTGTGAATGTTATTTTTGATGGCGGACGCTCAGTCCCCACTTTGTAGTCCACTTAAGCCTTCGACCCACCCCATTTTTTAGTTAATATCTTAAAATGATCTAAGAAAAGCATTAAACAATATGGAGAAAGTCAATCCATGACTTGGGTGGGCCAAGAGCTTAAAAATAAAGTCAATCCATGACTTCGGTGGGCCACACCACACAATATAGTGGAGAGGGGTTTCATTAAAAAATTCATAATCATATATTGGGCCTGCCTAAATGTGATTCACATATCCAACCCACTCATTATGTGTGTCCCACTTGGATGAGGGGTCAGACCAATTTTCAGCCGCATCCAAAACTCATGTGGGCCCCACCAAGTGCTTTTATATTTTTTAGGATGTCTTCACATAGTTTTAGATGGTATGGCCCACTTGAGTTTCGTATATAGATGATTTTTGAAATATCTCATAACCTAAAGCGAACACATCAAATCCACGGTGTTGATATTCGACACACATCATGATGGGGCCCACAAAACTTACTAACATCAATTCTTAGGTTCTCACATCGCAATTTTGACCAGAATATTTGGCCCATTTTACATGTCTGGTTCGTTCACTCTAGCATATGGAACAGTACGATCTAGGATACGGGGCTTATAGTTTACATATGAGAAAGATATTAGGCATACAAGATTGATCACAAAATTTCAGTGAAATTTGATTTAAACATCTGAAGTTATTTATTCTTCAATCTGAACTGATTAGATTGTCCAAAAATGATTAAAGGTTCAACTAGTAGATGTGCCTAATAATTTAGTAATTTTATTTTTCACAGATAAATTTCAATTTCTATTTAAAAATAACATTTTTTTTTCAAAATGTATATATTTTTACTCTTTTAACAAATTATCATTTTTATTATAAAATATTTCACTTTTGTTATCTAACTTTTCAATTTTTCTTGTCAAAATACAAAATCTAATTTTCTTTTTTAAAAAATATTATTTTTTACAATTTGTCAATTTTTTCACAATTTTGTTTAATTTCTTAAATTTTCTTTTCCAAAATATCATTTTTTAAATTTCACTTTTGTTATATAACTTTTCAATTTTTCTTGTCAAAATAAAAAATCTAGTTTTCTTTTTTAAAAATATATTTTTTTACAATTTGTCGATTTTTTCACAATTTTGTTTAATTTTTAAAATTTTCTTTTCAAAATATCATTTTTTTTATCGAAATCTTTTTATATAACTTTTTAATTTTTTTTGTCAAAATACAAAATCTAGTTTTCTTTTTTTAAAAATATATTTTTTTTTACAATTTGTCAATTTTTTCACAATTTTATTTAAGTTTTTATATTTTCTTTTTCAAAATATCATTTTTTTATTGAATTTTCTTTTTTCAAAGTTCTTAATTTATTTTTTTCAAAATCTAGAATTTTTTAAAATCAAAGTTTTTTTTTTTTTTAATCTAAAATTTTCTTAAACATTTGTTAATTATTTTTTCTAAGCTTCTTAAATATTTTTTAAATCAAATTTTAGCATTAGAGACGGTTTAGGACCGTCTCTAATAGAGACGGTCGTTGACAGTCTCTAATCGAGACGGTCTTTGACAGTCTCTAGTAGAGACGGTCTTTGACAGGGCTATAAGACGGCTAAGGACCGTCTCTAATAGAGACGATCTTTGACAGTCTCAGATTACAACTAAAAGATGGCCAAGGACCGTCTCTAATGCAGATGGCCAATGACCGTCTCTAATGACTGCATATAAGACGGTGGATGACCGTCTCTATTAGAGACGGTCTTTGACCATCTCAGATGGCCGCATATAGACAGTCACCGACCGTCTTAAATAATTTGTAGACGTTCAAATTTTTAAGACAATATTAGCGACGGTCAGGGGCCGTCTAAAATTTTAGAAACGGTTTATGGCCATCTCTAAAGCGTCTTTAAACCAAGTAATTTTAGAGACGTCCCGTCTCGAAATCCATCCTTTTCTTCCATTTTTCACGTAGTGGATACTCCGACAGAGTGTGATCGTTGATACGCATGCATGCGGACATTGGACACAAGGCACGCTCATATCTCAAGCTAAAATCCCCAAAGTGTGGGATCCACATTAATAAGGAAATAAGCCAACAATCTTGTTTGATTAGATGCTCCTGGCCTCTGATTGATGGACATTTTTGTTGGACCATCAACTACTTTGTTCAATACACCCATTTTGTGCAAGTCTGGGCAATGATTACTTGATTTAGACGGTTAATAATGCTGGATGAATGGAAACTTTTCCAAATTGGAAGATCCTAACCCTCAAAATGTCCAATGCCACATAATAAAATATTAAATGCCACATAATAAAATATTAAATGACACATATAAATATTATGGAATATCTCATGATTGGACAATCTTCACAAAATGCCAAATGACACATAAAAAAAAATGTCTAGTGGCACATAATAAAATGTTAAATAGCATATATATGATAGAATTAAAAAACATGGATCTCGTGCTTAGACCAAAGAGGGCTACCTAACAAGGTTACAAGACTCGGTGAGTTGGTGACTCAGTTCGACCCGATCGATCCCGAGTCGAGTTGTGACTCAGCCAAGTCACCACAGATTTTCAATGCACCGGATCGTATTTGATAGAGTGAGTCAACTTGGACTAGTCGCATTGGACTCCGGGGATTGGTCGATCCTCGTAATTAGCCCTAACGCTCCTCAACAGCGCAATCCATATTGTTCAAATAGATGATGAACTTGGACCACTGACAAGTTTAAACTATCCATTTGGTAGCCAACAATTTGATTAGCCAAGATTTATATACACACACACTCACACCACAGTTAGATTTCACTATAATGGGTGCTCGAACCCATGACATGGTGTTGAAACTCTTGTAAGTCTACCACTGAGGCATGAATAAGGACCTTAGATTGGCCAAGATCGATTGATTAGTTTAACTTTCAAAAGTTATACTACATTCAAAATGTGCCCTAGAATTCGATGGTCTGGATAGCGGTCCATTGGTACCACATCTAAGGAGGATGAGTGAGCACCATTAGAAGGTTGAGATCACCATTTGAAAGGTGACAACTACTTAGACATTCAAACCGGTTTTTCCTCCTTTCCTCACTCATGCATTAGTGCACCCATGCAGCCCATGGGCACCTACACTTGCATGGTCATAAATGTATGACCACTACTCGTTTTCAGCCCATGGCATCCATAGCTGCATTGTCATAAATGTTTTCCCACTACTTAGTTACATCCATGAGCCATATGATTCTAATGATCATGGATCGTTTGGGGCTACATAAGTTTTGGATCAAGCGGATATTTGTGTTTTCCCTTCATCCAGGTCCGCGTGACCTTATCAATAGGTTAGATGGTAAATAAACATTATAGAGGGTACCTTCAATCAATATTGTTCTCCTATGATTTCGATATACCCTACTTTTGGGCTCATCCCAAATAAACTTGAGATTTGGATATACCCTACTTTTGGGCTCATTCCAAAATGAGTTGACAAAATGAATGGATGGCGTGGATAAAACACATACATCATGGTGAGGCCCACGGAGCTTTGACACCCACTAGCCAGCTCGTGTTGGGCAACTAGCTAAACCGCATCCTCGCGCACCCGTATAGCTTATGGGCCCTACACTGTTGTGGTCATAAACATTTGTCCAAGGCACCAAACTACATTTGTAAAGATAAAATTGCAATAGATCTGTTGTCGGTTTAGTAAAATAAAGGTATTTCAAAAAAAAATAATATAATTTCCACTGATCAATCACCACACATAAACAATGATATATCAAGATATTAGCAAATATCTTATTTTTAAGATATTAGCAAAACATGATAAAAATGATGATGATAAAATAATTATTTTTATTGACCCGCCAACGCATGGTTGGAAGATGACAAGAACCGCCTCGACCTAACCATGTGCGTTCATATGGGGTGTGCCTGTGAGTAATCAAGCACCACCGAGATTTCGCTCCCGGACCGCGCGCCTCTCTCTTCATCCGCCTCTCTCTCTCTCTCTCTCTCTCTCTCTCACTTGCATCATCTCCAGATCTGGTGCGGCCAGCAACCCCTGCCCTTCAGCTCTTCCCTAGCCAGTTGCACTGCTCAGTGACAAACGGGAAACAGATCACAAAAATTCTCATTTTGCTCTTGCCACAACAGTATATCAACTCGAACATTGGCAAGAGCTGCAAATACATAAGATACTTAGAATGAGAACTCAGGAATCAGGCCTCCTACTTTGAATATCTTCCCTTGCATGTAGAGCCACCTATCTATGTTTGCTATGAGAAGTATCATTTACCTGTCTCCGTGTCTGTTTGAACAGATTGGTTAGCATTGACCTGGAACCTTTTGAAACTGAGGGGTGGCCATTGGAGCTAGTTGGCAAACAACTGTCGCTTATTACATTGTGGGATTGCCTACTGCTTTTCTTTTGGGATTCAAATTCAATTTCGGGTTCGAGGGAATTTGGAGTGGAATGATTACTGGGATTGCTCTATAGACACTCATCCTTGTAGTAATCACGTGGCGTAGGGTAGAAAAGGTTGTATTGGTTGGGGTTGCGGAAGATGGAGAGAGGGAGATCAGTACAGCCCTAGGAAAGAGGAAGATCGGCGCGACCTCAGGAAAGAGGAAGATCATTGCGGCCCCAGGTCAGAGGACGTTCGACGCGGCGAGTTTTAACGGAAGCAGGTAGACCTTCGGCGCGTTCCCTCTCCCCTCGGTTGAGCAGAAGCGTCTTCCCAAGTCACCAAATTCAAATTCCCCTCTATCCCAGGGATCTAGGGTATAGTCTATTTGTTGGAAACATTCCCTTTGACTACACGGCTGATGAACTTCAGGCGATTTTTCAGAGATACGGGAGGGTTTTGGATGTCTACATCCCAACCCTTCCCGGCTTGCAAAAACCCAGGGGCTATGCTTTTGTTAGATTCCATTATGAACAAGATGCAAAGGCAGCTATGGATATTCTGAATGATAGAAGAATTGATGGAAGATTAGTTTCAGTAAGATGGGCCAAATCTAGAAAATCAAAGACAACTAAACATCCCCCGGAAAACCCAAATCAGCAAAACACCTTCCCTTCACAGACCCTAAAAGAAGGCTCGAGTCCAATCCCTTCTTATGTGGCAGCCCTGTTGAAGAGAAAACCTCCTCCCCCTCAATCAGCAGAACGGAGAGCAGACCTTCTTACCGTCGCAGACCCTCAGGCAGTGAAAACCAAGCTGCGTGATCTGCAGCTCGGTATAGTAGGAACAGTAGTGGGACCGCAAATCTCTATTACGAAACTGATGGCAGCGGTAAAGACTTCCAGATTTGCAGCCTCGGGTTTGGACATTATCCGGATCTCCCCGATCAAATTCTTAATGATGCCTAGATCTAAAGAAGAACTAAGAGACTTTTTACAGGATTCGGAGCTGCACGAACAAATGGGCTTAATCTCGGTGGTTAGATGGTCTACAGGGGAGGTAATGGGAGGCGAAGGCAGGTGGATTAGAATATGGTATCCCGGCTCACGCCTGGATGGAATCGGTGATAGTGGACCTAGCAAACTTCTTCGAAAGTGTCATTCAAATCAACTCCATTAGCAGTTATGGTTTATTCCAGGTATTTGCCCGTGTAAAGATTGTTTTTCACCCAGGGACTGACCTGCAGAAGATCCTACAGCTACTGGTGCTTGATAAAGTATTTCCCATTCAAGTTGTACTGGAAGAATCTGATTTTCAAAGAGTTCAGAATGGTAGAATCCTAAACCCCAATCAGGCTCAAGAGAGCACAAAAGAATGGATAATCAAGAAATTGGGCCAGGAAACTCAGGAAAACACAGCTGACATTCTATGCCCGACAGATGTTTGCAAGAATGCCGAAAAGAATCAGGAAATCATGGCAGACAATCAGCCCCCTTCAGATGTTTGTAAGAACGCCGAGGTGAGCAGCAGCTAAACTCCCCGGCCCACTACGGCCTTGAGGTGGAGGAAATTCAACCAAAACCTCCAGATAAGAGACTGATAGAAAGATCTCCTCAGGGCCAGCTGGTTAGCAGAAATCAGGTAGCTATTGCCTACCATCCATCGCAAAGCCCATCCCTATGTCAACTAGATCAGCGACAGATCCAAAACAACCTGATTTCTTGGAAACCACATCTGTCTGCGGAATCAAAAAATTTCCTTCAATTACAACCTACTGTAAGCACTAAGGATGATCGTTCTACCCTCCAACTCACGTATAAGAGAAGATCAAAATCTGCTAAGCTCAGAGCATCTAACTGGTTAGGGAACAGTGTAATTCAGACAACTAACATCAGGTCTTTCCCTGCCAGTCACTTGGTGCTTGATGAACTACCTTCCCAGTTCTCAAATGTCCAGGATTCCCAATTTGATGCTGGTGACAAGCAACATGAGGTCAGTGACCATCTGATCCGCCCTCCCTCGAGAACTAGACTCGAAGTCGATCTAAGTCCTTATTTTGCAACATCTGTAAGACCGGACGATGATCCACCTGATCCAGACATTATTCGCACTCCGCCTCCCACAGTCCATATGGCACAGTTAAGAATCAGGTGTAGTGCAGACCCGAGAATTCCCACCCTGAAACTGTCAGAAGCTTTAGGCCCATCTAAGACACTCCCAGGGCAGCAGCAAACAGGGGATGTAGACAAGACCGACAAAGCTCTGTCAGGTATTAGTAAGTGGGAGAAATCAACAACATCGAAACTCAGAAGGCCAAGAATAATTTACTCCAAAGGGTACTGGGAATCGAGATTACGCAGACTCAAGAGACGGGCTGTCAACTCAGGCCGTGTAACTGATGGATAAGACCCTAGTTTGGACTGTCCGTGGGATTAGAAACAGGCCTTCAATCAGGACTTGCAAAAGTCTAATCCATGAGCATAACCCGTGGATTGTGGCCATTCTAGAGCCGATGCTTCGGGATGAGAGGAGAGTAGGTGTGGGCCTAGCTCTCGGTTTCCACAACTCCTGTTCAAATGTTGAGGAAGGTGGTAAGATCTGGGTTTACTTTCGAGACCAGATCTCCTATTCTATAGTAAAGGTGACAAACCAACTCATTACTATTGCAATTGCAGGGCATAATAGCCATCCCTCTATTCATATTTCCA
Source organism: Magnolia sinica (assembly GCF_029962835.1). Lineage (NCBI taxonomy): Eukaryota > Viridiplantae > Streptophyta > Magnoliopsida > Magnoliales > Magnoliaceae > Magnolia > Magnolia sinica. The sequence continues at coordinate 3,874,252 of NC_080583.1, read as the reverse complement.
TAGTGTACGCTAGTTGTGTCGGGTCTGTCAGACGCGAGCTATGGGATGATATTGCTGAAACTTCTGTCGCAATGCAGGGCCCGTGGGCGATTTGTGGCGATTTTAACGCAGTCCTTCAAGCCTCAGAATGTAGGAGTCACACAATTTTCGACAAAGAGAGTGCTTCTGATTTTGTAGCAGCGATAAATTCAACCGGCCTTCTGGATGCGAGCTTCCAGGGCAGCCATTTCACCTGGAGTAACAATCAGGCCGGCGCAAATCGTGTCTGGGCTTGCTTGGATAGGGTGCTTCTGAACGCCAGCTAGACCTCTGCTTTTCCTTTGTTCAAAGTGCTCCATCTCCCGCGGATTTCTTCCAACCATGCCCCGCTTCTTCTCTGCAGCCCACATCAACTGTTTTGCAGCCCGAAGCCTTTTAAATTTCAACGAATGTGGACCCAGGATGAAGCATTTATGCCTCTAATTAGATTAGCGTGGGCTCGGATCGATTCTAACCATCCTATTCTAAATGTATTAGTGAAATTAAAATCTGTAAAACAGGCATTAAAAATTTAGAACAAGGAATGCTTTGGTGACATTTTTAACCAGGTAAAGCTAGCTGAGGAGGCGTTGGGGGCTGTCAAGTTAGAAATCCAGCAATCCCTGACTGGGATCCCTACTTCAGATGAGGAGTTGCAGAAAAAGCTCATTGACGTGGTCGAGAATCTGCAGAAAAAAGAACTCTACCAGGAGATTTTCTAGAAGCAGAAGTCCAAAATCAGTTGGCTGGAAGAGGGCGATAGAAACACTAGTTTCTTCCATGTTGTGGCTTCGACAAGACATAGGAAATCAAGCATCCACAGCATTACAATGGAATCAGGTCAGGTTCTTACAGATCAAGTGCAGATAAGAGTAGAAGCAGTCTGATATTTCTCCTCCCTCTATATGTCAACTAGCTGCGCCATCCCATCAAACATCCTCGAAGTCATCCCTGCCCAGTCTCACAGGAGGAAAATGAGAAGCTGTTTTCCCTTCCTTCCCTTACTGAGGTCCATGCTGCAGTTAAGGCCATCCCCATTGACGAAGCACCGGGTTCAGACGGTTTCTCTGGCAGTTTTTTCTCGGCCTGTTGGGAAGTGGTGGGTAAAGACTTGCTTAGGTCTACAACCTTTCTCTTCCAAGGCAGAAATCTCCCTAGGGCGGTGTCTGCTTCCCTCATCTGCCTCATCCCAAAATCAGCCTCTCCAGCAAAATTCGTTGATTTCCGGCCAATCAGTCTTTATAATTGCCTATATAAGATCATGGCAAATGTTATTGCGGCCAGGCTGAGTCGTGTGCTCCCCTCCATTATCTCTCCAAAGCAGGTGGCTTTTATTTAAGGTAGGCCTTTCGGAAAGCATTGCTCTAGCTCAAGAGCTTTTCCGAGATATCAATAGAAAGGTGCGTGGAGGAAATTTGGTAATCAAGCTTGATATGGAGAAGGCCTACGACAGGTTGGAGTGGTCTTTCCTCAAGCAGGTCTTGTTCCATTTTGGCTTCAATTCTAGGTGGATCCAGATGATTAAAAACTGTTGGGCATCAGTTTGGTTTTCAGTCGTAGTAAACGGCACCCCGGCAGGATTCTTCAAGTCCTCACGTGGTCTTCGACAAGGAGACCCTCTCTCCCCTAGCCTGTTCATTATTGCGGCTGAAGTCCTAAGTAGGGGTTTATCGAGCTTGTTGGACCATGGTCTTTGTCAGCCCTTCAGAGTGGCCAGAGACTGTTTTTGGGTATCCCATCTGTTGTATGCCGACGACACCCTCTTGTTCTCCAACGGTGGCAAAGCCTCCCTCCGGAGGTTGAAGGCTTTCCTCGACGACTATCAAGCGGCCTCGGGCCAAGCCATAAATTATCGTAAGAGCTCCTTCTTCACCAACTCTAACATCTCGCCAGCCAGAGTCAGAGCTATCGAGAGTCTGTTAGGGATCTCGAAGGCGGTTTCTCACCTCGTCTATCTTGGAGTTCCGTTGGCAGTTGGTAGAGTTAAGACCAGTCACTTCCAGCCTCTCCTCGACAAGATTGAAAGTCGTATAACCGGGTGGCAGGCCAGATGCCTATCTCAAGCGGGTAGGCTTGTCTTACTTAACCATGTCCTTAGTAGCATCCCGATTCATTCTCTCGATGGCACGCATATCCCTTCTCAGTTTCTGACTGCCCTTGAAAGGCGTTTTGCCAAATTTCTTTGGGGATGGGCCGAGGGTAAAAAGAAACTTCATTGGCGCAGCTGAAAAGGTATTTCCTGCATCAAGATGGAAGGCGGGTTGGGGATTCGGAAGTTATTGGAATCCATGAAAGCATTCCCCATAAGATGGCATGGTCCATCCGTTTCCAAGTTAGCTCAACCATATGGGCAGCGTTTATGGTTGCAAAATATAGATCGGACTTGTTGGATCTCTCCAGCGTGAGACCTCACAGCGCTCGGTCGCCGATGTGGAAAAAAATCATGAACCTCTTCCCCTTAGTTGATTTTGTGGTCCAGTGGAAACTCGGTGTGGGTAAATGCAATCTTTTGAGTGAAAACTGGACCGGCCTTGGACCCCTCAAAAGCCTGCTTTCAGCCCCAATTCCCGCCCATTTGCAAAATCTGCAGGTCTGCAATTTTCTGGGAACAAACGGACCTCTTCCTCCCTCTATGGTTTTTTGTTATTTGCCTCAGGATGCGATAGATCATATATTTCAGCAGGGGTTCTGTATTTCTGATGGCCCAGAGGTTTCGTTCTGGCCTCTCACCCCGTCTGGTGGTTTCTCGGTCAGCTCGGCTTGGTCAGTAAGTAGAGCTGGTAGCGTCAGGAAGGTTTGGGCTACCTAGGTGTGGCATGCGAAGATGCCTCCTAGGATTTCTCTCTTCCTTTGGAGACTCTTGAACGGTGTAATTCCAGTCGATGCTTTAATCCAATCCCGAGGTATTCAGCTAGCTTCCCGCTGCGACTGCTACTCGCATGGTTTTGATGGGGGTGTTGCAGTCGAATCCACTAAACACATTTTTCTTGACAGTAAGTTGGCTAAGCTCGCCTGGTTCAGTTTGGGGTCTCGTTTTCAGATCAGCATCCAGCTGGCAGTGTCGGTGGAATCCAGATTGGCTCAATGGTGGGCCACCTTGTCAGGTTCGAAGAGCTCCCCACTGGTTTGTAAGCTCATTCCTAGATGTCTGTTATGGGAGCTTTGGAGAGCGAGAAACGCTGCCCGCTTTGAGGGGAAGACTGTTTCATTGAGATCGTTGATGGGGAGAGTTTCTTGGTGGGTGTCTAACATCCAAGGCTCGCTGGTCAGTGCCCGCAAGGATAGCCCAGCATCTAGAGGCGCCCAGCTGAACCAGGGGCTCGGCTCTTCCTTCCCTCGTGTGGCAAGCTTCTTCTCGAGGTTCGCTGTAGTAGTCAAGTGGATCAGGCCTTGTTTTAACTGGGTTAAAATGAATGTGGACAGATCCTCCAGAGGCAACCCGGGTTTAGCTAGAAGAGGAGGTATTTGCAGGGGCGATAAAGGCCAATTCATTTGCGCTTTCTCTTCGGGCTATGGCACTGCTTCTAATTCCTATGCCGAGCTACATGCGGTGTACGACAGTTTACTCCTAGTCTTGGCATTAGGGTTCAATCATATCATCCTCGAGTCCGATTCCTTGCAGATGGTGAAGATGCTAAATGGGTTTAGCCAGGTGAGCTGGAAGTGGAATTATTGGCTGAGGCGGATTTTATTATTGAAAAACAAAGGTTGCATTGAGTTCATCCACATCTTTAGGGAAGGGAACGCCTCGGCGGATGCTCTGGCCCGCCAGGGTAGCGTGAGTCAGTCCTCGGTCTCGTATGTCCGCTCCTGTGATCTCCCATCCAGGATTCGAGGTCTCTTCTTCCTAGACAAGGTGGGTCTGGGGTCGATCAGAGATTCTTAGCTCGGCGATAGTTTCATCTTGGCGTGTTGTCTGGTGGCCCCCTGGTTTTGTTTTCTTCTCATATGATAGGTCTCCCAAGGTCCTTTTTAGCTTGAGGAGGCCCAAAATCTGTCTATGTAATTTCCTGCTTCTTCAATGAAATTCTTTTCTTTTCTTTTTTTTTCTTTTTTTTTTTTTTCCAGCACCACATGGAGGAAAATATGCATGAGATTCACACCGACCATCACGTTCACTGACTCTTATTCATGCTGGAAATTAAAAACTAGATTGGTTTGAAACTTAGGTAGGCTATACCATAAGGAAGAGTTGGGCGGATGGGATGACTGCAGCTGGTTGTTTATGGGACCCACTATGGTTTTTATATGCCATCCAATCGACAGGTTTTAGGCATGTTTACACACTTTCTTATACTGAGGCCCACCTGAGTTGGATGATTGTAATGTTCGGTGGCTTACAAGATGGTGTAGATGGACAGGGTAGATCTCATCCACATAAAGTGGTCCATCCACATCGGCGAATGGTCAGGTGTTGTATGACTCTGTGTGGTCATGTAGGCATTTTTGGAAGGAAAATAGAAATAGATGAATCCTTTCATATTCCGGATCCTCCGCTTGCCATAACTAGAGATTTTCTCGCTCGTTGCAATGTGATTGGCCACATCATTACTGACATTACCATAAGCAGGTAGTGATGATGTGGCCCAATCACATTGGAACAAACAAGAAATCCCCACTTGTGGCAAGTAGAGGATCCCGATTCACCCTTTCAAAGGAAAAATGCATGACTTTGCCTAAGCATACAGGGGCATGCTCATTGCTTCCGTGGGGTAAACGACTTTATCTATATGAAATCCACATCGTCCATCAGAGTGGAATACTTACTTTTTGACAATCACCCTGAACATCACACTGATCTAAAACTCAAGTGAGGCTCACCATAGAAAGCAATGCAATACGATGCCTAACCTATAAATTCAGGTGGTGTGGCCCATCAGAATTTCACAGCCTGATCTTTTGTTCATTGATCCTGGTAATTCGCATCAGATGAATAGATTGGGTAAATTATGGTGGGACTCACATTCAACTAATGGTGGGTCCCATCCCAACTCTTCCCCGTGGTGTAGCTTACCTGAGTGAAAGTGAGGCCCTCGGTGTGCTTAGGTTAGCTTATATCGATCTTATATTGTTTCAGCTCATGTTGTCATGGACTAATTATTTTTATGGTATTTATTAAATATTCTGAATAAAAGAAGGAAATGAGAGATTGCTGGCTCTAAAACCGATATAGACTTACATGAACCCTTGGTTCATAATTTCACATAAATAATAAAACTGAAGAATAATAAACTTTCTAAAAATGGTAAAATACATCTAAATTGACTCAAAATCCCTCTAATAACTTAAAAAGGAGTTTAATCTATAGCATGTTCTATTAAAAATAAAATTAAAAACCTAAAAATAGTAAAATTGTAATTTATTAAAAATTGTTAGTTTTGACTTTGCAAAGTTGTTCGAAAACCAATGGCTTTTGGAAATTTGGTTGACAGCTTTCTAACATCCTATATGCATGATTGTAAAGTAATAGTTGTCGAAAGCCATCATGTGCATTATGTGTTGATCAAGTGTCTTCAATCTATTGCTAAAATAGAGTTTTCAATTTGATCAACAGGGTGTCGATTCGATCGAAATGCTTCCAAAAAATCATGTTTGCTTGTTGGACGTTGTCAATTCGATCGGCAACAGTGTCGATTCGATTGATGGTCTGTCGAGTCCTGTCGATTTGATTGACAGTTTCTTCAACAATGCGCGCAAGTTCTGCGTAAGTACGAGTATTATTTCTAATTACGTGTGGAGGTAAATACATGAAAGCTTAACACTGAGAGAGCTAGGGTTTTGAAATGATTTAGGGTTTTCAAATTTGTAAGTTGTTCCATCTTGTAATTCTTCTGATATAGTTGGTTGTTCATCACTTTCTAACATATATAGTTTTTTCCCACAAGGAATGTTCACGTAAAAATTTATGTGTTCTCTGTGTTTGCTTGTTCTTTTTCATTTTTTATTGTGTTTGATTCTGTCTGAGGTTGCTTCCACGCCCATTAAGGGGTTTCAATGCCCAAAGTGGTATCAAAGAGTACTTTGGGTTATCAGATTGAATTTGAAAACATGGCATCGAGAGGATTGAATGTAAAGTTTGAGATAGAGAAGTTCATAGGTAAAATAATTTTAAACTATGGTGGTTGAAGATGAAAGTCCTCCTAGTTCAGCAAGGTTTGCAGCATGCACTCCTTGAGAAAGCAAAACATCCAGAATTTACAAAGCAAACAGATTGGGACAAACTTGATCAGAGGGTGATTAGCACAATTCAATTGTGCTTGGCCGATGAAGTTCTGTACAATGTCATTAATGAGACAACAACCATGGAATTATGAGCGAAGTTGGAGAACATCTAAATAAAATAATCACTCTACAATCATTTGTATTTGAAGAGACGATTTTATACTCTGAAGATGGCGGAAGAGTCGGATCTCTCTGAGCACTTTCAAGTCTTCAACAAACTAGTTTGCAAACTAATAAGTATGGAGGTAAAGATTAATAAAGAAAATAAATTAAGCCCTAATTTTTTAATGTCTCTCCCGAAGTCCTACGAGTATCTAGTGGAGGCTCTATGTTATGGTAGGGATACATTGGACATCAATGTCATTATCTTAGCCTTTTAGTCAAAGGGGTAGAGAAGAAATAAAGGATGCGTATGTACTGCTATGGATGCATTGTTTGCTCCGGGAAGACAGTCTAAGGGAGAGAAGAAAAAGTCGTTTATCTATGTAGAAGTTGAAGGGTAAAGGCAAGTTAAAATATTGGAATTATAGCAGGATGGGACATATGAAGGACTGTCAAAATTCTCACTACTAAAAAATTGAGCAAAGGGCACGGACTTTGAAAGTTTTTGGCTACGGATTAAATCTGTAGTAATTATGCTACAGATTTAATCCGTAGCTAAAACCTAATTGATCTTTAGCTAAAACGTACATCTTGACAATAACCTTGATGATGCTTAAGGGGCTCCATGGGGCCCATTAGAATATATGTGTTTGATCTAAGCCACCCATCAATTCTGATATATAATTTCAGTGGATGAGCCCAAAAATTATGTAGATTAAAAGTCAAAGTAGACCACACCATAAGAAATAATAAAAATTAAATTTCTATTGTTAATATGTTGTGTGGTCTTCTTACACCTTTGATCTGACTCATTTTTTGCATCAATATTTAAAATAATATTTTAAAATTAATGGACGGAGTGAATAAATAAAATACATCACGGTGGGTTGCTGAAAGTGCTTTAGAATAATATCTTTGCATTGCTGATCCCAAGCCCGGGTAAAGGAGGAGGGAGAAGGGCTTTAGAATGAAATCGTTAATTATGGAGGAGATCCTGAAAGTGCAGTGAGTATCTCTAGTTTTATGGTTTTACTTGTACATTCTTATATTGATTGCTCATGCATGACGGTTATGCTCATTCTTTCAGGTGGATGTTGCATGTGGGAGGATTAGAGCTGCATATTTCAGATTCAAGCATATGTTGTTGTCATCATGCAGATTAATTCTTCTATGTTTGGGTGCATGGCGATTAGATCTAAAATTTTGAGATTTTCATTCATTTATTTCATGGCTTTTGGTAAGATCTTCTTTAATTGTTAATTTATTTAATTTGAATGGAAGAAGGATTGATTATTCAATGCAAACTCAATTTTTTCATAGAAAATCTGCTTTTTGGATGAAATTTTTTCTTCTTTATTCTCTTCACATGAATAGAACATGACAGTGGGACTCATTCTCTGGAATAGGTATATGGGATTCAATATCTTTGCTAGATGTTCTTCTCAAGTTCTTATTTATTTATTTATTTATTTTCTTACTAATAGATGTTTGAACTTGTAAAACAGATCTAATAACAACAATGGGCCATTCGTGCTACCCAACAAGATAATTGTTGTGTGTTTTAGTGTGGAAGGCACATACTTTCCAAGTGTCCACTTGTAAGCTTCAAATGTTTCATTTTTTTTCCCAAGTACTATGAATCCATTTTGTCTTTTTGTACATGACTAAAAAGGAGAATTGCCCGGCTAAAATTAGATGATTAATAAATCTTTCTTCTGATTTTGGGAACAGTTGCACTTGGTGGTTTAAATGCTTCAAGGTAAGTGAACCTTTTTGCATCCTACTCAAAGATCTCGAATTTCCATCAAAGCACCTTTCTTAGAATTCAGATATGCTATATGATGCTTGATTGAAAGAAATGGAATTTTCTTGTTTGGCCCAGCACCGATTTTAGGTCCGCAGGTCAGTCCCGAGCCTGGATTTCCATCCTGACAAGTAAACATGTCATGTAGGGTGTATGGTAATGTATTTAATTCAGGCTCGACCCAAGCCAAGTCTAGGCCCATTTGTGGCGGTTATCATTCAGGGCTGGCTATTATTTACACTCTTAAAGTGGCTGTGATTGATGATTTTACTTAGGGCGTGTTTGGATTCACGTTTGCGGGTGTATTGTATGGTATTAAAGTATGTGATGTGACATGTATGGTGTTTGATTCGGAGTAGGCAACCATAGTATTCCACGCGCGCGAATACAGCGTGAAGCCAAAAAACTACATCAATTGTACTCTTGGGCCTAATACATCCGGACCCTTCTTCATACATCCCAAATGCCTCTCTAAGATCACTCCTCTCTTCTTCTTCCCCATGAACTTCAATCAATCTAACAAAGTCCTCAAAACCCAACATCCCATCTCCATCCGAGTCAATGGACTCGACCACCGCTTCCGACTCCTCCACCGACAGATCCTCCCCAATGGGTCCTCATGTAGCTCCGTAATTCTGCAACAGAGATCTTCCCATCTCCATTTTCGTCCAAGTAGTGGAAGATAAACACCGGCTTTATACATGTGAATGAAGCTGGGGGCTAAGATGTGAGGATTTGAAACGATGAGCGCCACGACATCGGATTCGGAGAGGCCCTTGTCTTTGAAGTGTTGGATCTTGGGCCTTAAGATGGACTTAGGATCCGCGGAGAGGAGTTTTGGAGTTGTGGCGATGATGGATTTGATGTGAGTTTCTGAGAACCCATGAGATTTGAAGAAGGTGAGGACAGAATCTGGGTTCTTGGGGGTGTGTTTTAGCATTTTGGTGACTGTTAGAGCCTTTTCTGGTGAGAGACGACATGAGTTTTTGAGGTATTGTAGGAAAATATAAGGCGGGCTTGTTTGGGAATGGGATTTTAGAAATGGGTTTTGTAGGGATTGGATCTGGAGTGTTTGGATGTTGATTTGGAGGAGCTTTCTGTAATGAAGGAAACAGAACATCCTCTTCTTCCTTTTTTTTCCTTTCTTTTTTATGAAGAAATTAAAAGAGAGAGAGAGGGGGGGGAAATGAAGGGCTGAGATGAAAACTTACAAATTTTGATTTTGATTTTTTTGCTTTCCTAATGAGTGAATAGCAGAGATGAAGAATACCCATGGCTGCATCTTGTGCATGAGCTTCTCTGCCCTCTCAGAGCTCTATACAATGTGTGGCCCTTATACATCGTTTCTAAACATTGATCTATACAAGAAGCTGTATACATGCTAGGATAATACCTCCTATCCAAACATTAGTTAATGGCATGTTTCTGATGGATGTATTCTAAAATCATCCAACGTATACACGAATAGTACCAGAATACAATGCAATACACCCAAAACATGAATCCAAACACGCCCTTAATGTATAGGTTCTGGAGTTGGGAATGAATTTTCTTTCTGCAGATGATATGAGCATGATACTTTTGGTGCAACTCCAGAAAAGATTGGGATTTGGCATGTGGGCAAAGCTGCACATAACAGCCACGCACATCGAATGAAAGGTAAAGAGATTATGAAATCTCTATTGTTGAAGTAATCAGTTATAAGATCCAGCTTTTCACCTCCATTTAACCATACCAGAATTTGAAATGGAGGCATGCAAAGATGGATTTCTTGAAATTGTACAAAGTTTCATGAGAAGTATGAATGTCATCTTTATAATTACATCTAAAAAGGGAAGTTGAACTGTCCAAAATTATGGACATCTTTGGAATTACTAAGACGTATGAATGTCATCTTTGGAATTACTTAGAAATTGCGTACACATAATTCAAATAGAAATGTCCAAAATTATGGGTCCACAGTTTCGATGTATTATGATACAGTAGTTTTACACATCAACCCAAACCAGCCCCTACAGATTCGAAAATACCCAAGTTTACATGTGATCGAATATGTGACAGCAATTGAGTTGTCAGTTTTTTTTTTTTTTTTTCTATTATACCTTTGCAAGTTGTTGTGCACAAGCTCCTCTCTGTGTGTAGGTCTTGGTGGGTGTGAAGTTTCTTTGACAGTGGCCTTTCCTTGGGCGGCTGCGTGTTTGCTTTGTTGAGGCACCTTACTTTCAGATGACAGTGAAACCTATAATCAACCATGGACTTGATGTTGCAGAACTTCCAGGGATTGCAGGATGGCTGGTAAGCTCATGTTAGAGTTCCATATGAAAATGATGATGCATCTTGTTTATTTTAAGAAGGTAGACAACCCCTTTTCCCAATGCTTCTTTGCCATTGTTTTGGCAGGATAAGATTCTCGGTGTTGCATTTGAACAGACACTGGTTGAGGTTTGCTTTGCTATTATGGTTGTTGGTCCTCCATTTGTTAAGTTTGTGATATACACCTTGAAGCTCTTAGAAACCGAGACCCGTTATAGTACACCAGGATTACAGGATTCAATGCATGCAGGCTTATTTTTGGATGATCGAGACTGTGTATCTGATGGGCCCCACCATGGATGGGGTTGCCCCAGAAATTTCCCTGCCGAGAAGATCTTAATCATTCGAAATTGGTCTATTTTCCATTTAATATGGACACCATTGCCTTGATCAGGGTTAGAGCCTTCCAATCTGGGACGTTTTTTGGGATTCCACCCTCCAAAATGTGACCCATCAGATCAACTGTCTAGACCACCAAACCAGGGAACCCACATGTACGAACTTCTACATCTCTGAAAACTATACACTAGTTGAGGGTCTAAACCTTGTGATACTCTTCATTATGCATTGTCGTGTTGACTTGTGCATATGGTAAAGAAGACTATTCCATGTGAAAGCTAAGGATTTATCTACTTGTGAAAAGCAAGTTGGGTTGTTCAGTTCAGCAATGATGATGTGGAAGCTGGAATCCTGATGACAAAACTCTCACAATTAAGATTTCAGTAATTCTTGGCAGCCAATTCCTAATTAAAGCACTCCCTTGCCGCCTAATATGCTGGTTGTCGATGTGGAGAAATTTAATTCGTCCCCAACAGGTAAACTATATATGAAGAAGAATTTTCTACATCAGGTTGTAAATTCCCTTCTACTTGCATTCCATAGATTGTTGTTGTAGAGTAAAAGCATATCCATCTCAGTAACTCTAGCCATCATGATTCAAATTGCTGCATATTTCATACTGTCGGCCAGTCTGTTCAGTTCCGAGGTCCTATCATTCATTTCCCTCCATGGATGATGAGATATGCTAGTTTGTGACTGAGGAACTCCATATAGTATTAAGTTGGTATCAGAATTCGAGCGCTTTCTTATTGGCACCTTATGGCAATCCAAATAGGTCATCAAGACATCAATGCAAAGCACCTTGGTAAGGCAATGAACTTGTGAACATTATCTTCTGTCTTCTAGGGTGTGTTTGGTCATATCAAATATAATGATATTTCATGATTAACCATTCTAATTTGGATAAAAAATATCATGAAATTTCCCGATATTTGGTGCAACCAAATGCACCCTAAGCTAGTACATACCAATGTAGATGCTTTAAAGCATGACAATAAGCATAAGCTCATGGACTTGGGAACTCTCAAGAAGATACTTTTGGTAGCTGTACCCACCAACAGTCCTGAACTATCTACCAAAAATAAGATAGATGCATAAGCTGTTTCTCTGCCATGCAACCTGAGTGTGACAACAAACAAATTATTGGCATTGCCATAAACATCGAACATGGATTTTCATCAAAGGTGAAATGCTGCACGAATCCAAAATTCAGAGACAAAGCTGCAATTATAAATGTGTGTGATGTCATCACAATCGAAAGATCGAGTTTGCCATTTGCAGTTAATGAGAGGAATATTGTGTGATTTTTCCTATATGAATTTTTACTGAATCTTGAGTCCTTTTCCAAGCGTGTGTGCCATGTAATGTAGCAGTTTTTTCTCTTTCAATTAGTAACTGAGAATTCTGATTATTTAGAATTTTATGGTGGATGAAATTTTCAGGAAGTTGGTTCTCCATGGATGAGAAACATCCCATTGCTTATGCCAGTATTGAAGAAGTGGACATGAAACCATCTGACTTAAATGGTTCGTTCCACACTGAACCACACATTAACCAAATCTTTCATTCTATTTCTGGGAGAATCTTATCTTAATAGACCCATCTTGCAGGATTGGCTGATCCGTATGTGAAAGGTCAATTTGCTCGTCACAGGGTTCGGACAAAGATTTAAAGGAAAACGCTGGCACCCAGATGGCTTGAGGAATTCAAAGTCCCAATATGTACTGGGGGTGATTAATGCAGGGGCATTTTCACACTGTGTAAGAGTTTGATTTGTGATCTTCTTTTTGATAAGTTTAAGATCTAGAGTCCAGCGTTTTCACTCAAAATGTTTTTAACATTAGTTTGAGGCATTAGGCTTCAGTTTCTTGGGTATTGCTTTTAAGTTTACTATTTACACTGCAGTCTTTTTTTCTTCCTTGCATCTTTGCTACCCATACTTGTGCAGGTCCATGTTCTAAGCATCCAATTAACTGAATGAAATTACTTATATTTTGCAGAGATTGCTCTGTAAACATCAACAATCTTAGGCGTGGGCAGAGGCACGTCAAGTGGCTGCCTCTGAGAAACATTAAAATGGGAAGGCTGCATCTAGCAGTTACTGTACTTGATCACGGAGAGGTGTATCTATTTTATTACTTTTACTTAAAAAATACTGTTAGTATTTAACCTGAACATGAACAGAATTTAAACAGGAGAGAGAGCATCTCAGTGACAAAGAAGCATCAAACAAGAAAGAAAATACAAAGTCAATGGCAAGTGAAGCTGCTCATCAGGACAGAAACGGAAGTGTAGCTTTTGAACAGGTGCCAAAAATGGCAGATGAATTTGAACCCATCAACATTAGTGGGCAACAAAAGACCAGCATATGGGTCAACACCCCAGGAACCGATGTTTCCCAAACTTGGGAGACCAGAAAAAGGGAATGAAGGTGTCCTAAAATCCAAATCTGTAGAGAGGAAAATGCTTCCAAGGATGGCCCTGGATCAATAGCAACTAAATCCTGCTACAATGATAGCAGCAATGATGAAAATCTAGAAGGAAATGGATTACGTTCCCCTGGGACAATCCAACAAAGTCTGCAGAAGATCAGTTCAATATTTCAAAGAAGTCCTAGAAATCAGAATCCCAACAACATGGAAGAGGCTATTCCAACACCACGTATCAACATCCGAGAAATCTGAGACATGACCTTCAAGAACATAGCAGACCCCAAAATGTCACAAGCAGTCGCCTTCCAATCAAACTCCGACCTCTCAGTCTACTACCGATGTGGATTTCATGGTTACCAAGACACTCTCTATGCTCACTTTCTTTTGATTGAATAAAGGATTATAATTGATTCATTATTGAATGAATGAATGATTGTAATTGAATGAATGAATAATTGTAATTGAATGAATGAATGATTATATAGGTGGTAATTGAATGAATGAATGATTATAAACTTTTTAAATGTAGGAAATAGCTACGGTTACTATCCGTAGCTATTAATCTGTCAACCGTAGCTGCTATTCAATTGAGTATATTGCTACGGATCCAACACTACCTTTCGCTACCAGTACTTTTAGCTACAGAAATATTTGCTACGAATTATATCTGTAGCTATTATAATCTATGTCTTCGGACTTAGGTTTTAGACTATTGGCTCGGTATCTACGACGACGGTCGTGCTACGGATGAAAACTGTAGCTATAAATCTATGGCTACGAATTAAATCCGTAGCCTTTTCCCAGTTTTCTACTATTGTCTAAAACCCGAAATGAGTAGAAATTAGATGATTCACCGATTGAAACCAATTCAGCAGAATCACATGAAGGAAAGAGTGGTTGTGACGTGTTGTCGATGTCCAATGTTAGTTACGGAGCATCGTACCATATGTGTCTTCATCGAAGTTGGTTCACCACATGGTGAATATAATGGTAGCCTGGTTCTTATAGGTAATGAGTATGCATGTAAAATAGTAGGAATTAGTTCAGTTCGCATCAGGATATTTGATGACGTGAAGCTTACTCTCACCGATGTGAGGCATGTTCTGTATTTAAAGAAGAATCTAATATCTTTGTAAGCTCTTGATGTACTTGATTGCAAACTCGTCGAATATAAAGGTGTCCTGAAGATTTTTAAATGAGCACTCACTGTTATGAAAGCATAAAGGAGTGGAAATCTTTACAGGTTGATCGAAAATACTATATCAGGTGGAACTGTAGTGTTTGTACTGGAGTTTACATTGGCATGTTTGTAGCATGCGCGCCTAGGCTACATAAGCGAGCCTGGTATGAAGGTATTACTCGATCGATGTTTAATTCTTCATTTTAAAAGTATTTATTTAGATATATGTGAGCATTGCATATACAGGAAATAATCGATATTGTAATTTAAAATTGAGAATGAACTAAGTTGATCAAACACATAAATCATGTTGGGGGCCACATAGTTTTTTCAATCCCTACCAGCATCAACCTCGGTACTAGAAGGGTCACTACCAAATCCGAGTTCGTCTGTTACTAACTTGGAATTGTATGGAGACGTAGGGAGGGACATGACAAGTTCGATCACCATTTTCCTTATGGAATAACTACTCCATATCCACAGGGCTCTCTAGACTCCTTACAGATATTCCTCGAATCCACGAGGGATAAAAATGAAAATAATTTGTAATAAATTGATTAATGATATAAATAAATACAATCCTTTAAATAATGAGCTCAAACCTAAGATGGAGTTTTAGACTCAAACTCCAACTAAAATACTCTAAAAATGTGACTTACTATTTATAGATGGCCACCATTCCTATTAGATGTCATGGTTTCAGCCAAAAATAGTAAGTATCCAATTTAGCCTAACCACGTTATTTTCTAATTTTTTCTAAGCCCTTTCTATATATATTTGGCATGACTCTAACGGCTCAAAAGATCAAAAGTTATACTCGAGCTAAAACTTACTATTTATAGTAAAAATGAAAATAAAAGGGACTTTTGACGGTTGATGTGATGGAATCTCACAATTCCGGCATGAGAAACCCGGCATAGTGGGTTGGTTGGCTAAAGTAGCTTCTCCTCCCTCAAAATCATATGTGATATGTTGAAAAACTCAACCCGGCTTGTCAGATACAACTATTTAAAAGTTCTGAGGATCATTTTGGCCTCCGATAGGGCCTTCTCTGGTCCATCTTTGCCATGAAAGTGCCTGCCACCTGCTCTACATTATATGGTTGCTGATTGGTTAATGGAAACGTTGATGTGGGGCCAACCAATGACATGAACAAGGTGTGACTTTTGCAGTGTAGATGCATGTTTTTCCTCGTCTCTTCCAGGCTAACCTAAAAAAGAATTATGCTCCTTTCTTCCCTTCTTCTTATGACATGATCAAGGTGTGACTTTTATCCATGTTGTCCATCCCACAAAAGTTTTGGATCAAGCTGATATCTGTGTTTTCCCTTCGGCCCGCTTTTTTGTGTGACCTTATCAACAGGTTGGATGGTAAATAAACATACCTAGGAAGTTTTTAAGGGTGGACGTTCAATCAACACTGTTTCCTATGGTGTCGTCCACCTGAGATTTTAATTTCTCTCATTTTTGGGCTCTTGCCCTAAAATGATCTACCAAAATGGATGGACAACGTGGATAAGACACAAACATCATTGTGGGGTCACAGGGGCCAGCTAGTTGGCTGATGTTGGGGTCCCTAGGCAAACCGCATCCTCCGCGTGGCAATGGAACGGGTTGGTCGGCCCAACCTACCACAGCTAGATCTCATAGGGAAAGGGCTTGGGCCCAATAAATGGTCTTAGAACTGGGCTTGGCAGGCCTCGGCCAATGATGAATTGCCCGGCCCAATCATCACATGCCACCATAACATAAAAGAATGAGCGGTGTAAAGACCGTGGTGAGCAGTTTGTACAATCCAAGCCATTAATACGATGGGACTCGTTCATAGATAGAAGATAGCACCACTGGGTTGGAAGCGGATTGGCTAATGTACCACACACCACTGATGTGGCTGGTGTGTTAACGTCACCAAGTTATGTGGGTCCCATCATGAGATATGAGTTATATCCAAACCGTCCATCTACTTGTTGAGCTCGTATTAAGGCTTGAGTCAAAAATAAGACAAATCCAAAAATAAAGTGGACCACACTGTAAAAAGCAGTGAAGGATTAAACGCTTGCTATTGAAACCCTTTCGGGGGTCACAGAAATTTTGGATTAATATTATATTTGTTTTTTTTCTTCATCCATCCAAGTCTGTGTGACCTTATGAACAGATTGGATGGAAAGTAAACATTACGGTAGGCCCTACGAATGTTTTAATAGTGAGAATCATTGTCCCACTTCTATTTGTGGTGTGGTCTACTTGATCGTTGGAAATTACTCAATTTTGGGATAAAGATCTAAAATGATCTCTCTAAATGGATGAACAGTGTAGATATGATAAATACATCACTGTGGGGCCCATGTAACTTTGATCTCCACTAAACCGTTCATACGACTCTGCGTCAGCACTCGTCTTCTCACGACACGTACCCATACCAGCTAGGTTGCTGGTGTGTGGTACACCAGCCAATCTGCTTCCTGCTGGGCTACCCGGCCCATCGTACCCTCAATCATAGGTTACAAAAATCAGGCCCATATATATATATATATATATAGAGAGAGAGAGAGAGAGAGAGAGAGAGAGAGAGAGAGAGAGAGAAGGTACAATCCGACCTCATGGGACAGATACCTCACGATAAGCTACCGTGAGGTCGAGTTGTGTGGGCCCCACCTTGATGCGTGTCGACCATCAACACCGTGCATTTGATGGGTCCCCTCTAAATTATGGGATATCCTAAAAATCATCCGTATACGGAACTCAGGTGGGCCATACCATCTAAAATCATGTGAAGACACTGTTAAAACATATAAAAGCACTTGGTGGGACCCACCTGAGTTTTGAATGTTGCTGAAACTTGGTCTGAACCCTCATTCAATTGGGAGACACATAATGGATGGGCTGGATTTTCAAACCACATCTCGATGGGCCCAAAAATTGATTATGAATGTTTTAATGGTGCACGACCCCTCCCCACTTCTGTATGTGGTGTGGCCCACACAAGTCACGGATTGACTTGATTTTAGAGATCTAGGCCCATGATGGAATGGTGCATCTGACTGATGGGGTAGATGTTTGAAACGCATCACGGTGGGGCCCACACAGCTCAACCTCATGGGACGAACTCGTGAGGCCGAGCCGAAGAACATTGGGTACCACAAAGTCAGGCTGACTCATCCACAATTAGTGGTACCAATATATATATATATATATATATATATATATATAGATTGGTATCACTAATTGTGGATGAGTCAGCCTGACTTTGTAGTACCCAATATTCTTCAAAGCGGGTCCAACCTATTCAATAACTGATCAGGGATCGATATTGTCTACACTTTACAGGTTGGACGTATGAATTTCAACATTCCTCAGTAGTAGCACAAGAAACTCGGTCATTCCAATAGTATATTTTATCATTTCAGTCATTCAATGGAATGTTTTAGCCATCCAATAGAGACTTGAATATTCTAATTTGTAAGGCCTACCATGCAATATATATAATAACAACATGATACGAAATTTCCCATAGTTTATAAAAATTAGGTGCAGATGAATTGTATGTCACATGAGGAAAAGGTGGGATTTTCCAACCATAACTAACACCAGTCCTACTACTAACCAACCATATCTAATGGATTTCGCTCTCCATTTCCAAGTCATTGCTGCCCTTCTTTCCTTAGTTCTCCTCTACAACTAATGGTTAGCAAAACCCAAGAGCAATGGAAAGAAGGCCCCAGAGCCAGCCGGTGGCGTGCCTATAATTGGCCACCTCCATCAGCTAGCGGGCCGCGACCCACTCACCTGAACCCTTGGTGTCATGGCCGATAAGTACGGCCCAGTGTTCATGCCGCGGCTTGGTACGCGTCGAACGCTCATTGTGAGTGGTTGGGAAATAGCTGAGGAGTGCTTTACTACCAATGACAAGGTTCAAGCTACCCGGCCCAAGAGCGCGTCGGGCGACAACATGAGCTATAACTATGCCATGTTCGGGTTCGCCCCTTATGGGGCCTGCTGGCGAGCTCCTATGCAACCGGCGGCTCGAGTCACTTAAGCATGTCCGAGTCACAGAGATCGACAAATGCATGAAAGAGTTATATCAACTCTGGGTGAAGAACGAACAACGACCAGTTAAGATCGAGATGAAACAAAAGTTGTTTGAGCTAAAATTCAATGTACTGATAATGATGATTGTCGGGAAGTGATTCTTCGGGGGCCATTATGGTGTCCATGATGAGACCGAGTCAATCAAAATCAGGCAACTGATGGAGAGATCATCTTATCTAAGCGGGGTGTTTGTTGTATCCGACGCACTTCCATTCCTTAAGTGGATGGATTTGCAAGGCCATGAGAGTGCCATGAGGGGAATCGCTAAGGAACTTGACACTCTCATCTCAAGTTGGCTGAAGGAGCATCGTCACAAGAGGGTATCAGGTGAGACAGACGGCGAGCAGGATTTTATGTATGTAATGGTGTCGATCATGGAGGACGCCCACATCTCTAGCTACGATCCTGATACCATTATCAAGGCAACTTCACAGGTACATTCATAAACTACATATTCGAGTGTCAATACGTTGTAGAGCGGGTCACGGGCACTTTCATGGCCAAGATGGATCAGAAAAGGGCCTATCGGAGACAGAGATGATCTGGACCATCAGAACTTAAAATGGATGTATCTCGCAAACCGGAATGAGTTATCGGATATACCATATATGATTTTGGGGTAGGACAAGCTAACCCTATGCCGGATTGCACATGCCGAATTTGCAAAATGCCATCAGATTGACAGTCAAGTTCATGCTTTAATTTCATTTTTACTATTTATAGTAAGTTTTAGTTTGAGTAGGAGTTGCGTCCCAAATGCTTAGAATAATTAGGAGAATAGCATGGTTGAGCCAAGTAGGACACTTATTATTTTTGGCCCGAATTCTAGGAGTTTTATTTATAGGATGAGTTCGAAACTTCTTCCTAGGGCTTATCTTTTTATTTAAGAGGTTGTAAGGCATATCTACGAGGAGTCTATTATCTTATTAATTAAAAGGTTGTAAGGCGTATATGTGAGGAGTAAGTTCTGTAGATTTGGAATAGTTATCCTACAGTGCTCAACCTCACATCCTTCCTTGCGTCAGAATTTGAGCATATATCTAAAAGATTTTCCTAATGCTAACACATGTTTCGCCACATATGGTTCTTAAGCTAAATCATTTCAATGACAACGTGTAGATCCACATCGAAGCTGGGACGGACACGACTGCCGTCGCCCTCTCATGGGCCGTCTCCTTATTAATAAACAACCCAGACGTTTTGAAGAAGGCCCAAGATGAATTGGACATCCATATCGGCAAGGACAGAAATGCAGACGAATCAGATATCAAGAACCTGACATACCTCCAAGCAATCGTCAAAGAGACTCTACGGTTGTACCCACCAGCACCGCTTGCAATACCACACATGGCCATGGAAGACTGCCAAATAGGCGGCTACCACGTCGCAAAAGGTACACATGTGATGCTGAACCTCTGGAGGGTGCATCGAGACCCATCTGTATGGTTAGACCCATCCGAATTCCGACCTGAGAGATTTCTGACCACTCATGTGGGAACTGATGTTAAGGGCCAGAATTTTGAGCTGATCCCATTTGGGTCAGGTCGACGATCGTGCCCTGGAATGTCACTTGCCCTTCCGGTCTTGCACTTGACATTAGCCCGCCTACTTCATGGCTTTGATTTGTCCCATTGGGTGGGCCTATCGACATGACTGAAAGATTACACATTACCCTTAACAAATCAAGCTCATTGGAAGTGGTCTTCACCCCACGGCTCCCTTCAAAGCTCTATGTGTAGTAGAGTGCCAACAAGATCATTTTTAAGCATGTTTGAACTTGTCATGAGAGAGTTTTCTTGATTTCTTTGACCTTTTTGTACTGTTTCTTACAATAATGATATTTTTTCTGTTCTCAATAGGTTGGATGGACAGATTACAACTCTTCTTAAGTGGTGTGACCATGCTGGTATTAATGCACTGGACTGCGTCACAACAATAGTCAAGAGTATTTAGGCCAGTGTAATAGTGGGATAGATAATCTCTCGAGAAGTCCTTGTGTTGCACCCCTCTTTCTCAGCTTCTTTAAAATATATATTAACTATGGTGGGAACTTTGGGCCCACACGATAGTGGGCCCTAAATGGGCCTAAATTGGACTGATAATGGGCTGGGTTTGGGCTTGGCTAGGTTATGCCTTAACCCAAGACACTTTTGACAGAAGGCCCAAGCCCACCCTAAGGCCAGGATGGACCTAGCAATACAGGCTCAAGCCCAAGCCCAAAACTTGGTTTGGCTCAGGTCTAACCGGACCCGGCCAAAAATTGGTTGGGCCCTCTCATTTCTTATTTGAACGTTTTTTTACTTTATTAATCAAGTGTACCATACTTGTACAAAGAAACTATGATAGGCAACTTGTGGATTAATTAGCTTATCTTAAGTAATTTAGGAGCTGTTTGGATCTTAAGTTACTTAAAATAAGCTCCTTGTGCCTCAAGTAGCTTATCTTAACTTCTACTTATTAAGTAGATAAGTATATTTGGTAAACAACCTACTTATCAGTTTCTCTTCTCTTTCATCTCTCCTAATGCCTCTTTTCACCACATATGAAAAGTATAAAAGCTAAAAAAAATTAGTTAAAGTGATTAAGTAATTCTAAGTAAAAAAGTTGTGTGTAATTAATTATAAAGCAAACTAAATTATCTAAAATAAGTTACTTATCTACTACCGTAAGGTTTTTTTTTTTTTTTTAAAGCAATTTATTTGGTGGTATCCAAAGGGACCCTTAATGATTAGGGTCTTACAAGAGGAGGATTTAAAATAACTAAATAAAACCTCTTAATTTTAACACAATGGGCCTGTGATATGATGCCTAAGTCAATGGTTCTTGGTTGAAGAAAAGCTTTGATGCCCATGAAGAGTTTGTCAAATGATACACAAGCATTGATAATCTCAAATTAAAATGTTCAAACGTCAGGACATGTTTTAGACCATTCATGTAACCGTCATTATACTGAATCATGGCTTTGAATCAACCATTGAAATTCAACAAACAGATCTTCATAAAGAAAATAAAAAATTAATGAATTAATATCATTTTAGGCTTATAAACCATCGGATAGTCTAAATTAAGTAACAATTGCGCTACATCTCCAAAAGCATGTGTTCATGTATCATTCATCATATCCCATGAAAGTATCAAATGAGTCATTTGATAGTCTCTTGTAAAGCTTGCATGGTACACAATTCAGTATTCAGATTGTATAAGTGGGGCCATGGCTTACTTTTATGGCCCACCTAATGCTTATTTTAATATAAGAATTAACTCAAATTTTATTGAGATAAGTTCAATATACTGATCCATCTTAAATAAAAGTCCCTATATATTCTTCAAAGATTTTATTAAAGGCTTCTGTAAATTATTTAAAGATTTTATAAAATTTATCTTTTAAAGTTATTTTTGATGTGATTACTTTATTATATATCTAAAACACTTTATAAGTTATCCAAACACGACAATGATTTCCTCGTAAATGGTAACACTTTTGAGACGTGGATGTGATGGCTACATAACAGTGGCCCCAACCCATGATTCAGATTCTGCTGTAACGGCTCTAGATAGATGTTGGTGTTTGGGCCTACCATGATTTATGTATTTTATTGATAGTGTCCATCTCTTCTATCAACTCATTTCAAGTTATGATCTAAAAAATAAGAAAGATCCAAATCTCAGGTGGATCAGCTTTAACAATGTTGAATGAACCCGGGTCATAAAAGCTTTGAAATTGTGTTTCCCTTCATCCAGGTCCGTGTGACTTATGAGGGGAAATAAATAATACAGTGGGCCCTGAGGCTTTTTTAACTGTGGTCGTTCAATGACACCTGTTCCTTGTGGTGCGGTCCACCTGAAATTTGGCTCTGCGTCAAAATGGGAAACGGATTGGCTACTCCCCTGCCACCAGGCCGGTGGCTGATGGTCGGTGTTATGTGAGCCGCACCATGATGTATGTGTTTCATCCATGCTGTTCATCCATTTTTACAGATCATTTTAGGGCTTGATCCCAATAATGAGAGGGATATAAATCTCAGGTGGAACACACCACGAGAGAACAATAGTGATTGGATATCCACCATTAAAATCCTCCTAAAGGCCCTCTGTACTGTTCACTTGACATCTAATCTGTTGATTAGGTCATATAGACCCAGATGAAGGGAAAAAAACAAAGATCAGCTTGATCCAAAATTTTATGTCCCCTAAAAAGTTTTTAATGGTCCACGTTCATTCAACACTGTTTCCTGTAATGAGGTCCAGTTGAGATTGGGATATACCTCACTTTTGGTGTCGTACCGTAAAATGATCTAGAAAAATAGATGGACCGCATGGATGAAACACATACATCATAGTGGGGCCCATAGAGCACCGACCACCAGCCATTGGCTGTGGCAGGGGAGTAGCCGATCATTTTCCCTTAAAATGAGCTGGCAAAATAGATGGACGGCATGGATGAAACACATAAATTGGCCTACAGCACCGACCTTGGTACTGGAGGGGTCTCTACCGAATCGCAGTGCTAGGAGAATCAGCTCCTTGTGCAAACGTTGTAGAGAAACCACGCTCTTCTTGTAGGTCCTTCATTCATTCCTTCCCGCGAGCGGAGGCAAGAAAAAAAACTAACGTGCGCCGGGGGTGGAGAGAAATATGCGAAATGCAAGGTCTCCATCATCAGCAGCAGCAGCTCGCAGCGCTCCTGTCCGTCGCCCTCCCCAAAGACGATTCCTCCTCTCCCTCCGAAGACGACGATTCCTCCCGACTCACCGCCCTCAACTCACTCCACCGAGCAATTCTCTATCCTCCTAACTCGCTCCTCGTCTCTCACTCATCCTCCTTCCTCTCCCAGGGTTTCTCTCAGCTCCTCTCCGACAAGTACGATCCTCTCTCTCTCTCTCTCTCTATTGATTTCAGATTCTATAGGAATTTCTGCGTATGTAAGCGTTTGGATGAAAAACCGAATCGAATCGTGATATTTAATTCCATATAGAGGAAATGACCTAAATTCGAGATTTGCCTTCACTTTTTGTTGTAACGAGGAAGTTTTTCGTGAATTGGAATTACTTTCCTTTTCAAATTCAACTCGAAAGTACTGTATATTGCGATTTGGTCGGTGGACCATTGGTATGAGTCCGCTTTATTGGAGTGATTTCATGATTTGATTTTGGTAGTGCATCCAAACACGGACTTAAATTTCAGTTTTGACTCCTTTTTTTTTTTTTTTTTTTTTGTAAAATACTTTGGTGTTGTCCCCTCTATTAAAGTCATGAATTACAATTGAAGACCATGGTGCTTAAGAATGCAGCCCAATTTTTTAATTTTTGTCTTAATTTGGGGTGTGTTTGGTTGCACCAAATATCATGATTCACGAAATTTCCATCTTATTTGGTGCAAAATATCATGAAATTTCATGTTCGTTGGTAAAACATAACGCACCCTAAAAGGCGACACAAAAATAAAATAAAATCCTTGTTTTTGGATAAAGGTGGGCGGTAGCACTACCACAAAATACTTTATTCATAATCATAATCATAATACTATATTGATTTAGAAAAAATATTTAGATCAAGGAAGAGGGGCACGTAAGAACCTTACCTCCGAGAGAAACTAAACAATGCCAAAGCGACGAAAATGGCATAAAATGGAACATTGTGAAAATGACTGTTAGGAGTGAAGCAAGGTGTTCCGTATCCGTTACGATATGACCGTAAAGGCCGATACGTATCGGTAACGGCTGTGATTGTCAAGCGATACGAGGGTGAAACGGGGTCGTTGGTTTTTTTGGACCATATTGGCAATGTAAAACGATCAGCAGCCTTGTAACAATTGAAAATTGACCACTTTTTTTTCTATTTAAATTCACTTTTCTCCTTATTTTTTCACTTTTCTCATCTCAAAAACTTTCTTAGATCATTCTGGAGTAAATTTTGACCACTCTTACTGATATAAACCCGAAAGGGAAAGCAAATAAATCAATAATAAAATAAAGAGATTGCAAGAAAAGACCCAACAATCCTCTAGCCAAATGTCAAAGATCACGAATGCAAGAATATTAATCAGCTTGTCTTATTCCATAGGCTATAACCCCTATTTATAATCAAACCTTACAATCCGTAATAAAAGCTATAGAATCTAAAAATCTGCAAAAATAAGAAAACACCTAAATAACTAAGCATTCTAATTTTTTATTTTTTATTTATTTTTTATTTTAAGCCTAAAATAAGAAGATACTAGATAAGAAAAAATCAAAAATTATTCTCCTGCTTAATATAAAGATATAAAATAAAGAGGAAATTTCCTAATCGAGATATTTGAAAGAAAATAAAATTAGAGATGAGCTAAAAAAGAAAAGTGAGCATTTTCTTGTGCCCATGTGCGGAGTGTCACGTGAGATGCGGGCCTTTTCTTCAAATCTGGATCAATCGGCACATGTGGTCATTTGGTCACATCACTTACTATAGCTTTTAGGATTAAAATAGTAGATTGAGGAGATTTGGGCGAATAGAAGCTCTAAGGGCCTTTTTTTAAAATAAAAAATTGTATTCATGCCTTTTTTCCAATCTCTAATTCTAATTCTTGATTTTGATGTATAACCATTAAAGATACATAACCATGTTCATAAATTCACCAGACAACCCGATATACCACTCTCACAAAAGAGTGGACCATTACACTATCATAAATATGTTCAAGGTAAAAAAATGAATACATATTTAGAGTATTTACATTATTTTGGATTTTCTAAACATTTTTCTAGAAGATTTCGGGCAAACAAAAAGTCAACCATTACGGGGTCATAATGGTCATTACGCCCTGTATTGGCCGTTAAGGTCGATACACGTATCGATAACGGTGGTGACTGTTATGGCCACCGTTATCGATACAAAATACCTTGGGGTGAAGTCTTTCAACGTATGTGGAAATCAAACGGTAATTACTGCCAATAGGAGTGTCCACAATGAACCAAACCATGCTAAAATAAATCACGCAAAGAAAGTAGATAAACAAACCACCACCAAGGTTTATATGGAAAACCCTTCAATGTGAAGGAAAAAACCATGGGCAACTTTGAGAGACATCCACTGTGAGAGATAGAACAATGCTATGTTCTTCTCAAGTTTTTGCCCAAAACTTGAGGTCTTACATGAATAGGGAAGCAAAAGTTACCTCTTTGATGGTTCAACAAAAACCCAAATCTTTCTCAATGATTTTCCAAGCTTGGATGCAGAAGAAATTGAGCCTCATGGAAGAACAAGCTGCAACAAATTCCCAATTGTGGCAAGAAGAAGAAAAACAACCCAGAAAATGCCTATTGGAGCTTGTCCTTATGTGCCAAAGTGAAAAAAAAAAAAAAAACCGTTGCTCCTTTCTCTCTCTTTTGCTATTTGGATTGGTGGTCCCTAATGTGGAAAAGAAAGCATTTACTGTAGATGTGACATTTTCCACCGATTTCAGCAATAAATAACCTGTGGAAAACTGTTTTCTTATACACGGTTTTTCTCAAAAATGGTGTTTTCTTTTTTCTCCAAAAAACTTAATGATCCTCTGAGAGACTGATTTCATTTTTTGACCACTAACCGTTAACATATCCATGGAAATCACGGACAAACAACCCTTTTAGGTTTTTTTTTTTTTCCTACAGGTTTCCTTATTCACTTTTTCTTTTCAACACTGATGTTTTCCTTTCAAATCTACTTTTGTCTTCAACTAATCCAAACAGGCCCTTAAGAAAGATCCCACTTCTCTCTCTCTCTCTCTCTCTCTCTCTCTCTCTCTCTCTCTCTCTCTCTCTCTCTCTCTCTCTCTCTCAAGGTAAAGAATTATATTAAAAAAGCCTGGAGGCAAAAGAATACAAAAAGAGGAAAACCAGAAAAATGAAACCTACAAACTGAAAACAGAGCAATACACCCTTTAACCAGGATTCAGTCCCTTAAACTTACAAACATGAAGACTTAAGCCATAGGCCATAATTTCCTCGAATGCATTCATTCCTAATTTTATCCTTGTCTTGCCACTCAACCCTAAATCCCGTCAAACTAAAACATAGATTGTGTCCTAGCACTTGATCGCCTAATCTCAACCCTAAAAAAGTCTAGACAGTCATAAAGCAACCAAGTCCTACTCCTATTCAATAGAAAGAAAAACCCAAAGATTATCTCACATTTTCTTCAAGATAGGGAGTTTAAAAACCCAAACATATATATATATATATATATATATATATATATATATAGTAACTCTCAAGTCCAACCGGTTGGACCACAAGTTACAGTCCATCCGGCTGATAACTTCTAACCAGTTAAGAGCAGTGACATCCAACCCCTCAAAAGGGTTGGCCCAGCCATGACAATCGCCTAGTTCAAAAATCAGACCCATTTACTCATTGGGCGGACCACAACATAGAAAACAATTTCTAGCCATTGATAAATAGAAAATTACAAGTGTGGTTCATTTGAAAAGTGGATGTGGCTGATTTTTGCTGAATGTGATCCTCATTATAGGGCCAACCTATTAGACAGGTTGGATATTGTACACGTAGGTTTGAAGTAATTTGCTGGGTGGACTGTAATTTATAATCAACAAGTTTTTATATATATTTATATATAGGGAAATGGTGCTATAAGGTCGGCCTCATGGAAACTTCCCATGAGGTTGAGCTGTGTGGGCCCCACTGTGATGTGTGTCGAACATCAACACCGTCCATTTGATGGGTCCCCTTTAGATTATGGGATATCCCAAAAATCAGCCGTATACGGAACTCAGGTGGGTCATACCATCTAAAACCATGTGAAGACATGCCTAAAACATATAAAAGCACTTGGTGAAGCCCACCTGAAATTTGGATGCGGCTGAAACTTGGTCTAACCCCTCATCCAAGCGGGACACACAACGGATGGGCTGGATTCGTGAACCACATCTCGGCGGGCCCAACAAATGATTATGAATGTTTTACTGTGAGGGTAACCCCTCTCAACTGTTGTATGTGGTGTGGCTCACCCAAGTCATGGATTGACTTGATTTTTAAGCCCGTGGCCCACCATGGAATGGTGCATCTCACTGATCGGGTAGATGTTCGACATGCATCACGATGGGGCCCATATAGGTTGACCTCATGGGAAGTTCCCATGAGGTCGACCTCATAGTACCATTTCCCATACATATATATATATATATATATATATATATATATAGCGGAACGCTCACCTGCGAACCAATTCGCACGAACTACCTACGAACTTTTTTGAGAACTCATCATATCTGATGAGTCTCGAAAATCTGAATGGTCCACGTGAAGCAGAACCTCATAAAACCCCCTGGTACCAATTTTTACTTTGAACCAAAACTTCGGTGGGCCATAAAAATGCAAACAGTTTCTTCCCTTGATTTAAATTTCTCTTTGCTATGGCCCACCAGAATCTTAGATCAGGGTGACAATTCACCCCCGAAGGTTTCATGGGATTCCGCATCTTATGGACCGTTCGGATTCGACACCCATGACACGTGTGCAAAGATGTGCACGTACGTAGGTGCGTGGGTCAGCATGCCACTTGTGCAGACCTTTTCTTTTTGGTCCATTTTGGGGGTTGTTCTGCATAACATAGCTTGAGTCGCTTGACAGCCTTCAATCGCTCCTTACATGTAGACAACCCCCACCCTTTCTCAAGGAGAAAAAGACAATAGACCTGTATCCCACTTTTTTCTTGAGGAGAATAATAAAAGACCCACCCACCAAAGCAAAGTAAAAAAACACCGCTGTTACTGGAGACATAGGCAACGTTGTTTGTTGGGTGGAGATACATAAAAGCCAAATGGCAGTCGTAAAAGAAAGGTAAGAATAGAGTTTATTAGATCTTAGCAACTCCTAAAGACATACATGTTTTTATCATCCCATTATTCCTTTTGTCTCTCTGATTATATTAAAGCAGTGTATAAGAATTCCTGATTGTCTACGATTTTTTGCAGGTCTTACTCAGTGAGGCGGTTAGCTGCAATTGCATATGGTTCTCTGTGTTCTGTAGTGTGTTCAAGCCCATTGGCATCAAATGGGCGGCAAAACCATGTTATAACAGGGGGTTTGGCTGATCGATTCATTGCTTGGGCTTTGCCCTTCCTTAGAGATGTTAGTGCTGGAAATGGGATGGTTGAATTGGCATTGGAAGGCCTCCGTGAATTTCTTAATGTTGGAGATGCTAGCGGAATTGAACGATATGTTTTGCCTATTCTCAAAGCCTGTCAGGAACTTCTTGAGGATGAGAGAACCTCCTTGAACCTGCTCCATCAACTTCTGGGTCTCTTGACTTTAATCTCTTTGAAGTTTGGTCGGTGCTTTCAGCCCCATTTCGTCGACATTGTAGACCTGCTTCTCGGATGGGCATTAGTACCAGACCTTTCGGAATCAGATAGACGCATTATAATGGATAGTTTCTTGCAGTTCCAGAAGCACTGGTTGAGTAACTTGCAGTTTTCACTGGGATTGCTGTCAAAATTTTTAGGCAACATGGAAGTTCTACTTCAGGACAGCAGTTTGGGGACCCTGAAACAGTTCCGGAGATTGCTGGCTCTGCTGTCTTGTTTCTCTACAGTTTTGCAGGTCACTGCTTCTGGTATGCTAGAAATGAATCTACTAGAGCAAATCCGAGAACCCCTTACCAGGATGCTTCCTCAGTTGTTGTCATGCCTCTCTATGGTTGGCAAGAAATTTGGGTGGTCAAAATGGGTAAGAGAATGCTGGGGGTGCTTAGTTCTATTGGCTGAAATATTGTGTGAAAAGCTCGCCACGTTTTATCCAGAGGCTTTTGATATCTTGTTTCAATGCTTGAGAGAGGACAATGCTGTTCCCACTGGAGGACTTGGCAAGGTTCCTTCCTCCCAGGTGCACGGGGTGCTAAAAACAAACCTGCAATTGCTATCTCTTCAAAAGCTCGGTCTCCTCCCATCATCTGTTCAGAAGCTACTGCTGTTCAATTCGCCATTATCCCAGCTGCGTTTGCATCCAAATCACCTTGTGACGGGAACGGTAGCTGCCACTTATCTTTTTTTGCTTCAACATGGGTGTGATGGAGTTGTTGGACAGGCCATTTCATCTTTGATTGCAGAGTTGGGGTTACTGAAAGGTATGCTTGAGAAGAAATGGAATAATGGGAATGTTCAGCTGTCTAACATAACCGATAATTCCAATGGGAAGTTGTCGAATAGCCAAGGGTATTCGGACATTGAGTTGGTTGCTTTGGTTAAATTCGATTTGAAAATCTTGCTAAGTTGTGTTGGCTCAAGTACTGGTGGGAGTATGCTCGACCAGATGGACGTTACTGCTTCTCGCCATGAGGGGTCAGCGAAGCTTGCATCTTTTATTTTTGAAAAGTTGAATCCTTTTGAGTTCCCCATTCAAGGTTGTGTGGAGTTGCAAGTGCATGTCGTGAGGACATTGCGTAAGCTCAGCGAAGTTGAATACTTGAGTAAATCTGCTATGAGTAAAAATTCTCAGAAGATGGCCTCAGCTGATATTGATTTCAATAATGGGCATTATTTTGTTATTCTTGAGTATTTGAGGAAGTATAGTACATATATCGTTAGAGCTCTCGATGCTTCTTCTCCCCTCACAGTTAAACTAGAAGCCCTAGAATGGATCCGTAGCTTTTGTGGGTCCATCATAACTATGAATAAGGAGTTGAATATGACCAATTATTTTTCTGAAGTGCGTGAATATGTCAGTATCAACAATACTATGCTTTTCTCAGTTTTGGATGCAGCATCGGATAGAGAGTTGAAGGTGAGGTCTCATGTCGCAACCGTCTTGGAATTACTTCTGCTTGCAGGGCTTATTCATCCTGGAAAATTTTACTCTGTAACAGAAGCTATCCTTGAAAGACTTGGGGATCCGGACAGTGCTATAAAAAATGCATTTGTGAGGTTACTTTCGATTGCCTTGCCCATTACAATTTATGAATGTGGTGCTTTCGAGGATGAAGTTGGTAGTCCTTGTAGGCATGGTGGTATTGGGTCATCAGTCAATAGACCATGCTTGCACTGGAAGCAAGTGTTTGCACTAAAGCAGCTGCCCCGGCAACTTCACTCACAGCAGCTTGTATCCATTTTGACTTACATTTCACAAAGGTGGAAGGTTCCTCTTTCTTCATGGATCCAACGGCTTGTTTTTAGCTGTCATGCTGCTAAGGACTTTGTTTCCAGTCAGCTAGAAGAAACGGGAAGCCTTAGTGCCAATGGTCTATGGATGGATTTAAAAGTAGATGGGAATGTGCTGGATAAGGTTTGCTCGGTAAACAATCTGGCGGCTGCTTGGTGGGCCATACAGGAAGCAGCCCGACACTGTATTTCAGTTCGCCTTCGGACCAACCTTGGTGGACCCACCCAGACGTTTGCAGCTTTAGAACGGATGCTTTTAGATGTGGCACATGTGCTTCAGCTAGACTCCGAACAAAATGAAGGCAACTTGAATATCAGCTCTTCCAGTGCTCACCTGTTGCCAATGCGGTTACTGTTGGATTTTGTTGAAGCTCTGAAGAAAAATGTCTATAATGCTTATGATGGGTCTTCTGTCTTACCATGTGCACCCCGCCAGAGTTCCTTGTTCTTTCGGGCGAACAAGAAGGTCTGTGAAGAGTGGTTTTCACGCATGTGCGAGCCAATGATGAATGCTGGATTGGCACTGCAGTGTCATGCTGCTACTGTTAACTACTGCATGCTACGTTTGCAAGACTTTCGAAATCTAGTTGTGTCATCTTTGAAGGATAAATCCCGCACACAAGTAGCTGACAATCTCCATAACCTTAAAACCCGATTCGCGGGAGATGTCTTGCGGATCCTAAGGCATATGGCCTTGGCCTTGTGTAGGAGTCATGAACCAGAGGCTTTGATTGGTCTTCAAAAATGGGTGGCGATGACATTTTCACCATTGTTTGTGGAGGAATCCCAGCTCATCCCTGGCCATACTGGAAGCTTGGGACCTTTCTCATGGATCATTGGACTTGTCTATCAGGCACGGGGCCAGTATGAAAAGGCTGCGGCCCACTTTTATCACTTGCTCCAGACTGAGGAAGCACTCAGTTCTATGGGTTCTGATGGCGTACAGTTTGCTATAGCACGTATCATTGAGAGTTATACTGCAGTATCTGATTGGAAGTCTTTGGAAACATGGCTTCTAGAGCTACAGGCACTCCGGGCAAAGCATGCTGGGAAAAGCTATTCTGGTGCTTTGACAACAGCTGGGAACGAAATGAATGCAATCCTTGCTTTAGCGCGCTTTGACGAAGGCGATACTCAAGCAGCATGGGGCTATCTTGATTTGACTCCTAAAAGCAGCAATGAACTTGCACTCAATCCTAAACTCGCTTTGCAGAGAAGCGAGCAGATGCTTTTGCAGGCAATGCTTGGAAGGGAGGGGAAGCTAGATAAGGTATCTGAGGAAATGGGAAAGGCCAAGTTGATGCTGGAGGAGGCTCTGTCTGTCATTCCCCTAGATGGGTTGACTGAGACCGCAGCTTATGCCACCCAGCTTCATTGCATTTTTGCTGTAGAAGAAGGTTGCAGGACTAATATACAAGGTGACACAAAACAAAATCCATCTCTTTTAAGTTCATTACGCCAAGTTGTGGAATTGCCATTTAATACAGTTCATCAAGACTGCAGTTCGTGGTTAAAGGTTTTGCGGGTCTATCGCACTATCATGCCAAACTCACCTGTAACTCTTCAACTCACTCAGAAACTGATTGGGTTGGCTCGCAAGCAGAAAAATTTCATGATGGCCCATCGTTTGAACCAGCACCTCAAAAATCATCTCTTGGCTGAAGGGGAGTATAATTTGCTTACTAAAAATTTGCAGTATGAGAGCATCCTACTTATGTATGCAGAGGATAAGCAAGAAGATGCTCTGATGAATCTGTGGTCATTGGTTAAAACTTATATGTTGTCTCCAACAATGATAGTTTCAGGCACTGATAAGACACTGAAGGCCAAGGCATGCTTGAAACTCGCAACTTGGTTGAGACGAGGGTATTCGAGTAGGAATTTCCAGGATGTTCTTCAGAAGATGCATTCCGATTTCACAGAGGTCAAGAAATCTGGTGCTTCATCCCTCGACGGCGATGATAACTTAACCTCCAACATGAACTGTGGTCTGATACTTGAGGAAGTTGTGGGTATGGCCACAAAAATTTCTTCTATTCTTTGTCCCATGATGGGCAAGTCATGGCTTTCTTATGCCTCTTGGTGTTATAGTCAAGCCCAAGTTTCCCTTTCTATTCCTGATACTGCCCTCCACTCTTGCACTTTGTCTCCTGTTCTTCTTCCCGAACTTCCGTCAGACAGGTTTCGGCTGACGGAAGAAGAGATATCAAGAGTGGAAGCAATCATATTGAAGCTTTTCAGTAACAGTCGAGATTTGGAGGATGCAAATGATGCTGGTGAAGAACATATTATTTGGCCTGGGTCTGCCGAGCATTTGAAAAATGAGGCTTCTGTGAAGGCTTTGGTGCAGAGTGCAGTATATTTGATTGAAGCAGCAGCTGGGGCGCCTGCAGTGGAAAGCTCCAATGGTGAATTCCCATCTGCTGTACTAACTTCTCAGTTGCAGATGTCTTTCCTCCATGCAAATGCTGGCGTAGAGAAAGCTGGCATCTTAGCTTCAATTAGTGAGCTGGTTGATGTTTGGTGGTCGTTAAGGCGGAGAAGGCTCTCGCTCTTTGGACATGCTGCTCATGGATATTTGCAATTCCTTTCTCATTTGTCCTCCAGACTTCAGGGGAGTCGGGGGGCAAGCTCTCATCTTGATTTCACAAAGCAAAAGGCTGGAAACTGCACTCTCAGGGCATCGTTGTATGTGCTACATATTCTTCTGAACTATGGAGTAGAATTAAGAGATACACTTGAACCAGGTCTTGCCACAGTTCCTCTGCTGCCATGGCAGGTAGGAAATGGTATACAGTTTGGGGAAGTGCTTCAATTTTAAGAACAGAAGTTGAGAGGCCGGATCGAGTGTACATCATGTGCCTTTAGTAAATGATATCACTCGTATAACTTGGAAGATTGGCAGATGCAACAATTGATCTGGACTGGCCAGCCAACTGACAGGCCACCTCATGGATGGGCCAATGGTCTATTTTTGCAGGGTTTGCTGTTTCTAACCATTCAATCTCGATCACTATAATGTTTTCTGGACCATAGTTGTAAACTCTTCTCGACCATTAAAAAATGGGTCATTGGTCTACAGTTATGAGATTTCAATTGCCTTTATGATTTGGCTATAGCTCATCCAGGAAGTGGTCCATTAATTGGATAGTCCGAGCTCTCACCAAAGTGCATCAAACAATGGTTTTGGGGGAGGGGGTTATACCATTTACTTGACACACGCTATATCCTAAACCATTGTTTAATAATATGTTCACTCTCTTTTTTTTTTCCCTATCCTGTAGGAAATTACACCCCAGTTATTTGCTCGGTTAAGTTCTCATCCCGAGCAAGTGGTCCGGAAACAATTGGAAGGCTTGTTGATGATGCTGGCCAAGCTATCTCCCTGGTCTATTGTGTACCCTACACTTGTTGATGTAAATGCTTATGAAGGGGAGCCTTCAGAGGAGCTTCAACACATAATTGGCTGTTTGGTAATGTGACTTGTTTTCAAGAGATCTTTTATAGTAATTTTCTTAACATTGGTTATGTAATTTGCTTATCATTGGTCCCATTAATGTTTCAAGAGATCTTTTATTGTGTTTTTGTTACAAGAATTGGATCAATAACTTATCTTGTCATCGTCGTCATTGTCATCGTCGTCGTCGTCATCATCATCATCAAAGCTTTATCCAACTAATTGGGGTCAGGTACATGAATCGCGTTCTGCCATTCCACTCCGTCAAGGACCATATCCTCAGTTACTGTTGGTCATTAAATCTGTTCTTACGACCTACTCTTGCACTTTTAGAGCCTTCAACTTGAATCAACTCACACCTTCCAACCGGTGCATTCTTGATCTCCATTGCACATGGCCAAACCATCTAAATCTACTTCCCACATCTTTTACCTACTGGTGCTACTCCTAAGTTCCCTCGAATGCATTCATTTCTAATTCTATCCTTCCTTGCTTTGCTACTCATCCATCTCAACATATTTATTTCAGCTACACTAATCCTATGAATATATAGTTCCTTAACTACCCAACATTCTGTCCATACAGCATAGCTGGTCTCCCCTTTAGTTTGATTGGTTTGCGGAGATCACATAAACTCCAGAAGCACATCACCAGTTCATCCACCAATCTCTAATTCTATGGGTAACATCCTTCAATCTTTCCGCTCTCGTGAATTATTGATTCAAGATATAGAAAATGGTCATTTTTGGGGTACTTGTTGGTCAGCAATCTTAACTAAATCCCCGTTTCCACTCCTATTATTACTAAAATTGCATTCCATATACTCTATTTTACTCTGACTGATTTTGAAACCTTTAGATTCTAAAGCATCCCTCCATAATTCTAGCTTTGCATTTCCCCCCTCCCTCATCTTCTCAATCAAAATTACGTCATCTGCAAACAACATACGTCATCTGACCTCTTTCTGTAAATTCTTCATTAACTCTTCTACATAACTGTTATCTTGTTATCTAGTTCTAAAATTGCTTTTGTATGACAAAGTATCAATGTTCTCTCTTCTAAACAATTCTTGTTATTGACCTTTTTCAATTAATATCGCATCACACTCATACTTGCCATTGAATTAACATTGGATCAATATTTTGTACATTCAACTTGATGCTGGAGGACGAGTTAAGCTTGTTACCCTTCATCTTAGCTGATCAGGAATCTTGCAATCTTCACTGGTCAAAGTCCAAATCCTGAGTCCATGATCAAACTATCTTTTACTTGCTTCAGCAGTGGCTATTACAATCTGGAGTTCTCTTTCAACCTTTATTGTTGGTTAACTCGTTGATAATTTTGTCGGAAATGGTTTATTATAACTAGACTTATCCCGAGTAAATTTATTCCCTCATTGATTATTCCTTTCATAGAGCTCTACTCTGCGCATGTGCGCGCGCACACACGTGACCACTTTAGACAGCCACATGTGCATGTGGAACATCTGAGGGGTGCATCTGGTGGGTGCCACTCTGTAGATGACTTGACCAAAAAAGAGGCCTACCAAACTCATCAATTGCACGATTTTCCAAGTATCGGTATTGCTACAAGTTTTGTTGGTCGAGGATATGGAAGCAATATCGATATCATCGATAATATGTCGATAACTAGAAATGCAGGGAAATATTGGAGAAATATGGGGAAAACGGTGGAATTTTTTTAGTGAAACCTCAGGAGATGTTAAAATACACATATTTGCATATTTAGGAATAAAAAATTGCAAAAAGAATGCATAAATAATAAGTTTCCATTTAATGGGGGGGGGGCTTAAAGGCATGTGTTGTTGTAAGAAATTAGTCCAACCATCTCATCAATCCCATCTATGAAAACATTCATCAGTATTTTAGAATATCGACAATACACAATATTTCACTGAGAAATTGTCAACAACTAGAAATGAAACAAAAGAATGTGGTCTTGATATCGCTCATGTTGCGCTGATGATAATATCGCCAACAATTTGATCACTGAATACAATCATGTGCTCACATAAAAAAATAAAAATAAAAAATTGAAAATTGAAATGGAATTTTTTTAATAAACGGATTTTGGCAATATCAATACGTTGGTGATATTATAGAAATATTGCCTGATACATTGGCGATACAAGAGACACCCAGAATTTACATATTCGAAAATATTGGTGATACATTGCAGATATCGATACAATCGACACCTGAAATTTACATAGTTGAAAATATTGGCGATACATTGGCGATATCGATAAATTGACGATACTTGGTGATACATCACTGATACTTGGAATTTTCGATACTACTGGTATTATTGATATCACTACTAGAGTTATCGGTATTGCTAAGCTGGAGATAGATATAATATCAAGGATATTTCAATAATATCGGGGATACACTGAACAATGGGTGCACCACGCAGGTACAAAAGCTAGATTTTAAAAGATTATTGTCAATGATCCACATTCAATGTGAATGTATGGCCCCACCTGATACATGGCTTGGATGTCCCACACAAGTGCTGAGTTGGCACGTGCATTTTTTGGGAAGAATGGCTACGTGTAGACGTGAATGGAGAGGTTAAACATGCTTGGAGAGGTAGATGCAGGGAGAAGAGATCTCATTTTACGTATCTCAGAATCTTCTTGATTGCATTAAAGTGACATTGGTCCATGCATGCATCTGTAATTTGGTAGACTGAATTTACAAAAAACTTGATTTCTATCATCATTAAAGGCGGTCTTTGCATAGTTGTCATTCACTACCAAATTTTATTTTATTTTTTTTAATCTCTTGATCTTTTGTAATTAGAGTTGTATATTGATTGAGAACTATAATGTGCATGCAACATGCGTAGTGTAGTTTACACAACATTTCTATTTATTTATTTATTTATTTTTGTTAAGTGCAGGGCAAGCTTTATCCGAGATTAATTCAAGATGTTCAACTTGTGATAAATGAACTAGGTGTAGTGACTGTTCTATGGGAAGAACAGTGGTTGAGCACGCTTCAAGATCTCCATACAGGTAGTGAGGTTCATCAACTTTGGCAGTCGGTGCTCTTGTTATTGTTTTACTAGC
The DNA here is from genome assembly GCF_029962835.1 of Magnolia sinica. Taxonomy (NCBI): domain Eukaryota; kingdom Viridiplantae; phylum Streptophyta; class Magnoliopsida; order Magnoliales; family Magnoliaceae; genus Magnolia; species Magnolia sinica. The sequence continues at coordinate 3,837,074 of NC_080583.1, read as the reverse complement.
TCATGCAGTTTGTGGTTTTATAACATGCTTGTTCACTTGCTTGACGCATGTTATGTTTGTTAGAAAACTTCCACAAATTAATGAATGATTAGGAAGCTACCTTTAGCCTCTCTCTCTCTTTTTCTTTCTTTTTTTTTTTTCTTTTTCTTTTTATTTATTTTTTTTTGTGAAAGGTAACAGTACCAGGGATTGAACCTTGGATCACTCACACACTACACAGTCTCTACCAGCTCATCTAACAAGCAGGATTCAAAAAGCTACCTTTAGCCTTGGAATGTCATTAAATGAAATATCCTTTGTTTCTCCTGGTTTTGGTGAATAACGTATCAATTCCTGTCTTGGAATATCTAGTGAAGTTTTTCATTCACATATTATCATTTTTCATATATTGTTTTCATCCATTCACTTGACCTTCTTACATGGACCACATGGACCTCTCTGCCCACACTCGGCCAACATGGCACATGAGTGACATCTGACCCATGCATCAGATGGGCCCCACAATGTAGTCCAGTCCACTCATCAGGGCACCAGGCAAGTATGAAAGTAACATAATTTTTTAAAAAGAAATTGCTAGGGCTCTGCATTCGATGTCCACGTGTCCCACCTGATTAGTCGACTGAAGTGAACAAGTGCTTTTGGCCAGGTCATTGACCCACTGGGGCTCACCTGATGCATGACTCAGATGTCCCACACATTTGTAGGGGTTTTGTGGAGAGGTGTGCATGGGCTTCACAATGCTCTTGGGTGCATGGTGCTTGTGAAACTGTCATTTGCCACTGGTTGGAGACTCCTTTTTGTAGGTTATCCAATTTAACTATATATGTTTTCCCTAAACATTCTCAAACACTGCTAATAAAATGAGCTTTTTTGGAATTCAGATGTCATAAGGCGGATCAATATGCTGAAAGAGGAAGCTGCACGTATTGCAGAGAATTCCACTCTTAGTCACAGCGAAAAGAACAAAATAAATGCTGCAAAATACTCTGCTATGATGGCTCCTATTATTGTGGCATTGGAGCGCCGTCTGGCTTCCACTTCCCGAAAGCCAGAAACTGCCCACGAGATGTGGTTCCACGAGGAGTACGGGGAGCAACTGAAATCAGCCATCTCAACCTTCAAGACTCCTCCTGCATCTGCATCAGCACTTGGAGATGTATGGCGACCATTCGGTGCTATTGCAGCTTCATTAGCAGCCCATCAGAGGAAGTCATCAGTTTCTTTGAGTGATGTGGCCCCACAACTGGCGCAGCTCCCATCCTCTGATGTTCCAATGCCCGGACTCGAGAAGCAAATCTCAATGCTGGATTCCGCTGGTGGTCCCACCACTGATCTTCAAGGCATAGTCACAATTTCTTCTTTCTGTGACCAAGTGACTATTTTATCAACCAAGACAAAACCCAAGAAACTTGTTATACTAGGATCAGACGGTCAAAAGTACACCTATCTTCTTAAGGGGCGAGAGGATCTGCGTCTCGATGCTAGAATCATGCAGCTGTTGCAAGCTATTAACAGTTTTCTTTATGCATGTACTGATACTCGTAGCCGTTCCCTTGCCATTCGTTACTACTCTGTGACGCCAATTAGTGGGCGGGCCGGTCTCATCCGTTGGGTAGATAATGTCATAAGCATATATAGCATCTTCAAGTCTTGGCAGAACAGAGTCCAGCTAGCACAGCTCTCTGCAATGGGTGCTGGCAATGTGAATAATGCTACTGTTCCACCAGTTCCACGGCCGAGCGATATGTTCTATGGGAAGATCATACCTGCATTAAAAGAGAAGGGCATACGTAGAGTAATCTCACGAAGAGACTGGCCTCATGATGTCAAAAGAAAGGTTCTTTTGGAGCTTATGAAAGAGACTCCAAAGCATATTCTTCATCAGGAAATTTGGTGTTCTAGTGAAGGATTCAAAGCTTTCAGTTCAAAGTTGAAGAGGTGCATTTTTTTTTTTCCATTTCCTGGCCTGAGAAATATCTATGAAGTAGCTGCAAAATATATGATTTCATTTTTCATATTTTTACTTGCAGGTTTTCTGGTAGTGTAGCGGCCATGAGCATGGTGGGCCACATTCTGGGTCTAGGTGATAGACATTTGGATAATATTCTCATCGATTTCCATAGTGGTGATGTTGTCCATATAGACTACAACGTTTGTTTTGATAAAGGGCAAAGATTGAAAATTCCCGAGATTGTGCCCTTCCGCCTTACCCAGACAATCGAAACAGCATTAGGATTGACAGGAATTGAAGGTATGTACAGGGCAAACTGTGAGGCTGTTCTTGGCGTTCTCCGGAAGAATAAAGATATAATCTTAATGCTGTTGGAAGTATTTGTTTGGGACCCACTCGTAGAGTGGACACGTGGAGATGGCCATGATGAAGCAGTGATTGGTGGTGAAGAAAGAAAGGGCATGGAGTTGGCAGTTAGCTTGAGTTTATTTGCCTCTCGAGTGCAAGAAATCCGCGTTCCTTTACAGGTACTTATTTCTTGAATATTTTAGCTCATGGTGTGCATTTGATTTATGACTATCCCTGTTACCAAAGCCATTGCAGCCAGAATGAATTTCAAACTTTGATTAATTTACTCCTAAGATATGATCAGCTAGCTATGTAATTTCTTCAAAGTTTCTAGCAATCTAATTTATATTGTTTCTACATAGATGTAGGTGTCTTCATGATTTACTGTTATTCTTCTTAAATGTGGCTGTATGTGATTTAAATTTTGGTTTGGTTTCAAAATTCTCCAGGAGAAATATGCTAAATGCTCCCCCAGCCCTTCAGAAGAATGGGTTCTGAGAAATGAATTTTTCAATGTTCTTGCTTGCATAGATTTAGTTGATAATATTCCTCTTTGGAAACCTTTTCTAGTAAAGTATATTTTTATGGTCCTTGGGTTTATTGGTACAATTTTCCTCTCGGAAATGGTAAAGAAGAGGAATGCTAATATCACATGCGCCCCAGGGAAAATGCACCATGTGTAAGTGGGCCATGTCATGGATGAGCCATCGCCCAAAATCTCAACAATCAGATCCTAACCACTTGGTTGGGGGAATTTTGGGGACGAAAGGGATAGCTAAAAATTGCAACAGTCACATTCACTGGACAAATGTCCTCATTCAAGCAGTTGAGATCATGCAACTGCTTTGGTTTTTTTGGGATTTTGCCCATCCATGGTAAAGCCTTTTGGATTAGCAGTTTGGATATTGTCCATTTGTGCGATGTTCCCATGGAGTGCATGTTGCATTTGTATTTCTTGGGTAAATAATATGTGAAAAGGGTCACAAGAGAGAAATAGTCAATTACTTTATGACTTGCAGTGTGTTGGTTTGTGTGGAATTTTGGCTGACTTGATTTGATACTACATTCTTTATATATATATATATATAACCAGGAACATCACGATCTTTTGCTGTCTACCATACCGGCTGCTGACTCTGCACTTGAGGTATAAAGTAATACCACTGCCTGTTTTATTTTTTGGGTATGCCAAATTGCTATCATTGTATCTGTGAACTGAAATTTGAACTATGGACTTGTAACAGAGGTTTTCAGATGTGTTAAACCAATATGAGGTCGTCTCTGCTCTGTTTTATCGCGCCGATCAGGAGAGATCAAACCTCCTCCTTCATGAGACATCTGCAAAGTCAATTGTGGCTGAAGTAACCTGTAATTCAGAAAAAACCCGTACCTCTTTTGAAGTACAAGCTCGTGAGTTTGCTCAAGCAAAAGCCGCTGCAGCTGAGAAAGCCCAAGAAGCAGTCATTTGGATGGAGCAACATGGAAGAGTCCTTGACGCATTACGGAGCGGCTCGATTCCAGAAGTCCAAGCATGCATGGAACTCAGTAGTATGGAAGAGGCTTTATCTCTTACATCTGCAGTTGTGGTGGCAGGTGTCCCGCTGACAATTGTTCCGGAGCCCACACAAGCACAATGCCATGATCTGGATAGGGAAGTTTCTCAGCTCATTACTGAGTTGGATGGTGGGCTTTCTTGTGCAATAACTGCACTCCAGGCATATGCCTTAGCATTACAAAGAGTCCTTCCATTAAATTACATTACGACTAGTCCGGTGCATGGTTGGGCCCAGGTTCTGCAACTATCAGTTACTAACCTTTCCTCCGATACTCTCGATCTTGCTGGCAGACAGGCTGCTGACCTTATTGCAAAGGCCCAAGGGAACGGTCTAGATTCCATTAGGCAAAGGTATGAAGACCTGTGTGTTAACGTGGAGAAATATGTAACAAAAATAGAGAAAGTTGAAGAAGAGTGTTCTGAACTGGTGAGCTCTATTGGAACAGATACGGAAGCAAAATCCAAGGACCGCTTGCTATCTGCTTTCACAAAATATATGCAATCTGCAGGATATTCAAGGAAAGAAGATGACAGGGTGAAGGATCTTAAAGGAGATGTTGAAGAGAAGAAGGCAAAGGTGTTGTCGGTTTTATACATTGCTGCGGGTGCACTGTATGATGAGGTTAAAGGCAAGGTGCTTGACATCTCAAGTAAATCCTCTGGCCAAATTGGCTCGATACCTGGAGAAGATAGTCTAAGCCCTAATATAGGAATTACTTTCGGTGAATTTGAAGAGCAGATAGAGAAGTGTGCCCTTGTTTCAGGGTTTGTACACGAACTTCAGCAGTTGATTGGTGTGGATTTAGCACATGTGGGTACAGATATGGACACAATAAAATACCCTTCCCTAGGAAATTGGGCTTCTATTTTTCAAGCCAGTATACTTTCCTGTAGGATTTTGGTTGGGCAGATGATGGAAGTTGTACTCCCGGAGATAATAAGATCAGTTGTTTCATACAACTCAGAGGTAATGGACGCCTTCGGGTCTCTTTCGCAAATCCGCGGTTCCATTGATACAGCTCTGGAACAGCTTGTAGAGGTCGAATTAGAAAGAGCATCTCTAGCAGAACTTGAGCAAAACTACTTTGCGGACGTTGGGCTCATCACAGAGCGGCAATTGGCTTTTGAAGAAGCTGCTTTGAAGGGTAGGGATCATCTGTCATGGGAAGAGGCCGAAGAGCTTGCGACACAAGAAGAAGCTTGTAGAGCACAGTTGGAGCAGCTCCATCAAACATGGAACCAGAAAGACATGCGCAATTCTTCTCTGGCAAAGAGGGAAGCTAATCTTAGAAATTCACTGACTTCTGCTGAACGGCGGTTTTCATCTTTAATAAGCGTTGAACAAAGTGGTGATTTGCGGGTCATGAGAAGCAAGGCCCTTCTTGCCACATTGGCAAAACCCTTCGCCGAGTTGGACTCCATTGATCAAATTTTATCTTCTTTTGTTACCAATGATTCCTATGCCTCATCTTCATTTAGTTTAGCGGATATGATGACATCTGGATATTCGCTATCAGAATCAATCTGGAAATTTGCAAGCTTATTGAACAACCATTCCTTCTTTATTTGGAAAATTGGTATCGTGGACTCCTTCCTTGATTCATGCATACATGACATATCTTCTTCTGTTGATCATAACTTGGGTTTTGATCAGCTCTACAATATCCTGAAGAAGAAGCTTGAAGTTCAGCTTCAAGAACGTGTGAGTCAGTACTTACAAGAACGCGTTGCTCCAGTTCTCTTGTTGCGGTTGGAGAAAGAAAATGAGAATTTGAAACAACTAACAGAAGCAACAAAAGATTTCATCTCAGATGAAGTGAAAAGAGATGTTGGAGCCGTGAAGAAAGTGCAGCGGGCACTCGAAGAATACTGTGATGCCCACGAGACTGCTAGGGCTGCAAGGTCGGCAGTTTCTCTTATGAAAAGGCAAGTGAGTGAGCTCACCGAGACACTTCGCAAGACAAGCTTAGAGATTGTTCAGATGGAATGGCTGCATGACCTTTCCTTGCCATACCTACGTAAAAACCAGGCCATATCTCTGAATTACCTCGGTGATGATAAGTTATCTCCCACAATCCTCAATCTTAACAGATCCAAATTGTTGGAAAGTATACAGTCCGCCATGTCTACTATAGCTAAATCAGTGGAGTGCCTCCAAGCCTGTGAAAGGACTTCTGTGTCGGCAGAAGGGCAGCTTGAAAGAGCCATGGGATGGGCTTGTGCAGGCCCAAGTACCAGCAATTCATTGGTCAAGAACTCTGGAATACCACCTGAATTCCATGATCATCTAATGAGACGTAGACAGTTACTATGGGCTACTCGAGAACAGGCATCGGATATTATCAAGATTTGCACGTCTGTGATGGAGTTTGAAGCATCTAGAGATGGTCTTTTCAGGATGCCAGGGGAATTATCTTCTGGTAGGACTCCTGGCGATGGCAGAACATGGCAGCAAACTTATTTGAGTGCTCTAACGAGATTAGATGTTACTTACCATTCTTTTACACGTGAGTTTACAATCTTACTTCATTGATTGCCCTTTTTTCAAATTCAATATATATGCTGATCTCCTAAGAACTGGTCCATAAATAACTTCCATGAGAACTAATCCTCTGTGATGTGTGCTTAACGTCCAAACCGTCCATCAAATGTGTCACTTCATGAAACCCCCAGGGCCCAGAAATCAGCCTGATCCAAACTCAGGTGAGCCACAGCAAGGGGAACAAAGTGGGAGGGGACACCCACCCTTGATCTTCACTGGGGCCCACCTGAGTTGCAAAACAGCCTGTTACATGACCCTTTATCCAAGCCAGATGAAGGGTTTGTATGGCCAAATTGCAAATATGCAACGAGGGGGATGAGTTTGTAAAGGGTTCTCATGGGAACCGTTAGCTAGCTGGGAGAAAATTTCCCCGCGCGTGTGAGATTTTGCTTTTCATTTTTATTTTTTATTTTTTAAAAAGGGTTTGTGATTTGTGTTCTTGTTTCTTGTAATTAGGTGCTGAACAAGACTGGAAGCTGGCACAAACTAGCATGGAAGCTGCTGCTAATGGCTTGTTTTCCGCAACCAATGAACTACATATCGCCTCTGTAAAAGCAAAATCAGCTTCAGGTCAAACCTTGTACTTTCTAGTTAAACATACACTGCAGGCGATCTTCCACCTTTTGAGGATTCTAATGTGCGTGCATATCATATGAATGCATACTTGCCACTCTCCATTTGCATGCGTATATGGTGGTATGGAAGCATATGACATGCTGCTCTGCATCTGTTGCAGGTGATCTACAAGGCACACTCGCAGCCATGCAGGATTGTGCCTATGAAGCTAGTGTGGCATTGTCAGCATTTGGTCGTGTCACAAGGGGGCACACTGCCCTGACTTCTGAATGTGGATCCATGCTTGAAGAGGTATGAAGATGTGGGCTGTAGAAGATTTGGAAGTTCCATTTCCTTCTGGGAGATACCATCTGATTTTAAGTGTACTAAGTACTTCATATGTTATTGCAAGCACAATGTGAAATTAGTAGAAAAGACAAACATTCTAAGCTTCAGATACACGTTGTGGTTATATAGGTTCACCTGAGCCATCTTGTTAGTTTTGGATACGGGTATCCAGTCCAAAGTTCTGGACCCACTTCGACCCCCAAAACTCACATTATGAGACAGTTGTATATTCAATGCATTTTAAATGTTAAAATATTCCTACCATAAATTTTTATAGTCTAATACAATATTTATTTTTAATATTTGATTATATTGGTAATATGAAATGTTAGTGTATGGCTGAGCCATGTCCGCAGCATATCCCAATACCCCATACCATCATGCCATATCCCAGCAGAGCAACCTTTTGAAAGATGTGGACAGTATAGTACATTTTGTGTGTGGGGGGCTATCCAAGTCTCCTTCAGCATATTTAATACGCTTGCATGGGCATGCGTATGTGGGCATGAATACAGGTATCTACTTGTTTCAAATGACATCCGCTTCACTTGCCAGATATGAACATGAAGGAGTTAATTTTTTTGGTCAAAGATCCGATAGTCTTGCGAGAAATAGAGCTATCAAGTAGAGATCTTATTGTTCTTCTATTGACCTGTCCTGCTTTCCATTGTCACTTCTTAGGAGTTACTAATATTAATTTACCGCCTAAGTTCAATTGAAGTCAGTTAAAAGACCTAAAATGGGAACATATGCCTGTTCAATTTGTAAAGGGTTAGTTGGAGAATGGCTACTCTATCAGACAACTGAATTAACAGGCTCACATGACAAATTAACCTAGAAACTGTGGCAGACAAGTGAACTGATTGAGCTACTTTTATAGGGTGTCTTCATTTACTTGTTCTATTTTCATTATTTAAGGAACAAAGTTCTTACACCTCATATTCACTGCATATCCCTGTTACAAAATACTTTCTTTTGGTTTTGATTATTGTTAATTTTGAAATACTTTTCTGTAGGTTCTGGCGATAACCAAGGGCCTACATGATGTTTACAGTTTGGGAAAAGAAGCTGCTTCAGTGCATGCTGCTCTTATGGAAGATCTTTCAAAGGTTCCCATCATTTTATTTGTTTTACCTGAAGGCATCTTTAATTTATTTCAATACTAATCAGGTGGTTACAAACTCAGTGATTCAGCTTGCAAGACCACCAAGTTGACTCATCTCAGGGATATGTGAGTCAATTCTTTCAAAGTTGCAACTGTAAATGCTAAACCTGTTTCTTTTTTTCATTTTCGGCAGGCAAGCATGATCCTCCCACTCGAATCAATGCTATCAAAAGATGTAGCTGCTATGGCGGATGCAATTTCAAGGGAATTAGAGAACCAGAGGGAAATCTCTCCCATACATGGACAAGCCCTATACAAGTCTTATTGTTTAAAGCTTAGGGAGGCTTGTCAATCTTTAAGACCCTTGGTGCCATCGCTTACATACTCTGTGAAGGAACTCCATGCCTTGTTGACCAGGCTTGCACGAACTGCAAGTATCCATGCTGGGAATCTCCACAAAGTAATTTCCTCTTTAGGGTCAAATTCTTATGTTTTGATGCTTGCCTCTTGCCTCACATACTAGTTAATTTTTATCAGTACAAATTCAGTTTTATAACCTATTGTCTTTTGGGAGAGTTTGTGATGGTATCTCTAATCGTTGTGTCGGATATAAAATGCTATCATGCTCTTTAAAAGACATGCCCCTGTAATTCGACCCAGAACAAATTAACTGTTTTTAAACAACGGAAGTTTCGTGATTTACAGAAATTTTGTAGTTTTCTGTTCGGATGCTCAATTGATATAAATGGCAATAACACACATCAATAAGGTGGAAATGACCAATATGGCTAGTAGGGTGCAACTCAAGCAGGTTGGGTTGAGTGTCAAACTGAGCCACACCCAATGTCAAGAGGACCTAACACACCATCCAACCCAACCTGAATTCCAACCCAAGGTTCCCAACACGAATCCTTCTATACTTGACCCAGCCTGACCTGAGCTGACCTGAACCCCCAACCGAACCCAAATACATGTGATTATTCTCAGCCCAACCTACCTGACCCAAATTTGCTCACCCAAACCCAACACAATTTCAAATCAGGTTGGCATTTTCTACCCCAAACCCGATCCAAGGACCTTGACAATCCGACCCAAACTGACCCAAACTTGGGTTGGGTCAATAGAACCCAAACCCAACTTGAGCCCTAAAGGCTAGCGCCACTCCATTCACAACAATGGACTAGCAGCCCCCAAGTCACTTACAATTATTTCAAGTCCAACTTGAAACACAAATTGCAAGTTAGGGGTTTGGCCTCATCTAAAATAGTGGCACACCCACTTTTGTCATTACATCATTATTGAAATGATTTGTTGCAATTAAATTCAATCGAGCGCCCAAATGTGTCGTACAGTATTTAAGTTTTTGTCGGGACATCTTGAGTATCTTGAAAACCTGGCATCTCAGCAGTTTCAAGTTAGATGTTGATGTCTCGGTACATGCCTGTATTTAGTACAGTTTGTCCCTTTCATTTTTTTTTTTCCTGGACTGTCTTGGAATATTTGTTTTGTCATTTTAATTGGGTATTTTTTTCATCATTTTATCTTGTTCTTATTCTTTGTCGCACTAATAATCCAACGATAGTCGAGCGGAGTGTTTAACATTGTCCTTCACAGGCGCTTGAAGGCCTTGGAGATAGCCAGGTGGTAAGGTCTCAGGAAATTGCTTTATCAAGGTCAGAACTTGCAGATGAAGTGGCTTTGTTCGACAAGGAGAACACTCTCTTCTCAGGAGGCAATGGAGGCGGGGTTGGTGAGTTTACAGGTGTGGATGGAATTTCTTCCCAAGAGGAAAGGTGGATTTCTCCTCCTGATAGCATCTACAGTAGCAGCACCCAATCTAGTGTTACCTCAATAGGAGCAACTACTCCAGATGACTCTGGCAGTCAAGCAAATTTGATGGAACGGGTTTTCCATGGTGGTAATGCTGGAGAGTCTGTAGAAGATCCAAAGTCAATTCTGTCCTCCATTACTGACCTCCAAGAAAGCTCATTTGCTGAGAAGTCGGAAGATCAGTGCACGAAAGATGAAGATGGTGGTAATATTTCTGACGATGTGGCAACGCATGACCCAAGCGAACATTTTCGAGCTTTGACATTGTCAAATGAAGCCGCAGCCACCAATCCTGGTCCTTCGTATGATGAGAAGAAGGCAATCTCTGAGGAGGTGAATTCTTCGGATGGCAAAAGTGAAGCTTTTACGTCAAACCAAGCCAAGGTGCAAGGTGCGGATGAGTGTGCTGATTCCGCAACTCGAGTCTCTAGGGGTAAGATACAGATCCAGTTCACTAACTTCTCCCACGGTAATCTTATTCATCTCATCTTTGTTTGCTGTATGTTTGGCCATGGTTTCTATGGCCTACTCGACTTGCTTGTGCGAATTTGTTGTTGAGACGAACACTGGACCTTCCTATTTTGTCTCAACTGTGATTGTGGTGGAAAAAGTGAGAGAGTGATAACCCAAAGCATAATCCAGTTCCCATTTTCTGTGCCTCCCAAAAACCTGAAAACTCAACTGTCTGGCTGAGTCAGGTCGACCTGAAGACTCAGGTTTTTACTTGAGTCAACTTAATATTTAATAATTAAAATTGGTATTAATCAATGTTTAAGATAATTAAATATAGGTCTAATATTTGAAATAGTTAAACTTAGTAGTTGCCCACCAGTTGATGCAGTGTCGCCGGTGTGCATGTTTTCCTCTTTGGCATAGGTCGTAGGTTCAGATCCTGCTCTATACATTTTTTTTGGAAACAAACGCTCCCAACAAATGACTCAGTTCAAGTTATCATGTCATCGATTGGACACCACAAGTCAAGTCCAAGTCACACTAGAGTTTGAGTTTCTTGTCAAGTCAGCTTTAAACCTTGTCAAGTTGACTCGGCTGAGTTCGAGTCGAGTCACGGAGCTTTCAAACCATGCCATGTTGACGTGTTGGGTTGTAATGCCCTGTGAAACAGGATGCTTCAGTATACCCTAATATGCTTACTCAAACCAAGTTGCATAATGGGGAAGAAAACTCAGATTGGGCAGTGTGAACAACGAAACCCAAAATGGGCATGTCATTGGCTTCCGCTTTTCCAGTCTGAAGCAACAGTTTCATTCGTTTCTAGTGTGAAATGTTAACCTGCAGAAAGGCATTCCGAATGCGACATCACCTATTGTGAAATGAAAAAAAAAGACTTCTAGAATTTTTGGTAATTTGGACTGTGATTGTACTTTGTTAACTGTTGCCAATTGACAGGTAAGAACGCTTATGCTTTATCTGTGTTGAGGCGTATAGAGATGAAACTAGATGGCCAGGATATCGAAGAGAACAGGTACTTGTGATTCCGATGATACTAGTAGATTTTCATTGAGTTTGAATTGTTGTGTTTGATCCCCTCCTGCATTACAAATTATTTTTTTCCGCTTGGAACTCTTTGCAGGCAAATGAATATATCAGAGCAAGTGGACCATCTTCTTAAGCAGGCCACAAGCATAGACAATCTTTGTAACATGTACGAGGGATGGACGCCTTGGATTTGATGGGCGTATTCGGTTCGAGACGCCGATTCTGTATATATATTTTGTAGCAATTACTCCCATATTAGAATGGGATTCGAGGCTGTAAAATGTGAAAGAGATAAAATCATTTGTTGTACTTGTAATTACCGCTGCGTGATTTAGGTGCATGCTGTGTAAATCTTGGATATGTTGGGGCCCACATCAACCCCCCCTCCCTTTCTTTTTTTCCCATTTTTTCATTATAATAGGATATGTTGGGCCCCGCATCTGATCACCCATGTTGGATTTCGCAATGATCATCCCCAACACTTTTAAGAGGAATTATTAGATATAGGTGGCCTGCATTGTGTGTAAACATGTTTTCGCTTCTGGAAAGTAGAAATGGTGTTTCGGTTATCCATACCGTTGGTCTATTGTGTCCCACCTTGGATGGACAACCCCTCAGAAATACCTCCTAATTTGCTGCCTACAGATAGTAGGCTGAGAACAGAAATGCTACAATGGTCCACATTCAACTTAGAAAGGTCTTAAAATATTGATAGGAGGGATCTTCCAAAGTGAAAGGTATTTGTCTGCCAGCTCAGCCAGGTCTATTTCTAACAGTAGCATCTGGCCCAATTAAATCGCACCATGTCAGGTCAGGTCACCATGGTCTTGCACTGTGGGAGGATCACCATGTAATGTCCCTTTACTAAAGATGTGGATTGTGTAGTGACCCCTCCGATCATGTACATTGAAGGTGACCCAATGCGGTGGTATTTGATTGGGCCACTTGTTACTGTCATAGATGTGCAGGTCAAGTGCATAGTCAACCTAAACATGCTTTGTGCCAGTCCATGGTTCTTCATGACACATGGCCCAATCAAATCTTGCGACAGTGAATTCCCATGGAGGTGGAGGTACGTGCCATGGAAAGCTTGTTTCAAGTCCATTATATACTTGAGCGAGCACACTCATCTCGTACGTGACGCAATTAAATCCCACCATGTCCCAACACTTCTAAGCTACATAGAGTGGCATAGCCATTGGGGTCCCAAGCGCGTATTATGTATACCATTCACCAATGGCTACGGTTATAATCCGTCGTAATAGGTCCACAGAATGCACGGTGCAACTGTGCTGAATGGCAGGGTATTTTCGACTGGAAATAGTGTGTCCGTACAGAATGGTTTAGTTCGGGAGAGTAACGTTTGGGAGCGTTTGGAAAAGACGGTGAGTCGGAAATTTCTCGTGGGATGGCTGCTGATAGCCATTGGATCGGTGGTCTTGCACCCGATCGATTATCCCTTGCTCTTGATATTCCTCACAGTATTAGATCAAGATCAACGGTGGACGCTTCTCGCCGGAAATTGTTGTGGGCGTTTCACGCTTTCATTCGCCTCTCGTGTGTCCCGAACCCTGAAGGACACAAAAGTGTTGCATTGAAGGTGTATACAACCCATGCATGCATCAACGTTGAATATGGCAAACGCGTGTTCCATCCATATTGTTCAAATAGTGGGCCCCATTGGATAACGCATGACCAAAAGATTAGGCTACCGTTTGATCAGTTTTATAAGTTGACGGTGAGCAAGAAATATGGTCCACCGACTTCGGTATGCACATATCTTACGATCCATTGGTTAGAATAACTCAGTCATGGATCTTGATCTGTAGAACTTGGACGGTATATGATGATCATACGTGGGCCACGTGTACGTCGGGCACATGCATGAGTATGATCCGTCTGACTCTGAGGAGGTACCGTACCAATTCCTCCAATGGATAATACACGTCTGCTTTTTTGTCTTTGACCCAATAATGGCAGCCTTGGAAAGAGGGAGGACCAGATACAGCGGCTATGTGCAGTTTATGATACATCCATTTTTCTCCGCCAACATATCACATATGTATTAAAAAATCCTATCCGTAGAAAAGGTAGATCGCTCCATTTTTTTCACTTTATGTATAAATCATATCGATCCATTAATTTTGTAGGCGACACTAGTATGAAAAGTCATACGGTCAGTTGTCTAATAATATTTACTTTGTATCCACTTCTATACGTGGATCGATGATTTTCATTTACGATGATCAAGATAGCATGGTCCAGATTTTTGACGGATAGGATTTTTTATGTATATGAAATGTTGGCACAAAAACATGAATGCATTATAACTTATGAAACAGCCGCCGTAATCCTGTATCTGATCATTTCTCTCATGGCAGATTCAAGCCAACAGGATCAATTAAATTCATAAAATACCCTTTTATTTTAGACGTACTATGTGGATTGTGGCCATCTACGTACAGACACATTGCTTCCATAGATGCTGCCCATAATTCTATAAATCTGAGCTGTTAAAATATTGGGCCCACCGTATATTGGTCATAACCCTAAAATCACTGTAGCTATCAACAAGATGACCGAGAAAAACCCTATACAGAAAAAGGAAAGAATCAAAACCTCTAACTCAAATGATTTCGTCAATCAATATGATATTCCAAGCATCTAAAGTATATCCCTGTATTTGGACGGTTTGGATTGTCACGAACATATGCTCTGTGTTCATTTCAGGTATGCATGTGTACGAATTTCCATTAGTATTCCATCGTACCAAAATACATCCCATTTCTTTATGCGGCCTCTGTTTCCAAGCAAAGCACACGGACTGGCCACCACAACCGTGTGCTCGGTGGACCCACTTCCAAAACCGGCAAATCAGGCGTCTTTTCTAAAACCCCTGGTTTCTGTGCACTCTCCTTCACCTTATTTAAATGCACACTCTCAAATTAGAAAATCACAGCATCTAATCAAAAGCCCCTTCTTTCTTGCTTACCATACAACCATTTGCATTTGTGTGGAGTGACAATGTCTAGTATGCTGGCCGAATTAGCAAGGTTACGCGAAAAGGGTCGAGCCATTTTCACAGAGGGTTCGAGCCACCAGGTCGAGCCCAAAAAGCTGCTTGGAGCAAACGAGTCTTCCATTACAACCGTTGGATCAAAACCGCGGCCGGTGATCCTCTACTCGGAGGCTACACTATCTATGTTCATGGAATGCTTCAGCCCATAGATAGATACACAGAGACTCCATGTGAAATTTTTACTCATGTATATGTATAGACCATGTAACCTCTTTTCTTTCATGGTTGGCTATCCAAGTGTAATGCTTTAAAAATAATAATAATAATAACATTTTTATGGTATTACATGAAAATGAATTTGTATTAGATTCCACCCATTTTGATTCCACCAAATAAATTAATTTTTCTACTTATAGATGATAAGTAAGCTTGGTTTATAATTAGTTATAATTAATTTTTCTACTTAAAAGTACTTAATCATTTTAATTAATTTTTTTAACTTTTTATTTTTATAATTCTCCTAAGAGAAAGACAGGAGAGATATAAGAGAGGAGATGCAGTGATCTTAATAAGTAGAAACTAAGACAAGCTACTTGTGGAATAAATAGCTTATCTTAAGCAACTTACTATTCAAATGCCCCATTAGTGTCCTGAAATTCAAACAATTTTCAAACTCAACATTGTGTAAAACTCATTCAATTTAAATTTCAGGCAATACTGAGATATTGTGCTAAAGTCAAGCAATTGGGGAGGTACGGAGTACAGATACGAGGCGGTCTTCTGATGGTTTCTGTTCAGGTTTTTTCAGTTATTTTAAAAGTGGATTCATTTGATTTTTTTAATAAGGAATGGGAAAGCAGGGATTGGTGTTGTGCAAGGAGCAGAAGTTGCACGCTAAGGCTGAAATGCCACACCTACTTAAAGAGGTAGGCCCCACCATGTATAGCAGCCCCCCTTTTTTAATCGGTCCAGATGCTCCTAACGATTTCAAAGTGGACCTGAATGTAGGCCATTAGTGTAGGTTTGAATGTTTACAGTATCGTCGAGCAACTCATACATTTCACATGGCATATATATTGCGTGGCCTACCACTTTAACGGTTCTGATCATTCATACGTATATCCCAACTAGCTATCCATGATGAAGTGACTTAAGCAGCCGTTGGACTACCAGAACGAGCCAGGGCCGTCAAGTCCAGGGCTGGGTCGGGATTCCAGCTGCATTTTTTTCTGGAAATTTGACTGTAGTCGAACATTGTTCAAATTACCGTGAGAGGTATTACCTTCTAGATATCTTAAAAGTGACCTTCTAACAACTTTTGGATATTGTTTCGAATAAAAATGTTCATGTCCTTGGTTAAGAAGTAATACGGTGGTGGAGTGAATAAAAAGTTACCTTCTTATTGCAACCCTGAGAAAGCAACGGATTGGCTACTCCCCCTGCCACCAACCAATGGTTGGTGTTCGATGTTCTATGGGCCCCACCATGATGTACTTGTTTCATCAATGTTGTCCATATATTTTTCCAAATCATTCTATGGTATGAGACCAAAAATGAGGTATATCCCAATATCAAGTCAACCACGTTACAGGAAATAGTGTTGAATAAGTGAAGATCATTAAAAACTTTTTGGGAGCCATAAAAGTTTTAGATCAAGTTGATCTTTATTTTTTTTCCTTCATCTGTGTTTGTATGACCTAATCAACGGATTGGATGTCAAGTAAACAGTACAGTGAGCCTTAGGAGGATTTTAATGGCTAAGTAGTAAAAGAAGTGAATACATTGAAAACTACAGTCCATACAGCATAACAACCATGACCCATATAACATGGTAACTACGACCCATGCAAACCACGACCCATATGGGGCAACATTGACGTATGTGTATAATCCATGCCGCCCATCCTTTTTGCCGTGTCATTTTAGGTGTAAGGCCCAAATATCAGCCTGATCCAGCGCTCGTGTGGGCCACAAAATAGAAAATAATAGTGACTGTTAAAACTTTTCGGGCTCACTGTGATGTTTGTTAAAAGTGGACACTGCCTAAGTCACGACTTTTTGGGCCCACGACAAAGTGGCCAACAGGTTGGATGGATCGAATCACCCCATTGTGGGCCTTAAGCTATTGTACCAATGATTTGGTAAAAAAGGAAGTGAACACGTTGAAAACCACGATCCATACAACATAACAACCACGATCTATATAACATGGCAACTACGACCCATGCAAACCACAACCCAAATTGGCCCACGTTGATATATGTGTATAATCCATGTCGCCCATCCTTTTTACCGTGTCATTTTAGGGCTATGGCCTAAATATCAACCTGATCCAGTGCTCGTGTGGCCCACATAATAGAAAATAATGATGACTATTGAAACTTTCCAGGCTCACTGTGATGTTTGTTAGAAGTGGACACTGCCTAAGTTAGGACTTTTTGAGCCCACAGTAAGCTGGCTGACAAGGTGGATGAATTAGATCACCCCATCGTGGGCTTTATGGTATGGTACTAATGATTTGATAGAAAAGGAAGTGAACACATTGAAAATTAACCACGATCCATACAACATGACAACCACGACCCATATAATATGGCAACTACGACTCATGTAAACCACGACCCAAATTGGCCCACATTGATGTATGTTTATAATCCATTCCACTCATCCTTTTTGTCGTGTCATTTTAGGGCTAGGTGATTGCTTGCCTCTAAGTGCAAAGGTTCGTAAGTAATATCTCATGAATACATGGTCGATCCCACAGGAAGATGAATTACGAGAATGAGAAAATCAAATACAAAACAAACTAAGTAATAAAAATGAAATTGATGATTTGATTTTGGGAGTTTTGAATAGATGTAATTCAACTAAATTAAAACAATACCTAAGCTTAAAAGTTCCACACATAGGTTAATGTTTCAAAATCATGATGATTTAGATAATACGACTAGAATCCGAGCACTATGGTCGGCCTAATCAAAAAATAAAACAATTTAAACATTTTAAATAAATGATATAAAATATTAGAAAATCATGAATTTGCACCATTGATATATATTCTCAAGCACCAGTGATTTTAAGAATTAATATCTATAAGATAATGAATATCAAAAAATGTAGCAGGTTGAAAACCTCTCTTATTTAGAAAATCTAATTGATTCAGGGTAAGTCTATCCATTAATGTGGATCTCATATGATAAAAACATAAGGATCTCACATTAGAATAAAAAAACTAAACCTAAACAATAAATAACATGCATACACTATTCTTCTCATCATTAAAATAATCAATTATTATAGCTATGAAAACATCAAACCAATGTGCTTTCCTTCTAGTTTAGGCTAGAGGGAACTTAGAAAACATAACTATAATAGAGAAATAAAGCAACAAAAAGGAATAAATATCTAAAAGCTTATAAAATAAATAAATTAAAACTATAAAACTCTCTAAAAACCCTAGATTTTGTTTTAGAATGCCTTGAATGATTCTTAGAAATGCCCTAGGAAGCCTTATTTATAAGTGGGGAACTCCAACTTTCTCACCAAGTTGAAAAACTCTAGAAACCACCTCAAATTTACACAGTTTGCTAAAATAAACTTCACTTTTCACAGTTTTTCAAAATAGACTTCAGAGTTTAAAATATGCTTTTTCAGGACGATTTCAGAATTCTTCGCTTTAAATCTTTGATTCTCTTCATTCCTCACTTGGTTTTCTTAGATCTTTAGCATGTAAATTCTTAAATTTTGTTCTCCTAAGATCCATCCCTTGCCTTGGTGATTCTTGAGCATCAAATTCATGCTTTTAACACCCTTTTCAATCCAAAATCTTAAATTCACCTTGCAACACAAAAACGAGTAAATTAGAACATTAAAGCTGATTCGTGTTCATAAAACCAAGATATAAATGAGAAAAATTATGCATTATTTGAGTCTCAACACTAGGGCCCAAATATCAGCCCAATCCAGTGCTTGTGTGGCCTACAAAATAGAAAATAATGGTGACTGTTAAAAGTTTACAGGCTCACTGTGATATTTGTTAGAGGTGAACATTGCCCAAGTTATAACTTTTTGGGCCCACGCCGGGATGGCCGACAATGTAATTGGATTAGATCACCCTATTGTGAGCCTTAAGATATGGTACTAATGGTTTGGTAGAAAAGGAAGTGAACACGTTGAAAACCACATCCATACAACATGACAATCATGACCCATATAACATAGCAATTACGACCCTCGGTGTGGTCCACTCGAGACTCGGATCTGTTTCATTTTTTGCTCATAGCTTGAAATAATATGGAGAAGGTAGTGGACGGCGTGGATTAAACATATACATCAAGGTGGGGTTCACGTCACATGGCAACCTCGACCCTTATGAATTGCACACGTCACATTACAACTACAATCCATTTAACATGATAACCACAACCAATATAACATGATAACCACAACCCATATAACAGGATAACTGCGACCCATATAACAGGACAACTACAATCTATACAACTGCGACCTATATAACATGACAACTACAATCCATATAACATCGACCCATATAATAAGAAAACTGCGACCCATATAACATGACAACTGCGACACATATAACATGACAACTATGACCCATATAACAGGACAATTGCGACCTATATAACTGGATAACTGCGACCCATATAACAGGACAACTGCGAACCATATAATAGGATAACTGTGACCCATATAACATGACAACTGCGACCTATACAACTGAGACTCATATAACAGGACAACTAAGACCCATATAACATGACAACTGCGATCCATACAACTGCGGCCCATTTGAGTCGTGGTTTGCATGGGTCATAGTTGTCATGTTATATGGGGTCATAATTGTTATGTTGTATGGATCGTGGTTTTCAATATGTTCAATTCCTTTTCTACCAAATCATTGGTATCATAACTTAAGTCCCACAATGGGATAATTCGATCCATCCACCTTGTCGTCCAGCTCAGTGTGAGCCCAAAAAATCCTAACTTGGGCAATGTCCACTTCTAACAAACATCACAGTGAGCCTGAAAACTTTCAATAGTCACCATTATTTTCTATTTTATGGGCCACAAAAGCACTAGATCGGGCTGACATTTGGGCCTTGCCCTAAAATAATACAACAAAAAGGATGGGCAGAATAGATTATACACATACATCAATGTGGGCCCATTTGGGTCGTGGTTTGCATGGGTCGTACTTACCATGTTATATGAGTTGTGGTTGTCATGTTGTATGGATCGTAGTTTTCTACGTGTTCACTTCCTTTTCTACCAAACCATTGGTACCATAGCTTAAGGCCCACAATGGGGTGATTCGGTCCATTTGCCTTGTCGGCCAGTTCACCGTGGGCCCAAAAAGTTATGACTTAGACAATGTCCACTTCTAACAAACATCATAGTGAGCTTAGAAAGTTTTAACAATCACCATTATTTTTTATTATGTAGCCCACACGAGCGCTAGATCAAGCTGATATTTGGGTTTTACCCCTAAAATGACACGGCAAAAAGGATGGGTGGCATGGATTATACACATACATAAATGTGGCCCCATATGGGTCATAGTTGCCATGTTATATGGGTCGTGGTTGTTATGTTGTATGGATCGTGGTTTTCGACATATTCACTTCCTTTACTACCTAACTATTAAAATCCTCCTAAGGGCCACTGTACTGTTTACTGGACATCCAATCTATTAATTAAGTCATACAGACACAGATAGAGGAAAAAAACAAAGATCAGCTTGATCCAAAACTTTTATGGCCCCAAAAAAATTTTAATGGTCTTTGCTCATTAAACACTGTTTCCTGTAACGTGGTTGACTTGATATTGGGATATACCTCATTTTTGGTCTCATACCATAAAATGATCTCGAAAAATATATGGACGGCATGGAAGAAACACATACATCATGGTGGGGCCCACAGAGCACCGAGCACCAACCATTGGCTGGTGGAGCGGGAGTAGTTAATCCGTCACTTTCTCGAGGTTGCAATAAGAAAGTAACTTCTTATTCACTCTAGGACCGTACGACTTCTAAACCAAAGACATGAGTATTTTCATCCGAAACAATATTCAAAAGTTGTCAGAAGGCTACTCTTGGGATATCTGGAAGGTAATACCTCCCAAGGTAATTTGACCAAACTTTAAGGCCAGTACAGTCAAATTCTCTTCCTTTTTTTCGACCATCAACTTGCCCATCATGAGATTAAAGAAGAGATTCAGGGACCACATGCCAACATAGCACACTTGCGTAAGATACGGGCCATTGATCAGATCCATCATCCCACCGTGAAAATAACCTGGCCGAAAATCTAGCCGTCCACTCATCATGTGGGCTTCACGTGTATACTGATAAGTGGAGAGTGATTGATTGGGGTACACGTGCACGGTTTTGAGACATCAGGTGTTGCCAACATTCTCTGGCCCAAAGAGGAACGTGGTCCACATATCAGGTGGACCACAAGTGTATGGTGAATATGGCTGGGCCGCTGCCCGCTGGTTTATTCTAACCTTCCTTGTTTTCATACACGTGGACCCACCGATGACTTGACCAACTTAATTTCAGGCTAGAGTATTTTCACCGTGGGATTCACCTGAAGACCTTCCATTAATGGGTCCGATAATTCAAACCGTTGACATCATGGGCCCCACGGTGGATGGTGATATCAAATGACGAAGCTCTCGGATTGGAATGCATTGGGATTTTTACCAGCTAATCCTCAATCCACGTGGATTTAGATGGTGCATGTTGTTTTTATACTGTAACCATCTTATAATCCTCGATCCAGAGTTTGCCACGTGGAGTATTTGATGCTCTGGCTGTCTATTGCACTTGATACGCAGCCACTAATAAATTGTATGAAAACCACATATTAGCTCTCTAAACTGATAAAGTAGCTTTTAATCATCTTCTATTAGTTACGACCCGAAAATCAGATTGATCTAAAAATTATAACTTTTGATTCACGGACATTTGTTTTTCTGATATAAGACCCTTGAATATTTCATTTTTAGCCGTCCAATAAATGACCAAAAATTGGATTACTTGATGATGCATCTAAACAGGCCCCGTAACTTTGATAGTTTAATTGAAATATTTTTACTCCACATATGCAGTACCTAAGTGATTTATAAGTGCTCGTGTATCTGCCAGATGACTTACGTTCTTATCCACTCAGGGCACTGACCACGGTATTAAAAAACAATGAACCGCTATTGGGTACTCGCGCTTGATATCTGCGTAGTTATTTTCGCAAAGCGAACGCCACATGGATAGATCTTTAATGAGATCCTCACCGTCCATTAGGTAACTTGCCTCATTTTAACCATTAATCACAAAATTTATTATAATTTAAGTCCAAGGTAGGCCAAAACAAGGAAACGGTTGGGATGGAATGCAATCATTGGTTTGTTTTTGGGACTACCGTGCTATCTATACGGGGATTTAACCGTACTGACCTCAAAATTTGGTCAAATCATCTAATGACAATCAACCTTTCAAATATTTCAAGGGTGGCCTTCTGACAAGCTTCTGTAAATTACTTGGACTAAAGTGTCTTTGTCCTTATTTCAGTAGTCGAACGGTTTTTTAGAGAATAAGAAGTTAGGTCGTATTTAATGTCAATAAAGTAATGTGTAAGGAACCCTTTTTTGTGTGTGGGCAAGGACCAAACTAATAGGGCCCACATTGATGTATGTGTATAATCCGTGCCGCCCATCCTTTTTGTCGTGTCATTTTAAGACTAGAGCCCAAATATTAGCCTTAACCAGAGCGCGTGTGGGCCATATAATAGAAAATAATGGTGATAATGGAATCCACTATTAAAACTTTCCAGGCTTACTGTGATGTTTGTTAGAAGTGAACACCGCCCAAGTTAGGACTTTTTGGGCCCACGGCGAGCAGGCCGACAAGATGGACAGAACGAATCACCCAATTGTGGGCCTTAGGCTATTGTACCAATAGTTATCCTTTCATTTGGTAGTAAAGGAAGTGAACATGTAACAACCACGACCCATATCACATGAGAACCACAACCCACATAACAACCACGACCCTTACCAAATTACAACCACAACCCATATAACACGACAACCATGACCCATATAATATGACAATCACAACTTATATAGCCTGTATTTTATGCTCCGCAGTCTATCAATAGTCATCTTATATTCGAAAAACGTCAGTCTAGCTTTGATACGGATGGGCATATTACTTTTCTAACTTTGTACGATATAACTTCATGAGGATAAGATCCACACCGTTTGTTAGATGCCCCACCTTATATTTAGATTGAGACCCAAAGATGAGAATGATTCAACAGTCAGGTGGGCTATTCCATGGGAAATAATTGAGATTGGAATTTTTACTCAGAATTCTACTCCATTCTCTACGTTATGGTTTATTTAAGATTTATACTTGAATGAAATTTAGTATCCACAGTGTAAATAGATCATTTCATCTAATAGACAGTAAGGATCTAATGTACGTTTATCCCATGTAGTCACCAAGTTAGTGCAAATCATGCCATAGTCGTGCAAACGATATCTGTATAGTAGCATAGGTCGCATCAGGTAGTTGTAAAGCAGTAAGAGTCGTGGTTGTAATGTGGTAAGAGTCATAGTTGTCATGGGTCGTAAAATTCTAAATCCAATGAACGGATTAAATTCGACACATAAATCATGACAAGACCCATGATCCTTATAACATGACAACATCGACCCTTATTACATTACAAGCACAAACTGCACACGTCACGTAACAACTTCGACTCATAAAACATGATAACTATGATTCATATAATATAACAACCACGACCCATATAATATGACAACCACGACCCATATAACATGACAATTGCGAACTATATCAACCACGACCCACGTAACATGACAACCATGACCCATATAACATGATAACTACAACCCATGACAACCACGACCCGGATAACAACCACGACCCATATAACATGACAACTACGACCTATGACAACCACAACCCATATAACATGACACCCATGACCCATGAAAACTACGACCAATATTACTTGACAATCACGACACATATAACATGACAACCTCGACCCTTGCTACATGACACCCACAATTCATTCGAAGGGTCGTGGTTCCTATGCACAATGAATCGTAGTTTTTATCCACAAATGGTCATGGTTGACAACAATGATCCATAGTGCATGTGAACCATGACCCTTTGAATGGATCGTGGTTATCATCCACTTGTTTATTTTTAAATAATAAGAGTCGAAGCCCACCATGGGGTGATCTGTTCCGTCCACCTTGTCAGCTAGCTCACCGTGGGGCTAAAAATTCTTGACTTGGGCAGTGTCCATTTCTAACCAACATCACAGTGGGCTCATGGATTATACATATACATCAATGTGGGTGGTATGGATTATACACATATATCAATGTGGGCCCATTTGGGTCATGGTTTGCATGGGTCGTAATTGTCATGTTATATGGGTCGTGGTTGTCATGTTGCATGGATCGTGGTTTGTAATGTGTTCACTTCCTTTTCTACCAAACCATTAGTACTGATGAGGGTCGAATATTATATATCAGACCCCAATTATTACCTGATTTTACGTATATGATAATGTTTAACGGAGTATTTTAATTATATTTTTGTTGCAGGATGAAATCAGGAGTGTTGATGGAAAAAAAGTACTACAAGCATGGATTTGACACTCCGAAGTCACCAGAGCAAGGGACGCACTCTAGAAAACTAAGACTGAAGAATTTACATGCCAGGGATCCGAGAAAATCAAGCCGTTCACATTAAAAAGGCCCAAAAATGGTCCAGAATGCAAGATCACTTGGTTTTCGTCATCCGATTGACTCGAAACTTCATACATGGGATGGGGGGCATAAATAAACCGTACACATAAAATTTTAACCATTTCATATCTCGATAAGTGGCCCAACAATCAGATCAGTCCATTAATTTCCAGTTTGGGGTCCACCTGCAAGCTAGATATGCCTCATCTTTGGTCTCAACACTTTAAATTATATAGAGAACCATATGGATGGAGGAGATTTTGTACATACATCATGATGGACCTCACATGTGTACTGCATGCACACAGTGCGGACGCACACCAGCCGTGCACCCATGCACTCAAGGTCGGTCAGCAGGCGCTGACAGACAAAATACAAAAAAAAAAGGAAATTTCTAAATAACGCAACAGCGTTAACGCCGTCCGGCGTCGGTTTCAGTAGTGGGGCCCAACAATCATCATGTCACAAGATCTGAACCGTCCATTGTGCCTCTTAAGTAGGGAAGACCATCGCCTAGGTGGAATTTTGGCCTCATACATGCGATCATAGGATCTCCACCATCAAACGCAAGACGGACGGTAGAGCAGGAAATCAGGTGGACCGCATCAAAAGCAATCCAAAAGCAGTCATTTCCAACTAAAATTTCGAGTAAATTACAATGGACGGCACGGATTTACAATTATAATTCGATCATGGGTCCTCTGACACCACCAACTTCAAACGGAAGTTTCCATTTCTTCTGGCGTGAAACAGGGACTTGCGGTCCTCTGTTGTGGGCCCCATACATTGTCCTAACGGACAATCCGGACTGTCCATCAGAGTCCCTGGGTCCCTCTCATCCAAGCCCAGGTGACGGAGTTGAAAAAAAGAATGAGGATTGGTTTTTCAACCGTTCAAAAGCAGAATGGACGGTAGGTTTAAAGCTCTGTGGGCCGCATCAATGGACACCCAAAAATATCCCTTCTCAAACGTTTTTTCGAGAGGAATCCAATGGACGGCTTGGATTTATCAAGATAGCAATGAAGTGGGCCCCACCAACGTCACAGCGCGGTCAGTGCGAAAGAAAACGCCCGGACGCTGTCCGACTTTTGCAACGATTGTGGCCCACCATATTTGATCAGATGGAAGATCTGATCCGTCCATCATGTAGAGAACTCGAAAACGTCCTAAGGGATGGTATTTATTTGGAAACTGAGTAAGGAAAGGAGAGCGGTTTTGCATCTTAACTTGGCTATGAAAGGGAGTACGCACGCTGTTGCGGAAGATCTTCCGCTGTTGCTGCGTAAATAGCTGTCCAGCTCTCCACCGCACCTAAGAGCTATAAAAGAAGGAGAGCAGCAGAAAGAAAGGGGTTTTTTGGAGAGAAGAACGATTCATTTTGGGAGAGAAGAAAGCAAGAGAGAAGATAGGGGAATCTGTGGCTGGACGTGGAGCTGAAAACATCAAGTTTTTGAGGGGATCCAGAGCTTGGAAAAAGAGAAGAAAGAAGAGAGGGAATGAAGTTTCTTTTTTATAAATCTTATTTTTCCGTCTTCCTAATTGATTCCATGAGTTGCTAATCTTTTAGCTAGGGCTAAGATGAAGCCCCTAATTTGAATAACTCTTGTATGTGTTGATTTTATCTGAATTTGATTAGGTTGTTTCTTTCTCTAGTGTGCTTAACCGAAATCTCTATACTTCTCCATTCTATGAGTTCAACCAAAGTCTAGTTATGGATGTTGTTTGGAATATTATTCTAGGTGCTTGTGTCTGACCATGAACAGGTTCCTATAGTGGAAGAAACAGGAATCTACATCTCTCCATGCCTGACCATGGATGGAAAGATATTATCCATATGCTTTAAGGAATTATACATTCTCTGTGCCCGACCAAGGATATAGAGTACACTTTATTTATTTTGATATCAATTTGAATTAGGGTGAATCAACAGGTAGAACAAGGTTTATGATAATTAGGGGTGGATTTGAAAGTCCTAGTCTTCTCCTTGATTGAATTTTTTTCATTATTCTCGATTATTTTACCATTTATTTTTGTTTAGTTTACTCAATTACTAGCTCAAATATTTGTTGGATTAGTTAAGAAGAGTCTTTAATTTTAAATTGTGACAACCAGTCCTCGTGGGAACGATCTCGTAATACGTACTATATCTACATCCGATTCGTATACTTGCGAGTTTAAAATCATTTAAATCAGATTGGTTTAAAAATAAAACATCAGGTACCATGACTTAAGGCCCACGATGAGGTGATCCGATCCATCCACCTTTACGGCCAACTTGTCGTGGGCCCAAAAAGTCCTGACTTGTGCAGTGTCCACCTCTAACAAACATTAAAGTGAGCCTAGAAAGTTTCAATAGTCAATATTATTTTCTATTTTATGGCCCGCATAAGCGCTAGATCAAGCTGATATTTGACCCTACCCCTAAAATGACACAACAAAACGGATGGGCGGTATGGATTATTCACATACATTAATGTGGGCCCATTTGGGTCGTGGTTTGCATGGGTCATAGTTGCTATGTTATATGGGTCGTGGTTGTCATGTTGCATGGTTTGTGGTTTACAACGTGTTCACTTCCTTTTCTACCAAACCATTGGTACTATAACTTAAGGCCCATAATGGGATGATCCGATCCATCCAACTTGTCGACTAGCTCGCTATGGGTCCAAAAAGTCCTGACTTGGGCAGTATCCACTTCTAACAAGCATCACAGTGAGCCTGGAAAGTTTCTGTAGTCACCATTATTTTCTATTTTCTAGCCCACACGAGCGCTGGATCAAGCTAATATTTGGGCCTTACCCCTAAAATGACATGGCAAAAAGGATGAGCGGCATGGATTATACACATACATCAATGTGGCCCCATATGAGTCGTGGTTTGCATGGATCGTAGTTGCCATGTTATATGGGTCGTGGTTGTTATGTTGTATGGATCGTGGTTACCTGGCCATTAAAATCCTCCTAAGGCCCACTGTACTGTTTACTTGACATCCAATCTGTTGATTAGGTCATATAAACATAGATGAAGGGAAAAAAATAAAGATCAGCTTAATCCAAAACTTTTATGGCCCCCAAAAAGTTTTTTATGGTCTTCACTCATTCAACACTGTTTCCTGTAATGTGGTTGACTTGCTACTGGGATATACCTCTGTAACACCCCGAGTTTTCAGGAGCCGTGTAGGAACTCGGCCTCCAAATTCCTGGGTGTCGTTTATATATTAATTATGGTGATTTCTGCATAAATCAGATTAAATGAGCAATAAAGGAATCGGCTGGAACATAAACCACGACCACAACTAATCTACTGAAATAAATGCGACTAAGAATTACAAGTCTATAGGAATATTAAACGGGTCGTACAAGGTGTTGCCCAAAAATTTATAAAATAAATATCTAAAAGAAATGGTGCGCTAGATCCATAGCTCAACAACCCATAATTAACTCGCACAGTATACGGTGATATGCCCATAAGTTGGAAATAGGAAGCTCCTCTTCCTTATCCATGCTCACCTCGCTCGGCTCGTCGAGCTTCGCCTCACCTGTATCTAGTAAAGGGTCTGGTTGATGTTTTAAAACACCATCCTATAGTGGGAGTGAGTAGCCAACTCAATGGTTACTATTAGTCTTAAGTTACAACAAGCATCAATTATATAATGAATTTAATAAAAGACATACATTCACAGATCCCTAAATAGTCTTGTTAATGCATATGCATGTATTATGATATGATGCATGACCTCACAACAACACTCCCTCGAGCGACTTCGTCTAACAATCGCGCATGACCAACACTTCCTCATTGCAACCTCAACTATCAATCACCAACCTAACTAGTGCGATGTGATCGTGATCGTGTTGCCGAGTTTTTAATTAATTCTGTTCATCCAGAAGATTGGAGAAACTAGTATACCCCACATATCATTACCCTCAACTGGTTGCGAGGCCAAGGCCCCTCAATGTGCGAGGTCAGGACCCCGCAATCCTTGATCCCATTGGGCTCCTCATCTCCGATTTCAAACACATTGAGAGTGATAAGAAGAGGGATCACTCGTGGTCACTATGGGGAGGCTCGTCACCCCAGTGTAGGCCAACGGCTGGGACACATTATCTCATTTCACCATGCCCGGCTCTCGAGTCAGTAGATTGGTTTCAAATGGTTATTAATAGGTTTCAGTGGTTAAAGGGTATTCCAGGTTCCATACAAGAGTAAGCAGACATGGCTAACAAACATGGTTGGTCAGTAAGCAAACTTGACAGTGCGAGTTCAGGCGAGTACGTGACGGACGACATTGAGTACAAGCGACCCATGTAGTCCAACTGCTGTCACCCATTCATATCCGCCCAAATCCACTAGTTTAGCCATAGGATGGTCCTACCAATGGGACCATCTTCTCCCACCTTAGTTTTCTAACCAACCTAGGGATTTGATGGTATTCAATAACACTTCAACCAATCAGAATTCATCATCTAACACAAGTGATGTCATGCACTCATACATCAAACAAAAACTTAAATTTTGTACAATGCAATTATTAACAAAAATATGAAATTAATGTGTGTGCGTGTTGAGTGAAGTTATCGAAGAGATCAAGAGTTATACATCATTCATAGTACAAACATACAACAAGGATTAATGCTAGCACAAACATACAACAAGGATTTATGCAAGCACAAACATACAACAAGGATTTTATGCATTCATACATGCCACAAGAAAGGTTATACTAAAATCACATATGAGATGAACATTCCACTCCAAATCAAGCCCAATCATGTTGAAGAACAAATGACCAATACTTAACCATTTTATGGGATTTAGGGGGACGTATCATGTAGGGTCTTTACTAGGTTCTCTCTAAATTACTCAAGCACATCATCCTAACATTCATAATCATTAAACTTATAGTAAAATTAGTGCTAGGCCACCTAAGGATAATAGTCCGCACCTTGTGACGAACCGCTTAATCCACGACGCCCGTATGGTTATGGTGTTAGGAAATCATTGTTGAAATGCCTAAATAAGCATATAAGCCTTGTAAGAATTGAAAGGAATTTAACCCAAAACCTAAACCTACCAACATAATTTCATACTTACCTTCAATTGTCGCCGAATCGACACCAATGAAGGACGTTATTGCTATAGAGTAGATGAAAGGGTGAAGGTGCACAAACCCTCATGCTTCCAAGTTTTCCCTCTCTCTTTTTCCTCTTTTCTCTTCTTTCTCTTTTCTATTTCTCTCTTTCTTTCTTCTAGGGTAAATTCGTATGAAGAGGGGTGCCCAAATAAAACCCTTATATAGTGCCAGATTTGGTGTAAATGGCCTCAAGGGCTAGATTTTTACTATACTAGTCCTATGGGAGGGTCTTTCTAACCTCTAGGGCCCACTATGAGATATACATATTAATATACACCATAGGATAGTTAGCCCTAACGATGATCTACGTATGGATATGATCGGTCCGTCATTTGGATGCGCCGATCGACAGATATGATTAGAAGTCTGCTCAACGTCACCGATAGTCAATCGAGTCCACGGCTATACGGATATGAGCAGGGAAATATCCTTACTCTACGTGTAAAGTTTAGTCATAAACTGACGGTCCGAAATCTTCAACTTTGCATAAGAGTGGATGACCCAATTCACTTAAGTTTCAGTTTCTTCCTTTAGGGTATTTGCACTTCTCATGCACTAGTCCTTTGACTCAAGTTGAGTAGTTCTGGACAGTACCCAAGTCCAACTCCCGCAATAGATATCAAACCCAGTAAGATGGACATTATTCTATAATTTTGGAACTAGTAGCCCACTAACGAGCGGTCTAGAGCTTGTTCTAAAAATCGAGGCATTTCTGGAATAAATTAGGTATTGAGATTTCTCGTGGGCAATTATTAGGGTTTGGATTAACTATGTTCATAGCGTGGCCTATTTATAAGTAGCGAAAGTGGAGATTTAGTCATGTTTACTTGAAACCGTCAGTTTTAGGCTAAAAGAGTAACGGGGTTAATTTGGTCTATTAGTCAAGATCTGGGCCTTATCTGACTCGGCTTCGGTTAGATATTTAATTTAGTTATAATTGTCTTGATTAGTTAGCGATGGGTCGGTTAGATTTTGGGCCCTACGTGAGTAAATCATGGGGCTAAACTTGATGCTCAAGTGATCGGGCAGATTCGTTGGCTTCCTACGGTTGATTAATCGGACTTGTACGGTTCTTTACTGGTATTACCCGTATATAAACTAACATTGAGTGCTAATGGTCAGTAAGTGATAATATAAGTTAATTATAAAAAAAAAATTTAAGGATTTTTGAAAATCCAAAACAGTGAAAATCCAAGACGTTACAACCTCATTTTTGGTCTCATACCATAAAATAATCTGGAAAAATATATGGACGGCATGGATGAAACACATACATCATGGTGGGGCCCACAGAGCACCGAGCACCAACCATTGGCTGGTGGCAGGGGGAGTAGCCAATCCGTTACTTTCTTGGGGTTGAAAAAAGAAGGTAACTTCTTATTCACTCCAAGAACATTCGACTTCTAAACCAAGGACAGGAACATTTTCGTCCAAAAATATGCAAAAGTTGTCAAAAGCCCACTCTTGGGATATCTGGAAGGTAGTACCTCCCAAGCTAATTTGACCAAACTTGGAGGTCAATACGGTCAAATTCCCATCTATAAGCCATCCAATCCATTCATATGATGTCAGTTATGAGGATGAAAACAATCATATGAAAATCACAGTATTCAAAACTCAGGTGGGCCATACCACATGAATTTACAGGTTTTTGGTATAATTTTTTTTGGGTGGTCCACCTGAAAGTGAATAATCTAATTTTATCATGGCTAAAAAAGGGTGTTTTACGCGATGGACGGCTTGGATTTCATGCAAGTTAAGTCGTTTCTCCCATGTTAGTGAGACTAACCCAGGTAGGTACATAGCCCGACGTACCCAGGTATTTTCCAAATCCAAAGCCCCCTGCACCCTCGGTTTCCTTTTGACTGATTTTCCCATGCAAGCAGTTTCACAAAACCGCTTAAAGATGAGGCAGTTTTGTAAAACAGCTGGTTTTCTCTCCCCTATATATAAGAGTCTGAATATTCCCAGATCTCTTTAACAAAGAGAGTAAAAAAGCAGAAAAAAAGAGCTTTGATTCAAATATTTTGGGGTATAATGTCAGTTTTAGTAGATATATGGATGGATGAGCTTGCAAAGCTACGCGAGAGGAGCCAAAGCACATCGAGTCGACGTTCTCAAGCCGAGCCGAGCCACGTTCTCAAGCAAGAACCTCTTCAAAGGCCATCATCGGCTAAGAGCCGAAATCTCTCAGTGGAACCACGTCAAGGGACATTCTCGGAGACCACCATATGCATTCTCATGGATCGGTTTGCGCCTTGTTGAAGAGCACAGAAGTTGAGTGCTCCTGCATATATCCTATTTCCTGTAGGGCCCACTTGATGTATAATGAAAATTTTGTTTTGGATCGTTTATCTCCACCAGGCATTTTGATAATTCGGCAGAGTATAACGCTTGAGATACAGGTACTTAAAAATTGTACACGTGGCATAGGTGGTCTTGAACTACACTGACAAAATGGTGGCACCTACATTGTCCCAAGATTAGATTGATTGAACATTCCTGACCTTTGATTCGTGGACACTTGATGTTCTTTATGTTAGGCCGTCCACAATGGTGAGCCCTTGATTTGGATGGTCTAGACTCATAGATGCATGCCACGTGAAAGAAACCCAGGCAAGATGGTCTTGCCCAAAAAAAAAAAAAACAAAAGGCTCTTTTTATATGGGCCGATGTCTTATTAGCCCATTAAATTTTTGGGCCACACTAGTATTTTAAGTCATACGATAGTCTAATAATATTTAATTTGTATCCTCTTCTTATAAGTCAATGTGCATGGATGCATCGTAACTTATGATACAGCTGCTGTATAGCCTCTGTCTGGTCATTTCTCGCACCGCAGATTCAGGCCAACAGGATCATTCATAAAATACCCTTCTACTTCATATAGATTAATACTCTGTGAATTATAAACATCTACGTACGAACACACTACTTTCATAAATGATGCTTATAATTTTACAAATCTGAGCTGTTCAAATACTGGGCCCGCTATATATTGGTCATAACCCTAACCCTAAAATCACTGTAGCTATCAATAAGATGATCAAGAAAAACCCTATAAAGAAAAAAAAAAGGAAAGAATCAAAACCTCTAACTCAAATGATTTTGTCAATAAATATGGTATTCCAAGCATCTAAAGTATATCCCTGTATTTGGACGGTTTGGATTGTCACAAACATATGCTCTGTGTTCATTTCAGGTATGCATGTATACGAATTTCCATTAGTATTCCATCGTACCAAAATACATCCCATTTCTTTATGCGGCCTCTGTTTCCAAACAAAGCACACGGACTGGCCACCACAACCGTGTGCCCGGTGAACCCCACTTCTAAAACCGCCAAATCAGGCGTCTTTTCTAAAACCCCTGGTTTCTGTACAGTCTCCTTCACCTTATTTAAATGCACACTCTCACATTAGAAAATCACAGCATCTAATCAAAAGCCCCTTCTTTCTTGCTTACCATACAACCATTTTCGCATTTGTGTGGAGTGACAATGTCTAGCATGCTGGCCGAATTAGCGAGGTTACGCGAAAAGGGTCGAGCCATTTTCACAGAGGGTTCGAGCCACCAGGTCGAGCCCAAAAAGCTGCTTGGAGCGAAGGAGTCTTCCATCACAACCGTTGGATCAAAACCGCGGCCGGTGATCCTCTACTCGGAAGCTACACTCTCTATGCTCATGGAATGCTTCAGCCCGTAGATAGATACACGAAGACTCCATGTGAAATTTTAACTCCTGTATATGTATAGGCCATGTAACCTCTTTTCTTCAATGGTTAGCTATCAAAGTGTAATGCTTTAGAAATAATAATAATAATAACATTTTCATGGTATTACATGAAAATGGATTTGTATTACATTCCACCCAATTTTCATTTCTCACCTAGGACCCATTTCGATACCACTAAATAAATTAATTTTTCTACTTGCAGATGATAAGTAAGCTTAGTTTATAATTAGTTATAAGTAAATTTTTTTACTTAAAAGTACTTAATCACTTAAGTTAATTTTTTTAGCTTTCTATTTTTATAATTCTTTGAAGAGAAAGACTGGAGAGACAAAAGAGAAGAGACGCAGTGATTTTCTTAATAAGTAGAAACTAAGATAAGTTACTCGTGAAATAAATAGCTTATCTTAAGTAACTTACTATTCAATGCCCCATTAGTGTTCTGAAATTTGGACATTTTTCAAACTTAGCATTTTGTAAAACTCATTCAATATAAATTTCAAGCAATACTGAGATATTGTGCTAAATTCAAGCAACAGGGGATGTGCCAAATGCATATACATGGGGTCTCCTAATGGTTTCTCTTTAGGGCCTATTTGGATTCACGTATACGGGTGTATTGTATTGTATCCAACTACTGTTCATGTATACGTTCAATCAATTTCTGAATACATCCAAATCAATTGTTCATAAATCATTGTTTGGATATGAGGTATTGTTCGGGTAAGTATACAAATTCTTCTTCTGATCAATGTTTGGATATGACGTATTAGGATTGCGTATTGTATATACGTATAATATTGATAGCACTTGTACAACGGTGGCTATTTTTAAGATGATGCTGGAGGGACGCTGGAAACTCAGGTGGGGCCCATTGTCCTGTTTGTGAAAAATCATCCCCGTCCATCCGTTTTGTGATACCATTTTAGTACATGTTGCCAAAAATGAACCATATCAAAAGCTCAAGTGAGCCGAAAACTTGATAATTAGACGTCCACAGTTGAAATATTTGTGGGGCCAAGGAAGTTTTGATTCATGCTAATATTTTTGTTTTCAATTCATCCCAATAGGAATGGCGTTGTTAACAGTATGGATGGTATCTAAAATAGCAACATGCCCTAAAATGAACTCACAAAACTGATGGACGAGGAGGATTTCTCACAAACATGACAGTGGGCCCCACCTAGGTTACCAGCGCAGGAATTTCCTGCGAAAGCCCACGTCCATGCTGGAGTAGAGTTGATTCTCGGTAGTCTGTGTGAGTCTCTCAAGTGGACCGCTCATCTACGCCATCCATCTATTTTAGTTGTCAGAAACAGTTTCAACTAGGGCCAAACAACCAATTGATTCCGTCCTATCATAATTTTGGACTTGACATAGGATCCGATTCTTACCGTGCATATACTAGTTGTAGGACCTACCATGACCTTGCTCACTCCATACAATATCATGGAAAGATCGAGAAGAGTATCATAGTAAACAAAATCCCTACTCTGTCCGATCTAAGAGCTTGAGAAGAGTATCAACTATATAATGAATCTTAGACTTTTGGAGAAGAAATGGAGCATCTGAATGCCCACATGCAATATGGAAGGGATATGATCTATGGCGATGCTGGTATAGGAAATTTTCATTCTCCATAGATAGAAAAACCTTCAAAGAGATAGTTATGCTGTCGCACAAGAATGCAACGCAATGAATAGACTGCACTTCACGATGTAGTGCAGTCTAAAACCACGTTACCGCCTTTTGAAAATTTTGAGTTGATGATGTATTCATGTGTATGGTAAACCACGAAAGCGAACTCTAATTCAAACATTATACAATGGAAAAATCCACATTTAATGCAATGCTATACAATCCGGACCGTCAATCCAAACAGGCCCTTAGCTGTTTTCAGTTATTCTGAAAGGGATTTATTAGATTTTTTTTTTTGAGGAGTGGGGAAAGCAGGGATTGGTGTTGTGCAAGGAGCAGAAGTTGCACGCTAAGGCTGAAATGCCACACCTACTTCAAGAAGTAGGCCCCACCATGTTTAGCAGCACCCCTTCTTTTATTGGTCCAGATGCTCCTAGCGATTTCAAAAGTGGATTTGAATGTAGGCCATTGATAGTGTAGGTTCGAATGTTTACAGTATCGTTGAGCAACTCATACATTTCACATGACCTACATATATTGTGTGGCCTACCACTTTAACGGTTCTGATCATTTATACGCATATTCCAACTAGCTATCCATGATGAAGTGACTTAAGTTGCCGTTGGACTACCAGAACGGGCCACGGGCCGTTAATGTTAATGCAGGGCTGGGCCGGGGACTCTAGCTGCATTTTTTTCTGACCATCTATTTGCCTGAGGAGAGATTAAAGGAAGATTCAGGGACCACATGCCAACATGGCACACTTGCGTAAAATACGGACCATTGATCAGATCCATCATCCCACTGTGAAAATAACCTGGCCGAAAATCTAGCCGTCCACTCATCATGTGGGCTACACGTGTATGCTGATAAGTGAGAGTGATTGATTGGGGTATACGTGCACAGTTCTGAAACATCAGGTGTTGCCAACATTCTCTGGCCCAAAGAGGAGCGTGGTCCACATATCAGGAGGACCACAAGTGTACGGTGAATATGACTGGGCCGCTGGTTTTTTCTAACCATCCTATTTTCCATACACGTGGACCCACCGACCACTAGACGAGCTTAATTTCAGGCTAGAATGTTTTCACCGTGGGATTCACCTGAAGACCGTCCATTAATGGGTCCGATAATATGGTACAGTCATGTACGATGATTCAAACCGTTGACATCGTGGGCCCCACAGTGGATGGTGATATCAGATTAATTATGAAGATCTCGGACGTGGATTGCATACTACCCCTCCCGTCCCTAGCTCCGAACAGGCAAGTACATGGGCAGGCCCACCGTGATATATCTGTACATCCAAACCGTCAATCCCTTTTCTCATATTATTTTAAGGCATCAAACCAAAATGAGGCAGATCCAACACTCCAATGGACCACAGCAAATGATAAGCTTGGTTGCATTAAAATGCGCAAAGCAAATGCCAGTTGCCTTAAATGGAAGAATCATTTGTGGTGTGGTCCATTTGATCGTTGGATCTGCCTCATTTTTGCTTAAAGCTTTAAAATAACATGAGAAAAGGAATAGACAGTTTGAATGTACCGATACATAACAGTGGGCCCACCTACAAACTTACCCATTCTAAGCCAGGGACGGGCAGCGGTAGAACGCAGTGGACGTCCGGTGGAATGCATCCGGAGTTTTTACCAGACGCAGATTGCGTATAGGGCTGTTCACGAGTCAAGCTAGCTCGAAAAGCTCGCTCGACTCGGCTCGAGTCAGCTCGGATTGACTCGGCTTGAATGGTCGATTCGAGCCAAGCCAAGCTAATTATTTGAAGCTCGAGTTGAGTTCAAGCCAAGCTCGACCAGGGGGCATTTCAACTCGACTCGACTTGAACTCGACTCGACTCGAAGCTCGAACTCGGCTCGATTAATAAATATATTAAATATTATATTTTATATATATATATAAGTTTTAAGTTTAAACTTAAAAATAAAAAAATAAAAAACAAACCCTAGAGTCTCTACCCGACCGCACGCACCCCCTTCCCTTTCCCTTTCTTCTCTTTCTCTGCCCACTGCTAGCCGCGCGCCCGCCCCGACCACCATCACTAATTTTCATTTCAGCTCTACAATAGTATGATTTCAATCTCTTGATATCTACTTCTTAGGTGAGAAACGCAAGAAATTCGAGATAGGTTCTTCTTAGATTTGTTAGAGTTTCAAGGAAATTCAATGATCTGATTGACTAGAGCTCTTTACTTAGATTTCTGATCTGTGTTCTGCTCTGTTTCTTTTCTAGTACTTGAATTTTTACTGGTGGAAGAAGATCAAGAACAGATCGGTTCTTACAGGTTTCCTCATCTGATTTGAAGCTTTGTTTGGTTTTTTCATCGGGTTTTGCTTTGATTCTCTTAAGATTTTTGAATTTTTCATCAATGAAGGAGGATCAAGAACAAAATCCATTACTCTCTCACCCAACAAGCTCGAGCTCGATTCGAGGTAAACTCGACTCGACTCGAACCACTAGCTCGACTCGACAGCTTT
Source organism: Magnolia sinica (assembly GCF_029962835.1). Taxonomy (NCBI): domain Eukaryota; kingdom Viridiplantae; phylum Streptophyta; class Magnoliopsida; order Magnoliales; family Magnoliaceae; genus Magnolia; species Magnolia sinica. Next base: position 3,799,508 of record NC_080583.1, on the reverse strand, counting down.
GGCAAACAAGCCCAGCTTCAATGTTGAGCTCGAGGCCAAGCTCGAGCTCGAGCTCGAACTCGAGTACATCATGGACAAGCCAAGCCAAGCTTGGCCCACCTCGACTCGACTCGGCTCGATGCCCACCTCTAATTGCGTACTACCCCGCCCGTCCCAAACTCTGAACTGGCAGCTCTGTGGGTGAGCCCACTGTGATGTATCTGTATATTTAAGCCGACAATCCCTTTTCTCATATTATTTTAAGGCATCAAAACAAAAATGAAGCAGATCCAACGCTGAAGTGGACCACACCACAGATAACTTTTGCATTTAATATGACTAACATTTAATGCTTAGTGTATTTTAACGGGAAGCGGATTGCGTCCTACCCACACCCGGAGGTAAGTGTTTTATCCACCGTGATGTAAGTGTTTTATCCACTCCATTCATCGTTTTTAATAAAAACAATTTTAAAAAACAAAGGAAGCTGCATTAATATTAACACCCACCGTTGAAACTTTCGTAAGGGCCACCTGATGTTTTTTTTACCATCCAACCTATTCAAAAGGTAACGTAGACGTGAATGAGGTGAAAAGATCTGAAACTTCTCCAGCTCCCTAGAAGTTTCTAATGGGAGAAATTAAATCCTTATACCCACCTCATGTTTTGGCTTATACCTTGAAATGATACAAGAAAAACGATTAACAGCGTGGATAAAACACTTACACCACAGTGGACACACATAGCTCTGCCGGACTGATTACCGTTCGGGCAGGGGTAGGACGCAATCTGTGTCCATTTTACTGCAACAAAGTTTATCATTTGGTGTGGTCCACTTGAGCGTTGGACCTGCCTCATTTTTGTATTATGCCTTAAAATAATCTAAGAAAAGGGATTGACAGTTTGGATTTACAGATACATCACTGTGGGCCGGCCCACAGAACTGCCAATTCCGAGCCAGGGACGGGCGGGGGTAGTACGCAATCCGCGTCCATTTTCACCGGAAGCCGATTGCGTACTCAGTCAGTACGGTAAGCGTACCGAGTAAACTCCGTGGGCCCTTGTGTCAATCATGCATTATATTCACTCCGTTTATCTCTTTTAATACATAATTTCAGGGTTTTATCTCAAAAATAGAGTATATTCAAACCTCAAATGGACCACACCACCAGAAATTGTGTAAATTGAACATCTACCATTGAAAAATTCTTGGGGACAACAGAGGTTTTAAATCAAGCTGATATTTGTGTTTTCCCTTCATCTATGTCCTTCTGATCTTATTAACAATTGGATGACAAATAAACATCACTAGGGCCTTAGAAAATTTTCAACGGTTGAAATCAATAGTTCCACTTTTTCCAGTGGTATGGACCACTTGAGCTTTGTATATGCATCAATTTTGGGTTGAACCTATAAAATGATCTAGAAAAACGAATGGACGGCGTGGATAAACCACATGCGTTCGTGGTGGGCCCAACTGAGTTTACTCAGTAAGATAAGAGCGTACTGAGCAACTCAGTACACAATCCGATTTCATTTTTACCGCCTATGCCTCGATCCACGTGGATGTTTTAGGGTGGTGCATGTTGGACGCGGTTTGGCGAGTGACGCGGCCATCAGCCTGGTGGCTAGTGGTCGGTGCTATGGGGACCTGACCATGATGTATGTATTTTATCCACGCCGTCCATCCTTTTTGAAAGATAATTTTAATGGTTGATTCCAAAAATAAGTTAGATCTAAATCTCAGCTAGACCACACCATGGGAACACAGTAGTGATTGAATGTCCACCATTAAAAGCCTCCTAGAGCACGTGGTAACGGTTATTTGACATCTAACCTGTTGATTAGATCATACAGACTTGGATGGAATGATTCGGATGAAGGGAAAAAAATATCTTGATCCAAAACTTTCGTGACCCCTAAGAAATTTTTAATGGTGGACATTCAATCAACACTGTGCGGTCCACTTGAATTTGGATCAACCTCATTTTTGGGCTCATGCCATAAAATGATCTGGAAGAATGGGTGGACAGCATGGATGAAACACATACATCATGGTGGGGCCCACATAGCACCGACCACTAGCCATTGGCTAGTGGCAGGGTGAGTAGCCGATCTGTTTCCGTACATGTTGTTTTTGTGCTGTAACCCATTTTATAATCGGATCCATCAGTTTTTTGGGTGGTACGATTTCCGGGATTTCAGAATTTGCCACGTGGAGTATTTGATGCTCTGGCTGTCTATTGCACTTGATACGCAGCCACTAATAAATTGTATGAAAACCACCTATTAGCTCTCTAAACCGATAAAATAGCTTTTAATCATTTTCTATTAGTTACGAACCGAAAATTAGATTAATCTAAAAATTATAAGCTCTGATTCATGGACACTTGTTTTTTGAAATAGGACAGTTGAATATTTCATTTTTAACCGTCAAATAAATGACCAAAACTTGGATTGCTTGATGATACATCTAAACGGGCCTTACAATTTTGATAGTTTAATTGAAATATTTTTACTCCACATATAAGTGATTTAAAAGTGCTCGTGTATCATCCATCACACTCTGTCAGATGACTCACGTTCTTATCCACTAAAGGCACTTACCACAGTATTAAAAAACAATGGACTGCTCTTGGGTACTCGCGCTCGACTCCTGCGCAGTTATTTTCGCAAAGGGAACGCCACGTGGATGGATCTTTAATGAGATCCTCACCGTCCATTAGGTAACTTTCCTCATTTTAACCATTAATCATAAAATTTACTATAATATAAATCCAAGGTAGGCCAAAACAAGGAAACGGTTGGGATGGAATACAAACATTGGTTTGTTTTTGGGACTACCGTGCTATCTATATGCCATCCAATCCATTCATATGATATCAGTTACGAGGATGAAGACAATCATATGAAAATCACAGTATTCAAAACTCAGGTGGGCCATACCACATGAATTTATAGGTTTTTGGTATAATTGTCTTTGGGTGATCCACCTGAACATGAATAATCTAATTTATCATGGAAAAAAAAATGATGTTTTACGCGATGGACGGATTGGATTTTATGCAAGTTAAGTCGTTTCTCCCGTGTTAGTGAGACTAACCCAGGTCGGTACATAGCCCGACGTACCCAAGTATTTTCTTAAATACAACGCCCCCTGCACCCTCGGTTTCTTTTTGACTGATTTTCCCATGCAAGCAGTTTCACAAAACCGCTTAAAGATGAGGCGGTTGCAAAACCGCTGGTTTTCTCTTCCCTATATATATAAGAGTCTGAATATTCCCAGAACTGTTAAGTGTTAACAAAGAGAGTAAAAAAGCAGAAAAAGAGGGCTCTGATTCAAATATTTGGGGTATAATGTCAGTCTTGATAGATATATGGATGGATGAGCTTGCAAAGCTACGTGAGAGGAGCCAAAGCACATCGAGTCCACGTTCTCGAGCCGAGCCGAGCCACGTTCTCAAGGAAGAACCTCTTCAAAGGCCGTCATCGGCTAAGAGCCGAAATCTCCCAGTGGAGCCGCGTCAAGAGACATTCTCGGAGACCACCATATGTATGCTCATGGATCGGTTTGCGCCTTGTTGAAGAGCACAGAAGTTGAGTGCTCCCGCATATATCCTATTACCTATAGGGCCCGCTTGGTGTATAATGAAAATTTTGTTTTGGATCGTTTATCTCCACCGTCAGGAAATGGTAGAAGGCATTTTGATACTCTGGCAGAGTATAACGCTTGATATACAGGCACTTAAAAATTGTACACTTGGTATAGATTATCTTGAACTACACTGACAAAATGGTGGCACCTACAGTGTCCCAAGATTAGATTGATTGAACATTCCTGACCTTTGACTCGTGGATACTTGATGTTGTTTATGTTAGGCCGTCCACAATGGTGAGCCCTTGATTTGGATGGTCTAGATTCATAGATGCATGCCACATGAAAGAAACCCAGGCAGGAGTCTGTCCCCCCCACCCCCAAAAAAAATGGTTATTTTTATATGGGCCGATGTCTTATTGGGCCTTTGGGCATATCCGAGACAAAATGCTCCTGGGCATCTGTATATAACTCAAGCCCAAGCCCGGCCCAAAAATGATTTGAGTCATGTGAGGCCCAAGATCAGCCCACAAACCAACATAATAGGCCCATTTCTAGTTCAAAGCCAGGCCAGGTGGGCCCCACCTATACAGGCACCAATATGGCACATTTGTGAGTCTTCGATCAAGTGGGCCACATTGTTTAGATCATGTGGCTTATAAATCATGTTGTATCACTAAAGTGGGCCAATGTAAAACTGATGGATGGCTAGAAAGAGTTTTCACCGTTGGTTTGTTCTGTATTTTGTGCACCTGAGAAGTGGAACGATCTTGTTTCAAAGGTCTTCCCAATGGCCCACCTGATGGAAAGCTTGGATATCGCACGTGTAATATGTGCTTGTGCATGGATGACTAAACTCCATCTCTTTTAATTCTGGTGGGGTCCACCCAATTACTTGAACTAACCTTTGGGCCAGATCATCCACTATGCAGACCCCACCTGTAGGTTGGCAACGGGTGGGGATGGCCCATCAGGGTTCGGATCTCGGCCTAGTAGTGAACGGACTGGGGCCTGCAATAGAAACCCATGAGTCAGGTCATTCTAACACGCTAGTGTTAGTATGCGTCTGCTAAGTTGATGTAATCAGTAACTTGATTGTTTTTAAATAATAGGAGTCGATACTCATAATAGGGTGATCCGTTCCGTCCACCTAATCGGCCAGCTCAATGTGGGCTCAAAAAGTTCTGACTTCAATAACATCCACTTCTAACAAACATCATAGTGAACCTTGAAAGTTTCAACAATAGGTGCCATTACCATCATAATTTTCTATTACGTGGCCCACACGAGCTCTAAATTAGACTAATATTTGGGCCCTAGTCCTAAAATGACACGACAAAAAAGTTAGACGGCATGAATTATACATATACATCAATGTGGGCCCCACGAGTTGGGCCTTGCCCACTCCCAAAAAAGCTTCCTCCCACGTCACTTTCTTGGCATTAATGATGTAATTTCTTATTCATGGGAAAACCGCATAACTATTGAAGCAAGAATAAGGGCATTTTGGTTAGAATAATTTTCCAAAGCATGATAGAAGGTTATCCTCGAAATAATTGGTACGTAGAACCTCTTTAGAGAATATTATCATACAACTATGCCAATATAGTCAAAATCTCTCAGGTTGGAGACAGATGATGTCAGTGGATAGAGCTGTATATGAACAGAATTAGATCGGTTACTCACTCGACTCGACTCGGAATTACTCGACTCAACTTGACTCGAAATGAGTTCGAGTCGAGCACGAGCTAATTTTTAGATGCTTGAATTGAGTTTGAGCCGAGCACAAGCTTGACCCCGCTTGACTCAGCTCGACTCGATTACTACTCGAAATCGGCTCGACTCGGTACTTGACCAAGGGTATATATACCCAAAACAAAAAACCCAAACTCCCTCTCTCAGCAGTCATTGCCAGCCAGCCCCGTTCAAAAAAACCCTACGCCCCTTCGGCCCCTTCCTTCCCAGCGCCCGTTCAAAACCAAAAACCCAATCCCAGCTCAATTCTCCTCTCCTAAGCAGCCACGTGTTATGGCGACCCCAAGGGACTGACTAAATTCAATCTCTCTGCATATGGCGGGGATACGTTGAAGATACGGCTCTTGCTCGTCCCTCCACGTGGGCGTTAAAGCTTTCATCTGCCCTTTTCGAGCACCATGCCATTGAAAAGTAGAGGTAGAGTTGCCACGCGTCGCACCGAACATCCTTCTATTTTCGATGACATGATGACCATCTGCAGGCTTCTAACATTCACTATTTAAAACTTTTGGTGCTCCTACGGTATACGAAGACTGTACTCCATCTTCCACCATCGAAACCCCATTTGCCCCCTTTTACCTTTGGAACTCAGCTCGAAATCTACTTGAACTCGGCTAGAACTTGGACGAGCCAAGCACAAGCTGCTATTCCGAGCTCCAAGGCCAAGCCAAGCTGAGCACAAGTTGGGACTCGAGCAGTTTGAGTCGAGCACAAGCAGGGCAATACTCGGCTCCTCCGCTCAACTCATGTACACCTCTATCAGTGGATCACTTGGGTTAAAATCAAATTCCAACTACTAATCGGTGGGTAGGACCTGGCCTGGCCCAAAATATAAGGCCCATGGCCCAATAATGGATGGGCCAATCACAACCACCCAAGCCCGGCCCACCTGTAAATTGATCAAATCCTTTTTTCCTATGTGAATTTCAATGGCCCATCCATGATTTTTAGACTCGGATGGACTTGTTCAATCTAGAGTCCAGTCACGACCTGCCCGACTTAGGGAGTGTGATGTACACAAGTGAATCAGACTCATCCGAATCTTAAAACCATGAATCCATCCGTTGATCAATTGAGCCACACGTGCACAAAGAAATCTGCGGTGCCTAATTAAGGATCGGAATGGCAATTTTGTAGTATCAAATATTGGGCCGGTTCCAGTCAGGCTAAAAATAACCAAAGCCCACTCCAAAAGTTTGACGGGCCATACAGAGCCCAAGCCCACCCACAGGCCCAGCTAATATGTCAAAGCTCGGTCTATGGCCGGGATGGGCTCGCCCCGGGCATTGCCAGCCCTAAGCATGACCCGGTTCGGACCGGGCCGTCCCTACTAAGCTGATGCCCGGTGGAAACGGATTGTGAACTGAGTAAACTCACCATCGTGATATCCACGCCGTCCATCAGTTTTACTAGCTCATTTTAGAGCACAAGTTCAAAATAGAAGCATATCCAAACCTCAAAATATACCACGCCACGGGAAGCATTGCGAATTGAACACTTATGGTTAAAAACTTTTTGTGGGACTCAGAAGTTTTGGATCGAGCTGATATTTGGGTTTTCGCTTCATCCATATCTTTATGACCTTATCAGCAGATTGGATGACAAATAAAAATCACTGTGGGCTCTAGGAAGGTTTCAACGGTGGATGTCATTATCCCTACTATTTCCTGTGGTGTGGTCCACTTAGGCGGTGGGTATTCATCAATTATAGATTCCTGCCCTAATATGATCTAGAAAAATGGATGAACGGCGTGGATAAGACACATACATCCAAGGTGGGCCCCACATAGTTTACTCAGTACACAATCTGCTTCCAGATGTCACACGTGTGAGCAAAGACGTGCGTGTGGCTTTCGCTGTTAAAACCCTGAAATGAGCTGGAAAAATGGACTATCGGCGTGGATAAGACGCATACATCCACGGTGGGCCCCACAGAGTTTACTCAGTACGCAACCCACTTCCATGGTTGGTCCAGATGTCACACGTGTGAGCAAAGATGTGCGTGTGGCGTTCGCTATTAAAACCCCAGATGGAAAATCGGATGAACGGCGTGGATAAGACACGTACATCCACGCTGGGCCCCACAGTTTACTCAGTACGCAATCCGCTTACATGGCTGTTTCATATGTCACACGTGTGAGCAAAGGCGTGCGTGTGGTGTTCGCTGCTAGAACCCTAAACCCCATGAAGATATTCAAAAAGAGGGTAAGAAACGGAAACAAAAACACCCACACAACCGTTTTCTCATGCAATCTTCACACCACACTCCATCCCATTCTTCTCCCCTCCCTATCCCATGGAAGAAAACCCCCACAAATCTCGACCGTCCATCTCTCTCCTTCTCCAAACCATCACCATCATCTTCACCGTCCACCTCCCATCTCAGGCTCATCAACGGACGGGATGGCCCCGCGGAAACTGAACCCCTCCCCATCGTAATCCGCAGAGCGGGAAGGGCATCCCGCTACTCGTGGGATGGGACCCACCTCCGATTGGTCCCTTTTGATTGTGGAGGTGGAGAGTCTCCTGATGATCGGTCGGTGCTGTTCGTTGATGAGATTCGACGGTTATCTCGAATCTCGAGATCAGCGATCCGGAAGCTGTTCGTCCCGCAGCAGGTGCAGCGGAACTACATGGATTATCTGAAGTGGAAGCTCTTGCATAGGGTTTTCAGTTCGACGCTCCAGGTCCTTGCCACCCAGGTGAATTACGGTTCTGCTCCCACACCTTGCAATCTGTTCTCTATTTAGCAGTGTAAATTACTGGATTTTCTTGTTGAGTGGTAAAAATGCAATCTGGAGCTGTGTATGGTTCTGCTCCCACGCCTTGCACTCTGTTCTCTATTTAGCAGTGTAAATTACTAGATTTTCTCTTCGACTTGTAAAAATGCAATCTGGAGCTGTGTTATATGGTTCTGCTCCCACTCCCTGCACTCCGTTCTATATTTAGCAGTGTGAATTACTAGATTTTCTCGTTGAGTGGTAAAAATGCAATATGGAGCTGTGTATGGTTCTGCTCCCACGCCTTGCACTCCGTTCTCTATTACTAGATTTTCTCGTCTAGTGGTAAAAATGCAATCTGGAGCTGTGTACGGTGGATCGTACATGTGGTGGATGTTTGTAATGGACCCCATAGTGGACACCTGAAATTGAATTGATTGGTCAGCTGCAACTGTCTGATTGGTGGCTGTTGGATGGGCGGTTCAAAACAAGTATGGCGAAACGTATGTCCAGACACTCCAACTGACAATGGGATAACCAATCAGGCCAAATGAGGAGGGCTACTTCTCACAAGGAATCCAAACCTTCCAATCCAATCCAAATTGCAAAAGATAAACCACCCAATTTAGCACTCTGACCAAAATAAAAGGGTCTGCAGAAACCTCCGTGTGTCCTCCCACAAAAGCAAGGGCAGAAATGGGGTCCACTTTTGCCACAACCTCATCATGAGGTTATTTTCTCTTTTCCCATTTCCTTTATCATTCAAACTGCCTCTCTCATAGCTATTTCTTTGTAAAAACTCCAAAATACCAATTTCTACACACCCACCCATGAAGTTTCTGGAAACTATAAGGCATGCCACTCCAACCACTCAATGAGAGAGCGTCATGTGTCCTCAAGCATTCAAGAGCTAATAGAAAGGGAACATGTGCATATTTTACTACCATCTATCTCAAAATAACTAAATTGTCATTTTACCCAACTATAAAAAGCCCTCTCCTCCCATATTTCTACCCAAGTCTTGATTTTGGCGAGAAGCCTTCTCCTCTCGCACTTGTTTATGTTATTTTAATAGGTTTCTGACATTCTCATTTTTTCTCCACCATAACTGACCTCTCTCCTTTTACTCCACTCATAATCACACCATAGCCCATGCATACCCATGTGATACGGACTAGAGTAAGTTGAGGATCAGAGAGCTTCAACCATCTTCTCTCTTCGAGGAGTGTTGAGGTTCTTCTTTCTCCACACTCATCTCTAACCAAGGTCTTCAACTGATTCTACGGAAGATCTTCACAGAGTATTATAGTTGGAGGTTTAAGAGCTCTAATCATCTTCTCGCAAAGATGAGTGTCAAAGTTCTTTCTTCTTCATTCATATCTCTAGGCAATTTTATTTTGTATTCTTCTCTTTTATTAAATGCACCACTACCAAGGTGTTCCATAATGGTAACAGTGGCCGTAATGATCACCACTGTTACCGTTATGATATGGGCCCTGTTAGGACTCCCCCTTTTGAAAAAATAAAAGTTAAAAATTGTTTATAAACCATTATAGGCCCATTGCAGGCAGTTACAAATTGTTATGAGTCTATCATTACGGCTATTTTTTATGTTTTTTGTAACGGCCGATTTGGAATTCCATGACCACTACATTTTCCTTCTCATATACCTCTTGTTTTGCATATTTTATTTGCTTCGAGTTACTCTGCAGCTTGAATTCTCAAAATCCCATAAAGTAGAGACTGTATACATGTTTGGATGGATAAGGTGCCTCACACCTTCCTTCATAATTGAGGCCCTTACTCGAAATCTGCGGATGTAAACCACATGGAGCTAAGTGATCAAGACCATCCATCTAGACCCTTGGGTCATTTTGGTTCCATGGTCTCTAGCCTGTTGTCGATTCCGAGACTTTTAGCTATGGTGACTCCTCTCCTTCTTTACCTTTTTTGCTGGAACTTGTCAGTAGGCTTTCTGATCTGTTCCATAGTCCGTCGGTCAAATGGGTGAGATCGTCTGATGGGTGTAGTTCTTTGGTTATGCCACATGGATAGTGGGGCCCACAATTGGGATGGTCTGGAGTGATGAGTTTTGTTTGAAGTATTATGTAGTGCTCGGCCCAAATTAGTGGGCATTTTTGTTCGAATGATCTTCTTTATAGGTGAGACCTACCTTTTGGTGATCAATAGTGTTTGTCTGGCAAACCCCACTATGGATGGTGATGGACAAAAGATGCCCTCCAGTGAACAATAGTAGCCTTTCAATCAGTGAACTTACTTGTAGCATTAGCATGTGGACCATTTGCTTTATTTGATTTCCAACCATCCATTTCCAAGGTAGGCGTTGGTTGCTCGGTTTCTCCACTATTTTTGCAACATCACCCATCCACAGTGGGGCAGCCCACATGAGGATCAGGATCCATTTTTGGTGTCTTTACCTGTACAAAATTCTAGCACGGACTAAAATGCCACTGGCTTTGATTGAACATTGCATATGTTCTCCTCACTGCAGTAATTTGACAAAAAATAAAAGAAGAAGAAGAAGAAGAATCCTTAAATCATTTAGTTTTAGTAGCTGCAAAGAATCATGGTTGCATTAAGATTCTTATGGGAATGCTTGATTGATTGATTTTCAGGCGATGTTTCGAGCCATAGGGATTGGGTCCTCTATGTCCCTTCCATCGGCTGCTGCATTGAATTGGGTGCTGAAGGATGGGCTTGGACGGCTTAGCCGATGCATATACACCGCCAGCCTTGGATCTGCATTCGATGCCAACTTGAAGGCATGAGTATTGTTACTTGTTCTAGAATTCAATCTTTTGGTGGCATTAGAATTAGGTTTAGTGATTGATCTTGCTATGTGTTGTTTTTGTCTCATATGCAGAGGGTAAGGTTCTCAACATCAATCTTATTCAGCTTGAGCATTGGAGTTGAGTTGCTGACTCCAATGTTTCCCCAGTATTTTTTGCTTCTTGCAACTATAGCGAACATTGCGAAATCAATTAGTCTGGCTGCCTACCTAGCAACCGGTGTAAGGTTTCAACCTTCTGTATACTTTTGATTCACTAATATACAGGCCTGTTATACTTACATCAAGTTGATAGTAACAACATAAGGGCCTGTTTACAACACCCCCGAACTTTAGGCTGACCAACTTGTTCACTGGTTTGAATGAGTATGCCATGGTAATGGGTCTGACCCATTGTTGTGGCATTTCATTTTGATGCAGTTTTTGCTGACGGGAGCATTTAATACATTCTGCCGAAATGCCTCCTGCGTTGCAAAACGCAGCTAGGTTGGGCCCCCATTCAAACTCAAATCCCATTGTAGGGTACATCTACAGGTCCTAAATGGAGCCCTCTAATGTCAGTTTGATGTTTGTAGTTGTCACAGGAATGTGTGTTTTAATATGCTTATGTTGCCTCAAAGAAGAAATGAAGTTTTTTTTTTTTTTTTTGTAACCATACTTTTATCTGCAAGACCTTAATATTGCCACCGTATTGGCAGTCTGCCATACATCGGAGCTTTGCCATAGCAGATAATCTTGGTGAAGTTTCGGCAAAAGCTCAGGTACTATATAACATTTGCCTTCAGAATGTGTTGGCCATGTTTTCCCCCCACTTTTTAGACTGAAACTTCTATGTCTATTTCAGATTCAAACCGTTTGTTTTGATAACTTGGGTCTGATGCTTGCTGCTATCTTAAATATTTTGTGCAAGAATAGCCAAAGGTTTCTTCTCCACCCATATTATCTTATTTAATTCTTCTGGTTGAAATAGTGAATATTTATGCAAATGGCATTCTTTTAATGTCCTTATGTTTACAATAAATAAGCTTAAAACAATCTAGTAAAGTCAAGCTTGAATTTTATACTTGCAATTATACATGCAAGCACAACAGAACATGATCTGTACATTGAATAAATAACTTCTGCATCCCTAAGGGGCCATTTCGATCCTTGCATTCTCTCCCCCCCAATCTTTTCCAATCAGGGATTGTTCTTTTCTTTTTTGAAGTATTCCTCTTTCTTTTTTTAATATATAAAACTAACAAACAGATTACAAATTCCCAATCTTCAAAAAAAAAAAAAAAAACATATTACAAATTCCAGCACCTATGACTCCCACTCTAGAATGCAAGCAAACAACTTGACGAGTGACAAATCAAGATTTGACTACTCCCTGTGTTAATATACCCCCAGGATCAACAAATTCCACCATCCAAAGGGCCCCTAATTGCATGCAAAGGATCTTTTGAGCTCAAGCTCACTTATTCCCTTGTGAAACTACAATGTACAGTTGTGACATTTCATGAATCAACCGATTTTTTGCTTTCTAAGGGAGGGAAATATGTTTCTCGATTTACATTTATAGCAGCTTTTGTTTGACTTATAATGCATTGAGAACTATGTTGACATTTTTTTACCTAATGATCGATTCTACAAGGTTACAAGCCACTCTTCCATTGGTTGTATATCCAATTTTCTCCACAATCGACCTGTTTGCTATCTACCAAGGGCTCAAACACGTACATCTACAAACATTAACAAAGGTTGGTGATCTCCAATAATTTTTCTTGCATTGCTCAATCAAAATTTTGAAACTCTATGATGCTTATAGGTCATACAATAGGTTGATTTCAATAGTATAACAGATTCATTCACATTTTTCCTTGCTGTAAACTCCATGTTTCATCCCCTTATATTTTGGATCTTGATATCCAGGATAGGCTAGAGATCATAATAGATAAATGGATTCATTTCGGATTTGTCCCTTCACCTGCAGACGTGAGCAATGAGGAAGGTGTTTTCATGAGCAGTAGAGGTGAGGCTCTAAATGGTTTAGTTTAGCTTCTTTCAAACTATATTTTGGTTGCTCCATCTCTATACACGCTTCTCAAAAATTGAGAGAACATCAATGCTGGAGCTTACAGATGATTGGTGAGGTTTGGATCAGGCAGTGAGTCATGGCCCATCAGAATCGGGTGCATTGATCCCAAGAATATATCACCCAAGTCCTCGATGTTGACTATGCAATCCTTGAGAGGCGAGGATTTCTACTTCATCTGCATGGAGACCTCGTACGTGGGATTGACAAGAAAGCGGCAAGTTAGTAATACCAGAACTCAACTCTTTCCACTAGAGTATTTTTTGGGAGGAAAGCCACTCGATACTCTGGCAAAGTATGACAACATTACTCGTGCTCATGGCACTCTACACATGGATATGGTTACACAACCTCAATCCAAACAGTTCAAATGGTGGCTTCACTGTTTGTTAATCAAAACTGAACTAAACGGATTGTATGGTTTGATTGGAGACCATCAAATTGGTGATTAAAATTAGCAGTCAACTATCCGAATTCAACAAGCAAATCTCCATTCATTGGACATTATGATCATGCACTCAATTTGATATTGTGGGGCCCATAATTTGGACCTCCAAGGTGAGGTACATCTATGCAAGCCCTTGTATAGTGGTGTTGTCATGTGTATGGACCATTCTACTTAGCCAGAGTATCAAATAAATCTTTTATTAGGAGGAACTTTGATTTATATGTGGAACTCATCTGATATATGCGGTGCATAAATTTCAGCAAGGGATTCTCCTTTGTCTACAGGAAAGAGCAGGCAGTACAGATATAGTTGCGGGATTGTTGCAGGTAAAGAAAAAAACATGCAATTAGAAGATACTAATCATATTGTTTGCTGCCCAAAATGCTGCTGGGTTCCACCCAAATGTACATACTCTTCGCCAACGACTTTATTTGACCCGCCTGATGCTGCTTGGACCAATCCAAATGTGCACATACAGACATCATTTGCTATTAGAAGTTAAAACTGTTTTATGATTGGCCTGGCGTCTTTTTATGAGATCAAATTACTTGACTTTGACTCTGTTGCAGTCAAGAAATATACAAATCAAGCAAGTAGCCAAAGTCCCAACAAACTCCACATGCATGGCATGTTGTGGATCCCATCATATATGGGAGATGCCCCAAAAAATCACCCTTGTTTAATGATCCTAACAATCCAATTTGACTCTGTTAGCATAGGCTGTTATTGCTCATTTGAAAACCACCAACTGGATGGCTAGGATCATTTAATATTGGAAGAGTGGACCATGTATGAGCGCTTGATGGGCTGCACCCATCGATCTGTTTAGATTACCAAAAGGTGGCCTTACCTTTGCTGTTGTTGTGTCAAAACAGAAAAGGCTCTTTCGATTGAACATTGTACAATACCTCCTTTGGTATAGCTATCTGGTTTGCACTTACGTCACATTTCGGTTTTCAGCTGATGAAAACTAGTGACTTATGGTGTGCTAACTACTAATTCACCAATCAGATCATAATTCTTTGGTAGGGTCATGAATTTCAACAGTCCTTTTATGAAACCCATGGTGGTAGTTTGATTTATTCTCCTTATTTGACTTTTGGAGAAAGAAAGCCATCAAATCTCCATTTCTAGCCCTCTCACTTCTACATTCCATGTCCTGAGGAATTAGCTTTTAACCTTCATCATAATCGACATGCTACTATTACAGGCATGCCAAGTCCGGAAGGCACTTCAACTGAGTAGGCACAACCAGAAATGCAACTTAGAAGATAGCAGAGCTGAGGAGTCTATTTTCAAGGAATGGTTTGAGGTGGTGGAAGATAGCAGGAGATACGCACAAGGGGAGATCAATCCATTGATGGAAGCAATCTGTAGAACAGGGTGGGCTGTCAAGAACATCTTGCTGAATACACATGAGCAGATACGATATAGCTTTGTAGGTGACTAAACAGGACATGAACAAGCACAATTACAGTGATTTCAGCAATGCCATCAAGTGTAAAGGTAATTGCATCCTTCTATACCTTCTAATTGCATCATCACACGCAGGTTGGTTGGTGGGTGGTGAGTTTTGTTCCTTACCTCTTCTTAATTGTTTATTTTCTCTCTTGCAGGAAGCGGGATCAAAGGAAAAGGAAAAAGAGAAGAAAAACAACCAGGGCACAAACCCGGACCACACATGCATACACACACACACACCATTGTCTCTACGAGTTCAACATATTGCCATTTTTCTTAATGTTGTATTATTTTGCATGTTTTACAGATGAACAGGAAAAAGTAGAAAGAACAAAAGAAACATTCTTTAGGTTGGTTGCATGCACCCCATGTTTCTATTTGATTTCTTTGGGAAATGATTTGGTGGAATTGATTCAGGTGAAACTCCTATGCATCCTAATTTGGAGCCACTGGGAAAGATTTTCCATAATCTCTACAAAATTTTGAGAATTTTGTGAAACTGGGATGAGAAATGATCAGATTCAATCAATGGTACCACAACTAGGACCATACCGTCTTTTCCCACCAACAATCCACTTGGGTAGGACCTTGGTTCCATGTAAACGGTCGGCCCCACTATGTGTACATAACCCTTCTTAAAAGTCAGGCAGATCTGCTTGCTAGTTATGCTGGACTTATATGTTGAGTCAGACTGTTAGTTGCCCGTTGATTCAAGTGGACCACTGGTTTAGTGGAACAGCCTGATTTTTGTCCCAGGTGAACTTCATGGTGGGGCCTACTGTTGTCATGTTACTGATGTTCGACACAAATGGCATGTTGGCAGGACAGAGTACAATTCCACAAGTCTTGCCTGGATGTGATTAGTTCTCAGTTGGGAGTTGTAGGATATAATGGCATTAAGTTTGGATGTATGAGAGTTTGGGAATCAGTTAGCTTGATGTTAAAGAGAATATACAATGAGCCTATCAAACTTGTGATGGTCAGTATTGCCAGTGTCCCAACTTGGGACATAAAGATGATCCAGTCTACAAATACGGTGGGCCCTAGATTTCATTATAAATTTCTGGACATATGCCCAGGCATTGATACCCAATCAAATGAATCCCTTAAGAAATGCAGCCATCCATCCAACTCAATCCGCACCACCTCCAGAGAAGCATGACCCTGAGGGGTACCCTTGAAAGTGCCTCATGGGTAGGGCTGTCAATGGCCTGGGCTGGTTCATCAGACTTTCCGGCCTGGCCTTCTCATGGCAGGAATACTAGGCAGGCTAGGCCTGAAATGGAACACAATGAACATCCCATTGTTTCACAAACCGCTTAGGCACTTCTAATGCTTCTTTTTTTTTTTTAATATGGCCCCTACTGCAGATTGGCAAATGGGCCACAGGTGTAGGTACCACATGTTTAACTTGGATTCTAACTCAGTGGCCCAGACAGCGCTTGGCCTGAGGTTTTATTTTGTATGTGAGCTGGGACAGACACTAGCCTGCCCAAGCCTGGCCTGTTGATAGACCTACTTGAAGGGACCTGAGATGGGTCAAGCCTACCTGACCCAGTAATAAATGCGTTTGTGTACGAATTGGACCTGGGTTGGCCCAGATGCAAAACACTGCCTGATTATGAAAATGGATCAGGTTTGGAACCAATTCATCCCCCACTATAAACCTGACTTTTAAATGAGCCAAATTTGGATGTCCCAAAAATAAACCAGAACTGGGCTTTAAAATGCAATAAAGTTAACTAAGATAATAAAGTTGTAGAAACCAACCTAAAGAACAGTCTATATTAAACATGAAATTAGAAATTAGACCCTAGCCGAAAATGACTCTTTCGATAAATGGACCGATTGTGGGTCCTCTTATTAATCTAGGCCTGACATGGCCCAGCTGGACTTGAACTATCATGGACCCAACATGGATCCTCTTAACTTAGACCCAACATGTATCCTCTTAACTTAGACCTGAACCGTATGCTAGTAGGTTGGATCTGGGGCTGCATCCTCGCTCCAAATATCAAACATGGTCGGGTCCATAGGTTAAACAGTTGGATGAATCCTCCGTGTCAACTCGGACTTGGCCATACCCACTCTGGTTCAACACGAGTCACATGGATGATTCATCCCCCGAGTCAGACAAGTCAGGCCAATGCAGTCCTGACTCGCCTATGAGTCGATTTGATTCAACTAGTTAATTCTCCCACTACTCCAAACACTGCCTGTTCCAAAACAAAGCCACACTGCCTAAAATTCAACAAATTTTCCATTTACAAGTGATTCAAGTGCTGCCTGAAATCCGTATGCCGCAGAATATCAGTATTACGCAGAACAATCTCCAAAAAACTTAATTTGGACGGTGATTATGCAGTGGGGCCTACCAAGCAGCTCGATTACAGCTGAAGCCACGCACCATCCGGACACCATCAAACCACGAGAATCAATCAATTTTTTGAAGAGAGAACCCTAATCCTCAAAAGCTGCTTGAATGCATTATCCTCACCCTACTATACACCACAATTGAGCATTATAAGCTACAAACAGGATCATTCCTCAATGCAAATTTCTGTATGGTTACCAGCAATACAATGGCAACCTAAAAACACTTTCCCTTGCTTCTTTTCCACTCTATTTTTATATATACACTGGAATTCCTAAGCAATACAATCACAACACCCCATTTACAGCCATTTCTCTCTGGCAAAATCAGTGAGAGGAGCTCGCCTCCGTGCTATACACTGAGTACTCGCTGGGACAGACCGCTCTATCTTCTTCCCACTTCATAATCTCCCTTGCATACCGGAGCGCTCCATCAACGGATTTCGCATCCAACCCATTCGTCATCGAAACGTATAGTTTGCGTCCGGTGAGAGCATAAAAGAGCCTCTTGAACTTGACTGCAATGTAGTGGAAGGCCTGGTGGCCAGGCGAGACCACATCTTTGTTGCTGCTGCTGCTGGAGCGGTGGCGACTGGTCACTGGATTGAAGTCGTCAAACCATTCGCAGACGGAGAGCGGAACCTGCTCCACCTTCTGCTCGAGCAGATCAACCTTGTTGAGTATCAGGAGGAAGTCCATGTGTTCAAAGGTTGGATGGGTGACGATGCTCTCGAAGAGTTTCTTGCTGACCAACATCCTGTTCAGAGGCTGCCCGTTTCCATCATCACAAAACTGATCATAGTCACTCATGGCCACACAGAAGATGACAATTCGAACGTCTTCAAACATCTCAAGCCACTTGCAGTTTTCCCCAAGGCCTCTTGCGTGTACCCGGATGAGTTCATATCTGCAAGCATGACCATAAATGATGATGAAAGTAGCAGTTAGTAACTAACTAAACCATGTTAGCAAGGATTTTATCCCACCACACCCAAGAATTGTCAGATGTTAATGCATGGTGTCCAAACTAAGTGCTTACAGGTGCAGCCAGTAGATGGGTGATCCACAATCTGATGGCTACATAGTTTGTGGGCAATGACCCAACAATCTTCCAGATTGGGGGATCCTATTGATCCAACCTTTGCCTTTTCCCATAGCATTGCTGTTTCTTTCGCTGTTTCCCCCTTCTCTTCCTAACCATCCACTCTTATTAGGCCACTCAGAGAGATTTTAGGGCATCCCCAATCAGATTGACAGTCCAGATCAGTGTTTGGCAGTATTGATAATATTGGCCGATATTATCGGTATCGCAGCTCAGCAACATGAAACGCTGAGTATCAAAAATCCATAGAATTGCTAAATGTATCGTGCGATGTCGCAAATATAGCAAGATATCGCTACCGTTTCTTTAGCTATACTGTTAGGAACTGGTACTGTGTTAAGAAAAAAAAAAAACCCAAAAATCGATTTTTCCTATTTTTCCTTCTTTCTTCCTTCTTCTCAATACCTTTAGGGTGGATTTCGGTCCATCCTTTGAATATTTTGGGAGAAAAACAAAGTTTTTGAATCGGAATCAAGATCAAAGCAGATTTGGGGCCGGTTTCATTTCGACGAGTATTTTGATCCTTTTTTTTTTTTTTAATCATATCGAAGTAGTACCAAAAGGTTAGAAATGCTTGATTCTTCATGTTTTGCATGGAAAATCAAGGATTTGAACCTTTGATTTTGAGATTTAAAGTTAGAAATGCTTGATTCTTCATTTCGAGATTTGGGGGACATTAGGGAAAATTAAAAATACACAATTTCTCCCAAATTGGTTGCAATCTTACTGTCCAAACACGAAATCAAGCACGTATGAGGCCTGATCTAGTGATTCATGTAGTTTAGGAGATTTTTAAAAATAAAAATAAAAAAATTTAAAAAATTCAATTAAAAATAGTAAAAATTAAAAATTAAAAAATAAATGTTTTTCTAAATTCCACTTCTATCAGTGGTTAGTTGGGCCTATAATTTCAGAGTATGTAGGAGTATTTAATAAAATCATCATTACATACACTATTATATTGCAATTTTGAGCTAAGTGGTTTGATTTGGGGAAAACTGAAATTTTTTTGAAATTTTCACAATTTCTCACAAATTGGTTGCAATCTAATTGTTCAAACACAAAATCAAACATATGAGCCTGATCTACTGATTCATGTAGTTTTAGAGGTTTTTCATATAAAAAATATTTTTAATTAAAAAATTATAATAATAAATAATTTTCTTCTAAAATTTCTTTTTCCAAAATGATTATTTTTTTTTCCAAAAATAAATGTTTCAGAGCATTTAAGAGTGTTTGAATTTTTTTAAATATAATTAATAATTTAATTTAATTTCATAAATGTTAAAAATAATGGATGTCTACTTACATTTATAAATTATATGAATAGACTTTAAATATACTTGCATCAGTCCAATCAAACAACGCATAGCTTAGGACCCTATACAACGGAAACCAATTATATGCACTTGTTTTTTGTGATGTTATGCTTTAAGCGTGTGTATTAATGTCTTTTTTAACAGTCTCCGAAATTTTATTGAAAAATTCGAACAATTTCCCAATATTTCCCCAATGTTTCCCAAAAATGGCGATAATTTCTGTGATACGACCGATATATCCCATGCGATAACCCATACGTATCCATATCCCAAGGGTGCAATGCGATGTGTGATACCGATATGATAAAACACTGGTCTAGATCACCTAACCACGGACGCCACTTGTGCAGGCCTACACAGTGGGGCAACAAGCTAAGTTCAAAAATCCTTGACCAACTCAGAACTCAACCAAGCTTTGGACTCAATTTATCCATGATCTGTGTCCCAGGTCCTGACCCACAATCTATAAATGATCCGATCCTCGTTTACTAGCCCACTCACTTCGCCAACTCAAATACAAGAGTCAAGAGGTCCCTTTCCAACCAAGTTGGAGGCTTTAAACATCAGTACCAATAGTTACCAACAAGCAACGATTGATGTTTTCATAATCAACATCACCCCTGATGAGGAAGTAGTACAATCATATTTGAGGGCAGTTAGCCTGCTGATCCACAACGAATTGTGTTTCCCGTCATCAGGAACCATGCCAAAAAGGAAACAAAAGGGTCTAGGTTTCAAATCTACAAGAGGACAACTTTTTCAATACCGCCCTGATTTTTTCAAGTTGTTGCAAGCTATGGTTTCATCAAGTCAATGTACCAAGTGCCCACAAGCACCAACCTGGCACCTGTGTTAGACATACTGCGTAGGTGATGCATCAGGTGAACCATAATGTGTAGGTGACCAAACCCAAAATCCAGGCCAGTCAACTCATCAAATGGGCCATGCATGTACAAACAAAATGAATGTTTTAAAATCTTGCCAACAGTCCAAATTCAATGCACGAATGTAGCTCTCTTTGTCAGTGGACCAGCCTGACCTTTGGGACAGGTCATGTACCCAGTGGATGTATGTTTCAGGCGTATCATACACAAGCCAGGTTAGCACGTCCAACAGCGTACGCACTTGTGGGCTGTGGGGATTTAGCAGACTGCTCAACACCAAAAGCTGAGAGAGGATTTAAACATATCAAGTAGGAAGTGCATTCGTGCGTGCGTGCGTCGTGTCAGAATTAAAATACCAAGTTCTAAAATGCAAATGTTTAACCTATTCAGACTATCCGCGAACCACAATAACATCCCCTAAATACATGGGAGCAAATGGCATGAAGGGGTTCAGGTCTTTGTGCAGAATTAGTGTGCAAGAAATGGTGGATCTGGACAATTTCATTCAGAATACCAACCTCAGCAATGGGTCATGCTGATCTGCAGCATCAACAGTGCTATCATATGCTGACTGGGGAAACAAGAAGTCCGTGTATGCAAGTCCATTGGATGAAGTAAACCCTTCAGCATAAAGGATGTCTTCATCGGAAGGTTCATACTCCATTCTTGAAATATCTACAACCTGCAGAAGTTGGCCATGAGTAAGTTTAGTGACTAAATGGTGACTCAAGGCAACATGAGAGAATCTTACAGCTAACTACCGCATGCACTCACTATAAGAGAACTTTGAGCTCTGCTAAACCCACGCACATATACCCACAGTTAAACATGCCAAACTGGTGCCTCAGGGGAATTCGAGCTATGCATCAGGTTCGCTACTATATAGATGAGCAGCCCAGAGATCGAGTCAGTCAATCATCAGGTGGACCGCATACATGTCAAAAGCAATGGATGGTTGGAAAATATTGCCAATTGCCCATATTCAACGGATGCTGGCACATGACAGGAGTAGACCAAACGTCATTTGGAGTCATGGGGGGAGGTTTGTTGGGCTACCTAAACTCAGTAATTTAAAGATTTCCAAGTATCTAGGTTGCTAAGGAATAACGATGAATGACAGGCTGAGCTCTCAGTCTTTGCTCTGGCAATTATTTCCACCAAATGCTCTCAACATATCTTTGGGTGTTGTGAAAGTTCGTAGATGTGGAATAGAAACATAGGAATGGTCAGGATGAAACTCAAGAAGCATCAAAAGTCGGACTATTTGTTTGGTATAACATCACACTGCTATTGGTCAACAGTGCTATAGCTAGCACCTTTTCTTACTCTCATTTCTTTTCGAAAACTTGCTGTTCTAACTTTCCGACCAGTTATCGCAAATTTGGAATTAACGAAAAGCAACACTGTATTCTTCTCAGATATTTGATAGCCCCATGCAAACCTTTGCACAATGGTCTGGCAAGTGAACAGGGCATCCGAGCAGTGCATGAGGTGACCCTGACCATATGCAAAAAATCAGAATGGTCTATCCATCAGGTGGCCAACCCCATACAAAAAGAATGGACAGTTTAAAAAAACTAGCACATTCAACATACACGAGGGGTCAACATGATGAGTGACCAGGTGAGAGTGATTTTATGCACTGTTCGGATGTCCCACACACTTCCAAGGTTGGCACTTTTGCCGCATGGAATGGTGCACATGGAGAAGGGCACATGTAGGGCTTGTGGACCTCATCAAAATTTCAATTACAGGTGCATGTGGAGCTTGCAGACCTCATACATCTCAATATACTCTATGGACGCAACCACCCAACTCCTTTATGCAGATGCAAATTAAAGAGTGCCCAAAATTTTAAATTTACCCGGTCTAAGAAATAACTGGCAACACTGGGCAGGGTTTTTAGTTCACGTCTTCGACTATATGTGGCCTGAATAGCAGCATCCTTCCACAGCTCCTCGACTATTGGCGCATACTCACGAGTTGCAGCTGGGAATATATCCTCCAAGTTGCCAGACACCATAACTTTGAGAAGAAAATCAGAGAATGTTTTCAACCTTGGACCAATGGAATATATGGTTTGATCACTGGCATTGTCAGCATGGCCTGTAATTACCAGATTTTTCTTTCAGACTCATTAATACAGCATAAAATAGCCTGAAAATTTATGTTTGCAATATAAAAGGGCCTGTGTGCTGTTAGGAGTCTCAAAAATAAAAATAAAAAATAAAATAAAAATAAAAATAAATAAAAAACTAAAAAAATGTACAAGAATAGCAAGGGCACAAAATCATCAATTAAATATTTGATTCAAATAAGACTCATAACCACCCTATATTGAAATTTTGAAATCATTAAAGGAAAATAAAATTAAAGAAGTCAATATCCAGATTAGCAGCACGCCAATCTCCTCTTGTTTGATTACTGAAATTCTAGTACTCCATGATAGAAATCCAGAATCCTGAGAATGACTACCACAAAAAACTGGCGAAAAAATGATAAGAATAAAATTACAGTTGCGAACAAGTGGAGCAGAAAAATAAATAATAATTGAAGCAGAAATTTTAGAATTTAAAAAAAAAAAAAAAAAAAAAAAAAAAAACCCACACCAAAACCAATCTGTCCAAATTTACATCTGAAGTTGCTTTCCATTATATCCATCAATTCCAAATCACAAAAGTCATCTTACCAAATTGAGAATTGTGTTAAAATTCAGGCACGCTCAAGTGGTACAGTGCCATCATAAGCTTGTGGTGGTTCTGGGCAGATGTGGGGTCCACATGAAGTATTAAGACCATCCAACCTGTGCATCATATGTGTCACCTCATATTACCTCCAGGTGCCAAAAATCAGCTGATCCAACGCTCAAGTGGGCCACAACACAGGGAACAATGTGAAAGAGGATGCCCACCTTTGATTTACACAGGCGCCCACATGAACTTTAGAGCAGCCTTATTTTCAGCCTGACACTTCATCCAGACCATATGAAGGATCTGCACAGCCTGGGTTTCATATATACACACCATGGGCCCTCCGTTAAAATCTCCCAACTTGTTCCCTCTGGAGTGGCCCACCTGATTCACAGATTAGTCTGATTGAGGGGGCCTGAGGGTAACATTAGCTAGTGCTGGTGTTATATGAATCATACAATCCGTGGTATTAATCGTACGGTTCATATGTTTCCGCAATGAAAGTAATGGGGAGGAGCAGGTAGTCTGTAAAGCTTTAACTTTTTGTTGATGAGTGGGCCGTAACATTGGGATGCTTACGATTCTTGTATTTTGGTTTTTGTTGTTTCCTGTTTTGGGCTTGTAGTTGGCGCTACCTCAGAACCCCTTTTTCTTTCAATGAAAGTATCCGTTGCCTTTCAAAAAAGGGGGGTACAAGTCACAGCGTATCTTATGGGTGTACGATTTGAATCGTGCACCCAAATCGCAAATCCTAAATAATTGCACGATAATCATAGGCTACATAAATGGGCCCAAAAATTGCTTTTTAAAAAAATAAAATAAATATTTTCTATTCAATTTTTTCTACTAGCTTTGTACCCTCTTGCTTATAAAACATGAAAAACACACTCCCCTATTGAAAATATCCTCATTTTTTCTTTTGAGACAGAGGATAGAGACAAGTTGGGGATATAGATATTCAAGAATCCAAAACAAAGAAATCAAATATATTTTTTTTTTCAGAATGGAATCTAATGCCATTTTTTCTAACATGATTCTACACTCAAAAAAGGTACAAATGAACAAATTTATTAAAGGACCCTTGTACGTTTTTTAAGGTAATTTTTTTGTAAAGACAACAAAAGAAAACAAAGGAAAAAAGACAAGAATCCTTTTACTATCATGATCCGTATACCATATACATTCTCTCAATTGGTAATATCATAATATGCGTTAGTTTTTTGGTACATGTTAATGGAAAGTGGATGATTGATGAGTTTTTAATCTTTTCAGAATTTACTTATATATTTTCATATGATTTTTTTAAAGAATTCAGAAAAAACAAATTACGATTTGCAATTCAATCGCTATTACAATTTGCAATACAATAACGATTTTGACAACATTGGCTGTTGCACATGATGGACTGGTTGGACTTTATCCATGCATCATGTGAGCCTTACATCTGCCCGGTACCACCATAGTTTACTGTGGTACAGGCAATGTTCGAAGTATTGGTATCGTTACAAGTTTCACTAGCTAGGGATACGGAAACAATATCGATATCGCCGATAATATCGCTGATAACTGGAAATGCGGGGAAACATGGGAAAAGCCGGTGGAATTTTCTGCGAAACTTCAGGAGATGTTAAAATGTACATATTTGCATTTTTAGAAATTAAATTTTAAAAAAAATTAAAATAAAATTGTAAAAAGAATGCATACATAACAAATTTGCATTTGATGGGGGCCTTAAAAGCATGTGTTGTAGTAAGAAATCAGTCCAACCATCCCATCTGGCCTATTTAACCATCCAACCCTCCATCCAAACATCCATCAACATTGCAAAATATCAACAACACATGATATTTCACTAAGAAATCATCAACAATTGGAAAGGAAACGAAGGATTGTGGTCTGAATATCGCACGTGTTGTGATATCGATAATATCGAGATATAATCAATATTATCAACAACAAATTGAACACTACATACAACCATGTGCCTATGAAAAAAAATATGAAATAAATTTTTTTCTAATAAACAAAATTTTGATAATATCAATACATTGGCGATATTATTAAAATATTATCGATATACTTATGATACAAGTATTACATTGAATTTACATAGTCGAAAATATTAGTGATACATTGGCAATACAAGCGACATCTAGAATTTACATAGTTGAAAATATTGGCGATTACATTAGCGATATTGATACATTGGCGATACTTAGCGATACATGGCTAATACCTGGAATTTTTTATACTACCAGCGTTATCAGTATCGCTGAGCTGAAGATAAAGATAATATCGGAGATATTTCAATAATATCAGAGATAATTTGAACACTGGGTACAGGTACCACTGGAGCGCACCCCTCAAAAATTTATAAATGATTCTACTTAAAACTCATCAATGTCAACACCATAAAAACTCATATAAGCTCAGCCAGCCACTCTCATTTTTTCATATGAGGATGCCAACATTTCAATCATTCCCAATCTTTGGTTCCTCTCAAAATGTTAAGTTCATTGGAGCCTGGTATACTGATATACATCAACAGATTGATCATGCTACATTCTTAGGTCTTCTCCGTCTGCTGTTTCTTCAATCGTTTGAATGTGCAAGACTCATGAGTAGGTGGAATCATAACTAAGAATCTTTTAAGTAATGACTTCGATACTCGACTACTCATAGCACAAAGAGATGTTTTTAATCAAGGAACAGGGATTACTCAATATGAAGAAGTGGCCTTTGAATCCTAAGTGGTCTATGTACTCTTCCTTAGCAACATGGTCTGTGTAACCTTCCTTAGCAAGACTGCCTGTCACCTTGCTCTCACGTAAAAGGTACAGAATCCAAACTTCCTCAATTTCAAAATGTTTATGTTGTAGAATATGCCTCAACAAAAACATGATCTTAAAGGAATTCTTGATTATATTCGAATCCTTCTAAAATTTCCCACCTTGCAAGTATTTGTGACCAACCATTAGAAAGTGCAAGCTTCGTTCATATTTTTAATATCTGCAAAACACCAATCAGTTTTTCAATTGCATTCTACCATTTCTTTGAATGATGTCAAGGAAGATGTGATGTTCTTTATTGAGAATTTGGGACTTGGGTGCCTACTTTATCACTCTCATCCCCAAAAAGGAGGAAGAAAAGGATATATCTAGTTTTGAGCCCATTAGCTTAATAGGATCCATGTATAAGAATTTGACTGAAGTTTTGGGATCGAGATTGAATGTTGGAATACATTGTATCCTTCTCCCAAGGAGCTTTTCCGAAGGGAATGCAAATTTTAGACGGCAGTCTCATTGCCCACAAATGCATCGATCAAAAGTTGAAAGATCACAAATCGGGGTTGATTTGCACAGTTGATCTAGGAAAGGCTTTTGACAATGCAAATTGGGACTTCAGAGAGTACATAATGCACAGAACGGGTCTCAATGTTAGGTGGAGGCGGTGGATGCAAGTGTATCTCGTCCAATGTTTCACCAACCGCTCTTCAGAAAGCGTGGGTTCCAAGGGCATCCCCTTTTCCCTCGCCTTTTTGTCATTATTGTGGACGCCTTAAGGGAATGTTTGTCTGCTTACATTGCAAATGGTGAAGTATTTACATAGGGATCCATTTATATATTTAAGTAGTTCACCATGTAAGATGTTTACCAAGCTTGTGATTTTGCTCCAATTTACATAACTCAGTTTCCCATGTTTGCTTGTGTTGGAAACAGGTGTGAAAATGTGAATACGGCCCAACCGGTGACTTGTCAATAATGGCTCAATACATGAGAAATGGCCACATGTTAGTTGTAGGATCCCTCTAACTAGCTACCGCTCCTACGGATCACACTTCAGACTCTCGCTCCCACTCCCACTTCCTACCCATTTACACTTGTTTAAATTTTGAACCAGATGCTTCCCCGCTCCCGCACCCGAATTTATGTTGCTTCACGCTTCATGCAACTATACATGATGGACCCACACCTGACCACATCAACACACATGGGAGGTTGCATATGTCCAAATCATTGTAGATGGGCCCCATCACATTAATAGGCATGCCAAATCACTTTGACAAAATGATCATTACCATCAGGAAATAGACGATCCACATCGAGTATACTAACAAAGTCAAAGCATTGACATGGACTGTCCATCATGTGAGGCCCACCTTTACTCGTCTATCCCTCTCAAATCACTTTGATCCGATGATCTTTACCATCGGATTAGTGGTTCGGGAAATCGGCGATCCGTACTAAGAGGTTTAAGCATCAATGTGGACCATCCATCATGTAAGCCCCAACTTTGATTGCCCATTCATCTCAAATCACTTTGATAAAATGATCATAACCATCGAATTAGTGGTTTGAGGAAATGGATGGCCCGTATTGAGTGTACTAGAGAGGTCTAATCATCCATGTGGACCATCCATCAAGTGGGACCCACCTTTGATTTCCCGATCCTCTCGAATCACTTTCACTGGATGATCCTAACTATCAAATTTGTGATTGGGGAAATTGACAATCCATATTGAGTGTGCTATTGAGGTCTAATCATTGTTGTGGATTGTCCGTCATGTGCAACACACCTTTGATTGCCCATCTCTCTCAAATCACTCTATTTAGATGAGCCTAACCATTGGATTAGTTAGGGAAATGGACGTTCCATATTGAGTAGACTAGAAAGGTCTGATCATCAATGTGGATCATCCATCATGTGGGGCCCACCTTTGATTGCCCATCCCTCTCAAGTCTCAAATTACTTTAATTGGATGAACATAACAATCGGATTAGTGGTTTGGAGAAATAAACAGTCCATATTAACTACACTAAAGAGGTAATAATCATTGATGTGGACCATCCATCACGTGGTGCCCACCTTTGATTGCATATCCCTCTCTGCTTCTGGAATATCAATGGGTCTGCCAATGGTGTCCTTAGTCAGGTTCATATGTATTTAAGGGATTAGGTGCCATAGTTGTGGGAGTGGGCTTTTTGCCTAGTTATTGCCTTCCTGTTTTTGTTTCCTTTTTTGTAGTTTTTCTTTTTGTTTTCTATTTTTTCTAATTTCCTTTCTTCTTCTTTTCTATTGGCCCTAATAAAATTTAATCATCTTTAAAATAAATAAATAAAATCACTTCGATCAGATTTCCTTTCTTTTCATGTTTTCTGTTTTCAATTTTGGTTCCTTTTTTTTTTGGGGAATTATACAAAGAATTGCCTAACTAATATGGAGTTTACATTCCGGTACCTTTTTCAAAAAGGTTTTCAAAAAGCTGCCCCATTAATCGATATTACTATCATTCCACTACCACCCGTTACGGCCGATTGGGTGGGCGTGCAAGCATATCAGTCGGCTGCTTGGGTGGGCCCTATTGTGATGTTTATATAAAATTCATCTTGACCACCAGGTGCCTCACCTCAAGTTAAGCCAATGGCCCAAAAATCACCCCCATCCGTGATTCATGTGGACCGCATGATTGGAAACAATGTACAGGGCAACATTCACCCTCCAAAATGTATCCTTTGGTGTGGACCACCTGAATCACAGATGAGTCTAACTTTTAGGCCCCTAGTAATGCAAGGGCATTTTCACACCAGGCTCGATTGGGGTGGCCTGTGTGAAGCGAGGGCATACTAGGGGTGGGCGGCCCGTGTGAAGTTGGTGGCTCATGTGAGGCGAGACCCATGTGAAGTGGGGCCCACGACGGGGGTTTGACCAAGTGCCTGTCTGAGGCCTGAGATAAAGGCATTGATTCTCCACGCTCTATCAGTTCGAGCTTTTAAAGCGAGTGGTTAGTTGTCCTATATCACTTGGCCTAAATTCTTGTTTGGCATCTAATGGTTGGAGTGGATTTCATATAATCATCATGGTAGGCTCTGTGAAAATCAAGGGTGGGCGTCTCCCCCCAACTGTTTTCTTTGGTGTGGCCCACTTGAACCACAAGTCTACCTAATTTTTTTAGCTTTGGGCCCAATCTAGGATTATGCATCTAATGGTTGGAGTAAATCTTACATAAACAACATGGTGGGCCCAGCCAAAAATCAAATCTTGTTGTCCCTCTTCAAGTGTAAACGGAGAGAATTCGGAGGAAAGAAAAAGGAAAAAAAAAAAAAAAAAGGAATTACACGGGATGTTGCTCTTGATTTTTGACAGGCCCAACCATGATGTAAAATCCACTCCGAGCATTAGACATCCACCCTTGATTTTTACAAAGTCCATTCAAATAATTATATGAAATCCACTCCAATCATTAGATTCCACACAAACATGTAAGCATGTGTCCCACAAACCATACCCATCCATGATTCACGGTGGCCAGACTTATGGAAACAGTTTGAAGGGCGAGCATTGTCATGTACACTGTTTCCAATCATGTGGTCTACCCGAATCACATATTGAGATGGATTTTGGGCTCTTAACCTAACATGGTATGACTCACCTAGTGGTCAAGGTGGGTTTTACATAAACATCATGGTGGGGTACACCGAACGACCCACCGATTTGCTCTCATGGTTGCCGTCACGGAAGGTAGTGGAATGATAATTATATCGATTAATGAGGTAGCTTGATGAAAACCTTTTTGAGAAGGTATTAGAATGCAAATTCCATATTAATTAGGAATTTACTTGTGAAATTCCCTTCTTTTTTTTTTGTTGTTGTTGGCCGTAATAAAATTTTGTCATCTCTAAAAAAAACCACTTTGATCGGATGATAAATTAGTGGTTTGGGAAATGGACCAACTTGAGGTAGTAAAATCAAGGGTGGCAATTTACATATGTAAATACCTCCTCATGGGACGATGACTAGGCCATTCACCTTTAGGTTTGTAGAAATAGTATGGTTGTTTCGCATCTTCAATCCACTAATCACACTGATTATTTTGTGAAGCTAAGAGTGAGTTCTTGCTTCATTTGCGTTGCATCTGTTGGTGCTTCAAGGCATCTTTGGGCCTAGAGGTGAACCTCTTAAAGATTGAAATGATTGGCATAAGTGCAGGCCAATGACCTTGCTCTCTTCCTTTGACCTATCCTGGGCAGCCACTTTGTGTGGAGTCCCCGTCCAAGCGTGTCTTTGGAACCTAGTAATAATCAGAATGGAAAGGAGATTGGATTCATGGAGGAGCTCTCTCTCTCTCTCTCTCTCTCTCTCTCTCTCTCTCTCTCTCTCTCTCTAAAAGGCGGCATGGCCACCATGGCAATGAATTTCGTCTCTCTTTTGGTGACTTGCAAGTGTGATCGCTAGAATCAAAAAATTCAATGGGACTTTTTATGGTAAGGAACAAAATCTAAACATAAATTCCACCTAAATTGGGAGGTGTGCAAACCCACTTCACAAGGAAGAGTAGGTATACGATCTACAAAAGTGATCGATGAGGCTTTGTTGGCGAGTGGATTTGCCGGTTCTCTACTGAACAATCATCACTCTGGAGGAGAGTTGTGGTGGAAAATACAGACGTTGCAAGGACAGTGAGGTATTTCGCTATCCGCTAGATACAGATGTTCCAACAGCCACCAGCTAGATACAGACGTTCCAACTGTTGACAGTGAGGTATTTCGCTATCCGCAAGATACTAAGGACAGTGAGGTATTTCGCTATCCGCTAGAAACAGACGTTCCAGCTGATCGATGAGGCTTTGTTGGCTAGATACAGATGTTCCAACTGTTGGAAATCACTGTGATCCAAGGGATGGCTGTGCATGTCAAGGAGGGGATGGCTACTAGATTGGGGAGGGCCGTTGGAGCGGGGTACTTCCCACTGAAAAGCTCTTTTTGTTGCCTCTTCACTAATGAGATTAAGCCAAAGTCGGTTACGTTGAGGTTGTGGGCACTCAGGCTGTTTGAATCCCTGTTTTTAGAAGGCACCTAACTGAAATTGAGGAAGAGCTCTCGAATCTCATTCATTTTCTATCACGGGTGAAAGTTGATCTCTCAAGGGAGGACATCCTGCTTTGGGATCCCTCATGCCAATTCTCGGTTAGATATATGTATAAAAAACTGTTGAATGATGATGCTCCAAAAGCTCCTACCAGATGGTTATGGAAATCAAAAGCCCCTTGTAGAGCCATGCTTTGCAAGGTTAGCGGATCAGGATGATGCATGTGCCTAAGGGACGCTGAAGATACCAACCACCTCTTTAACATACCAATGCATGGATAAAAGAGAAGATATTACCATCTTCTTCTCAAAAATAGCCCTTGAATCCACAAGGAGAGAAATCTCTAAAAACGAGAGATAAAATTAATATTATTGATGAAAATGCTAATTTCAATGTATTTGATGTGCTTATATAAGCTAAAGAAGCCCTAGATTCCTATTTTCACTTCAAATAGGAAACTTTTCTGAAATAGTAAAAAATACTAAAAGTAATAAAGTTTAATCATCTACTAAAACTCATAGACAATCATTAGATGACTAAAACAAAGACTTTGGAGCACAACCAAACTCTCAAAACCCAAAAATAGCAAAAAGGGAACTTACTAAAGATAGTAAGTTTTAACTTAAAATTCTAATTTGACCCCTAAAATTATTAAATTTTGCGAAGCCATTTGGGGAGAAATGAACCTCGGGTTATTGGCCAAGCCGTCGAGCTCGTCTATGGCTTTCAAACGATATATCATACACACTAAACAAATATCTGCATGCGAAGTTATGGCCATCGGAAGTTACAATGCGTGCTAGACCCTTGGTCGAACTTTCTAGCCCAATTTCTTTCAACCCTAGCCATCCATATAATTGTCCTTGACTTTGGCCTACACTCTTCATCCATTGTTCTTTTGGGGTTGGTGCCTCCAATGGTTCAAGGTATAACTGCACAAAGCATGAGGCAAAGCAGCGATAAATTTGGGTGCCAGAGCGGGAAAAGGTCTGTTTCAAAATGCAAACAAGTATAAATAAGTAGGGAGTAGGAGTAGGAGCAGGAGTGAGAGTCTGAAGCGCGATTCCAAGCAAGAGCAGCACCTAATTAGAAGGATCCTGCAACTACTTCGAGGTCGCATGGGTGATGCCGCAATCAATTCAGCAATTTGTCGCAGATTAAGGATGTGTCCCTTAGATTGGAAGCACAAATTATTAGGATCTTTGTTTTGCAGCTATCCTTTGGGGTATTTGGAAAGAAAGGAGCAACCGCTGTCTTGCTTGCTAATAGTTTGAGGCCTCAGGTTCCTTTCCTTCCAATGCTGGTGTTATCTTCTCTCCGATGGTCACAGATTACCGTATTGTCCAAGATGTCTGACGGCCTTCGGACATTGTTTTTTACTAATATTTTAGTTGCCATTCAAATAAAAGAAAAACCTCTACCAAGCAGACTAGGTTACAAACTGAGCTGCCATAGAATTCATCTAAAGAATAGAATGCTTAATACAACTGATAGCTAAAAATAAATATATATATTTTTTTGAAAGTAACTAGAATATATTAGAAAAAAGAGCAGTACAAAAGGGGACTGCTGAGATAGCAGACCCAAAAACTACGGGCCAAGAAACAGAATATTAAAATCTTTCAGCCCCGGAACAGCAGTCGCCCATTCGATTACTAGCAAGAAAAAATCATATTGCCAAATCATGCTAGCAAGAAAAATACAGTCATACAACAGGAAAAAAAAAAAAAAGGAATAGTTAGCAGTGTGTTTTCAAAATATACAGAGACAATAAGTTTGAAAATCATGGTAACACTAAATAAATAAGTGAAATAGTGTTCCTCTAAAAGGGAACAAAATAGTGAATATTTCGAAATTCATACACAGGTGAACTTAGTGTCTTCATAGATCACACTTCCTCACTAAAATTCTATATGGTCCAAATTTAAGAATATATTGCATAACCAATTATTTGTGCACTGTCTTCAGTTTCTTGTTGACGGATCCTAATATAAAATTGGAAAAAAAAAATAGACATCATCCATAGGCACAAGCAACATACAAGAGCGAACTCAAATTTGAGGATCATACCTACGGAAGCAGATTCATCAAGCTCTCGTCTTTTCCTCATTTCTGCCAGACTCTCTTCTTCAAAACGTTCACGCCCCTCAAGTAGTAGACCAAGATAGCTATACAGATTGCTCTGGATCATAAATTTGATGTTTTCACGCTCATCTTCAGAGAACGGGACAGGTTGAAACAAAAACTTGGCCTGAAATAAAAATTTAACTTACTCAACCCAGTATTGCTTCAGCCTTTGGCTAAAGAAGACTTTTTCTTTATTTTTGACACTTCTGCAAGGCTATACAAAACATAATTCAAAGGTCAAGCTTCACAGATGTAAGGCAACATTCTTGGTGGCAATCCACTGTGTCCTCCATTTTCAAAATATTCAGATCTCAAGAGCTCAAATGCATTGGAGCCCCCAGGCCAAATGGAGTTAACTCAGTACACCTCACAGTCATAAGTGACTTTATCAACTAGACAGGTTATGACGCATCTCATTTATCAACTAGCTCAAAACCATTAGCGAAAAAAGTATATTAGAGAATTATCAGAAAAACAAATGGTTTTAAGATTCGGACGAGTCCGATGCAACCTGCTCGAGTCAACTCGGATTTGGTACTACCCAATCCAGTTCAGTACTACAATATCATCCATAAGAAAACAATATTCTTACTATGAATGTTGTATGGAAGAAAGCACTTTTTCCATAAATAAAAAACATTTGGGTGTTTGCAGTTCCCGCTTCCCACAATGAGCTAAGAACAGGCTTCCTGTGCTGCTACTTAAACTACTATTTGAGGCAGAAAAAGAGGGAGGATGCTGATGCAGGTTCTGTTTAGTCCAACACACCCAAACACAGAGAGCATTAAGGGCCCATTTGGATGCCTCCGAAGTGTGTTTGAGGCCTAAACACCATTTTGATCCAAACAGCAGATAATGTTATGCATTTGGATGCACTTTGGAAATCCCCGTCACATCTCCTGCGCAACTAAAAAAATAGACACTAAAACACCAACTTGGTAAAAACCAATCCAATTGGTTTTTGACGAGTTGATTGAAAAAGCAGGCTTGAAACCCCTTTTGAGGAAGTGTGACGCAAGGATGAACGTGATGAGGACGATCACCATCTTCCTCAAGGATAACTACTCCGAATCCACGGAGCTTCTCTGGACTCCTCACAGAGACTTCTCGAATCCACGAGGAAAGAAAGCAAGAAAATAGAAATAAATTCTAATAAAATTCGAAATAGATTACATGATGAATAAAAACGAGTTCACAACCCTTTAAATAGGGGTACCAAGCAATGGGAAAGAAATCAGAATCAAACTACAACTCAAAGTCCTAGAATCCGCGACTTACTATAAATAGTAAACTTATTATTTATAGACGGTCGTGATGTCTACTAGTACGCAAGGTTTTCGGCCAAAAATAGTAAGTGTCCCATTTGGCTTCACCAAACCGTTCTCCTAATTATTCTAAGCTCTTTTCACGTTGGGCGCAACTCCTAAAGCCCGACGGATGAAGAGTTATAATCAAACTAAAACTTACTATTTATAATAAAAACGAAATTAAAACAGGGAAACGACCGTCGATCCAGGGATTTTTCGCAATTCCGAGTTGCGCAACCCGGCGTAGCTAGGTTGGTTGGCTTCAGTAGCTCGTTCTACCCCAAAATCATATATTTTACGTCAGATAACTCATTCCGGATTGCAAGATACGCCCGATTTAAGGTTCGATGGTCTGGATCACTTCTGTCGTCGACCGGGCCTTTTCTGATCCATCTTGGCCATGTAACTGTCCGCGACCCGCTCTACATCAGTCTCCTCCACTTCAAAAGATCTCGTCTTCAAGTTCTCGTCATGCTCTGGTTCATGATACTCTGTCAGGTCCGCGACATTGAAAGTCTGTGAGATTGCCATGTCATCTGGAAGATCAACAACATAAGTGTTGTCATTGATCTTTCGGATGATTGGTACCGGTCCAATCTTCTTATTTTTCAACTTGTTGTATGCCCCGATCGGAAATCTCTCTTTGCGCAGATAGACCATAACGTGGTCGCCCACCTCGAACACTTTTTGTCGCCGATGCTTGTCCGCTTGTTCCTTGTACTTCTCGTTCGAAGCATATAGCTTGGTCTGCACTTCTGCATGGATGCCCATAATCTTGTCTGCCATATGTTCTGCTGCAATACTCGTGCCTGGGTGCTTGGGTAGAGGGACCAAGTCAAGTGTGTGGCTAGGCACTCGTCCGTAGATAATCTGGAACGGTGATCTCCCTATCGAGTGGTTCACCATGTTGTTGAATGCAAACTCTGCTTGAGACAAGGTCAAATCCCACTACTTCGGTTTTTCTCCTGAAATACAGCCAAAGGAGGTTTCCCAACGTGCGATTCACAACTTCGGTCTGCCCATCAGTCTGTGGGTGGTCGGCACTGCTGAATTGAAGTCGTGTATTGAATTGATTCCATAAAATCCGCCAAAAGTGGCTAATGAACTTCGTGCCACGATCGGAAGTAATGGTCTTGGGGACCCCGTGTAGCCGTACGACCTCCCTAAAAAATAAATTCGCCACGTGTGTTGCATCGAGGGTCTTCTTGCATGGGATAAAGTGCGCCATCTTGGAGAAACAATCTACCACCACAAACACCGAATCCATGCCGCGTTGTGTTCGTGGGAGACCAAGCACGAAGTCCATTGATAAATCCTCCCAAGGACCGTTAGGCACCAGTAATGGGGTGTAGAGGCCCGTATTCTGAGATTGCCCCTTGGAGATCTAACAAACATGGCAACGTTGTACGGCTTTTCCCATATTACGTACTAATTGCGGCCAGTAATACTGCTCTTCCACAAGAGCTCGCGTCTTGTCTCGCCCCAGGTGTCCACCGAGGCCACCTCCATGTAGCTCCTGAATAATTTGCTCCCTTAGAGAACTTTGGGGGATGTACAATTGATTCCCTTTGAAGAGAAAATCGTCATGTATATGAAGGTCACTGGGGTGACCTTCTTGGCACTTCATCCAAGAATCTTTGAAGTCCTCATCCTCGGCATACAGCTCCTTGAGACAGTCGAAGCCGACCACCTCGTTGCTCATCGTAACAAGTAGTGATGCACGACGGCTAAGTGCATCAGCCACCTTGTTCTACTGCCCTAACTTGTGTTTCAAAATGAACGTGAATTCCTGTAAAAATGCAACCCATCTAGCATGTACACGATTTACGTTAGTCTGACTATTAATAAACTTTAATGCTTATGGTCAGTGTACAAAACAAACTCTCTTTGAATAAGATAATGCCGTCAATGTCGCAGCGCCTGAACAACTGCATACAACTCAAGCTCATAAGTCGACCACTTCTTTCGGGCTTCGCTGAGCTTCTCGCTGTAGAAGGCTACCGGCCTGCCTTCCTGTGATAATACTCCTCCAATTCCGACGTACGAAGCGTCACACTCAACCTCAAACAATTTGTCGAAATTAGGAAGCACCAAAACCGGTGTTGTAGACAAACGATGCTTGATCTCATGAAAGCTCTTGTCAGCTTTATCGGTCCACTGGAACGGTCCTTTTTTCATGCAATCTGTTATAGGCGCGACTATGGTGCTAAAATCTCGCACAAATCGACGATAGAAAGTCGCCAACCCGTGAAAACTCCTCACCTCATGAATATTTGTCGGGATCGGTCATTCCCTAATAGCTCGCACCTTTTCATCGTCCACACAAATGCCTGTGGACGTTACAACAAATCATAGAAACAACAGGCTGTCAGTTAAAAAACTACACTTCTTCAAGTTGAGGTACAACTTGTTAATTTGTAGGACCTGCAGCACCTGCCTGAGATGTTTCCTGTGCTCCACCTCATCCTGGCTATATATCAATATGTTATCAAAATATACTACCACAAATCGGCCAGTGAACGATTTTAGAACTTGATTCATCAAACGCATAAAAGTACTTGGTGCGTTCAATAGGCCGAAGGGCATGACCAGCCATTCATACAACCCTTCCTTGATCTTGAATGTCGTTTTCCACTCATCACCGGGTCGAATACGAATCTGATGGTACCCGCTCCTTAGATCTAGTTTAGAGAACACCTTGGCCCATTCTAACATATCGAGCACGTCGTCCAACCGTGGTATTGGGAACCAATATTTGATGGTAATTTTATTGATTGCCCGACTGTCGACACATGGTAATTTTGTTGATTGCTCTGCTGTCGACACACATGCGTCAGCTTCCATGGGCTTATGCTCTCTCTCTCAAGAGACCTTACGGATCAATTCCTCCACTTGCCCCTGAAGTATCTCACACTCCTTCGGACTCATCCGATAATGAGAGCGGTTGGGCAGGCTAGCCCCAGGGACGAGGTCTATGTGATGTTGAATGTCCCTCATGGGGGGCAATCCATCAGGTAAATCCTCAGGCCAGACTTCTTTAAATTCGTTTAGCAACAGTCTTAAACTTGGAGGGATGTTTGAGGGTTCCTCTTCCTCGCCCTTTACCACTACAGCGTATACCTCGCCGGTTTCCTTGGATTCCTCCATAAAATCCCGAATGGTCAAGAGGGAACTCCCCTCCACTTTAGAGGCTTCAGGGTGGTTCTCTAATGCCATAGGGGCAAGAATTATTTTTCGATTATC
Source organism: Magnolia sinica (assembly GCF_029962835.1). Taxonomy (NCBI): domain Eukaryota; kingdom Viridiplantae; phylum Streptophyta; class Magnoliopsida; order Magnoliales; family Magnoliaceae; genus Magnolia; species Magnolia sinica. The sequence continues at coordinate 3,761,753 of NC_080583.1, read as the reverse complement.
CTTGACGAATACGTAAACATTATCTCGTCCCCTATGGGTCGCATCACGGTCCAACTACCAAGGTCGACCGAGTAACATATGACAAGCTTCCATATCGACCACGTCACAAATTATTTGATCCTTATAATTTTTGTCAATTGAAAACGAGATAGTGCATTGTTCAGTTACCTTGGTCTCATTCACCTTTTTTATCCAGCCGATTAAGTATGGGGAAGGATGTTTCATCGTTGGTAGACGCAACTTGTCCACCATCACTCTCAAGACGATATTCTCGCTACTACCACTGTCTATGATCACATCACAGACCTTTCCGTTGACGGTGCACCGAGTACGAAATATATTATGTCGTTGTGGATGTAATTCCTTTCATGGGGCATAAAGTAATCGCCTCACAACTAGAAATTCGCCACGATCCTCGCCCGTCATTTCATCGCCACCTGCTATTTCTTCAGTGATTTGTTCATGTTCATCAAAGCGATGATCTTCTTCTACGGTCTCATCTTCAGTGTCCCCTTCGTTTATAATCAAGTGTGCCGCGGGACATTGAGGACAAGTGTTTGATAAATGGCCTGGTTGGCAACAGCGGTAACAATTGTTCGACCTTGACCGAGCATAAGGATTTGGAATCCTACTCGAACCCGCTGTTGTGGGTGCTGCACATTGAGGTCTGGATGAGCCGCTCCCCGTATCACGGTTTGCGGTTGTAAGAAGTTGAAGTACTGGGTCTTTTTCTCGTGGCAGCACTGGATCCTGCGTGGGACCCGTAATGGGGGGTCGAGTTGAAGGATATGGACGAGCAGGAACTCTTGCAAGTTATGTTTCTGCCCTACCCGCCAAGTGAACTGCTTCATCCACAGTCCCGACTGGGTACATCTGAACTCAGTCCTGAATTGTCAGTCGCAACTGACCTATAAATCGTGCCACCTTCTGTGACTCAGATTCTGACAGATCGTTTCATGTAGCCAGCCGTTGGAATTCTTCAGTGTAATCTGTAACTGTTCGATTTCCTTGTCTGCAATTTTGATATTGCTGGAATAATATCTGCTCATAATCACTGGAGAGAAATCGAGATTGAAGAAGACATCTCATCCGTGGCCATGATGAGATGGGCGCCTTGTTCTGGCGGGCTCGTGAGAGTTGTAATTGTTCCCACCATGCAGAAGCACCAGATTTTAATTTAAACGCTACCAATTTTACCCTTTTATAATCTAGCACGTCCATATAATCAAAATATCTCTCTACTTCGGCTAGCCAATCGAGCAAATCTTCTATGCGTAATAAACCGTTAAAACTAGGAAGTTCAGCCTTACCTCGATAGTCTCTTTCAGCACGATCTAGATAATCACCTCCATGGATTGGTCGTCGAGCAAAACCCTCATTAAGGTCCTCGTCGCTAGAACTTGAATCATCTAGTGTAGCCCTACAGTTTGCCACTGGTAGTGCTCTACGAAAATTGGGGTTGCGTCGTATAGCAACCATGGGTGGTGGAGCCACCATGGGTGGGGGAGCAACCAAAGGTGGTGGAGCACCGCCTAGGGCTCGGTGCGAGAGTAGCGCATCCGCAAGACGGTCGAGAGTTGCCTGCAGCCCTTGCATGGTCAACTGACTCTCCCGGTGGAAAGCTTCCATTCTTTCCGAAAGATAGAATCCCCGTATCACCGTCCACAGGATTTTGATTCATACCTTCATTGTTTGCCATCGGCCCAAGAGGAATCCTCGCTTTGATACCAATTGACGCAGGGATGAACGTGATGAGGACGATCACCGTCTTCCTCAAGGATAACTACTCCGAATCCACGGAGCTTATCCGGACTCCTCACAGAGACTTCTCGAATCCACGAGGAAAGAAAGCAAGAAAATAGAAATATATTCTAATAAAATTCGAAATAGATTACATGATGAATAAAAACGAGTTCACAACCCTTTAAATAGGGGTACCAAGCAATGGAAAAGAAATCAGAATCAAACTACAACTCAAACTCCCAGAATCCGCGACTTATACTATTTATAGACGGTCGTGATGTCTACTAGTGCGCAAGGTTTTCGGCCAAAAATAGTAAGTGTCCCATTTGGCTTCACCAAACCGTTCTCCTAATTATTCTAAGCTCTTTTCACATTGGGCGCAACTCCTAAAGCCCGACGGATGAAGAGTTATAATCAAACTAAAACTTACTATTTATAATAAAAACGAAATTAAAACAGGGAAACGACCGTCGATCCAGGGATTTTTTGCAATTCCGGGTTGCGCAACCCGGCGTAGCTGGGTTGGTTGGCTTCAGTAGCTCGTTCTACCCCAAAATCATATATTTTACGTCAGATAACTCATTCCGGATTGCAAGATACGCCCGATTTAAGGTTCGATGGTCTGGATCACTTCTGTCGTCGACCGGGCCTTTTCTGATCCATCTTGGCCATGTAACTGTCCGCGACCCGCTCTACATCAAAGTGCATCCAAACGGGCCCTAAGTGTGCTACACCTTCCAACCATGATTTCAATCATACACCGCAATGCTACCTAAGATATGATAGTTCAAGTTTTTAAAAAAAAAGAAAAAATTTAAATAATAATAAGAGGGAGAGCCATAGTAACAGAAAACAGAAGAAACAGTTAGTTTTGACTCCCCATTACCTGTTTGAATAGAGTAGATGTCCCAGATCCATGATATCCAACTAAAAGAAGCTTCTGAAGAATACGCTGCTCAAGGAAGTCAGGTCTGACCAGATTATTCCCTTCTTCTGAAAGGTTCCCAGGCTTGGAAGGCGTTGGCAATGACAAAACGGAGCAAATGAGCTTTATTCCAGTCTGCCATAAAAAATAAAATTGAAAAAAAAAAAAAAAAAAAAACAAATATACATAAATTACTGTTAAAATCTGAAAAAACAAAGAATTGACAGAGGATGTAAAAGAATAAAGAAAAAACACCTTTTCCCATATATTCCCTTTTAGATTCTTCTGTCCCTCCTCTTGATATGACCCATCAGCATTCAACCAAAAGTGAGGATTTCCGGCACATTGGACTCCAACACACTGCAATGTAAACAGAAATTTGTAACTCTTGACTGTCTATTCAATCAACAGGAACATTATTTCCAACCTTACAGGGACAATTTTGACCACTGTGGGTTTCTACAATGAGCGTTCTTACAACCACCTAAAGACAAAATTACCCATGCAGGGGTAGGAATTTCTATTTCCTTTAATAGAAACAAAATAAATTAATTAAAAAACAATAATTGGAATGTGTCTAGCAACAGAAACCTTAAGCAACCGATGCTCGGCTTTCGTAATCTCCCGATTGTTTATAAAAATCTGTGTGTTCCCATTACTAGCATTCTGCATAAGACTGCCTCCGACATTCAGACTCGGACTGATAAACATGCAAGGCTTCTGTCCCTCCTGTTAAATTTTCACCAAAGTCATTCTGTCAAGCTCGCACGCCAATACACACATCATAAACAGATGAGTCACATGATCCTTGACCCAAGGATATACAAAATATCCTCACAGATTCCCAGCTTGTACAGGTGGGGCCAGTGTTCTCCAGACCGTTGGTCTGATGGAAGGTCATAGCCATCCATGCTTTGGTGCAATTTCCTTGTTTCTTAACAGTCATTTTCAGGCCACTGATCACATGGTTAGGATTGTTTAACCCAGGATAATTTTGAGGCATTTCACATCCACACTAAGCCCATCATATCAAATCTTGATTGATGGAGTGTGGGTCCCACTTGCACAAACACAGGGGGGGCTGAGTATCACATTGTTCCTCTTAGAAGCAGTCAAATACACAAATGCAAAATCCCATTCACCTTTCCCCAAAGACCGGATACTTTATCGTACCAGTATCTACCAGGCTTCAGCTTACTTGGCGGGTTTGGACACGCCTGCAATAAAACCATCTCTTCCTGAGATAGCTGCTTCCCATTCACGTAAACATCCTCGGCTTGCAGCTGATTCGCTCCACACGATCTCTCCGCCCTCATTGCCTGTTGAACTTCCAACGTGCTGAGCAACCGTTTCAACATTCGGGAGCATTTGCCCAAGTTCTCCCGCTTTGACTCATCGATCGGGTACCCAATGCAGGTTACACATTTCCTTCCTTCAGGCATTGACCCCATCGCTCTAAGCACGCAATTACCACAATACTTTGCATTACAAACAATGCAAGCCTCTTTCTCCAAAAATCGATTGCCTTTAAAGCACCGATAGCACGACCCTTTCCTTATCTTCGAGTCAGGTTCTTTCCTTTCATGGGAAGTTTCGGTCCCAAGTGGATTGGATTCCTGTTCGATCCTGTCGCTGGATTCGGCGTCACGGAAGGTCACAAGTGCTGTTCTTTTGGCATGGGTCAGAGGCTCATTGCCGCAGTCCTCTTCCTTCCTAGACGAACTCTCAGAGGAAGGGAACGGTGAGCTTAACACTGACTCAGTCGAGACCCAGTCTGGCTGGTTCATATCATTAGAGAAATCTTCACTCTCCTTGCAATCATTAGAAAATGGTACTGCATCTGAGCTTTCAATTTCGCCCAATAACTCTTGCGACCGATCATGACCATCTGAAAGGCCTAGCATGCCTGAGGTTCCAACATCGCCAGACAATTCATGCGACTGATCATGCCCATTTGGAAATCCTAACGTCCCCAAGCTTACAATTTCCCCAGATAACTCGAGCGAATGATTGTGCCCATCCAAAGCCAACCCTCCTGATCCATCGCCTGCAGGCGATGATTCGTCGGAGCCACCATGCCCATCCGAAAACCCAAGAGCTCCCGAGCTACCAATTCCAGGGGATGACTCATGGGACCCACCATGGCCATCAGAGGACCCCAACGCGCCCGAGCTATCAAGGCCGCTGCGGCCATCCATAACCGTCCGGTTGAACGCGATCACAGACGTCGGAGAGACGATCACATCAGAAGAACCCGAGACTGCATCTTTCGACGACCTCTTCAGTGGATCGGGAGAGGGGAGTGGCTGGACGACAGGCACCGACAGACGGTCGGAAAGAGAAGCAGCTGAGACCACCGAAGCGGTGGGTATGCGGTTAATATCGATCGGAACGGCCCGCGGGAGATCGTAAGCGACCGGTGGGCCGTGGTACTCTAGCGCGAAAGAGTACTCGGGGTTGTCAACGTCAGGAATCGGAGCTCCGGCAGGGAGCATTCGCCTGAGAAGCCCCGCCATCTCCTTGCAGAAACCCTAACCCTAACTCGAAAACCCTAGGAAGAAGAAGTTGAGTGCACGGAAGAATGGTAGGGAAGAGTAGCACCGAAAGAGAAAGCGAGTGAGAGACGGTGTTTTTTTCTTCTCCTTGGAAGCTACTCCATGTCTGTTGGTGTTGAAGTACTACTAACCCTACTTTTCAAGTTATTTACTAAAATGGTACAGAGATTCTTCCTCCACTCGAATGAAAATGCAGGGCAGAGTTTTAACAAAGAAGAAAAAATGAAATTGCCAGAAATAAGGAAAAAATGGATTTTTTTTTTTTGAATTTTTCAAAAAATGATTTTTCTTTCTTACCAGAGAGAAGAAGGAGAGAAGACGCGTTGTTTGGAAAATCGGTTGGTGTGTGGCGTTTGGAGAGAGATTTCAAGAAGTGCAAAAGGCCGGCAGAGAAACGCGAAGAGAATGCTTTTTGTTGGAAGAGGGCGGCTCTGGTTCGTCTACCGATGGACAAGCTTTGGTGCATTGCACTGGAGATGTTACGCGCCTCTGGCTTTAGTTGATCTGAACCGTCCATCTCGTCCTTTAGTTTGTCGAGTGACATCGAATAGGAACTGAACCGTTCATTTAGTTGGTTGAATGGTAATGGGACCTGTATCGAAAATCACACCGTTTGGATGATCGTGACCCTCTATGGATGGTGTATAGATGGACACCAAAAGATCAACGATTGCAATGGCTCCAATTCAATCTGTCAGAAAGCATGTGAGATGAATCATTCGAATCATCATAAACATGTGCGGGCATGGGTAGACACTGGATCTTTTCCCGCCTTTTATTCGATGGCCCATTTTTCTCGTACACTTGTCGAACTATAACCATGGGCGGACGTGGATTGGCTTGTGACCCATTGGTCGGTGCTAGGTAGCCAACTATGGTGTATGTGTTTCATCCATGTGGTCCATTCATTTTTTTCAGACCATTTTATAGCATCATCTCAAAAAAGAGGTAGATCCAAATCTTAAGTGAACCACATCATAAGAAACCGTGTAGATTGAACGCTTACCATTAAAAGTTTAGTGGGTTACAAAAGTTTTGGATCAAGCTTATATTTGTTTCTGACCTTCATCCAGGTCTATGTGACATAATCAATAGGTTGGATGTAAATAAACATTACAGTTGGGCCTAGAGTTTTTAAATGATTGACGTTCAATTACTGTTGCTTTTCTGTGGTGTGGTCCACCTGAGATTTATATTTAGTTAATTTTTTTGGATCAAGTTATAAAGGATCCGGAAAATTGGATGGACGGCGTGGATAAAACACATACATCATGGTGGGCCCACTGAGCATCGACCAATGGCTAGTAGCAGCGTCATTAGCCAAACCGCGTTCTGGTGGGATGCATGTTATCTAGTTTCCGTACATATTGAAGACCGGGTGAGCTGTGATTGACCAATCGTCAGTTCGTCCAGACGTACAGGAAAGCCCAGCTATGGTGGAATCTATTTTTGTTTTGTTTCGAGACAAACGCGAAAGCTACTCACTCGAGTAGGATTAGGATCATATATCTTGTTACACGTGCGGGATCCTGGCCATTCATTAGCCGATTTGTGCGATTGAAGGTGGAGCTGAGGCAGCTCTTTCGTTCGTCCATTTTCTTTGTACATGTTGACGTGATTCCTGGGTCAGGACGATCCATCCATTCTCCACGAGTGCACGCGTCGACACGTGGGACCTTCTATACTCGCGCGAGTAAACAAGAGCTGACGTGCGGCACGGGTTGACACGTGGGACCTCTTTTTTTTTTCTATTTTGTTTTGTTGCCTTTCTTTCCTGGGGCTTGTCGGGAAGGAAAGAGGGCGCCAACGAGTCTCCTGCCGCGGCTGTAGCTTAATCGGGTTTCAGGCCCGATTCGCGGCACCCGTTGGACCGCTCGTTCGGTCGTAGATCGAATGCCTATGATCGTCCTATCATGATGAGTCTCTTTTTGTGTGGTCCGATCCGATTAGTAAAGGGCATGGACGGTTCAGTTTGGCGCTTGTGTCAGAATATTTGGATCGTAAATAAGTGGGCCACCAAATGGATGAGTGGTATGAGATCATGCCCGAAAAAAATGTAGGCCATCCATTCCGTTATCCGTTTTTGTTTGGTCGAGAATCTTTTAGAGAAACGTCCCAAAGAGAGTTCTAATTGAATGGAAAAATGGAACCTGATAGCTGCAATTCCTTAGCAATGGCCCACCCATGAGATGGTCCATTAATTCAATGGTTGAGATTAGTCGGCAAAGTATTTCCATCTCAAGAGTTGTAAGTGTGGCACGTATGCAAGATCCAAGCCAATCGTTGAGTGGGGCCGACTGTGAGAATTTCCAGACCGATAAATCAGTTCGATCGACTCATGAGGTGGGCCAGACTCATGAGTGAAAAATGGATGGTTAGAGAGAAAATCACCAATGACATTTTATTTAACGTGCACGTGCTATCAATTTGATGACTGGACTGGCCTGGCCTGGCATTGAAGCGGATTGGCTCGTGTAACACACACCACCGACCCGGCCGGTGTGGGTACATGTCATGAGCGTTGACGTTCATGGAATTACCTCCACACTGTTTATACATTTGGTAGCCCCACGATGATGTATTTATTATATCTACCTCATTTATACATTTCACTTTAGAGTATGAGATTAAAATAATTCATATCCGTGGTTCAAACAGACTACACCACAGATAGCAAGTCATCTTTAAAGCATTTGTGGGGCCCATAATAATATTTATTTTTCATCCAACCTGTTCATGAGGTTACAAAGACTGACTCTTGAAATGATTTCTGTTGGGAAAAAACACAAGTCCGAAGACTCGGTTATGAAATGGACCAATTCTATCGGCACTGCCCGAGAGTCTGAGGCAACGTGCGAGACGAGCCTAGAGGAGAGATTTAGCTCGGATTCCTGGAAAACGAATCCCGACCAAAACCTTAAAAGTCAAGAGCCATAGGCAAAATAAGACACATAAAGTTAACTCAGTTAACAAGGCAACAATGTCTAAAGGGGCCGATTGAGGCCCTTAAGCTAAAAGCAACTTGACCGACCATAAAATCGACCCATACGAGGCTAGATAGAGTGTCAGGCATCGGATTAAGGAAGAACGTCGGCTATAAGCCGATCCTGTTCCGTCCGACAGGGGGCAGAAAGCTTTATCCTTGCGGCCAGCCGAGACTCATCTATTACTTGAGTCGATTAAGGCCGAGCCAAGTAAGGAAGAAACGGTGTAAGCTTAAATACCATTCCGGAAATTATTGAAAAGAATTCTCGACCCCGAGGATCTCGGGATCGAGAAGCATCCATAAGAAGGCTACGGCTAAATCAAATCTCCTATAAATCAGGAAAAGAATCCCCGTACGGCGGGATTATCCCTCTCCTATAAATGAGAGACACTTGAAGGGTGAAAGGTACGCAAAAACTCTCTCTTAGAACCCCTCAATACTATAAGACCCAGATTCCTAGCCTGACTTTGGCATCGGAGGGTCCCCTGCTCTAGCCAGGGTCTCCTTTGTCTTCTTCCTATGCAAGTACACGAAGGTCTAAAGAGGATGAACTAGATTTTTTACACCAACAGTTTGACACCGTATGTAGGAAACGATACAAAAAGTCATGTTTCAGGGTCTATTCAGAAGTGTTAAGCGAGCGTTAATGGTGAGAATCAGAAAAACTGGTCCTACCAAACCAAATAAAGTTGATGACGCTAGACTGTCAGGTCCAGACAGGACCCAAGGAGCTCGGGACCAACTTGACAATCAACAAGGTTCCGCGGCTCGTCCTGCAGCATCTACCGCAGCTAGGAATACCCAGCGGAATCGAGAAAATGGACGGTTGGATTGGGAGGTCCAAGAACTCAGAGCCGATATAAACGTTATGAAACAAATGTTGGAGCAGATGCACCGTCAACAGATGTAACAGCCTCAACAAGAACAGGCGATGAATGTTCCGCAACAAGTTGTCGACCTTCATCCCACTGCCCCGAGGTCGCTGGCACAGCCGAGTCAGCCCCATGGGCCGCCCGAGCTAGCGCCCGCTCATTCCGCGACTGTCGTGCTACCTTCCACTGATCTTCGACAAGAGATAAATCGGAGGAGGCGCAGCCGACCTCCAGTTAAAGAGATGACAGAAAGTAACGAGCCTTAGAAAGCTGACCTTCAGGACTTTAAAAAAGAAGTGCTAGAGGTTATGGCGGATATGAAGCATAGTCGGGATGCATATTCAACCAGGACAGAAACAAAAGTGTCCTCGTTCGTCGATGAAGTGATGCAAACTTGGCTGCAGGAAAGGTTTTATCTCCCACAGATTACACCTTTCACAGGCAAAACCGACCCAACTGAACACATCGAATGTTTCCGAACGTATATGGAACTGCATGATGCCTCGGATGTCATAATGTGTCGGGCTTTCTCCCTCACCCTAGCCGACGTGGCCCGACTTTACTTCAAGCAGCTGAAACCAAAGTCCATCAACACGTTCGCAGAACTCAGCGATGCCTTTCTCACCAATTTTATTGGCGAGAAGAAGAAGTTGAAACCCCATGCGCATCTAAACAACATAGTTCAGAAAGAGGGAGAGCTACTGAAAGACTACATCAAATGTTTCAACTTTGAATCACTCTAAGTTCAGAAACATTTAGAGGAGACGGCACTCAATTCCATTATGCAAGGCGTCAGGGATAAATTGTTTCTAGCATCCCTGGACAAGAATCCGCCTAAGACTTTTGCTGAATTCATGACTCAGTCAAATAAATACGCGGACGCCGAGGAAAAAAGAAACTTGCGTGAGGCCGTCCAGAACGTGAAAATCCAGTCAAAGAGTCAGCCAAAAAGGAAGTTGACTCGACCGGAGGAAAGAAGCATAAGGATGACTGAATACGCAATGAATGAAAGTCAGGTAAGCGACCTGACCAAAAGTTTTTTATATATACCCCGCTTAATAAACCTCAAGAGCAGGTGCTGATAGAAATCAAGAGTGAAGGATTTGTCAGTTGGCCGAATAAGCTTCGAAGTAATCCGAACCAGAGGAATAAGGATAAATATTGCCAGTACCATCGCGATCATGGGCACAATACGAGTGATTGTTATCACTTGAAGGAAGAGATCGAAAGGCTTATCCGAGAAGGCTGGCTCAGAGAACACGTCGAGAGAACCGGGACAGCGGAAGAACACTCGGAGGATAACCAACCCACGGAGGATATCCGGACTATCGTCAGTGGTCCCCGCGGCAGAGGTGACTCAAATAATGCTTGAAAAAGTCACGCCAAGAGCATTAGTCGACCTGAGTCCGAAATTCTGATCATAACTCGGCCTTTAAAGGAAAAGAAGAGAGAAAAATATTGCATCTCGTTCACCAATGAAGATGCTTGAGGCATTCATCATCCTCATAATGACGCATTAGTTATCATTCTGACCATCGCAAACCGAAGGGTATTCCGCATACTTGTCAACACAGGATCATCTGTTGATGTACTGTTCACTCAAGCATTCAACAAAATGGGATTGAACGATCGACCTTACGGCCGGTGCGTACCCCATTGATCGAATTCTCTAGAGGACAAATACTCCCAGAAGGTATCATCTTGCTACCACTTATTGTTGGAAACCCTACGCATCAGGTGACAGTAATGGTTGACTTTCTAATAGTCGACCAGTCGTCTGTTTATAATGCGATACTTGGCCGACCCTCTTTGAGTCTCCTCCAAGCCTTGGTATCTACATACCATCTTTCTATGAATTTTTCGACTGAATCGGGAGTGGGAGTTGTTAAAGGAGATCAGCAAGACGTAAGACGCTGCTACGCAACAGCCGTAAAAGTCCCGACCGAGGTAACAATATCGAGTCACTAGATCCCCAAGTCGAAACTCACGAGCAAGGGCAACCGGTGGAAGACCTTGTTTCGATACCTTTGGTAGAGACCGACGAATCTAAAACGATACAAATTGGCTCGTCTCTGCGATCGCCACTGAAAAACAATCTGATAGCCCTGCTCCGGTGATACTCTGACATATTTGCATGGAACCATGAAGACATGCCAGGAATCGACTCATCTCTTATCATGCATCGACTTAACATCGATCCGACCTACCGGCCGATCCGACAGAAACGATGTCCGCTCGGTCCTGGAAGGTACGCAATCATTGAAAAAGATGTTAGAAAGCTCCTCAATACCAAATTTATAGAAGAGATATACTACTCGGAATGGGTAGCTAACGTCGTACTTTTGAAAAAAGTTAATGGGAAGTGATATATCTATATTAACTATACCGACTTAAATAAAGCCTGCCCAAAGAATAGTTTTCCTCTTTCAATGATCGATCAATTGGTGGATAGCACTGTGGGGCACGAACTTCTTAGTTTTATGAATACTTATTTAGGGTACAACCAAATTGTAATGCATCAGTCAGATAAATCTAAGATCACCTTTGTCACTGACAAAAGACTTTATTGTTACCGAGTGATGCTGTTTGGTTTTAAAAATGCTGGAGCGACTTATCAAAGATTATTGAACAAAATCTTCGTTCGATTGATCGGCCGAACCATGGAAGTGTACATTGATGATATGCTCGTCAAAAGTGTACACGCCGCCAACCATATAACCGACTTAGAAGAAATGTTCCTGATCTTGCGCAAGTTCCAAATGAAGTTGAACCCGAGCAAATGTGTCTTTAGTGTGAGCTCTGGAAAGTTCTTCGGATTCCTAGTCAGCCAACGAGGAATCGAGGCAGATTCGGAGAAAATCAAGGCATTGTTTAACATGGAGTCTTCGAAAACTATAAAAATATACAAAGATTGATTGGACGAGTAGCGGCACTTAACCGCTTCCTCTCCTGAGCCACCGATAAATGTCTCCCATTTTGAGGGGACAACAAACGGTGGATTGAACAGAAGAGTACGAAGCAGCGTTCCAACAATTAAAGTCTTACCTCGGGTTTCCGCCCATCTTATCGAAACTCGAGCTAGGAGAAGCCCTGCTGTTGTATCTTACAGTGTTCAAGGCAGCAGTTAGCTCGGCACTAATACGGGAGCACGAAGGGAAACAACTGTTAGTTTATTACGTCAGCAAAGTATTACTACCGGCAGAGACGAGATACCCACTTTTGGAAAAAGTGACCCTAGTGTTGATTGTTTCCTCGCGACAACTTCGGCCATATTTTCAAGCTTATACAATTATCATCATGACTGATCTCTCACTATGTCAGGTCCTACAGAAACCAGAAGCTTCAGGCCGGCTCACGAAGTGGGCGATTGAACTCAGCGAATTCGATATCCAATTTAAGCCGAGAGTAGCAGTTTAGGGGCAAGCCATGGCCGACTTCATTGCTGAAGTGACACCACGAGCAGATTTAATGGCTTGGAATACCGAGCCTGCTGAAGAATTGACTTCTGCCTATCCCGAGTCAGTGCCCGACCCAATCCCTTGGAAGTTGTATGTCGATGGCTCCAACTTTAAGGCAAGTAGGGCGGGAGTAGTGCTGGAAATCCTTGATCAAACATACATGCAGTATGCCTTAAGACTTGGATTTCAAGTCTCAAACAACACAGCAGAATATGAAGCTTTATTGCTCGACCTCTAACTCGCGGCCAGTTTGGGCATTACGTATCTCAATATTTTCAGCGATTCACAATTGGTCGTCAATCAAGTCACTGGTGTGTATCAAACACGTAAAGAGCAATTGAAAGCATATGTGGAAAAAGTCAAAGAGTTAATCGATGGATTCCAACAATGTGTAGTTACTTGGATCCCTCGAACAGAGAACGTCAAAGTCGATCTATTAGCGAGACTCGCCTCAACCGACGAGGACGACATACCGAGATCCATTCAAATTAAGTACATCACCGAACCGAGTATCGACGAATCAGTTAACTCGACCGTGCATACCATCGATTCAGAGCCCACTTGGCTCGACCCGATTATCAGATATCTCAACAATGGAGAGTTGTCCAAAGATCACGCCGAGGTTTGACGATTAAAAATCCAAGCTTCTCATTATACCATACTCAACGGGGTGTTGTACAAGAAATGTTATTACGCTCCGTTACTACGATGCCTAAACTCCAGTGAAGCCGACTACGTACTGCAAGACCGACTACGTACTGCAAGAAATACATGAAGGAATGTGTGGAAATCATTCAGGAGGACGATCACTCGCGCATAAGGTTTCACGTCAGGGGTACTATTAGCCGATCATCCAGCACGACACTCGTAAACTTGTCAAAAGATGCAAAAAATATCAACGGTTTACAGCCATTCTGAGGCAACCCCCGGAGGAGCTGACCCCAATAATCGGTCCTTGGCCCTTCACGCAGTGGAAAATCGATATTATCAGACCACTACTCATGGGAAAAGGACAGACTAAATTCACCGTCATAGCAGTGGACTACTTCACAAAATGGGCCAGGCTGAGCCACTGGTAAAAATAACCGAATAGAAGATCACAGACTTCGTATGGAAGAACATTGTCTGCCATTTCGGGGTACTCCGGACCATTGTTACCGACAATGGGAAGCAGTTTGACAATAAGAGCTTTCGTGAAATGTGCGGTAATCTCGGAATCAGAAATGTATACGCATCACCCCATCATCCTCAGACTAACGGACAAGTTGAGGCGGTCAACAAAATCATCAAACAGCATCTCCGAACTAAGCTTGACCGATCCAAAGGAGCGTGGGCCGAAGAACTCTCAAAGATACTGTGGGCAAACCGAACCACGGTTCGAACCGCTATAGGAGAAACCCCTTTCTCCCTTGCTTATGGCTCGGAAGCCGTTACCCCAGTCGAGATCGGGCTGCCCTCAGCCCTAATCAGTTCGTTTAACGAAGAAGATAATGAAGAACTCTTGGGCCTCGGACTTGACCTTGTGGACGAACAAAGAGAAAGAGCTCAGTTACATACTATGGCTCGACAACAACAAGTAACTCGGTTTTATAATGCCCGAGTTAAAGTCAGGCGATTTCGAGTCAGGGACATGGTTCTCCGAAAAACGTTCCTCAACACTAAGGAAGTTGGTATGGGCACACTGGGACCCAATTGGGAAGGGCCATATGTCATCTCAAGCACCATCCGACTAGGAATGTATCGATTGGAAAACTTAACTGGATAATTGTTACCCCATCCATGGAACGCCGAACATCTAAAAATCTACTATCCCTAAATCAGCCTAGCGAAGCGTTCAGAAAGATTCAAAACCAACAAATCTGTAAACTGAATCAAGATGAATAAAAGAAAACTGAGTATATTCATTTATCAGCATGTTTGTTACATTGAGCTACATTTTGTTGTGGTATTACATCGATAAAGCAAAAGGCTTAAAAGCAAAAGGAAAGGTCGGTTGTGACATGTAAGCATCTTCTTTGGCCATGGATATTCTCGAACCTACCCTAGAGCTCGGTCTGTTTGAAGAGCTGGTGTGAGTGCCAAAAATGGAGTTAATGATAGTACCAAAAGAAGTGGTTCAGACTCAGCTACCAACACTGGGAGCAACCTTAGCAAACGCCTCGGCCTCGACCTCGACACCAGCCGCAGCATCAACAGACTCAGCGGCCTTGGCCTCCACACCTTCAAGACTAGAGACATCATCATCGAACCCTAACAGATCAAGATTAGGAAAAGATTCCTTCATCACCTTGATAGAAGCCGTGTATCCGCTCTGATACAAGTGATCCCTTTCCTCCTTAAATTCTTGGGATTCAAGAAAGTCCTGCACAGCTGGATCCTTGGCCTCCTTAGCCTTGTCGATGGGCTTCTGAATGGCTGCCACAGCCTCACCCTTGGTCCGAGCCAACTTGTCTGCGCAAGAGGTGTGAGCTTGACGAATTCGTCAACTCTCTTCTTGAGCCTCCGTCAATAGCAAAGCCAAGCGAGCGCACTTGGCTTTGGCTTCAGTAGTAGCCTTCCCAGCAAGTCCCAACTCGCCCAACAGAATTTTAGCCCGAGCCAAGGAAGCTTCGACTTTTGCTCCCACCTCAGCTGCCTGTTTTTGAGCAACAATCATATCCGAGCAGGCCTTAACCAAACAAGGGACCAACTACAGAAGGAAGATGCGAGGCTGGACTGAGTCACCAATAGAAGAAATCTCAAAAAAAAAAAAGAGATTACCGACGTTACCACAAGAAGTATCTTCGCCGCATGACCAAGAGTTTGCAGCGAAGAGGCATTGTAGAGACTAGCAAAGTCTCTCTTACTCTCATTAGCGATGGCCCAAGGGATTATTCTCGATACCGCCTGCTGGAAAGATGAAGGCTCATGTTGAGTCATCCCCCCTCCTGAAGTCTCCCCTCTCTCCTCCTCTCTTAGTTTCGAGAGCCGCTCTACAACAGGCCCTGGCTCAGAAGCAACTTGAGACTCGGCACGAGCCGCTTCTGTCTCTTCCACCCTCTCTTTGGGGTTAGAAAGCATGACGACGGTCGGGACAACCGGAGCAGGGGGGACTGGGGTAGATGGCTCCTTAGCCTTCAGAGCCGTTTTTGTCTTTTTTGAAGGACGAAGCTCTGACAGAAGCACCGACCTCGGAGGAGCCTTCATTTTTTATGCTGATTTAAAGAAGGGTCGAGCTTCAGTCATCTCTATATCAGATAAGGTAAAAGAGTTAGATAAAATCTAAGAGAAACGCGTCAAAATAAATCGAGGATACCCGTTACGGTAGAGTCCAAGCCCGAGAGAAGGAGACGCTCTAGTTGAAGAAGAGTCTTCCAAGACCGATCTTTCGGACTTAGTCCCCTCAAATCCTTGATCCGAACTAAAGTACCAGCTCCTAGCTTCGGCCTTCTCTTGGGGATATCTGCAAAACGCGTTCAGTCAGACTCAGGAATGTCAAGACAAAAAAGATACGGAGAAAGAAAATGCAGAGTCACCTGCTTCAGAAAACGCCCGGGGAATACGAGATTCGAAGAGCCCAGGTTCGGCAGTTTCTCAATGACCGCATGCCTAAAACCACCTCTCTCTCAAGTGTTTGTTAGAGGTAGGAGGGTCGGTTATCAAAGGACCGCCCTTGTTCCTCCAAGCGCACAAGAAGTACCAGCCGGATTGTTGAGGGTTTGGCCGTATTTGGTACAGATAAAGGAACTCGTCCATATTCAGTGGAGGTTGCTTTGTCTCGGCCCACAACATTGAATATCCGAACAAGTTCCTCCACCCGTTCGGCACTATCTGCTCAGGAGCAATTCGGAGTCGGGACAAAATCTCGCGCAATGGGTTGGAGGGGCAGACGTAAGCCACATTGCATTGCGACTTAGAAAATTGCGACCATCCCAACAGGAGGATGGTCAGGCAATTCACTTGGAAGGGGAAGACAAATAATAACTGAGTTGGGAACATGATACCTAACTCGAATCCTGTCTAGATCCGCCTCAGTTAAAACTGATGAGATTGGACCCTTCTGATCGTCTCCAACTTCTCCCTCGGCAGCATCTCCATCTTCGTCTACCGACTCAACGGCCCTAGCTGATCTTCTGAGGGGAACTGATTCAGTGGTTTCCTCTAACTCCTCATCTTCTTCTTCCAAGTCATCCCCAGAAAAATGGGGGTTAGGTCTCCCAGGGGCAGTCACCAGAGACACTCCTCTGCCGGAAGGACCCGCCGAAGCAGGACGTTTTGCTGAAGTTCTAGACGTTCTTTCAAAGAATCGGAAAGCTTTATTTGCACTAATCGCCATCTCCACCAGCAATGAGGGCGATTTCGAGACATTTCAGAGATGTCTCGTTTCGTCCTCATCACCGGAATTCCCTTCTCGGGGACTTGAAGAATGCGCCGCCATTAAAAAGTTGAAAAGGAAAGGGAGGGAAAGAAAACTCACCAGAGAGGCGAAAAGCGCACAGTTGGGGAAGTAAAAAGGAGAAGAAGAGCGAAATTGGTGAAGAAAATGGTGAAACGCGAAGACAGGCAGAGAGGAGGAGAAAAGAAGAGAAATCGGGAAAGGAAAGCTCGCGCGAAAATGGAAAACAAATCCTGCTCTCCCCTTTTATACTCGAGCCACGTGGTAACGACATTTAAGGAGGAGTCAAATCGACGCCTGCTTCGACTCCCTTGCCCAACACGTGGTGCACGCCGACTAACACAAGTAATGCTTTCGCCACGCGTTCGATGCTCATAAGCAGACTAAACATTCTGACGGTTGTCCGCTCGTGCGACCTCGAGGACCGAACCGATACCAATTAAGAACGATAGAAGAAGCATTAAATGCCCCATCATAACATCGGTGTCCAGGGCACACCGATTCAAAAAACTCATTACTCCTTAGTGCCGACCTAACTAACACAAGGAGTAGGGGGCTTATTGTTGGGAAAAAAATACAAGTCCAAAGACCCGGTTATGGAATGGACCAACTCTATCGGCACTGCCCGAGAGTCCGAGGTAGCGTGCGAGACGAAACCTAGAGGAGAGACTTAGCTCGGATTCCTGGGAAACGAATCCCTGCCGAGACCTTAAGAGTCAGGAGCCATAGGCAAAGTAAGACACATGAAATTGGCTCGGTTAACGAGTCAGCAATATCTAAAAGCAACCTGACCGACCATAAAATCGACCCATACGAGGCCGGATACATTGTCGGGTATCGGATTAAGGAAGAACATCGGCTATAAGCCGATCCTGTTCCGTCCGACAGGGGGCAGAAAGCTTTATCCTTACGGTCAGTCGAGACTCATCTGTCACTTAAGTTAGTCAAGGCCGAGCCGAGTAAGGAAGAAACGGTGTAAGCTTAAATATCATTTCGAAAATCACGGGAAAGGATTCTCGATCCCGAGGATCTCAGGATCGGGAAGCATCCGTAAGAAGGTTACGACTAAATCAAATCTCCTAGAAATCAGGGAAAGAATCCCCATACGGCGGGATCATCCCTCTCCTATAAATGAGAGACACTTGAAAGGTGAAAGGTACGCAAAAACTCTCTTAGAACCCCTCAATACTATAAGACTCAGATTCTTAGCCTGACTTTGGCATCGGAGGGTCCCCTGCTCTAGCCAGGGTCTCCTTTGTCTTCTTCCTATACAAGTACACGAAGGTCTAAAGAGGGTGAACTAGATTTTTGCACCAACAATTTTAATTGTAACCTTTTAACTCCTCACTGCGTTTGCAATGTGATTCACTTGCTCTTTAAATATGTCTTATTCGTCAATCAAAACTTACATCTAGCTCACCAAATGTAAGGATGGCTTGGACATAACACATACCTCATTACCGGACCAACTGAACTTGGTAATATCAATACACCATCTAGGTTGGTGGTGTGTTGTGCATCAGCTAATCCACTTCCGACATTGAGGGAATTAGATTGGCTGGCACAGCGCATACCACTGACTTGGCCATTGTAGGCATGTGTTGTGCTAGGACAAGTGCTGACGCTCCTAGAGCTCTGGGCTGTACAACCGTCCCAAGGAGACCAAAGTAACATGGATATTTATTATAGACACACTGTTAATATGTTTTCTGAAATCATTTTATATCATAAGCCTAAAAATATGTCATATCCAAAGTTCAAGTAGACCAAACCATAAATAGAAGTGGGTATAATGGCTCTTACCAGTCAAACATTTGTTGATGCAGTTTTTGACTCACCCCCTTTCTGGTACTCGAACACCTACACGAGAAGAGGACAGAGGAGACACTGACTTATGCAGGGGACCCTCCGATGCCAAAGTCGGGCTTGGAATCTGGGTCTAGTAGTTTGATAAGGACTTAGGGGTGAGAATGTGTGTATCCCTTTCACCTTTTAAGCATATCTAATTTATATGAGATGTTTGATCTCGTGGTTCTGGGATTCTTTCCTCATTCGTAAGAGATTAGCTGTTATCTAAAACGATCCCAAGATCTTAGATCTCCTAGATTTCCAAGAACGGAGATTATCTTCCGAGGATCTCGAAAGGCATATCTTCAATATCGAGCCAAGTCCTTTACTCGGTTTTGGGTCAGGCATGACGCTTAGCCCTGGATATTACTTCCCTATTGTTGATTGCTTTCGTAGCGTTGGCTCGTCCAGGTGGCTTATGCTGACCGTACGCGCATCGACTCTATTATGGTCGACCGATAATGGCCGACCCTCAATTGGTCAGGATACAACTGGTCTGTAATCGACCTAATTGTTGACCAAAGATTACCCTGTGACCGACCTAAAAGTTAGGTCGAACTGGGGTCGAGTAATAGTATGATTGGTTCGGATTCGATCCTTAGCTGACCTATGGGTATGGCCAACTTCATGCGGCCACTATGGGGTTCCGAGTGTCCTTAAGGCCGTGTCAGTCTCCTTAGAGGCTTCAGCTCTTGGCTCAGGACATGTGGGACTCCGTCAGGCGCCATTCCGTAAGTTGACTTATCGACTTGTCCTATTTTTTTCTCAACAATATTCATGGGCTAAATATATTGTTTATTTTCCTTTCACTTTATTTATAAGGTTATACAATCCGGTTGATAAGGAAAAACAAATATCACATTGATCCAAAACTTATCTAATCCAAAAGGGTTTTAACGGTAGACGTTCAATCCTCTTCTACTTTTTACAGTGTGGTTGAGTCGATCTTTGGATCGGCTTTTTTTTCCGTAATTTTCTCAAGCCTCATGGCTAGCTCACCAAATTGATGTACGAATTTGGTAGAACACATACCTCAAGATGGGACCCACAGAACTTACGATGTAAACGAACATATCGGTGGTGCGTGCTACACCAGCCAAACCGCTTCCGGCATTGAGACCCACGTATATATATGCCTTGAATTTCATCGGGAGCGGGCGCGTGTGCAACGTGTGAGGATTTATACAATGGTCGTTTAGCATAATAGCTTGAGGTTTATTGAAACGCGACCAATGATTCCGTGATCCAAACCATTGATATCACGGGGCCCACCATCAATGGTCCATGAACCAAAATTTATTACAGATATTAAAATCCCAACCCTTCAGTAGGTGGCCCAAGGAATAGACAGCGAGGCCGAAAACTCTATAGCTAGGATCTCCCAATGCAGGGAACTTTCGGTGCAAAGACCACAAAGCTTGAGGCCCACCGTATCAATGGCTTGGATTACTGGACCATGGGCCCCACCTCTACAAATTGAATCATGCAATGTTCAAAGCGCGTGATGTGTTAGTCCGGCTGGAAAGGCAATAGCAGCCCCTTGATTGCGGGCTGTAGTGCAGAGTGCGGACAAGGAACGTGCGGGTACAAGATAAATCATCCATCACACGCCCAATGATTGTGTCCGTGGACATGACTTGGATGTGATCTTGATCGTTCATCTGGCAAGCCTGTCATCATCGTGTCATCCCATGACAGTTGTAATCAGACAATTGTCCAAACCATACTTTTTAACTGTCTATGCGAAGACCTTTGATTGAATGATCAGGATCGTCTGATGAGCGCTGCTTCCAGATTAGAGCATCTCTAGGTTGGGGCTCACCAATGAACGGTGCAAACTAAATAAATTCGATACAAACCTATCAGAAGGCACCATCAATGTGTTAAAAGATCACAAGGGCTGAATAATCGTGGCCATCAGTACGAGGACTTTCAGCCCTTGGACATCCTTCCATTTGTAATCCTTGAGAATGTGGCCGATCAATGGATAGGAACATCTGAAAAGTTTAATTTTGAATACACTCATCTATGAAAGGCTTGATACCATGCAACCGTACACGTAGCAATGAGTGCATGATGGAAAACTCAAGTAAAATGAATAGTGTTAATGTTTTAATAAAAAGGTTGGATATAATGAAAAATACAAATGAAATAAAATAAATTTCAATTTCTCCACTTCATTAGGTTGAATCACGTAAAATGATACACTGTCCTTAAAAGGTAATTCGTCCCCTTATTAATTGCTGATGGGTTACAGGCAAATTACTTTTACGATAAGACAAGCTTGTCTGGATCCGACGTCAGATCATCTGGCAATATATTAACAGTATTCTAAAATGAAATGTTATGTGGAGAATTTGATGGATGAGAGAGATTTGAGTTCAAGTTGATTATTTTTGGATTGGAATAGTCCAGTTTATATAAACATCAGAGAGTGGATCGTTGGTAGGTGGCCATCAATGGTTCAGAACATTTGAAAAACGTTTCTGACCGTTGATCATTAATTTTGGCCACCCTGGGTCATCTCAGGTCTATTGCACTTAGGCTCCTACAAGATTCTTCGCACCGCGATCGCACCGTCTTGCAACGGAGCGACCACTCTGCGCACGTGCGAGGTACGAAGTGCGCCAATTAATGTCACCACAGCCACACTGCCCACACATGTGTCCAAGTGCGTGCGTAGCATTGAAACACGCAACCCACATGTCTCATTCTCAAAAACTTTCAAGTAAAAATACTACACACTTATCCACGTATAAACCCAAAAGCTCCTCCTATCATTTTGGACGTGGGACAAAAACACACATCACACTTTTTATTTGAAAAATTCCAAAAATAATTTTGGCGACAAAATTCTGAAATTATGAAATTTTGAATTATTTTTTCAAAAACCACCAATTTCAACAGTTACAGCAAAAATAAACATGATGCATGCATATACCTTTAATCTAAGAAGAAAAGTAAGAAAAAATATGAATAAATTTGAAATTTTCTTTAAATAATGATACTAAACAAACTCTTTAAATAATGATAGTAAACTTTAGAAGAAGTCTTGTAATCAAACATCAACTCAAACCCTCTAAAACTAATAACTTTTTTAAAAGCAATTTTGGTATTAAAAGAAGAGCTATTTTGACTGTGAAACTTACTATAAATATTAAAGATGAAAATGAAATGGATTTAATGGGAATAAAATAGATTTTCGGCTAAATTTGATGGAATCTCACAAATTCAACGGACAACTCTGCATAGCCAAGTCGGTTAGTTGAAGTATCTGCTCCTAACCAAAAATCATATATGGTATGTCGAGTAATTTACTCTAGGATGTTGCATTGAGTAATTCACTCCAGTTTGTAAGATATACCCTTTTGTAAGGTTCCGACGGTCCAAACCACCTCCGTCTCTAACTAGGTCTTCTCTGGTTGATCCTATACATGAAAGTGTCCACAGCGCGCTATATATCATAATCTATCAAAAGGAAACCACCTTAATGAGGCAACCTTTTGGATGGGTCAGACGGACTTTAGTGTCGCTCCCAACACCACCGGAGGTAGGTAGCATGCCGAAGGAAAAGCTTTGGACCCCACCATCAAGTGTGTATTTTATCCATGTTGCCCATCTATCTTCCCAACTCATTTTACAACATGAGCCAAAACGAGGCAAATCCAAATCTCAGGTGGACCATCTCATAAGAGTGATTATTTAATGCTCCACATTAAAATTTTCTTAGGGCCTATAAAAGTTTTAGATCAAGATTGCAGTGGGCTGTAGGAAGCTTTTAATGGTCGGCATTTGATCACAATTGTTTCTTGTAGTAGGGTACAACTAAGATTTGGATCTGCCTCGTTCCTGGGCTTATGCCCTAAAATGAGGGGATGGACAGTGCGGATAAAACACAACAACAGGGTGGGCCATAGAGCTTTTCCAGCATCACACGGTACGGTCGTCGGTGCTGTGTGCTACGCTAAGCAATCCGGGTCTGGGTCGGGATCCGACGTCGTCACCAACTAACACGTTGGACCGTGACAAATGGTCCAGCTAGATGTAGCAGAAACATGAAATTTAATAGTTGAAATTGAAAGAGCAAAATGCGGGCCATGCTTCAGTAATCCGCAATCCAGGCTGATCTGTTTGTCGGGTCCCACCGCGAATGTGGTTGGGGACGTGAATTTCACACAGCAGCCGTTCTAGGGAGCCCACACAACAAGAGGCTCTGTGGGGCCCACTGTGAAGTTTGTGTGGAATCCATCCGTCCATCATTTGATCTGGATCATGTTATAAGGTTAGGCCAAAAATTAGGCCAGTTTAAAACTCCGGTGGACCACACCACAGGGAGCGGTGGGGATGGGATGCCGGGCCAGCCTGATATTTATATAACATCCAACCCATTCATCATGTTCGTACACGAGAAAGAAGGGAAAACACAAATACCGGCTTGAATGAAACATCTGCTGCCCCACTAAGGTTTCAATGATAGGCTCTTCATTCTACTTTTCTTTGGTGTGGCCCACTTGAATTTTGGATAGAACTGTTTTTGGTCAATTGTCCTAACATTAGCTGACGCAAATGATGGACGGAATGGATGAAACTCTCTCATCATGGTGGGCCCCACAGAGCTTTTAGCTGCACAGGCTCCCTACAACATGGATGGATCATCTCCAAAAATCTCCCGGTGATCCTGGCCACAGATCTGTCATCTGTAGACCCTTTTACTCAACCTAGACTGTCGATGGTGAGATCCACCGCGAATGCAGCAAAACCCAAAAATCCTAATCAGACAATATCAACATTTTGATTGGGACGCGGATTGCATACTGACCCTCGAAGATGGTCGGTGCTCCTTGGGCCCCACTATAATGTATATCTTTTATCCACGCCGTCCATCCATTTTTTAGATCATTTTAAGGCATGCCCAAAAATGATGCAGATCCAAATCTCAGGTGGATCACACCACAGGAGACAGCGGTGATTGAATGTCCACCGTTAAAAACTTCTCAAGGGCCACAAAAGTTTTGAATGAAGCTGATATTCGTGATTTCCTTCATCGAAGTCCGTGTGACCTAATCAACAGGTTAGATGCCGAATAAACATTACAGTAGGCCGTAGGAAGTTTTTAATAGTGGGCATTCAATTGCCATTGTTTTCTTGTGGTGTGGTCCACCTCAGATTTGGATTTACCTCATTTTTGGGTTCAACGCCTAAAATGAACTCACAAAATGAATGAACGGTGTGGATAAAACACATACCATGGTAAGGGCTACAGAGCACCGACCAGGTCAGTATTCAATCCAATGGACGGTCAGTATTCAATCATCCTCCATTGGATTTCACCCATTTAGTCTGGAGTTTACAGGCTTGCAGCACTGACCGTTTTCTGGGTCCATTTGATGACTTTAGGTTGAACGAACGGCTAGGATGGTTACGTCGAATTCAACTTCAGTCCACGCGCCATTCGCAGTGGGCCCCACTGTTTGACCAAAGCATTCCCGAGTACGCAGGGCAGAATCCGCATTCTCCCTCCTTGGAGAGGGTCAAACGGTCAAAGGCTGACAAGTTCTTGGTACGGACTTACGAGTGGAGTTTGACTGAATCGCCCCACCGAGTGAGGACTCGGTCCACGTCATCCACACGCGGCTTGATGATCTGGCAATGGGGTCACCAACGGGCTTACTAATAAATCTCGAAAATTTCAGGGGGGATTTTTGAATTTTGAGTTTTTTCCCCACATATAGAAAGAGGATTTTTATGTATTACCACCTTCTTATTTTGGTATTTATATTCCAGTACCTAATTAAATGGAAGCAGATTAGGTCCTGCCCGACTTGCGAGAGGCTAGGGCTTTGAGTGGCCACCATGATGTACGTATTTTATCTACACACTTCATCCATTTTTCTATATCATTTTAGTTCATGAGCTCAAAATTGAGTTAGATATGCGGCACAGATGTTCCACACCAAAGAAAGAGGAGGTGTTAATGACACCCACTATTGAAACCTTCCTAGGGTGCACCATGATGTTTATTTGCCATCCAACCTGTTCATTAGGTTATATGGACCTAGATGAATAGAAAATACAAATATCAACTTGATCAAAAACTTCTATAATCCCTAAGAAGTTTTCAATGGTAGTCGTTTAATATTCCCTGTGTGGTCCTCTTCTGCTTCATTTGAGCTCACAACCTAAAATTATATGAAAAAAATGGATGAACAACGTAGATAAAATGCATATATTATCGTGATTGGTCAGAGCTCCAGCATATCCTGAGCTTGGAATTGGCGGGGTAGTACTTGGTGCATCCTAATTAAATAGTATTTTCATTAAACTACCTAATTAACAAAGGTACTTCATATGGCACATTCAGTCAATTTTCTCTAACTTGGGTTAGGTTAGGCAGTATCATTTATAGCATTTTATAAATGATACCCCCTTTACATAAAAACCCCTACATTAAAATACCATGCATAAGCTATCAACCTATCGAACATGGCTGCCTATCTCCACCACAACCACCTATCATAGAAGTTAGACACCTCAAAAATTGGGGTTGTCCACCTTTTTACGATTAAATAAGTATGATTTTTTAGAGCATTCTATCATCATATATGGTTCACTTGATGTGTGAATTTGATGACACATTAGAAGTCAGGTTCTCCAAAAATCATGCCTTTATACCCAATATACAATGTGAAAAGCTTTTGGATTGCCCATTTTTTGTACAATTAGATTAGTGTTGATGCAGAAATCTAGTTCACCCTTTTGTCAGACCACTGAACTTGGACACCTACGCTTGAAGAAGACAAAGGAGACCTTGATTATGACAAGGGACCCTCCGATGCCAAAGTTAGGCTAGGATCTGGGTCAAGTCACGTGGACAGGCTCTCTTGGGTGAGATTGTAAGTACCTCTTAGTGTAGACGAGTACCCTATCGAGATTAAAAACGGTTCTTAATGAGAGGCACAATCTCTGCACGTATATCTCAACCGTTATGCGAAATTTATGGGGATGATAAGTGCTAAAGTGGTCAGCTCTAAAATCATGCGACAGGCGATCAAGGCCGATTTGAGCCCAGCCCCCTGGTTAGTCAGGTAGACTTTGGTAGTGGGCTCGACATGGATAGCCG
This sequence comes from Magnolia sinica, assembly GCF_029962835.1. Classification (NCBI taxonomy): domain Eukaryota; kingdom Viridiplantae; phylum Streptophyta; class Magnoliopsida; order Magnoliales; family Magnoliaceae; genus Magnolia; species Magnolia sinica. The sequence goes on along the minus strand of NC_080583.1, from coordinate 3,735,871 downwards.
AGCTGACCATCGCCAGTTGGCTAGTCGGGTCGAGCTGGTTGTGCAAGTCGGAGCATCCCTTGGGGACCAAATAAGCTTGATATGAGCTTAGAGACATATGACACCGCGGCGTCAGTCCTGGAGTTCAGTACTAGCTCTGTATTGAATCAATCTAGGGCAGGATCATTCAAAAGCCCTCTACTCATGACCAATCCTAAACCTGCCTTTTATCCTTGGGCCAGGAAGCATGCGTCCGTGAGTCCAAGCTGACCTCATAAGTGGTCAGACCATTTCTTCCTATAACAATAAGTATGACATTTGGGCCATCCCATCATTTTGTAGAATTCGCATGATGTGTGGCTTGAATAAGGGTATTTTATATACTGATCAGCTTTCTCTAACTTGAAATGAGTTAGGTAGATTTTCCATAAATTATAAAAATATCCTTCTATAATAAAACTCCTACTTTAAAATACTCTGCATAAGCTATCAGCTTCTCCAACACGGCCATCCATCATGGCAGTCAGACACCCAAAAATCAACCCAACAAGAATATGAATTTGGAAGTTTTGGGGTTGTCCAGTTTTTTTATAACTGGATAAGTATGATTTTTTGGGCATCCGATTATCATATATGGCCCACTTGATGGGTGGCGTGGATGGCATGCAGACAAGAAGGTGGGTCATGTGTAATACTTATAGAAAAAACCCCTATTATAGAATGTTGATAATGGCCCACCTTGATTATGATTTTTAGAGACATCAAGCAGAAAAGGCTCACATGGTTGGATTATTAAGGATGTGGTGGATAAACCAGGCCTTCTATGTATTGCTATCTATCTGCATCTTTACTGGCCATGGTACAAGCTCGTTGATGGCCTGGCTTTGTATCCAATGCTCAATTGCACCTTTTCCAGTGCTGAATAAACCTGATTACATTTTTGTAATCCTATTCAAGTGCACATGTGCCAGCTTTACACTTTTGTAGCACATCTGAGCCGTGTATCAAGTGGGGTCCATCAGGTAGCTTGTTTTGCAAAATTAAGGCTGCTTGACTAATGAATAGGCCACACTTTCGTAGCACATCCGAGCCCTAGTGCATCATAACTATCCTCAAAATGCTACAACCTAGAAGACTGATGGGTTGGGCCCCAAGGTTACAACTCGACAGCTGGATTTGAGGGGAAAATGAAAGATTAAAGAAAGAAATAATGAATGGTGTATACTATTAAATAGTTCAAGGTGATCCAACCATCAAGTAAATTAGGTTTTATTCTGTTTTTTGTATACCATCCAATCGCATATCAAGTGAGCCTACTATAATGAAGAGATGCCCTAAAAATTAGATCTATTCATCACTAGGTGAGCTATACCACAAAAACATAATGGACCGCTACTCTTATCACTTTTTTTTTCTTTTTCTTTTTCTTTTTTACACACGCACCTGCCACACACTCATGCGCGCAGTAGTTGGATTTCACCACCTATGGGTTTTGAACCCAAGACCTCATGTTGAAACTCCTCAGAGTCTACCACTCGAGCAAGGACTAGAACCCAACTGCCACTTTATCACTTACGAATTGATGAAATGGCCCAACATGCGTGCCACGTGTGGTTAGAAAGGGGTGACTTTGAGGTGTCCCACTTTTATGGAGGGGCTACCTTGATGGATAGGTTAGCATACCACTCTATGGTGGTATTTTCCTTGTTGAGGAAGTTTTTGGCTTTCTATTAGCCTTTTTTTTTGTCATTTACAAAAAAATGCAGCCCAATAAAGGACCAAGAAAATTCAAAGGAAGATGGTATGACGCAACATCACAACTACAATAGCGTTAGCAAGTATGACTCAAGAAGAACTAAATACCCAATCTCATCAAAGGGTGTAAACAGTTCTGATTTCTTGTTTTGATTGATGTGGATCCTACATCGATAATGATCATTACATTCCACACATCGTCAAAACAACCTTGTCCTCAAGGATCTTAAGCTTTGGCCGTAATTTCCATGTTACTTCTAAAGAGAAAATAGGATCTGATGTGGAGCGGGTTGCGGACAGTTTCATGGTCAAAATGGATCAGAAAAGGCCCGGTTGACGACAGAAGTGATCCGGACCATCAGACCTTAAATCGAGCATATCTTGCAATCTAGAATGAGTTATTGGATGTAAAATATATAATTTTGACGTAGAACGAGCTACTTTAGCCACCCAATCCACTATGCCGGGTTGCGCAAGCCAGATTTGCCAAATACCATCCATGGACGGTCGTTTCTCTATTTTAATTTCATTTTTACTATAAAGAATAATTAGGAGAATAGCGTGATGAAGCCAAATAGGACACTTATTATTTTTGGCTGAAAACTTGCGCACTAGTGGAAATCTAGAGAAGCTCCATGGATTTGGAGTAGTTATGCTTGAGGAAGGCGGTGATCAACCTCATCACATTCATCCTGCATCATGATCCAACCAAACTACTTTCGTAACTCTCTGTCTCAAAAGTATGTTTTTAGAGAGATTTTCTTAATTAATTCATGTAAAGAGAATGATTAGATTACGTGAGATAGATAGATTACCATTTAAAGAATCCTGACCATCTAACGTACGTGAAGAGTCCTTATATGTCCAAGACTCTTTACCACCAGTTTTAATAAATGAAGACCTCTTGTATTTGGAAATTGCTATCGAAGAGTCCTTGTGTATTGGTATTCTTAACTCAGTTGAAGAGTTTTTGCTGGTTGACGTATGTGAGCATATCTCTACAACTTCTTCCTTTGAAATGTTGATTAATTGAATTAACTGATGGTTCATGGCCTGATTATTACACTTGATTGGTGTGTTGGACACGACGATAGATTTGTGCAAATCCAAAACCGTGCTAGCTGTGCATAACGTGCAAGATCCATGTGAGCTAGCTGTGCTGATAGATTTTTTCTAAGTTTAGATTATAATAGCTGTGTTAAATCTAATAGCTGTGTTAAGATTTCATTAAGATTTTTTCTGTTTTTAACTGCTCCTAGGAATCATCTAGATAGGGGTATTTTTGGTTATTTCACATAAGGAGAAAGCCTATAAAAGGCAACAATGTCATACGTTTTGATTCATTCCAATACAACAGCAGTTCTCTCTTCCTCTTTTTCAAAGTTTTAGTTTTTGTTTCATGGTGGCTGTAGCCACACGTCAGCAGGAAGCTGGGTTTTAGACCCAACATGGTGTATATCCAAAATTCATTCGGGGTAAAGATTAATGCATGCCCAGCATCTGTATATACTAGTAGAGTTATAGTAATGTTGAATTTTCGATTTTCTTTTTGCGACATGAGATTAATCAGCCCATGCGTGTTGGTAAATCTAGTTTGCACGCCACACGATTGTTGATATGGTTGTAATTTCAGATAAACCATGTCTCCAACTTCAAAGGACCACTCCAAACACTGGTTATCAACTTGCATTTTCATGCAGTTTTGAGCGGCCATTAAATTATTATTTTTTAGCAGCTTCAAGATCCGATCCCATGTTAGCAGTTCTTGTTCCACGTGATATACCAAAGTACAGTTCGATAGATGGTGAAGCTTGGCCGTACACTACTTCCTATGGTATCATTTTGGTAGATTTGTGGTATGCTATATTGTAACTCCATTCAAACCATGGTATATCCACCACGCTCACTGATTCGGTTGGGTGGTGGTCAAACATCTCAAGTACATTTCCAAGCAACGGTTCACCCTCTCGGTTTGCTTCTTGATCTAAGGGTGATAGGTTACACTCATGAGTAACTCAAAACCCTATAAGCATAATGTTGGGTAATTACAGAAGCATATAGAGATGAATCAAGCAAAGTACTTCATTTGGAAAACTATGTTCAAACATAGACAAATTAAATTTTATGTGAAAAATTCTTTGTGGGAAAAAACCACGGCACAAAATAATAATAATGCACTATGAAAGCAGAAATTTACAAGAGATTGAGATTACCGATTTGAACAAGCCTCAAATCTACTCATCAAGTCCAAGTTATACCCTTGAAACTCTTAAAATGAATTTAGAAAACCTAGAATACATCTCTATACTTTCATGTCCCGATTATATTTGATATATATATCCCCATATAATATCACAATCAGAATAGGAATCAAATCCCACACTTGCCCAATTCTGCGCGTGCACTCGATGGCATCGAGGATTTTTATATGGCATCGAGGATTTTTATATGGCATCGAATACTTTCGATGCTATCAAGTAAAACACCAAAACATTCCAACAATAAAACATGAATTTTTCAGATTTTTCCAATGACATCGAGCATTTGTCGACGGCATCAGCAAACCTTGTTGTTTATAGATTTATGACATCAACAGCACAAAATAACTCCTCCCATAAGCCACTAGTAAAGACCACATCGAGGTCACATACAATGGAGGACTGTAAGTTAAAAGACATTATCAATGAAGGCATGTACAACATAAATAGTTGTGTATGAATAAGATAAAAGGAATAAAATGTGCGTATTTTCTCAAACGATCAAATACCACGAAAGTATTGCTTTATCATTAGAATGGGATAGCACATCAATGAAATTCATGGAGATTCTGTCCAAATTCTTGAAGGAATTGGTAAAGGTTATAATAGTCCCGTTGAAGTAACGGATTCAGATTTGTTATGCCCACATATTTGATTGTTAAACCTAAGTATGGTTGGATAGGTCGAGCTCAACCTGATTACAATTAAATACATCAAGTCGGATCTTGGGTGTGGCTTGATGAATTTTAAGTGAATTGGTTTGAGCCACAAGTAATGGGTCATGGATCGAGTTCAGGCCAGAATTCCTTGCCCAGATCAAGTCGGGACATTGCCACCCCTCTCCACATACTTCAAAAAGAGGAGAAAATTATGCGTGCCATCAGGGCACACGAGCAAATCCGTCCATTGGGTGAAAAAAAATAAAATTGATGGGTCCAATCTTTAGGCTTCCCTGAGTGATACATTTATAGTTGTCCATCCAACCATTTTTTTTAGCTTGTGTTATAATATCTAGATTATACTTGTTATCACTTAGATTCGGTTGAACTCACAACCCCACTCGTGGATCATGAACACCTATACTTAATGGAAGAACAACAGACAATGGGGGCGTCGATTTTGGCCAGGAACCCTTCGATGCCTAAGTCAGGTAGATGAACTTGAAGTAAGTATGGTTAGAGTTAGGATTGTTTTGTGCGTTCCTTTCTTTTCGACCATGACTTCGTTGGACCTGTCCTATTTTAATACTTCATAAGATTCACTCCGGATCTTTTTGTTCTGATGTCAAGGTCAAAGTCGGCATCCGAAGTTGAGGTTGGTATCTGAGGTTAAGAAGAGAAAATTATGTATGCCATCATGGCACGAGTGCAGATCCAGTCATTAGGTCAAAAAAACCTGATGGGTCCACTCTTTAGGCTTCCTTGAGTGATACATTTCTAGTTGTCCATCCAACCATTTTTTTTCGATCTGTGTTATAATATCTCGATTATAGCCCTGGCCGAGTTAAATCAATCTAAATCATCAATGAGTAGACTTTAAGTACCAAATGTGGGCCATTTCAGCCCAAAGTTAGCTTATAGTTAGGGCTAGCAAGAGGTGGGCTAGAGGTTGGCTCCAGACCAGATTTTGAACTAGTTTGGTGGGCCTCTTTAAAATTTAGACTACTGCCTGGCCATGCTTGGGCCGCTTGGCCCATTTCCAAGGGCTGATCTAAGGCCTTTGGGACCATCCTGAGTATGTGACCAAGCAATGTACCACCAGATTGGGCCCCACATGACCCATCCCAGTTCATCAAGTAAAGTGGGCATATGACCAGAAATTAAGGTGGCTGGTCACGTCCACTCGGAGCACATCATCATTGCAGAAAAGATTTTTTTTTTTTTACCAGCGGCCGCCAACATCGGCGTCCACTATATTATTGTGCTCTCATGAAACCGTTAAATCCTTCAATATAATATCCTATTGTAAGAAAAAGCAAAGAAACGCGCTAGAGGAAAGTGACCAATTAATGGCTTAGAACTTTCATTTGGTTCATCCATTTTTCATGGTCCATGATGAAAAGTTTCACATCCATTAGAGGAACTTTTTCATATCCAATCAGTCCCATACAAATTGAATGGTCTTGATCAAAGAAGGTCCAATGATCAATATGAATAATCCATTCAACGGTCCAATGTGGAAAAAAAAAAACTAGCTACTTGTGGACTCAACAATATTGATATATTATTACGATTGAAAGAGAGGCCACTGTTCTTGAAATATAATTGAAAGAAAGGCCAATGTTTAAAGATTAGCATCTTTCTATCACCATTAATTTTAGATGGTCGCCCATGATTATTAAGACAAGCCTTGTGGACAATTCAAACCGTTGATATGACAAACATTACGGATGGAAAAAATGGAAAATGCCCCCATCAATGAGAAATATTAATGGGTTTTAATCAAAAAGGGCACAACGGTCGTTGCAGAAAAATAATTTGTAAAGACTGTTACAACTCCATAAAGGCCTATTATGCCTCTTGTAAGAAGTCTACAACTGTCCCGTAACAGTTTATTATGGGGTCAACATATGTTCTTCGAATTCATTTTTCAATTAAAAAAAGGGAACCGTAATAGCTCCTGTAATAGTGGCTACACTCGATATCTGATATCGTAAAGGTAAAGGTGGTGGCCATAATTTAATTTACTTATTTTTTATAACTAAGATATTACTAAAAATCTCAAAAATGCAAACTGATGGGTCACTTGAGTTTTGTAATAGCCTGATTTTTAGGTTGTCCACTCATCCTTGTGGTATGGACTTTGTGAATGGATTGAATGTTATTTGAAAATATAACAGGGCTTCACACAAATATGAAAGGTTTTAGTGGTGGTTGTCCATCCATATCTTGGATCCGCCGATTTGGCACACCTTCTGGTTGTGGTGGACATGGGGCCCTACATCATGGTTAGGCTTGCACATGAAGTGTGGTTTAAGCTTTATCAAGTGTTTAGAACTCACCACGAGAGCCTTGAAAGGGTATTACATACATATAGACGTAGGAGGTAAATAAGAATGAGAAATGCCTTAAAAACTCTTATTTTTTATAATAATATGAGGGTGAGCCTTGAAAGGGTATTACATACATATAGACGTAGGAGGTAAATAAGAATGAGAAATGCCTTAAAAACTCTTATTTTTTATAATAATATGAGGGGCATGGCACATGTGACAGGCATGTAGCAAAGAGGGATGGAAGAGAGAAGGGAGAGATTTGGAGGGGAGAGGAAAAGAGAGAGAGAATGAGAGGATAACGTGGGAGCCACGTGCAGTGATAGAGAGAGAGGAAACACGTATATGTAAAAGGGAGTTGCGGGTAGAGCTAGGCATGTCGAGCTCGATCCGGTGGATCCGACCCGAATTGCACTGAACCAACTACCTGGATCGGTCAGATTCGAGCAGGATCATGCAGATCTGACCGTTAATCGGATCGAGTTTGGGTTAACATCAAATTAGACTGCACTGGTCTGAAATCCGATTCGTTTGGATCCAAACCGATCCGATTCGGACCGGACCGGATGTGTTATTAAATACTAATTTATTATTTTACCCCTCAATATATATATATATATATATATATATATATATATATATATATATATATATATATATATATATACGCCCATAAAGGATATGGTAGGCTTAGCGCTAGTGGCACGTTGTTATTCATCAGATGGTGAAGAAATTTTTTAGGGAACTGAATAAACAAAATTGTAGGAAATTTATGTGCGAGCCTTTAGTTGTTGGAAGATCATGTGCTAGAATTTTGTGTGGGGCCCACTATGATGTTTGTGATAAATCCAACCCGTCCATCCATTTTTCAAAATTATTTTAGGACATGCGACCAAAAATGAGGAGGATCCAGAAATTAAATGGGACACATGAGGAAACAACGGGGATTTAGTGACCACCGTTGAAATGTTCATATGGCTACAAAAGTTTTGTATTGGTTTATATTCGTGGTGTTTTCATTTCATATCAGTGAAAATGACCTTATAAACGGTTTGGATGGAATATAAACACCAAGGTGGAGCCTAGGAAGGTTTCAACAGTAAGCATTCCTTCCTGCCGTGTTTCATCTCGTATGGCCTACTTGAATTTTGGATCCTCCTCATTTTTTGGTATAATGTCCTAAAATTATATTTAAAAACGAATGGACGGGTTGAATTTCACACAAAGATCATAGTAGGCTCCACATAGAATCCTTTCGCGAATCTTCAAGGGAAAGGCTTTAGTAGGAAATCCGCTTCCCTAGGTTTGGAACGTACTCGCTACTCCCCCGCCACCGGCCAATGGCGGGTGGTCGGTGCTATATGGGCCCCACCATGCTATATGTGTTTCATCTATGTCGTCTATATGTTTTTCAATAGTTTGGATGTCAAATAAACAGTACAGTGGGCCTTACGATGATTTTAAGCGTGAGCATCACTCTCCACACTTTTTTCTATGGTGGGGTCCACTAGAGCTTTTGATCTGCCTCATTCTTTGGATAATGCCATGATATGATCTCTCAAAGTGGATGAACGGTGTGGATATAATACATACATCATGCTGGGACCCACAAAACCTAGTGACGTGACTTCAGCTACTCAACCTCTCATGGTGGACCAGATATTGTATCAAGCTTACTTTTGGTCAAAAAATGAGCTTAAATATTACTTCAGCTTATAAGTAACTTAGTTACATGCTTACATTTACTCACACTTAACAAGACTAATAAAATCTCTTCAGTTTAATTTTCCTATTGTAAGTTTTGAGTTACTCAAAACAGTCTTCCCCCCCTTATCCAATCCCAAACAGGGGTATCGCTATTTACCTCTCTGACCTCCCCTATTTGATAGATTCTCCCTTTCTTTTTAATTTTTGGTAATACAGGAGTACTAAATTGTACTATTATATCACCGAATTACGAAAATGGCTACATCTACAAAGGGTGGATTTAAATAGTGGGACCCATGAAGCGGTTTTTATCCCTGCCATCGTAATGGAAAATATATAATTAGGTTGGCCAAAAACTCAGGTGGGCTAGCCATGGTTTATACATGCCATCCAATATGTTTATCTAAACATGAATCAATAAGATAAATGGACCTTTTAAGATTGCGGTGTTCCGAAACTCATATGGGCCATTAAAGTGTTCTGAAAACTCATTTTAAGTATGAATAACGAATATTAATCATTTTATCAATAACCTTTAATATAGACAGTCAAGATCATTTGCACAAAACATGCCCAATCAACAACTTGATTCATATAAGACCTACCATGTATTGTTTATAACTATATAGCAATGACTCTATGCTTTCTTTGCTTAGATTATTATTGTGACTTGTAACTTGTGATTATAATTTGTGAGTTAGATAATTAGTTACTCATTTGAGGATTTCTATGTGGCCATATATAAATATAATGTGTTTTTTGTGGCATAGAAATCGCTCAAATTGTCCTATTTTGGACAGTTCAAGGTTAGATGGATAATATGCTTTCATATAATCTATTTAAATGTTCATACCTGATCCGCGGTCCATCTCCTCATTTCTCTCTGAATATGTTTCTTCTGTTTTATATCTAAATGAAGAAAGGTTAAGCAGAAAAGATGGACTGCCTCTAGCTCTGGTTCCAGGCCTTCCACAATTAGTAGAGAAGAAGAACAAGAGAGAATTTTAAGAGAACAAGAAGAAAGCGATTATAAAGAGGCCATTAAAAAGAGCTTCTAAATGATATCCAGATCAAGTAGTACCAAACAACAACATCTACCTCCGAGACAAAATGATGCTGAAGCAGGCACGAGTAAACCATCAAAGTTTCTTAAAAGTCTCGCAGTATTTTATAAGCGGTTGGGAATCCCGTACAAATCGGATCATAAAAAGCCCCTGAAAAAACTTCTTGCATCTATGAATGAGGACAATGGGAAGGCATCCCCACCATCCGATTCAGCAAAGGTGAACGACCGTTTTTTGGACACATCCAGCTAGGAGTCGCCCATGAGTTTTCCTGCAGTTGAATCAGTAAAAAAAGAACCGAATGATGAATTTGGTGATGAAGGTGGAGGTGAAGGAGGACGTTGTTATTACGGACAAGGTTCATTTAGTTACATGCCACAAAGGCATTCATCATATAGAGGGTATTGAATGTATGAAAGTTTTACCTAACCTATATGTCAGTATGTGCATGTTAGGTTTTTTTACTTTTGATTTTGAACATGATGTTGAACATGGTTTATTTACTTTTGAAGTGAATAATGTTCTTTCATTTGGATGTTACTCTTCCTTTCTCTGCTTTTCAGGCCTAATCTTTTTCTTTTTCTTTCTTTCTTTATTATTTTTTAAATTTTAGCTTAAAGTGTGTTTGGTACCAAATTTCATGAAAATCTATACCAAATTAGACTGATTAGTCATGAAATTTCATGGTGTTTGCCGCAACCATAACAATTTTTTATCCATACAACTTCTTAACATCTTTGTTGCACTAAATATCATGTCTAATGTGGCACAAAATATCATGATATTTTCATGAAATAATGGTGTAATCTAACACACTGTCTCAGTAACTATTGTTTTGTGGGCGATTGATGGTGATTTTCAAGGTAGCCACCATCAGCTTTCAAACATCCTGAGTATCCATACAAACCTCCAAGCATCAGGTACCTCTTGGTCCTTCCCTTGCAATTCTGTAGCTTAATATGTGTTAAATTGTGATAATATGTGTTAATAGTTTCTTTATCCTCTTACACATAATACCTGTTTGCTTTTTGTGAATGCAGCATACTTACAGGGCTTCTTTCATTCATGGTGATTGGTGAGTTCAATAAAGATCATAGCACTTCTCATTTTTATATCTCAACTCAGAATCCAGTGATGGTATTTTTCTTCTTAGAAAATGTGATTGAATGGCATAGTGCTAGCTTACTTGTTTTGGCCAAGCATCATTTACTGAGTGCAAACACCATCTGGAAAAAAGAGGAAAAAAGTCAAGTTGATATAATTGATTCTGGTGATAGTCATTGATTCAGATGAAATGCACCATCCGCATAGAAGTAGTTTTTTCTTTTGTGGGTGATGTACTCCCTGTGCTGTAACTATAAGGCTATTTCTTTCATGTCTGGTGGATGGGTGTTATTCTGCTTATAGTTGGTCAGTTTACATTTATTTTCAAAAGTTGTTTGAATTCTCTTTTCCTTCTATATGTTATTCTGCCATTGTTTCCTAGTCACTATAGGGAAACACTATAGGTTGTCATGTGGTTGGTTAGTCATTGAGGATTGCTACTGAGAGTTTGTGCGTGTGTTGTTGTTGTTGTTTGTGGGGGGTTCTAGGATAGAATATTTTTTCTTTTTCAAGGAATCTTAAAGATGAGAATACTGGATCTCTAGTGGATGTTCTGGGTAGGTTAGAGAATTATGCATCCCTTGGAATGCTATAAAAAAGAGAGCATGGGTGCAGTATCACCTAATATTTGTCTTCTCTTTCAAATTTGAAATACTCATTCTAGAGTTTTCTTGTTGTCTGGGGTCCACCATCTCCATGTGCTAAGGTGTGGGAATTTGCTCATTGGACCGTAAAGGTGCTTCCGAGAATGATGTCTTCACAATCTCTCTCTCTCTCTCTCTCTCTCTCTCTCTCTCTCTCTCTCTCTCTCCCCCCTGAAAGATGAGAATGTCCACCTTGAAAAGTTTTTGGTTAGTCTGTTGGTGATGTCATTGAAGTTCTGAAGTTAGAGATAATACTTACATCAATGGGAAAGTTGCATAGTACATTAGCCATGTCACTCTAGCAACAATGTTTACTTCTCTTAATGATGATTTTACCCTAAGTCCTTGTGAGTCTTATTTCTAGCAGAAGCTTGTGCATGTGAGGTTATTCATTTGGTGGCACTTTGGAATTAGTCATCAAAGCATGAAACTCAAACTAAATTGTCAAGTTTATTCAAGTATTTTACAGATGTAACCAGGAATGAGCTCAATTTCATTTGATAATCAAATCAATGAATTTATGTAACTGGATTCTTCTAAAGCTTCCATGATCTTTAAAGAAAGGTAAAGCATGAAACTCAAACTGAATTTTCAAGTTTATTCAAGTTTTTTACAAATGTAACCAGGAATGATGATGAGGACATCGTGCACACGCACGCCCGCACACCACCACCCCTACGCACGTACGTACGCAGAAGGAGGACCCCACCATCGATCTGGCTCGATGACGACGTTCAGGGAGGGCCTCCTAGCTAGAAGACAAGTTTTGGTTCAGAAAAGTGGCCCGATAGTCAAGAAAAGCCCACCATGGGATCTCATGATCGTGGCCCACTCGTCGGATTGGTTTTATATTTTAAGTTTTGCTTATTCTTATTATTTAGAATATCGTGAACGCTTTAGATTTCCTTGTTTGGTTTTTATTTTAGTTTACTTCATCGCCAAGTAATAGGTGTCGCACATGGTGCGAGTTTTTGGGTATAGGGTTCTCCCTATAAATAGGCACCCTTTGTAGTTCTTTTCATTCATTGAAGTTAATAAAAAATTCCTGCTTTATTTTTCTGCTCTCTTCGTGAGTTGTTTAAGAATTCAAAAGTGGGTGCGAAGCCCTCCCTTTTTCGAAGGGCTAACTACCGTGGTGCGAAGCCACATCGATCCCAATTCACCCCCATCTTCCATCATCTTTTTTTTCCATCTTCCCCCACCATCCGTACTTTGAATTTGTCCTTTTGTTGCATCAGATTTCTTCATTGAAGCAGGTTTGCGATCTGAAACTTCGGCGGAGCACCACGCACAAACCGTACATCGGATCGAGCTGAAATTTGGAGGTTTTGGAGTCCATCCCTGGCTGACCAGGGCCAAGGCGGCCTTTTTCTGAATAGTGGGCCCCACACACGTGCGGCCGGGATCACACGCACGTCCGTTTGGGCCATTGTTGTTGTCCACACGCGGGATCATCTTTTGGCTCAGGTTTTTATCCTCTTTTATCCTCTCATAGTCATTTTTTCATGAATCCTAACCCTATATTACATGATCCCTAATTGATTTGCCCATTTTTATCACCTCAGGGTTCCTTGAATTGAAATTAGGGAATCCCTTGGATTAGGGACTGATTTTTATGCATGAGTAGTTGATTTTATTTCCCTTTGACATTGTTTGGTTTATAATTTTATTGGTCCAGTCCTAGCCTGTGTCGGCTTGGACCCGCATAGATTCCCCTTTAATTGAATGTTTGGATTTTCATGTGGGATGTGGAATTTGTGTGATTGTTTCTGAATTGGTATGATCTAAGCCTGCAATCTTGCATATCATATTTAATTTTCCATGTCCTGCATCAAATGAGCTCAATTTCATCTGATAATCAAATCAATGAATTTATGTAATTGGATTCTTCTAAAGCTTCCATAATCTCTAAAGAAAAGTAAAGCATGAAACTCAAACTGAATTTTCAAGTTTATTCAAGTATTTTACAAATGTAACCAGGAATGATCTCAATTTCATCTGATAATCAAATCAATGAATTTATGTAACTGAATTCTTCTAAAGCTTTCATGATCTCTAAAGAAAAGTAAAGCATGAAACTCAAACTGAATTTTCAAGTTTATTCAAGTATTTTACAAATGTAACCAGGAATGAGCTCAATTTCATCTGATAATCAAATCAATGAATTTATGTAACTGGATTCTTCTAAAGCTTCCATGATCTCTAAAGAAAAGTATTGTGCTAATAACTGAAAGAAAGCTAATAATTTTTCATCAAGGATTTTCAACAAGCTAATGAAGCAGAGACTCTTGCCCTGAGAGAGGGTCTATGGATTTGTCAAGGATTTATCCAGCTCTTTGATTGTGGAAGAAGATTCCTCAAAAGATATTTGGTTGGCTACCAAAGAGTGTTCCAAGCCTTGGAAGGTTCCCTTTTTTTCCCAATTGAAATCCACAACATTGCTTCCAGGATAAAGATTTCACTAATGATGTAGGGTATTCTCACTTGTGGGGGGTGGCTTGATTTTCCTCTTCTTCTTTTAACTTAAGAAATTCTGACTTCTCTCCAAAATAGAATGCTAATTTTCATCTAACATGTACGAAGGGAGAAAAAAAAATGAAATAAAGTACGGAAAACATTCTAATCACGCATTAGTTGATACCAGATGCATCTCCAACCAACGTTATAAAAACTACAGCTTTACTATTGACAGATGTTGCAAACAACCTAATGAGTGAGGTAGTGATTAAAGATAAAAGGATTACAAAAGGAAAACAACCGATTTAAACTTGGCCCAATCCGATCCGACTCGGTTTTCCTGACCGAGTCAGACTCGGATCGGTTCAGGCCAGCATGGGTTAAGATTGGCTTGAGTTAGATGACCCGGACTCGGTCCCGGATCAAACTGAATTTGGGTCAGGCCATGTAGAACTCGGACCGAGTCGAGTTGGACCCAATCTGATTCGACTCGGTCCAATGCCCAGCTCTAGTTGCGGGAGACCTATCCTAATGCTTTCTTTAATGTGGCCTACTCCAATTTGGGATCTATATAATTTTTTGAGATGGCATTCTAATATAAGCCGATACAACAAATGCATAGAGTATATTATTGGTGAATTTCCGAATCAGCACTTGCCTAATTTAAGTAGGTCCAGGTCTCATTTATTGGACCATTAGAAACTAGGTTGTGGTTGAATCTCACCTTTTAGTCCCAATAAACAATTGGATCTAATCCGTCCGGGTCAACTCCAAGTGATGGGTAATAAATTTTTAGACCCAACAATATTTTTTTTTATATTTAATATTATTTATTATTCTACTAAGATAAATGAGGTTTACTAAGCTACCCATATATAAGAGATCCTATTTCCACATCATGCATGTGTCAAAATGAGATGTGTGTAATCTAATCTATCAATTAGGTGGGGGCTCTTATTTGTCTCAAGCCCAACTTAAATGTAAATTTTTAAAAAAAATAAATTTGATAGGTTGCAATTGCATCCATGTCTGGATCTTCAAGAGCTCCACCCGTTACCTCACAAAGCCTTTGTCATATAGTCATTTTAATTACAAGTTTTTGTACATGCTGCACATATAGGATTAAAGTCAGTACAAACTACATACATTAATAAAATAAGTGAAAGGAAGCAAGTTCAATTTAAGCTGTTCATGGTACCTTGATCATAAAATCTAAACCGTTTTTTACTAAGCAGCTAAAATTTTTAATAACAATTTTACCCTCTCATAACTTAAAATTTTAAAACTAATTGCGAAAACGAAAGAGTCCTAAAAGATGTGGTCCATCCACTTGGAAAGAGGCCGACCTACTTCTAGGTTGGTGCTCGCCATGGGCCCCCATGGTGACGTGGATCTTGATCGTGAATCCCATATCGACATGTGTACCTCAAGGCCCACTTTCCATCCCCATCACCAATCCAAACAATCATCAAACTCTCTCATTCCTTCTCTTTCCATTTCTAAGTTTTGAGGCCCAGAAAAATCACTGAATTTCCCATAACTACTTACCCAACGTGGCTGTCACATTCAACGGGCCCAAGAACAACGTAGAAGGAAGCACCTTTAGATAATGCCTTGCAGCTGCAACGAGTGGGACCAGGCCGTGTGGACCCGAGTTGCAATTCATGCCAGGCCCGTGTATTTATTTGGCTTGGAGTTCAGTCCTGGACAAGGCCTACCAGGACTTGACCCAACAGATGGAAATTGATGAAATCCCTATTTCCTTACTTGAATGTTCTTAATCTATCCGTGTGAATACTGATTGGGCCATCCTTGTGGGTCCCAAGGATAGCCCATGAGCCAAGCAAGAAGGTCCAAGCCCATTGGCCCACTGACACCATTTTCACAACTACAACTGCAATAGGTCAGACCATTGATGGGTTCTTATGGCCATTGGTGCAGCCCAGCCCATAACCAGCCCTGATGATTTGACCTCTTGAGAGGTCTGGGGCCCACTTGTGATTTATATGTGGGATCCTGACCTTGAATCTGGTGAGTCTCCTCATGTGCACTGTACATCCCAGGAATAATCCTTAAAAAGAAATTATGTGGGACACAGCACAGGGAGCAATGTACAATCATGACCAAAACTATATATTGGCTTTTTGTGGCCCGCCTAAAATTTGGAATGGCTTGAGTTTCGGTCTTTCCCTTCATGTTGATGGGATACACCTGATTACTGGTTTGGATGAATACAGACGACATGGTGGACCCCACATTCTATCCGGAAGTTTCTATGGTGGGTGTCCCATCACCATTGTCCCCTTTGCTTTCTGTGGTGTGGCCCACTTGAGTCATGGATCAGACTTAGATTTTGGGTCTGGCCCTTACATTTGGAATCACATCTAATGGACGATTGGATGACACCCGCGCATCATGGTTGTACTTTCGGTGATTCCCCATTCATTCCAGTGTCCCTAGCTCTCATCCAAGGGTTACAAGCCAAATGTTTTCAACTGATGGTTGTAGTTATCCAATCACTGATATTTTTGTCCAGTCACCAATCCAGGCTGTATCCCACCAGATCAACGGTCCTGATCACCATGAAATTTTTGCCAAGTGTAGCATTTGGATACTCAAAACCTTCTCTTTAATCCCATGAAGAAGACGTCCAAACATGCCGAGTTTCCTTACAAATAGCTTCTCCTCTGATAGTTCTCCACATTCTAAAGTGGTGGTGACTCATCCTCCTCATGCGTGACACTCAAGTCCAGCTGTCCAGACCATCCAAATTGTGGGTGGGGCATATCTCTAAGTCCACACTGATGTAACAATCCTAACCGTCTAATCATTGGCTATCAAATGGATGGTCATAGCTAAAATAATGAGCGGTCCAAATTCTATTGTCAAAACGAGATGGTTAAGATAATCTTCTCAGAGCCTAATTTCTGAGTTTTTTGTTGCTCCAAAATAAGATCAGCAATGTGTCCAGTCTAGATTTCTATACAAACATGCCACGTGTACAGTTAAAGATTCACCACCGTTCTTAAAACGATCATTGAAAATCATATGAACCTATCCCTCCCATGCAGAAACAACAACAAAAATGCTCCGGTAGAGTGAGATGGTTAATACGCAGCCACTAAGAATTTCTGCTCACCAACAAGAAATGCATACCAAACTATCTAAATTGTGGGCCCCAGTTTAAATGTACGGTTAACCAAAACTATCAACGGTCTACATTCAACACACAAAATTAAATTAATCACAGTTGAGGACCAATCAATCAATCTGATTTTTGTATAACTACTTATCTCCAGCGTGTCCCACAATTTAAACGGTTAATTTAAGTTAAAAATGCCACTTCTAAAATTCCTGAGCACGTGTATCAAACATAACACTCTACAGAGTATCTAAAAACACATCACTTTCCATTTAAATTTTGTATATTCTCAACAAAAACAAACAAACACAAACACTGGAAATGAAATTTCCGAAGAATGCATTTTATACAAAACACACTCTCTACAAAATAACATTTTTAAAAAAAAAAGTATTATCCATATTATTTAGGATTCATCACAACCGTTCATTCCTTGTATACAACAACACTATTCACAACCCCACCCCCAACATGGTGGGTCACGAATCGTCATCTGACACGTGTCAAGTAGAATAGGATGGATACAATGACACGTGGAGTTGTCTCATTTAAACAAGTGGCCACTAACTCCTCCCCCAACACTCTCACCAATCAGGGTCTCTTTTCGCTCATCCGGCCGGAAGAGGAGAAACTCCGACCATCCGATTCCGACGCAACGTACGGCTCCATCTGCTGCTGCTGCGCCATCTGCATATCAGCTGCGTACTCCGACACCTTCCAGACCTTCACCGATTTATCGAGACTGCCACTGTAGACGATCCATCGTCGATCGTCAGCCGTCGAATCTCCATCCTCCTCAACGGCCAAGCACTTCACCGGCCCTGTATGACCATTCAGCACAGAAAGGCAGGTGTGGGTTCCACCATCCCTCTTCCAGACGCAGATCGTCTTATCAGCAGATCCACTGAAAACGAGATTCCCAGCCGCAGCAAGACAAAGAACGGCGAGCTTATGTCCACGTAGGACACCACCATGAGTGAGATGTTTCACACCACGCTCCCAGAAATTCACAAGCCCATCCGATGACCCGCAGTAGACAATCGAGGCCGTTGGATTGACAACCACCACCGTCACAGCACATTCCTGTTTTAGCAGTGTCTGACTCAACGTATGCTTCGTCACTTTTCCCGCCATTTCCCTCTTCCACACCTTCACCGTTCCGTCTGCCGATCCAGTAAAAACGAACCCATCGAATCCCGCCACCACTGAATTCACAGCATCATCATGAGCGCTGATCGACTCAAGACATTTCGAATCGGCGATTCGCCACACCTTAAGAGTCTTATCCCAAGATCCAGAATACAGAATTCCATGATCTTCATCCAAGCTCAAGCACGAAACAGCATCGAAATGCTTGATCCATATCGAATTACGGCGGTGCCGCACCTTCACGTAGTTATTCGGGTTCATCGAGCTTTTGATGAAGTCCTTTAGTTTGGGAAGCGTGCCGGCTCGTTTATGAACGCTTGGATTCTTCGGTGATACTTTCCAGACTCGAACCTTCCCGTCTTGATGACCGGTGAAGATCTTCTCCCCTGATATCACTATCGCTTTCACGAGTCCGCTATTCGCTTTAAATCCCGAGAATTCTTTCATGTTCTTCCATACGCGAATGTTCTTGCTATCGGATCCGGTGTAGAGAAGTTCTCCGGATGCGGCAAGTGAGTAGATATGCCCTTCTTCGCGAACTAGCGATCCGATCAGGCCGTTGGTTGGGAGATTGTCTTCAGAGAAAGGAGTGGTTGGAGAGCCTGCACGTGTAGACCATGGAGACTTAGAGTAGGGTGAGGTTTGATTCCAAGGCGACATGTTGTAGGGAGAGCTCTCACCGCTCAATGGATTTCGATCGGAATAGTAGCCAGGAGAAGCTGCGGATGCGCTGCTGTTTCGAGAGGAGAAATCATCCTCGGTGTTGGAGGAGGAGATGTTGGGGTCTGAGTGTAAGAATTTCGGACGGGAGAGGCTGTTCGTTTCGGCGAACATAGTCATGGCAGAGGTGGAACCATGAAAGGCAGGGGTGGAGTCGGAATTTTGGAAAGATGGGGAAAGATGGGTGAGTTGATATGCGAGAGGATGGAGTTGTAATGTGGGTGGAGATAACTAAAGTGTGGAGGGAAGGGTGGGGTGTGTATATATTTTTGGGAGGGGGAGGGGGAGGGTGACACGTGTAAGGATTGACGGTTATGATGGAGGAGGGAATTGCGGTTGGCGACAAAGTAGGTGTTTTGGGTTCTGTTGGTTTGAAGCGTTTGAATGTGGTGGTGCGCCTTTGTTGGAGGGATTTTAACGGCGGAGAGGAAGTTTCTGGAGGGGTGAGGTGGAGTGGGAATTTTGCTTTTTCAAGCGAGGTTTGACTTTTCAAAGGAGGGAGATAATTTTAGGCCTGGTCGTTTGACTTTGGAAAGTGACGTTAATGCCCTTGGAGGGTAATTGTGGAATAATATTAATTTGTGAAATTAAATTTATGAAAACTACGTGGAGGAGTTAGCTCGATTAAGTCACTCGACTCTTCTCGAAAAATCTAGATGCAACTCGGTTCGTACTCCATCTGAGCCGAGTTGAGCTGATTTATGGAGCTTGGAAAAATTTTGAGCCAAGTTCCAAGCCCGAATCAATTCAGATTGATGCCCAATTTGAATTGGATTTGGATCGCATGAGTTTGGTGACTCCATTATTTTGATATTGATCTCGCTCACCATGGGTCCGGTGAAATGACTCAATAAAGTGTTTGCCGGTGGCGAGGAAGGTATGAATATAAAACAAATGTTTTTATATCTTGATTTTAATGTTGCATATTAAGTGTTTGATAAAATACTCGTAAACGGCTGCTTTTATTTTACATACTATGGCATGGGCTTGAAGTGGCCCAAGCTATTGACTGAATCGAGCCAAGTTAGCCTGCGAGGCTCATTGACCAAGCCAAGCTGAGTTCGAGCTAGGGCTAGTTAGTGGCCGAGAAGACTTGAGAAGACTCTACTAGATAGCCGGGCTCGACCAGCTGAGGCCTGAGTTATATGTCTAAAGTTCAATGTTGTCCTGATGTGGGTTTTTAAGAATTAAGTGTTCGGTTTGTATCGAATTGTGCCGTGGTCAAGTGGTTGAGCTGTTCATAGAAGTTGTGCTCGGTCGTGTGACCCTAGCTACATTCTTGGGGTTGTTATTCTCTTTGCTTGAGTCAATCCATTTTTACCCATAACGATCACTATCGATCTTTGGTTGGTAAATGGACGATCAAGATGAACTGGCTGCTGGGCACATTCATTCGCAAAAGTTCCCCAATTGGACGGTTCGAATTGACGATCATCCTCGATTAAAGAGATCCGGAAAAACAATCCACGGTACAGCCAATGGGATTGTACTGACAACATGTGGGTGGACCCCAGTTTCTCACGTTTATTAAGGCCCACATACGCGCCCGCACAGCAGTGCATGTGCGGGTATGGAAAATTACGTGCTGGATCCGAGCGGTTCATCAGATGGGCGACCGTGTATTGCTATTATGGGGGCAGTTGCTCTTGGGATGGGCCCAATTGCATGAAACAAAAGGATGTATGACACAAGTTTATTGTGGCCGTTCATCTGTTCTACACACCGTTGGCCACATGATAAGCAATTTTCCCAGATTCAAGCCGGGTAAGATACAAAGTGTGGACTGCCTGATGGACTGCTCAAATATTACACACGTGTGACATATTAGCATGTGCTATGGTGTGCAGATGAACGGGGAAGTGTCTGTATATGGTGTTGGAAAAATTCTTTTAAGAATGTTTGGATGAAAGAAAATGGGTGAAATTAGGAATAAATGGTGATAAGTGGTGTTTGAGGTGTTTTCCAATAGAATTAAAGACATATAAACGAAATAAAATAAAACGGGAGGAAATCTGTGTTGTAAATGAAATTCTCCCTATACTAAGGGATTGGGAAGTAATTGAGAGTGAAATGCCACTACAATATTAGTGCACGGTGAGTGTACAAAAATAAGAGTAAAATGCCTTTTTGTACTTCCCTGGAGAGTTGAAGGTGTAACCAAAGGGGCCGCTATACACTATCACTTAAATCACACTAAAAGAATAATTCAAATAGTTCAAAGGCAACCATATAAATTAATGGTAAAAAAATATTGGCAATTGTATGATCTAATTGAGATTTAAAATTTCATCATTTTTAGATAAAATATATATTTCAATAGACTTGTTATAATTCTTTCATTAAACATGTACACTAAGTCGTGATGTCACATATATTCACATGAGTCTATTGAAAAATTCAAATACATTCCATTTCATTTAATTTATTTCCAGCAAAGTAAAATATTTTAATTTCAAATACTTTTTATTTACTCATCCAAATACAACTTGGTGGGTGTACCTGACAGTGGGGCCCATCCAGATGTATATGTTGTTTATCCATCCCATCCGCAACGTTTTTCAGATCATTTTAGTCATAGTCCTTAAAATGAATTAGATATAAGTCTCAAGTGGACCACACCATAGCAAATAATGGTCATTGAACCCCTACCATTAAAAAAATCCCTAGGGCGAGCCATAATATTTATTTGCCATTAAACCTGTTGATAATGTCATACAGACCTAGATGAAGGGAAAACACAAATATAAGCTTGATCTAAAACTTTGGTAGCCATCGAGAAGTTTTCAATTGTCAGAATTCAATCCCTAATGTGTGACTCACTTGAGAGTTGGATTAGCTTCATTTTCGTGACCATGCCATAAAATGAGCTAAAAAAACTAATGGACGGCATGGATATAAAGAAAATACATCAAGGTGGGCCCCACGTTCTGGGCCTCACCATCTAAGCTGTTACCCGGGCCTCACCTAATCCGCGCTCAGTTAGGCGACAGACATTCGTACCATCCATTCTACCGAATTTTAGGCCGAATCGAATTCACGTTCTAAACGCTTGCTGTTTGCGTGTACACGAAGAGTTTTTCTCTTGGTAGTGCTTTTCCCTGAGGGACCCACGTTGTAGAATATTAAAATAATCGAAACCGTCCATCTGTTGATCCGTAAGTTTAATGAAAGATTTCATAGAAATCAAACTGATGAGCCGTCATTTCGAAGAATTAAATCGTATGAATATTGTGCCTCAACTGTTGCAATGTTTATCCAGTTGGCGATCTCATCTAGGGCCCATTATACGGACCGTTAAGATCATCCAGCGAAGAAGATGCGTGGCCCTATGTCATTTTAGAGTGCTGGACTAAAAATAAGGAAGATCTAAGGCTCAAGTGGACCACACCATACGATGCAGCGGTGCTAAAGACACCCACAGGCCACAATTGAAACCATCGTATCGTTTATTTTCCATCCAACTTGTGTATATGTTCATATACACCTGGATGAAGGGAGACAACAAATATAATCTTGTTCCAAAACTTCTGTGGTCCGTATGAATTTTTAAACAGCAGGAATTTTAATACCTTCCGTGTGGCTCATTTTAGACTTGGGTATTTTTTATTTTTCAGATAATATACTAAAATGATATGATAAAATAGATGGATGGTGTGGATAAAATTAATACAATACAGTGGCCCCTCATCAGCCCTCGTAGCCTCCGCTGTCCCGAGCTCCGAACAGTCGCGGGTAGCACGGAATCCTGACGCTGTCAGTGCGCAATCCGCGTCCGCATGATACCTGTACACCTTTCGCTTACTTGCCACGTGTCGCATTTACGATCTTCCCACGCGCGTACGTCAGCGTGATGGAAGAAAGATATTTGAAGCTCTATTGTACAGGTGTCTGCTTGAATTAGAAGAAAGGTACCTATCTAGTGGGCTCCACCATGGATGACCCAAAGGACAACCACGCCAACTGAAGAATCCCAGCCATCCAATTAACAGAGGATGCTGACTCGAATGAGGATTATTGAACTCCTTGACAGCATGCGACTGGGGCGTACGGTAACTACCACGTGTTGGAGCCGCGTGCGGCCCACTCGTGATGTGGACATGGAATCCAAACCGTCAATCTGGCAAGACCCTTCATGCCTACGGTACAGGCCAAGAATCATGGGCATAAGAAACTATGGTGGGACATACCACAGGGAGCAATGTACAATCACGTTTAAAATATTCATGTGGTGTGGCCCACCTGAGTTCTTTAATAGCCTTAATTTTAGGGTCTCGCTTCGTCCTGATGGTAGTCACCTGATTAATGGCTTGGATGGATTATGAACAACACGGTGGACCGCACATTCCATTTGGACGTTTCTATGGTGGGCGTCGCCCTCCCCAATCTCGATCCTTTTTCCCCTTTGTGTGGCCCAAATGAGTTCCATATCAACATGAATTTTGGAATGTATGCCGATCGTTGGGGTGTTTATATAATGGACGGTTTCGATGGCACTCACACATCACGGTCAGCCTCTCACAGCTCAGACATATGTTAGTTAGTTAGCACCGAACGTACGTGATCATTCCCGTATATCCACCTTTTGCTCGTGCCTGCAATCGGATGGCTATGATTGGGTCCAACAAAGTACATCCCATCACTTGGATGGTCAATATTCATCATCCGTGCTCACACGTGTACAGGGTAGTTGAAGCAGACCAGATAATGGGTGGCGTCTAGCAGCACCTTGGGGATCGGACTCCAGTGTCCTAGGTTCGCGTGCCACAATTTACTTAAACGTGGCCGACTAAGACCCGTACACGTGGCATACAAAAACTTCAATCCTGACCATCGAAATGTATCTCCATGTTCGACGTGGCATGGATCAAAGTTCCCATTGGTCGGATGATCTGATTGTCCAAACAGCGGGCACCAAATTAACGGACGGTTGAGCTCATTCCATCTGTGTAGTTTTGGGCTATTCTCCATCCACGTGGTGGATGATGCTTGGATGGTACAAGCAAACGTGAATGTATGCTACGTGTACGGTGACATCTAGCCCCAGCTCCTGTATGTTTGAACCGTTGAGTGGACGACCATGAATTTAGCATGTTATCCTCATGTCACGAGCTCTATCATCCATACCAACCAACATGAAATCAATCGTTATAAATCTTATAGAGTGGATATAAAGAGAAATGATACAGTGTTCTCGGCAATTGGACACTAAAATGGTATAATCCATTGATCTAGACCGTTGATTAGGTTCAGCGTGAGAATTAATGACTATTGGATAAATATCCTTTTATATGGACCGTAAAGATCAAACAGGTCCAATCAACAAATTGGTCCATCTGTTTGTTAAGGCCCCTAATGGATTGCTTATGATCAGAAAGAATCGGTTTAGGGAATCAAAACCATCCCAGCCATGGGTTGGGAAATGGATGGCTATAGTAAATAAATAAATAAATAAATAAGAGAGGCTAATTAAGGTTGAATTGGATCATCAGATAAGTGAAAATTTTAAATGGTAATGCATGAAACATATTCGGGACTTAATGGACAGTCCAGATTGATCGATTGGACTTCATACTATAAAATTTAGTCGATTGGACAGTCAAGGTACAATAGAAAACGTTTAAAACACGACACATACTATAACGTGCGTTTTGCACCCGACAAAGTATGGGTGTTGATGATGTTATCGAGCAGGTGCCTGTCGTGACATTGAATTGCACCCACCTTTGATGAGATGCAAAACGCACACCTGATCTCATCTTAAGTTCACATTCTCATTCTTCCACGTACAGACAAGTGGCATGCCAGTAGGTATAGCCAATTAATTGTCATCCATCCAAGAAATCTGGCCCGTCCGATTTTGTTCCCCGTTCCATGGCCCATCCGATTCAAGAATTGTCCTAATGGATGGGTTGGATAACGTGTATGCATCATGTGGCCCCCATTTTCTCAGTAACACTGAAGCACCTCATGCATACATGTCCTAAATGGCTAAATCTATCTTACATGTGTATGAACTGTACGTACATTTGTACGGAGACATCGTTGACAACTCCTTAAGTTCAAGGTGCTATGTGCCATGAGAGAGATTGGGTGTCACTCGTACTGTATACCAGTCGAGCCAGGTCAGTTCACTCGACTCAACTTGTAAAAGTTCGACTTGCCTTGGCTCAAAATCCGATTCGGATCAATCAAGTTGGCTTTTGAAGCTCGAAAAAATTTTGAGCTGAGTTCGAGCTTGACTCGACTTCCATCAAACTTCAACTCAAACCGATTCGGATTGAATCAGCTCGGTGATTTAGTTATTTAAATATTAATATTGCTCGCCAAGTGTTTGATAGAATGTCTCAATGAAAGGTTGTTTTGGGTGCATACATTCTCCACGGGATCGGCTGGTGAAGAGGAAGGAATGAATACGAAACAAATTACTATGTTTCAGGTGCATACATTCTCCTCATATCTTGATGTTGATGTTGCTTGCTGAGTGTTTGATAAAATACATGTAAAGTGTTGTTATTGTTTTGCATTCTATTAGAAATTGAAAATGCAATCTGTGTTTGAAAAAATATTATAGATACTCGAACTCAACTCGAACTAGCCCAAATTGTTAACCGAATGGGGCCAGGTTGGCCAATCAAACTCAAGGACCAAGACAAATTCAAGCTAAGGTTAGCTACTGGCCGAGCTGAGCCAAGCTATGCCAAGCTCGACTCGATTCAACTCATGTACAACTCTAGGTATCACATAAATCAGGGGCACTCTTGTGATGAAAAGAGTCAAACATTAGAAGGGGTTAGTTTTTAGCAATTGTATTGGGTCCCTTGGACTTAAAGTGATTAATTGTATATGGTTTATATGATAGGTGGGTGCCCATATCTTTTTGTGAGAGCTCATCTGAATGCAAGTTCCATCCACGGTTCAATAAATTCTCTCGTCGTTTTTTTTTTTTTTTTTAAAGCCTTATCTTAATTAATTGGTGTCCACTAATGATTATTTTATACCAAAGGTTAATAATTAGTACCAAAATTTCCATGCAACTCACTTAAACACAGCAAAGGTGTGATTGGGGATTGGTGTTGGGTCCCATTTAGTTGGCTAATTCCTATTTTGAGTACTTGGATGATCCTAATCCTTATCTTAGTGGACCATTTACCATGGAGAATCATGTAAGGGTGGCAATTGGCTCTGGCTCAGCCATAGAGTCCTAAGCTCTAATCCTAACTCGGTTAGGCCTAATGTGGCCCTAGCACTTGGACTGGGGGCCAGGTCAAGCCAAGGCTAGGCTGATGAGTTACGTGTATGCTATGTGTATAATTGGTTAGTAAATCAAAGTTTTTCAATGGCACACCGTTATCCACTAAAAATAATCATCAACCAAGCATAGGTGCCTAATTATCAACCATTTTTAAGAACCTAAGTACATACATCAATATAGTGATCATCATCAAAAGTGGGGTTCACAACTTAAATAATTTACGAGTGCATGTTTATTATCCATCATATTATTATATATAATTAGTAGTTGATATTACTAATATATATGTACTATATAGTATACATACAAAAAATATATTTATTATTGGCCTTAGCATGACCCAACTCAAATACTAAGCCTAGATTTCTACTTTCACGCCAAGTTTAGCAGCCCAAGCTCTAATCCTTTAACGCCTAATGCAGATTGGCTGGTGTACCACACACCAGCTATATAGCTGGTGTAGATACGTGTCTTGTAAAAACGAGCGTAGATCCTCCTCAAAGTCCGAGTTATACGAATAGTTCAAAGGAGATCAAAGTTATATAGGCCCCACAATGATGTATTTATTATATCCACACGGTTCATCATTTTTCAAGATCATTTTAAAGCATTAGACAATAAATGAATCATATACAAAGCTCAAATGGATCAAACCAAAAAGAGCTGCAAGAATAATGATTTCTTAGTTAAAAATTTCATAGGCCCCACCATAATGTTTACTTTCCATCCAATCTATTAATAAGGTCACAAATACATGGATGAAGAAGAAAAACAAATTTCATATTGATCTGAAACTATTGTGACTCACAAAAGGGTTTCAATTTTAGATGGTCAATCTCCCACTTCTTTTTGCAGTGTGGTCCACTTGATATTTAAATCTGTCTTATATTTTTCGGCTCAAGCCTTAAGATGAGCTCTCCAAATGGATGAGTGGTTTAGATATAACACATACCTCATAATGGGACACAGAACTTGCTGAGGTGAATACACCATGTGTGTGGTACACCAGCCAATCCGCTTCCTCTAAGGCCACTCCACTCTGACTGATTGGATAGCAAGGGTGGGGGAGAGCAAGGCCCGTTCCCACCCTCATAGTCCCAAGTGGAAGATGGAATGATATGTTATTAGAAAATCTAAATCCTTTGCTTGCCACATGCAAGGGTTTCCTGATTGTTGAAATGTCACTGGTCCACATCATCATTATTGTATTAAACACAGTCAATGATGATGTGACCCAATCACAATATCTTACTTGTGGCAAGAAGGGGATTCAGACTCATTATTAGATGGTTCATGGGTATTCTAAAATGTTGTGATTAAGGTGACATAATCTTTTCTTGACTTTATTCCTTAAGGGCTTAAAACATTCAGCAGACATAATTAATTAGATGAATAAGTTGCCTAGCCCTAGGTTATCCATTCGGTTATTCTTACTAAACTAGAGCCACGTGGGTGGAACTTTCACATATCTACCCCCATCTATTAGATACTCTTCTAACATTCACCATCGAACCCAAAAAATCATGATGATCCAACACTCAACACTGCGGAGGGTCACACATGCCAAACAATGGGGATAAAATGCCTCCTCATTGGTTTTGAATGGTGCCAATCATGGTGTTTTTTTATGTCATCTAATCCATTCATCTTATAGGCTTCATTATAAAAATGAAAAATTACCAAAATCAAGGATAGATCAAAATTAGGCTGAATTTTGAGATCCATGCCAAGGAACAGGTAGTGAACTTGATGGACGGAGTGGATTTAACACTCGTAGAGTAAGTAACACCCGTAGGAATATGTCCACAAAAATTCTCAACCTAAAATCTGGGGTGAATTCTTAAAAATATTTCTGCTGTGGGACACATGGATAAGATCTAGATTGTTCTTAGTGGGCCCTACCATGGATTGGCATACCAAACATCCCAGTCCATAGTCGCAAGTTAGAAGATTTTTGCTCAGTGAATAATGGCCATTCGTTGGACCTTTTTGTACTTCCCAACTTCAAGTGCAGAGAATTACCTGACAGGTGTCATTTTTTGGTTAGATATCATCCATGATGTGGGCCAACTAGTGAATGGTCCAGATCTGACAAGTGTCACACGAATAAATAACCTTTCCAAGTTTCATAGAAAGATACAATAGGAAACGTTCAAAACCAGCCAGCTGGACCTCACGACGGTGACAACCCGGCCACTGTGCATGTGCCATGCATGGGTGCGGACGTGGAGTGGAACCTGTAAATCATACCCATCTGTCAACCACAACCATCCAATTGGTGCCCATCGAATGGACAGAAAAAAGGTCAATGGTCCACATTTAATGTGAGAAACAGATGGTAAGGTTGTCCAACCAGCATGATTTTTTGGATACCTACAACAGGCCCCACATTTTGAATGGTCCAAAATTAGCATGCATTTACGTTGGATTGGCTGTTGCACCTGACTCTGGCTACAATACATCCGGATGTGATACGCCCAAGCTACAACGGTTGGATATGGGGTTGTGTTCAGTGATCCAAACCGTTGATCTGATGAGATATACAGTTGAAGATCATTGCCTCAAAATTCTTTAAGATCGAAAAACCCTGAATTTTTTATCAGTGGCCCATAAAATAATACTTAAAGAAGCAGTTCATATTAATGAAAAATAATTAAATGATCCGAAGCATTAAAATACTCCATTCTTAGGATTCCATTATTGGGCATCTCCCATCCACGGTGAGGCCCATCACATGGACGGTTTGGATCACTGAACATGTCACAGAACCAGCGGCTATGGTCCTGAGGTATATACTATAAGATTGCATTGGATGTATTCTAGCAAACACAACCTAGTGAGGTCCTGCTGGCATGTAGACCAATCTAGTTCTCGGCAATTTCTCGGTCTATATATCTTTTAAAAGATATTCTAACTGTTTTTTCACTATATTATTTTACAAAATCTAGTTCGAATATAAAAAATAAAGAAATATATATTTATTATCAATTATTAAATAATTTTAAAATTAAGAGTTTAAAGTAAAATTATCCAAAAGTTATGATTTTACCAAATAATGCATCTTGGAACCCGATGCGAAGTACTTTTTAAGCAAAACAATATTATACCATTCATTGTATCTTAGCTGGGCATCTTTGACATTCTGAAGTAAATGTGTGTGTGTGTGTATGTTACAAATGGGTGATAATTATTTTCTTACCCTGATTTGACTCTACATTTTCGAATGCTAAATTGGAAGATGCTGCCGAATATAGGTTGGGCCTACCATAATGTATGTGGATTATCCACACTTAATCTGTTATTCCAACTGAATTTAGAGCATGAGCTAAAAAATGAGGCACATTCAAAGTTCAAGTAGACTACACCATAGAATAAAGGGAATCAAACACCCACCGTTAAAATCTTTTCGAGGCCACTGTTAACCTAGGCGTGAGCCACTTGAATGTTGGATCTACCTCATTTTTCGGCTCATGACTCAAAATGTTCATATGTCATGTACATCATGGTGGGGCCCACAAATCCCCGACAAACCTTTTGTACCATTTTTGGGAGCAGAAATACCTGCCTATTGTTAATGGTGAAATTGTATTAATTGGTTATCTATTGAGCATTTACAAATATTTTGGAAAATAAAAAAAAGCCTCTAGAGAAATTAATAGTTTGAAAAACTATAGAGCTCACATGATATTTGTATTTTATCTAACCAGTCCAATAAATATAATCCATTATAATGTTCGTAAATAAAAAATTAGTATGAATGATCTAAACATAAGGTGAGACCCACCATAAAAAAATATATATTTAATATATGCCACTTGAAAATATTAAAATTTATGTGCAGCTTATCTAGTGATTCTAGTACAAAGAGTTTTAATTAGTATGGTTATCGTAGATGACCTTGCATGTTTGACAAGTTAGATCTTGTACACATGCCAGGTGGGCCCCAAAAACAATACATGAGAGTACTTCATACTTTTCGTCTTAAAATGCTACATCTAAGTATTTTGAATTTTTTTTCACACACACACGTGCCATGATCTCAATGTTGAAAAAGAGTTTGTCCATTTAAGTATTTTAAATCATAGAGTAATTCTTTAATAAATGTAGTCTTCATAAAGAATTTCCTAGTAAGAATTTTCTCGAAAATTGAATGTAAAAGTACAGAGAATTATTGCACCATAAGATATAAAGCCAGCAGATTCAATTCCTTACCTCAGTGGTAGACTCTACGGAGTTTCAACACAAGGTCTTGGGTTTGATACCCATACGTGGTGAAATCCCACTATGGCGTATGTGGGTGTGTGTCAGGTACAGGTGCACATATATATATATATATATAACACCTACTGTTGAAAATTTGTTGGGGGACCTAAAAGTTTTAGATCTAAGCAGATATTTGTGTTGTCCATTTATCCATGTCTATGTGACCTCACAGACAGTTTAGATGGAGAAAAATAAAATAAAATTAGCCCACCCGGATGGAAACAGTTTCAACTATGGACACCCTTGGTATTACTGTTTCTCGTGCTGTGGTGCATTTGATGTTCAAATCTATCTCATTTTTTAGCTCATGTCCTAAAATTCCTTGGTGAAACAAATAAACAACATAGATAAATCACATATATTATGGTGGGCCCCATAAATTTAAGTCAATCTTTTTAAGATTGAATTTCAACATAAAATACTCACTGGCTAGCAAAGCAATGAAATATTTCTCTAAAATTATAAATTGAATTATTTTAATTTCTATATAATTATTTCTTAAAATAGTAATAATATCGTGATAAAATTGCAAAAAGTTAAAATATTTGGACATTTTAAAAATCTCGAGATAATATTTAAATATCGTCAAAATCTCGGCGATATTTGTGATAGTGCAAGCGCAGGGCCCGCACAGGAAGTGCTGGTCGCTGTGAAATGATAGTGGCGTTCGCTTGTGGAAAAGAGAACAGCACTGACCCCAGGCATTTGTTTGATCGATGGAAGATGAAACGGTAGGACCACAGAGAGAACTAGTACATTGGTAGAGTAATCTCTAGACATTACACGTGGCAAGTCATTGTATCAATAAGGGCCTTTCCATTTACTGGCCCGAATGTAGATGGTGATGTACAGCATGTCGCTGATAGTTTCATGGCCAAGATGGATGAGAAGAGGCTTCTTCACAAGCGGAGGTAATCTGCACCGTTGGAACCTTTAATTAAATTAGGCATATTTCACGATCCATAATGAGATACTAGGTGTATTATATATGATTTTGAGTATGACAAACTACTTTATTTACAGTAAGTTTTAGCTTGAATATAATTTTTTATCTGTTAGACTTTAAAAGTTGCGCCCAACATGGAAATCCCTAGGTAAGTTTTAGGTTGAATATAAATTTTCATCCGTTGGACTTTAAGAGGTCCACCCAGCATAAAAATAAAAAAGCCTTAGGTGAGTTTTAACTTGAATATAATTTTTCAACCATTAGGCTTTAAGAGTTGCGCCAACATAAAAATTCTTAGGAGAACATCATATTTAAGCTAAGACATTTATTATTTATGTCCAAAAACCACATACAATATTAAATATTACGACCATCTATAAATAGTAAATTCATTATCTATAATAAGTCTCAAATTCTAAGAGTTTTAGTTATATTATAATCCCAAAACTTATCCAATAACTTAATATCCTTATTTAAAGGGTTGTTAACTAGTTTATTTTATTCATCAATCAAATCATAAATTTTATAAAACTTATTTCTATTTTACTTTTTTGGTATCCTCGAGTGATCCACCTCATCACGTTCATCAATGTATCATATGGCAAATATTTAAAGATGCACGGAGATGGGATTTTGCTCACAATCTGATCAGGGATCTTCAATCCAACGGTCGAGAACTAAACAGCTTAACGCCCATCCATGACTGGAGCGACTGAATAAACGTTAAGGATTGATCCGTGACCCTCAACCATGCCACGTGTACTTTAATGCAGAGAGATGGCTATGCCTTATTCCGATTCTTCGGCTTTACTGTATCATCTTACTTGATTGATTTGCTTGTGAAGTGTATGAAGTGCCACGTGGCTGGTGATGTGGCCGTCTGTTCTTTAACTCCTAGAGAGTCCATCTCAACCATAGGATCGCAAACGGGGACCAGATATTATACGAGTTAGCTTTTCTTAGCCAACGCGCGTGTACAAGGCAGCTGATGTAGACGTCAGAGATTTAACAAAGTTGCATGCTGGTATGAGATCTAATCCGTTCATTAAAGAGGTACCATTATGTAGATACAGTTTGCCACGTGGCTGGCGAGTGGACCACAGTTTATGATAAAAATATGTGGCTGAGAAAAAGAAGCTGAAGTATTTTTCCTATCCAGCTTCTTCTAAAATTGTGGCCGAATTGCTGAATGGACTAGATTTATTTTCATGCAAGTACATCTACACAGTCAAACAAACCTGATGGACGGGTTGGATTTTGCACTTGTATGCCACAGTCAAACTCGCCTTATGTTTGGCTAGGACATAAGCTGCCTTGTGCATGCGTGTGGGCTTAGCAAGCCCTGTACGAGTCTACGATATCCTATCTGCACAAGGCTACAAAAGGGAGTTCCTATGGGAAACGGATTGGCTACTCCCCCTGACATCAGCCCCCGTGGCTGGTGGTCGGTGCTCGGTGGGCCCCACCATGATTTATGAATTTCATCCATTACGCTCATCCATTTTTAAAGATCATTTTAGGGATTTATTCCAAAAATGAGAGGTATATAAATCTCATGTGGACCACACCACATGAAAACAATAGTGATTGGATATCCATCATTAAAATCCTCCTAAGGTCCACTGTACTGTTTATTTGACATCTAATCTGTTTATTAGGTCATACAGACCCAGATGAAGGGGAAAAACAAAAACCATCTCGATCCAAAACTTTCTTGGCCACCAAAATATTTTTAATGGTTGGAGCTCATTCAACACTGTTTCCTGTAATGTGGTCCATTTAATATTGGGATATACCTCATTTTTGGTATCATGTCGTAAAATGATATTTTAAAATATATGGACAGCATGGATGAAACACATACATCATGGTGGGGCCCACAGAGCACCTAGCACCAGCCATTGGCTGGTGTCAGGGGAGCAGCCAATCCGTTCCCGTTCCTATGCAACAACTACAACTAGCTGTGTCGGGGCCATGACGTAGGACCCACATTCACTACTGGTCGTTGAAAAAAAAAAAGATGCTTGTGCTTTAATGGAAACCCATTTAAAAATTGAAAAAAATTAAGAAATGAAAACCTATTTTTTATCCTTAGTTTTTAAAAATATCACTTGAAAAGTTTTTCATCATTTTTAAATATATTATTTGAAAAAAATTATAAATTTCCAATAGGACATGGTTTTAATGTAGGGGTGCACATCGAACCGGTAGAACTGTGTAAACAGACCGGAACCGTTGGATCGGTCTGGTTTGGTCCGATTTTAGAGTGCTAACGGTCCGGTTCCGGTTCCAAATTTTCGAGAACTGTTAGATACAGATCGGTTCTGATTTAGGACCCTATAGAACCGAACCGAACCAAACCGTGAACCAAACCGTTGATTCGAACCGTAGATCTGAACCGTAACCCGAACTTATTGTTCTTAATAATAATAAATAGACTCTACGAGCCTGCCTGAACAAATTCAAATTCCTAAGCAGATTCCGTTATAAGTCAAAATGCATTTGCTGGTTATGACTAAAGATTAAAGTTAGCAGCCAGTTTATATTAGAGGGCTAAAATACCTTTCATACAGAACCCTATGGGTCTGTGTTGCTTGACGGTTATAGAAACTCCTCACGAGAGGCCTATGGATATATATAGAAGCCTCTTTTTTATTTTCACTTTTATTAAGTATGAGCTTTTTTCCTTTAAAAGGGAAAGAAAACAAATACAGAAGTACATAGAACAAAGAGCCCCGCCATAGGACCTTAGCAGTGACAATTTTGAGCAGCAAAAACACAAAAAAATAGCAAGACTAAGCATCCATGCAGTAGGCGACATCAAATTGACTGAACTTCTGCCTTCAATCAACAGAGAGGCTTTACAAGACGCAAAAAATAAATAAATAAATAAAATCAGCTACTTTCCACATATTCAAGCCTTACTTAGCCCAAGAAACAGCATTACGTGCCATATACATGAACCGTGGAATCGATCCGGAGCCGAACCGTTTTTCACGGTCCGGTTCCGGTTCCCAAAATCGTAAAACCGTTAGGAACGGTTCTGTTCCGGTTTCACCCCAGAACCGGACCGAACAGACATGTGTGCACCCTTAGTTTTATGAATAAAAAAAACATCTCAGTGTTGACTAAATTGAGTTAAGGGATTTTGACCGTGCTGGCATCTTGTATGTTGTATAATCAAATTGTTGAAAGAGGTTCAACCATTCAAATATTCGATAACCGGACATATGTAGAGATGAATGGTTTTATGGGGCCCACTGTGATGTATATATTTCATCCATGCCATCCATTCATTTTGAAATATCATTTTAAGTAACGAGCTCAAAAAATAGGCATATATAACATAATAA
Source organism: Magnolia sinica (assembly GCF_029962835.1). Taxonomy (NCBI): domain Eukaryota; kingdom Viridiplantae; phylum Streptophyta; class Magnoliopsida; order Magnoliales; family Magnoliaceae; genus Magnolia; species Magnolia sinica. The sequence continues at coordinate 3,701,086 of NC_080583.1, read as the reverse complement.
CCACGACCTATATAATATGACAACCACGACCCATATCATCCACGACACGTATAATATGACAACCACGACTCGTACTCATATATATAACATGATGAGGGTCTTGGTTGTAATGTAGTAATGGTTATGGTTGTTAGGTTGATGTAATTAATAACTTGATTATTTTAAAATAATAGGAGTTGAGGCCCACAATGGAGTGATCCGTTCCGTCCACCTTGTCGGCCAGCTTGCCGTGGGCTCAAAAAGTCTTGACTTTGGCAGTGTCCACTTCTAACAGACATTACAGTGAACTTGAAAAGTTTCAACGGTGGGTGTCATTTTCACCATTATTTTCTATTATGTGACCCACGCAAGCTCTAGATCAGGCTGATATTTGGACTATATCCCTAAAATGACACAACAAAAAGGATGGGTGGCATGAATTATACACATATATCAATGTAGGCCCCACGAGTTAGGCCTTGCCCACGCATAAAAAGGCTTCCGTCCACGTCACTTTCTTAGCATTAAATACATTATTCACTCAAAAAATGTGTAACTGTTGAATCTTAGTGCATTTTGGTCTGGAAAAATATTTCAAAGCTTGTCAGAAGGCCACCCTCTGAATATTTGGAAGGTGAACCTCTTTCGAGAATTTGACCATACAACGATGCCAGTTCAATCAAAATCCCTTGAGTTAAAACGGGTCAAGTGAGTCCCTAAGGTTAAATTTGCAATTTTAGAGAGAAGAAGAAGAAGGTGCTGAAGGATTTTGGTTTTATAAGAAGAAAGGTTTTTTCTTTTTTCAGTTTTTGTTATTATCTATGGCTTTTTTTATTGGATTGAGATTCATACAAAAAACAAGAATTTTTTTTTTCCTTTTTTCTTGTTAGTCTTATTTTCTTTTTAAGATTTGAAATCCAATTTAAATTAGATTTTTTTTTTCTTTTTTCTTCTCATTTAACGATAATAATGGAGATGAAAGGGATTACTGTTACAATGAATTTTTTTTTCTTTCGATTTTATTTCTCTATTTTTTAGTTATTTTATTATTTTGGATATTTATACTATTTTTATTAATTTATTTTATAATTAAAAAAAAAATTTCAACCACCCACCCGGCCAACTCGCCTAGTCTCAGGCCAACCTAGACCCAGTGATTGTCTGAGGCACAAAACGAGTCTAAGTTGGCAAACTATGGATTCTATTACTATGATCAGGGTTGTGGCACATGCAAGTCTAGGTTGGCAAACTATAGATTCTATTGCCTTAGTTATGAGTATGGCACGTGCAACACACACACACACATATACGAAGAGACTTGTAGACAAAAGTATAAGCTACACACAAATGCAAAAGACGAGCTGCAAGCTACGTAGAGAGAAAAAGGTGGTGGGAGCTACATGCAAACAGGGATGTGTTTATTACAAATGTCTAACTTATGATAGGGGTTGATATTATTGTATTATTAATTAACTCCACTCTAATCAATGTCCGATTGATATGCTTTTATTAATTTGAAACAAAATATATTTAAAACTATGGTTTATTATAATCCTTAGAGAAAAACTCTAGATTAAAAAATAAATTATCATATAAAAAAAAAAAACTAATCTATCATATAGCATAGATACTAATATTATATAGTCAGCTAAACATCAAGATACTAGTAAATAAAGTGTATTATATATATCATGAGAGGCATCGACTTCGGATGGTCACGTAGCCTCGTAGTCATATAACACAAGTATGCAAAATTCCAATATTACTAACAATCTCATGTCAAAATGATAGAGAATGCATTATCCTACATTAAAAGTAGAGGCCGCAACTCCTTTAATAGCGAGTGTGATTCCTCATCCCTAAAGAAATGTGATATGTGGTACAACTAAAACTAGACTGGGTAGCTAACCAAGTTGGCCTAATTCACACATAAACCTTAAACCTTAAATCTTTTGGCCACACTTGAAATGGGCTGAATTTCTATTGGCCCATTCTCCCAATCCATATATTTTATGATCTCCCTTCCATGGTGGAGCCCACGAAATGGACCGTCCAAATGCGTACATGCAGCTGATCACATGTGGATGCATCTTGTATGGTACCGTGTGAGTGGTAGTTGCTAGCCATGATGTGTTGTACACTCATCATGGTCAAATGCATGGGTCCATGTAGCACTGACAATTGGTCAGGCTGGCCCGTTAGGCTTTGTGCTGGGCTTGGACTGAATTATTAGTCCTGTGGGCTATCTGGGCATATATATATATATATATATATGGTGCCGACTTTTTTGAGAACTCATTATACGTGATGTGACTCTGAAATCTGAACGGTCCACGTGAAGCAGAACCTTATGAAACTTCTCAGGCCCAATTTTTACTTTGATTCAAAACTTAGGTGGGCAATGAAAAATGAGAACAGTTTACTCCCTTGATTTGCATTTCTCTTTGCTATGGTCCACCAGAATTTTAGATCAGGGTGAGAATTTTTTCATGAGGGTTTCATGGGATTCCGCATCACATAGACCGTTCGGATTGGACACAAATAACACATGTACAAAGGTGCGTACGTGCGTAGGTGCGCATGACTCATATTTATCCATCATAACCGGATGGGTTTGGGCCATGTTTTACTTTGTGAGGTTGGCTTGGACAGTCCTCAGCTTGGGAACGTATTAGGTGAGACCCGGTATCCACCGAGGTGGGTGGGACCCCTGACTGTGGGCCCACTTTGATGTATATGACTACATCCAAGCCGTACATCCGTATTGAGAGCTCATTTTAGTGCATGATCCAACCAAATGAAATATTAAAATACCATCTGTCGTAAGGTGAGTGCTCCGAATTAGGAGGGAAAAATAGATGGTTAAAAGTTCTCAATTATGCTCAATCTGATATTCGGTCAAAAAGTTAGACGGTTAAGATTTCATACATCCGTGGCACTCTCAATTATGCTCAATCTAATATTAGGAAACCAAGTTAGACGGTTGAGATTTCATACATCCGTTGCACTATTGAGAGCTCATTTTGTCTAACATCCATTCCGTCCATCAGTTGAGTTACTAGTTTTTGACCGCATATAAGAAAATCAAGCTCATCCGCTACTTAAGTGGGTCATATCTTCGAAACAATGTAAATCACAACTAAAATGCCTCCAAATACAATATGGCCACACGAGTTTTGAATGACCCGTGATATACGAGCTCACCTAATAATAGGTTTGAATGGAGTATAACCTACGTAGTAGGCCCGGCCCAATAAATGGTCTACCTGCATTTTGGGATGACTCATGATGGGTGGCCATCAGTATAATGTCCTATGGTGCGAGTATAGCTCGGTTCCTATAATGAGGAATCTAGATCCTCAAGCTGGGAAATCCTACTTGTTACAATTTGATTGGGCCACACCATTACACACTGCATTTTATGTAGCACTGCTGACAATGCCAGTGATGATGTGGACCAATCAAGATGTAAGAAAATAAAATTTTTCTATTTGCGGAAAGCGGAGAATTCAGATTAGAGCTAAGCATGAGATGGCTCGACTTGGCAAACTTAACTGGTCTGACTCATTCAAACTTGACTCGATCCAAATTGAGTGGGTGAGTCGATCCGAACCGCATAGACTTCATCTAATCTGAACTCAAACTGAGTCGAGTTCGGGCTGCCTAGTAACTCGATTTGACCCGAAATCCAACTTGGTAATGACTCGACTCAATTCAAAACTCGACTCATACATATATAAAAAAAAAATAAAAAAATTAGATATGATGCTTCAGATTTGAGATGCATAGTAGCTGATGAAGAGACTGCAATTCTATCAACTGCACCTAGGTTTTGGTTGTGATTTCAACCCGTGCATACCTGCTGCACCCGATTTGACTTGGTGCCGACTCGACCCCACTCAATACTTGTGACCAGGCTGGACTCGGTCTGGATTAGCCCATGCTAGGCCTGAACTCAGATTGGGTCAGGCATGTTGGACTCGGTACCGAGTCGGGTCAATTATGGGTCAAGTCGATTTCAAAATCTGATCAAGTTGGGTCAGCCCCTAACTTGGTCCAACTTGACTCGATGCCCCGCTCTAATTTGGATTCATAATGAGATGCCTCAGTTGATCGATGGAGTCGATGTCACACAAACATTCCGGTGGCCGAAGGACCTTGCATGGTGGAGATTTGTTTGCTTTGTAGAGATTCCAGTCTCTCTCTTGATCTGCAAACCAACAGTCAAATGTAAAGTATGAATTTTAATAATGAAGTTACTAAAGTCAGAGAGAGAAATAATAAAAATTAATTGGATCACATAGAATTATTTAATTTTTGACACCGAAACACGAAAACATACCTAAATAAGGGCCTGTTTGTTAACACTGAATTTCTGCACTTAATGTGGAATGCAAAAAACGTTCGGCGTTTAGTGGTGTTTGTTAATGCATCGGTAACGCAGAAGAAGGAAAGCGCTAAGTGGTTTTTTCACTAAATTCTTTCCGTGATAGGAGCCTGGTTTAATGGTGAATGCAGAATATGCTCAGTTATTTTTTCATTAAACAAAAATTTTTACTTCCCAAATTACCCATTTTTCAAGTTACCACGGCAATATTTTTTCTTTAAATTGTTTGCGCAATACAAAATCAACTTTTAACATGTGAAACTTCTTTATGCTCCACCATGATGTATGTGTTCATCCATTCCATTCATCCATTTTTAAAGATCATTTTAGGGCTTAATACCAAAAATGAGAGGAATATAAATCTCAGGTGGACCATACCACAGGAAAACAATAGTGATTGGATATCCACCATTAAAATTCTCTTAAGGCCCAATGTACTGTTTATTTGACATCCAATTTGTTGATTAGGTCATATAGACCTAGATGAATGGAAAAAAACAAAGATCATCTTGATCCAGAACTTTTATGGCCCCCAAAAAGTTTTAAATGGTCGACGTTCAGTTAACACTGTTTTCCTGTAATGTGGTCCACTTGAGATTAGGATATACTTCATTTTTGATCTCATACCATAAAATGATCTAAAAAACATAGATGGATGGCATGGATGAAACACATGCATCATGGTGGGGCCCACATAGCACCGACCATCAGACATGGGCTGGTGGCAGGGGAGTAGCCCATTTGTTTCTGCGGACGCAGATTCGATACTGACAGGTTGAGTAGCGAGACTCGCTACTGAAGTTACGTCACCAAGTTATGTGGGCCCCATCATGATGTATGTTTTATATCCACGCCATTCACCCATTTGGAAATATAATTTTAGGCAAAGTTTCAAAGAATGAGTCAAATCCAAAGCTCCAGTGGACCTCACCAAAGAAAACAGTGGGGAGAGTGGCGCCCACCATTAAAAACTTAAATAAGCCACAAAAGTTTTTGATCAAGTTGATATTTGTTTTTTCCCTTCTTTCATGTCTATGTTAACTTGTGAACAAGTTGGATTTCAAATAAAAATCACGTTGAGCCTTAGGAAGGTTTCAACGGTAGGCATCAATCTCACCACAGTTTTTTGTGGTGGGGTCAACTACATATTTGGATCCCTCGTTCTTTAACTCATGCTCTAAAATTATCTCTCCACACATATGGATGGTGTAGATAAAGCACATACATCATAGTGGGCCCATGGAACTTGATGACGTCACTTCGGTAGCGAATCTCGCTATACAACCTGTCAGTAGCTAATCGGAGTCCAAGTAGGATGCAGATTGGTTGGTGTAACGACCTTGGAAAATTTGTGTTAATCTTTCCTTAGTAGTTATTTTTGGGGTAATTAGCATTATACTTGATTGCTTGTGAAATTTGTATCAATCACTTTAAATTGTATCTGCATGGCTCAAAACTTGTAGATTAGTTAGCGCTACGTTACTCTGAAATCTGAGATCCATCGCTAAATCCAGTTGTTCTGGAGAATTTTTGGAAGATCTGGATCGGACCTGGACCGCACGTCGAAAGTCCGATAGCGATGATCTTAAGTTGTTGCGATCGCTATGTTGGGCTTGACCATCACCTCGAAAATCAAGTCCAGATGATGTTCTGGGTCGATTTGATTAAGTTCGGAGTGTAAAGTATGAGAACGGTTGGAATTTAATAAACTTTTATGAAATCTAAATCGTGTCGCTTGCGCGATGATTTTAAGCAATCTGACCGTTGGATTCTGACCCAATTTTACTCTCTGATCAGGGAAGGTGGCCTAGGCATATCCTTATGCTTGTGGACCTGATCGAGATGCCGTGACCGTTGAATTGAGTGTGGTCCGCCACGGCTGATCTGAAGAGCCGGTCGGTACGAAAACTCTGCTTGACCTAGATCCATGGTCAATGAGCTTAAGTCCGACCTTTCGTGATTATAGGCCCACCAGAAGTGTTTCGTTGGATCGTAAGAGGCAGGTTTTGGTTATACCCTAAGTATACCTTGACCCTGAGGTTATTTCCATCAATTTTAGGCCTATTTATAGTCCTTAAACCCTAGCCCTCTTTTCCATACGAAATTTCTCTAACCCTAGCTTGGAAAGAGAGTGGAAAAGAGAGAGAAAGTGAGAGATAAGTTGGTGAATCATCTTGGATTCTTTCTTATTCTTCTGCATCCTTGAACCTTCACTTTGAATCGTTATTCTGACGATTCTGAGTTCATCTTGGGGTAAGTTAACCTAACCCTAATCTGTGTTAGAGCTTAGATTAGTCTTGGTGTTATTGTAACTCATTTCTAACCTTGCTTTAGGGTATTCTAGCGCCATCGACGAAGACAACTCGTCTAAATTAGTTCGGTGTTTCTTTCCTTACTTAAGGTGCAAACTTTAAGTGTATAGGTTATGGTTTTCAAGGCTTTTAATGCCAGTTAATGATTTATTCTTGTTATGGATGAGATTTCATATGCCAAATGTTGTGTTTACGTTGCTTTCCCGATATGCATGCGTTATATTGAGATTTGTGTATTCTATGTGTATTTATAAAGTACCGTATACATATAAAATATGCACTTGTATTTGCCATGATTATTTGTCATGTATGTGTGCTAGATGCATGTATGACGACTCCTTGGTAAAAGGAATTGTCCAAAGGTGTGTATTGCAATATACGTCATATATGTTGTTCCATGTATTCTAAGTGTTTGTAGAAATGCCTGAATGATCTAAAGTGTAACTAATTATACTAATTGCGGGGGTTGAGAAGTGATTCTCAACACTCCCATTGATGTGCATGATTTCCTTTATGCAAGTTACATTCCTTGTCGTTTAATTTCAAGCATTACATATGCTTACATTTATGTTAAGTTGATATTCCTCAAGTGCTTATGTATCATGATTTGAGTTGTTGTTCCTTTACTGTTTTTCATTCAATATGAACATCTGTGGTAGTGTAATGTGTTTGGGACTATGCATTAGTCCAGGAAATCGGTAATCGACCTTATGTTCGTGGTTGAGGTTGCTTTCACCACGTAGGACGTATTAGACGAACCCGAGTCGTATTAGAGTTGACGGCAGTGGTTTGGCCACGCGGAGTGTTTGCACACTCTATGTCGTTCAACCCAACGTGCGCTCGTGCTAGTCGAGTTCGTCAAGTAACCCGATTGTCCAATGTATGTTCACCATGTATGGACGCTACTGTTTGAATCTAGGGTACTGAACTTACCAGCGAAATCCTATTAACCATGGTACTCAATCCACTAAGACTCATGAGCCGGACATGGTGGTATGGGATACCGTGGTCGAGCTGTCGGCCTACGCTAGGGTGACGAGCCTCCCCATAGTGACCAGTGAGCAACTAAACTCGTGAGCCGATTATGGTGGTATGAGACACTATATTCGTGCTGTCGGCCTACATTGATTGGTGACGAGCCCTTTGTAGTGACCTCGAGCATGCCTGGATATCGCATTGAGGTGACGAGCCTTAGTGTAGTAGCGAAGGTATGAAAGGCGTGCATTGATTGGTGACGAACCCTTTGCTACGACCTCAAATATATGATCGTATGAGATGTCTAGGATTGACGACCATAGAATGGATCACTGTTTGGATGGTGATATGAGGAAGGTATCTTAGCTTCCCAATCCTGCTATATGAAAATGGACTAATAACAACTTGGTAATCATATCCATGCACCGCATTTGCATGTGCTTTGTAGATGTGGCGCACTTTGAGGTGGTGTCATGCGTAACGTAAGATGAAGACGCTGAGGGTGTACGCGTGAGGGCACGCATCATGTTGCATACATCCCTGCATTAACAAGAGTACTTAGGATTTATTTAATTGTTCTGCTTTATCATTATTGTTTGATTGAACTGATAACATATTAACCAGTGCCTTATTGTTCCACTGAGTTGATCACTCACTTCCACGTTTTGGGGCGGTGTTAAACACCCAACAGACTCTGTCTTAGGTTCTGATGTTGCAGATGTTGATGCGACTTCTGAGGCAGAGCGGGAGATGGATGATGATGAGGCTGCCTTCTCTTATATGCAGTTTTCAGACGGGTTCTAGCGAGCCTTGGTCTGATGCGCGGGACTCTAGGATTATTTTTGAGAATTTAAATGATGTAAATTGATACTTATAATTTTGTTAAGTAACACTTTCATACGACCTGGTTGGTGAATGTACTTCAGGGTTTTACACTTGTACACATATATTTCTATAAGTCTTCCGCTTGCTTTCTTTACTAATTCCTGAATTATATCTGTGTTTTGGCTTAATCTATTCCATGTTTTATGCACTAATACAGTCAATATACATCCATCATTAAATATGTTGCATAAGTGATGTTTTGGAACTCGGGAGCTGAGTTATGCTCGACCCCCGAATTTCAGGGCGTTACAGTTGGTGTACCTCACACTAGTTATATAGCTGTTGTATTGACGTCAGCAAGTTTCGTGGGTCCCATCATGAGGTATGTGTTATATCTAAACCATCCATCCATTTGGCAAGCTCGTATTAAAGCTTGAGAGGAAAAATAAGCTGCAAAAAGCAGTGGGGGATTGGACGTCTACCATTGAAACCCTTTTTAAGGTCACAGAAGTTTTAGATCAATATGATTAATTTTTTGTACTCTTCATACAGGTATCTATGACCTTATGAACATATTAGATGGAAAATAAACTTAAATAGGCCACGAAAGTTTTGGATCAATATGTTTTCACTTCATTCAATTGGGAATGACGTTATAAACAGTTTGGATAGCATATAAATATAAAGTAGGCCTTATTTGAAGGTTTTGTTACTACTGGTCTTCAATCCCATACAACACATAGTGACAATCTTCCCATTAAGAAGAATTGAAGCCCTTGTGATGATATTTTAGTTTTTTTATTAAGTATTTTAGTTTATTTGAATTAAATATAATGATTTTATTTTCATTTAATAAAAAATATTTTCTTTATAATGCAAAACATTTCCAAACGAGAGATAAAGGCAAATGTGTCAAATTAGCATATTTCGGACTTTTAAGATGTTTGGTAACAAACAGTTTGTTTCAGATTTAGTACTTAATTTTTAGACTTCAGTCATAGTTATCAAACAAGTTTTTTTACTTCAGATTTCAATTCAAGCTTTAGATTTCAGATTCAGGCTTCAGATTTCAGATTCAGTCTTTAGACTTCAGATTTAACAAACGGGGCCTAAGCCTATTTTATTAATCACATATTGATATATTATATAAAAATAATACTTTGAATAATCAGCCCGGACTGGACTTGGCCAGGCTAATAGCCTGTCATGCGAATCTCTAGTTCAACTCAATGTATAATTGGGCTTGAATTATAGGCCAGAGCCAGTCCTCGAGCTTGATATCTCAGCCAAGGTTCGGGCTAAAGTGCATCGGGCCAGAAAGTCCAAAAGGCTAGTCTAACTTATGGATATCCTAATCTTTAATAATACTATAATTAATAATGATTTTTAAAGATTTTTCATAAACATGAATTACCATGAAGTTTATTTTGTATTTTGAAATTTCAAAAAAAAAAATATAAATCATGAATTATATTTTAGAGGTTTTATATGGTATTTAGAAAATAATTGCATTTTCAAACCCAATATTTCCATTGCTATTTAAACATGGGAAAATTTCTACAAGGTAGTTGATGTACTCTTTTTGTTTTTTTGTTTTTTCAATCACATGGATTAGGTGGGCCTTGGGCCTCACACAACTCGGCACGGCCTTAACAATCAGGCCCGCCTTGATATATAGATTGTATATCTACAGCGTTCGTATGTTTTTCCCACTCATCTTATGGTATTAGCCCAAAAATAAAGCTGATTTAAATCACATATGGACCACACCAGGGGAAATAGGCAACAGTGGTGATTTGATTGAATTCCTATTAATATAAACATCCTCGAATCCACCTTAATGTTATGAGTGTTTACTTTCCATCCAACCCTTTTATAAGGGCACACGGACCTATATGAATAGAAAAAATAAATATTAGATTAATTCAAAACTTTTATGGCCTCTAATAAGTTTTTAATTGTCAATCACCACTGTTTCACCCAGTGTGGTCCACTTGAGACTTGGATCTACTTTATTTTTGAGTTCATGTGTAGTTTGAGTGGATTCTTAGTGGATCCCTAGCTGTGGGGCCCATTGCAAATGTATGTATGTAACGCCTTGAAAATCGGAGGTCGAGTAGAAGTCCAACTCTCGAGTTCCGACGCATCACTTATGCAACATATATTAATGATGATTAAATGTTATCTGTATTAGTGCATAAAACATGAATAAGATTAAGCCAAATCAGTAATACATAATCCAGGGACAATTGTAATACGCAAGTGGAAGACTTACTCAAATATGTATAGCGTTATAACTCAGTATAGGTCTCCAAAGTATGTATGCATTGCCAGGTTAATAATTACATGTATTGTTTCAAATTACAAAAATGTCAAAAAGGTAATCGTCCACTACAAGTATAACCCTGAAGCCCCGCCAATCAGAACGATCTATGCAAACCCGCCTGAATACTGCATATATGAGAAGGCATCCTCATCGTCTACGAAGTCCGCCTCTGCCTCATCAGTCGGGTCTCCATCTGCAGCTAAGACAGAGTCTGGTTGGTGTGTACAACACCGTCCCGTAACGTGGGAGTGAGTGATCAACTTAGTGGAACAATAAAGCAAAGGTTAACATGTTCTCAATTTAGTCAAGCAGTAATGATAAAACAATACAATCAAACATTCCTAAGTACTCTGATTAATGCAAGAATGGTATGAATAAATGATGCATGCCCTCGCCTGCACTCTCTTTGCGATCTTCATCTAACAGTCGCGCATGTCAGTCACTTCCTCAGTGCTCTACCCAACGCCAAACAACACATGTAGTGTGGTGCATGAACGTGATTACCAAGTTCTTATTAGTCCTTTTCATATAGCAGGATTGAGAAGCTAAAATACCTCCCTTATATCAATTCCCAAATGATGATCCAATCTAGGGTCGTCAATCCTAGTAAATCTCATACGATGTTGCGGTTCTAGGTCACTGCAAAGGGCTCGTCACCTTATCAGTGCAGGCCTAGTGTACTCCTGTTGCTACGTAAGGGCTCGTCGCCTCTACGCAGTCTTAGCGTACGCTTGAGGTCACTACAAAAGGCTCGTCACCTTATCAGTGTAGGCCGACAACTCGAATACAGTGTCCCATACCATCGTATTAGGCTCACGAGTTTGGGTTGTTCACTGGTCACTACGGGGAGGCTCGTCACCCTAACGTAGGCCGACAACTCGACCACGGTGTCTCATACCACCATGCCCGGCTCATGAGTTTTAGTGGATTGAGGTACCAAGGTTTAAAAGAGTTTTCACTGGTGAGTTTGGTACCTTAGATTCAAGCAGTAGCGTCCATACATAGTGAACATACATCGGGTCAATCGGGTTACTTGACGAGCTCGACTAGTACGAGCGCACGTTAAGTTGATCGACATGAAGTGCGTAAGCATTCCGTGTGACCTAACCACTGCCGACATCCCAAGTACGGTTCAGATTCATCGATTACATCCTATGTAGCGAAACAACCTCAGCCACCTATTCAGTGCCTGTTATCGATTGCCTTGACTATTCCGTAGTCTCAAACACATTCAATTATAACAGATAATCATACAAGCTAATCAGAACAGTAATGAATCAACAATTCCAATCATAGTAGTATATGAGCATTTGATGGATTTCAACTTAAACATGAATTCACACATATGTGGTCCCTAAGTAAAACAGACAATGAATGTAAGTTACATGGAGGAAATCATACACATCGTTAAGATAGTTGAGAATCTCTTTTCAACGCCCATATAACGTATAATTTATTACACACTTGTTCATTCAGACATTTCTACAAACACTTAGACTACATATTCCAACATACATGACGTATGATGGTGATAGCACGTATTAGGGTAAATCCTTTCACTAAGGAATTGTCACATATACTTCAACTATATGTCCACAACAGTTAACCACGGCAAATCCATATCCAGAATCCATACACATACAAATATCTCAACAAACACAATAATACACAATATTCAACATAGTTTATATATATATGTAAAATGCGGGAACAACGTGTCTAAGCATATGATAGCAATTCAAGTCAGTCATAAATCATTAACTGACATTAAAAGCCTTAAAAACCATAACCTAAACATTTATAGTCCGCACCTTTCGCCGGTAGACTCGTAACGAACTCAGTTTTAAAGTTAAGTCTTTGTCTGCGGCAGATTGACAACCTATAACATAAATTAGGTTAGCTATTTCATAACTTACACTATCTGAAACTCTAAAACAGATTAGGGTTAGGTTTTCTTACCTAAGTACGGAGTCGGAATCGCCTGTATAGCGATACAGGAGTGGTGGTTGAGTGCGTGGAATAGCAGGATCGAATCCCAGAAAGAATCTCCAATTCTCACTCTCACTTTCTCTCTTTTCCCTTCTCTTTTCTCTTCTCTCTCTCCTAGGGTTTTTCAAATTCATATGGGGTGAGAGGGAGAGGGTTTAAGGTTCTTATATAGGCTCAGGTTTGATGGGAATGGCCCCAGGGCCAAGGCATACTTAAGTTATATCCAAATACGGACTGTTCTGGTCTAATAGAGTACTTCTGGTGGCCCCTTTTCCACGTGCAGTCGGACTTAAGCTCCCTGACCATGGATCTAGGTCATGTTGAGTTTTCATTCCGATCGGGTTTGTAGATCAGCCGTGGCAGACCAGTGTCAGTTCAACGGTCACGGTCACTCGATCAGGGTCACAAGTACACTGACATGTGTGGGACATTTCTCCTGATCCGAGGGTGTATTTGGGTCAGATTCTGACGGTCTGAATCCTTATATTTGGCCCGCAAGCAACACGACTCAGATTACTTAAATTCGAATTTTTTTTCTAAATATTTTCACGTTTCTCACACACTTTGCTCCGGGCTAAAGTTGTGCATTTTTAGACATAGTCAGGACTTGATTTCCGAAGGGATTGTCAAGTCCAGTAATGTGGTCATATCTATATAGTTTCGGGGTAAGCGGACTTTCGACATGCGGTCCAGGTCTGATACGGAGTTTCGGTGTGCTCTCGAGAGCAACCGGGTTTAGGGATGAATTCTAGATTTCAGGATAACGTAGCGTCAATGATACTGCACGGTTTGGGTCTTGCAGATCATATTTAAAGTGATTAGTGCTAATTTCATAAGCACTATAGTTTAGCACTTGCTAACATCAACCTAATTTCTAAAGGTTTTGGTCCTACGTGATTTCTGCCTGAGGTGGTACTTGGGTCCTTGCATGAATTTTTTCGAGACGTTACAATGTGCCTTGCATCAACATTATCCATCCATTTTAACAGCTCATTTAAAGGCATTATCTAATTAAAAAAAAGAAGCGTATCCAAATCTTAGGTGGACCATACTTTGGAAACAGTTGCGATTGAATCCCCACCATTAAAAACTTCATGGGGGTGCATAAATTTTTATTCGCCTTCCAACTTGTTGATAAGGCCACAAAGACCTGGGTGAATAGACCACACAAATATTAGCCTGAACCAAAACTTTTGCAGCCCATGGGAAGTTTTTTAAGTGTCAATTACTACTGTTTCTGGTATTATGGTTCACTTGAGTTTTAGATCTACTTCATTTTTTTGATCATGTCCTAAAATGAGTTTTTTAAATAGATGGACAGCATGGATATAAGGCACAGACATGACCGTGGGCACCACGATCAGGAATCCCATCTACCTCAGTGGATTCCTAATCAAGGTGGGCCCGAGATGACTTGACTTGCCTGACTCGACTCGTCTGACTCATTTAGACCTGATTTGATCCGAACAAAATAGGTGAGTCGGTCCAAACCGAGTAGGCTTCGCCCAATCCGAGCTCAAACCAAGTCGAGTTCAAGTTACCCATTAATTTGACCCGACTCGATCCAAAACTCGATCCGATTAGACTCAGCTTGATCCAAAACCAACTCGACTTGGATTTGAGTATATATATAATAAAAAATTAAAATTTTTAAGCATCTCTATCCCTATATGCCGCACTCGACCCCAACTCAATCCCAAACTCTCTCTCTCTCTCTCTCTATCATCTTTCTCCTCTTCCAAGCTTGGCAACCACCCACCGCTATCACCACCCTCCTCTCTCTCTCTCTCTCTCTCTCTCTCTCCTTTCCACTTCATCCATCCGTCCTCTTTCAAACCCGACAGCCACCAACCCATCACCACCCTCCTCTCTCTCTCTCTCTCTCTCTCTCTCTCCCCTCTCAACTCCACTCATTCCTTCATATCTCGATCCAAATTGGTGCCAACTCGAACCAACTCAGTACTTTTAACTAGGTCGGATTCAGTGCAGATTAGTCCAGGCTGGATCCGGACTTGGATTGGTTCAGGCATGCTTGACTCGGCATCAATTCAAGTCCAGGTCAGGCCTATTTCAAAACTGGATCAAGTTGGGTCAGCCCTGACTCTGACCGAGTCGACTTAATGGCCAGCTTTAACCGCGGCTTATCCCTTCCGCATCCAAAGGGGCCCTGGAATAAGAGGAGTCATATGATGATCTAGCTGCACATGACCCTTGATATGCAGGCGCTCAGACATTCCACGTGTGGTAGATATTAACTGAAATGAAGCCGAGTAGATCATGCATCCCAGTTTAACCAAGTCACAATCCCAACATCAGATTAGTAGAACAACCCTAACATCTAATCCGTGGACGCTTGTTTGTGAAAACAGGACCGTACAATCATTTTCATTTTTAACCATCCAATAAATGTACGCCAATTAGATAATTAAAAAAACCAAATAAGCTTATTTTTTTGGTTCACCGTACATCTACACTGGACATGAATTAGACGGCGTAATTTTACTATTCGTATGCCACGTGTCCATTTTCTAAGTAATATTAAGCGCCTGCGTGTCATCTATCACACTCTGCCAGAGTATCAAAGCTTCCTCTCTCATAAGCTCATGCCAGGAGAACAGAAGCAAAAGCAAAAGGCTCCGTGATTTCTCTTGCCGCCATTTCTTTGCTAAAATTCGTTTACTCCAAATGTCGAAATTCCAATCCACAGCCAAACGCGAATCCTGAACAATCACAATCCTGACAAATCACGAACTCCTGCAATGTTTTTTGGCAACGCCATCCGATCGAAGCTAGCGTCTCTGCTGCATCCATGGCTCGAACAAGAACCAGACATGGACCTCGAATTAGGGTTCCTTCACTCGAATATCCGCGCCAGGAACCTTATCTTCGATCCCTCCGCTCTCAACCGTCTGATCAACGGCTCGTCCCGCCTGTCGGTCAAACGCGTCGCCGTTGCGAATCTCAGCGTTCGGATCTCCCTGTGGGAGTTTCCTGGTCTTAGTATCGAAATCAGTGGCGTTGATGTAATTTTAGCCGTGAGGTGAGGTTCTTTGTTGTTTTGATTGTAATTCGGAGCAGAAGGATTGGATTTTTTTTTTTTTTTTGTTGTGGATTTGATGGAGATTTTGATGGTTTGAAGGGAATTGGAGGGCGAGGGATGCTCGCAAGGGTCGCAGGATTCAGTGGACTTGCGGGAGAAGGAGATGAAGGCGATGCTTGCTTTGATTGATCCGGAGGTATTTCTGAATTTGATTGAGAAGGAAGCAGTTCTTAGTATGCCGGAATTTGGATTCGGTCTGACTTGGTTGGTGCGGTAGCTGAGTCGGGTGAGTCTGACTCAGCTGGCTTGGTTGTTGAGTCAGACAAGTTGGTGGTTGCTCGGATGATACTTCAGAAAAGATGACTGGTATCCCAATGTAGCACATTGTGTGAGATCGGGGCTGTTCGTAAGGTGGACCTATCATGCATGTACTTTAGCTTGAATCAGGTGGGTCAGACTAATATGAAAAGAATGGATTCGATGAAAATGATTGATCAATGGTTCAGATTTGATGTACACATGTGGCCTGCATGATGAGCGTTTCTCTTGGACCATGGTACATATTTTGTAGGACCACCTTTTGAATGGTCTAGTATTGCACACGTGTACCACATTGGGACTTTTGGCAATGTTATGAGCATAGGATTCTAAATTATACTCTTGCGAGTAGCCAAAGTAGGGCTTAGCGTAAAATGCCTGGATACAGGATACAGGGTTCAAGAAGCATTGGAGAATCCTAACCATTTGGTTGTTGGGCCATCAGTGGATCACCAATGGTGCGAAAAGCACCTCCATTGGAGAATCTTAGCCATCTGATTGTTGGCTTTTAGAACAATAGTAAAAATCCATTGGAGAATCTTAGCCATCTGATTGTTGGCTTTCAGAACAATAGTAAAAAATAAAATAAGTCAATGGTCAATATGCAATGGGAAGAAGTCCTCCCATCATATGATTGGGATCATTCATTGGAGGAGATATTTGATTCCTTGTCATCCATGGCGGGTCCACCGGATGAGTGAACTAAAACACTACTATTCGAACACGAGACCTTCCGCTCTAATACCACTTTGATGCATGACAATTAACCACTTGCTCTAAAAGCTCGAACTGATAGAGCATGGTGAACAATTCCTTTATCTCATAGCCTAGGCCCCACATCGCATGGGTTAGGACCTCGGCCGAACCCCCCTCGTGGGCCCCACATCACATGGATATTGCCTCACACGGGCCGCCCACTCCTAGTGTCCCTGCTTCCCACAGGCTACCCCACTCGATCCCGGTGTGAAAATGCCCATGCATTAGGCTTCCTTGGAGAGTTGCGGGAGTAAACAAAGGTGTCAATGCACACATGTTCATTGTACACGTTGTCCGTTGATGATACTCTGAAACAATCCAACTATTGGCTATTATAATCACCCCAATAGAATGATCCAAACCGTCCAAAGGTTGGCTGTCCAAATGGACGGTTAAAAAACGTGGCAAGTTGCTTGTTTGTGATCTTTACATTTGTCGCCTACTTGAGGCTCGAGATTTCCTCATTTTTTGCTAAAGTATATATGTCAATGGGCTTATTACGATCACTTGACAAATATCACATATTTATACTAATTCAGGATATTAAAGCTAATTTGGGATATCACTTATGTTTCTGTGAATATATTGAAAAATTCCAATGCGTTCCAATTTTTCCCATTTACTCCCATCCAAACAAAATATTTGGAGTTCAAACGTATTTCATTTACTCCCATCCTAACACAACTGAGAAAGTCATTTACTCCAAATTCATTTACCTCCAATTCCATTTCCCATTTACCTCCATTTACAAATTCCCAAACGAGCCCTAAACAACGACCCGATGAAAGGTAAGACATCAATCTGCCTCCGAAGGTCGAAGGGAATAAGATTTGACTCAGTTGAGTTGAGAATGTGTTTGTCAAGCCAGCTTGGACATGTCAGACCATGTCTTAGCCAATTCATTAATGGTGCAACCCGGTTATCGAGTCAATGAGATCTCAATACCCAAACTGCAAAAAATTAAGAAAGCATACCCACAAGAACAAGGGAGTAGAATGAGAGAGAACTTTATTAATATTAACCTTCTTCCCTTAAAAAAACTTCAAGAAAACTCACACTTAGAAAAATATTAGAATCAGTAACTCCTACCCCACCATCTTCTTTTATAGACTCTAAATGAATCTTTAATTAAAATTCTGCCAACTAAGGGATTAATTTTGGTTCAATCATAATTTATTTCAAACCATTCTAATGTACCTAAGATGGTAAAAGCCCAATAATAGTAAAAGCAAACAAAGAAAGTAATCCTAATTACATATTTAAATTAGCCCCATATCTTCAATCACATTAATCACATCATCTTCGTATCTTCGATCATATCTTTACGTTAGCCTGCATATTTTAGAAAAATAGTAAATTGGAATCCTTGATTTAAGCTCCTAAATCTATAAAAAAACAGTAAAAAGATCAGCACATGTTGGGCCCTATGGTGGGCTGTGGGCCTACATTATTGTTGGACCCTACGATGGAACTAAGTGGGGCCATGGGTCTGCATCAATTAATTTTTTCCTTTGATGGGGGAAATTATGTTTTTGAATATTAAGAAATGATAACATGATTTGCTGGTTTGGATTATACATCAATACTTGGGGTTGGGTTTCAGTTTGATCTTGAGCTTAGCACCGGCACCACCAGACACACCAAGAGAAAGAAATTTTTGGATGAGTATGGTGGGCTGGAAAACTCAATGACTTCTTAAATCATGATTTCATGTGCAAGTCCATTTGTCAACCTCTAGCCAAGTGGACTCACATGAGCAAGGAGCAGAGTTTCCAAAATTTGTCACTTTGGTTTTCAAGGCTGTTTTTAAGCTCGAAGTTGTTAGTGTTGCCTTTTGAAATGGATAATCTTTATTGTGCAAGTGAAATGGTTTGTATCGTAAGTTTTTTGTTCTCATGCACGTACAGTCACACAATTGACACTTTTGCTTCATATTACACTAGCTTGACTATTTAGAGAATATATATATGTTTTTTGTTTCCATGAATTTCAGGGCACTTCTTTGCATGAAACCATTGACAAAATTTTGGCCATCACTCCAAGAAATCAGACCATGACTTCTGCAATGAACATTCTACTCGAGCGTTGCCACTTACAAGTACATGATATTCACTTCCAGTTGAAGTTGCATGACGCAGATGATTCACTTGCATGTTTCTTGAGGGCAAAGGAACTTAGCGTAGAATCTCCATTTCTTGACTGCAGTTGTTTGCTCAGAGGACTTGTTGGTGCAGTTTTTGTTCCTCAAGAAGTGAGCTCTTTTGTTCTCAATGGCAGTGGTTTGGAGATTGGCCTGAAGAGGAAAGACCGAGTCAGCTGTATTGCTCCTTCAATGGATCTTTTTTACCGCATTCGATTTAAGAATCTTCAACTCACAGATGTTGAAGTTCATGCTCCACAAGTAAATTTGTTCTTTTCTCCGGTCGATCTTTCCATCCTTCTTCAGGTGTTAGACATTCTGTCTTCCAAAGAAGTCAAGCGTGCTAGAAGCGGGAGGGAACTATGGGATATAGTTGTATGGAGAATTGGATATTTGACACCAAATACTAGGTCCTTATGGAGATTAGTTATGACTGCTGTGGTATGGCTGCGTCATGTCCGTGCTTATGAGTCGTTGCTGTTACTAATTGGATACTCTTCTGAAAATCAGTTCAAACTAAATGTGGCTAGGATGGCCCAAGACAGAACATTTTTGACTTCTGTTAAACATCAGTGGAAAGTGGTTTCCAATCTAGAGAAGGAATTGCCCATCGAGGCTATTGAACAGGCCCGGAGGATAGCTCGTTACAGAGCAGCGTTGCATTTTCGGCATGGTAATTTGAAATCAGTAGCTGATTGTAACATCACATTCTTGCCGAGATTCCTTGCATTGCTTTCATTTCTTTGGAAAGTTATTTGCTACATATTTCGTTCAATGATGCGTTTGCTCTTCTTGAAGAGTGTTTTGTACCGCTCTCTTGAAGGTGATAGACCATCGCTTTTATCAAGTGACACCGATCCCGATTCTCAGCATTTCAGTCTAAGCCTTGGAGAATTTTCTGTTAGTCTTTCCCCAGTAAGCACAGTTCATGATCCCGTTAAAGGAAAATTGGGGTCTGATATTCGCCTCTCCGACTTGAGTTTAGTTTCATTTTGTCTTGCACTCAAGGCTGTATGCTTGACTTACGTAGCAGACCACATTGCACGATCTTTGTCCTTGGCATGCGGGGATTTCAGAATTCTCTCGTCTTTGTCAAGAGTTCTACTTATGCGTGGCAATTCAAAAATTGAGACGCATCACTCTTTCAGCAGACTTAGACATGAGGCTGACAATGAAATGAAGGCAATTCTATGGAGCGAGCCTTCCCCTCAGTTTTGCCTGTCCGAAAAAATTATAGATTCTATGAATTTTACCTCTAGCGTCCACATCTTACTTCTGGAAAATTATTTAGGAGGAATGTGGTCAGATTGGATAAGGAATGGCAAGAAATTTGAAGGAAATAAGATCCAATATTTGGAACATCCCTTCCTTCTTGGTGAAATTAAAAGCTTCCTCATGGATCCTTATCTCAATGGACCGGACTATGGGCTCTGTAAATGCAGTTTGACTGTGGGGAAGTTGAACTTTGATTTGGAATATATGTCAATAATGTCTTTTGCTATGCTACTTAGGCAGATACAAGATGCTTGTAATTGGACCGCCAGCAATGGGAGGACTGAGGTTCATTCTCATACTTCTATCATCATTGAGCACCAAACTGAAGTTAGATTGGAAGATCAGTTTGGGTCCTATGCCAGTGGAATGAAGATGGCAATGCAAAAAATGATTCCAAAGAAACACTTACAAATTGGAGTAGCCATCGCTGGTCCTAAGATTCGGATGTCCATGCAAGAACAAAGATTGCAGAGTGACAGGGGACAAGATGTCATCATTACTCAAGGCGGTAAAAGTTGTTACTTTACAGTCGATCTGGAGAATATTGAAGTTGTTGTCTGGCCAACTTCAAAATCCGTTTTAGCAGCATTGACTGGGGGACCAAGATTTGATGAAGCAGCAGCTGAGTACATTTGGTTGACAGAGCCACGGTTGGTAGATATTCCAAAAGCAAAATTCAATGAAACCTATAGCTCCCAAGGCCGGGTTGCACTTGATGCTTATGTCAAATTTAATGGCCTAAATGCTTTCTTAGAGGATTTAGTAGAAAATCAGCGGTCCCAAGTTATTGGACCCATATCAGTAACAATGCAGTCCTCATCCTGCAGGTAGCAATCTCTCTCTCTCTCTCTCTCTCTCTCAATTTAATTAATTTATTTATTATAAATGTTTCTCTTTGTTGACCTTCCATATTAGCAAATTGATGCCATGAATGAATCCCGTTCTTGCCTTCCAAACAAATAAAAAAAGAAAAGTAAAAGGGGATGAATTGTTCTTCAAACCTTCTTGGAATTCCTTTGTATTAGTAGAATTTCCTTAGCATTTCCATGTGCTTTTATTCAAATGTTTTACGAGCTGAAATCATGTTGCCATTTAAGATGTCAGGGAGATTTTCCACCAGTGCAAAATGTTCTCTTTTAGTATCAATTTCCTATCGGCATGAGCAGAAACTTGTTTTACTTTGTGTTGCACGACAATTTCAAATGAACCAATAATTTTACATCAGGTACATCCTCCGTGGGAAAACACTCCAGGGTGTTCCAGCATGCAACTATTCTCGCTTGGTTGGGTGCACATGAAGTTTGCATTATCCACTTCTTTGAAGAATATGCTTATGCATGCACATTTCGATCAACATATGCCAATACATACATGCATTTTTGGTCCATGTATTCACAAATCATGTGTGAAGATTTGTATATCTGCTGAATTTTTGTGTGATGAGGGCTGGTGACAATCTGGAGTCTGGGTACTAGCACTTTTAAAAGAAAGATTAAAGTAGAGCACCACTAAAGGGAACCTCTCGACCCTTTAATTGTATTTCTTTCATTTATCTTCTTTTACATTTAATAAATGATATTTTTCGAAACTGCATTTCTCATTGCAGTTTTGATCAAATATTATGATTTTGTTTCCTCTTTGGGTGAGGAAGACTTTTCCCTTTTCATTAGTGGGGAAGATCCCTTGGGTTCTCATCATCCTCCAAACCATATCCCAATCACTTGGGGTTGGCACATGAATCCTTTTGGCATGTCATATTGGCTGGATTCATGTTGGAAGTTATGGCATAAGTTGGATGCTTGGCTGCCAACTTGATGCAACCCTTCTTTTTCCGGACTGCAGACTGGCAGTGAGAGCATAAAACTACCACAGGCGCAATGTAATGGATTATCACATAGGTTGATTGCAATCAATGAGAAGGACTTTCTATATGTCTGTATGTTGGCTTTGGAAAGAAGCGTTCCATGCCGTCACTGTACAGTTCAAATTGTTAGAGATGCCTGTGGCCTCTACAATGAAAAAAGAAGAAGGAAAAAAGCATTTTGCTTATAGTTCATAAGTACAGGCAGCAGGGTTCTCCTGTGAGGTTTATGCTCTACGCACTTATTGATGCCTGTGATTGTGAAGATTTCACTTTTAGTATGACTTTTGAGGTTAACTTAAATGGTTGCTGGTGCTGCCGATGTGTTCATTGTGGTGGTGCTGGTATATCTTTGAGAAGCTTGGGAAAAAAAAGTTGTTGAGATCTTTACACCGTACATAGTTTTCTATTTCTGGGTATGTCATGCTTTTGGATAGATGTTGATGTTCATTAAAATCACGGCATGATAAAACAATTTCCACTTTCTCCTGCAGGGATTATCATCATTCCTTTACAACAACAGTAAATGCTTTATCAATGAATTTGAGTGGAATAGCTGAAGGGCTGAACATCATATCTTACGTGGATGAATTATGCACTTCTTGTCAGGTGATTGTCCAAGTATAATCTTCCTGAGTATTGGATCCAAAACTGCCATTATTGGGGCTCACTAGTCACTTGACATTCTAGTTTAGGGTTTGTTTGGGCATTCTTTTCTGTAGCGTTTGGATGCTAGCCATCCTGCTTTTATAATATTTGTAGGTTTGTTTCTTTTGTTTTAACATTATTTCATTTTCTCATCTCTTCTATATATAACAGGAGTAGCCAGGGGCAAAATTTTCCTTGTAATTAGTTCTTGGAGGGTACTTTGGATTTTTAAGGTTGTTGAAAGGGATTTGGAACAAAGATAAGGGTATTTAGGTAATTTGGCGGTGTATGCATGTTTAGCAACCAACAATTCATATTTCATTGATGGTATAGATTCTAACTACTCTACCTTGGATAGGGCATGTTGTCATTTTAAAATGTCGGGTAGTCTGCAGGGAGCTTGAATTCCATGTAGCCCGTGCCACACTGAAACGAGGTTTGCTGGAATACATCCCGACATTTTGCTTTAAGATATGTCGTGACTTTCGGTTCTAGGGTCATCTTCCAATGATCCAAACTGTTTATATGATGGGTCTCACCTTAGATGGGGTACATACAAAAAAAAATAAAAAATAAAAATCTTTGATTGTGATATTTTATCCCTATGATCATTTGACTCTTTTCCTTGGAATTTGGATGCTCTGCATAACCTTTAAGTAATCAAAGGGTTGAGATACTTCAATATGGAATCTTCTATTTTTGCTAGCCGGCATATGGTCTCCTTTGGGAAGAAGGGAATAACTGATGTTTTAGGAACCGTGGTGGGCTTGTAGGGATGGTGTTTAATAGGGCAAAATTGAATGTAATGGGTGGGTTTTAGCCTTAAAAGTTCTTGGCAAGAGTTTTTTCTTTCCTTCTTCTTGGTCTGATTTGTAATTCTTTCGGCGTTGGTCTTCATTAATAAAATCTTCATCTTTCAAAAAAAGAAGAAGAAGAAGAAGAAGAAGAAGAAGAAGAAGAAGAAAAGAAAAAAGAAAAGAAAAAATAAACTTCATGTGGTCAAAACCTACCTACAACTAGGACCATCATATAAACGGTCTTGGTCATTAAAATGGACCCAGATCCAATGGCCGATGTTCCGACATATCCTATGAGGTGACATACTCTACTAGAGTACCAAATAATTCCCCTTTTACCCCCCACCCCCCTCCACATCTAGCAAACTGCTTCCTCTCTCCATGTGCAACACTCTCCACATCTAGCAAACCGCTTCCTCTCTCCATGTGTGTTGCACATGCCATACCCATTAGTTGAAAAAGAACAATTTCCTAATTTTACATTTTTTTTTTTTTTTAACATCATTCCTATTTTACATTGTTATTCATTAGACTTTCATAATAAGAAAGTTCACCATGCATATTGTTTTTTCAAGGGACCACACAACAATGTTATTGTTGAAATTTCTTTGTGATAACTAACCTGTCCTATTAAAGAAAGAAACCCAGAATTAACAAGTCCATACTAACCTAAGCCAGTGGAAATAGCTCTCCAAGATGCATCAGGGATCTTGAATCTCATTCCTTGTCCGGTGAGACTTATATCCTCATTTCTCTCTCTATGGAGATGGCGAAACATGTCCAAGGAGCTAGTAATAGTCTGAATCTCCTTAAATGGGTTAGCAAGTCTACAAGGGGCTGCCCTAGCTACTTACGTGGTGGGTCATGTTGAGCAAATTACCTTCTACAATCAAAGGAGTAGATAAAGCTCTTTGCAAGATTCTAAGTCCTCCAGCATAATCCCTTCAAGAGAGTGAAAAAATCCCTCTCACATTGCAACAATCTCTGTGAAAAGTGTTCTCTTTCTCATTCCAAAAATGGCACAAATATGTGAAGGGGCCACTATATCTACATATTGAGGATGCTGCCCTTCTTCAAACAAAAGAAATCCAATCATAGGAAATCATTAAGGCCTCGTTTGGCACCGTGGATTCAGAATACCTGGATTGGAAATCCCCTGGATTTGGAATTCTCTGGTTGTGTTGGCACTTTGGATTCAGAATCTCCTGTAATTCAAAAATAGCTATGCACTTAAATTATGTACTATATTTATTGGAGTTATAAATTTAATTATTAAATTGACTCTAATCCCCTAATTAGTGTAAATATGGGATGTTTGACACAATGATTGTAATAGGCCCATTGAAATATTTACTTTGGCTAAAAATGATGAAATTCCAGCCTCAGACGGGCCACAAACATAGGATCACAACTGAGCGACTAACCAATGTTGTTTAACTGTTGATTTACATGGCCAATGTTTGGATTGCTCAGATAATTCTATTTATGTAATTTTAGTGATGCACTTGATAATCTGATTGTTTTGGGATATCATCAATGGGCCCTGTGCACAATAGATATGTAGCCTAGTGGACATGCATGTCACACATGCGACTCTCCTGCCTTTCAAAATGAGCACAAACAAACAAAGGAAAAAAGAAAAAAAAAAGAGGATTGGTAATCCAAGCAAAGGGAGGGATTGCAAAACTCACCGAAGGTGAGGATTTGAAATCCCTTGGATTTGGAATATCCTCTAATCCACCTTGCCAAATGATCAATAGATTCGAAATACCCTCAAATCCCCCCAAATCCGTGCTGCCAAATGGCCCCTAACTTTAGTGCCTTGTAACTTTGGATTGCTAGAGCCCAATGCATGATAAACTTCTAATTCTTCCACCACGCGTCAAAGCTGTTGTTGCAGATCTTGTATTTTTGTTTTTTTTGGTTGTCGTTTAGCATGTGGCTAGAAGGTCCTTTTCCCAATATATAGAATTAGGGATGTCAGTGGGCCCAGGGCCTGTCCAAACCTAGCTTGCAAAAACAGAATCTAGGCCCAGGTCTGGCCCGGGCCAAAATAGACAGGCCCGAGTCTGTCCTATGCTAGAAAGGGGAGGTCCAACCTTGAGCCTAGTTAGGGCCCAACTGAAAATTCTTCTGAAGAAATTTCTGGCGCTTCAATCAATGGCCTGAAAATGGGTGTTTAGGAAGATTGTAACCCTTTGAGTAGTAGCAATTTTAACCTTTTGTTGGCTATTCAGATCAGTGAGCGTGGATAGAAGTATATGGCGTGGGTTTGTAGATTGTACAAGAGGTAGGACATGCGCTCATAGACTATGCAGGTTTGTTGGGGGCTTACAAGGTAGTAGAGGGTTAGCTATAGGATTTTCATTTCATTTATTACATTACAAATCTACCTCTGATTTTTATTAGATTAACTATGTTATGGGTGGGGCTGGACTCAGGTTGGGCCTATGGGCTTTAAAAGACAGCCTTGGCTGGGCCCTATTTATAAACAGGCTGGATTTCAGGCCTGGCCCTTGGGCCTGATTGCTAAACTCAAGTGCAGTCCATAATGGGTCAGGCCCGTGAGCGCATTGCCCCAGCTAGGCCCATTGACAGCTCTATGTAGAGAGTCATTCTTCTGTTCCGTTCAAAGAATGTTTTGGTTCAGGGCTGCTGAGGAATAACTAAAATCTGTAAACATGACATGAGATCCATATGTTTACCATCAAAGTTGTGATGCTATGCTCTATACCCTTGACTTCATAGATCTTGATCATTAAACTCATGGTGTTTGTCCACATTAAACCCATCTCTAAAATTGAATGATGAGTGAGTTTCTAACCGTTCTGGAGTCATGTAGTAACCATTCCCCAGTAGTTAAGTTTTGGCTTCTGATGAGACTGACCTTAAGGATACAACTTCGTTGCCATTTTTTTATTTTTTATTTTTTTATTTTTATTATGATTATATATATTTTTTAAAGGTAACGAAAATATATTAAAGATATAAGGAACTTACAAAGTAGGACTGCAGAACCGGACAACTTATAGACCTAAGAAAGTAAGATTATAATCTTTTAGGCCCAATACATTAACCACCCATTCGAAAATCAACTTTTTAGCAAAGGATCCCACTTAAGTAGCCGAGGACTGGGAGTTGTTGAAACATCTTTCATTCCTTTCCTTCCAAACCGCCCACCAAATGGCAAGAATAGCCATTCTCCAAATACGGGTTTTAACTTTACCCAATTTAAACCCATGCCAAGCTGCTAACATTGCCGAAGCAGAATTTGGAAAGCAACCGACGATATTGAATCTGGACAAAAAATCCCACCAAATCTGATTAATAAAGAGGCAATTGACCAACAGGTGATCTATAGACTCCTGACTTCTCATGCAGCAGAGACATATGTTAACAAGCTGCATCCCTCTCTTTCTGAGATTGTCGATCGTAAGGATCTGGTTCATCGCTGCCAACCATCCAAAACAGATGTATTTTGGTGGGGGGGGGGGGGGGGGGGGGGGGCGCAAATTTCCAAACAAAAGGAATAGCCTGCAACGACGAGGGAGGAATGGGGGCAAGAATAGAGTGTAACGATTTGGTCGAAAAGGTGCTGGACTTATCTCTTTTCCAAATCAGATTATCTGGGGAAGACTGAGCCAGGTTTACATTAGATAAGCAATGAAGTAGATCTGCATACTCCTCAACCTTCCGATCGTGAAGATTCCTGACACAATTAATTTCCCAAACCCCACCGACTGTAGCATGGGAGTAGTAGCTAGCTATCATACTATCTTTATCAGCTGCGATACGATAAATATTAGGAAATCTACCTCTCAGGGTGTAATCTCCCTCCCAACGATCTTCCCAGAATCTAACCTTCGTCCCATTTCCAGGATCAAAGCCTATATTGTCAATCACATGCGTTTTAAATCGGAGAATGCCTCTCCAAACATAAGAGGCCTTATATGAGGAATTGTCCTTAGTCCACCAGCCACCAGGAGACGAACCATATTTGCCTTTGACGATGATGTTCCACAGCGCCTCTGATTCCTTACCCAGCTGCCAGAACCACTTACCCAAAAGAGCTGAATTCATAATCTTTAGGCTTTTTATAGTAGCACCCCCATTCCGATAGTGACTACATACCTCCTTCCAATCCATAAGATGAAGTTTCTTATGATTCTCCTTGCCACACCAAAGGAAGTTTCGTTTGAGATTATCAATACACATCAAGACTGAGGCCGGGCATCTGTATAGGGACATGAAGTAAACGGGAAGGTTAGACAGTGCAGCTTTTATGAGGGTGATCCTGCCCCCAATCGATAGGTAACGGCATTTCCATGTTGCAAGTTTCTTTTGAATTTTATCCACAATTTTTTCCCACATCGCGATCGGAGGAGGCCCTATTGCAAGAGGGAGGCCGACGAAAGACGTAGGAAAAGAAGCCGCGGAGCAGCCAAGGATATCAACGTAGGCAGAGAGATCCTGGTCCGACACGTTCACCCCATATACTTTAGATTTGGCCATGTTGATTTTCAAACCCGACACTGCCTCAAAACATTTTAATGTCGTATGCAGGTCAGTGATAGCCTCAGAGTCAGCTTCAGCCATGATGAGAGTATCATCAGCAAATTGAATGTGGGAAATAGGACCGTCCACACCAGATATCGATATGCCTTTGAAAATACCTACAGTCTACCCCCTGAGAATCATCTGCAACAAGGCTTCTCCAATCAGGAGGAACAGGAGAGGGGACAGGGGATCACCTTGGCGTAATCCTCTCGAACCAGGAAAGAAACCTTTGGGAGCACCATTTAGGAGGATAGAGAAATGAGCCGATCCCACACACGACTTGATCCATCTTCTCCATTTGTCTCCAAAACCCATGCGAAGCAACATATACTGTAGAAATTCCCATTCAACGTGGTTGTAAGCCTTTTCAATATCCACCTTGCAGAAGATAGATTTCCTTTCAGACCTGTGACAAGAGTGAAGGCATTCATTGGCTACCAGCGCACCGTCGATTATCTGCCAACCCTTAATGAATGCATTCTGATTTTTTTCATAAACCTCCCCATGACTGACGATAGTCTGGTAGACAAGATTTTAGCCAGAATCTTATAAGGGCCTCCAATGAGACTAATAGGCCTGAAGTTTGACAGAGATGAAGCACCAGCAACTTGGGGAATCAACGTAATGAAGGAGGCTCCGAGACTTTTGGAAAGCTTCCCCCTTGCATGAAACTCAAGCAGGAAGTCCATGATGTCCGATCTAATCGTGTCCCAGAGAACTTTGTTGCCAATTTGCCCAGTGCTTTCAAATTGTCACTGCAGCTCATGGAGCTCGTAGGGATGTTATTGTCATATTCTTCTGATCTCAAATTACCGATGGAAGTTGAAGTGTTGTGCGCCATAGGCTCCCAGTGCTAATGTTTTGGTGATTGTTAATTGGTTTCAATGGCTAATTTCCTATAAAGAAAATGAAGGCAATCCAGTATTTTGGGGTGAGAGAGAAGCTATAACTGTTTGTTATTTATAACTTCACTTACTAAGTGGAAGTTTTTGTTTGTTACTTGCTTTTTTTTTTCCCTGCCAGATCTTCTTGAATGTTTAATAATACCTTTTTCAAAAAAAAATTAAAAAAAATGAATCGGCCCCTTCTGATCTGCGAACATTAAAGGTGATGTGTGACTTTTTGAATTTCTAACAGATGTTAAATTTATGATGATGTTTTTAAAATTTTAATGCACCCCATTCCTCAGTACTGACAGCCCATTAACTTTTTTATTTTTCTCCATTGATGTGATTGAATTTTTGAAATTTGTAATGCAACTGTTATCCTGTAAACAATGTTAGTAGCATTTAAGTCAACTAGTCTAGAACGTTGATGTTTTTGTACAGCCATCTTTTTTCTCTGTTTTTGTGGTGGCATTCTCACCAATTCAGTTTGAATTACAAAATTTATAGACGCTGCTTTAGATTCTGTTGACATTTCTGTGGGATTAAATGTCATTATGAAGTCTTTTATGCCTGTTTTGGACATATTCACTTCATGCTATGGAATCCGGGCCTACTTGTTACCATTGCTTTATTTTGATATCGCATATATTTGTCACAGTGGCATGTTGATTCTTCTCTTCATGTTTGTTACTTGAGATCCTCGAATATCTTTATCAGATTGCTAGATGTAAGTGATTGAACCTTTAGCAAATGATCAGATGCTTTTAGCTCTGTTTCTTGATACAGTTTATGATGGCTGGAAATGTCTCTCTCTCTCTCTCTCTCTTCTTCTTCTTCTTCTTCTTCAGGTGCTTGAAAGTGTACTCTCTGCAGTGTCACATGCTTCTCTCAGTCTCAACTCTACTGATGATGCGTGTCTTCAAGAACTTCACAGAAAAAATATGGCATCAGCTAAAAGGGACACCAATAGGAATTTGCCGGCATATGAAGAAAAATGTAAATCTTTGATGCTTAAGGGCACAAAATTTATAATGGATGTTACTCTGGAGTTAAAGATACTGGATATCATTATGGATAGTTCTAGAGAAAACCACATCAGTGAGAATCATCGGAAAGCTAATGCTGCTTCTAGTAGTGCTGCACACCATGGGATTAATCCCACAAAATATGAGAAAAGCATGCCTGGTATGCCCCCTGTACCGGAATTTGGCATTGGGATGTCTGTCCAGAGCTCATGTATGCAGATTTCATCTGAAGAAGGGCTTCTGAAGGTGCTTTTTGATATATCTGGAATTCGATCTGTTATTTTCAGAGGTCGAAGTCAGGCAGGAAAATGTACTAATGAGTCGGAAGTAAGAAAGTTGCTTCATCAGTCTGTTAATTGCTTATACGAATTTTATCTTTCTAGTTGTACATTTAGTATATGTGCTGGTCCATGTGGAGGTGCTTTCTCTTCTGAAGGAATCAAGAATACAGTTGATGGCTCTGCTCCTTGTAGCTCACAACCTTCATATGCAGTGGAGGCCATGGAGGGTCCTGATTTGACGATTTTGGGTGAAGAATCAGACATCCAATCATGTGTTCCTAATCAAGAATTGGGACATGATCATTTGCTTACTACAGGTCTACTACAGCCAACTTCAACTAGTTGGTTGCTCATAAGCATTGGACTTGATGAGATTTTTATGGTAGAACCCTCTATCAAGGATGTAATAATTGGAGCACATCAACCCAATAAGCTTCAGCTTTCACTGTCTATTGGTGGAGAATTTCACATGATCTCTTGTGAAATCCAGGTATTAATAATGCTTTAGAAATTAATGTATCATTTCGGAACATTCTTGTTGCTGTATTGTTCTTTCTTTTTCAGACATTTTACTCAGATTTCCTTTTGACCATTAACTAATCACACTTTCATGATTCCTACATCTTCTGTCACATGAGCTGGTTGTTTCATTCTGTTGTAACCATTTTACATCACTTCATGATCTCCCTCTTCTAAGCATTTGTTTTTTACACTTTAAGTCTTTACAATGCTACTAGTGCATTAGAAGACATGCATTTGTTGGAATCACATAAACTGGTGTCACTGGCTCTGTAGCTCTTTCTTTGAATACTTAGGTCTTAAATCTTAATGAGAACTAACCGTGGTGCTATTGCACAGGGTGGTCTTTTTTTCCTTGAAACGACAGCATTGGCCACGTTTATCCACTGTTTTAGAGCACATCTTCTTTGGATTACAGACCTCTCCCACATTTCATGTGGAAGAGAATCTGAAACAGTTGAAACTCTTATGGTTCATGGTGAGAGTTTGGTTAGAGCAAGTGATCATCTTAGCAAAGACTGTGTCAATGATGCAGGATCCTCAGTTTTAGCCTCCAAAACATGCAATATATCTGATGAAAGCAAATGGAAATTTCCCGAGAATATTATGATAAGACTCTCTAGGCTTTCCCTTGTACTTGCTACTGCAGATGGATCTGGTACATACCTCTCGCTCACTAAACTCTGAAAAATTCTTCTAGTGCATTTATTTTGTATATTGTTTTCCTGTAGGTGGAACTTGGGAACTTATGTTAGAAGCTGACTTCCATTTAAAATTTGAACTGATGAATTCGAGAGGAAAGTTCTTATTCAATCTGTCCCGTTTGACAATCCTCTCTCAGAACCTACAAAAGAGTTCATCGGAACAAACAGCAATGGACATTCTGGC
This sequence comes from Magnolia sinica, assembly GCF_029962835.1. NCBI lineage: Eukaryota > Viridiplantae > Streptophyta > Magnoliopsida > Magnoliales > Magnoliaceae > Magnolia > Magnolia sinica. Next base: position 3,669,301 of record NC_080583.1, on the reverse strand, counting down.
TCCCCGTTTTCGCTCTTACATATCTAATGATTCATCATCTCGTGCTGGATATGGACAGCCTACTCAACCCTCCCAACTTACAGAAAGCAAACTTCCTGCAGAGGATGATGCATATTCTACAAGGCCTTCAGTTTCCCAGAATGAATTTTTAGAGGGTGGTGTATCTGGATTCAATCTTTTGAGTCATGGAAGTCATATCTTGAAACACATTGTTGCTTCCATTATGGTTGAGAAGGCAATTCCAGGAGGTGATCTGGGTCATGCACGAATGAAGAATGATTGGGTTGGCAGTGGTTCCGTTTCAGGTTTTGATCTGACAATCACACTATCACAGATAGAGGTGAGTGGTTTTTCAGGAACTTTTTTTTTGTTTTGTTTTGTTTTTGTTTTTGTTTTTGTTTCTGCTAGTGTAACAATAATACTATCAGAAATAGAGGCAAGTGGTTTTCCAGGAACACTTTTTTGTTTGTGTGTAACAATCACACCATCAGAAATAGAGGTTAGTGGTAGAACTCTTTTTGTGTGTGTGTGCAGGTGGGGGCAGGGGCGCGCACATGTGCGTGGGGGGTGTGCGTGCACGCGTTTGTGCATGCGTTTGTGTTGGGTGTGAGTGAGTTGTGGGTGTGCGCGTTTTCGTGCACGTGTGTGGTTGTGCGCACGCGCGCCTACGTGTGCATTCTCGCGTGCGTGTGTGGGTGTGCATACTCCTTTCTTTCCCCTTTTATGTGTGTGAATGCGATATGTATAGCATACTTTTTGACCTTTTTCCTTTTTTCCCTTTCATGTATGTGCGCTCGTGTGTGTGCTCTTTTTTTGTGTGTCTGTTAATGTGATACAGATAACATAGTTTCATTGTACTGCTCTTTGGCCTTTTTCCTTAAAAAAATAAAAAACTTTTGTGATAACTAACAATAGTTTATTGGAAGAGAAAGATAAATGAAGATGGAGCAAATGAATTCTGAAAACACTGATTCAACATCATTAGTCCTCCCTTGCAGTTGAGCTATCAGATTCAGGCCAGATGGTCCCTGATTATTTAATGGGGGCTTATCAGGTCAGCAACTTCAGCTTTGCAGTCCTGGAAAAAATTTATGATCCAAGATTTTAAGTGTTAGACTTGGACCAGAAAAATGTATTGTGTTGCTATAGGAAGATAAGTATAGTATGGGCCTCCAGCCCTTGCTTGCTTTCCTGAAAAAGAAAAAATAGTAACCTACCTTGCTTTCCTGAATTCTGATATTACTGGAACACTTCAAAAGATGTTTGTATGCATCGGCAAGATGTTCTTTGTCAATAAAGACGTTGTATGTTGATGTCTTTAAGATGTATATGTTTTCTTACCTCATTTGACTTGAGGCATATCTCATTTTCTTTTATCAGTGCAGATGATCTTGGCTCTTGTTACACCCTTATCTGGGGTTTCCAGCCGGAACACTGGTACTGAGATGAAAATAAAGTTTGGATCCAGAAACCAAGGGCATGAAAGTAGTTCAGAAAATACATTTTTAGATGGTATTACCTTTATGAAATGTATTCATTTCGATCTTGTGTACCTGAGATATACTGAGCTGAAGAAATGTTCATGACTTTGACAGGAGCTGTTGTTGCAATCAAAGATATTCACCAACACATGTATTTTGCGGTTGAGGCTGTAGAAAACAAGTACCGTTTAGTTGGTGTCATCCATTATTCTCTTGCTGGACAAAGAGCCCTTTTTAGAGTATGTGTATCTCTATGCTTTCATTTCATTCAACACATGCTTCAGAGTCAAATATCAGTTTTTTTTTTTTTTTTTTTGAAAGGTAACAGTACCAGGGTTTGAACCTTGGATCACTCACACACACTACACTCTCCAACAGCTCATCCAATGAGTCAAATATCAGTTATTACCAGATTGATAGATAGGAGTTTGATAAAATGTTGTCAACTGCTAGGAGATGTTCATTCATTATATGTATGCAAAATCCAGAATTGGTGGATCACTTATTCAATCATTGCCATTTTGCTTGCGGGTTATGGGGGAGATTTTCTATTTCTTTTCAAGTGTCGTGGGTAATGCCGGGATCTATTGAGATACTTCGTATGTCTGGGCATGGTGGTGGTGTTGGGAAGGAAGGTGGTGTGGCGTCTAGTGTTGTTAGCAGTCCTTTGGGCCATCTGGGGGGAGGAAATAGGAGATGTTTTCAAAATAAATGCGGGACTGTCTCAGAGGTGTATGGGAGGGCTAAGCTAGACGTAATGGGATGGGCTTCTTGTTCTAAGACCTTAGGCATTGGTTCCCTGGCTTCCTTGCGTGGGTTGTAGTTGGTTTCTGTGTTCGGGTTGTCGTTTTTTGACTTTTTGGCGTTTCTTGAATAAAATTCTGTAATTTTCCAAAAAAAGAAAAAAGAAAAAAAAGAAAATGAAAAAAGAAAAAGAAAAAAGAAAAAAAATGAAGATGTTATTCCCAGCAAACATAACACATTTGTGCTTTTCACTTCTAAAAATTGACTACCTTACTCGTGGGTTGGTTCCTAGTCCCAAGTTCCATATAGTGGGAATAACTTCTCATATTCTCGGTTATGGAAACAGACTTCTCTGGTAGCAGCTAACAAGTGAAAGAAGTTTTGGTCGGAAGGATTGATTTTGATAACATTTATTTCAAAAGCTTGCAGGAAATTTCTTCTCTGTGCTTTTTTTTTTTTTTTTTTGGTTAGCTTGTTAGTACACCCACTGTCAGTTCACACTTCAGTGTTAGCCACCCCCACTAGGGATTCTTCTTTGTGCTTAATTTGCAAAGAATTGGATTTTTTCTGCATCAGTTTTTTTTTTTTTTTTTTTTGGTGACTAGTTGGTCAGGCAGGAATTTCTTTTCAGTTATTAGTTTTATAGGCACATATCTGAAAGTCATCATTTTCTCAATTCATTTGACAGAGACATAATTCACCCATAATGGTTTAGGCTTTCTCTTTTGCAGCATTTGGCTTTCATATGATCCATAAGTGCCTCCTGTCAAGTTCGTGAACTGAAATGTGCTCCTCTGTTGGGTGCAAGTTAGAGGCCAATGAATTCCTTTGTATACGCATTTTATATATAGCTGTTTCCAACTAACTCGTGCCAGATAAATTCCATTTGACTGAAGAATTATATATGCTCGGCCTGACAATATGCAGTGTTTTTGGGCCTTGACTGAGGAATTACATATTGCTTCAGTGGTCCCAACTGTTTGATCTGGTAGCATCCACTGTGAACAGATGAATTGGAAGGTCCTAATCCTTCGATGAGTGGGCTGCAAATAGATGGTTAAGGGCAAAAAAAATAATCAGTGGTTCACATGCAATGGAAAAATGACTTTAGATTGGAAGGTTATGATCTTCAACCTAGGAGACATTTGGGGAATTGTCCATGCAAGGTGTGCCATCAATCTACGGATTGGATCACCAAAAAATAGGCCACAATTTCTACGTATTCAATGCCTGAGGACACTGCTTATCCTTGGTGCGAGGATCATATAGTTCATCTTGGCCTTGTCACATGTGCTGTACCCTTGTTCCTCAGTACTTGCTAGTTCAGGCTATTGTCTATTGCTATCCTTCAAATAGGCTTTTGTAGTGCTGAACATTGAAAGCTGTAGTTGGTGGCTTCTTTCATGTGAATTATGGAGAAATGTACCATGCATGCTCTACCAAGTAGCATTGTGCCTTCCAGTCCATAGACTGGGTAAAGAGGTTGATGCCAGGTGGGCAGCCAGACTTCTGCCAAGCAAATCATGGAAGCCGACCCCAAATAACTGGGAGAAGGCTATTCACATGTACCAGAGTAGAAATGTACTGTGCTATTTTCTTTTCCTGTCTAATTTTACCATTTATTTGTTTGCACTTTTTTTTTTCCTGCAAGTCTTCATGGCTGCAACTCCAATATTTTTCTGAACTACCCTTGTGTTTAGGTGAGGTACCACAATCAATGGAGATGGAATTCATCTGTTTCATGGTTTTCCTTGATTTCATTGCATGCAAAGAATGATGCAGGCGAGCCACTACGTTTAAACTTCCGTCCAGGATCAGGTTTTGTTGATATCTCTAGCACTGATGACAGGGGGTGGGCTCTTTGGAGAACATTATCTTATAAGCCTGAAAGTTATGAGGGTGATAATGACCTGGAATCTTACAATCAATTGGCTAGAAAAGCCTTTTACCTTGTGAACCAGAAGAGCGATTGTGGTGTGGCCTTTGTTGATGGGCTTCCAGAGTTTGTTAAGAAGCCAGGACATCCATTTAAGGTGAAACTGTTCTCTGGTTCTTCTCCTATGCAGGAAGTCAGGCGGTTGGATGTTCCTCACACCGACACTGATGAAACTTGTGGAACAAATGCAGGAGATGACTTATCTAATGTGGATAATAAGTTTAACAATTTTCCAAATGTAAATATTACCATTGATAAAGTTAGTTTAACCATCCTACATGAAGTTTCAGAATTGAATGACAAATTTCCTCTTCTCCGCGGTTGCATGGACAATTTTCAATTCAGTCTACAGCTTTTATCTTCCAAAACAAGGCTTACAACCACATTCACTGCTGCGATTTATTACCTTGATGCAAGGAGAGATCTTTGGTTAGTTTTCCAACATAAAAAATCATGACCCGCTTTCCATGATTTAATTATTTTGCTCTCTGATTCTAGCAGAGGTACAAAGCTGGTCTTCCTGATATTTGGATTTCTTTTTTCTCTTTCTTTCACACTGCAGGAAGGAAATCATTTCCCCTGTTGAAGTGTGTATGTTTTACCGCTCAAGATCTGACTCTCATGGCTTGGAAACAGTCCGGCAAGGAGTGCCCGTGAATTTCTATTTTGGGATGAATCAGGTTGGGAGCTCAATACATTGAAATTGTTTTACTGTCCTTTTCTGTGTTTATTCATTTTCTCAAACAAGGTTGCTTACATGGAATTCTCAGAGTCCATTTTTTGTCATATTGGCAGGTGGATATGTCCCTAACCGAGCTTTCATTGGATGTAGTTCTCTTTTCAGCTGGAAGAATGAATTTGGCTGGTCCTTATGCAGTTAGAAGTTCGATGATTTTCCCCGATTGCTGCAAGGTTTGTTGTCCTCCTATGCTGGTGGCTCATGTCAAGCAAATATATATAATTTGCACATGTATTGATGAATGTTTTTGTCTCAGTAAGCAATATCCTAATTACTTGAGGAATATATTTTGTGTTGCTAACATTTTGTGCAATAGAAGGCTATCCTGGACTAGAGCACCAGCTCGATGTTGCTGTGTTCAGTTTATATTCTCTTGATAAATTATTACGCAAGGAGTAAATTCAGTGAGTCACCAAACATCTATGGACCTTGAATACATGGCTGTAGGACTGTAGCTTATATACTTCCATATTGAGCTAGCTCTACTGAAATGCTTTTCTAAAATCTAATGAGAAGTTGGATGGATGACTTCATTTATATCTGCCACAATGACCTTGTAGCACCTAATTTCTTTGTGAAGCTTGTTGATTTATGGGATTATGAAACCAAGCCTCTGTACATTTTAACGGTTTGTTTTAAGGAGCAGAGAAGCCCAATCTATCAAATCAATGAGCCTGAGGATGTTACCTGGTGGTTTGACTGGCCTACATGGATGACAACAAATTTAACTCTAGGAAAATGCCTTTTCAGAGCTTTTCTATTTTCATAAAGTTGCAGTTTGGTAGTAGCCTTTCAGTTCATGATGGTGCTCGGGCAGTTATTTCTGTGTTCTAAAACCCAGACTGGACCTTGATCCGTTTTCATGATTGTTTTGGTCCAATTCCTGTTCTAAATGGTTAGATCCCCTCTGGTCCATTTTGGCCTGGAAATTTGCTTAATCTCTAAAGTTAAGGAGATAGAATAAATTAACAAGTAAGCTGCTGTTAGTGAGCAGTAAGTATTTGATTTTCTAGTAGAGATGGGTTAAGTATTTACAGGTGTAGTTGCATTTTTTGGACAAAACAGTCATCCCCTTAATTAGGCCAAGGCTTATAGTGATTCAGCCATTTTGGTGGCTGGTTGTTGTTCAAATTGGTTTGGTCTGGATTTAAGCCACTGGTATTTCTTGCCACATGACCCTTGGTATCTTAGCTGGTCATGATATGAGGTTTTTATCCTTTTTTTTTAAAATTTTTTTTTAATTTTTTATGGATACCCGGCTTTTATTGAAGACCCGAATAGCTGGGACGAGGCTTTGATGCTGATGACGATGAACTTGGCTTTTATTGAAAAGAAGAAGAAAAATTACAACATTGGATAGCTAGTCTAAAATCTCAAAGAAGCCCCTTGACTCTTCTTGCCAATGCATTGGCTTTGGCATTTCCCTGCTTGGTACAGGGGAAAAGGAAATAGGAATGGATCTACATGTGATACTGAATTTGTAAAATCTATTTGGAATGTTGGATGACCTCCCCCAGCTTATAGCAGTAGCTGAGTTGCCTTCTATCATCACATGGTAATCGAGTGACTGCTTGATTTCAACCATCTGAGTCGCCAATGCTTGGATCTCCTTTTTTTTTTTTTTTTTTTTTTTTTTTTTTTTGAGGAATTGATTAGATTTTATCCCTCAAGAAAAGAAAATAAGAAGAAGTCAAGCCTCCAATTGTCTCCTTGTCTCCTCTGTCACCACACATCAAACCTCCAATTCCTACCAGTTCTAGGTTCCTGCCTGAGCACCATCAAAGCTCAATTTCAACGTTCTAGGCTCAGGAGGCTTCATGCCCTGGCAAACTCTTTGCACACCAGGGCTCGAGAGATTATACTGCTTTTTGCTTGTCCCACCAGACCCTTGATGCTGCTTGCTTTATTCTTAAAAGTCCTGTTATTTCACTATGTGCAGAATCCGTGGATCGACCAAAGCACTGTCAAAAGACAGATCCCAGAGAATGCTTCCCTTTTGTTGCCTTGCCCATATGTGCAGCTTCCATTAACTTTGCCAAAGAAATTGGCATGGCCCAGTTAATCTTGAGGAGTCATAGGCTATTCCAAACTCCTTTCACAAAGGGATAGTGTAAAACAAAGTACTGTATCTGCATCTTTGAGGCACATAATACAACCTTTGCAATAATTCTTTGTCTATTCTGCTAACGGTCCACCGTTTAAGACTTTATCCAAGCCGGCTACCCAACAGAATGCCTTTACCCTTGTGGCCGCGGCTAGTCTAGATCCTAGCGGTAGAATTGACCTGTCTTTGGTATCCTACATCAAGAAAATGTTCTACATTTTTTTCCATCTGCATTTTCTGTTATCTGGTGTGCCTATGGTGATGAATATGCTTTTCAATCAGCCCAGCATAGCTGCCAACGAATCCGTTTCCTCACCTCTTAGGTTCCTACAGAAATGGGGATACCACACTGTCTGGTTTCCGTGAATAGTGAAGCACTAATTTACCATCTCCTCCTTATTAGTCATGACTGTGTAAAGTCTCCCAAAAGCTTGGTGCAGGTGCAGAAGCTTCTCTTTGCACAAGTATCATACCAAAAGTGAAATTTTGGAACATTGCACAACCATAATCTCATTCATTGCTCAGAGATGGGCTTGACTTTCTGGACCAGTCCTGAACCTGTGTAGCTATTCAAAGACAAGGATATCTATTGATGAGGACATCGTGCGCACGCCGCCTACACGCGCATGTACGCCACCCCCCACGCACGTACGTACGCAGGAGGGCCCCACCATCGATCTGGTTCGATGACGACGTCCAGGGAGGGCCTCCTAACTAGAAAACGAAGTTTTGGTTCAAAAGGGTGGGCCCGATAGTCAAGAAAAGCCCATCATGGGACCTCATGATCGTGGCCCACTCGTCAGATTGATGTCATATTTTAGGTTTTGCTTATTGTTATTATTTAGAACATCGTAAACGCTTTGGATTTCTTTGTTTGGTTTTTATTTTAGTTTACTTCACCACCAAGCAATAGGTTGCGCACATGGTGCGAGTTTTGGGGTATAGGATTTTCCCTATAAATAGGCACCCCTTGTAGTTCTTTTCATTCATTCAAGTTTAATAAAAATTCTTGCTTTATTTTTCTGCTCTCTTCGTGAGTTGTGGAAGAATTCAAAAGTGGGTGCGAAGCCCTCCATTCTTCTAAGGGCTAACTATCGTGGTGAGAAGCCACATCTATTCCCATCCGCCCCCTACCATCTTCCATCCACATCTCTCATCTTCTATCATCATTATTGCTTTGAATTTCTCAGCTTTTGCAGCTATTCATTCCCTTACAGCCAGTTTCCAAAATCTGGACCTGTAGGAGGGCTGAAACTTCGGCGGAGCACCACGCCTCTACCTTACATCGGATCGTCATCAAACTTGGAGGGATTGGAGGTCTCCCCTAGCAGACCAAGGCCTAGGTGTTACTTTGGGGAGACGGGCTTCCATCACATGTGCGGCCAGCCCACCCGCGCACGTAAGTCAACCCTAGGTCATCATTTGCGCGCAGGAGCTTTCTCCGGGTTAGGTTTTCCTATGGTCTTTCTCTTTTCATGCCTATTTCTTAAACCCTAGCCTTAGTTTGCATTAGCCCTAATTTATTTGTCCCTTTTTTCACCCTAAGGTTGAATTGAAAGTGGGGAATCCCTTGGATTAGAGACTGATTTTTATGCATGTGTGGTTGATTTCTATTTCCCTTTGACATCATTTGGTTTATAATTTTTATTGGTCCAGTCCTATCCTGTGTCGGCTTGGACCCGCATAGATTTCCCATTTTAATTGAATGATTTGGATTGTCATGTGGGATGTGGAATTTGTGTAATTGTTTCTGAATTGGTATGATCTAAGCCTGAATTCTTGCATCTCATACTTAAATTTCATGTCCTGCATCAAATTTGGTATCAGAGCCTAGGGTTCTTGTAGGGGAATTCACCACATATTTAGGGTTTAGTTTGTTTGAGTCCTTCATGCATCCAGTCCATCATATATAGTTGCTAGAAAACCATAGTCCCTGATATATATATATATATATATATATATAAATATATATATATATATATATATATATATATATATAAATATATATATAGCTGAATTTTTGTAACGGTGTGTAGTCTCCTTCATATGGTCTCGTAGGGTCATTTAGTTTTTAGATGCATATAGTTGCCGTAGCAGGTCCTTAGGTTGAGCAAGTTAGTGTATGCCCACACGTACGGGTCGTGGTTTCAGTTTGCACCCCACACTAAACATGGAGCTACTGTAAGAAACAATGGCCAAGTTAGCCTAGCAGGTTGAGTCCTTGAATAAGCACTTGGAACAACGCATAGATAAACGTGTTGAAGAAATAGAGGCCTCCTTCAGGGCAAACCCCACCACTGGGGAGGATGCCCAATCTCAGGCAGTTAGTCAGGGGATTAGACCAAGGAATGGAGGCGGCCAAGGAGTTGGTCATGGGCGCGTACCTGTGCACCCACCTCGTGAGGGACATCATGATCAATATGATCCAGATGCACAACTCCTCAAGGGAGTTAGGGTAGATGCCCCTACATTTGATGGCCACTTGGACCCTAAAGCCTTTCTAGATTGGCTGGCAGATATGGACTACTATTTTGAGTGGTATGATATGTCGGATGCTCGACGAGTCCGATTTGCCAAGATGAAGCTTGTGGGTCAAGCAAAGAGGTTTTGGCGATGGTTGAGCGAAAGAAAGAAAGAGCGAGGGAACTCCCAATAGTTCATTGGGTAGAGCTGAAAGAAATGCTTAAAGAAAAGTACCTTCCTTTCTCTTATCGCTTACGATTGATTGAGGAGTGGCAGTCTCTTCGACAGGGTTCCATGAGTGTTGCGGTCTATATCGAGAAGTTTGAAGAATACTTGACCCGCTGTGAGGTTGATGAGGACCCAGTACTTACCCTTGCTCGTTTCAAAACGGGCCTTCGTCCTGACATCAGTAGAGAATTGCTCGCCAAAGAGATAGACACTATTGAACAATTGTACCAAGTAGTGTTAGATGTCGAGCAATACCTTAAAACAATTGTGGGAAGATGGTTTGACTTTCGTGAATCTGGTGCTAAGGACAACCCCTCTGGGGCAGACCTATCATAGGATTCCAAAACAAACCTTCCTCTAATGTTCACCCCAGACCCAAGGATGATAAGGGTAAAGAGATTGTCGGGTCTAGTTCGCGTGGAAGCGGGGCCACTAGGTGTTTTAGGTGTCAGGGGTTTGGTCATTTTGCTCACTAGCGCAGCACGAGAGAGGGCACCAAAGTACTCCTTATTGATGGGCAAGTAGAAGTAGTGCCCCCAGAGAGTGATGGTGAGAGGAGGTATATGAGTTAGTCGAAACCCCTAGTGATGACGAAGAGGGAACGCAACCGATAACTGGCGCCGCAACACGATCTTCTACACTTATGCAAAATGTAGGGAAAAGAGCTGTAAGATGATCATGGATAGTGGTAGCTGTGCCAACGTGGCATCGACTAGCACTGTAAGACGTTTGGGTTTGAAGCTGGAAGCCCATCCTCAACTCTACAGAGTCTCTTAGGTTGATGAAACATCCATTCCAGTCTCGCACCGTTGTCTTGTCCCTATTCAGTTTGGATCATATAAAGACACAATCTGGTGTGATGTTGTTCCTATGGATATTGATGTAGAGCGGGTCGCGGACAGTTTCATGGCCAAGATGGATTAAAAAAGGCCCGGTCGACGACAGAAGTGATCCGGACCATCGGACCTTAGATTGGGCATATCTCGCAATCCGGAATGAGTTATCTGATGAAAAATATATGATTTTGGGGTAGAACGAGCTACTTTAGCCAACCAACCCCGCTACGCCGGGTTGCGCAGCCCGGAATTGCGAAAAACCCCTTGATCGACGGTCGTTTCCCTGTTTTAATTTCGTTTTTACTATAAATAGTAAGTTTTAGTTTGATTATAACTCTTCATCCGTCGGGCTTTAGGAGTTGCGCCCAACGTGAAAAGAGCTTAGAATAATTAGGAGAACGGTTTGGTGAAGCCAAATAGGACACTTACTATTTTTGGCCGAAAACCTTACGCACTAGTAGACATCACGACCGTCTATAAATAGTAAGTTTACTATTTATAGTAAGTCGCGAATTTTAGGAGTTTGAGTTGTAGTTTGATTATGATTTCTTTCCCATTGCTTGATATCCTTATTTAAAGGGTTGTGAACTCATTTTTAATTATTCATTAATCAATTTTGAATTTATTAGAATTTATTTCTATTTTTTGCTTTCTTTCCTCGTGGATTCGAGAAGTCTCTGTGAGGAGTCCAGAGAAGTTCCGTGGATTCGGAATAGTTATCCTCTTGAGGAAGACGGTGCTCGACCTCACGTCCTCCCCTGCGTCAGTTTGGTATCAGAGCGAGGTTTCTCCTCAGATTGATGGCTTCTAACGATGGGTCGGGCAACAATCCCATGGGCGGTGATCCAGGGAATTTACCTTTAACGGCGGCAGCTTTCGAAGTAACGCAACGAGAGAATTAACAAGCCATGCAAGGGCTGCAGGCTTCCATCGACCGCATAGTGGATCTCTTGGCGGAAAACCTAAGGCAACTCCGTGTTCCTGATGGCAATCCTCCACCCCTAATTAATTGCCCTAATCGCAGGATAGTACCGGCAGTGCATCCAAGGGTCATTCTTGAGGAAGGGGGCTCCAGTGAGGAGGAAATCGACGACATAATCTTCCAACACCCCAGACATGGCGGCGATCGAGTAGATCGAACGGATCGAGAATTCAAGATGAGGGTTGATATTCCTAGCTTCAATGGCCAACTACACATTGAGGATTTCCTCGATTGACTTTCTGAAGTTGAGCGATTTTTCGACTATATGGACATCCCTGAAGTAAAGAAGGTCAAGCTTGTGGCCTACAAGTTGAAAGGAGGAGCTTCAGCTTGGTGGGAACAACTGCAACTCGCGCGAACCCGGCAGATGAAGCAGCTACCACGTGCCCGATTCCTCCCTAGCGATTACGATCAGGTATTATTCCAACAATATCAAAATTGTCGACAGGGTAGTCGGTCGGTGAGAGAATACGCAGAAGAATTTTACTGCCTGGCGGCACGTAACGATTTGTTCAAGACTGAATCGCAGCAAGTCGCCCGATTCAACGGTGGATTGCGTATGACTATCCAGGATCAGGTCCAGATGCAGTCCGTCTGGACGATGAATGATGCGATCAAGTTGGCTACTCGGGCAGAAGCGCAACTTGAACGTCCTAATACACGGACCTATCCTACTGCAAGGATCCCTGTGGCAGGTCTGCCCCAGGGAACTGCACAGCCTAAGGGGAAGGAGTCCGTAGGAGCACACGCTTAACATCCTACGTTTGAGAACCGAGATCAGGGAAGTGGACAAGCTAGACCCCAAAGGGGCGTATCGACTGCTGCTGGTCCAAGTAGAATCCCGAACCCCTATGCTCGGCCAAGGCCCGATAACTGCTATCGTTGTGGCCAACCGGGCCACGTATTAAATACTTGTCCCTAGCGAAAAGTGGCAAACATCGCCATTAATGATGGTAATGTTGATAACGCTTATGAAGATCCAGATATTGAAGAACAGGAGCATACCACCGAGGACGAGGCAGATGATTCAGGCTGGATTCAGCAAGATCACGGCGAGTCGCTCGTTGTGAGGTGACTATTATATGTGCTAAGAAAAGAAGTGCATCCACAGCGGCATAACATCTTCCGCACTAGGTGTACGGTGATTCGAAAGGTTTGTGACGTCATCATTGACAGTGGGAGCAGCGAGAACATCGTCTCCAAAGTCATGGTGGAAAAATTGTAATTGAAAACGATGCGTCATCCCTCTCCATATACAATCGGTTGGATTAAGAAGGTCAGCGAAACAAAGGTAACTGAACGGTGCACCATATCCTTTTCAATTGGCAAACATTATAAGGATGAAGTAGTATGCGATGTGGTTGACATGGAAGCATATCACATACTACTCGGTCAGCCCTGGCAATTTGACCGTGACGCCACTCATAAAGGGCGAGATAATATATATATCTTTGTCAAGGACGGTCGGAAGACCGTATTGGCCCTTATGGATCCAGAGGGACCACCTGAAACTTCTAAAGTGGAGGGCCGTTTTCTCTTAACCATACGGGACTTCGTGGAAGAACCAAAGGAAACAGGACAGACTTATGCATTAATTGTAAAAGGGGAAGAACTCGAGCCTACCAACATCCCTGAAAGACTAAGGCCCCTGCTACATGAATTCAAAGAAATCTGGCCCGATGACCTTCCCGATGGGTTACCCCCCCATGCGGGATATCCAACACCATATCGACTTTGTCCCTGGGTCTAGTTTACCGAATCGTCCCCATTATTGAATGAGTCCGAATGAGTGCGAGATTCTACAGGGACAAGTAGAGGAGTTGATCCGTAAGGGTCTTATTCGAGAGAGCATGAGTCCATGTGCTGTACCAGCTCTATTAACTTCAAAGAAATATGGGAGTTGGCGCATGTGTGTCGATAGCCGAGCCATCAACAAAATCACCATAAAATACAGGTTTCCTATACCACGGTTGGACGATATGCTGGACATGCTAGAGGGTGCAAAAATATTCTCTAAATTGGACCTAAGGAGCGGCTACCATCAGATTCGAATACGGTCGGGTGATGAGTGGAAAACAGCCTTTAAGACCAAGGAAGGATTATACGAATGGATGGTCGTGCCCTTCGGTCTTTCGAATGCGCCTAGCACATTTATGAGATTGATGAACCAAGTTCTGAAACCTTTCATTGGGCGGTTCGTTGTGGTTTACTTCGATGATATTTTGATATACAGTCAAGACGAAACCACCCATATGGAACACCTCAAGAAGGTCCTTCAAGTACTTATTAAAAATAAACTGTACCTCAATTTAAAAAAGTGCAGCTTCATGACTGATAGCCTATTGTTTCTGGGTTTTGTCGTCACATCCACGGGCATGCGGGTGGATGAGGAAAATGTGAAGGCAATCAAAGAATGGCCGGTTCCTACAAATATTCACGAAGTGTGAAGTTTTCATGAACTGACGACATTCTATTGTCGGTTCGTGAAAAATTTCAGTACCATTGTGTCACCAATCACAGATTGCATGAAGAAAGGGCAGTTTCAGTGGACTGACGAAGTCGACAGGAGCTTTGCCGAAATCAAGCGCAGATTATCCACGATCCCGGTTCTTGTACTTCCGAACTTCGACAAATTGTTTGAAGTCGAATGTGATGCCTCATATGTCGGAATTAGGGGAGTTTTGTCTCAAGAAGGTAGGCCGGTAGCCTTCTACAACGAGAAACTTAGCAATGCACGTAAGAAGTGGTCTACATATGAGATCGAGTTATACGCGGTGGTCCAGGCACTGCGGCACTGGTGACATTATTTGATTCAAAGGGAATTCATACTTTACACGGACCATCAAGCTCTCAAATTCATTAATAGTCAAGCTAACATTAACTGTGTGCATGCTAGATGGATCTCGTTTTTGCAGGAATTCACGTTCGTACTAAAACATAAGTCAGGGCAACAGAACAAAGTAGCTGATGCACTGAGTCGCCGTGCAACTTTGTTAGTCACTATGAGCAATGAGGTTGTCGGGTTCAAGCGCCTCAAAGACATATACCGATGACGACGACTTCAAGGACGCATGGGTTAGATGCCAAGGTCACCCCGGCGACTTACATATGCAAGACGGGTTCCTTTTCAAGGGAAATCGACTGTGCATCCCAAACAGTTCGCTAAGGGAACAGATAATCCAAGAGCTACATGGAGGTGGCCTCAGTGGACACCTTGGGCGAGACAAGACGCGAGCTCTTGTGGAAGAACGGTATTACTGGCCGTAATTGGTACGTGATGTGGGAAAGGCAGTCCAACCTTGTTATATTTGTCAGACCTCTAAGGGGCAATCTCATAATACGGGCCTTTACACTCCGTTACCTGTGCTTGACGGCCCTTGGGAGGATTTATCTATGGACTTCGTGCTTGGTCTCCCACGAACACAACGCGGTATGGATTCGGTGTTCGTGGTAGTAGATCGTTTCTCCAAGATGGCGCACTTTATTCCATGCAAGAAAACTCTCGATGCAACACACATGGCGAATCTATTCTTCAGAGAAATTGTGCGGCTACACGGGGTTCCCAAGACTATTACTTCTGACCGTGACATGAAGTTCATAAGCCACTTTTGGCGGACTTTGTGGACTCGATTCGATACACGACTTCAATTCGGCAGTGCTTACCACCTACAGACTGATGGGTAAACCGAAGTTGTGAATCACACGTTGGGAAGCCTCCTTCGTTGTATTTCATGAGAAAAACCGAAGCAGTGAGATTTGGTCTTATCTCAAGTAGAGTTTGCATTCAACAACACGGTGTACCGCTCGACAGAGAAATCACCATTCCAGAGTATCTACGGACGAGTGCCTCACCACACACTTGACTTGGTCCCTCTGCCCAAGCACCCAGGCACGAGTATTGCAGCAAAACATATGGCAGACAAGATCATGGGCATCCATGTGGAAGTACAAACCAAGCTACATGCCTCGAACGAAAAATACAAGCAGCAAGCCGACAAGCATCGGCGACAAAAAGTGTTCGAGGTGGGTGACCAAGTAATGGTCCATCTGCGCAAAGAACGATTTCCGATCGGAACGTACAACAAGTTGAAGAATAAAAAGATTGGACCGGTACCAATCATTCGAAAGATCAATGACGACGCTTATGTTGTTGATCTTCCAGATGACATGACAATCTCACGGACTTTCAACGTCGCGGACCTGACCGAGTATCATGAACTAGCGCAGGATGAGAACTCGAGGACGAGTTCTTTTGAAGTGGAGGGGACTGATGTAGAGCGGGTCTCAGACAGTTTCATGGCCACGATGGATTAGAAAAGGCCCGGTGGACGACAGAAGTGATCCGGACCATCGGACCTTAGATCGGGCGTATCTCGCAATCTGGAATGAGTTATCTGACGTAAAATATATGATTTTGGGGTAGAACGAGCTACTTTAGCCAACCAACCCCTTGATCGACGATCATTTCCCTGTTTTAATTTCGTTTTTACTATAAATAGTAAGTTTTAGTTTGATTATAACTCTTCATCCGTCGGGCTTTAGGAGTTGCGCCCAACGTGAAAAGAGCTTAGAATAATTAGGAGAACGGTTTGGTGAAGCCAAATAGGACACTTTACTATTTTTGGCCGAAAACCTTGCGCACTAGTAGACATCACGACCGTCTATAAATAGTAAGTTTACTATTTATAGTAAGTCGCGGATTCTAGGAGTTTGAGTTGTAGTTTGATTATGATTTCTTTCCCATTGCTTGATACCCTTATTTAAAGGGTTGTGAACTCGTTTTTAATTATTCATTAATCAATTTTGAATTTATTCGAGTTTATTTTTATTTTCTACTTTCTTTCCTCGTGGATTCGAGAAGTCGCTGTGAGGAGTTCAGAGAAGTTCCGTGGATTCAGAATAGTTATCCTCTTGAGGAAGACGGTGCTCGACCTCACGTCTTCCCCTGCGTCAGATATGGGCCATATCATTTTGGGTAGGCCGTGGCTCTATGACAGGGACGTCACCATATTTGGTCGTTCAAATGTGTGTACGTTTTGGTTAAAGGGTAAGAAAGTAAAGCTAAATCCTTTGCCACCCAAGAATACGACTGGAAAAGAGTCCACTACACAGTGGTGCGAGCGGCCCAAAAGAAGTGGAGTCGAAGTCGAAGTCCAAACCGCTCCATATTTTGAATGCCAAAGACTTTGAGTGAGAAACAGAGGCGGACTCGACGATATACGCCCTTGTGGCTAGGGAGAGTGTACCAGAGATTAGAGTAGAGGTACCCACTGAGGCCATTCAGGTAGTACTGAATTTCGTGATGTCTTTCCTGATGATCTACCGAATGAGCTTCTCCCTATGAGGGATATACAACATGCCATTGATTTAATCCCTGGGGCGACTCTACCAAACCTCCCGCATTACAGAATGAACCCAAAGGAGCACGCTGAGTTGAGGAGGCAGATTGATGAACTCCTAGAGAAGGGTTTCATTCAAGAGAGCATGAGTCCGTGTGCCGTGCCTGCCCTTCTTACACTTAAGAAGGATGATACATGGAGGATGTGTGTTGATAGTAGAGTCATCAACAAAATCACAGTCAAGTATTGGTTTCCCATACCGCGTCTTGATGACATGCTAGACATGATGACCAATGCTACTATCTTCTCAAAAATTGACCTCAAAAGTAGGTATCACCAAATCTGTATATGCCCTGGTGATAAGTGGAGGACGGCCTTCAAGACGAAAGATGGCTTATTGATGCAGGACATGAATTTAAATATGATATGCAAGATTGCAGGCTTAGATCACACCAATTCAGAAACAATCACACAAATTCCACATCCCACATGAAAATCCAAACATTCAATTAAAGGGGAATCTATGCGGGTCCAAGCCGACACAGGCTAGGACTGGACCAATAAAATTATAAGCCAAACAATGTCAAAGGGAAATAAAATCAACTACTCATGCATAAAAATCAGTCCCTAATTCAAGGGATTCCCTAATTTCAATTCAAGGAACCCTAAGGTGATAAAAAGGGGCAAATCAATTAGGGATCATGTAATATAGGATTAGGATTCATGAAAAAACGGCTATGAGAGGATAAAAGAGGATAAAAACCTGAGCCAAAAGATGATCCCGCGTGTGGACAACAATAATGGCCCAGACGGACGTGCGTGTGATCCCGGCTGCACGTGTGTGGGGCCCACTATTAAGAAAAAGGCCACCTTGGCCCTGGTCAGCCAGGGATGGACTCCAAAACCTCCAAATTTCAGCTCGATCCGATGTACGGTTTGTGCGTGGTGCTCCGCCGAAGTTTCAGCTCGCCTACGGGCCGAAATCTGGAAACCTGCTTCAATGAAGAAATCTGATGCAACAAAAGGACAAATTCGAAGTACGGATGGTGGGGGAAGATGGAAAAAAAAGATGATGGAAGATGGGGGTGAATTGGGATCGATGTGGCTTCGCACCACGGTAGTTAGCCCTTCGAAAAGGGAGGGTTTCGCACCCACTTTTGAATTCTTCCACAGCTCACGAAGAGAGCAGAAAAATAAAGTAGGAATTTTTTATTAACTTCAATGAATGAAAAGAACTACAAAGGGTGCCTATTTATAGGGAGAACTCTATACCCAAAAACTCACACCATGTGCGACACCTATTACTTGGCGATGAAGTAAACTAAAATAAAAACCAAACAAGAAAATTTAAAGCGTTCACGATGTTCTAAATAATAACAATAAGCAAAACCTAAAATATAAAACCAATTCGACGAGTAGGCCACGATCATGAGATCCCATGGTGGGCTTTTCTTGACTATCGGGCCACTTTTCTGAACCAAAACTTGTCTTCTAGCTAGGAGGCGCTCCCTAGACGTCGTCATCGAGCCATATCAATGGTGGGGTCCTCCTTCTGCGTATGTACGTGCGTAGGGGTGGTGGTGTGCGGGCGTGCGTGTGCACGATGTCCTCATCAACTCTCCCCGGCTGCAAAGATTTCGCCACTGGCGAAATAAAACTCCTGAACCGCTCTAGAATGTCTGGATCAAGTCTCTGAAGCTCTTCCTCAGTGAGCCACGCGCTGTCCGAAGTTGGGCGTGACTTCCATTTAACTAGGTATTTCTGAAACCCACCATCCGACGTGGAAATTATCTCATGGTCCAAGATATCCTCTATTTCCTCTCTGGGTGTGTGAACGCTAGGTATGGGAGGCAGAGGCTGGGATGAAAGGTCGGGAAGAGGCCATGGATCAAAGGGTAAGGTTGGGACATCAGGATGGGTGGGCGAAGGGCTGGACAAAGTATCAGTGGGTCCCTGAAAAGCAACTAGATCCTCCACGTTGAATGTAGAACTAATTCCCATGGAAGGTGGAAGATCTACCTCATACGCATTGAGACCGTTTCGCTTTATAATTTTGAAGGGCCCAGCGCTACGTGCGTGTAACTTACGAACGGCCCCTGAAGGGTACCGCTCGGGCCTGATACAGACCATCACAGAGTCCCCAATATTGAACTCTTTGAAACGTCTATGTAGGTCTGCAGAAAGTTTGTAATGCTCATTACTAGTAGTGATCTTTCGCCTGATTTCTCGATGCAATGAATGTATGTGATGTGCAAAAGACTCTGCAGACTCTGATGGCCTATGAGACAATGACATGGGGATAAGATCAATAGGTTTCCTAGGCTTATAACCAGTAACGACTTCAAAAGGACTTAGACCTGTGGACCTATTGACAGAACTATTGTATGCAAACTCGGCTATGGGTAGTACGGCGTCCCATGTCCTGGTATGCTCCCCCACTAAACATCGAAGCAAACTCCTTAGGCTCCTATTAATCACCTCAGTCTGGCCATCGGTCTGAGGGTGGTAGGCAGAAGAAAATTGGAGCCTAGTATTCATAATGTGCCATAGTATCTTCCAAAAGTAACTCATAAATCTCACGTCACGGTCAGACACTATGGTTTTTGGTAACCCATGCAGTTTGACAACCTCACTAAAGAATAGCTTGGCAATATGAGAGGCGTCGGAGGTCTTAGAACAAGGAATGAAGTGGGCCATTTTAGAGAAACGGTCCACAACAACGAATATGGAGTCGTGCTTTCGAATAGTCTTGGGAAGTCCAAGCATGAAATCCATACTGATGTTCTGCCAAGGGATGAATGGGACTGGCAAAGGTGTATATAATCCTGTATTCTGTTTCCTTTGCTTTGCCAGTTGACAAGTACGACATTGCCATATAATTTTGGCCACGTCCCGCTTGAGGCTTGGCCAATGAAATCTATCCTCCACTAGGGCAATGGTCTTGTCATCACCGAAATGACCTGCAACCCCCCTGAATGTAACTCCCAGACAAGAAAATCGCGAAGGGAGGTGCGTGGTATGCACAAGCGGTCACTCCTAAACAAATATCCGTCCAAAATCAAATACTCACTGTTAGCTCCTGATGGACTCTCTAATAAAGACATACACAACTCCAAAATCTGGACACTCAGAATACTCTTCTTTGATGCGCTCAAGGCCCGTAACTTCAACGTTCATGGAGTTGAGTAATGCGACTCGACGACTCAACGCGTCGACAGGCTTATTTTCTACACCGGCCTTGTGCTTAAGCACAAAAGTGTACTTTTGAAGGAATTGAACCCACTTAGCGTGCCTGGGGCTTAATTTCTTTTGAGAGTTCAAGTATTTTAAGGCCTCGTGATCTGAGAACAAGATGAATTCTTGCGGTTATAGGTAATGTCGCCAATGGCGTAGTGATTGCACTACCGCGTAGAATTCCTTGTCATATGTGGAATATCTTTGCTTTGCCTCATTCAGTTTCTCACTAAAAAAGGCGACAGGGTGCCCTTCCTGGCTAAGTACTCTCCCTATGTCGACTCCTGACGCGTCACATGCGACTTCAAAAGCTTTTGAAAAATCTGGAAGTCGCGTAACTGGAGCTTTGGTCATCTTGACCTTTATCTCCTTGAAGGCCTTCGAGGCGGCCTTTGTCCATTGAAACTCTCCCTTTTTTATGCAGTCCGTGATGGGAGCCACAATGGAACTGAAGCCTCGAATGAACCGCCTATAAAAGGTGGCTAAGCCATGAAAGCTGCGCACCTCATGAATATTGCGAGGTTCAGGCCAATTAACGATGGCCTTGACCTTCTCAGGATCCGCCGATACGCCCTCAGCTGACACAATAAAACCTAAGAAGATCACACTACTAGACAAGAACGTGCACTTCTTTAGGTTGGCGTACAACTTCTCGGCCCTAAGGATCCCACAAACCTGCCTCAAATGGTTGAGGTGTTGCTCCTTAGTCATGCTATAAATCAAGATATCATCAAAGTATACGACCAGGAACTTCCCCATGAAGGGTCTCAACACTTGGGTCATCACACGTATGAAAGTGCTTGGGACATTAGTTAACCCAAAAGGCATAACTAGCCACTCATATAGCCCATCCTTCGTCTTGAAGGCCGTCTTCCACTCATCATCAGGGCGTATACGGATTTGGTGATACCCACTTTTGAGGTCGATTTTTGAGAAGATAGTAGCATTAGTCATCATATCTAGCATGTCATCAAGACGCGGTATGGGAAATCGATACTTGATTGTGATTTTGTTGATAGCCCTACTATCAACACACATCCTCCATGTGCCATCCTTCTTACGTGTAAGAAGGGCCGGCACGGCACACGGACTCATGCTCTCTCGAATGAAACCCTTCTCTAGGAGTTCATCAATCTGCCTCTTCAACTCAGCGTGCTCCTTCGGGTTCATTCTGTAATGTGGGAGGTTTGGTAGAGTTGCCCCAGGGATTAAATCAATGGCATGCTGTATATCCCTCATAGGGGGAAGCTCATTCGGTAAATCATCAGTAAAAACATCACGAAACTCATGTACTACCTGAATGACCTCAGTGGGTAACTCTACGCTAGTATCTGGTATACTCTCCTTAGCTACAAGGGCGTATATCATCGAGTCCGCCTCCGTCTCTCGCTTAAAGTCTTTGGCATTCAAAATATGGAGCGGTTTGGACTTGGACTTTGACTCCTTCACTTCTTTTGGGCCGCTCACACCACTCTGTGTGGTGAACTCTTTTCCAGTTGTATTCTTGGGTGGTAGAGGATTTAGCTTGACCTTCTTGCCCTCAAACCAGAATGTACACACATTTGAACGACCAAATATGGTAACATCCCTGTCATAGAGCCACGGCCTACCCAGAATGACATGGCCCACATCCATAGGAACAACATCACACCAAATTATGTCTTTATAAGATCTGAAGTGAATAGGGACAAGAAAGCGGTGCGAGATTGGAATGGATGTTTCATCAACTCAGGAGAATCTATAGGGCTGAGGATGGGATTCCAACTTTAAGCCCAACGACTCACAGTGCTAGTCGATGCCATGTTGGCATAACTACCACTATCCACGATCATCTTACAGCTCTTTTCCCCACATTTTGCATAAGTGTAGAAGATCGTGTTGCGGCGCCAGTCATCAGTGTTTTTGGCTTGAGCTAGGGCGCAACGCACAATTGCGAGGGTCAAAGACTCTTGTGCTCCCTCTTCCTCATCACTAAGGGTTCCGACTGGCTCATATTCCTCCTCCTCACTATCACTCTCTGGGGGCACTACTTCTACTTGCCCATCAATAAGTACTTTGGTGCCCTCTCTCGTGTCGCACTGGTGAGCAAAGTGATCAAACCCCTGACACCTAAAACACCTAGTGGCCCCACTTCCACGTGAACTAGACCCGACAATCTCTTTACCCTTATCATCCTTAGGTTTGGGCTCAACATTAGGGGAAAGTTTGTTTTGGAATCCCGTGTTAGGTCTAGCCCTAGAGGGGTTGGCCTTAGTACCAGATTCGCGAAAGTCAAACCGCCTTCCCACAGATGCTTTAAGGTATTGCTCGACATCTAACACTAGTTGGTACAACTGTTCGATAGTGTCTATGTCTTTAGCGAGCAATTCTCTCCTAATGTCAGGACGGAGGCCCATTTTAAAACGAGCAAGGGTGAGTACGGGGTCCTCATCGACCTCACAGCGGGTTGAGTACTCTTCGAATTTCTCAATATAATCAGCAACACTCATGGAACCTTGTCGAAGAGACTGCCACTCCTCAATCAACCGTATGCGATAAGAGAAAGGGAGGTACTTCTCTTTCAACGTTTCTTTCATTTCTCCCCAATGGACTATTGGAAGTTCCCTCGCTCTTTCTTTTTTTCGCTCAACCGTCCCCCAAAACCTTTTTGCTTGACCCACAAGCTTCATCTTGGCGAATCGGACTCGTCGAGCATCCGACATATCATACCACTCAAAATAGTGGTCCATATCCGCCAATCAATCTAAAAAAGCTTTAGGGTCCAAGTGGCCATTAAAAGTAGGGGCATCTACCCTAACTCTCTTGAGGAGTTGTGCATCTGGGTCATACTGATCATGATGTCCCTCACGGGGTGGGTGCACAGGTACGCGCCCATGACCAGCTCTTTGGCCGCCTCCATTCCTTGGTCTAACCTCCTGACCAACTGCCTGAGATTGGGCATCCTCCCCAATGGTGGGGTTTGCCCTGAAGGAGGCCTCTATTTCTTCGAGGCGTTTATCTATGTGTTGTTCCAAATGCTTATTCAAGGACTCAACTTGCTGGGCTAACTTGGCCACTGTTTCTTGTAGTTGTTCCATGTTTAGTGTGGGGTGCAAACCGAAGCCGCGACCCGTACGTGTGGGCATACACTGACTTGCTCAACCTAAGGACCTGCTATGACAACTATATACGTCTAAAAACTAAATGACCCTAAGAGACCCTATATGAAGGAGACTACACACTGTTACTAAAATTCAGCTATATATGATGGACTGAATGCATGAAAGACTCAAACAAACTAAACCCTAAATATGTGGTGAATTCACCTATAAGAACCCTAGGCTCTGATACCAAATTTGATGCAGGACATGAATTTAAATATGATATGCAAGATTGCAGGCTTAGATCACACCAATTCAGAAACAATCACACAAATTCCACATCCCACATGAAAATCCAAACATTCAATTAAAGGGGAATCTATGCGGGTCCAAGCCGACACAGGCTAGGACTGGACCAATAAAATTATAAGCCAAACAATGTCAAAGGGAAATAAAATCAACTACTCATGCATAAAAATCAGTCCCTAATCCAAGGGATTCCCTAATTTCAATTCAAGGAACCCTAAGGTGATAAAAATGGGCAAATCAATTAGGGATCATGTAATATAGGATTAGGATTCATGAAAAAACAGCTATGAGAGGATAAAAGAGGATAAAAACCTGAGCCAAAAGATGATCCCGCGTGTGGACAACAACAATGGCCCAGACGGACGTGCGTGTGATCCCGGCTGCACGTGTGTGGGGCCCACTATTAAGAAAAAGGCCACCTTGGCCCTGGTCAGCCAGAGATGGACTCCAAAACCTCCAAATTTCAGCTCGATCCGATGTACGGTTTGTGCGTGGTGCTCCGCCGAAGTTTCAGCTCGCCTGCGGGCCGAAATTTGGAAACCTGTTTCAATGAAGAAATCTGATGCAACAAAAGGACAAATTCGAAGTACGGATGGTGGGGGAAGATGGAAAAAAAAAGATGATGGAAGATGGGGGTGAATTGGGATCGATGTGGCTTCGCACCACGGTAGTTAGCCCTTCGAAAAGGGAGGGCTTCGCACCCACTTTTGAATTCTTCCACAACTCACAAAGAGAGCAGAAAAATAAAGCAGGAATTTTTTATTAACTTCAATGAATGAAAAGAACTACAAAGGGTGCCTATTTATAGGGAGAACTTTATACCCAAAAACTCGCACCATGTGCGACACCTATTACTTGGCGATGAAGTAAACTAAAATAAAAACAAAACAAGGAAATCTAAAGCCTTCACGATGTTCTAAATAATAACAATAAGCAAAACCTAAAATATAAAACCAATCCGACGAGTGGGCCACGATCATGAGATCCCATGGTGGGCTTTTCTCGACTATCGGGCCACTTTTCTGAACCAAAACTTGTCTTCTAGCTAGGAGGCCCTCCCTGGACGTCGTCATCGAGCCAGATCGATGGTGGGGTCCTCCTTCTGCGTACGTACGTGCGTAGGGGTGGTGGTGTGCGGGCGTGCGTGTGCACGATGTCCTCATCACTTATATGAGTGACTAGTTATGCCTTTTGGGTTAACTAATGTCCCAAGCACTTTCATGCGTGTGACCCAAGTGTTGAGACACTTCATGGGAAAGTTCCTGGTTGTATACTTTGATGATATCTTGATTTATAACATAATTAAGGAGCAACACCTCAACCATTTGAGGCAGGTTTGTGAGATCCTTAGGGCCGAGAAGTTGTATGCCAACCAAAAGAAGTGCGCATTCTTTTCCAGTAGTGTGATCTTTTTAGGTTTTATTGTGTCAGCTGAGGGCGTATCAACGGATCCCGAGAAGATCAAGGCCATTGTTAATTGGCCTGAACCCCGCAATATTCATGAGGTGCGCAGCTTTCATGACTTAGCCACCTTTTATAAGCGGTTCATTCGAGGCTTCAGTTCCATTGTGGCTCCCATCACGGACTGCATAAAAAAGGGAGAGTTTCAATGGACAAAGGTCGCCTCGAAGGCCTTCAAGGAGATAAAGGTCAAGATGACCGAAGCTCCAGTCACGCGACTTTCAGATTTTTCAAAAGCTTTTAAAGTCGCATGTGACGCGTCAGGAGTCGGCATAGGAGGAGTACTTAGTCAGGAAGGACACCCTGTCGCCTTTTTTAGTGAGAAATTGAATGAGGGGAAACAAAGATATTCCACCTATGACGATGAATTCTACGCAATAGTGCAATCACTACGCCATTGACGTCATTATCTATTACCGCAAGAATTCGTCTTGTTCTCGGATCACGAGGCCTTGAGATACTTGAACTTTCAGAAGAAATTAAGCCCCAGGCATGCCAAGTGGGTTCAATTCCTTCAAGAGTACACTTTTGTGCTTAAGAACAACGCCGGTGTCGAGAATAAGCCTGCCGACGCATTGAGTCGTCGAGTCGCATTACTCAACTCCATAAGTGTTGAAGTTACAGGCCTTGAGCGCATTAAAGAAGAGTATTCTATATGTCCAGATTTCGGAGTTGTGTACGAGTCGTTGTTAAAGAGTCCGTCAGGAGCTAACAGTGAATATTTGATTTTGGACGGATATTTGTTTAGGAGTGACCGCTTGTTCATACCACGCAACTCCCTCCGCGATTTTCTTATCTGGGAGTTATATTCAGGAAGGGTCGCAGGTCATTTTGGTCGTGACAAGACCATTGCCCTAGTGGATGATAGGTTTTATTGGCCAAGCCTCAAGCGAGACGTGGCCAAAATTATAGGGCAATGCCGTACTTGTCAACTAGCAAAGCAAAGGAAACAGAATACAGGATTATACACACCGTTGTCAGTCCCATTCATCCCTTGGCAGGACATTAGTATGGACTAAGTGCTTGGACTTCCCAAGACTATTTGGAAACATGATTCCATATTTGTTGTCGTGGACCGTTTCTCTAAAATAGCCCACTTCATTCCTTGTTCTAAGACCTGATGCATTTCATGTTACCAAACTGTTCTTTAGTGAGGTCCTCAAACTGCATGGGTTACCAAAAACCAGTGTCTGACCATGACGCGCGCTTTATGAGTTACTTTTGGAAGACACTATGGCACATGATGAATACGAGGCTCCAATTTTCTTCTGCCTACCACCCTCAGACCGATGGCCAGACTGAGGTGATTAATAGGAGCCTAGGGAGTTTATTTCGATGTTTAGTGGGGGAGTATATCAGGACATGGGACACCGTACTACCCATAGCCGAGTTTGCATACAATAGTTCTGTCAATAGGTCCACAGGTCTAAGTCCTTTTGAAGTCGTTACTGGTTACAAGCTTAGGAAGCCTATTGATCTTATCCCCATGTTATTGTCCCATAGGCCATCAGAGTCTACAGAGTCTTTTGCGCATCACATACATTCATTGCATTAAGAAATCAGACGAAAGATCACTACTAGTAATGAACATTATAAATTTTCTGTAGACCAACATAGACGTTTCAAAGAGTTCAATATTGGGGACTTTGTGATGGTCCGCATCAGGCCCGAGTGGTACCCTCCAGGGGCCGTTCGTAAGTTATACACACGTAGCGCTGGGCCCTTCAAAATTATAAAGCGAAACGGTCTCAATGCGTATGAGGTAGATCTTCCACCTTCTATGGGAATTAGTTCCACATTCAATGTGGAGGATCTAGTTGCTTTTCAGGGACCCACTGATACTTTGTCCGGCCCTTCGCCCACCCATCCTGATTTTCCAGATTTACCCATTGATCCATGGCCTCTTTTTGACCTTTCATCCCAGCCTCTGCCTCCCATATCTAGCCTTCACACACCTAGAGAGGAAATAGAGGATATCCTGGGCCATGAGATAGTTTCCACGTCAGATGGCGGGTTTCAGAAATACCTAGTTAAACGGAAGTCATGCCCAGCTTCAAACAGCACATGGCTCACTGAGGAGGAGCTTTAGAGACTTGATCCTGACATCCTGGAGCAGTTTAGGAGTTTTATTTCGCCAGTAGCGAAATCTTAACAGCCGAAGAAAGTTGATGAGGACATCGTGTGCACGCCACCTACACGCGCACGTACGCCACCCCCCAGGTATGTACGTACGCAGAAGGAGGGCCCTACCATTGATCTGGTTCGATGACGACATCCAGGGAGGGCCTCCTAGCTAGAAAACGAAGTTTTGTTTCAAAAGGGTGAGCCCGATAGTCAAGAAAAGCCCATCATGGGACCTCATGATCATGGCCCACTCGTCGGATTGATGTCATATTTTAGGTTTTGCTTATTGTTATTATTTAGAACATCGTAAGCACTTTGGATTTCTTTGTTTGGTTTTTATTTTAGTTTACTTCACCACCAAGCAATAGGTTGCGCACATGGTGCGAGTTTTGGGGTATAGGATTTTTCCTATAAATAGGCACCCCTTGTAGTTCTTTTCATTCATTCAAGTTTAATAAAAATTCTTGCTTTATTTTTCTGCTCTCTTCGTGAGTTGTGGAAGAATTCAAAAGTGGGTGCGAAGCCCTCCCTTCTTCGAAGGGCTAACTACCGTGGTGCGAAGCCACATCTATCCCCATCCGCCTCCTACCATCTTCCATCCATATCTCTCATCTTCTATCATCATTATTGCTTTGAATTTCCCAGCTTTTGCAGCTATTCATCCCCCTACAGCCCGTTTCCAAAATCTGGGCCTGTAGGAGGGCTGAAACTTTGGCGGAGCACTACGCCTCGACCTTACGTCGGATCGTTGTCAAACTTGGAGGGATTGGAGGTCTCCCCTAGCCGACAAAGGCCTAAGTGTCACTTTGGGGAGGCGGGCTTTCATCACATGTGCGGCCAACCCACTCGCGCACGTGCGTTAGCCCCGGGTCACCATTTGCACGTAGGAGCTTTCTCTGGGTCAGATTTTCCTCTGGTTTTTCTCTTTTCATTCATATTTCCTAAACCCTTGCCTTAGTTTGCATTAGCCCTAATTTATTTGCCATTTTTTTCACCCCAGGGTTCCTTGAATTAAAATTGGGGAATCCCTTAGATTAGGGACTGATTTTTATGCATGTGTAGTTGATTTCTATTTCCCTTTGACATCGTTTGGTTTATAATTTTTATTGGTCCAGTCCTAGCCTGTGTCGGCCTGGACCCGCATAGATTCCCCTTCTTAATTGAATGATTTGGATTGTCATGTGGGATGTGAAATTTGTGTAACTGTTTCTGAATTGGTATGATCTAAGCCTGAATTCTTGCATCTCATACTTAAATTTCATGTCCTGCATCATCTATCCTCCATTCATAATGTATTTGCTAGAAATAACCTTTTACACATATTATCTTTGTCTTTGTCGCGCCTCCTTATCTATTTCCGATCAAAGCCATAGTTGTTACTTTTAAACCCTTACCTTTGGACTTGACCCCACTCCTGTCCATAAAAATTCTTCCAGCCTTTTCACGAATCTCATCAAATGTTGAAATAGCGATGTGAAATAAAGGGTAGTCATGGTGTTTCCTTGATAAGTTCAACTTCAAACAGTTGTACAACAAAATGCAAAGGGGAATTCAATCCTGAAAGCTTTTTAACAGAAGTGCATAGATTGACAGTGTTCAATATGAGACATATTGTGACTAGTATTGCTTATAGACTGAGATGTGCAGAAGCATCTCAGGCTCTCAGCCTCAGAGCCAGACAACATGTGCTCGTAGATGGACATTTAAATCCACTAAA
The DNA here is from genome assembly GCF_029962835.1 of Magnolia sinica. Taxonomy (NCBI): domain Eukaryota; kingdom Viridiplantae; phylum Streptophyta; class Magnoliopsida; order Magnoliales; family Magnoliaceae; genus Magnolia; species Magnolia sinica. The sequence continues at coordinate 3,640,524 of NC_080583.1, read as the reverse complement.
CATATGCTCCTTTGCAGTGTGGTCATGTAATGCTTTGATAGTTTTATTATGTTTCTTTGCCTCGTCATACTAGCAATGTTGGGTCAAACATAGTTCTGTGAAGTACTTTTAGAGTAACCATGTTCATTTCAACATATTAAGTTCATTCTTTTTCTGTACGAGATTGTCACAATTTTCCAGTTGTATCATGTCTTCCAAAAGACATACTCAATGGTCTAGCTGTTGGCCTTATTTCTTTCTAGTGATGGGAACACCTTGCCATGCAGATATTCTTCTTTTCCCATTCTTTGTGAGACTTATTTATTGAAGGTATATTTTCTTCACTTTGACAGGTTGAAAATCGTTCTGGCTTAAGTCTTCTTTGCCGTTTTGATGACCATCATGATATAATTATCACTGGAAGGCAATCTTCTTCCGTTTTCTCAAGGTACCTCTCTGCAGGTGCATTTTTCGGTAGAGGCCTGCACATTCTATTAATGTTTCTAAGATTGTGAAGTTTCAAACATATTCTTCATTCATATTTTAGACTTTCTTTATATCGAAAATGATTTACCTCAGATCTTCTATCATGATATTTTTTTTTGGTGGGGATGTATGGGGAAGAGACGCATCATAACACTTATTTATAGGATTAAAGGAGATGCACAAAGCTGATCCATATGAGGTGCTGTTTAATAGGAATTAGGTAATAGGACTGTAAGTTGGGTGTGTATTCAATTGGTGTGATAGGGCCTCGATTAATGCATGCTGCTGGAAAATTCTACATTCATTGTGTCCAGTTAATCTCTCATCATCAGTAATCGTTGTAGGCCAGATTAGCCTTTTGGTCCTTCAGCATCAATAATTTTATTGTTAGCTTAAAAAAAAGGATATGCACAAAGTTGCACCAACTATAGGGGGATCACACTTATAAGCCAGACTCTGAATCTCTAGTCTTTGGGAGAGTGGTGGAACAAATATTAAGGAAATGAGGATATCAGAAAATTAGTTTGGCTTCTTACAAGGGAGATACAATAATTGAAGCTATTTTTCTACTTGCACAGTTGATGGATCAGTATAGAGATAAGAGAAATAATCTATGCACATGGTCTTTATAGATTTGTAGAAAATATAAGATAAAGAGTACCTAGGGAGGTTATGTGGTGGATGACAGGAGGAAAGGGGTCCAAGGAGGATATATTGATATCGTTAAAGGCATGTATAAGGGTGCTGCTACAAGAATGAGAATGGTGTATGGTGAGACGGATAAGTTTCCAGTAGCAGTGGGTTCATCAAGGTCAGCATTAAGCCCTTAAATGGACTGCTAGTGTCCAGGCTGAGGTCTCTTGGTGTATGTTGTTTCCAGATTACATGGTGTTGGTGACAAGGTTAGAGAGTGGTCAAATGCTAAATTATAGGTTTTGAGCAAGGCTATAGAGTGTAGAGGCCTAATAATTAGTGGAGCTAGGACAAAGTATTTAGAATGTAACTTTATAAGAACGATTAAAGTGACATCACTTAAAAACTTTTGGCTAAGAAATTTATCAATGCAATATGTTTCCTTACCTTGGCTCTAGTATTCATAAGGATGGGGAAATCGATGAGGATGTTTCTAATAGAACTAGAGCTAGGAGGGTGAAGTAGAGATGTGCCTTTCGCCCTTTGGGGTGCTGGGTGATTGCTACATGCTTATGGAACGTAATATAAAATTATATAAGACGGCTACTTGACTGGCTATGTTATATTTTAAACTGTTTGACAGTTAGCTGCATGAGTGGAGACTGACTGTTATGGGCATGAGAATGTTGAGATAGATGTGTGGGGAGGCCTTGTTGAGATGGATGTTATACCAATGAACAAAAAAAAGCACAACTTGAGCAATGAGTTCATAAATCGAATAGAAGCCTTAGACAAGGGAATTCTTAATCTGGATGTGCTCGAAAAAAGGACCAGATTGTGCAGGAGGATGAGAGGAACATGTAAAAGATGTGGACTGAGGTGATGAGAAGGGATATGAAGGCTTGTTAGGATTGATTGGTGAAACAGGATTAGCAAAGCCAATCCCAAATTGTTGGGACAAGGCTATTGGATGATGATGCTGAGGACTAGAAAGATATTCTTATTCCTTTCCTGACAATCTATCGTTGTTGAAGGCATCAATTAGTAATGCATGTCCATGTTACATGTTATATTTATGCCCTGGTCTCTATCAAATATGTGTTTCCTGTCCATTTGGGAACGATCTTTCCAATATGGCTACATGTCCATATGCCTCCATGACTGTGTAATGCTCACATTGGACAACATATTTGGACAGGATCTCCTTGGCTTTGGAGGTTTTTTTGGGTTGTCTGGAACATCCTTTTTGAAAATGTGTATACATAAATGTTTGACCAACTAATGGATGGAAAAGAACCTATATGCACATTTCAATTGCATATACAGCAATATCCACATGAATTCTGGGTTGGTTGATGTACTATGCTACCTATGTTCTGGGTAAAATGTAATGTTAAATACTACCTGAATTGATCTAGATTCTGATAGGTGTCATGTTTATTGATCTCAAATTTTTACACTAGGCAGGGAGTTTTATCAGATCGACTTCCAGAAAATGCAAGCTCAGCATCAGTCCAGCTCATTGCTTCTGGAACTTTTTCAACATCTCCAATTCATATATCCCTTTCAGATGCTAAAGTGTTTGCTTGGAGGACACGTGTAGTATCCCTACAAGGTATGTTTCATATTCTTTTGTTCTCCATGATACCGTAGGATAGCTCTTAGTTACTGTCTTACTAAATTATTCATGAGAGAAGCTGTTGAACAATGTGTGCCATATGACTCTGTAGTAGCTAAGTACGCTTCATGTTACATTTGGTGACATACACACTTATTACATGGCAATATATATATGTTATTTAGCATGCCCATCTATATGTCACCTCAGTAAATTATATACTTCCATTCAAAATTGTATTCCAAATGTCTTTGCTCAATTTTCATTTCCTAGCTCTTGTTTCGTTGCAGGGATTTTCTTCACTTTTTTTCCCTTCCGTCTCCTTGCCTCCAGTATTTCTGAAAAAAAGAAGAGATGATGTATTAAGGCATTGTTTTGTTCATCACTGTTTCATGAGGGCTGTCATTGGGCTAGGTTTGGGCTTGGCCCCATATACATGACCCCAAGTCCAGACAGAAGCCCAGTTAAATTCAGTAGGTCCGAAAGCGTTCAAACTTAAAAGATCTGTGCGCCACCAAACTTAGTAGGTCCAACCCATGCCCTATTAAATTTAATAGGGGTCATCCCACACAAGCCCTAATAGACATATTAGGCCCATGTCCATTTAACAATAACAGGAAGGAATGATTAGGATTTTTTCATTATAATTTTATTTATGTTAGGTTTGGTGTTCTAACTATAGGATTGCCATGCCGGCTCAGCCCTTGCCCAAGCCTGGTCAACTTAGTCATACCCATAAGGGATTGTTGGGCCTCAATCACAAGGCCTGAGCTACGCCCCGGCCCTGATAGTCAAGACTGAGCCAGTCTCTTGCTGGGCGAGTGCCAAAAGCTGACAGGCTGGCCTGGCCTGTTTCCAGCCCTTGGGGTTTCACGCATTTCACGCACTTTTCTGGAGTTTCATGGTTTGGCTAGTAACCAAGATGACATATGCCAGTCCAGTAAATCCCTTGTCCAAAAATGGCGAGTTGATCCGAGCTTTGTAAGGAGTTCTTTTGAGTTGTTGAGATTTTTTTGCAAATTCAATTTCTTTCTGGGCCTAACTTCCATTTCTCCAATCCTTGAACAGATTCAAGAACTTTCCCTGGACCATTTATTGTAGTAGATGTTTCAAAAACAGCTGAGGTATGGATGGAAATTGGTTCTTTGACAATTGACTTGACTGGCATGTAAAACTTTTTCCAGTGTGATAACCTTTATTGAATTTGGCTTTCTGGATCATTTGCAGGATGGAGTGTCCCTCGTAGTTTCTCCATTGTTAAGGATACACAATGCAAGTGGATTCTCAATGGAAATACGTTTTCAGCGTCCACAAGAAACAGAAGCTGAATCTGCTTCTGTTTTGCTGCAAAGCGGGGATACGATTGATGACTCTATGGCAGTATTTGATGCTTTAAAACTGTCTGGAGGCTTAAAAAAGGCGTTGATGTCTTTAAGTCTTGGTAAACATTGTCTGCTCTGATTGTTTCTTGTTATTTTAACTCTGGCGTAGAAGTTCAATTATAGTAAACCTTGACCTTCAGCTATCTTGTTTGTAGAAGTTTTTCTGCTTCACATAAATGGTTTCTTTCTTTCAAATTTTGCTTTTTTCACCTTATGCTGATATTGGTACAGACCTAAATGCTTCTAGACATGAACTAAACTTCATGTTTTCTAGTTGTGACTGTTATTGTTGAGTTGGTCTCAATTTATATATTCTTAAAAGAAATGTTTGTTTTGTCGGTCTCTTGCAAAGGAAGGAGTCCATAGCTCACCTCTTTGTATAGGGAACTCATATTGATTACCTTGATGGACCTTTTGTATCCCTTCTTTTCATCATCATCATCATCTAAGCCTTCTCCTGATTGGGGTCGGCTACACGAATCCTATTATGCAATTCCACTCTATCACGGACATATCCCTAATTAAACCATAAGTCATCAAATCTTTTCTTACTAACTCCACCCTTTTGGGCCTTTCCTTTCCTTTTAGAGCCTTCAATGCCTTTCTCACCCTTTCCTTTTTGTTCTCTAATATAATCTTTACTCATGATTTATTAAAAAAAAGAAGAATAGAAAAGAAAAAAGGAAAGAAAGGAAGAGAAAAAGTAAAGTAAGAAAAAGAAATGTTTGGAACTAAACTGTCAGGTCCTTTTTTCCTATAAAGTGCCATTCGACATAATCCCTAGCAGGTATTTCGTTCTCTTCATTTTTGTACCCAGAGGTAAAGGAAAGGTACTTCCCTTTTGGGCTGGTTATGGGGGAGGAGGGATTTGAAGCCCTAATACCATGGTTCATAGCCACGTGCTCTAATCCTTTGAGCTATAGGCCCCACCCTGTCTCCTTGGACCTGTTCCCAGGAGTACCTTAGAAGGAACCTTTCCTCGAGCATGGGTTATGAAGATGCTTCTCTCTTTACCACGCTTCTTTCTCCCTCTCACTCTCTCTTCTTTGGTATAGGAGCTTGCCTACCTGAATTTTGCCCTAGTTCCTAGATGACTTTGCCCTCCATCTTCATCTTAAGGGAGCTCTTATTCTTTACTTTTACATGGTCCTTCACCCTCAACATGGCATGCTTTTGGCCTGTTGTGCTTGTGTTGTCATCATCATCATCATTGTCATCTAAGCCTCATCCCAACTAATTGGGGTTGGCAATATGACTCCCTTTGTTCTTGTGCATATAGGATAAAATTGGGGGAGGTCTTGACTATTTGTGGGTGTGCTTTTAGTTTCAACTGTCCAAAACAAGTCTGAAATTTTAGATTTGCTGTTTTAGGGAATAACAAAAGAATCTCATCTTGGTCAAAATAGAGTTTTGATTAAATGCTAGTTGGGTTAAGGGCATGTTTTTGAAAGCTATTTCTCCAAGCTAGAAAATTTTCCACTCATGCCTTACCAATTGTTTGTACTTTTGTGGTCAGAACAGAAGAAAGTTCAATTTGCTAAAAATCCATACAAATTCATGTATTAAATCTCACAATCAAAATGGTTTTTTAGTGCCTAGGATGGACACTTATGGAGTTTATGCTACTTTCATTGATAAAAGTAGGTTACCCCAAAACATTCATTACCATTGTTAGTTGAAGAAACTCAGGAACTTATCAAGAGGGAGAACATGAAGTAGTGCCAAAAAAGAAAAAGAAAGAGAGGAAAAAAAAGGGAGATTGATCGAGAGGGAGGCTCAAGGGCTTCGTATGCTGGAAAAGGAAGGAGGTGATATTAGCTCCGATCAATGACGAGGGGTTAAGGGAAGACGAATCTTAGGGTGCTTGGATGGAAGTTTGCAGAAAGAAATCAATGTTTAAGAAAAAACCTTCAATGGCGTGAAATCCACTTTTTGAATTTCCGACGTTGTTTTTCAAAGGATTTTCGGAGGTTTGACTCCTGATTAACTTTGAGTAGAGAGCTGGAAAAGTTCGAGTTCGAGTTGAGTTCAAGTTCGAGGTCGGAAGTTTCGAGTTAAAGTTGTACTTGTACATAACATTTAATAACACAATAAAACTAAAAATTAAAAATAATATACGAAATGAAAACTAAAAATATTCTAATTACAACAACGTTGGAAAAGTTTTTATTACTATTATTATTTATTAATTACTACTGGAGAGGAGATTCGTTTGCTGAGCTCGAGCTGCTATCCAATTCTTCATATACGCACTCGTTCACCTCTCCTAAATAAGAATGTGGAGAAAGCTTTTTATTGTGCTTTTGTATAGTTTGAATTAGATTTTTCAAACTTTATTTGTGAGCAAATTTATATGCAGTTCCCGACACCCTGTAAAATGCACGAAGATTGGGGAGAAACTTGGATGGTTTGTTACTCTTCTTTTTTTTATTCGTGCAGCTTGAACCTACTTTGGCATTATGTTATCTTGGAGGACATCGTTGATGTGTAGAAGCTTCTTCCATGCTACATTTTAAGGCGAGTTGGAATTGTTCTTCTTCCAATGCTAACAATCTAGCTTCCTCCTCTATCTTAGACAGTTTAGATGGGGGAGTGGAAGGTTTTCTATTCGAATCAATAAGGGCCTGAAAAAGAAGTTGGACTTCCTTTGGGCCTTTAGGACGCGGTTTTGCATCTCCACCCCGACTTGATAAGTGTAACCTAAGCCAATTGGTTTTATTAACAAACTTGATCACATACAAATGACACAAAATCTTCAATTTTTCGGACTTTGGAGAGTGGACTAAGGAACCATAGTTCCAAACATCGGTAGATGGTTCACTTAAAGACATATCTACACTTTGTGTTGGAGAAATTAGTATTTTAGCAATAATAAAATATGAAAAACAAATTAAAAAAATGAAATATGAGATATAAACGTAATTAAACAATAATGAAATACGAGATATAAAAGCAATAATGAAATATGAATTATAATATAAACAAAAGCATGATATGAAAATAAAATAAAAGTCATTGATGCATTTCACTTATAGCATCCATCAACATAACATAAAAGTACACATTACATCATTTTCAAGTTTCAAGAAATTAACAATAATTTTTAATCTAACCTCATTCATGATGCTGTTCTTGCATGTGCAGTCTTGTCTTGAGACTCGTTCTCCTCCTCATCTTCCTCCTCAATGTCAAAACTATTACCTCTCCAAATCAGATGCAACCAATCTTGTGTACAAATTAATACATCAACTGTTTTGGTGCAAGAGAGCTTCGATGCTTGCTCACGACCCTACTCCCTGTACTAAAAACAAATTTTGATGCCAAAGTTGAAATAAGAATTGACAATATGTCCCATGCCATTGCCGATAGTGTAAGATATTTTCCTTCACTAACTCTCAACTTTCACCACTCCAAAATATCGAAGTCTGAATTATGTCGCCTCATGATTGACTCTTTGAGATAGAAGTCTAACTCTGATTCTTTCGTTTCATTGTCTATATCTTCTTATGTTAAGAAAGACGTATTCATCGTCGAGCACATGGTCATTGCTTGTAGAAACAGCAGGAGCTCTAACTTCTTTATCACTTGGTGTAGTTGTGTACGTAGTGTACAATTCTTCGATTGCGTCACGAACCTTAGGGGTTTTGGTTATCGTCCTTTGATCAGAATAACTCTTCATAAAAATGAACGTAATTTTTAATGAAATGTATCCCTTTCTATGATTAGACGCCGTCCACAAATCAGAAGTTAAACTTACTCTTGATACTGATGCCAAAACTTCTTTCAGTTTCATTCTTTCACTTGTGTGCATCTTCACGCACTCCTTCTTCGCAGTAACGTGGGATGCATTCTTAACCTGAGGATTAAGGAATTTACTGTATCCCATGAAAACTTTGCTCTCTATCATTCTAAATGGTTTTTCATCAGCGATCACAAGTCTTGCATACCACTCTTTCAGCTTCTCTTTTTCAAACTTATGAGTGAAAAGTTTACCTTGAGACGCATCTCCTTCAGACTTGCTAAATGATAGCAACTGTTGGCCTGGAAGTGAGATGCTTGGTCTCTTTGAACAACTTTGCCTATGTCTATTTCAATGAGTAGTTGACCTCCTGGGATTTTTACTATATAGTGCTTTGCAGTATATACATCTAATCTTCAACACATCATTAACTAGAACCTCTTCAAAATCATCCTACACAGATGACCTTTTTTTTTTTTTTTTCCATTTAGTTGCAGTTGCAACTGAAGACCTCTCTCCCTCAACAATAAGAGGAGATGTGGCCGACGCACCGGCACCAGGGGTAGTTGGGAGTTGGGAGTTAGGACTTCGTCACTAGTTATATATAAATATAAAGATAGGAAACTAACTTTTATGCACTTATTAACACAAATGGTGTGCATATAAATGCTTTCTAAATTTTCTATAATTTTCTAAGTGTTTAAATCAGTCACCCAAAAATTTCGGCAGCATCTCCCCTTATCTCTCCAGAATATATTAATTTTGTATTTGATTCCTACGTCAACTATCCACACAAAGTGTGGATATTTGATGAGGAAATAAATGCAAGAAATATATCAAGAGAGAAAATGAGAGATTAATCGAAACAAGCATGCACATTTAAACTAGAAGAAATGAAAACATTCTTATTTATCCAACATTGAACTGTCAAAAAAGGGACAATTTAAGAATTTCTATATATCTGCATATATGTCTGGCAACATAGAAATCCTCAAATGGGCAACTGATTATCCTATACTACAAAAATAAAACATTAAAAAAATTAATGTTACTGATTAAACAACAAGAAATTAATAATAACAATAACATTAATTAAATTAACAATAACAATACTAGTAATATTAATGTTAAATTAATTTAATTTAACATTAATATTAACAGCCTAACATTGGCATTAACAATAACAAAAAAATAACATTAACATTAACATTACTTTAATGTGGGGAATATTTAAAATCACGTAATTGTAAATGATAACTAATAATAACATTAAGTCATTTACAATCTAAATTCTAACATTAACATATATGAATTAGAATAACTTATCAATCTAACATTAATTTAATAATATTATTATATCATGAAATATTTATTATACAATATATATAATTTATAATATATTTATTATACAATATATATAATTTATATTACAGTTATATAATATGCATCATCCATCCACCACCCATCCAATTATCCATCACATCCATGATCCATCCATTCACCCATGATTCAACCAATCATCCATCCATCCCTCCCAAGTCTCATCCATCCAAGCATCCATCCATCCATCCATTCAACTATCCAACCAATCATACATCCATCCATCCCTCCCTCCCATCTATTCATCCGTCCAACCATCCAACCAATCATCCATTTATCCATCTCCATAGAGGTTTAGGATTTTTTTATTTAATAAGTAATATATAATTAATTAATTATGTATATTATAATATATAAATATAATATAGGGTTTACTGTTTAGGATTTTTTTATTTAATAAATAATAAATAATATATTTTTAATTATATAATTTTTATATATTTATAATATATAAATAATATAATGCAATGACCGACGACTGGGTTTGATTGCTTACTGCACTGGATGGGCGGGCAGGGCAATAAGGGACGAGTAGGGCGACGGGCAAGTGCCGAGCAGAGACGGACGACAACAACAACGGTCGGACTGGCGGCAAGGCGAACAGAAACGGACGGGTAGGGCGAGTAGAGACGGGTGAGTAGGGCAGCGACCAATGAGGGACAGGGACGGGCAGGGTAGGGGCGACAGGTGAGCACCGAGCAGGGGCGATAGGCAAGCAAAGATGGATGGTCTGACTGGTCGAGAGAGAGAGAGAGAGAGAGAGAGAGAGAGAGAGAGGGTTTGAGCTCGAGCGGCTGCGGGCTTGGATGTGAAAGAAAGGGGTAGAGTTTAGGGTTTAAAATTTTGGGTTTTATATTACTTGAACTAAGTCAAGCCGAGTCAAACCGAGTCGAGCGTAGTTCGAGTTATATACCGATCCGAGTTGAGTCGAGCTCAGGCCAGCTTGAACTTGATTCAAAATATTTTCGAGCTCAGAAATTCAGCTCGACTCGGCTTGAACTCAGTTTTGAATTGAGCTTTTTCGAGTCAAATCGAGCGAGTTAACCGAGCTAACTTGGTTCATGTACAACTCTAATCGGTTGACTATCTCTTTATCCATTGTCCTTTTGCTTCAAATATTTTGGATGGTTTCTTCAATATGTTTGGAATTGCATGGGTTGTTCCAAGTCAGATTAATCAGTTCTTCTTAGCATGGCATGGAGGAGTTATGGAGCATATGATTGGGATGAAACAATTGTTGTTTTAGAAATCGAATGGGTTGTGTCTTGGAAGTATTCAATAGGGTGAAATTGAATGTAGTGAAATGGGTGCAAGCAACTAATGTATTAGTAGTTGATCAATTTCCTGCTAGGTGGTCAGAGTTGTAATGGGTTTTTCGGTGTCATTATTATTATTATTATTATTAGTATTATTATTATTTTGTATTCTTTGGCTTTAGCCTTTTTCTATAAAATGATTATCACTTCAAGAAAATAAAAAATAAAAATAAAAGTAGGTTACCCTTATTTCCCTCTAGGTTGATGATGTGGTGGAGCTGTTTGACTTGGGTTCTTCTCTCTATGCTTTTGGGTTCCAAGAGTGGTTCTTGTGCAAAATAATACATGTCCATAGTGTGATCACATTGAGCTTTGGCATGTAGATCTACATTATGTTACCCGAATGCAGGTATGGGTATCCAGTACGGAAAAGATTTGGTACGATCGATCCGCTAAATTGAAATTATCAACATGCATGCAGTGCAAGGATTAATTACAACTCATTCAAAATTTTGCTTACAATATCACAAGTTGGTTTTGTAGTCCAATTTGCATAATTCACTTAAATTTTCTGCATAAATGAAGGTCTAGGGGTTTAAGACCCCATATATTCTAAGATCCTGTCTTCAGGGAAGGTGGATCACATCTCCTACCCTACTCTTATTTCAGTGTCTGGTTTTGCTACTCCTAACTTTTTTGAATGATCAGCATAGCAAAGTTTCCTGTTCATGTAGGATTTGATTTTGGTTTTGGATTTGCTGCCACTGACCATCTTGTCAATCAAATTTTATAATTTATATGAGGTTGACATGTATCGACGTACATTTTATCTCTGTTATCTGTGCATGTTGAGACTTGAAGAGTGTTTGTTTGATTTGCTAATAAAAACATTTATTTCCGGTGTGGACCAGTATCTGTAAGTCTGCCCTTGTGATCCCTTGATTAGGTTTATTTTCAGACCCACGATTGGTGTGGAGTATTGTTTACTGTTTTAGGCATGCTGTCCATCATCATATCTTTGTCCCAGCTATTTGCTGGCAGATTTATGAATACTGTTTTGTCAACATTCGTAAGTCATTATCCTCAGTAATGTAACCTTCTTCCTCTCTTCTTACCACGTCATCTATTGATAAACATATGATAATTAGTAAATCATTTTTCTTGTTTTCAGATGAACTGTTGTTTCCTATGACTGTTCTTACAAGTACGATTAACTTTCTTGCAGGAAATTTTCTTTTATCTTTTAGACCTGAGATAACAGAGTGCTTTGAAAAATATGAAAAACCAGTATCAGTAGATTGGTCAGAAGACCTGAAAGGTGCAAAAGCTGTTCGTCTCTCTGGAATATTTGATAAGTTGAATTACAGATTCAAGAAGGCTTTTGGTGTTGAATCAGTGAAATCTTCCTTCAGTAGTGTACATTGTTCCCTCAGTGTTGAAGGTCTAAGTGTCTCCAATATACATTTCCTTATTCAGACCATTACAAGAGATGTGCCGGTAACACCGCCTCGAAATTTTGGAGATACATCTGGGACACAGATTTCACCAGTCGCATTACAAGAGCAAAAAGAAATATTTCTGTTTCCCACAGTTCAAGTCTCCAATCTTTTGCACTCAGAGATACATGTGCTTTTAACTGAGAGTCACCCAGGTATATAAACAGATTTTTATAAATGAGGATCCACAATATAACATCCTTGGCTCATCTTTTGTCTTTCTTGCAGATCTGTGCACCACTAGTGATTGCAACCACACTGGAAAACAGGCAACTATCCCATCTGGATCAAGCGCTTACCTATTTGCAAATCCTTCTATAATATACTTCACAGTCACTTTAACTGCATTTAATTCGAAGTGCAAACCTGTGAACAGTGGTGACTGGGTCAAGAAACTACATAAACAGAAAACCAATGTCCATTATCTGGATATAGAACTGAATTTCGTGGGGGGCAAGTACTTTGCCTGCTTGAGGCTGTCATGTGGAGAAAGGGGCATTTTGGAGGTACCATGCATTTTCTTAGCTTTGTTATTACATAATTTAAAATTTGATGACAAGCATATACATTAAGTTATATTGGTAGTTACTTTGTATAGTTTTCATTATGCCTTTTCTTGAATGGATATATTAACCGCCCAACTTGGTCGATTATTTTTAAGTATTAATGTCATGGTTATTAACTGGTGTGTTACATATGCAGGCGACCATTTTTACATCGTATACATTGCAGAATGGCACTGATCTTTCCCTCTTTTGCTATGCATCTAATCAGAAGCCTCTATCTAGGTAGTCCGATTGGTTTTTCTTTTCAATACATACAGAATCTGCTGTTTTCATCTTGTTGATAGCCTAAAATGTTATGCAGGGAAGATATTGACAAATATGGTTTAAATCTTCCTCCTGAGCTTGGTTCTCTTTTGCCTCCCAGATCAACTAGATCATGGCTCTTGAAGTAAGTGTCAATTGTTTGGTGACTGGATACCCATCAGACTCATCTGTGTCATATTATATGATTGCAATGCATGTGGACATGCATTTTTTTTTCCCTGTATTTTCATATACACCCAAAAAAAAGAGTATTTCCATACATAATCAGCTGGTTGTGAAGTAAATACTTACACAATACAATGCATGTGTGCCTCTTATATTTCTTTTTTCACTAGAACAAACAAGATACATATTAAATGGATGGAAGACAAAGCATCTGAAGCATTGATGGACTTAGATGCTGTGTCGGGCTTTACAGAACTATGTCTGGAAGTTCAGGATGATTCAGGTGTCAAACATATTGCAAAGCTAGGTGTGTCGCTAAAGCCATGTTTGCCTAAAGCAGTCGTCCCATCACTAGTAGTATCTATGGTCCCAAGATACATTATTTCCAATGACTCGGAGGATGTTATTGTTGTCCGTCAATGTTATTTGGAGGTCTGTTCTTACGACCATTACTTGTTTGATACCTGTCTTCAGATATGCTTTCTCTACATATTATCTTCTTACAGGTTTCCTAAGCCCACATGGTGTAAAGCCCTGTCATCCACATGCAAGCAGGCACGCTGATATGGCACATGTTTATAAGATCTGAGTTTTCCATCAGGTGGGGCACCATGTTTAGATATTCTGGCCAAAGAATTGGGCTGTTCCTCAGTATAAGACAAATGGATGGCTGGAAAATTGTTTTTGCCTTCCATTTATTTTTTATTTTGTAACCCATATGGGTTAACAGCCTGAGTTTTGATACAGAAGATCTAATAAATGTGGCCACCTGATGGAAAGCTTGGATCTTGAAAATGTGTGCCATATTGGTATTATCCTTGTGTGTGAATGGGCTTAGGAAACCTCATTTTCCTATATGTCTCCCCTCTGACTGTATGTGTGTGGATGTGAAAAAGGATGGTTCGCATGGAATTGTTGCTATCGATAGTCAACAGAAAGCAGCATTACCCATTCGGAGTGATACACACAAGAGGAGGGAAATCAGCTTATTTGACTCTATGCTTAAGCACCACAGGAATTGGAATGAGGATTCTTTGGTCTTTATCCAGTTTTCCTTGAAGGATGTTGGATGGAGTTGGTCTGGACCAATATGTGTTGCTTCCCTTGGACGCTTTTTCCTGAAGCTTAAGAGATCTGCAGCCTCCCATGGTGATGAATCAGGTCCAATAAGTACGCCTGAAATCAAGTTGACACAATATGCAGCTGTCCATACTGTAGAAGAAGATTCTTCTCTAGTTTTGCACTTCCATATGCCGCCAAAGTTTAATTTACCCTATCGAATTGAGAATTACTTATGTGATGCATCTATCACTTACCATCAAAAGGTTGTTTCATCAATCACCCCTTGGTACTGCAAATCTGAAGGATGTTAATGCCAGTTTTCATATTTACATGGTTACATCTTTGTTGTTGGAAAATTTCCAGGACTCAGTGGAATCAGAGATTCTAGAATTTGGGAATTCAGTAGAATATGCTTGGGATGACTTGAATTTGCCCCATAAATTGGTTGTCCAAATAAATGGTATGTCTGCTTGCTGACCATTTTGTTTCATTTCTTGTTGTCTAATTTGGTACACTATGTTTAATCCTGCTTATTTGCCTTCAATGTGCATGCATGTACATCATTAACATCCAGAGGTTTAAACTTGTAGCTGGACTTTCTATTAATGATTGGCATTCACCATGTAATTCCAGCTCATTTGTAGATCATTTCTAGACTTAAATCTTCTTCATGCAATTCCATTTTTTGTCTTCCAATGCATCCATTTGAACTGAAAGTTGCATTCTTGCTATTGCAGCCTTGCAGTATTGTCATGCTTCTCCTGGCAATCTTGTCTTAAATGTTTAACATGAGAAATGCTTGTTCATAGCAGTAGCAGCTCTGACGGTTATAGCTTCCTCTGCATTCATTCTGTTTAGTGAGTTCATTCCGTTTAGTAATGTCAACATCATCTGCAATCTTCTCAAAAAAAGACCTAACAACTGACATTGACCACATTTTCCCTCTTTGCACCATGGTGAGAGTGTTTGGGCAAGACATCTCTTTTGGCAATGAAATGGAAATGGGTCATCAAGCTTTTGTTGGAATTGTCACGATGTCTGGGTAGCAGCCATGATCCCTCGAAATGGCTCTCTCACCTCTTTGTCGGATCTAGAAGCCAGTTTCTTATGATTTGCCTTGTTTTCATCCGTTTGGTATGACCTCCTCAATTGATGCCTTTTCTTGATAACTGGTGCATTGAAATGATACTTATAGCTGTTCGTTTCCTCTAAAAATATGGGACAATTCCTGATTGGGGGTTGGCAGCAGTGTCGGAGCTATACCATAGGCTGGTTGGGTGGCAGGTAAATGGGTAGGTCCTACAGTTGCTGATGGTGTATAGGGTGATAGATGGGCTGAGCATACACGATCTTTGGGTGAGTAGGTGTGGACTACAACTGATGGGCTGGATATTATATGGAAGGGGTACTGATTGATACAGGCAGGGGGGAACACTGAACCTTACCGACTATAAATAAACAAACAGAAGTAGACTTTTCCATATGCAGGAAAAACCATAGGGAACCAGTGTCATTTTTTCTTCTCTTTTGGTTCTCTATTAATTTCTGCTGAAAATATGACAAGACATGAACCTCAATTAGATGTAGTTTCATGAAATTGGCGACACTTTGATTGTGATATCGGTTCCATACAATTGTCACCTATTCGGACAGGAAAAAAATGTTGGCTTATCAGGTATTCTTTGTGATATAACAAAGCATATAGAGAGTGATGCAAGACCAATATGGCTAAGTCGAAGTTATTCGGTATTAATGTGAATTCTGAGAAACTTGGTAGTTTTGCAGATTTCCTAGGGTGTCCCGCAGACTCCTTCCCCACAACTTTCGTTGGCCTTCCCCTCTCTTCGGGCCCCCCTCCTAAAATGATGTGGGATAGAATTATCTGTAAATTCCAGAAATATCTAGCGAATTGGAAATGCCGTTATCTGTCTTTGGGGGGTCGCCTTACCCTTATCAACGCTGCCCTCTCCAACCTTCCCCTCTACTTCATGTCGCTGTTCAGATGCCTTGCGTCTATGTTGAAAGCCATTGACAAAATTAGAAGAGATTTCCTGTGGTTCGGTAAGGAAAATGAGAGCAACATTCATCCTCTAGATTGGAAGGAAGTGTGCAAATTTTACTGTGACGGAGGGGCCAATGTTACAAGTCTGAGAAGAATGAACATTGCTCTCCTCGGCAAATGGACTTGGAGGTTAGGTGCTGATTCTGATGCCCTATGGACAACACTTATTAAAGGGAAGTATGGCTCATCCCAGGGTGGTTGGTTTCCTGAGCTTACAGGGCATCTCACTTGTGGAAACGAATTCTCAAATCAAAACAGGCAGTCCTCCAAAACATTAGTTTCCAGCTGGGTAATGGATCAGCCATATGTTTTTGGGAAGATCTTTGGGTGGGGGACGCTCTGCTGAAGTCTCAATTCCCTAATATCTTCCGGCTGGCTCCTGTTAAGAACATATTTATTTCGGACTGCTACTCTATAACAGCTGCTCAAACTGTTTGGGACGTGAGATGTACTAGAACCTTCAGAGACAGCGAGATTCCCGAGTTCTTGGACCTTCTGGCCTGCATCTCTAAAACTATGCCGCAGATATCCGAGTCTGATAAGTTCATCTGGAGGATAGATAAGTCAAGCTCCTTTACGGTTAGATCCTTTTACTCCGATCTCTCCCCTCCGCCAAATTCTTCTGTCGCTGCCTCCCCTTTCATCTGGAGATTCCCGGTGCCCCCCAAATTTATTTGTTTTGGGTGGTTAGTGGGCCGTAACAAAATCCTGACTATAGATAATCTAAGAAAGCGAGGTATGACGCTTGTCAATATCTGTCTTTGTTGTATGCGTGAAGCGGAATCGGTAGATCATCTTTTGGTGCATTGTCCCTTCATCTCTCAAATCTGGAACGACTTCTGCCAGCATTTCAACATTTTGTGGTGCATCCCTGACTCGGCCCATAATCTCCTATCTTTCTGGTACGGTTTCAGGCTTGGTAAATCCAGAACCACCTTTTGGAGAATGGCCATTTTGGCAATTTGGTGATCTGTCTGGATAGAAAGGAACGACAGATGCTTCAATGATTCTTCGTCTTCAGTTTCCGCTGTCGGGTCTAGAGCCAAGAGGTTGCTGGTTGAATGGGCGGTCAATGTTAAGGGTTTGAAAGGCTATGACCTTTGTTTTTTAGGGTGTTAATGTTGCTCTGCTACCTCAGTAGATCTCTGCTTTTTTCTTATTTCTGTTTGTTTTCTCTTTTTTCTGTTCCTTAATAAAATTTCTCCGTTGCTTCAAAAAAAAAAAGTGATGCAAGACCATCCGGTCATCCAGAAGGTCCAAGATTGGCCATAGATGCTGGCAGATTGATGATCAGCCCAAACCAAGGGTCCAATTGGTTTGTGGGGCCCACAAATTCCAACGAGATGCCAAAAGTATAAACTGATTGGACCATGGGGCCCACTTTTAAAAAAATGAGACCCCAAACAGTACCGTACAAACTTATCTCATTCTTACTCTGCATATTCATTGTTGTTAACAAGAAGTTGACAAAGAGAAAGGAATAGGGCTACAAAACAATCACAAAGGGAAACAAGTAGTAAAAGCATATATGCAAAATGGGGACAATTTCACTGCTGCTGAAGAGGAAAAAGGGGAATGGACTACAATCCCCAGCAGGAGAGCAAAACAGCAAGAGAATGGAAAGAGGAAGTCCAGTTGACTTCCAGAATACCCTACACTGTTTGTGGAAAACTTTCCGGCCGGATGGATGCCGATAAATTTTGAAAGAGTGTTCGGACGGGCCAGAAAAGTAGTAGAGGTGGTAATCCCTTGTGAACGAAATACCTCTAATTTAAGGGGATTTGCGTTCGTGAGAATGAGTATGGAGGTCGAAGTGAATAGGGTAGTATCGATGCTGAATGGGGAAAGGTTCGGTGGGTTTGCACTGACTGTCCAAAGAGCCCGGTTTGTGCCGGAGATTAAAAAACAGAGAAGGGGAAGCTAGGAAGAAAGATTTGAAGAAGGATCAAAGGGGTAGAACAGAGGGCAGCAAACACTTCTTCATGTGGTCAGAAAAGCTGGAACAATGGGAGAACATTCAAGGATGTGGTAACAAATACACAGAAGGTAGGAAAATCGAAGGATTCGTCGAGAGGGGAGTCCGATAAGGAAATAGAGGTGAAATGGGTCTGGAGAGTAGAATCAGAAATTGGGCAGGAAGTGCACATTGATAAAAGGGTTTTGGAAGAATCTATGAAAACATTCGAAAGTAGCCTTGTTTTTTTGGTTTGCCAAGGATTCTCCGAGGAAGACATGACAGAGTGGATAACTCAAAATTGTATTGAGATTGAAGAGGAAGATATTATGGTTAAAAGATTAACAGAGGATGCAATGCTGATCTCTCGTACTGACAATCAGATTGCTGTATCAGTAAATCAAGAATGCAGAAGCTCTTTGGATAGCTTGGTGACAAGGAGCAATGGTTTCAAATCTGGGGCATTCCTCTCGAGTTGTGGATTAATGAAGTGTTTCGGAAAATCGGAGAGTGCTTAGGGTCAGTAACAGAGATCGACAAGCGAACAGACAACAGCGGGGAACTTCGATTTCCAAGAATTCGAATTAGGAAGAAGAAGCTCTCATCAACCCTGGAAACAATAACTTCAAGAATCAGCAGAGATAGGATTATGGTCAGAGTGGTAGCTGAGAGAGAAGTAAAGGAGATTGAAGCGGAATCGGATGTGCCGAATGTGTTCATGGCAGAAAAATGCAATGACAATGATGGAGCATACAGCAGATAATCCTGCGGACCACCAGATGATGGAGCAAGGTGTGTCGGAGCCCCATTCGTCAAGATGGGCGCGTTGCAGGTATTGTTGATGGTATCACAACATGTGTTGGGGAGGAGAAATCTTGACTATTTTGGAAGGCATTAAATGCGGGGAGGCAGCTGGCGAAAAGCAAACCATAGCACTTCCGTCACGTGGCAAGGTCTCCAATGACCCTAATAAAGATATTAATGAGGGGAGAGCAGTGTTCAAGTTGTCGGCATCACTACAAGTTTCACTAGCTAGAGATAAATATATAATATCATTATCGCCGATAATATCGTCGATATCTGGAAATGTGGGGAAAAAGGAAGAAACATAAAAAAAACAGTAGAATTTTTCAGTGAAACTTTAGGACATGCCTGAATACACATTAGTTTTTGTTTAACCGGAGCATAAAGGCATCTGTTATTGTAAAAAAGCAGTCCAATAGTAACCAAATTGATTTTATATAATACGAATGCAGGTAACATACAATAATTAGGACATGTAAAAGTAAATGAACCCATCATCCCATCCATTCAACCATCCCATCCATCCAACTAGTCCATCCAACCATACAATCCAACCATCCATCCTATCCATCCATCCAACCATCCAATCAATCGATCCAACCACCCATCCAATCCATCCATCCATCCAACCAACCATCCTATCCATCCCACCCATCCATCCAACCATGCCACCCATCCATCCGACCATCCGATCAATTGATCCATCCATCCATCCGTCCATCCATCCATGCATACATACATGATAGATGATACTTTATTATTTTTTACATCTAATATATTTGTATTTGAAAATTTGAAAATAAAAACAAAATCCGAAAATTTAAAAAAAATAATCATTTAATCCACTTTTTTTCTTTAAATGGGCCCCAATGGGCACCAATTAGGTCAGCCTATGGCCCCATTCTCATCGCTAATTATCGTAAATTAAAATGGCACAATGGCCCCATTTAAAGGAAGAAAAAAAAATGGATTAAATATTTTTTTAACAATAAACATATTGTTTTTTTTATTATAAAATATTGAAAAATTCTGAAAATTTTAAGCAATGGCTAGATCAGCCTGTAAATTTAAAAAGAAAAGGACGCTCAGCTACCCGTAACTATGGCTTCTTCCAGATGCAAGAGGGAACTGAAGAGGTTACAATGCTCAGTTAATTACGATAATGCCCTAGGAGTTATGGATGCTCAGTTAGGGAGGATGGGTAGTAGGTTGATCTTATGAACATAATTTCTTAGAATGTGAGGGGCATGGGCTCTCCTGTCCCCAAAAGTGAGCCCAAATCCAAGCAATTCGCACAAAGTACAAAGTGCAGTTATTGGCAATTCAAGAAACTAAACTCTCTGCAATGGACCAAAGGGTGGTAAATGAAGTGTGGCGAGGACAAGTGAAAGAATGGGTAGTTAAAGATGTAGAGGGTTCAGCGGGAGGCATTTTGATCATCTGGAACTCGGTGAGATGGTTTATGGTAGATAACTGGACTGGTGAGTTATCTTTAAGTCTGGTTTTACGTGAAAGATCTTTCGGTTTCTCTTGGGTCTTTTCAGCGGTGTACGGTCCGAATGTTCCAGCAATGAGGGACAGTTTTTGGGTAGAAATGGATTTAGTCAGTTTGAAATGAGGTCTCCAGTGGTGCATTGGAGGCGATTTTAATGTCACGAGATTCCCTTATGAAAAATCTTTAGGGGAGAAATCTACTTGAAGCATGTGGGCTTTATTGAATTGGATCTGTCGGAATGGTTTAGTTGATATGCCAGTGGGAGGGGTCAAATTTACCTGGTCTAATGGTCAAAACAATCGTTTTCAATAAAAGCTCGATTGGTTCTTGGTTTCGAATGAATGGATTGATCACTCTCCTTTGTCTTCTCAAGAGGGCCTGCCTAAGCCCATCTTCGATCACTGTCCGTTATTATTAGAAGTAGAACTGGAAAGTTGGGGTCCGAGACCATTCAAGTTCGAGTTGGCTTGGCTCAAAGTGGAAGGCTTCAAGGAGTTGGTGGGAATCCTTTCACATCTCAGGTCAGCCGGGTTTTGTATTGTTTCAAAAACTACGTCTCCTCAAAAATAAAATTGGTCGGTGGAAAGAGTTCTTTCGAAAGAGGGAATCAAAGATGAATTGTTTAGTAGAGGAAATCCAAGCCTTGGACCTTAAAGAGGAAGGCGGGCTTTTATCTGATATTGAGAGAGATTGAAGGGAGTTCATTTGTAGAGAGTACATGATGAGGATATCCAACCATTTAGAGTGTACCAGAGGAGGAGATCGGCCCAGCCTTCACTTTGGCTCGATGACTCGTACATGGGCCCGAGTGGGCTGTACTGAGGCCTTGAAGATCCCACATGCATGATTGTGCATTTTCGAAGACCCTGCATTAGGTTGCTTTGTTGGAGGATTTAGACCGTTAGATCGCGATGATATGATGATCAGACCGTTAGATCACATGGACAGCTTGATCGAACCATTGATCGTGGGCCACCGTCGTCACTGGACATCATCAGATTTTATTTACTTAAGGATTTTTTTTAATCTTAGATTAGGTGCTTTTCCAATTTATTTCATATTCGGGACATTTATTTGATGTTTGGGACATGGTGGGAAGAAAAAAGAATTGAAAGGGCATTTTCGTATTTGTCAGTCGAAAGACTATTTAGGCTTGAACGTCCAGCCATTAGGGTTTTTTTTATACATGATGTTTCGAGAAAAGAAGAAAACAAGAATTCTTTATCTTCCCATGTGCGATGCGTGGAAATCTCTTGTGAAAAGAGATGATTTTAGTGTGAATCCAAGGGTGTGAAGCCCATTGTCTTCTTCTTCTCCCTCATTCTCTACAATCAAGGTATCTTCTTCACTTTTTTCTTTCTCCATCTCTCTCAACCCCTCTTTATTTCTCTCCATCTCCTGTTTTTCCTTTTGCTTTCACCCAAAACCCATTCCCATCCCATGCAAAACCCACTTAAGCCTAACCACAGTCAAAGCCATATGACCATATGGATCAACTCAAGACCATACGTCCATATAGGTGTGTCGTACGGCCATCCGTACGGCCAACCCCTCCCTCTCTTTCCCTCTTGATTCCTATTCCTTTTCCCCTTTAAAACCCCTATCCCTAAGCCTACAACCTTAAACCAATCTATAGCCCTCAAAACTCTATTTCCCTACAAACCTTAATTCCCAGATCCCCAAATTTCCTAACCCTAATTCCTAAATCCATAAATTTTCTACCCTAGAAGTGCGCCATATCTGCCCATTGATTTAGAACCTTGCCCATGCTAATGTAGGGGGTTCCAATCCCCCATTGGGCCTTGAGTTTTCATGCTTACATGATTCATGCTTGTGTGAGATTGTGAATTTAACATAAAACTGAATTTTATTGCCACTTTAGTACTCTTTTAATAATGGTAGGTTAGCATGTTATCATATTTGATTCACTCTGATTAATCTATTAATAATCTCCCGCATCCAAATAGTTAGATCAAATGCCATGCATCAGTACAACAATTTTCTAAAGGAAGAAGAAATAAAAGTGGAAACAATGATCAAGAGTGACTTGGCTAAAGGAGGGGGATAATAATACCAAGTTCTTCCACGATTATGTGAGTGCTAGAGCTCGTGTGAATAGAATTGAGTCAGTAATGGAGGACGGGATCCGATTTGAAGGTAAAGCGCAGGTTTGTGGAGCAATAGTGTCTTATTATAATAAATTGTTGTCAGATCCAAGTGTGCGAAGATGGAAACTAGATCAACTCGATTTTGCAGCTTTGTCCGACAGTGAGGCAACCTCGTCGGAAAAGGAGATATCGGAGGAGGAAATCATATCATTCATAAAAACTTTGGTAGGGATAAGGCTTCGGGCCTAGATGGATTTCCACTAGCTTTCTTTCAAATATTCTAGGAAACTTTAAGGTCTGATTTGGTGGCATTTTGCGGGGAATTTAGCATCAACGATAAGCTAGCCACAGAGTTGGGTGCAACATTTATAATACTTATTCTGAAGAAGGAATGAGTGGAAAGCGTCAAAAGACTTTCGACCGATAAGTCTCATTAGCTCCCCCTATAAGGTCCTCACAAAGATATTGGCTTTTAGATTCAGAGCTGCGTTGGATGGCTTGATATCTAAAGAGCAAGGGGCATTTGTGGAAGGTAGGCCAATTTTGGAAAGTTCTTTGATAGCCAATGAAATTATTAATTCGTGTCACAAGGAAGGTATTAGTAGAGTAGTGGGCAAGCTAGATTTGGAAAAGGCTTATGATCATGTGAACTAGGCATTTCTAGACTACTTATTGGGTCAGATAGGTTGTGGAATGAAATGGAAGAGCTGGATTATGGAATGCGTAAGCTCAACTAAATTCTCTACCCTAATTATTGGCTCACCCCAAGGTTTCTGTAAATCACCTAGGGGGCTAAGGCAAGGAGATCCACTTTCCTCTTTCCTTTTTGTGGTGATGGCTGAAACTCTTAGTAGGATGCCATCTAAAGGGGTTTACGAATGTTTATATCGCGGTCATGATTCTAAAAATCGGTATTGTATCGGCCAATATGGGCGTATCGTGTCCGTATCGGCTCGATACAATATGTGATATGGGGTTATATCTGCGGTATCGGAATCGGTTGGACTGTATTGGTCTGTATCAGCCGATATAGCCCGTATCGGTGCCTATACAGGCCAATGCGCCCATAAAACCCCAAATTTAAATTTAAAAAAAAAAAATCACTCATGTATCCTCTTCTTCTTTTCATTTAAACCATGGAAGAATCTTAAAAACTCATTTTAGGCTAGATCTAGACTTATTTTGGGATCAAAACAAATGATTTGAATGGGATTCAACAAATCGAAGCGAAGTGGACCATTACGGGAAAGATCGGAAAGACGGGTAAACCTTCACTTTCTTTTTTATATTTTCATTTTCTTTTTGTTGTATTTCAAATGTAATGGGCCATTGTTCACTAAATCATGTTTAATTTATGTTCAATTAGGGCCCATTTAGTTGACCTTCAACAAGTCAAATCGACAGACAACATTCTCATCAAAGAATGGTCTGATACACCATTGAATACATGGTCAAAACACACACACAAAAAAAAAGACGATAGATTCATGAATATCTCATTTTCCCCCTATTTTTTCTGATATTTTTTCATATATTTTTGCTTCAAAAAAATTCTGACCGATGTAGGCCAATATGGCCCTGATTCCAATACACGATTCCATATCGTATCACTTTTCCGCAGGGCCGATACGGCGGCCAATACCATCATCCAAAACCATGATCGTGATTTCAAGGTTGATAGAAGGGACTTTCAGGTATCACATCTTCAGTTCACGGACGATACGATACTATTTTGCGATGCAAATGCCATTCAAGTTGATAATCTCCGGAAGGCCATTTTCTGTTTTGAAATAGTATCAGTTCTTTCGGTAAACCTTCAAAATTTTGAATTATCGGGTATTGGATTGCCGAAAGAGGAAGTGGAAGTCGCTGCTCAAGTGTTTGGGTGCAAGGTGGGTTCCTTCTCATCCACTTACCTAGGTCTCCCATTATGCATTAGAAAGCTAAGCAAGTCACTATGGCATCGAATTATAGAGCGATTCAAGAAAAGGTTATCGTCTTGGAAGAGTAGAGTCCTATCCTTGGATGGTAGAATTCTTCTCATTATAACGTTCCTATCTAACCTCCCATTGTATTTCATGTCCTTGTTTAAGTACCCCAAAAGGAATAGTTTCGAAGTTGGAAAAACTTCGTAGGGATTTTTCGTGGCAAGGCAGGGGATCCAAGAAGAAATATCATCTAATGAAATGGGAGGACGTTTGTAAGCCCGCCGGGGGGATTCTTCAGATCTGGATTCTTCGGTTGCTTCCTGTTTTGATTCCTTGAGGGGAGCTTGCTCCCTTTCATGTAGAAGAGATCTCCATGAGGAAGAGTTTGATGAGCCATTGACATTGCTTCAGCAGCGTTCAGGAGTGTCACTTCTAGGTAGGTCTGACTCATTATATTTGCTTCATTCGAAATCCAGCAAGTTCTCAGTCAAACCATTTTATCTATGTCTAAAAGGTCATATCCAAAGTGGCCAAGGCGCATACTTTCCCTATTTGGTTCTATAGAGCCCCATCAAAGGTGGCAGCATTTGCTTGGCTCGTGGGTTGGAATAAAGTACTAACTGTTGATAATCTGCAGAGTAGGAGTTTTATCATTGTCAATGCATGCTATTTATGCTAGAGAGATTAGGAATCAGTAAATCATTTATTTATTCAGTGTCCTTTCTCGAGAGACATGGAATAGTGTGCTGGGTCATTTTGGTGTTAGCTGGGTATTGCCGGAAACACTTGCTGACTTTTTTGTCCAATGGCACGATGGAGGGCTGGTCTTGGATGCTAGGAGAAGATGGAGACTCTTCTTTTTGGCTGGTCTATGGACTATATGGCTCGAAAGAAACAATAGATGCTTCCAGGATAAAAGTGGTTCTTCATGGGGTGTTTTTTCTAAAGCTATGGCTTATGTAACTGAATGGGGAGGGGTGTAGCCCGAGTAATTTTATTTCGTTTCTTTTGTTTTCTTGTTAGTCCTTTTTGTCCCGTTTTGTAGCTTTTTCTGTTTTGTTGGGCTTTGCACCTCTTTGATAAAGTTGCCATCCGTCAAAAAAGAAAAAAAAAAAAAAGGAAGTTGACAAGAAGCTACATTTCATTATCTTGAGTTCTCTGTGTATATTATCCTAGTTGTTTACCGGATTTTGCTGTGTGTGACAAAATATAGTGTATATTTAGTTGAAGAATATTTTATTCCATGGTAATTATGTCATGATTTGTTCATCCTCGGAAGGCCAACTGTTTAGTTCTCTGACTTTTGTCGTGTCATTTTATCACCAAGGTGATTTAGAGAGAGATTGGCTATGACAGTTACCTTAAACAGGAGACACATGGATCAACCAATGGATGCCCAGCATAACACTTACTTGGGTCCGCCCATGATTGGCCATTATCCTTAACATTTTGCTTGTTAACTGCAATGTGTGCAAGTGTATCAACCATGCAACTATGTGCATTTTAGCAATTAGGGTTGTTGTTAGATACACTGCATATCCGATGGACAGAATTACACTGAAAATCTCATCTATCACTGTTGATTCCTACAAAGAGACAATAAACAAGTTATCATACTTACCTTTCGATACACTGGATATTGGTTGATGGTTAGATTGACATTTGACGCCCACAAGAGCTTGATCACAATACTCGAATGGTATTGTTTTGTCTGATAGTGTCCACATGCGATAACCCGTTTGAAACTAAGATGCCTTCGATTGGTGTTTATTTGTATGGAAAAGATTGCAAAAACTTAGTTTCCAAAACCATCTAGGCACATATATAGTTATAAATGGTAGCTTCTAGTTGAATTCGCTGTATTCTGTGGGGAGAATTTCTACACCAATCACTTGCCTATATCTCCTGTAAAATAGACAAATAAAATAGTTCCTCCATGTTCCACATGTAAACTCTTCCATAAGTATGCGCACATGGATTGTGTTTCCCAATCGGGTGTCCTGGTTGTGACTTGTGTCCATATGTGTGCCATCCCAGACTGTTTATCATCGAGGGTCCTAGCATTTTATTTTTTTGTTGAAAAGTCAATATATTAAAGGAAAAGGAGAAAACAAGGCAGGTTGCCTGCACCGCCGAGGAGGCTATGCAGACTATTAAGAAACTAAGAACTGCAGATTATAACCCTTTAGTTTATCTACGTTAACCGCCCATTCTACAATTAACAATCTAGCTCTCTCCGCGACATAATCAGCTGGATTGGAGTTATTAAAGCACATTATTCCATCCTTGCAGTTATTAATCACACATTCCCACGATCTGGCAGTCCATGATGTAGATCTCGCTCTAAATGGCCCTTGAATGTGTATATATCCATGTGTGTGTGCACCCACCCACCCATACACACACACAGTTACTGTTGCACCCAAACACTGTATAGATGCCCCATGACACTTTCTCACAGGCTTGCTACTATTATTGGAGCGATTTAGTCTCACCTAGCATAATCGGATGATGATTTTTATTTTTATTTTCAGGTCTCATGTTTGATAGCCAATCCCGATTAATTGGTATAAGGCTTAGATGATGATGATGATCTCATATTTGATGGTTTTCTTACTGTATGGGTGGAATTTTACTGATTCTTTTGTTTGCCTTTGTAGGGACGCATTTATGGCGTGAAATAAACATAGATAAGGTGTGTGCATGGAAGCCTTTCATTAAAACAAGGCAAACTAGAGGGTTGGCATTGCATTTGTCCTTTGATAAGAAATCGGGAGATAAAAGAGGAATGAATTTTGATGAATCACATGGATTGGAAATGCTAAAGGTCGGATATGAGGTATACACAGATGGTTCGACACGAGTATTACGAATATGTGAATTTGCTGATAATCGCAAGGAAGTAAAAGTGATGCAGCCCTGTATGAAGATTCAGTTTAGAGTCTCATCTTTTGCAATTCACTTACTTGAGAAGGGAAAGCAGGTTAGTTTCTTCTTCTATATCACATGATTGTGCCAATAAACCAACCCCCCCCCCTCCTGCAAAAAAAAAAAGAAAAAAGAAAAAAGAAAGAAAAAGAAGAAGAAAAGATTATGACAATAACAAAGGCCTGTTCTAATGTAAGTTTACCTGATTTTGATGCCTAATCTCAGATTCCTACTAGTGAATTGTTTACATTTTTATGCAAAACAACTTGTTTATATATATATTGGGGTGTATCACTTGGTCTAAATGCACTATTCTGGAGATAGCCATTTAGATCTGTGGATTTTATTCATGAAATTTAGGATCCATGCTTTCAATTATTTCAGTTGGGATTGAACTTGCGTGGTTAATGTGGTCCTTCTGTGTTATTGGTTACATTTTCTTTGGTGCTTATGAATGTAATTGGTGTTGACTGGATAATAGAATGTTGATGCAATATCTCTGGATTTTCGAGTGCTTTCACATCTCCCATGAACCACAATGTTTTGGTTGGGAGCTGTACTAGCTTGTGCAGGCAACTTTCAGTGATTTTCAAGCATTTAGTTATCATCTAGGCTTAGGAGTTTGAATATTGTATTTTGTGGGCTGTGTTTCTCAGCACCTTCTCTGAAAACAAGTATTGTATCCCAGTGCTCAAAACATGGTTATCCCACTAGTTTTTGTGTTTTTCTGCACTTCATTATTAACACTGCATAGGATTTCATCAACATATTTAAAGATTTGAAACTTCTACTCTTCTTTGATGCAGCCAAAGAGATTTTCAGATAGCACTAGGGTTCACCGTTCACGTCATCTCCATACTTTGGGTGAAATGTTATACCATAATGTACCATGCTTGTCAGATCATTGTTGTCAACTTTGTCAATTTACCTTTTTTTAAAAATCCTGCATTGGTGCAGTCTAACTGGTTTTCAGTTTGCTCCTGATCAGTTAGCCATTTTCTCATATTTTTTCTTCTTTATTATTATTTTTTCAATGGTAACTGCAATTTTATTAAAAACAGAGAAAAGATGGGAACACAACAAAGGCACGTCGGATGATAAAAATTCATCCTCTCCCAAACAAACCCAAAACTACAACCCATGGAGTGAGAAGGACCTCAGAACAACACCCTTCAAAAATTTTAAGACCTAACGGCCACACGATCACCCTGCCATTAAATCTCTAGAACAACTCTTTTGGGTGAATATCATTAATATTTGGATGCTGATATTTCGACTCAAAACCAGGGTAAGTTAGCGAGATCAGATTTTTTTTTTTTTGCCCTTTTTCCTTATGGATGATTCTTTTTGTAGTTGTGTTTTTAACGACTCAACTTGATTTTTTTTTTCCACATCAAAACATAGTTTTAGGGGGGAAATGGCGACCGGAGAGGGTTTTTGGAGCATAGTTTTGTCCGAGATTTCTCCTTTAAGCAATGGAAAACTATAGTGCATTTTTTCCTCTAATGTTTGAGTTCTAAGGTATTCAATAATGGTAACAACAGTCATAACGGCCACTGTCGTTACCGTTACAATATGGGCTGGAACGGGTGTTATGCGCCTAACAAAAACCCTAAACCCTAAAAAAAAAAAACTGTATTAAACCCGTAATGGCTGTTATAGGCTTTTTCTCCATAACGCCCGTTACAACCCCATAATGCATAAAGGTTGCCATTGCTACCGAATGGCCATTATGTAACTGTTTTTTGACACCTTGGTTCTAAGAGTGTAATGATGTGTCTAGGGGTGTACATGAGTCAAACCAAGTTGAGCTTGGCACAACTCGACTCGGCTCAGCCACTAGCTAACCCCAGCTCGAACTCAGCTCAGCTCGGTCCTCGAGCCTGACTGGCTAGCTCGTCTCGGCTTGGTCAGCAGCTCGAGCCAGTTTGAGCCTCTGCGGCATTTTCTCAAACACGTGGAGTGCACCTTCAATTTCTCACGGAATCTAAAGCAGCATCATCAGTTTACATGTTTTTCGTCAAACACTCAATAGACAACATAAAAATCAAGACAAAAGTATTTGTTTCATATCCATACCTTCCTTGCCACCAGTTAACACTTTGTTGAGTCATTTCATCAAACACTTGCTGAGCAACATCAATATCAACATAACCAAGTCATCGAATTGGTTCAATCCGAGTTCAATTCGAGTTGGGGTTCGATCCGAGTCGAGTCGAGCTCGGGCAAGCTTGAACTCGGCTCGAAATTTTTTCAAGCTAAAAAAATCAGCTCAACTTGGCTCGAACTCAGTTTCGAACCGAGTCGAATCGAGCTTTTTCGAGTCGAGTCGAGTTAAGCAAGCTAACCGAGCTAACTCTGTTTATGTACACCCCTAGATGTGTCTTTTAACATCTCCTAAAGTTTGACTGAAAATTTCCACCTTTTTCCTAAATTTCCCCAATGTTTCCCTCAGACTCGATACATTACGTGTTACACAAGATATTTCCCAATGATCCCATAATATTTTCGTATCGCAAGGGCGTGCTATATAGTGCGTTACCGATACTCTGAAATCTGTTTCCCACTTGATTGAATGATCCATCTCTAGTTATCCCTGTTGTTCAACAAAAGGCATGAATTCTGAAGCCCGCTCTTGCAAGAAGATCAGTTTGTGAATTTCTTCGTCTCAATCAATTTCTTTGAAAGAATGGCTCCCAAACCACTTCTCCCATGACATTATAGCATTGTGAAATACTAGCATCCTTCAATGTGCTGATCTTGTATAGTAAGAAACTCTTGGCACAAAGGTCTTTCATTGCACTAGAGGTCTCGAAATTAGATGCAAGAACCATCCCCAACATTGTAAAGAACCTCCTTCACGAATCAACTTTTCCCCTTAAAGGCCACACTCCAAAGCCTGGAGTTCTTTATTAGGAGAACTCCCAGGTGAAGTCCCTCATGATTAATAAAAAGATAATTTGTTAGAAGGGATGAAAATATACAAGTATCCATTAAGACAATGGATGATAATCCCTGATAGAAATGGAGGAATGATGAACCCCTCGATAAGGGAATCGGCTGTACAATTCACCAAGGACCTGATTTTTTTATTTTTTTTTTGAGAAGTACCATTTGAGTGACCTGATGATAACTGACATCCATAGAAAGGGAGCACATTCTTATAAGTATTGAAAATAAAAGGCAAGAATTTATAAGAATCAACTTCCACCATCAAGGAGCCACCCATTCAACTAAAAAAGATTTCCTACCTCCTCCACCCTTCTACCATCCACTGCTAAGATAGTAGTTCTTCTTAAAAAATTTGTATATTGGTCTCAAATTCGGCCACATGGAACACGTGTGTGGATTGTGGACGTGCCAGAACCGATTGGGTCCGATTCAAACTGTGATCACCGACCTCTAGTGTCGAGATAGAGTGAGGTTCGGTCCTAGGCTCGACCATTCGTCTATTCAGCCAGCTGTCGTGCGCTCGTTACCTAGACAATTAACGGAGGTTGGGCCTCTTCCTTCAATGAGCTCTTTTTTGCCTAAAAAATTCAAGGACTTTCAAAGGTGCAACAGTTGTATGGTTGAAATGGAAATGATTAGAGAGATGGATGTGGGAAAAGGCGTGTGACTTACCACTACAACGGGATCATTGGCTTGGTTGAAAGCTTCAGGGTGCTTCCGAGAGCAGCGTGTTGATGGGTAAGGTATAGGCAATGTCAAAGATGACAACTAAGGTTGGCCCATCGTATGAGTGCAGGCAGATGGATTCCTAAGCTAAGGTCTTCTTTTAGATCCGACACGCAGGTGCAGATGGAAGGGAATTACAGTTATCTACGATTAAGAGTCGGCCTGGCGTATGTGCAGGGATTAACTGAGACAAGATTTACACCAAGGGTCCGCTGCTACTAAGCAAGGGAGAACTAAACCTAGATATACAGTGTTGCACTGGATTTGTAATTGGGTTTTAGATTCGGAGAGGGTCTTTTCTTTGGATGTGCTTTTGCTATTTATAGCTTTTGGGGGTGACAGAAGAACAACCTCCAGTCCACGTGGCACCTTCGCATGCAACCGGCTGGGAAAAGAGCAGTTACATTTCATTGATCATGATCTTATCTTTGTTGTATGCTTATAATGTGCTTTAGGACTGACGTAGCTGGAACAATTGCTTGCCTTTATCCGGAGAAAACCAAAATGCCGAAGCACCATAAAAAAGGTGAGCCGATTCCAGTATCCCTGATGCATGCTTCTCAAATATCTTCTGTGCCACATGGCTAAATTTGCACCATTTATCTGGTCTATATGGATTTTGGTACAAACACAGGCAAAATTTCGTATTATTATCACCTTTTCTTAAACCAAATTGCGTTCAATTTTGCCTCCACATAATTTCCTCCTCCCCTCATTTTTCTTTTCATTCATTCTTTCTTTCTTTCTTTTCAGAAATCCAATTTTGAAGATTTCCACTCTCTCTTTGACTTCAACCTAGGGGACTCTTGTTTATTCCTAACCAATCCTCTGAAACACCTTAAAAGCACGGCTTTTGAAATTTGAATGTGTAACCTTGAAATCCTTTGCTGATTCATTTAATGGCTTCACACACCATGAGGTGGAGGGTTGAAGGATTTTTATTTATTTATTTTATTTTATTTTTTGAAAGGTATCATGGCTAAAACCCATGACCTCAATGTTGAAACACACTCTATCTACCACTGAGCCATGGGTTGAAAGGTAACATGGAGGGTTTAAGGAGTTGTCTCCATCATCATCAACAACCTTGAATTCTTAAAAATTTGCTGGTTTAATGTTCTACCCTTGCATTTGTGAAAATTCGATTGTTGTTTGGAGCTCAAAAGTATGGAATTAGCCAAAATTCACTTATAAACAAGTTTTGCTATCAAGTTTGCAAACTTAGCGAGTCTGAATAATGAGTTTGGCAAATTGACTCTCTGAACTAGTGAATCAATGCCATGAATTTAACAAACTCATGGCTATCCAAACTCCACAAACTATGTTCTCCCCGAATCGCGATTGCAAACCTAATAGACCTTATAGCTGCTTGAGATGGTTTTGTGAACCATTGGGAGTTAAAATATAGTTGCACAGTGTGAAGCAAAGAAGCAAGAACTTTGGGTGCCAGTGCAGGAAAGCTTTTGTTTCAAAATGTAAGCAAATAGAAAGGATGCCAGAGCAGGAGAGCGAGTTTCAAGTGTTATTTGAAGTGGGGTTATGGGAGTGGCACAGTGTTTGAAGTATCGGTATCGCTACAAGTTTCGCTAGCCGAGGATACAGAAACAATATTGATATCATCGATAATATCCCCGATAATCAGAAATGGGAAAATGGTAGAAGTGAAACTTCAAGAAATGCTAAAATACACATATTTGCATATTTAGAAATAAAAAATTTGCAAAAAGAATGTATACACAATAAGTTTCCATTTAATGGGGGCTTAAAAGCATGCGTTGTTATAAGAAACAGTCTAACCATCCCATTGATCCCATCTAACCATCCATCCAAACATCCATCAATATTGCAGAATATCAACAACTCGCAATATTTTGCCAAGAAATCATCAACAATTGGAAAGAAAACAAAAGATTGTGGCCTTCGAGCTTGTTGCGATAACGATAATATTGAGATATTATCAATATTTGCAACGATAAATTGAAAACAACATACAACAATGTACTCATAAAAAAATTTTGAAATAGAATTTTTTTAAATAAACAAACTTGTTGTGATATCTCTACATTGATGGTATTATTGAAATATCGCTGATACACTTGTGATACAAGCGTCATTACACAGTTGAAAATATTGGCAATACATTGGCGATATCGATACATTGGCAATACAAGCAACTCCTGGAATTTACACAATTGAAAATATTGGCATTGGCGATACTTAGCGATGCATTGCTGATGTCTGCAATTTTTAATACTACCGGTGTTATCGGTATGGCTACCAATGTTATTGGTATCGCCAAGCTCGAGATAATGATAATATCGGAGATATTTCAATAATATCAAAAATAATTCAAACAAACTTAGTCGTGCAACAAAGAATTAAAATAAGATCTGCTTAGTGTTTTTTTAATAGTTATTTTAAGGTAGTTTGCTTTTTGTGGTCAGCTCCTTGGTAGGTTGGAAATAACATTTTTGGAAGAGTTTGCTTTTGGCCTATGTAGTAGAGCCTCTATTAGAAGTACATACATATTGCACTTATAGAGAGAACATTATGAGCATTCCGTTACCTACACTCCGTAAGAAATTCTATCATGCATATTGAAACTTCAACTTTAGTTTTTTTTTTTTTTTTACCTTTTTATGATAATAAATTGGCTTCTCTTGAGACTAGGATGGTGGGAGCATTTGGAGTCTATTTTTCCATATCCTTCCATCTACTCCATTCCTAACAATAAAGCTTTTGCGCATTGGTTGAAGATTAATATTCTCTAATATCTCCTCAACATTTCTATGGAATATAATATTCCACATGCCTCACTCTACCTATATCTCCTTTCTACTTTCCTTTCTATAAATGTGATTAAAAAGAAAGTGCCAAAGATTCATTCCCTTCCCCACCAAGGTGTTCCGTATCCATTACTATACGCCCGTAAAGGCCGATACGTATAGGTAACGGCCATGACTGTTAGGTAGTTAATTTTTTGGGACCGTATCGGCCGTTACGATAGCTATAAAGGCCGTTATGGGGCATAATGACCGTTACCCCCGTAATAGTCAAAAAACAACCACTTTTTTTCTTCTTTTTTTTTTTTCTATTTAAATCCATTTTTCTCTTCCTTTTTTTTACTTTTCTCATTCCAAAAACTCTCTAGATCATTTTACAATAGATTTCGACCACACTTACTATAGTTTTTAATATTAAAATCGTAGATTGAAGTGATTTGAGTGAATAGAAGCTCCGATGGGCTTTTTTTTTTTTTTCAAAAAATTGAAAATGTAGTATTTATGCAAATTTTCTTATTTCTAGTTTTAATGCTTTATTGTGATGTGTAAACATTAGATACATATAATCATGTTCACAAATTCACTAGACAGCCTGATACAACACTCTCACCAAAGAGTAGACCGTTACACTACAATAAACATGTTAAAAAAAAATAATACATATTTGGAATATTTACATTATTCTTGGTTTTTTAAATATTTTTTCAGAATTTTTCGGGCAAAAGAAAATTTTCAACCGTTACGGTGGTCGTAACAGCTGTTGCGCCCCCGTATCGGCCGTAACAGTTGATACCCGTATCAGTAATGGTGGTGACCATTACGGCCACGGTTACCGATACGGAATACCTCGTTCCCCACACCATTCTTCATGCTTTCCTTGTAAGTATATATATATATATATATATATCATGCGTCTCCCAGATTGGCTATGTTCTAGACACCATGGATCTCCCGTGACTTCCTCTCTCCTCACCTGGGCTCCAACCCTTCTCCCTGTCCCCATATTTATACCTAATTATCTTCCTCCAAAGCGCCTCATGCTGACAATCATATATAATTCACAAATTTTCATATTTTTTTGAAGGATATGTAACTCACAAGTTATTATTTTAGAAATTTGAACTGGCAGCTGTGAACTACGAGTTGCATGAGATTAGTTCATATTGAATGGATTAATGCGATATTGTTTT
Source organism: Magnolia sinica (assembly GCF_029962835.1). Taxonomy (NCBI): domain Eukaryota; kingdom Viridiplantae; phylum Streptophyta; class Magnoliopsida; order Magnoliales; family Magnoliaceae; genus Magnolia; species Magnolia sinica. The sequence goes on along the minus strand of NC_080583.1, from coordinate 3,605,568 downwards.
TTATTGGCTAACTGTTCTGCTTTCTGATCTTACAATTTGGTGTTGCATAAGCCATCGATGTCCTGTTGAACAAATGTTACTGTATTGAACATTCTCTCACCGACATGCTTTTACTTCCTGAAGGATGTAGACAGAAGCGAGGCATCAATTTATTCCACAATCATGGTTGCAAGACTAGGGAACATTACTCTTGACTCAATCTTTACTGACCAGTATAAATTTAATCAGATCAGAGTTCAGGTACTACTTTAGATGCCTTGAAAGGATTTTGAAACTCTAAATGTGTATGCTTGTCACAACTGAAATGGTCGAAGTTGCACTTGTTCTTCTTCTGGATCCATCTTCTTCAATATGCTTCTAATGGTGCCCAAATATCTATGCATTGCAGACGCTGAATGTGGATGAAAAATGGGAAGGGGCCCAATTTGCAGCAATGATTCGAAGAAACCGATTAGATTATAATGACATGAATGATAATGTTTTGTTTATTGTCTTCAATCTACGTTCAACTGTTTCAAATGTTAAAGAAGTTCAGTACTCGTCCATTGTTCTACAGGTACTCTCTATGGCATACGTAGCTTAAAGCTCCAAACCCTCTTAATGTTCTTTCTTAATGGTAGCTTCAAAATATTTGAGAATTGGATGGATTTTGTAAACCCTAAACACACTTATATTCACACACATTCTTGCTGTTTGAGTTAGTCATCTGCAAATGTACTCACCAGTGAAAGCAATTTATCGTTCACAGCCTATTGATCTGAACCTTGATGAGGAGACACTCATGAGGCTTGTACCATTTTGGAGAACCTCCCTCAATAATTCAAATACACAGAGCCAACAATATTACTTTAAGCACTTTGAGATCCACCCAATCAAGGTCTGTTTTTTCCTTTCTTGCACTGTATGCAAGTTTTTCCTGCCCACGTTTTTTATATTTTGCATGTGTTTACTTTGGTTACAAAAATGTTAATGGCCACCTGACCTGTATTTATGTATGTTTATAAAAGATTGTAGCAAGCTTTCTTCCGGGGACTCCATCCTCAAGTTACAGTTCAGCCCAAGAGACTCTGAGGTCCTTATTGCATAATGTTATAAAGGTCTCACACAAGCCTTAGTAAAGTTTTCAAGATTTTCTTTTATTTGAGTGGTTCATAACTTCCGATTTATGAGCGTGTGTGCCTGCTAGTCTCTTTGCAGGGTTCCTTACCTTGTTGCCTTTTCTATTTTGCTGTCCTTTGTAGATCCCAACCGTAAAAAAAATGGTGGTAGAGCTTAATGGTGTCCTCCTCACTCATGCTTTAGTGACAACACGAGAATTGGTTATTAAATGTGCACAACATTACTCATGGTAAGCTCATTATGTTATCTGTTCGTGTTCTTGCCTTGTTCGGTAATCCATTCATATCTGATTCAAACATTTTGCTTCATTGATAAAATGACTGCCTAGGTATGCCATGAGGGCTATCTACATTGCAAAAGGAAGTCCGCTGCTTCCGCCAGCTTTTGCTTCTATTTTTGATGACTCAGCTTCCTCCTCTCTCGATGTTTTCTTTGATCCGTCAAGTGGCGTAGTTAATCTTCCAGGACTCACCTTGGGTATTAATTTTATTCCATTTGCTAGAAATTTCCTAGCTAATTCTTTGAGTGCTTTTATTTGGGTGATAACATGCAAGCGGTCATGCCAAAACAGGATTCTTGTAAAATCAGAAGAAATTGGTTAAAAGTTCTGGTGTTCTAAAACCTAAGTTTGCTTGGAATTCTAATTTGAGACTGACATAAGCGAGACTCAGATTGTGTTTCGGCTGTTGAAGTTCCTACATTGGAGTGGGGATCTACAGTTTGTTCTCTATTGGGAGCATTTTATTATATTGAGAAATTCAAAGAGATGTGAGATTTCTGTCAGATACAAGTGCAAGGTTGGGCCATTCATCCAGTAGGGATGGCTGAATGCCCAACAGAAGGCAAGTTGAATCATCAGGTGGGCCACTTAAGAATTTGGAAGGATGAAAAGATATGACCAACAGCCTATATTCAAAATACATGGGTGGTGCACCTGATGAGAAGACAAGGCTGATCTTTTGGGCCTGGTCATATTAATTGTCAGTCCCACCTATTGAATGTCTCAGTTCTTGCATGCATGGGCCACGTTGGCATGTGTGGGATACAAAGATCCTCTTCAAACCTCTTTGTGCAAATGCCTGTGGAGGGGCTTTTGTATTCCTGCATTTTTATTTGGGGTTAATACACTTAGAAGCTTGATTATCCTCCTGCCCTATGCACTAATCTGTGCTTTCAATGATGAGGATAGGTATGTTCAAGTTCGTCAGTAAGTGCATCAATACAAAAGGTTTTTCAGGGACCAAGCGCTATTTTGGCGACCTGGGAAAAACTGTAAGTTTTGTGTTGCTAAACTTGCAGCGGTAATCGGGTTGATGTGCTACTGAATGAAATTTGCAGAAATAATCAGTTGTATATTTGTGCTGCAGATGAAGATAGCAGGGTCCAATGTACTCTTTGCTGCCATTACCGAGATATCAGACAGTATTGTGAGAGGAGCAGAGACAAGTGGTTTCAATGGCATGGTACTGATAGTCTAGTAAATACTGCTTGTTTGTGAGCTTGCTGATACTTCTATTCATCCATTTTGCTACTTGCTATAGGAGGGTTGATTTGTATGCCCCAAGTTTTTGTCTAATACACCCAATTTTCCCTTTTCGTTTCTTGTGTTGGATTTTGTTGTTTCTTGGAGAAGGTAGGAAACTGCAAAGGAGAGAGGTGCATTGAAAATGACTTCTTTCTTGTCTAGGTGTATTATACAAGACTTGGGGATGCAGTATCATCTCCCTTTCTGCAATATCCTTTTTAATCATCTTTAGCCACATCTAATGTTTTGATTGGTACTGTTGTGTTCTTGAGGTGAATGGTTTCCACCAAGGAATACTGAAATTGGCTATGGAGCCAGCACTGTTGGGGACTGCTGTTATGGAGGGTGGACCGGATAGAAAGATTAAGCTTGATCGCAGTCCGGGGGTCGATGAGGTAATGTGTTCTAGTGTTGTCCGATATTAACTCCACTCTTGGCTACACTTTGTTTCTCTACCAATTGAAGTAGTGAACAAATTCTCCAGATACGGATAAGTTTCTATAGCTATTACGCTGAAATGGATTTTTTTATTTTTTATTTTTAAAGAAAAAAAAAAAAAAGGTGGTGCGCTCCAGTGGTACTAGTACCACCATTGCTGAAGTTGTGTGACCCACATAATGCATGCATAAAATCAAACCCATCCATTATTTGTGTTAGCACATGTAACCTCCAGGGCCTTAAAATAAGGCTGATCTGTGAATTAGGTGGGCCACATTTTGCAGGGAAAAAGTTGGGAAGGAGCATCCACCCTTGATTAGCTTGGAGGGCCCAACGTTGTGTATATGAACTTCATGCCATTCAGACCCCTTAATCTTGTCTGGATGAAGGGTCAGGGCGAAAATCATGCTGTTCAGAATTCAGTTGGGCCCCTTTGTAAATCAAGGGTGGACTGGTGGTTCCACCTCACATTGTTCCTTGTGTTATGGTCCACTTGAGACTTGGATCAGGCTGACTTTTGGCACATGTTATACGAGGTGAGTAGGTGACGCATGTGATGGACGGGTTGGATGAACTTCACACATCACGTAGGCCTGATATATGCCCGGTACCATCGTGAGCTTATGGTGGTACTGGTACTGGTACCACTCGAGCGCACCTCATAAAAAGTAATCCAAAAATTATTCTTACCATGGTTTTTTTTTTTATTGGTTATTGAATTCTAAATTTACTTGTTTGTATTTGGATAAAATGCAGTTATATATTGAAGGGTACCTACAGGCTATGTTGGATGTGATGTATAAACAAGAATATCTCAGAGTAAGGGTGATCGATGACCAGGTAAGGCATTTTCAACTCAAGTCTTTTTTAGCCCATCAAAAAAGACATACCTTCAAACTGGGAAATGAAGTCTAACACTTGTCTATTATCTTGATGTTCAAAAGTTGAATGGAGCTATCATGTTATTAGGGAACTTGATTTTCACATAGCTGCATCTTTCATATTAAAATCCACTTGTTTCTTTGCAAAACATCATCCTATATATTCCCCTTTGACATTGGTTGTTCTTCGGACGTTTGGTCATGAAGAACCTCGTGTGGCTATGAGTGCACCTGCCAATGCACTTGTGGTTCGCATGTGCCAACATGGCACACTCATGTGTGATCCAACTTGCTCATTCGGTGGGCCCCACTGTGCAGATGCCATTATATTAAAAAAAAAATTAAAAAAAATTAGGCTGACTTGTTCATCTGATTGTCATGCATACTAAAGAAATGGCTGATTTAAGAAATTCGTCATATGTCCACAACAATGTTTTAAATAGCGGTAGCATGTTGTGTAGCGTCCAACCCTTTGTAGTGTGTAACGTAAATAGCATAGCGTGTAGTGTAAAGTACATGATACTTCTATTTTTAAATTTAAAAATAGAAAAAATATATAATAAATAGCAAAGGAAAAAAAAAACATAAGTATATAAAAATGCCTAAAAGATCATTTATTTTTTCAAGTATAAGCATGTTCAAACAAGTTATTAATAATCATTTATCAAAATCCAATTCACATACATAAACCAAATCAAATTATTATCACATCAATAACTTTTTAAGCAAACTATAATTAATAATGTCTAATTGAAACCACAAGTAACAATTACGGAAAGAAATTAAAATCCCATAGGTTGAAAGTGTCAAGTACAAAATACAAAATATAATTACCATTATTTAAAAAGGGCATAACGTCCGCTACAACACAACATGCACTAGGCTACGCTACATACGCTACGAGTGCTACTGCTACACTACGGGTGCTATTCAAACTCCACAGCCAACATGCCTGTGTGGTCCACCAGATGAGCAGACCATCCTAATTTGTTCATCGATAACGTAACCCAGTTTGCTTGCTTTGGTGGGATCTGTAGGAGCCTTGCTTTAGAAATATAAAAGGAAGAAGGGAAGATTTGGGAATTTGGCCTCTAAGCGCTCTCGAACACACAAAAGCAAATCCTCTCTTCTAGATTCTATTACAAAAGCCCAAACTCCCTTAAAATGCTTCTTGCAAGGTACCTATAGATCTTCTACAACAATCCGTAACTAACTTTCAAGAAAATCCTAATGACCCAAAACTAACTCTAATGAACTTTATAACTCCCTAACTAGCAACTAACAACTAACTAATGTAAGAAGGAAAACAGAGATACCCTCCAAACTCCAAAATTAACAAAAATACCTCACTTGACCTCATTCGTCTCACATGTGCCACACGGGGCCTGGCCATGGGTAATGTGATCCAAGCCATCCAAGTAGGCCATGGCACATGCCAACATTAGGGTGGCAATGGGTCAGGCGGCTTGGTCCAGGCCAATGATGAATGGCCCAGCCGAGTCACCAACAACTGTGCCATGTTGCACATCGTGTGAGATCCGGTTTGTGTTGCACAAGAATGTGAGATCTATATCATCCATCTTGAGGGTCCTGCAACATAGATGCTTTTGCCCAAAAGTCAGCTGACTCAGCCCTGCAACTTGGAAGGTGGGCCCTGGTGTTAGAAATAAATGGACGACTAAGAAAAATTTGGTCAATTTTTTTCTTGCCTATCAACATGCTAATTTGGAATCAGCTGATTTTTTTTCCGTAGAGCATCCACACATGGGACTCACATGGGGCAGCAGGTTCGTGCATCCACATGGGACCCACCTTTTTCTTGTTGCTTTTCCTTAATAGGGACAGCCTGGCCTTGTAGGGCCGAGGCTAGGGCCTTATGAACCTTATTGTGACTGAGGCACACATATAAGAACCACCATTTTGTCATTGCTTTTCCTTACAGGGCCAGCCTTGGCCTAGCGTGGCTGGGCCCCAGTAGGGCCAGGGTGAGGGCCTTCTCAACCAGATTAAGGCCAGGGCCAATCCCAGCCCATTGCCACCCTTATACATTGGATGGACCACACACATATTGAAGAAAATGACGGTTTAAGAAAGTTGTTATGAGTCCACATTGAACATGCGTGTGGCCCACCACATGAGCAGACCAGCATGCTCCATTCATCAGGTTGGCCATGCATACTGAAGAAATGGGGCTTTCCATATGAAGAAAATGCAGCCTTTTAGGTTCTCCATATGGGTTCAAATCCCATGGTTCGATTTTCAACCTGAAAGACCTTGTTCCTATAAGGAATATGGTAACATCATGCTTCTTTAGTTTCACTGTCCTGCATGAGTACTGTTCTCTGACTCGCAGGGGTCTCCTGGGTCATGCTGAACTCTATAGACGACTTGTTCAGTTCTTGGCACGCAGAGTCAAGACGTGCGCATGGCAAAATGAAGTGGAGGATTATCCTCCTAGCAGTGATTTTGGCTATCTGGGCTGAACGCAACAACCGTTGCTTTAGGAATTTGTCCATTTCCGCCACGGAGTGTTCTCCAGGGTCTTAGTTCTCCTCTGAGATTGAGCTCCATAGTTGCTTTTTGGGGTTTGGGGGTCTCGCTGCTCTGGGGTAGCGTTTGTTTCTCTGATTTGCAGTTGTATGTTCTGTTTGGTGGTTTCTATTCTTTGCTTTCTTCTGTTTTTTTCTATTTTTTTGTTGTTTTGCTGTTTCTTTTTCAATAAAATTCTCATCTTTCAAAAAAAAATAAAAATAAATAAATAAAGGAGATGTAGTCACAAGCCTCCTGCATATAAATATAGGGGAATGATAATCTACAACCCATTGCACATGACTTTCACATGTAATGCAGCTTATGTTTCAAACTGTCATGTACATGGAACATCTGAGCCATGCATAAGGTGGGCCCCACCATGAATGTGACCTGCCACAAAAATCAGGCAAGTCCACCTATCAGGTGGGCCACATATTTACAGGTCTTATTTGAACTATTCAATTTGTTTTCATATGATGTGCCTTCCGGATTAGCTGACCTCCTGATTTATGCACCAATATGATCTTCATTGTGGGGTGGACCCTATGCATGGTTCAGATGTTTCACATGTTAACCGGGTTGCATGAGGGTTTTTGGGGTCCATTCCTTATATATAAATGCGTATTTATTCTTTAGCTATTGAAAGGACAATCAAATTTTCATAACATGTTGAAGCTAGTGCTCGATCTTGAGAAAACATCATTCAGAAATTGAAAATGTTAATGAACTGAGATTGACAGATCTACTTCCATCAACATGGTCCCACAAAATTTCCATGAGATCTAGCACACATTTTTTAATTCATAGAAAAAGGGGGGGAAAGCCCTCGTCTTGCGGTGGTGAGTAATAACTGTATTGGCTGACCATGGATGACAGGTACTCCTCAAAAACCTTCCCCCAAACAGCTCCCTGATAGACGAGATTGTGGAAAACGTGAAGAGCTTTCTTGTGAGCAAGGCACTATTGAAAGGAGATTCCTCACTGGCTTCACATCCTCTGCGCCATCTTCGAGGAGAAAGTGTAAGCTCTCTACTGCACTTACCCCACTGAATGTAGACCATTAAGAGTTTTTTACTGTCAGCTTGAAGGCCACTGATCAGATGGCTACGGTCATCCCATTTGTGGCTCACTGACTATGATCGTAGCCCATCAGTTTACCACTCTTTTCTCCATTGAATGTAGACCATTGACAGTTTTTTACTGTCAGTTTGAAGGTCACTTGTCAGATGGCTATGATCATGCCATTTGTGTGATTTTTAGCTGTGGGCCATCCATGCAAGGACCCACTTGAAAGACAGTTCTCATGGATATCTTGCATTGATTCATACCAGTTTTATGTTCAAAGAACTAAGGAATTAAACTTTCTTTTTTCTTTCTTTTTTTCTTTCTTTTTTTACACACCCCCACACACTCACGCTGGTGGAATTTCTCCACCTATGGATGCTCGAACGGTGTGGAAACTCCTGAGAGTCCACCACCCGAGCAAGAGTAAGGATCCTTAACCTTGAATTTCAAGCTGTGAACCGACACACAGTCCCACTCCTGCATGCTTCCACAGTTTTGCTTTAATTTCATTTTCATTACCCTTCTATAACATTTCGCAGGAGTGGAAAATTGGGCCAACAGTGTTGACTTTATGTGAACACCTGTTTGTGAGCTTTGCTATTCGCATTCTTCGGAAGCAAGCAGGTAAATTAACAGCTGGCATTAAATGGAAGAGGAAATCGGAAGGCGAAGTTGAGGGTAAGGAGATTGTCCTTGCATCCTCTATGGAGAACCCATCGAAGCTTGACCTGAGATGGGGTGTTGGTAAATTTCTCTTGTCGGGTATGGTTGCATACATTGACGGTCGGCTCTGTCGTTGCATTCCCAACGCGATTGCGAGACGGATTGTGAGTGGGTTTTTGTTGAGTTTCCTGGATAAAGATGATGGCCAATGAGCTTCTGTGCTAACTTCCCTTATTGCAAGTAAACTCTGTTCATTTGCACAGGAAATAAAAATTAAAAATCAAAGGTAAAGCTGCGGGTGAGAAAATCCTGCCTGAATTGGGAATGTTACTACAACTGACCCGTTCACTTTTGCACCTGCTAAATGAATGGTCTGGATCTTGTCGTATCTACATCACACTGTAAGGAAGGATCAGAGGGTGATTGTCGAGGATGTTAAAATTCCTTGATTTTTAGAAAATTTCTCCCTTTTCTTTTAGTTCATTTGGATTTTCCCAAATTGAAATGTAAATGTTGAGTCCCACGTCCGATATGAATCAGAAACGAAACTTTCATATAAAGGTTAACATCTTCAATATAGCCATGATTTTAGAATACCAAAAAGGAGACTTGTAAAAGGCAAATGCACAATGGCTGGCAAGCCCTTGGGCACAAGAGCACTTTGCACCTTCCATTTTCCCATTTTATTTTCATTGTTTTGATCGTATTTTCCCATTTTATTTCATTGTATCAATCACATTTTCCCATTCTTCCATTTTCTTATTGTATTTTTGGTTGTTTTGATTGCATTGCTTATGCAACGGAAGTAGACAAACTTACAATTTCCAACGATTTTTAGTTGCTAAGAGGTGTTTAGGGTCCTACTGACACTACAAGTTGAAAATTGATGATAGAGATTTAAGATTCATTATCCTAGAGATGTATTGCTAGTAACTCAATTGCAAGCCCTGGCTTGATTCGTAGTGGAAGCAAATACTGTCTTTGAGAAAAGCAATTTGAAGCTCATCTACTTCTCTGCAAACCCGACATGCGAGAGATGCATGGTACCTCTTGTCCATGCAAGATACCGGTATTTGCAAAGCACTACAAATAGATTCGATGATTTCTATAGGAGGAATAAAACACTCCCACCTCGAAATAGGATTCTTGCACCTTTAGAAATCATACTTTTTTATTAGAATCTTAAAGAAAAAATTTCTAAAGTAAATTGCAGAATAAATGCTTGTATTAGTCAAAAAAGCTTTTTTTTTTAAATCTAAGAGGCGTCTTTAGTTTACTCTTTATTCTAACCCAACAAATCTACTACTTTTTATTCATCTTTTTCCTTTTCTTTTTTGAAAATCAAAGTTGCTGTTGATCATCCTGCATGCGTGGTTACGTGGTTGATCCCAACCCTTTGATAAGTTGGCGTAGTTGCAACATAGCCCAATGATGTATTCTCATAGATGAAATTAGAAGGATTTTAACCTATTAAATATGAAACATTACTCATTTGTTGCTTGACAGACTCATTATACCACCAATTGGATGGTTATCATCCTATAAGATGAAGTTCCTTGGCCGTGGCCCATCATTGGCGGATTGACAGATAAATGGTTTGGATCATCAAAGATAGGGTTCATGGATATGATTTATGTTGCTTTGAAAATAAAGAGCTTGCTCTCACCAATCCTTTGAAACAACTAGGCTTCCACTTGAGGAAGTGCTTTAACAAGCGTGTAGGTGATCGTAAGAAGACACTGTAAATTATCCATCACTATATATTAGGGCATATATGAAAATGAATATAGAAATAAATACAAGATATACATGGTTCATCGCATTGTAAATACATTCATGAGGAAGCTGCAGCAAAAAAATTCAGTAGCACAAACAAAGATTACAAGATATAAGAGATGCAACGTCCATGAACATACAGTAAACATATCCTGATCTCTTTCATACGCACACAGCCTTTGGAAATAAATAAATAAATCCCTCCTCTTCAAGCAACCAGGAGAACTTTTGAAAAGACCATTCTACTTCCCTCCACCTTGCAAATATATATGAGAAGAAGCCCTTTGAGAGAGACATCTTCCTTCTCTCTTCCCGTTGTTGTGCATTTTAAAACACTACACATACACCACATGTACCAAGTTTTCAAAACGTGTTGATGTGTCATACGTGTGAAACCATCCTTCATCCGGGCACAAGTCTTATCTATAATTACCATTGACATGAATTTGTTGTGATAAACTCAATTTTAATAATCTAAAAAAAAAAAAAAAAACTTTAAAAACGTGCCTCAAATAGATGATTCTAACTGTACTTTTATTACCATCAAATAGATGAATAGTCCACATATAAAACATGTAATAACCAAGATTTGAGATTGTCCACTCAACCATTATGATATTCATCTAGACTAGAGTGATCCACCATAGTTTAAGTGGTTATTGGCAAAGGACATGCGCTATAGATACTCATGAATTGGACATCATTACTGTATATAACATAAGTAGGTAAGGACAATCTTGTCTATGAAATTAGTTGAAGAAAAGTCGTAACTTTGAGATTTATAAGGATGTTTAAAGGGATATTAAACTTGCGAGATGGTATTTAGGTAATTAAAAAAAAAATTATATTCTTACCGCCCACTCTTGGTCACTCTAAAGATTTGATGTGAATGGAATAGGATCTTGGGGGACCGTGGAAGCACACAAAGATGAATTTATGATAGCAATCCAATAGCATGGAGCAAATACAAAGAGAACACAACGATTTAACATGAAAAAATTCTTTCGGCAAAAAACCATGGCACAAAGCGACAAATGAATACTATGAAAGCAAAAATTACAAAGAGAAAGAGCTTACCCGATTTGAATAACCTCGAATCTCTTCTTTGCTATACCATTTGAAACCCAAGGGCAATTTAGAAAACCTTAGAATACCTCTAAATCCCGTTTACACCCATATATATAGCCTTGGAAAGAATACCAAACGAAATCGGAAACAAATCTCGCAAATTCACAGCTTTATGAAAAATCCGTGCAGAATATGTCGATGCTATCGAACACTCATAGATGGTATCAAAATTAATCCTTCAAGGGCATTGAACTAACACCTTAACTGTTCAGAGACAAAACATGATTTTCTAGAAATTCTCAATGACATTGAACTAATCCTGTCGATGGCATCGAACACTCATCGATGACATCGAAAAAGTGCCCAGTTAATTTGATGACCAATTGAATAAAATCTAGAAAATATCGATGACATCGACAGAGCCATTAATAGACTCGATTTAAGACATCTATTACAACATAAGAGCCTATGGGACCTATTCCCCCCTCCTCTTACGCACAAGTATATGTGTGAACATGCCTAGTTAATTGATTTTTGGGCTAGCTTTTCCACAGGATTGGCTTTGGTTGCACATACAGGCTTGTGCATAGGATTGCACCAATTCAAAACACTAAAAAGATAAAAGGACTTATATAAACACGTTAAAATTCTTCTTCTTGTGACTAGCAAAAAAATATTTAAAAATGTAACTTTTCAAAACAAAGATTTTTTTTTCCCCCTCTTTTTTCTTCTTCTTCTTCTTCTTCTTTTTTCCTTTTTTTTTTTTCTTTTTTTTTTTTTTAACTCTTTATTTTTTGAAATATCCCAACATAAGTTATAGTATCAATATGGTATCTTTGAAATCTTTAAGAACAGAATCAATAAAAATGTTGATAATGATAGATAACTCAATAACCATCATTAAAAACTGACTCCATATCCAGTGGCTATAATCCGGGCATGTCCCGTAACAACACACATGAATTTAGCGTATTATTTTGGCACTAAGAAACTCACTAACAACTAAGACTTAGTTTTGACTCACTAGGGCTTGTCAAGTCGGCTAGTCAACTCTATCGACTCGACGCTGCACTGGTGAGCCTCGAACCGAGTCACTGGTTAAATGGTTGATTAATAAAAATGCTTTGACTCACCTAACCATGGCTTTAGGTGAAGAAAAAAAGTATATCAAAACCTTAATTGGCATTCTTTATTATTATTATTATTATTATTTAGCTTGTTAGTACACCCCACTGTCAGTTCACACTTCACTGTTAGCCACCCCCATAAGGGTTCGATACCAAGACCTCAGTGTTGAAACAAGGTATCTTTCACTCAATCTACTACTTGAGCTAGGATCAGGGTGGTAAAACCCTAGTGGCATTCAAGTATCATTTCTCTATGGGCATGTTCGGTCCTATGAAATGCAAAGTAAGTGAGTTATTATTATCATTTACAGGGGTTTGTTTAAGTAAGAATTATAGCTCATAAATCAAAAGTCAAATAAGAAAGTAAAGAAAAATTATACTCATTACTTTTCCACACTATAAAAGCACCATTGATGAACGACCCACATTGGAGGATGGTGGGGACCACATGATGAACGGTTTGTTGTCAGAGAAAATGTCTTAAATCTTCTGGGTTGCTCGACTGGTCGAGTGGACTGCTCGACCGGTCAAGCGGGTCGCTAGGCTAGTCGAGGCCATCTTGACTCGAAGTCTAGCGAGCACAGGTTTTAGGTGTCCGAGCTGCTCGACCAGTCGAGGTTACGCAGATCCTGCACGGACTGCGTAAATTTGAGGCGGTTTCCAGACTTTTCCAGACTAGGCGCGTAAGTAGAGTTTCCTAAACTATAAATAGGGGTCCCTAAGGCTATTCTAAGGTATTCTAAGGCTTCCTAAAGGTATTCTAAAGGGTTTTAGGGTTATCAAAGGGTGTAGCAAGGGTGAGATTTAAGGTTGTTCGAATCGAGTAAGTCCTCTCTCTTTGTAATTGATGCTTTCATAGTGGAATTCTGTCGCTTTGTGCCATGGTTTTTTTTTCCCGAAAGGGTTTTTCACATTAAATCTGTGTGTTTTCTTGTGTTTGCTTGGTGTCATTGTATTGTTATCTTAGATATAAATCTATGTGATTTCGCAGGCCAAAATCCCAACAAGTGGTATCAGAGCAATCGTTGGGGCACAGATCTGAATCTGAGGGATTAACATCAATGGGAAGCACTAGGTATGAAATTGAGAAGTACTCAGGGAAAAATAATTTTGAGTTATGGAAGATCAAGATGATGAGTTCCTTAATCAAGTAAGGCGAAGATGATACTCTTGAGGAGCGAAAGTCTACTATGACTGATGATGAATGGAATACTCTTGATAAGAAAGTTTTATCATCGGTCCGTTTATGTCTCACGGATGAGGTTCTCTACAACGTCATGAGGGAGAAAATTGCGGCTAAGTTATGGGCGAAGTTAGATGATGTTTATATGAAAAAATTCTCTGAAAATCGCATACATTTGAAGCGGCAGTGGTATAACTTCAAGATGGCAGAGGGTGGAGATCTAGAGGCTTACATCAGCAACTTTAGTAAATTGGTTTGCAAATTGCTGGATATGGAGGAAGTGATGAAAGATGAAGAACAAGCATGTATGTTGCTGAATTCTCTTCCGGCGTCTTATGAGTCATTCAAGGATACAATGTGTTCAACGAATAAAACCCTGAGTGTCGACATCGTTATCTCGGCCCTTTAAGAGAAGGTTATGAGAAAGCTTAACGTTGACATGAGGATATCTTCTGAGGCACTGCTTACAAGGGGTAGGAATTCTAAACAAGGTACAGGTTCTTCAAGTTCTAGATCCAAATCCAGGAGCAATGGCAAATGAAAGTAAAGTGTTGGAGCTGTGGGAAGGAATGACATGTGAATAAGGATTGTGAAAATTCTAAATCGAAGAGAGAAGATTCTGAGGCTTCATACAGGAAGGTCAATGCTGCCACGTCAGATGGATCAAGTAGATGTGATGGTAATGTTTTGTCCGTGTCTACTATCAGGCGGCCATACGATGATCGTAAGGACAAGTGGATGCTAGACACAAAGGCATCTTTTCACATGACTCCTCATCGGAGTTGGTTCACCAGCTACAGGGAGTGTGATGGTGGACAGATGTTTATGGGCAATAGTTTTGCCTATAATGTTGTGGATGTTGGTACGGTGCACATCAAGATGTTTGATGGGGTGGAGCGTACCTTGACTGATGTCAGGCACGTTCCTGATTTGAAGCAAAATCTGATTTCTCTTGGTGTTCTTGAGGCTAAAGGATACGAGTACATACATATTGATGGTGCTCTTAAGGTATCTAAGAGGGCACGAGTAATCATGAAAGCGCAACGACTCGGTAACTTGTACAGGTTGATCGGGAGCACTTCAAAAGGTGGAGCTGCAGTGGATGTAGCGGATTCCACCTCTGCATGTGTGTGGTATGTTGGGCATGGCCACATGAGCGGGCAGGGCAGGAAGGCTAAGACGCACGGACGGGGATACAGAGCAGGTGGAGCAGCCATATCACAGAGGATTTATCTTCTAGATCGCAGGATATCGGCGAGGAACATAGATGACTCTAATATTGCAGAGGATTCATCTTCTATTCAGATGGCTCTAGGTGAGCCTGGTACTGAGAAGTGAAAGGTGACTATGGGCGATGTGATGGATTCGTTGTACCAGACAAACATATGGGAACGGGTGGAGCTTCCAATGAGCCGGAGAGCGGTTGGATGCAGGTGGATCTTCAGGAGGATACAACATATATACAGGGCAAGGTTGGTAGCGAAGGGTTATGCTCAGAGAGAAGGGATCGGCTTCTCAGAGATATTCGCATCGACAGTATAGCAGGTGTCTATTAGATTCGTGATTGGCGCTGGTTAGCTAATGTGATCTTGAATTGGAAGGATGAATGTGGAGTCTGCACTTCTGTAAGAGAAAGTGAAGAGCAGATCTACATGAATCAACTAGATCGGTTCGAAGTTAAAGGGGCTTAGAAAAGACTTTGTAGGAGGTCGTGGTACGACTTGTCGCCTAGGCAATGGTTTAATTCCTTCATGGTGGGTCAGGTGTTGTATGTTGATGACATGTAGATCACAAATTATGACATCTCTGAAATCAATGTACTAAAGACTCAGTTAAATGAGACATTCAAGATGAAGGATCGGGGGATTGCAAAGATGGTTCTCGGCATTGAGACTGAAGGAGGAGTAGGCTTTGGTAATCACAAGAGGAATACCTTGTGTATATGTATTAATCAAGGATGTGATGGGCCAGGTAAAGCTGGAGAGCTTTCCCTACATGTCTTTCATCAAGTTTTCCTCATGTCTCAAAACAGATGAGGAAAAGCAGGATATCTTATGAGCCTTATTCGAATGCGGTTGGCAGTATTGCCATGGTCTAGATTAGACTGGTTATTTCACAGGCTATCAGTGTTGTGAGCAAGTACCTCGGTAAGCAATATTGGGTAGCGGTGAGATGGTAAGAAGACTCCGTCTTTCCTTTTGAGAAGATAGGAGCAAAGGTGGTTGAGCACGTAGATTTTGATCCGGCAGACATGCTCACCTAGATCGTTCTTGCAGAGAAGTTTAAGTTCTGTGTAACTTCTCTAGGCTTGGTAATGGCAGAAAAGAAGGACGGAGTGTGCACGAGAAGCTATGATGTGATATAGAGATAAGAGAAGAGGTAAAGGAGCTACACGTTTGAAGATTGAAGACATGGTGGAGATTGTTGTCAGAGAAGATGTCTTAAATCTTCTGGGTTGCTCAACCAGTCGAGTGGACTGCTCGACCGGTCGAGCGGGTCGCTAGGCTAGTCGAGGCCATCTCGACTCGAAGTTCAGCGAGCATAGGTTTTGGGTGTCTGAGCTGCTCGACCAGTCGAGGGTCAGGCTCGACCAGTCGACGCCCCGGCTCGACCAGTCGAGGTTACGCAGATCCTGCGCAGACTACGTAAATTTGAGGCGGTTTCCAGACTTTTCCGGACTAAGTGCATAAGTAGAGTTTCCTAAACTATAAATAGGGGTCCCTAGAGCTATTCTAAGGTATTTTAAGGCTTCTTAAAGGTATTCTAAAAGGTTCTAGGGTTATCAAAAGGTGTAGCAAGGGTGAGATTCGAGGTTGTTCAAATCGGGTAAGTCCTCTCTCTTTCTAATTGATGCTTTCATAGTGGAATTCTGTCGCTTTGTGCCGTGGTTTTTTTTCCAAAAGAGTTTTCCATGTTAAATCTGTATGTTCTCTTGTGTTTGCTTGATGCCATTGTATAGCTATCCTAGATCTACATCTGTGTGATTCCGCAGGCCAAAATCCCAACACGATCCACATCAAAGGTGGGCTACACATGATGGGTGGTAGATATTGAAGGTGCGCCGCACATGATGGACAATAACATTGATAGTGACCAACATCAAAGGTGGGCCCTACATAATGGACGGTGCACATTAAATGCCGGCCCATAATAATGAATGGCCCACATCCAAGGTAGGTCCCACATGATGGATGGTCCACATCAAAGTTAGGGCACATGGAATGAACAGTCCACATCAAAGGTTGGCCCCACATGATGGACGGTGGATGTGAGTGAGACCAAATAAATTTGAGTGATAAATACTTATGATGTTGCAAGACAAACATTCTTTTTTACTTTTTGGACCTACAGGTTGAAAAATGATGATAGATTTAGGATTCATTATCCTAGAGATAGATTGCTAGTAACTCCGTTACAGGACCCAGCTGAATCCGTAGTGGAAGAAAGTACTGTCTTTGAGAAAAGCAACTTGAAGCCACTTTCCTCATCATCTACATGTCTGCAAACCCGACATGGATGAGATGCGTGGTACCATTTTCCCACACAAGATACCAGTATTTGCAAAGCACTACAAATAGATATCATGGTTTCTATAACTTGGCAATCACATGTAGGAGGAATAAAGCATTCCCCCTTGAAATAAGATTCTTGCACCTTCAGAAAATCATACTTGTGGATTAGAATCCTAAAGTAAATTGCAGAATAAATGCTTATACTAGTCAAAAAGTCTAAAAAGTAAATTCTATGAGGCATATTTAATTTACTTTTTATTCTAACTCAACAAATTTATTCATTTTTGGTCATCCTTTGCCTGGAAAATCATATTCCAATAACTACCTATCAAAGGAAACAGTTTGGAGAGAAACATTTATCTTTAATTTTTATGGGACGGACTGTAATAGTTATATAAAATTCACTCCAACTATTAGATGCTACACCATAATATAGGCTCAAGGCTAAAAAAAAGGCTCATCAACAATTTAGTCAGGCGACACAAAAAAAAAACAATTTGAATGGTGAGTGTTGCCCTTTACACTATTTCCAATCTTGCGGTTCACCTAAATCACAAGTGGAGCTAAGGTTTTTTTTTTTTTTTAACACACGTGCACACACCCCACACACTCACGCTAGTGGAATTTCACCACCTATGGGTACTCGAACCCTTGACCGGGAGTTGAAACTCCCGAGAGTCTACCACCCGAGCAAGTGGAGCTAAGTTTTGAGCCCAAGTCTAATGAGGTGACACACTTGGTTCATTTCACATAAACATCAAGGTGGGCCCACCTGAGCCACCAATTCATTTGTTCCCACAGCCATCTAGCAGCAGTCAGAAGGTTCTCTAATGATAACTACTTAAATTGATGAGGTAAAAAAGTACCAAAATGTAAATTCTATACCATTAGATAGTTGTTTTTGTAAAATTCTCTAAAAGAAGACAGCCCTTTTACAGTAACAACCTGCTTTATGGGAACTGTGATTTGGAAAGATTTAAGGCCTTCTTTTTCAAGGAACAATAGGCTCACATGATCATTATCACCAGCAATGATCAGGTACTGCTCCCATTCCTATAAGCCTACCATACTACACCTTGATCACTCCTCCTTATCATTCGAGTAAGACATCCGAGCCGTCCAAAGGGTTGGCCTAGTCATGTAATTAAAAATAAAAATTAAAATTAGGCCAATCCACCCATCAGCCTAGCCAATCCTGCATATTGGATCAAATCATTGTCCGGCCATAGATTTAGGCATTCTGGCCACCTAATGTGTAGAACAGTGTGAAAATCAAATGATCTTCATGATGAGGCAGATCTTTTGAACGGCACGGATTTACTAAACACATGATTTCTAATATTAGTAATAAGAAATCACAGATTTACTGTGACTTATTTTCCTTGTCCCAAGCATATGTATTTTACAATTTATCACAAATTCAAATTATTAATAAGTATTACTTGAGATCTGTACTTCAATATTGCGGAGCATATCTTTTTCTTAAGGATAGAATAAATGACCATATTTGAATATCAATATTATTGATCTCATCAGTATCATACCAAATCCCATCAATCAAATCACTTTTTCGAGAAATACAAGACATCTAAGTCGTACAAGTAATGAATTACTTCCATTTACTATTTTATTTTACCTGGGTAAGAAGATAAAAGATCAAATCACGGTTCATTCGAATTATGATTCGAAATGGAATCACGGATTTATGCGAAATCCCAGGTATTTTCGACCGCTACAAGATCAACAATGCCATGAGCTTGGGCTTCTGCTGCTGACATAAAAAGGTGCAGTATAGTAAGCTTACGGTGGTGGGGCAGTACAAGAACATTTCTCCCTTATAAAACTTGTATTGGATTGAAAGAGATGGAAATCTTTATCCACTAAGATGAATCTTTATAACATCTGAGAAAACCAATATAAAATTGTGGTGATTGGATGAGAATCGAAAGCAACGGATGTATTGAAATATAATAACATCTTTCATATGTGGAAGAGATAAGACGGATTAACTATACACTTTGTTTAATAAGTAGCATTGATAATTTTTTAAGCTAGTATGGAACCATGACAAGCATGGTGCACGTGCCAGGATAAACTATCAGTCAGGTCCATCCATCTGGCAGGCCCTGATAGGATGGTTTATGTTTTCATAAACTCAGGCCTTTCAATGAGGTGGGCTCCAGTGGTATCAGGTAGATGTGGGGCTCACTGTGTATTTATGACATCCAACCTATCAATTAGATGTGTCTCACAAGGGTCTGAAAATCAGCTTGATTCAAAACTCTGGTGGGCCACAGCATGGGCAACAAGGTGGGAAGGGATGCCTACTGTTGATTTTTTGGGGAATGTTCACACCAGTTCACGACCAGTTGAGCAAGGTGGGCAGAGATGTATTTGTGTTGAGAAACAGGTATTTGAAGCAAGAGTCCACAAAAAAAAAAATAATAATAAATAAATAAATTCTCTATCAAGTATTAAATATCAAGAGTACAAAAAAATTTTCTGAGTACTTAAAAAGTTAAAGAGTTTAGCGAGAACAAATCTTTGCAATAGTAGTCCAACTATGGAAGCTCTAGTAAAGCCTCTTATGAATGTTGCATAACCAAAATAGCAATAGGTTTACGAGATCTCTCTTCTACATATGATTTGACACAATTGGCTGCCTTTATGTGGAGAATTTAAGGAGATTTTTATGGTTGATCATTCAAATCTTTCACGATGTGAAATTTGACAGCACTTTATGAAGAGTACAAGGCATCAACCCAGTCATCACATACAATCTCTCTTATAGTGTAACACTATCTATTTTAATTTTAACCTTGGTTTATCCCCTACTGTCCAGTCTTGCTATGATAAATTCAGAATTTGACATAGCTTAGTTTGCTATTATCACAATGCATTTAAGAGTAACGTAAATATTCATGACTTTTGTCATCAAATCCCCAATTAACTGAGTCTATACTTGAAAGATCTTATTGGTCATATCATACTAGTCATTCTCCTTGACTGTTTGTTCACACAAATAATCATATATAATTATCTTTTATTTTCTCTACTTGTTTACTGTAGTTGATTGCACTGATCTTCATTATAAATAAACAAAATCGATGATTTGCCTTTATTTTTAATTTTAATTATTCATTATTGTGTTACTAAGAAGCTTGGAGACCACAATTACCGTTGAAAGAAAAGTCCTTAGATGAAGGCAAAAATATCTCATTTAGAAGGGCTAACTCTTCTCCTTCCAAATGGCTTGATCGTTGCACATTGATGCCTGGATAGTTAGGTCATCGTTTATATGTCTAATTTATGATTGATTTAACGCTTAGGGTTGCAAGTGTTTAATCAAACTCGAATTAACTACAACTCTGCCATGCTCGATACTATCCTAATCATATAGGTTTTATGGTTCATTAACTAGTGTGGTCTTGTGTACGATTGAATTGTAATAGGGGAACATCCTGATTTTTGTCCTAACCCTTCATCCCGAAAGATCTTTCAAAGGCCTGGACAGCTTGAATTTAGTATGCACAAAATGATGCACCCCCACATACAGCACGGTGGACATCTCCTCTCCACTAGTCCCCTTTGTTGTGGCCCACCTGAGTTTTTGTTTTAGCTGATTTTTAAGACATAAAGTAATGTGAGGAGACGCATCTGATAGATGGTTTGGATGTCATGAATACATTACGTGGGCTCTATGTTATAGAGTACCACAGACGAGTAGCGATAGAGCATTAACTATTTTTCTTTTCTACCATTGCTTTAACCAGTTAGATAATAGATATACAGCAACGGTCATCCATGTGAGGGCCCAGTAATTGAATGGACCTGATTGGTCAGGCAGATGCAACTTGGACTAAAGAATGATGGCTCCACAATAATATTACTCCTCCCACCTCAGCAGATTTTGGGTAACTTCATGTGGGGGAAGAAGTCCATGTATTTCACAACATGACTTTCTATGTTATAGATTATATACCAAAACTCAGTGTATAAACTTTATAGGTTAAGTTGGTACACGTGCATTTCAATTGGCGGTCCAATTAATGGGCCGAATGACGTATTCGGATTGAGACAGGCCGTTCAAATCGTCAATGCAGTTCCAGATAGAGCATAACCCAAAAATTACACTGAGATGGTGATAGTAACTTGGAAGGCCATTCACTAATTTACATCCGTTCATCAATTAATTATTATTGATTGAATGGTTAGAATTGTTTGATTGGTGTGAACAAAGAGTGATATGCTCCGTCCACATTGACCCCCACCATTTGGATGGTTTGGATAGCTTTGTATGAGTGCCACATGCGAGCATGAACTAAAATTAGAGCCTAGCCCTGCTGTGTGTAGGTACTTAGCTGTTTTCATTTATC
Source organism: Magnolia sinica (assembly GCF_029962835.1). NCBI lineage: Eukaryota > Viridiplantae > Streptophyta > Magnoliopsida > Magnoliales > Magnoliaceae > Magnolia > Magnolia sinica. The sequence goes on along the minus strand of NC_080583.1, from coordinate 3,584,303 downwards.
ATTACTTAGCTGTTTTCATTTATCATTAGATCTGTGGGCCTAAGAGGTGGATTTCTACAGACTGTCTTCTCTACCTTCTTCTAAGCCATTTAAACAGGTGGTTTCGTGTTTTTGTGGGATATTCATAGCCATCTTATCAATAACCATATGCATATACATTGAATATTGATGAGCATACTTGTCTGAGATCTCAGCCGTCGATTAAAATAACAGAGTGGGTCTCTATCCATGCTCATAGTGCACATTGAAGTCGTGTCCTCGTAAAGGGAATGACGGAAGAGATTTCATGGTGTATGTTGTTTGTAGATGAGATAGTTTTGATTAAAAGACGGATGATGGTACACAGATTTATAGAGGGATGATTTAGAATTTAAAGGGCTTAAAATTAGTTGAACTAAAATAGAGTTATATGTAGTGTGATTTTAATAATTATAGAAATGAGAATAAAAAATTAGTTAAAATTGTTGATAAAGAAGTTTTTCAAAATGACCACTTTTGATTAGGTTAATAATTCATAAAAGTAGAGAATTCGAAAAAAACGTAGCCCATATAATTCAAGCTAAGTAAAAAAATTAAATTATTGGAGCTGAAATAAGGATATTGAGATGGATGAGTTACAAATTTAGGAAGAATAAATTAATAATGAATTTAGTAAAAAAAAAAAAAAACTTAAAGAGTAACCACCAAGACGAAATAAGATGGGTAAATTAGATTTGGTTGGTCATATGCGAAGAAGACTAAGAACCTATAGCTTAGAAAGAGTGGGTAGAGTTAAAAGATTCTAAAAGGAAAATGAAAAGGCCCAAATGGTCTATTTTCACGATGTGATAGCCTCATTTTATTTTTTTTTATTACACGTGCGCACACACCTCCACACACTCACCACCTATGATGGGACAACCTTGTAAGAGCTCTCTCTCTCTCTCTCTCTGAGTTGTACATGTGGAGCGCACTATAGTGTTTATATGATATCTCACACATTCTCCAAGGTTGCCCACCATGTTATACAAAAATCATATTGATCCAACCATAAAATGGGCCCATGTGAAGTTGGAAGTTTTTTTTTTGTTTTTTAAACGGCTATATATCCATTGTTTTCCATAGTGTCACTCTAGGGATTTTCAATTTTCATAGTGGGACACACCCTGATCCATAGCTCAAGTGGTAGACTAAGTGAAAGATACCTCGTTTCAAAACTAAGGTATTGGTATCGATTCCTGGTGGGGGTGGCTAACGGTGAAGTGTGAACCAACTGTGGGTGTACTAATAAGCTAACAAAAAATAAAAAAATAAATTGGATATCATACAAATACCACCATAGCCTTACAATTAGTTGGACATAAATTTAATTGTGTATGAGCATTTCTCTCTCATACACACGTGCACATACAATTAGTAGTTTTGAACAATTTTATCCATTTGATCAGATTTTAGAGAATCTAGACCTTAAGGCCTGTTTGGGAGCGTTGATTTGGAGCCCCCTGGATTCAGAACCCCCAGGATTAGAAACTCCTAGATTTATAATCCTCCCAGTGTGTTTGGCACCCCGGAGTGTGAATCAACTTTAATCCAGAAGTACCTATCCATGGTATATTCACAGGGGTTTGAATTTAATTACTAAATCAACTTTAATATCTCTAATTAGTGAGATACATAATTTTTGATGAAATTGTTGTGATAAACCTACTGAAATATATGCTTTGCCCGAAAATGATAAAATTCCAACTCTTAGTTAGGCCACAAGCACAAAATCATGTCTGAGTGACTAACCAACGATTTTTAATCATTGATTTACATGGACAACGTTTGGACGATACTGGACAATGTTTAGACAATGCTGATTTACATGGACAATGTTTCAGCGGTGTTGATTGTCATTAGTAGGCCATGTGCCCAATAGAATGATAGTTTATAGTAACACACATGTTACACATGCAACTATTGAAATGATTTTAGGTGTAATCCACGCTCTCACCGTGGATTACAAACCACTCAAAGAGAGGATTGGAAACCCCCTGGATTTGGAACACCCAGTTACTTTATGCTGCCAAATAATCAAGGGATTTAAAACCCCTTCAAATCCCCTTCAATCCACGGTGCCAAACGACCCCCTAGGTGTATTCCAAGCTCTCACGGTGGATTACAAACCCCTTCAAAAAGGGGATTTGGAACCCCCTAGATTTGAAAACCCCCAATTACTTTATGCTGCCAAACAACTAAGGGATTTGAAATCCCCTCCAATCCACGGTACCAAACAACCCCTTAAGATTTTAAAGAATATAAAAGGGCTTTCAAGCATTAGGAGTATTTAGGACATTTTAAAATTGTGGCCTACCAAGATGGCTATGTGAAATCCACTTTAAGGGCATATGTTGCATAGGATCATTCCAAGTAATTAGCCTAAAAAGCAGCAAATCTAAAAGTCAAGTGCGCTGCAACACGGACAAAAGTAGAAATGAGTCGCCCATCATCATTGAAACCATTCTATACTCCTTTTTTTAACCTTTCACATATTGGCTTTTCTCTCGATGCAATTATTTTCTTTGCATTTCACATATTTGCCTATCTCTCCATGAACATTGCAAGTGCCATATCTTGCCTGCTTAGGTGCATTGAAAAATAGAACTTCAATACCTTGAATGGATAACACAAGCACTTATAAATTACTTTAAAATTGCACACTTGGAGTACAAGTAATTCAAATAAACCATCTAATTTAGATATTCCATGAACTAAAAAGTAGCATTTATTAGATCATCTCATATTAGTGGATGTTTACTGGACGGTTAAAAATGAATAAGAACCAATGGTCTTATTTCAAAAAAAAAGGTGTCCACTTATCAGAAGCTAGAATTGTACAACCAGTCTGATTTTTGCATTATAACTTAGGCTACTATTTCCACCGTTTCGGTTCACCAGAAGCGCATGTATATCAAAAGTCACGAGCAACCGCAGTGTAAGTACCTCCCTAGTGAAAAAGAGGAGTGGATTCTGTCAGGCCAGGTAATACCAAGTTCTATAATGCCCTGACTGTGGGCCCACATTGATGTATGTGTTGTATATCCATGTTATTTATTTGTTTTTATAGCTCTCGTTTTAGAGCATGTGTCCAAAAAAGAATCAGATTGAAATCTCGGGTGGACCATACCACAAGAAATAATGGTGATTGGCTATTAAAAAAGACTTGTGGTCCATGAAAGTTTTGGATCGAGCTGATGTTTGTGTTTTCCCTTCAAGGTTCATGTGACCTTGTGAATAGGTTGGATGGCAAATAAACATTAGGGGTCATTTAGCACTAGGAATTTGGGGGTTTGAGGGGATTTCAAATCTCCTAGTATGTTTAGCACCATAAAGTAACTTGGAGTTCTGTATTTGAAATCCAAAATGAGAGCTTGGATTCTATTTAAAAGCCTTCCAAGAGTTGCATGTGTAACATGTGTCACTAAGCTATTAATGTAGTGGGCATGTGGTCCACTGATGATATCTCAAAACAATTAGATTATCAATTGCATCACTATAATTACATTAATATAATGATCTATGCCGTTCAAACATTATCCATATAAATCAACGGTTAAAAATCATTGGTTAGTCACTCGGATGTAATCTTGTACTTATGGCCCATCCGACACTTGGAATTTCATCGCTTTTGGACAAAGTATATATTTCAACAGGCTTATTACAAATATTGTGTCAAACATTACATAAGTACCCTAATTATAAATATTAATATTGATTTAGTAATTAAATTCAAACTCGTGTAAATATATTATACATAGCTACTTTTAGGGAATTTTGAATTTAGGGTGCCAAATGCTAAAAAATAAGGGGTTCCAAACCCATGCTCCCAAGCAAGTCCCTACATGGACCCTAAGAAGTTTATAATCACAGGCCTTCAATCACCACTATTTCCTGTGATGTGGTCCACCTAAGATTTGGACCTGCTTCATTTTTTGTGTTCATGCTCTAAAACAAGCAAGAAAAATTGATAAACAATGTTAGCATACAACACATGCATCAAGGTGGAACCCACATCACAACCTGACCAAACTTGACTTACCCGACCTAACCGAATCCGCTACCTTTGAAAAAAAACAAAAAAACAAATAAAAAAAAAACAACATAAGGTAGAAACAACCAAAAGTACATCTTCCTTGAAAAGGAAAGGAGAAGAAACGACAGTTGCAATAAATTATACTGTTGTTATCATTTCATAGCTAGTATTTCAATTTTTTATTTTGGACCCATGTATTGAGAAACAAACCATGGGCTGGTGTAAATGGGCCGGGTCGGGCCTATAAAATCAGAATTTTGAATAGGCCCGGCCGACGGCCACCAAAACAGTTCGAGCCGAGACCTACCGCAGCCCGGCCCGTTGACAGTCATAGGCCCTTTCTTACAAACATGAATCTCATTTTACCACCGTACACATGCGGGCCCACATTCCCAATATATAATATTTGTAAAGATCGGATCTTTCCATAAAGTGGAACCCAATGCTTAGATCTTCTGCCTCAAAATTCAGGCCGTTTATTTCCTACTCTGAGCTACATTATAAAATACAAACTGACGGTTGGATCTATTTTTCTAGCCATCTATTTGTTTTTGTATACAGACCCAACTGATGATTGGACTAACTTAATATTTAGGCTGGAAAGTCCAGATACAACGGCTCATCCTATGGAAAGCTCTGATTTCTCACATGTGTGGCATATGGGTGCATATACATGCTCGTGTGGATGGGCAGAGCGCCACACGCGTGTGGGGCTTAGCTTTCCTGGGAAGTACCAAACGCCATTGGTTTGGACAAGACCTACCAAACATGCAACAGCCCAAGGTTTTGGCATTGGGATAATATCCCTTTTTTGAGAACTTATAACCCGCCACAACCTGTGCTCCTGTACCATCTTTCCGAAAACATGAAATTTCTGAATAAAATCAGTACCATAGAAAATGTGGATCTTACCATGAAGATCACCTATCACAAAATTCAGGCTGTTTGGATCATTATATGGGTCACATTATTAGAATCAATGGAGAACCAACGGTGTAGGTCAACAGACAGATGTAGCCAACCAACGAGCAGATCAACCTGATTTTCGACAACAGTGATTTTTATTGTGGGCCCCACCTTTTCTCGCATATATTATATCTATTTACATGTGGTGAGTGTGATGCTATAGAATCGAGTATACCATACACTCGACTGTGTTCGTCATCCGGACTGTCGCCCTTTTCGGAAAATACAACTCTCACGATTCACGAAGTAGTCAGCTCCAAAATTCAGGTGGGCACACCACGAGGACTAGTACAAAATCATGCATAAAACTTTTAAATCTAGTGGCCCACCTGAGTATTGGAATGGCCTAATTTAACGGTATCCGTTCATCAACGTGGGGAACATATAATGAACTGATTGGATGGCATTTAAACAACAAGGTGAGACCACACACAAACTTAGAGTAGGGGGTCCCCTCTCCTCCGTTCCCTGTCGTGTAGTCCACCTGAGGTAACGATCACGATGATTTTTGGGCCGTGGGCCTAGAAAGTGGAGATCTCAACTGATGGAACGATTGGATTTCAGGACACAGCTTGGTGAGGCCCACCACCTTTCAACGGCGCGCATGCACTTTCACTCCCCTGTCAGTGTGCCATAACAGGTAACGTGAATTTCATGGAAACGGATTGGCTACTCCCCCTGCCACCATCCAATGGCTGAAGGTCGGTGCTCTGTGGGCCCCACCATAATGCATGTGCTTCATCCAGGCCGTCCATTTATTTTTCTAGATCATTTTATGGTATTAGATAAAAAATGAGATATATCACAATCTCAAGTAGACCACATTACAGGAAATAGTGTTGAAAGAACTCGGCCATTAAAAGCTTTTTGGGGGGCCATAAAAGTTTGGATCAAGATGATGTTTGTTTTTCCCCTTCATTTGTGTCTGTATGACCTAATCAACATATTGGATTTTAAATAAACAATACAGTGGGCCTTAGGAGGATTTTAATGGTGGATATCCAGTCACTATTGTTTTCCTGTGCTGTGTTCCACTTGAGATTTATATCCCTCTCGTTGTTGTGATCAAGCCTAAAATGATCTTTAAAAATGGATGAACGGAATGGATGAAACAAATACATCATGATGGGTCCAGAGCACCGACCATTAGGTCTCCGAATTTCATACAACACCGGTTACACGGACCCCGTGAAGAAAAAAAAACTCTGTGGGGCCCACCATCCAATCTGCCATCCGCTGCGCCCACTCATATCAGGATGTAAGGATAAAAATCATGCAGATACAATACTCAAGTGGGCCCCACAGGAAACAGTGGCCATTAAAGCCTTGTTGGAGCCCACCGAAGTTTTGGATGAGGCTGATATTGCAGTTTTACGTTTATCCTTATCTACATCACCTTGTGACCGGATTGGATGGACTTACAAACTTTATAGTGGGTTCCGTCCCTCCCTTTCATATGGTGGGGCCGCTTCACTTTTCGTGGGACCCGCGGTTTTTTATCACAGGACAGGAAATTCGATTCCCATTAATACTTCCGTATATAAACGGAAACGGATTTGCTACTCCCCCTGCCACCAGCCCCGTCGCTAGTGGTCGGTGGTCTGTGGGCCCCACCATGATGTATGTGTTTTATCTATTTTTAGAGATCATTTTAGGGCTGGATTCCAAAAATTAGAGGGATTTAAATCTCAGGTGGACCACACCACAGGAAAATAATAGTGATTAGATATCCACCATTAAAATCCTCCTAAGGCCCACTGTACCGTTTATTTGACATCCAATCTGTTGATTGGGTCATAAATGCCTAGATGCAGGGAAAAAGCAACGATCAATTTGATCCAAAACTTTCATGGCCCCCAAAAATTTTTTAATGGCCGACGCTCATTCAACACTGTTTCCTGTAATGTTGTCCACTTTAGATTGGTATTTACCCCATTTTTGGTCTCATATCATAAAATGATCAGGAAAAATAGATGGATGGCATCGATGAAACACATACAAGATGGTTGGGCCCACGGAGCACCGACCATCAGCCATTGGCCGGTGGCATGGGGAGTAGCCAATCCGTTTCCTATATAAACGGCCTCAAGTCTATGGGGAGCGGATTGCGTGCTAATACGCTAAGCGTATGGAGTAAACTCTGTGCACCCCAATGTCATTCATACATTGTATCCACTCCGTCCCTATTTTTTATCACATACTTTCAGGGTTTTTTATACCAAAAATGGATCATATTCAAACCTCAAGTGGAACACACCACTGGAAACCGTGTGAATTAAACATCTACGTTGAAAAATTCTTGTGGGCAACCGAAGTTTTAGATCAAGCTGGTATTTGTGTTTTCCCTTCATCCATATCTGTCTAATCTAATGCACAGGTTAGGATGAAAAATAAATATCATTGGATCTTAGAAAGTTTTCAAATGGTACTTCCACTTTTTCCCGTGGTATAGTCCACTTGAGCTTTGTATATGCATCAATTTTGGATTAAACCCCCAGAATGATATGAAAAAACGAATGAACGGCACGGATAAACCACATGCATTCACGGTGGGCCTAACAGAGTTTACTCAGTCCGATAAAAGCGTACAGAGTTTTCAGTCCTACGTCGCGGATAGCTATCTCATATTAAGTAAACTCTGTAGGGCCCACAGTATTTGTCTTATCCACAGCTGTCCATCTGTCCATCTTCTCCGTATCTAAAGCTAAACTGAACCGCACCACAATAAATAATGGTTATTGAATGGCCACTTAAAAATTTATTGAATGGCTATAGTAGACAACTCTATGGGTCCCACACAGATGTCTCTGACAAATCCACTCCATACATCTGCTTTACAGACCACGGTAGGATAGGGATTTAAAACTCAAACGTGTCCAAAACTCATTTGGGCCAAACAGTAGGGATTGAAGGTGTGGGGTGACTGAAGTTTTGTAAGAGGATGATATTTGTTCCTAGATTTTATCTGAGTGGTGATAACCATATGAACGGTTTGGATGGCATATAAACATCATGGTCAGCTCCAAGGAATTTCAACGGTGGATGTTTTTGTTCCCACTGTTTCGTTTGTGGTGGCCCACCTGAATTTTTTGGATCTGCCTGATATTTAGCATCCTGTCTTATTGTGGTCTTTAAAAACAGATAGACGGAGTGGATTTGTCACAGACATCTCTGTGGGCCCCACACAACCCAAGCATAGGTATATCGTTGTGCTGTAGGTTTTTGTCCCCACTTTTCCCGTGGCATGGTACACTCGAGTTTTGTATGTGCTTCAATTTTCGTTTGGTAAAATGAATGAACGGCGTGGATAAGACACATACGTGGCGTGGGGCTTCACAAAGTCTTCACACAACCGTAGGTATTCGTAGGCCCCACTGGGCTAAATGATGTGCGGTGTGGATTCACGGTCCGCCTCTACATAATGTACCATCCTTGTGCCACACGTGTGTGATGATCGAAACCAGGCATCCTGTGGGCTCTTCCAGTTTTGGGTCACTGGTAAAAAAAGCCTGATTTGATTGGAGCATCCTAACCGTCCAACAAATGGAGTTTCTCATTGCTGGCTTTTGTTTCATAGTGTCCATTTGCATTCCATGGATTAAAGGATCGTTGTTGTCCAACTCCAAAAAGTGATTTTTTTGGAGCTATGTCCCACTCACTATCAAATGAATGGCTTGGATCAGATGCTTGCATGCCATGTTTGCAGACGGATTGTGATAGGGTCGGGTCAAGAGCTTGAACCGTACACGTTTTGAGTACTGAATTTCCACAGGCTGGGCCCATGGATTAGTCACAAAACCATGCATCAAACTGAAAGATCCTCACCGTAGAATCCTTTGTGGCCTTTTATAGTTTAATGCCAACGGTTTCCGCTTTTTCTGCTCAACCATCTATTTCTTGGTACACCTACTTAGAGGATGAGGATTTTTTATTTATTTTAATCAGCTAGATTTTCCGTGCATGCACCATCCAATCAGAGCCCATGATATCAATGGTTTGGATGATAGAATCATGGCCCACTTCTACGGGCAATAGCCCGAACGTATTGTACAAACCGTCTGCTCCGCATTATCTACGGTTCTGGTACGTTGGCTGAGTCACGTGTTCGGCACGCCAAAGTTTTTTAGAAATCTGACGGAAAGATGTTGTCTTTGTATTGTCTGTCCTTCGTTCTGGTGGTGCATTGTATGATATACTAACTGAGCATGGTGTATCGTACACATCCATGCACTAGCCTTTTTTGTTCTTTTCTTTCTGTTTTTTTTTAACACGCGCGCACACCCCCACACACTCAGTGGGCTTTCACCATCTATGGATATTCGAACCCTTGACCGGGTGTTGAATCTCCCTGAGAGTCTACCACCATGCACTAGCCTGCTGTATGCATGGATATTTGTGCATCGATCCAATCCTTTGGGATTGTGGGCCTACCTTGGTTAGGCCCAAGGTGGGACACAACAAAGAAGCTAATGATAATGTTGTTGGTGAATAGGTTAGAGTTCCACGTATCTCAATATCTTAGGACAGGTTTTGACAAATTGTTTGGATAGGTTGGAATATCCCGGAATGATGATGCTTATTATATTTGGCTACTAATGATGAAAACCCATCAGCTGCGGTAGATGAGATACCGTGGATTGTGACCGGTACGCACCAACTGCATTTATATTTATGCCACCACATCCTATAGGACCCACAATGATGTATGTATTACATCAGCACCGTCTATCTATCATACGAGATCATGTCAGCCCAAAAATGAAACATATCAAAATCGTAAGTAGACCGCACGATTATTTTTGGGCCTAAAAATGAAACATATCAAAATCGTAAGTAGACCGCACGATCATTTTTGGGCCCAAAAATGAAACATATCAAAATCTATGTGACTTTAGTAAGTAAGATTTAACATGTACCATTGAAAACTTCTAGCGGGTCATAGAAGTTTAGAATCAGTCTAATATTTGTTTTTTACCTTCACCTAGGTCTATGTGACTTTATGAACATCTTAGATGACAAATAAACATCATGATGGGCCTTAAGAAGGTTTCAATGATGGGAATCATTATCCTCATTACTGTATGTGGCGTGGTCCACTTGATCTTTGTATCTATCTCATTTTTGACTCTATGACTTAATATAATCTCTCAAAATGGATGGACAGTATGGATATAATACATATATCATAGTGGGCCTCATGAAACTTGGTGACGCCCATACACCACCGTGCAACATACTGATTTATTTTTTCTTTCCTAAATTGATGAAGGATTCACTCCGGTAGTCGTAAATCCAGCGGGACCAGGAGAATTCAAATTATTATCTGATGCAGTTTCTAAAGTCTTGAACCATTACCACCAAACCTAATAACCAAGCGTGCATGAAGTTTGAACCATGGATTTTTCTTATTCAATCCCACGTAATCCTCCCTAATGTAGCTGGCCAAACAGGCCCTAAAAGGAGAGGAGGATCCTATACATATGATATATACCAATTAAAATAAAATGTTAGTGGAAAAGTAGTCATCCAAATCTAACAAGAAAATGTCCAATGATCAAAGTAGACCATCCATGGAAAATATAATTATATAAATTTAATAAATGACCATTGCTACCATAATATTTAAAGTAAAACAAATGCGTCACATTCTACTTTCAAATACTCACGTGTTATTATCCTATGCTTTTTTTCTTAACATACATACCCTCGCACATATACACACCACATGGGTACTCAAACCTATGACCTCAACGAAGCTTACAAGTCTACCATTGAGTCATGAGTTGTATTTTAAAATACCATACATATACTGCATGTGCCAAGTTTTGAATGTGCAAGTATGTTACTTGTTTTATATTATTTTTATTGTGTTTTGTAATTAATAAATAACATTAATTTAGTTAGTTTAGAATTGCTAAGCTCTCCATGACTAGGACACTATTGTAAGGCTTTTAGTAAGTGCACCCGACATGATCTATGGTTTGTATCCGATCATTTGGATGTGCATACCAACAGGGAACATGCTAATTGTGATTAATTGAAATACATGAGTAGTGTGCTATTACGTATGTATAGTATTTATTATAAACATAAACTTTTATTATGTTGAGACTCTAGAAAAGTAGTTGTAATGGGTTAAACTACTCATATCCTAATTACTTATCAACATTAACCAGAATAGTTTAAATATTTAAAACCTCTACTACTTATACATATGACAATTCATCTTTCTACGAAACCTATTAATGTTTGTTTGATGAATTCTTACAAATGAGTTTATCCCATTTTAATTAATAGTGATTATGCAATATGATGAATGCACATCAACAACAACTATAAATAAGATATCTTAACATGAGCTCATTATACATTAACTATTACTATCAAGGGCTTGTGTGTTTTAGTGTAAATGCAATAAATTATGGTAAAAGTGTAATAATGGAAAGTTCCACCGTTAGAAATATAGACTAGATTTCACCTTGAAATTTGAGCAAAATTCAAATTCATAAAAGAGAAAACTTTATGGACCCCACCATAATGTATGTGTTATATCCATGTCGTCCATTTATTTTCTTAGATCATTTTAGGGCACTAGGTCAAAAATGAGAAAGATCCAAAGCTCAAGTGGACTACACTATAGAACATGATGGAGTCAATGGTGGGCATCACTATTCCCACTGCTTCTTTTGTGTGGTCCACTTGAGCTTTGGATTTGCTCCATTTTTAGGCTTATGTCATTAAATGATATGGCAAAATGAATGGACAGAGTGGATAAAACATACATTAAGGTGGGGCCCACATTATTTCGCCACAAAGACATGATAATTATGTCACACAAATCAAGCAACTTCTAATCAAATTTCATTAGAGAAAATGTAAAAGTAATTATTACTTATTTATACTAAATTACTTGTAATTACATTCAAGAGATGAACTCATTTTTAGCCTTATATGAAAGAGGGCCCAACCTAAACTTTTACATCACCCAAACATGCCTTGAATAGAAGATGCTAACTGCGCTTTTATTGTCTTCAACAAGATAAATCGGCCAAACATAAAAAATCAATATGCAATTGGTGTGCCCTATTTTTTTACCATTTTTAGAAGAACCAATTAGGAAAAGACATGTGTCATTGCACGATAAGTGTAAAGCAAGTTGAAGATATTTAAATTGTATGTTACAGAAATAACAATCGGCAATGGTTGGATAATACATGTATGTCATTCAAAGATGGAATGTGGTTGAGTAGTGAAAGACGAAACGTGGTCGAGCAAGAAGCGGTTACCAGGATAGATGTCAAAGGATAGTTTGAAACAGCGGAGTGGTTTTGAAGCGGTTGTTGTAACCAATTGAACAAAGGAAGAAGCATCCAATTGGTTATCTGAAGTAAATCTATAGATAACAAAGGAATTTAACGAAGCAAAATGTCTCATACCAATTCAATCAAATCTGTCAAGTATTATTTATATTCCTTAGCATAATCTATCATTTACATTCTTTACTGTAACTAATAACTTAATCCTACATTAGAAGTAGTTGTAATCCTTAGTAGTAATCTAGAGTCTATGCTCATACGACGATATCTATCGTAATATATGTAGTTCTTTTTAAAAAGTGCTTTATAGTTACTCCTTGCGGTCGACTATAAGTGTTTCATTTTTATTCGAGTTTTGTATCTAAAAGTCCTTTCATACAGAAGGTAGTGTGCAACTTATTTTCAAATGACAAACTCTACTCTCTAATAATCGCCTGATCATCTAAAACAACATCTCATGAGTAACTAAATAGGCAATCACTCTTCTCAATTTTCAGTCATATATGGTTAAATTTAACGTATCCGCCTATCTTGACACTTGGGGTCAAAGTTGTTCAGTTGAAATCGAGCCGCATAGTTAGTTTTAGTAAGGCTGCACATATCATATGTAACCAAAAATTTGAAATCAAGAGACAATAAAGCAACAACAATAACCAACGCTTTAGATTGTCTGCTCAACTATTAGGATATTCATCTAACTAAAGTGATCCTCGCCGTTTAGTTGGTTATTAGCAATGGTGCATGCATATGGATACCCGCATGAATTTGACATATAAATTGTATATATAAGTGAATAGTCAAGGACAATCTTACCCATATAATTAATAGCAGGAAAATAGTGAAATTTGAGGTTTAAAAGGACAATAGAAGGGATATTGAATTTATGAAAAGGTATCTAGGTCATTGTCAAAATTTATATATTCTTATCAAATTGTTGTTCTTATTTTACCCAGCCAAGTTACTTTAAAGATTCCATTTGGATGGGCTAGTACGATTTTTTGGCTATAGGAGCTGGAACTAGGATCATGTAAAAAATTTCAACCCATCAATTTGGTATTTTACACTATCAATGATAATAGCTTTTGAAAATCTTTATGAATCTTGGTTGTAGCCTATTAATCAATGGCTCAATAATGATCAATGAGAACATCGACAATGATCAATGGCTCAATAATGATTAATGATAACGTCAATAATAATCAATGGCTTTATATCGATCATCTGAACATGACCTCATACCTAATGGCTAAAATTATAGCGACGACACTTTTCCTTTGCATTATTAGGTAATTAGTAAAACAAATAAGCTATTAGGGTATGCCTGGAACATGGGATCAAATGGTATCCAATTGCATTAGGTGGAATTTGCACCAATATTATTAAATGATTATATGTTTGAAAATATTATGATATTTTGGTTGCCCAATTCCATGTTTGGGATCAAACTATTCATGTGAAACCCACATTAGTGGATCATGGAATTGTAAGCAACAGATTACATTTCATAACGGACGTAAATCACTTTCATGTATATGCAACTCAATGGATTTGAAAGCATGGATAAGATAAATGGATTTCGAATTCCACTGTAAATCTGGCCATATTTTTTTATTTGGACTGATGATATGATATCTGAATTAATCCAATCTTTTTCATTATTTTCAAATGACAGATGGAATTTACGCTGTACAAAATACAATTTCATACCACCTAATCCCACTTGCCAAATGGGCCTTTCATGACACTTGCTGACAGATAAGACTTAGCTCTGACTCACTAGGGCTTACCGAGTCATCTCATCAACTAGTTGACTCAATGCTACTCAGCGAGTCTCAGAGCGAGTCACTGGTTGAGTTACATTGCTGCTTAATAAAAATGCTTTGGATCACCTAACCATGGCTCAGGTGAAAAAACAGGAGCATGTAAGAACACTAATTCACGTTCCGATGCACGACGACCGTAGAATTTCTCAACGTGAAATGGCAATAGTCTGCGGTACCAGAACTCCAGAAGGCTCTCTTCTACCATACAACATGTTGTATGTGATCACCTCTTCCATCAAATTAGTATTTATGGTGCACCACTTCAGTGGACGCGAGTAGCACCGTACCCTTATCTCACATCTCCCACAGTTTTCAATTTTCTCAATTTCAACCTATCACAGGGGAAGTTACTTGATACTCTGTCAGAATTTATGTTTGATACGCAGGCACTCAGAGATTATAAACGTGGCATACATTAACTCAAATTAAATTGAAATTGTCTAATACAATGTCCAAAATAAGATTGTTTGAATAATCTTAACCTCTGCTCCCCTAATACCTGTTTGTCCAAACAAGGCCATCGAATGTTTTCATTTTAGCCGTCCAAAAAAAAGTCCACCAATCCAATCGTCAGAAAAAAAAATGTCACATAATCTATTTGGTTAATAACACATCTAAGTGGGATCCATAAATGGCCAGCTTAATTGGAAAAAATATATATTCCACTATGTAGTTTCTAAGTGCCTGTGTATCATACATCACACTCTACCAGAGTATAAAGTTTTTTTCTTTCACGAAAGCTCCATCCCAAATACGAGGGGCGCATTTTCCCGGTCATCTCAACTCTCCCTGCATAGTTATACACATGCACTGAGAAATTATACATCTCCCATAATTCAGATCAAATCAAGCCGTCCGTATTTCTGTTCCACCTTAAAATGGCTCGTAAATCAAAAGTTAACCGTAGGATGGTATGCTGATTAGCAGATCGAGAACAATAAACGGTTAAAATTCAACGGATTAATATCCAGGATTGGAATCGGCAGAACAATCTGATTTGCTTCAGATGACCTATCTACAACTGGAAAAATGAAATGGACGGTTTATTTTATGTAAATTTGTACAATGTATACCATTCGTGATTGCATGCATATGAACTATACAGTCCTCCAGAGTATAAAATAACTCATCAGTCCCAAATATGGCCTTTACCATTTTGTCATTTTAAACCACAAAACCGCTTTTCCTTCAAACCCACTTCCAAAACCACCGTTTTTCAGTGCGGTCTCGCAAAAACCGCTTAAAATCCGTCAATCACCGCCTAACAAAACCGCTATAAAAACCCCACTCATCTCCCACCCTTCACTCAAATGGCTTTCCTGGTGTCTAGAAAACCCGATACAGAAACCCGCGACCCGGAAGAGCAAAAGACCGAGACCCAGAACGCCGTTACGAGCGCTCTCTACCTAAAGCCCCGAACTGACGCGTCCGCGACCCAGGAGCAGCGCGTCGTCCTGGAGAAGGACGTGGTTCTGAGGCGCATCCGACACCAAAAGCGCGTGAACAAGGTCCGAAACGCGATACAAACGCTCCTGGGCGGGTCACGTGACGGGAACGGCTGGAACGAAACGGAACGGGAGTGGCTCGACGACGCCTTCTCCGCTCCGTAGCCGTTCCGTCTCGCGCACGTGAGGGATCACCTGCGGCTTCCTGCCGTACGGTGTGCCTGCGGGAGTGCACTGGCCACTCGCCGGCTTCTTGGGGTCAGATTCCGTTCTGTTGGTGAGTCATCAGCTGTTTTATGTGGTTGGGAATTTTCGTACTCTGCCTGTGCATGGAGTATCATACGCGTGCAGTCACCGTTCTACGCGTGCCACTGTACAAACCGTTCATATGGTGGACCACATCGCAAAAGATCAGATTGAAAGGATGATCTTAATCATCGGCTCAGGTCTCATGGTTGTCTAGTCGATGTAATCATCAGGTCATGATTTGGACGGTTGGGATTGAGGAGCATGGTTGTTAGTGTGTACGTTATTCCATAATCCGGCAGAGTATGTTTTATATAATCAATGAGAGTGGAAAGATAGCTGTAACACGGAGGGGAACGCCAAAGTGTAGTCCGCGGGGCTGCTACCGTACGTGGGGCCATCTGCTGTGATCTGATCCGTTCATTTATGTATATCAATATAAGTTCGGCTGATTTAAATCTTTCTTCCATTTCTTGTCTTTTTAGTTAATAGACTGAAATGGCTATTAATGTTTAAACGAGAGTTTTGCTAAGCTCACGTGCGTCCCCGCACACATGTGCTAACTTGGAACATGTGTTTAAGATCGAAGCCGTCCATTGGGTGGGTCCAGGCATGCAGATTTCCTTGCCCAGACTCAGATTGGACCCACTTATCAGGTGGTCTGCATCTCATTGAATGAATGTGGACTGAGTTACTCAGTACGAGAAGCGTACTGAGTAAACTCTGTTGGGCCCACCGTGAATGTATGTGGTTTATCCGCACCGTCCATCCGTTTTTCCAGATGATTTTAGGGGTTGAGCCCAAAATTGAAGTATATCCAAAGATCAAGTGGACCATATCACAGGAAACAATGGAGGTATTGATTTCCACCGTTGAAACCTTTCTAAGGCCCCCCAGTGATGTTTATTTGTCATCCAACCTGTTTATAAGATCACACGGACACAGATGAAGGGAAAACACAAATATCAGCTTGATCTAAAACTTCTGTTGCCCCCGAGAACTTTTCAACCGTAAACGTTCAATTCACACTGTTTTCGTTGGTGTGGCCCACTTGAGCTTTGGATATGCTTCAATTTTTTGGATAAAGCATAAAACTATCTGGTAAAATGGATGGACGGAGTGGATAAAATGCATGAATGACGGTGGGCCCCACAGAGTACGCAATCCGCTTCTCTTCGGTGAGGGATCGGAATCCTCTGCAACCGAACGCCCAAGCTCTTTGGGTCCCACTATATTGTACTGAAATCCACTCGGTCCATCATGTTCGCTCCTCGATTCCTAGGTACCGGGCCAAAAATCAGTTAGATCCACAACTCGTTTGGGCCACACCACAGGAAACAACACGGATGGGACGCTGACCATGGCTTGTTTGTGGGGGCCACCATGCTGTGTATTGCAAAAGATCAACCTGATTCAAAGCCCGGGCGGGCCACAACGTTTGAACAAAAAAAGATATTTTTGGCCCAATTTTACGTGTTCCCCACTGTTGTGGCCCATCGGAGTTTTTTAATAGGGATGATATTTTGTATCGACAGTGAAAATAAGGTTTATCACTTGATGGACGGAGTGGATTTCACGTACGCAATATGGTGGCCCTCCAAAAAAAAAATGAGTGTTTTATGCCGGCGGTGAAACAAGGGCTGTGGACAAATCCGGTACCACGCGGAGCATTGAGAGTTTGTGCCGACATTATCTGCAACCGTTAAAAGATGGTTGGTGGGAACAGGTCAGTCATTCTAAAGATGATGGTTTTACTACGGTACGGTGGCCCTGTAGTATGGTGTAGTACGTTGCCCTCGTAGCATGGTGTAGTGCGTTGGCTGGTTTTCGACTGCACCACCTGATATGTGGTGGTGCATGTGTGGCCCACCTAATGTCTGGATCGGCCTGATCTTTTAACTAGATGATCTTCACGACGGGCCACCTTTTTTCACAGCTATGAAGTGGTTCACTCGAGCATTAGATCTGCTTCATTTTTAGGCTCATATTCCAACATGACCTAAGAAAAGATACAGAAACATAACTTGTATTGTACGCGAACCGAGGTAGCTTGCCCGACTCAACTATAAAAAACTCGATTTGAGTCGGTTTGAAACTAACTTCAAGCCCGGTCGAGTTGATTTTTTAAGCTCAAAATTTTTATTTCAAACCAAGTTTGAGCTTGCCCAAGCTTGTCTTGACTTGGAACGGACCCCAAGTTGAATTGAACCAGTACAATGAATTGGTTACTTTGATATTGATGTTGATCAGCAAGTGTTTGATGAAATGGCTTAACAAAGTCTTGGCTAGTGGCAAGAAAGGTATGTGTATGAAACAAATACCATTTTTCTTGATATTGATGTTGACTACAAAGTGTTTGATGAAATACCTGTCAAATCGCTGCTACTGATTTACATACAGTGTGAATTTGAAAGTGTAATCCATGTGTTTGTGAAAATGCTGCACAAGTGAACTCAGTTCGATCTTGGCTCAAACTCGGTTCAAACTAGGCCGAGTTGCTGTCCGAACTGATCCATGCTAGCTAGTCAAGCTCGAGGATTGAGTCGAGCTGAGTTCAAGCTAGGGTTAGCTAGTGGCAAAGCACAGCTCGACTCGGTTCGACTCATGTACACTTCTACACATAACAGTGGACCTCACAAGAGCCCCATATGAATAGATTATTGTCCAGGTAAGGTCAGATGCAATCTACTTCCAATATTGAGACTTTGGGCATCAAATCCATGCAGTAAAGCTTCTCTTAACAAAATGCTTGAATATTTCAAACCTTTGATTATTTGCAAAAGTTACCGGGACTACGTTGTACTCAAGCAAAAGAGCCAGCTTATCAAAAGGTTGAAATAATTCAATTTAAGTGCTTTTATATGTTATCCATCCACACTACAAAGTGAAACTCAATGTTTATAAATGGTTTAGATCATTTAGATTATTCAAAGATGATCGAAATTAAAAGGCTAAAGTCCCAACATATCTTATTGCAATATGTTCAAGATGTATCATGGCAAATCTTATATATAGTGGATATGGCATTGCATGTAGAGAGAGTAGAAATGGTTGGCAAGACTTGGAAGAAAGGGTAGAAGAAGTTGTGAGGTAACTGCTACAATGCATCCAAAGTCACTATATTTTTATATTGATACATAGTTGCTGAACATATGGCCATGTTTTAATAAACAAAACTGCTTAAAAAGATTGAGTTTGATTAGACTAAGAAGAGAAGGAAATAGATTAAAAAGGAATTGAAAAAAAACAGAAAAGAATCCCATTGTTGATGTGATACCTGAAACTGCTTATTGGAACATATTCTTTTATTAGCCATCTATATCTATAGGAACTTTGTGTGGCCTGTGATACCTGAAACTGTTTTAGGTCATCAACCATCTATTGAAAACTGTTTTAGGTCATCAATCATCTATTGTGTGGCCTGTGATACCTGAAACTGTTTTAGGTCATCAATCATCCATTGAAAACTGTTTTAGGTCATCAATCATCTATTGTGTGGCCTGTGATACCTGAAACTGTTTTAGGTCATCAATCATCTATTGTGTGGCCTGTAATACCCGAAACTGTTTTAGGTCATCAATCATCTATTGTGTGGCCTGTAATACCTGAAACTGTTTTAGGTCATCAATCATCTATTGTGTGGCCTGTGATATAGACACTGTGAACTATTGCAAATCGACTCAAGGCCAAAATTGACTACTGCTTAAGGCTGGTTTGATTATCAACTCACCCTGCCAGTCCTTAGTACAGACAAGATCTCTATGGGTTTTATCTATACCTTCTATCCATTTTGCTATATCATTTTAAGGTATGAGCCAAAAAATAAGGTAGATCTAAGGCTCAAGAGGACCACGCAATGGGGATTGAATGCCTACACTTGAAAACTTCTTAGGGGCATATAAATTTTGGATCAAGCTAATATTTGTGTTTTTCTTCATCCAGGTCAATGTGACCTTATCAACTGGTTGGATGGGCCTGAGGGAACTTGGTCAGGTCCGACCTGACTGAATCGCCCGTTATTTTCCATGTTCTTCCTGACATGGTGAGGCTTTCTAAATGAATGGTGTGGATCATGGTGAGTGGCAAAAGCAGGGATTGTCAAGCAGATAATGCAATGCCCCATATGTACATGTAGTTGTTATATATCTAGGATGTGATCTAAACTGTTGGTTTGGTGGCCCCATGTGGTTAGGCCAGTCTTACGATCATGTACTCTTGGTAATTGGACAATTCTAGTAATTCGATCATTGAGAATTTCTCTCGTTGAATGCAAACCGTTGATCATCACTTAATCACTACTTTTCTCAAGCCAATGCTATTCATTGGTTGGGTTATAGTCTGACTGCTTGGATGAATGTATTTTACATCCATGTTATCTATCCGTTTTGGCAGCTCATGTTAGGGTATAAGCCTAAAAATGAAGTTGAACCAAAGCTCAAGTGGACCACATCAAAGGAAACAATAGAGGTAACAACAACTATATTTGAAACCTTCCTAAAGCCCACTTTAATGTTTATTTGATATCCGAACTGTTGATAAGGTCAAATGGGCTTCAAGGGAAAACATAACACAAGCATCATGTTAGGCCATCGTGCCCAAGACCACCTAGCTGGGTGGGTGGTGTTAGGTCACCACTCAATCTACTTCTAAAGTGAGCATAGTTGGTTTTTATCGGACCTAGGACCACCATCCTACCTGGAGCTCTGTAGGGCTTAATATGATGTATATGTTTTATCCATAACGTCCAACTATTTTAAAAGATCACTTTAATAAATGAGCTAAATAACTAGCTCAAAGGCTAAAGTATACCACACCACAAGAGATAAAGGAGGTAGCTCAAAGGCTCAAGGATACCACACTACAGAAACCACACCACAGGAGATAAGGAGGTAGCTCGAAGGCTCAAGGATACCACACTACAGAAATCAGTGGGAGATTAAAAGTTACTGTTGAAACATTCTAGGCAGCTGCTAAAATTTGGATCAAGCTTATCCAAAGAAGTTAGTTCCTTGGTCCCTTTCATTCCTACTTAGGAATGAGTGGGGCAAATAAAACATCACCATGGTCTTAGAAAGTTTTTGATGCTAAGAGTTTAATTCTCATTACTTCATGTGTGCCACCCCCACTAAGGATCGATACTAAAGACCTCAAGTGTTGAAACGAGGTATCTCTACTCAATCTGCCAGTTGAGCTATGGATCTGGGTGTGCCTCTTGTTTGCTTTCATTTTGGGCTCATGTCTTAAAATGATACATCAAAAGAGCTGGGCAACGTTTATCTAACATACATATACATCACCGTGGTACTACAGAGGCCGGACCGTCCATCAATAGATAGGTCCGGTGGGGTATTACCCAATCCGCGTAGCATTTCGCAAGGACGAACGGACCGGAATGCTCCACCAGCCTCTCCAACACCTGTTTTATGCATGCGTAGAGCATCCAGTATGTGGGGCCCATAGTATTGTATATGTAAAAATCCACTCTGTCCATAAGGTTCCCTCAACGATTATAGAACGTGTGCCGAAAAATCAGAATGATCCACAACTCAAGTGGGCCACACCACAACAAACAATGTTGACGGGCATCATCCATAAGATTGTGTGTGGAGTCAAATGGTGTCTTATCTTTCATCAAAACTACCCATCAGGTGTAAATCACTAAGATTAAGTGAATTTACAAATATCAGCCTGATCTAAAATTCAGGTGGGCCACAGGAACTTTAATGTTTTAAGAGTAATTTTACACTGTTTCAATTAATGTGGGTCATATGAAGATTTTATTGGGCTTATATTTCTTACATACAGTGATCATAAGAGTCCTCACCTGATGGACGGAGTGGATTTTTCATATTAAACATGAGTGAACCGCACCGCCTAAAACAGGTGTTGTATATGATTCCTGTCTCCGGTTGCGTATGAAGCATGATACGCAGGCACATCTAAATGATACACGTGGCATGCATTAACTTAAAGTAAACGGTCCAAAGTATGAAAAACAGTGTAGCAATTTACAGTGCAAGCATCATATTGGATGAACAATCCTAACTTTTGATTCGTGGACACTTGTATTTTTTTTTTTTTAATTTTTAACCGTTGAATAAATATTCATTAATCTGATAATCAGACGATCAAATAATTGTAGTTTTTGGTTCATGATACATCTAACTACTATGAATAATTTGGACGGTTGAATTTTATTTACTTCTATTCCACGTATGCAAGT
This sequence comes from Magnolia sinica, assembly GCF_029962835.1. Taxonomy (NCBI): domain Eukaryota; kingdom Viridiplantae; phylum Streptophyta; class Magnoliopsida; order Magnoliales; family Magnoliaceae; genus Magnolia; species Magnolia sinica. The sequence goes on along the minus strand of NC_080583.1, from coordinate 3,562,230 downwards.
TCTAAGTAATTTATATGTGCCTGCGTATCATTCATCACACTCCGCCAGAGTATCAAACTTTTTCTCCCTCAACAGCGCTTCAAAAGCGCTGCAAATGAAGAAGAGCACTCAAACAGCAGAGCAGCAGCTGTAGAGAAAAGAAAAAGGGAAAATTCCAACAATACCCTTATCTAGCCATGGAATTTACAACCGAAGAAGGCAAAACACCCCATACCGAATGCTCGACTCTTGTTCTGGTATTTATATGCATTTCCCTCTTTCCCATTTCTCCAAGCTAGGGTTTCTCTTCTTCTTCCCATGTGTAAATTTCCTGATAATTAGGGGTATTTCTGGTATTATGGCAGCCTTCTCTCTCGATAGGGAACGTGGGCCAGCTAGCGATTGATCTCTTGATATCGTCGATCGGAGCTGACAGGATCGGTTATCTGGATGATCCGTCTGTTCTTCCATGCGTCGGAAATGATGCCTACAGACCAGTCCCCGAAGGCAATCTTGCTTTGCCACTGGAAGGTATTTTCGTAATTCAATTAATTTCCGGGGCATTAAAAAAAATAAAATTCTCTCACCTTTCTGCGGCGCATAATTCACATTGCTTTTGTAATTTTAATGTTTGCATAGAAGACACATTTAGTATGCGATCTGAACCGTTCATCTGTTGATTCATGGGCCATGGTAGAACAACGGTCTTTTTGATCGGGTGATGTGAGCTGTAGAGTTTCAGTAGATATGCATGCCGCCTATTTGTAATGGAAGGAGGAGATGGGAAGAGATGGAGATTCACGCAAGAGAAAAAGAAGATGATTTTATTTGCGGAAGCCGAAACACTTTTACAAGATTCTTTGAACTCTCTTACACACTCGCGGAGATGAACTCTTCATTTTGTTACTTACATATGGACTCTATGAACACATTGTTACATATGTGGCAACCCCTAGTGGGGCCCAGCTTTTGGTGGGGCCAAGCTCACGTGTATGAGGGAGAGAGGGCAATTGGGCAGTGTATGAGAGAAAAGATACATGAGCCCCCTGTGAGGTTGATTGGTACGATTTGGTTCTGTTGTTTAGTTGCATCGCTCGATCCTAGCCGTAGATAAATTTTGGTCATCACACATGATGTTTGTAAAGAAGATATGTAGATACTATATGGAAATATCCAGGGATAGGTTTCTCCTACTGGGAATGCTATTCACAAAAGCATGGAACCCACCGAAAGGTTGTGGGGGAGGCTACTTAGCAGCAGTCAATGTATATATGAAAATGCAACCTAATTGTAGTAGCATTAAAATAGCATGTGTACGTTGAGTTATTAAAAAATGGTTACATAACAGGCATAGCGTAATGGTTAGGGTGGTACATATCTGATAGAGGGCTGTAGTATCCAATTTGGAAAAAAAAAAGAAAGAAAACCATGACAGGCCTGTAACAGTCATAGCCTCATGGTCGTCCAATTGCACGGGGACAGTCCTCTGGTAGATAAATGGAAATGGCAAGTTGCTTTGCTGGCAGTTTTATGGTGCATATGTGGTAAAGAAATTAAAGATGTTTTTGGGATGATAACCATTTCTGCTTTTCTGTTTTCTCCCTTTGGGCATTATAATGAAGTTCATCCTTAATTTTTTCTTTTCCCTTTAAAGAAAATTTCAACTGTTGCGGCCCATATTGTAACTGTCATATAGCCTGCTGTTATGCTGGCTGTTACTGTTACTGGATACTTGTTGTAGATATAGAAAATCAGCCCCAAGATCATTAGGGAGTCGGTCAAAAAATGGCATGTGTAGATCTAGATAACCAGCCTCTCATATCATTAGAGATTGGTCAAAAAATGGCATGTGTAGATCTAGATAACCAGCCTCTCATATCATTAGAGATTATGAGGAAAATCAGCAATTATAATCCTCTAAAAATTAACAACCACAGTCCTATGAAAATTAGCAGCAAGAAGTCCAAAAATCAGCATATGCCTTTGGCCTCCATAATGTTTGAGAGGATATCGTGCCATCTTTAAGACTTACTGGGTACTAGTACTTTCCCGGACAGTGTGTCTATGTTGTTCCCATTCCAAAATCTAAATATCCAAAATATCTTTTAAAAAAATTTAACACTTATTGGTACATTTCAAATACTAGATATTTAACACGTCTAGTTGGAACCATCTACCCTTCTCTTTTGTTGTTGGTGTCTATAATTGTTTGATCTATTCTAGGATACCCAGTTGCTTTTATATGCTTCAGGGTATCAGTGTTGTATCCTTCTAATACCCCGTGATTGTAGTATTGATAATATCGGCCGAGATTATTGACATTGCACAACGCCTAAACAAAACTGGGCTGTAATTGGGATATATCGCATTCGCATTGCAATGCATCGACGATATATCTATACATAGCGATATTATGAAAATATCGTTGTTGTAAGGTCCCTGATATTGTTGATACATATTGACGATTGCGTTTAAGGTATTCAAAATCGGTTACGTATATGGCCGATACTATGTAATGGTAATATTGTTATGCGATACGGCCTCGGAATGGGGCACCTCTATTTTTTGGGTCTGTAATGGCCGTTACGGGCCATAACAGTTGTTGTGGTCCCGTAACAACTGTTATGCACAACAACCCTAAAGAAAAAGGGGGGAGAAAAGGAAAAAAAAAGGAAAAATTTTCTTTTCTCATCTTTTCTTCTTCTTGGGCTGCTGCGGTTGCTACAGCTACGACGCTGCTGCAGTTGTGGCGGCAGCAGCAACTGCGGCTCTTCTTCTTCTTTCTTCTTGTGGTGTGACTCTCTCTCTCTCTCTCTCTCTCTCTCTCTCTCTCCCCCCTTTCAGTTCCCTGTCTCTTTCTCTCTTTTCATTTCAATTTCCGTCTCTTTAGAAAAAAATGAATGGACTGCACTTGTCTTTTTTATTTTTATTTTTTATTTTTTAATGCTTTGCAGCATACGTAGCGTAGTGCACTTGCATTGTTTCGTTGCGTGGGGCCCACCTTGATTTGTGTAGTATATACATGTTGCCCATCAGTTTTTCTAGTTCATGTTAGGGCACAATCCCTGAAACGAAGGGATCCAAATCTCAATTGGACCATGCTGTTGGGATTGAATGCCCACCGTTAAAATCTTCATAGGGGGCCCATGATAATGTTTATTCTCTATCGAACTTGTTGATAAGGTCACATAGACCTGGTTGAAGGGAGAACACAAATAATGGCTTGATTAAAGAAAAAGTCCGAAGAAAATTTTAATGGTGGGAATTCAATCCCCTACTGTGTTGTCCACCTGAGATTTGGATCTGCCTCATTTTTTGGACCATGCCCTAAAATGAGTTGGCGAAAAGGATGGGCCACACAGATATACAACAAATGCATTGAGGTGGGCCCCACATTTAAGATGATACTCACTAGTGGTCCACCGGAGATTTATATCTACCTGAATTTTTGGACCATGCCTTAAAATGAGTTGGCAAAATAGATTGACAGCATGGATATACAAATACTTCGAGGTGGCCCGCCTGGCCCACTAGTAGTCCACTTGAGATCTGGATTTGCCTCATTTTTTTATTTTTTTACCATGATCTTAAATGAGTTGCCAAAACGAATGGATGACATGAATATATGATACATAATTGAGTGGTCCCCATGTATATGGCCCTAAAAATTTGTACGTGAGGTATATATCAACTGAAAATTAACCAATTAAATTTTGGGACCATTATTGCTAAGTCATAATCTTAAAATTAAATTGTTTGAACAATTTTCACCATTAATTTGCAGACACTTGTTTTTTGAAATAGGATCATTTGATATTTTTCATTATTCACCATCCAATAAATGTCCACCAATCCATTAGTGGGATAAGTGACAATAGATTGCATTAATTTGATGCTAATTGGGGTCATTGAATGGTCCCCAAATCAAACTCGAATCGACAACACTATTTACCAACCCCAATTTAATTTTAATTTTTTCTTAAGATCTATGGGGGAAAATGATTTCAAATTGTTAGGTATATGCAGTGTTCGAAATATTGATACTATCGGCCGATATTATCGTTATCGGCCCCCAACGAGACGATACCAAGGCGATAACGCCCGGAAGATACCAAAAATTGCAAAAATTCAGATATCGCACGATATATCGTGCGATATCACACGATATCGCCATGCGTATGGGTGGAGAATAAAAAAAAATTGAATTATAGAAAAAAAGGAGAAATCGGAGAGTACCCGCAAAGATTGGTGATCGGAGGTGGGCCATTACGATATATCTGTGGGGATTTCTCGGAGATTCCGGCGAGAAATCGGGCCAGATTGAGGAACCCCTTCCTCCGGAACGAGAATCATCGCTGCTGCGATCGTTGGAACCTCTGCGTGTGTGAAGGAGAGGGAAAATGAAGAAGAAGGGCGCGGAGATGGGGTGAAAAGGGATTTTCGATTGTGTGGTGGGTTACGGAGTACGCTCCTATCGTACTCAATAAACTCAGTTGGGCCAACCTTTAATGTATGTAGTCTATCCACGCCATCCATTCGTTTTCCCATCTAATTTAAGGGGTTGATACTTAAATTTAGGAATTTTAAGGGCCCACCTTAAAGGAGTCACTCTTTCCACTGTTTTCTATGGTGGGGTCCACTCGAGCTCTGGATCTGACCCATTTTTAGGCTCATGCCATAAAATGATCTCTTCAAATGTATAGACGGTGTGGATACAAAAAATACATCATGGTGGGACCCACGTAAGTTGGTCACGTGGCATTGGGGCCGTCAATGACGGAAACAGATTGGATACTCCCCCTGACACTAGCCCGTGGATGGTGGTCGGTGCTTTGTGGGCCCCACAATAATGTATGTATTTCATCCATTCCGTTCATACATTTTTAAAGATCATTTTATGGCTTTATCCCAAAAAATAGAGGGATATAAATCTCATGTGGACCACACCACAGGAAAACAATAGTGATTGGATATCCATCATTTAAATCCTCCTAAGGCCCACTGTACTTTTTATTTGACATCAAATCTATTGAATAGGTTATAAAGACAGAGATGAAGGGAAAAAACAAATATCAGCTAGATCCAATACTTTTATGGACCCAAAAAAGTTTTTAATGGTCAACGTTCATTCCACACTGTTACCTGTAATGTGGTCTAGTTGATATTGGAATATATCTAATTTTTTGTGTAATATCATAAAATGATATATAAAAATGGATGGACGTCATGGATGAAACACATACATCATGGTGGGGCCCACAGAGCACCGACCATCAGCCATTGGCTGGTGGAGTAGCCAATCCGTTTCCGTCAATGACGAAACGTCATTGACGGGCGACATGGTACGCTGGTACCGAGTAAACTCTGTTGGGCCACCGTGATGGCACGTGGTTTATCCATGCCGTCCATTCGTTTTTACCGATCATTTTAGGTGTTCAGCCCAAAATTGAACCATATCCACAACTCAAGTGGACCATACCACAAGAAACAGTGGAACTGTTAATTTCTACCGTTAAAACCTTTTTAAGTCCCATAGTGATGTTTGTTTGTTATCCAACCTTATATTTATTTTTTCCCTTCATCTGGGTCTTTATGACCCAATCAACAGATTGGATGTCAAATAAACAGTACAGTGGGCCTTAGGAGGATTTTAATGGTGGATATCCAATCATTATTGTTTTCCTATCGTGTGGTCCACATGAGATCATATCCCTATAATTTTTTGTATCAAATACTAAAATGATCCGTAAAAATGGATGAACGGAATGGATGAAACAAATACATTATGGTGGGGCCCACGGATCTGAGATGAACTGAAATCACAAATATTAACCTGATTCAAAACTTTTATGGCTCCACGAATATTTCAACTGTGGATGTTCAATCCATTTGAAAATTGGATCCTGTTCATTTTTGGCTCTTTGGTCTAAAATGATCTCAAAAAACGGATGGACGGAGTGGATTACTCACAAACATCACGTTGGGCCCCATTTAAGTTTTCAGCGTCGGAACTTCCTGCAAATGGCTTGCGCAGGAAATCCGCGTCCTTCGATTCTCAGGACGCGTAGCCAGACCGGCTACTAAAGTGACGTCACTAAGTTCTGTGTGGCCCACCATGATGTATGTGTTGTATCTACACCGTCCATCCATTTGGCTAGATCATATTATGGCATGAGACAAAGAATGGGTCAGATCCAAATCTGGAGTGGACCCCACCATAGAAAACAGTGGGGAGAGGGACGCCCACCCTTGAAACCCTGATCATGGGTCCACTATGATGTTTATCTGAGATCCAACCTGTTTATAAGTTAAGTCAGACATGAAAAAAAGGAAAAAACTACTTTCAGCTTGATCAAAGACTTTTGTGGCCCTTAAAAATTTCTAATGGTGGGCGTCACTCTCTCCTCTGTTTTCTGTGGTGGGGTCCACTCGAGCTTTGGATCTGACTCATTCTTTTTCTCATGGCCTAAAATGATATCTTCAAATGGATGGACGGTGTGGATACAACACATACATCATGGTGGGCCCTTCAGAACTTGGTGACGTCACTTCATATCCCTGTTAATCATAAGTATATTTCTCAAATTTTACTTTTTCAGTTATTCTGTCTTTTCAATGAATTGGTTGTGTTTTCATACATGACTATAATATATTTATAAATATCATGCATTCAATTTTAATATAGTTGCATTAGTTCAGTTAAACATCGCATGGCTTAGGACCCTATACAAAGGAAACTTATTATGTGTATATTTTTTTTGAGATGTTATGATTTAAAAGTGTGTATGAAGGGGTTTTTTAACAATCCCCAAAGTTTCATTAAAAAATTCAACCATTTTCCCAAATTTTCCCTATGTTTCCCAAAAAGTGCGATAAACTATGCGATACAAACAATATATCCCGTGCGATAACCGATACGTATCTGTATCTCAAGGGTGCGATACATTGTGCGATACCGATATTTCGAACACTGGTATATGAATTACATAATAAGCTACAAAAGTCCCTAAACTCTATATATTGAAATTAAATGCATGCGAGTTGCGAGGTATGTAATGCACCAATACTATAAAAATAGTAAAACCTTAAAATATGAGATGTTTTGGTATTACATTCATTATAGTAAATTTATATAGATATTGTATAGTTAGAAAACTAAATATAGAAGGTTTGCAGTGAATTCCAGGTTGTCAGGTTCATAAATCCACCAGACAACTAGATATAGCATTCTTACCAAAGATTGGACCGTTACACTACCATAAACATGTTCAAAATCATAAATGAATGCATATTTGGAATATTTATAATTTTTTGGATTTTCTAAATATTTTGCCGGATTTTTTGGAGTAAAAAAATTGACTAATACAGGGGTGTATCGCCCGTTACGCTGATTCAATGTATCCTTAACGGTGGGCATCGTAACGCCCACTGTTATCACTACGGAACACCTTGATTGTATTAGTTCATTTTTAAAAAAAAATTGGAAAATTCACCAAAATTCCACAAAAAAACTGAAATTTTTTTTTTTTCCTAAAAATTTTGGTTGGGATTATATTACTAAGGAGATTTTGATCAGCCCTTTTCGTTTATTTGGAGAGAAAATGGGATTTGGGTGAAAAAATCGAGATCGAAAAGTATGTGGTACCAGAAACCCAATCAGCTAGTTTTTGCTATTTAAACTATTTTCTCTTGTTTACACTTGGTAAAATTTGGGTAATATAAAAAAAATTAAAATCCTATTTCACCTATTTAACTTGCACTTAGACTGTGGAAAGATCATGTGAGAGTGTTTGGAGGCACATTTACAGATTGATGGAACTTTTTGGATTTTTTTTTTCTTTAATTAAAATATTGATAAATAAATAAGTTTTTTTTTTTTTTGAAAAAAAAAACTACATTGACTTGATGTTCTAGTAGAGGAGTGAAGATTGTAGAAGATGAAAGGAATGTAAGAGAGAAGAAGAGATGGAGAAGGGGAGAAGGAGAGGGAGAGAAGAGTTAGGAAAATGCGTGAGTTGTGTGTATTAGGGCAACCAACCCCACACACACCTGTTTTATTATAATACTAAAGTTACAATAAGGTACATATAAACATGCACACAAAAACACAGTAAACATGCACACAAAAACATACATAAAGGAACATATAAAAGTTCATCATCTACATCACCCCTAAAACTCTCTATAGTTATTTATGCTTTATATTTATTTATTTTATGAGTGTATGTTGATCTTAACATTAGCTACACTCATTTATTTATTTTAAAAATAAATTTAAAATTTAAAAAATTGTGGAATATATTTTTTTAAATAAATGCATTGTACATTGTAGGATAGATTTGGCTTTTGAATGTATTGGTTGTGTTTTCATTCTATAATTTAAATTATATGAGCTAATTTTAAATATAGTTGCATCACTTATGTTAGACAGTGCATAGTTTACTACCCTATATAAAGGAAACTTATCATGTGTACCTTTTTTTTTTTTTGTGATCTTTTGAGGTTTAAGTGTGTTAATGTTTTTAATAACACCCCTCGAAGATTCATTAAAAAATTCGACCAATTTTCCAATGTTTCCCAAAAATGGCGATGCATCACGTGATACATTCGATATTTGCCATGTGGTACCTGATGTTTTTCCATATCCCAAGGGTGCGATACCTATGCTGATACTTGGCACTGCATGGATAGCTACAAAATATGGCCTAGGTGGGGTATGCGCGCACGTGTGCGTGTGCGTGTGTGTGTTAGGTTCTCAATTTTCTGAACCCTCAAAATAAATTTCATTGTGTTAAAGTATTGGATATTTGGATGGGATACCCATGTCCATGTCCATGCCCTAGATTTCAATAACTAGGGTTTTATGTCCTTCTCCCCTTGTCCTTACAGTATTTGCATTTGGGAATCATAGTTAACATGTGTTTTTTTTTTTTTTTTGTCTCTCCCTCCCTCCCTCTCTCCCTCTTTGACAGCTGGTAAAGGACACGATCTAGTTCTTAGTGTAACAAAGTTTCTCGCTTTGAGAGCTGTTAAAAACACACAATCTCGTTCTTACTTTAACAAAGTGTCTCCCTTTGAGAGCTGTTAAAAAGACACAATCTAGTTCTTAGTTTGACAAAGTGCCTCCCTCTGAGAGCTGTTAAAAAGTCAATCTAGTTCTTAGTTAAACAGTGTGTTCCTTTGAGAGAGTTCTTAGTTTAACAGTGTGTTCCTTTGAGAGCTGTTAAAAAGACACAACCTAGTTCTTAGTTTAACAAGGTGTGAGGGGAAATGGGAAGGGATTCTGGCATGGGAATTGGCAAGCCTATTTTTGAGAATGTTAGCGTGAAAACAACGAAGAAGCAGGAGTCCAAGCGCTGTGGATTTCAACACGGTTTTGTTCTGATGCTTATGAGGAACTTGGAGACAAATGTCTTTGGCCAATCGTTGTGCTTGGAGATCGATTTTGATTGTCTTGGCCTTTCTTTTTCTGTTGGTTCTTTGTTTCTGTTGTTTGTTGGTGATTTTTGCTGTCCAAGCTGGGTGGGGTGACTAGAGGGTCACTCATTGCTTCTGTTCTCGGTGCCTTGTATGCTTTTTGGAGCTTAATGAATTTTGTCATCCTTTAAAAAAGAAGAAAATTAAAAAGAAAAAGAAAAAATAATGTGTGTGTACCTTATGCTGACTTGGTCATTCCATCATGGCTAGAAAATGGCAGCTTAGACAGACCTATAACACTGAGCAGGTGGCTGTTGGTCATTGTCTGTGTGGCTGCTTGGATGAGCATACTCTGGCATGAAGGGTTTCATCCATGCAGTGCCAAACAGGACTCTGGTCCTTATTCTCTGGGGTATGAAGTGTTGCTCACGTAGCCCATCATGCATGTGTTAGTGTGTTATGCTCCAGCATGACACTGACCACTGAGCAACTGAATTTGCTCTCTGACCTATAACGAAGTGCAACAATTATTCTGGCACTTTGCATTGCCCTTTACTAAATACTGGCAAATAACTAGCTGTATAGGATCTCCTGTGTTCGGAGAACCTCCAGTCTAGATGCATTATTCGATTTAATGGATTGCAAATGCTAGCGAGGTGGGATTTTTCTAAGCTGTTCTAAGGCTTAGGATATAGGTCACAAAATCTTATTACATCTTGGAACCACTTTGTGAATTTTCAGTTTTATTTTGTAAGATATAGATCCAAAAGGTTTGTTTGATTATTACATCATTGGTGTTTTGTGAATGTACATTCAGAAGCCTAATATAATCTTCTTGTTGGGACATGTTACTTGCAGCTTATGATTCTCCTTCTCATGCATTGACTCTTATCCAACAACGGTCTCCAATTATCAAGGTGTCCCCCAAATTGCCAAATATTTTCATGCCTTTCAGTGTTTTCTTCTTCTTTTGAAATTTAGTGTAGCAAGTGCATGGGGAAGATTAAATGATGTTAGATAATTTAAATTTCACTTGTATTAGGAAACAGTGTTTAAACTGGACCTTGATACATTTTGTTTCCACTTCGGTCCAACAACTGCTTGAAGTCTGCTGTTAGCCTAGTGGTTTAGGTGTTTGGTTTTCAAAGTAGAAGTCTTGGGGTTCAGCTTTGACAGGTGTAGTTGCATTATTATTATTATTTTTTTTAATGATAAAAGTTATCCCCATAATTGACCATTCCTGAGGTGACCTAGCCTGTTTTATTGGCCTGTTTCCGTCTGACCGCTGGTCCAGTCCGGTTTCAAAAATGGTTAGGAATTAGGACACGATTTCACATTTTCACTGGTTTAAGCAGTTGGCCGAAGTTGTTAAAGTTGGAGTTAGCCGAGACATGTTCCGTCATCCTTTACTCTTACACTTTTCCACACCAACAGACCAATGCTTAGATGCTCAGATAGATATGCAAAAAACAGTGCATATCCCTACGTCCCTCCACCATCATGTTGGTGACAGAGAGGCCAGCAGAATTGGTGAATGCCTTGGGTAAGGAAGTTGGGCTGCCCATTCGTTATGTGGGCATTTCCCATCCATTGCTAGATGGTGTTTGTTCATATCTATAACTATTATTATGGAATACCTTGCGTATAAATAATTAAAAAAAAAATAAAATCATATTTTGAAATATTAACCTAAACTGGTCATCTATGATAACAGGGAATGATGGTGGAATTTGCCAAGAATTTGGCATGTTTTGCAGCTGCTGCTGGAAAGAAGCATGTTATTGTTCTGTCAAGTTTAGATTCTGGACGGAGGCAGAAAATTGATTTATCAAGGTATGCAAACAGTGATCTTGGCATAAATTAGTGCTGTAGAAGGAATTTTGGGGTCCTTGGGCATCAGGAGACAATGTGTCCTGATTTAGCCAGTTCATGTAATTGGTCCTGTGGCCCTGTGATCCTGATGACTCATCTGATGGGTCCTGCTTTGGATTGTTGGGTCCCATTCCTTCCCAATCGTTTTGTCAGTGGCCTACAAGTAGATGGTTAACAGATGAAAAAATATGGCAAGGGTCCAAAAATGGCCGAAGTTTGGGTAGTTCTTCCTATTTGGGAGATTTGTGGGGCATGCCCCATCCACGGTGAGGCTTGTGAGATGCATGGTATGGATTCCTGAATCATGTGGCTCACTTGTGCAGACTGGGTTCATCAGGATGTGCAGACATCTTGATGCATTGGGGAACTGTGATTCTTCATACTCTTGTATGGGTGGTACCTCCTCACTGTCAAATTCCTTCTGAGGCCTGTGTTTGTCATCTTGGTGATTTCAGCTGTCATTTCAGTAACATGCAGATATATTACCTTTCAAGTAGCGGCATGGATGGGACAGATGGTGATTGTGAAAAGCTTGGGTGGAAAAGATTGCCAGAATACGATCCTGCCCAAAGACGATGGAAGTATCTTGAGTCTTTGGCTGAAGGAAACTCCATGCAGGAAGACTTCTCTTTTGAAGATGAAGTGGTCGATGATGATTACTACCCAAGTTTGCCTTTTGCGGCATTGTTCTCTTGTTGCAAGGTGCTGCTTTTTTAACAAAGATGGTTTTTTTTTTTTTTTTTTTTGTGGGGGGGGGGGCAAATTTTGATCAAAATTTACCAAACAATGCCTTGATTAAAAAAAATAAGTAAAAAAAAAAAAAAAAAAAAAAAAAAAATCCTAAAATGTGTTTTTCGGGAGGGGAATTGACCAAACTGCCTCACATTTTTCTTTTCTTATCTAGGAAGTGGATTCAAGAATTGCGGGGTCTAGTGGTGTGTGTATGGCATCCAACCCGTCCACCAGGTGCAACCCATCAGGACGAGTAGATGAACCAAAAATCAGGCCAATCCAGTAATCAGGTGGGCCAAAAGTGAATTTGGAGATTTTTGGGTGTCATTCATTGTTTTCTATGCAGTGGCCAACTTGATGATTGGATCGGCCTTATTTTTTGTCTGTCTGATGATCATGTTGGGTGCACCTGTTGGAAGGGTTAGAAGTCATACACACACCTAATGCTTGATGCCACTTTTCCAAAAGAAGAAAAAAGGATAAAAAAAGGGTCATTTTACCTCCCCAAAAGCATGATTTGTGACTTAATGGTGGTCAAGGCATTGTTTTGTAAGAATAGAATTGTTGAGGAATTTTGCAGTAAAAATTGTTTCTTAGCAAGCATTGTTTCTTCAGACTAATGACAGTCAGCTATTTTGCATGAACATTCTCATGGTTGTAGGCAAAAGGTTTGAAAGTTACTTGCATATTATGCTACTGTTCGGAAGGAGACAACATACCTGATTCTTTTCAATTGGCTGAGGCAGCATGCAAACTTCTAGGGCTGAGCACGAAAGAATTTCGAGGTGAGTTTCTGTAGGCTTAAAAAACCTCTTCTTATCTGTTTTGTTCATAATTCATACAACCATCCACTACCTTTAAAAATATATATATATATATATATATATATATATATATATATATATATATATATATATATATATATATATATATATATATATATATATATATATATTGTTGTCGTTGGAATCTGGCAAATAGATACGATTAGTCGTGGAGGTACGCCCACCGATGGACCTGCAAAGAAATAGGAAGATGTAGACAACGGGGGGTGCCGATAATGGCTGTGGACCCTCCGATGCCTAGGCAGTAGACTTGGATCAAAGGCTTGAGTTTGGTTTGTTTTTTTTTTTTTTTTTTTTTTTTTTTTAATTTTAATTTTTATAGCTTACCTCCTCTCGTTTAGGGTAGCTGTACTAATCGGGGCCTTGGGCCATTCCAAAACAGGCGTATCTTCATGGGATCCGCTTGATACGCTGGGTAAACTACCCTCGAAAGTGTTACCGAGCCCGCCTCGGTTGGCGTGATCTTCGACCGGGACCAGCTCGAATCCTTCTTTTCTGGATCTGGGGTGAGATTCCCTCCGAATTTCTCGTTTTGCCTTTGGGAGTGTTCGACCTGGTCAGCTCGAGATGTTGGGAAGCTCAGGGGCCCAAGCTCCTTGCCTTGTGGGTCATTTGCTTGTGTTCGTAGATGTTCCTGGTGAGATGACTTTTCCCCCTATTGAGACACGTCTTCGGACAACTCAGCTCGCGGGCTCATCTCTTCATCAGGGGAGCTGCTTGTTCTGTCTCCGAGCTCTGTGCTCTAACTGCTTGAGCTAGTAGCCTGTCTTGTTCCTCTGGTCGCATCGGCTTTGAGGCACTTTAATGCAAGGGCATTTTCACACCAAGCTTGAGTGGGGTGACCTGTGGGATGCGGGGGCACACTTGGGGTTGGCGGCCAGCAGAACTCATGGATTTAAGGCTCGTGTGAGGCGGAACCAATGGATTTGGAGCCCACGAGGGGGCGAGAGCCATGGATTTGGGAAGCAAGGGGAAATCAATGGATTGAGCGGTTGTTCGTACGGTCAACCTAGGGGCTCGCACGTGTGGGTTGTTGGTTAGGGTTTTAGGGTTCTCAATGGTTGATTTCAGTTGGGGTTGAAGTTGGATGATGAAAAGTTAAAGAAGAAAATACCTCTTTTGGATAGAAAGGAAGAGAGAAGGAAGATGTAAAATGGAAGCCTTGCACCTCCATTGAATGGGGAATGAAATCACACCACACCTAAGCTCCAAATCACATGAAGAAAAGAGAACACAATTTTATTTTTTAATTTTCAAAATAATGGCATTGGGGCTTCACACACCTTTATTCACCCAATCCAACGGTCCGATCATCGTGTCCACCCAATCCAACGGTCCGATGTGTCCATCAAGCTCCTATATGAAGCCCACGTGCATCTTCCCAGTGTGGGGTCTTCAAAGATGCATGAACATGCACGTGGGGTCTTCAATGCGGTTAGAAATGTGAATTGGGCCAAGTGAGTCCCATTTAATGGTCATCTGGCCATAAGGAGATTGGCTCAGCCCTCCTCTGGTATGGAGCTCGGATGTCCTCATCACTATATCAATGGAAGGAAGTAATTTGTTTCAACAGACATATGTTCTAGATTTGCTCATGGAGATGGGCCTTCTTGGTACTAAGCTGGTTGATACACTAATGAATTTGAATCATAAACTTGTTGGTGATCAAGGAGATGTATTTGAAGACCGAGCGAGGTACAAAAGACTAGTGGGTAAACTCATCTATTTAACCATTACTTAGCTAGACATATCTTATGTTGTGAGTGTAGCGAACTAGTTTATGAGCTCTCCAAGGGTACCTCGCATGGATGTAGTTATTCAAATTTTGCGGTATCTTAATAAAAGTACCAAGTTCGGAAATTCTATACAAACAGAACAATCATCTTCAGGTCATAAGATACTTTAATGTAGATTGGGTAGGTTCTTTAGTAAATGGGTGATCTACTATTGGGTATTACACGTTTGTAGGGAGAAATATAGTTACATTGAAGAGTAAAAAATAGTGTTGTGGCCTAATCAAGTGCAGAAGCAAAATATAAAGCACTGACTTATACTACATGTGAGTTAATTTGGATCAAGAAATTATTACAAGAACTCTTCAAAAAAAAAAAAAAAAAAAAAACCAAAGAAATTATTACAGGAGATGAGGTTTGCAGTGAATCTACCTATGCAATTGTTTTATGATAATTAAGCAATATTCTATATTGCAAACAATCTAGTCTATCATGAGAGCTAAGCATATTGAAGTTGATGGTCATTTATATGTGAGGTCTCTAGCGATGAACTCTTTGTGCCGTATATCCAGTCTCAGGATCAACTTGCCGATGTATTCACCAAGGCTGTTGGTCATATTCAGTCAACATGCATATTCTCTAAGCTTGGCATTGATAGCATCTATACTTCAGCTTGAGGGGGAGCGTTCATGGAAGTGGATATGGCGCACCTAGGCCCACCTAGTTCGTATTCTCTTATTATCTTTTGTTTGTGTTAATTAGGATATGTTGAGTATTTTTTCTTTCCTTAAAGGATATAATTGTCATATTGGATTTGTTTAGTGATAAAAATGGAGAGGTGGAGGACCAACTCAATTACGGGCTTTTCTCTTCTTTTATCTTCTCCCCATTTTCTTCTCTTCTTTCAGGTGCTACAGTGACATGCTACTGTAACAAGCAGATTGTTCTACAATATATGATAATTCTCATAATGGGATGGTACTACAATCATCATCCTCATACACACTCGTGCTGTTCACATAAAGGGGAATGATCCCATAGCGTGGACACTGTTGTAACTTATAGTGGTTTTGTGTTGTGTAGGCCCACCATGATGTGTGCATGACATCCACTCTATTCATCATGTGCAGTCTGTCATGTTTACCTTGGAGCCCAAAAATCAGGCTGATACAAAATCCGCATGGGCCACACCATAGGAAACAACATAATGTCACACCTAGAGCTTTTAAATTCATGTGGTGTGGCCCACTAGAGTTTTGGAATAGCCTGATTTTTTGGGGTGTCCCTTAATCCTTGTGGGGCGTGTCTGATCAGTGTTTGGAGTATCAGTATTATCGGGGATTTACCATGCTCAGATGGAATTACAAGTAGTCTCATTTTGGCCCCTCACTATTTACTGGTGACTTGCTCCTTTGGATGATCCTGACTGTTGATCTGGTGGATCCAGTCATGGATGGGATGCTTAACAACACTCCCCCTTTGCAAAGTACCAACCATCCAATGGTTGGCACGCAAATTGACCATGGAAAACATAAGATAGTGTGCCATATGTTATGCAAGAAGTCCATCGATTCAAAGGCTGGGATTGTTTGTTGATGGTGATTTTCGGTCCACTGTCCATCTGTGCTAGGGCTCACCAGATGAACAATCCACGCCGTTGAAAATTGGGCTCCGAGTGTACTGAATGCGGATGCCAGTTATTCGGGCTGAGCATCATGTAATAATACATATGCCACGTTTATATTTTTACACTGCATCATCAGCATTCATAAACTTATCAGTGGATGGTTGCTGGGTCCCGTGGTTGTGCCACTTGAGCGAATGAATCTAGTCACTGCATTCAAAGACTAAATAAGGTGAAAATGAATATTCACCTTATTTAGTCTTGAAGATGGGATGGTCATACTGAAAAATGATGTCTTGATTTTTTTCAGGCAGTGAAGACGATGGATGGCTTATTCCATTTTCATGGAGGACTGTGTATGGCCCACCACCTGATATGTCTCTCTTTTAGGGAAGAATAGATCCGTGACTAAAGGTAAAGACTAAAGATTGTTACTGACGGATGCAAGATATGTCTACACACATTTCTACTTCATTTTCTTTCAGTGATGGATTATTCAAAAGCATCTACATGATCAGTGACTGGAAAGGAAAAACAGCAGGAGCGGTGGAAGGAGAAAAACAAAGAAAGAAAGAACAAAGACGGGTATCAAATGCCGAGAATGTCAATGCATATCTCACATCAAAACCTTTAAAATAAAAAAAAAAAATAAAAAATCCTGATTTGAAATGTTTGATGGGGCTAGTGTTCTTGTTTGCTAACAAGTCCTCCCAAGAAATCATTCATATCCTCTTTTTTTTTTTTGTCTTCTTTTTCTAGAAAGTCGACGTGGGCAGTGTCCAAATATCTTTAATGTCAGGATTTTGAGATGACATGCATGTAGAGTTTTGATCATCGGAATTGGCGCTTGGATTAGTTTTTCACTTTCTTTTTAACAAGTTTACATTGGGATCAACAATTTCTAGTTTTCCGAGTCCATTGATACTTTTTTGAGTGCTCAAACCGAGCTTTTCAATGGGACCCATCGGGATTTTTATTCGGTTATTTTGTTTTCTCTGGTTTAAGAATCCAAATTACTCTGTTGATCTGTTTCTTGATTGAGTTAATCAGATCATTTCTTCCAAACATGGTCATAAATCCAGGTTGGATCTGGGGATCTTCCTCTAAACGGATTGCTTATGGATCCGACTCATTTAGACCCGTCTAGGAACTGGGTTGGTTCTGGATCTGCCTCATCATTTGCACCCATCTATAACTGGGTCAAAAATCCTGACAGGTCCTTTCTCTAATTGGTTGGACTGGATCAACCAGAAAACCTGATCTGGCTGGAATCCGAGCCTATCAACACACAATTCCTCACTAGCATTGACTGTTGGATTCAGGCACCCTTCAAAAATTAGGACTCATGAAGCTGACAACATGCTGTAATCGATTCTAGTTTGTAGGCCACCATTTTTTAAAATTTTAATGTGGCTAGAGTTTTTGTTTGCTGTTTTGCCCTTGAAAACATCAGATCTTTTGAAGGGAAAAATGGGTCCCATTCCCATTTTTCGTTCACCCAAGATGGGTGGTAGATGACCAGTTCTAATTTCAATGGTACTTCTCCAAGCGAACCATCTTCCTGCCAACATGTGACAATGTGTGGGATGCCAATACCATGGTTAAAAGCCCTGAGTCGGGTGTGACTGGTGCTGTCCAACCGAATCGGTCCGTTTAAGTCCAAGTTGACTTGTATGAGTCTTAAAAAACCACAGCCGGTACCAAAAATACGTGGTTGACTCTGCTGTGAAAATCGGTCTCCTCGAAGATCAGGCTGTTACGATTGTTGGATGGGTGAAACCTAGAGGTGGGCATGGGACAACCTGATCCGGCTGACTCGACTAGGCTGACTCAGTCCGATCTGACTCGAACCGAACCGAACGGGCGAGTCAGTCCGAACCGAGTAAGCTTCGCACAATCCGAACATAAACCGAGTCGAGTTTGAGTTACCCAGTAACTCGATCCGAAACTCAATCCGGTTAGACTCAACTCGATCATAAACTCGGCTCGGCCGAACCTCTCTCTTCCTCCCTCATCCTCCTCTTCCGAGCCTGGCAACTACCCACTACCCTCTCTTCTCTCTACTGCCTCCCTCTCTCATCCTCCTCCTCTTCCAAGCCCAACAACCACCCACCACCATCACCCTCCTCTCTATCCTCTCCACTCCCTCCTTCCCTCATCTCTCAATCCAACTTGGTGCCAACTCGACCCGACTCGATACTTCTGACCGGATTGGACTCGGTCCAGATCAGTCCAGGCCATACCGAACTCAGATTGTGTTAGGCATGCTGGACTCGGTATCGAGTCAAGTTCAGGTCAGGCCTATTTCAAAACCGGATCGAGGCTCAGCCCTAACTTGGTGAAACCTGTATGTTGAGTCAGAAGGCTGGTTGTGTATTGATTCCAACCGCGTGGCTACTTGATGCGATGACCACCTTGGTGGGGCCCACCACTTCCATTTCACGCAATATCTTTCAAAAGTGGCAATGTTGGCGGGGAAAGGATGGTATGGTACCACAAGATGTGGTAGCAATAGTAGGTAGGTGAACATAAAGGAAAAAGCAAAAAAAGAAAAGAAAAGAGTACATGTTTTAAATAATTCATGACGTTCTTTAAGTAGTTTCATGCCGTGTGGGCCACCCCCTGGAATCGATCACGAAAACGATCTGAGAAAAAAAGGTGTGCTCCTCAAGACTCCCCGCCTTCTGATCTTTATTTCAATTTAATGTTGTAAAGTAAATGGTGGGGCCCATTAAAAAAAAAGAGATCTGTTGTAGCCCATAGCACATAGAAGCCTTTTGGGACCCACCAGAATGGCGTATTGAGAAAGATGGGAGAGACTATTCGTGGCACGTGTGTGGGGTGCAACAGTCCACATGCCCCAACCCCACCTTTCACGGATGTATTGCGTGGTTAACCCAACACCACCTAGCTATGTAGTGTGAGGGGTCTGTGGGGTCCACCGTCATGTATGTGTTTCATCTACACCATCCGTCTGTTTTTCCAACTCATTTTAGGGCATGAGCCCAGAATTGAAGCATATCCAAAGCTCAAGTGGACCACACCACAGGAAAAAGTGGAGATAATGACATCCACCGTTGAAACCTTTCTAGGACCCACAGCGTTGTTTATTTGTCATCCAACCTATTCTTCGTAAGGTCATGCAGACCTGGATGAAGGGAAAATACAAATATCAGCTTGATCTAAAACTTCTATGGCCCCGAGAAGTTTCCAATCCCCACTGTTTCCGCTGGTGTGGTCCCATTAAGCTTTGAATATGCTTCAATCCTGGATTGATATTCTAAAATGAGCTGACAAAATGGATGGACGGCGTGGATAAGACACAAACATCACGGTGGGTCCCACAGTCCTCACACACGCTAGGTAGGCGTTGGGATCACCACGCAACCCGTCGTCCACCTGTCAGCAGGTGAGGTGGGCCATGCATTCATTGAATGCAAACCAGATTTTGACTCGTGATGAACGGTGCAGAAGGTGGTCCCCACCATGAAGATGACTATAAGCACCAGTCAGTCTGATAAGCTGAATTTAAAAAGAACTTCTTAAGTGATCAATGGTCCACATTCAAGGAACATGTGTGGTCTACTTGATTGATGATGAACGGACCAGCCTGACTTTTGTGCTCCCACATTTTCATGCTCGGGCTACCTTATGCACCCTTCTCGTTTCCCACACTTCCCAAGCAAGTACGTGCAATGCTTGTAATGCGTAGAACTACCTAGATAAGGCCACATAGATCTTTCACATGCGCGGATGTGGCAAACGTGTAGTATCCAACCCGTTCATGTCGTGGGCCACGCACGTCAGTGCCTGGTCCAAGAGCGAGTTTAGTGTGGTCAGCTGACCACACCAAGTCTTTGTTTAGCTAGTAGATTCATCTCTTATATTTTCACTTTTATAGTGAATCATTGTCGCTTTGTGCTGTGGTTTTTTTTCATAAAAGTTTTTCATATAAAATCATGTATTCTTGTCCATGCTTTATTTGCATTTACTTTATTGTTATGTAATTCGTATCGGGGTTTCGTGACCTCCAAATAAGTGGTATCAGAGCTATACGTTGGAGATCCGATTTTGAATCTGAAACATGTTGATGAAGGGATCTAACGTGAAGTATGAAACTAAAAAGTTCGTCGAAAAGCAATTTTAGAAATACCGTATTAGATGAAACTGCAATATTTATAGAGGAGTCTACGTCGGCATGTTTATGGCATGCACGTGTAGGCCATATGAGCAAGTGTAATATGAAAGTACTTTATGACGTTCCTTAATTTCTATATTTAAAAGTTTTGATTTTGATATATGTCAGGATTGTATATATCGTAAATAATCACAATTATCTTTTAAATCGAGTAAACATGTTATTAAGGGTATCCTGAAGTATATGCATTCTAATGTATGAGGGTTGTCGCTCGTTGTTTTTAGAGGAGGATCATTGTTTTTCATTTTATTCATAAATGACTACTTTAGAAAGGTTTAGGTGTATTTCATAAGGTATGAATCTGATGTTTTCGTTACTTTTTAAGATGTGGAAGGCGATAGTGGAAAAACAGTTAAGGTGGAATTTAAAAATTTTAAGGACAAACAATGGAGGTGAATTCACTTCAAAGAAATTTAATCAGTTTTATAAAGATGAGAGTATCGTATGATATAACACAGTCAGACATACACCAAAGCAGAATTATGTAATGGAGCGAATGAATCAGACTCTCTCGAAGAGAGCTCGAAGTATGTTGAGCAATGCTGGAATAGTCAAGGAGCTATGGACTGAGGTTGTTAACATGGCCAGTTACTTAGTGAATCGGTATCCGTCTATGCCAATCAGTTGCAATATTTCAGAAGAAGTGTGAAGTGATTATGAAGTTGATTACTCAAGGCTACGAGTATTTGGTTGTGATGCGTACTCTTATATACCGTACATTGAGAGATATAAGATAGACCAAAGGGTAAAGAAGTGTACTTGTTATGAGCTATGATAATAGTATGAAGGGATACAACTATATGACTAAGTCACACGGAAGATCATGATTGACCATGATGTCAGATTTGAGCACAGTTGGTAGTTTGATGTATGTCATGGTCTCTACGAGACCAGATATTGCATATGTATTCAATGTTGTGAGCAGATATATGTTCACCTCAAAAAGTAACATTGGAAGGCAGTGAAATAACTATTTTGTTATTTATGAGGTACAGTGGACTACGTCTTAACATTTGAAAGATTTGAAGGAAAACTAGTAGGCTTTGTGGATTCGGAATACACAGGAAATGTGGACAACAAAAGGCCACTTACTGTTACTTGTTTGTATTAGCGGGTGGAGTGATTAGTTGAATGTGGAAGCTTTAGTACGTGGTTGCTCTTTCCACAATCGAATTTGAGTATATGATGGTAATAGAGGCTTTTAAAGAAGGTGTTTGATTGTGCGAAATGAAGAACGAAGTCGGGCTTTAACAAAAGGACGTGCTAGTTAATTGTGACAATGAAAGCGATATCAATTTAGCGAAGAATTCAGTTTACCATTTTAAAACTTAACATATTGATATTCATCATTATTTTATCTGGTGATTGCTTGAGGAAGGTAGTATCACTTTCAAGAAGATCCATATAAGCATGAATTCGGAGGACATGTTTACAAAGGTGGTTCCCGCAGAGAAGTTCCGATTTTGTTTGACTTCCCTATGTCTAACGAAAGGTTGATGAAAATGGTGTGCACATGAAAAGCGACGGCGATGGTGAAGCTATGATGGAGACGATTAGAGATGGAGCCATGGTTCATAATGATTGAAGCCATTGTGGAAATTGTTGTAAAATGTCTTCAATTTGTACATGCAACCGAAGATCGATCGATTGACCAACCTTGTCGATCAATCGAGTGAACCCCAATTTACACAGATTGGTTGCTGGATAGTTTTGGATAGTTTTGATCGATTGAATTGTCCGGTTGATTGATCGACATAATTTAAAATATTCTTGTAAATTCTTTGAACAGTTTTGATCATGTTTGATTAATTGAACATGGGTGCTCGATCGATCGATGCTTACGTCGACGACACACACAATTTTATGTAATTGCACAATTAGTTTCCTATCCGTATATTATGCTATATATATGAGTGTAATTGCAATATTAGGGTATTCCAATCAAGGCTTAAATGTTTTCAAGGTTTGAAGAGGAGAAACGAGAGGGTTTTCTAACATTGTAAGTTGATTAATCTCTTATATTTTTGTTTTCATAGTGAATCGTTGTCACTTTATGTCGTGGTTTTTTCTTGCAATAGTTTTCTACATAAAATTGTGTAGTTGTACATGCTTTATTTACAGTATCGAGATTTGCTTCCGTAGCCTCCCAACAATCATATCAAGATGTAATTAGAGAAATAAAGCGAATTCAAAACTCAAGTGAATAACGCCATAGAAAACATTGGAGATAGAAAAATCCACCATTAAAACCTTATTAGGGTCCACAAAATATTGGATTAGGCTGGACTCACCTTATAACAAAGTTTATATATATATATATATATATATGGGAAATGGTACAGTGAGGTCGACCTCATGGGAAGTGTGGGCCCTACCATAATGTGTGTTGAACATCAACACCAAGCATTTGATGGCTCCCCTTTAAGCTATGGGATATCCAAACAATGAGTCATATACGGAGCTTAGGTTGGCCATACCATCTAAAACCATGTGAAGACATACCTAAAACATATAAAAGCACTTGGTGGGGCCCACCTGAGTTTTGGATGTTGTTGAAACTTAGTCTGACCCCTCATCCAAGTGGGACAATGAGTTGGATTTATGAACAACATCTTGGTGGGCCCAAAAAATGATTATGAATGTTTTAATGAGAGAGTAACCCTTCTCAACTGTTGTATGTGGTGTGGCCCACCCAAGTCATGGACTGACTTAATTTTTAAGCCAGTGGCCCACCATGGAATAGTGGATTTGACTGATGGTGTTGATGTTCGACGCACATCATGGTGGAGCCCACACTCTCGACCTCATGGAAAGTTCTCATGAGGTCGAACTCATGGTACCATTTCCATATATATATATATATATATATAGTCTTACCTGGGCAGTCCATGTGATGCGGCATCCCATGAAACCTCATGGGACTAATTTTCACCGTGATATATATAACATGTCTCTTAATGGATTTATGAGTTACATGAGTTTAAACTCAGACCGTGTGTGTGTATAAACCTGTCGATTTATGAGTTACATGAGTTTAAACTCAAACAGTACCACAGTTATTTAGAATTCTGAAAACAGCTAGCATCACGGATAAATACTTCAAAGAATTCATTCCTGCCAGCAGCTTAACCTCGAGTGGGTCCACTTTGATTGGTATATCATAAATAACTAAATGTTCACCTTTCTAAGTAGGGTAATGGCCGAAGACTGGACCATATATATATATATATATATATATAGTGGGCCATCATGTTTTATGGCATGCATCTTCATTGTTGTGGGACACGGATCTGCATGCCTTGTTTTTAGACTCATGTCCTATTACGGATATTCTTTTAAAAATCTATGCTGACAACAAATCTACCTCGTTTTTCGACTTATGTCCCATTACGGATACTCTTTTAAAATTCTCAAACATGGTTTGGCCATTTTTTAAAGCTAGCATCAGTAACAAACGAAGCCTAAGAGTAAGATCATCCGGTGGAGCTGGCCACCTAACTACGCACCCAATCCATTCTTCAGAAAATGGTGGGCCCCACACCCCCATAACCGATCTTGTACACGTTTTCCCTGCACATACGGCCATCCTACATATATCATTTTCATGATAAGAGAATCTAATCTATCTGCAGAAGTCATGAGATCCGTCTATACGTCGGTCCATCTGGACCTTTCAATGAATGGGTCACGTAATGGAAGGACTGCTCGAATATGGTAGTCGTGAGATGTTTATATCATTCTAGACCTTTTGTTTTTCTAAGCCGTTCATTTGAGATTTCTCTGACCGTCCAAAATGGTGATGGATGGAATGGTTTTGGACTTCTAGTCCGTCCCAAATTTAGCCTATGCTCATCCAAGAGGAGGCCCAGTGATTAGACGGTCTAGATCCATTTCCAGGTTCACAGTCTGTGTTTACTAAAGTTGGTAAAATTTGCTTAATGGTACCAAACGGATAGAATATTCCGTGAAGTCTGTTTTGAGATATGGTCAATGTACAGAATCATACATCTTGGACGGTTTAGATTGATATTTATGAATGGGAGGTGCACAGATACTGCTGCATGAGTATAGATCGTGGTGCTCTGGTGGATCATCATTAAAACCGTTCATTGTTTCGTCAGCAGCGTCATGACAGAAGGCATGGAGCATTCTCATCGCCAACCGTGTGACCACGTGGCAGTATGTCAAGATTCAACGACGAAAAAACTTCCCCTGCCCCTATCCGGACGCCGAGTACGTGGTTCCGAGACTGTGGGGCCCACCTTGATGTATTTGTTTTATATCCACGACGTCCATCCGTTTTGCTAGATCATTTCTAAGTAAAGAGCATGAAAAAAAAAATAAAAATAAATCCAAACGGGCCAAACCATAGGAAACAATGGTGATTGAATGCCCACCATTAAGATCTCCCCGGTGCTACAAAAGTTTTGGATCAAGCTCATATTTGTGTTTTCTCTCCTCAGACCTGAGGTTTGTGGGAACTAGGGCTGTAGTCGAACTGAGTTAGCTCGGTTAGGTGGCTCCACTTGGCTCGCAAAAGCTTGATTTAACTTGATTGGAAACTGAGTTCGGGCAGAGACAAGCTGATTTTTTGAACCTAAAATAATTCTGAGTCGAGTTTAAGCTTGCTCGGGCTCAACTCAACTCCAATTGAACCCTAACTTGAATCGGTCTAGTCGGGTGACTTGGTTACATTGTTATTAATGTTGCTCTCAAGTGTTTGATGAAATGACTCAATAAAGTATTGGCCAGTGGCAATAAAGGCATGCATGTGAAACAAATATATTTTTTAAAATTTATTTATTTTAATATTACCTACAGAGTGTTTGATGAAATACTTATAAAACTATTGTTGCTGTTTTACATACAGTAAGAATTTGAAGATGCAGCCCATGTGTTTGTAAAAATGCCACGTAGATAAACTTATCTCAATCTTAGCTCAAACATGACTCAAGTTGGCTCAAGTTACTGGCTAAACCAAGCCAAGCTGGCCATTTAAGCTCTAAGCCGAGTTGAGCCATGTCAAGCTCAACTCGTTTTGACTTGTGCATACTCTTAGTGTGAGCTTATCAATTCAAAAATAAATATCACAGTGAGCCCTATAAAGTTTTTATTTGCCACATTTCAAAACTTTCAAGGGCCCACCTAAATTTATTTGCCATTTGAAATATTTATAAGTTTACACAAACCTATATGACGGGAGAATACAAATATCACCTCGATCAAAAACTTTTGTGGCCCTTAAGAAGGTTTCAATGGTGGGCGTTCAATCACCACTATTTCCTATGATGTGGTCTACTTCGACTTTTGATTTCCTCCATCTTTGGGCTCATGCCCTGATATGAGCTGAAAAAATGGATGGTCAGCATGGATAAAGAAACATACATAACGATGGGCCCTACGGCGGATAATACCTCCTAGCTGGATGGTGTTGGGATCCCCACCATCCGCTTCCCGATGAAATGTTGTAAGTCAGGTTAACAGGCGGGCGCCTGGATGAGAAGGCTCCCATACGCGTGTGAATTAAGAAATCTCCAACAGCTATCCTGGAATACATTACTACGTATTACAATAAGACGTTCCATGATCCAAACCGTTTAAATGATGGGCCTCACTTGGATACGGTACAGAAAAATAAATATCTTAAATCTGAAATTTTCAACTCTTTGATTATTCGCCACTTCTCGTTTCAACATGTTTGTCTTCTCATCCCTTTAACGATAAAAGGGTTGAAACATTTCAATCTGACATTTTTTGGGTATTTCCAATCGACTGTATGGTCCACCGTATAAACGGTTTAGATTATTTGAAAACGACCATAATCCATCTGCTAAGGTCCCGATGTATCGTATGACAGTACATCCGAATGTATTCTACCAAACCTCACCTCTGCGTGTACGCAAGTCAAAAGTTCATGGTCAACTATGCCACGCAATACGCATGGGCGTTTTGGTAAGGTTTTCTATTTTAGAAGAAGACCGTATGCATCCTTGAGAAGAGCCCGCCCAAAAAGAGACGGGTCTTACCTAGTTCTTATCGAAATGACTATTATACCCTTAATTCACGGGCGCGCGTACTCTCGACGCGACGTCATTCTGGCATGAAATTACTGATGGGCAGTTATTTCATACTCTGGCAGAGTATGAACCTCGATATGCAGGCACTCAGAAAGCGTACACCTGACATGCATTAACTTAATTAAACAGCGGAAGTCATAGTCCCAAAATTAGATTGATTGAACAATTCTAACCACTGATTCTTGGATGTTTTTATTTTTTTATTTTTTTTGAAATAGTACCGTTGGATTTTTTTTTCCTTTTAACCGTCCAACACATGTCAAGTAATCTGATAGTCAGATAATCATAGAGTCTTAATTTTTATTCACGATACATCATATGGGATTCATAAAATGGACAGGCTAATTTGATTTAATTATATCCTATGTACGCAATTTTAAGTAATTTTTAGCTGCCTGTGTATCATCCATCAACTCTGCCAGAGGAACAAAGCTTTTCTCATTCTTTTATACATCTGTAAATAGCGTCACTGCGAAATAAAAAGATACTTATATTTTTCTGACCAAGGTATTTATGCGGTGTTCGACTGGACAAGTTCTATTGTACACTTGAATATTTATTTATTTATTTTCATTGAAGATCCCATTTTTCAGTGATCCAAACCGTTGATTGTATTTTAACCGTGGTTTAAGATCTAATAACCAAGAAACGTCCTATTTAAATCTCAATCCTTTGAACTGGAAGTTGTTAAACAATCGGCTAAGAACTGAAATTCTAAAGACTAAATGAATGGGGCCTTCCGATCAGAGATCTTTTCGGTGAATGGTCCGTACGATCTTGCACCCATCATATTAACGGTTTGGATCCCTCGATATTTGACCTACTAATACAAACTAAAACCCAAGTGTACGGTATGGATCGGACCAATAGCATTCTATATGGTACGGTACTTCATTTTGACCCGTATTCATATGTATCCCACGGTCGCTGATTATGGGGGCTTGACGAGTTTACCCCCCTTATAAACGAAATCTTCCAAAACACCATCGGTTCATTACAGGTCGGTGCATCGATATGTAACTTTGATAGGCAATCAACTCCATGCGCCAATACCAGTAATACCGGTACATGGCTTTTCTAGCGATCGAATGCATTAAAATAAATAAGAGAAATTGACCACTGTCAACGCCAGCTTTTACCCGGCGTCTTTTAAAAACGCTCCCAAGCTCTACTTCCCAAAGGAAACCATTCGGACACACTATTCGCAGACGAAAATATCATTGTATTAACGGTGGCTTAAATACCTATAGCTACGGTTATAATCCGTAACTATAGGTAGAGAATACAAGGATAATTACGTCCGCCAATAGTGTGTCCGTACAGAATGGTTTACTTTAAGAAAGTAATGTGTGGGAGCGCTTTGAAAAGACGCTGGGTAAAAGGTGGCGTTTACAGTGGGCAATTTCTCAATAAATAATCTCCCTGATTAATGCATTCAATGTCTTGTTGTGTGGGCCCATCTATTTTTAAAGACCATGATAGGACGTGAGTATAAAAATCAGTCAAGTGGGCCACCTCAAATGAAACATTAGCAGCGGAGACGTCGACCGAAGGAACCTTCCTGGAGCTGCAAATGCATTCATATGCCATCCAATCAGTTCATAGAGTTACTATCACTTGCATAAACTGTAGGCACAAACAGTATCCTGGATAAGAGGTGTACACGAGTTGAGCCGAGCCGAGCTGGGTGCTCGTCTAGGACTGCTTGAGTCTTAGCTCATGCTTAGCTCGGCTCGGCCTTCGAGCTCGGAACAACAGTTCGTGCTCGGCTCGGCCGAGTTCGAGCAGAGTTCGAGCCAAGTTCGAATCGAGTTGCCCATAAGCAACTCTCGCTTTCCCTCTTCGAAGATCTGCCAGATTGCAAGCCGGAGGGAGAAGCGGGGTTGGGTCTCAGATCAAGTGATTTAATTTGAAGAGATTAGATTCTTTTAAGTCTTTAATGCTGTTGGAATTTGGGTTTTTTCTTGTGGAGGGATTTGAGATGTGATTTTTCTATGGGTTTTTAGGGTTTTCCTTTGGAGTTTCTTAACCTAGCAAGATCTGACTCATTTTTTATTTTTATTTTTATTTTTATTTTTATTTATTTTTTTAAAAGTTTTATGTAGTTGCCAAGATCTTTAAAAAAAAAAAATAATAATTTTGAAAAAGTTATCTGGATTTTGTTTCTTTTTTGGGGTTTTTGGTTAAAAGGATTTTACACAGGGATCAAGATTTGATTTTTATGTTCATATATATATATCCTTTTTCTAAGGTTCTTGAAACAATTAAGATCCTGTATTATTATTATTTTTCTCTGAAATGGTGTTTGGTATTTGGGTTGTAATGGTTTTCTTTTTGGATATTTCCACCCCTATAATTTGATAGTTCCACCCATACAAGGTATGGTTTTTTTTTTGAAGGGTATATATACCATGTACCGAGTTGAGCCGAGTTCGAACAGTATTCGATTCAAGTTGAGTCGAGCTGGGGCAAGATCGAACTCGGCTCAAACTCTTTTCGAGCTTCAAAAATTAGCTCGACTCGGTTCAAACTCAGCTTCGATCCGAGTCGAGTCAAGCAACTACCAAGCTAACTCTGCTCGTGTACAGCTCTAATCCTGATACAATACTTATGTAACCCCCGGTTGTTCAGTCTCCGCTGTTTAGTGTGGTATGGCCCACATGAGTTTTGGATCTGCTTTATTTTTACACTCTATCCTAATATGGTCTTCCAAAATAAATGAGCAAAGTAGATTTTTTGTAAACATCCATGTCAGCCCCACACAGCTGCAGGCACACAGGAGTATCCTCATGCCCAAGGTCATAGGCAATCCGCTTCGCTAAAAAGACCACATAATGTTTTTCACACGATGTTGGACAAAGTCAAGGTCAATCTCATGAGTGGTTAGGATTGAAAGAAAGATATTAGGCTGTGAAGTCCAATCAAATGGTCTAGTGCACTATAGCTTCCAATTAGAGCTGGACATCAAGTCGGGTTGGACTGAGTTAGGGTTGACCCGATTCGATCCGATTTTGAAATAGGCATGACCTGAACTCACCTAACTCAGTATCAAGTTTGGCATGCCTAACCCAATCCGAGTCTGGGTCTAGCCTGAACTAATTTAGACTGAGTCCAACCCGATCACAAGTGCCAAGTCAGGTCAAGTCGGATCGGGTGCAGTGAGTATCCATGGGTTAAAATCACAACTCAAAACCTAGATGCACTAGCTAGAATTTTAACCTCTCCATTAACTGCACGGTATCTAAAATCTGAAACATCGTGTTTGAGTTTTTAATTTTATTTTTTTTAAATATATATGTACAAGTCAAGTTTTGAATTGAGTTGGATTTCGGGTCGAGTTGAGTTACTGGGTGACTCAAACTTGACTCGATTTGAGTTCAGATTGGAAGAAGTCAACTCGATTTGGATCGACTCACCAACTCAGTTCGCATCGAGTCTGATCTAAATGATTCGAGTTTTTCAAGTTGAGTCTTTTCGTGCC
Organism: Magnolia sinica; assembly: GCF_029962835.1. NCBI lineage: Eukaryota > Viridiplantae > Streptophyta > Magnoliopsida > Magnoliales > Magnoliaceae > Magnolia > Magnolia sinica. The sequence goes on along the minus strand of NC_080583.1, from coordinate 3,532,272 downwards.
CAGCTCTACTTCCAATGAATATAACTTTACAAGCATATTGTATATGTGTATTATATACCATAGGAAAGCTATAAACTATTGAAAATCATTGCCAAATATTAATTTAATTAGAATATTTAATTCTTAAGTAAATTCTAGTTGAATAAAACCAATAAAGTCATTTGTTATGAAACTCAGTTCTTAAAGTTGGGGTATTAGTAAGTTTAGAAATGAGGAGAACTCTTCTATATAAGAGCCAACTAGTACAGAAAAATCATATGCAAAAGCTTTCCTACTCTCTAATACTTTTGAATAAAGTAATTTTTTAGTTTTTTCTCTCTCCCCTCTCAACCATCTTCTTTTTCTTATTCCTTCTTCTTCGTGGATGTGAAGGCCTTCTTTTGATAGCTTAGTGATGGGGTTTTCCTCCTCAGTTCAGAGGAGAGATAGTGCAGCCGGTTGAAAATTTAAGTGTTTCACCGTGCTGCTCGACCAGTCAAGTGGACTGCTTGACCAGTCGAGTGAATAGTGCTCGACCAGTCGAGGGTCACTCGAATCAAAGTTCAGTGAGCTCAGTGAACAGTACTTGACTAGTAGAGGGTCTGGCTCGACCGGTCGAGTGAACAGTCTCGACCAGTCGAAGACTCTGCTCGACTAGTCGAGGCTATACAAATTCAGTCTGGATTTTGTGTGGACTGCGAAAATTGGAGGCGGTTTTGCAAAGGTGTGAAAGGGAGTTGCCTAGACTATAAATATGGGTTCCTAGGGTTTTTCTAGGGTATTGAGAAGACTTTCTAAAGCTATTGTGTTAAGGGTTTTCACGACTAAGGTGAGAGAGAGAGAAAGAAAGGGAGAGAGAGGAAGCTTGTGGAAGGGAGTTTTCGCAGTCGACGTATCAGCGCTTTTACGTCATCATGATCGGTGAGATCTCTCTGTTTTTCTTCTATTCTCTTATTGTTTATCCACTCCTGCATGAGTGAAGAAAGTTTGATCTAAGCGGTGTGTGCTTGTGATCAGTTGCAACATTTTACTTCATAGTAAATTGTTGCTCTGGACTAGGTCCCGTGGTTTTTACCTCTTCGAGGGTTTTCCACATAAAAATCTCTTGTGTCATGTGGTTTATGCTTTGATTTATTTCATTGCTTTATTATCTTATAATTCTGGTGTTTTTGGGAGGCTAGATCCTAAGGTTTTGTGCAACAGCCCCCAACAAAGTGGTATCAGAGCCAGGTTCATTGAACGGAGTGGGACTGGTTCTGAATTATGGAAGGTGGCTCATCAAGGATGATGAGCCTCAATGGTTCTAACTGGACCATATGAAAGGCTAAGATGGAGGACTTGCTTTATTGCAAGGACTTGTATTCTCCAATCCAAGCCATATCAGCAAAGTCAAAGGATATGACAGATGATGATTGGAAGAAATTGGACCGGAAGACGGTGGAGTTTATTAGACAATGGTTGAATGATTCCGTGTTCCACCATGTATTTACGTAGACCTCAGCTGCTAGCCTATGGCTGAAATTGCAAGGACTATATGAGAGGAAGACAGCCAGCAATAAGTTTTTCCTGATACGATGACTTGTGAATCTCAAGTTCAAAGATGGTGGTTCTGTGGCTGAGCACATGAATGAGGTCAGCAATATATTGAACCAGTTCTCCGCTATGAAGATGGTTCTGGACGATGAATTACAGGCTTTGCTATTGCTTAGCTCATTGCCTAATAGTTGGGAGACAATGGTGGTGTCTCTAAGTAACTCCGCACCAGACAAAAAGGTATCCATGGAACAGGTAACTATATATCTCTTCAATGAGGAGATAAGGAGGAAGTCTCAGGGGTCCACTTAGCAAGAGGCCCTTTGTGACACAAGAATGAGGGAGAGGAAAGAACAGAAAGGGTGGGAAGGCTCAAGATAAATCAAGAGACAAGTCGAGTACCAGGAAGGATGTTGAATGCTGGAACTGTGGCAAGAATGACCACTATAAGCATGAATGTCGTAAGAATAAGAACAATAAGAAAGGAAAAAGAAAGGAGAAGGAAGATGAATCAGATTCCACTACGGCGCTTTAAATGGTGATGTTGTAGTTATTTTTTCTGTAGATCATGATGTTTGTCTCACGGGTACAAGTCAGGGCACTGACTGAGTGATAGACTCAGGAGCCTCTTTTCATGCGACTCCACGCAGGGACTGCTTCATAAGCTATAAGTCAGGTGACTTTGGGACCTCGAAGATGGAAAATTCTAGCGTATCGAAGATTGTAGGGGTCGGTGTTATTTGTGTGAAGACCGACGTGGGCTGCACATTGGTTCTCAGGGATGTGAGGCATATCTCAGACCTTCGCTTTAACTTGATGTCGACGGAAAGGTTGGATGATGATGGCTATGAAAGCCGATTTATTGGTGGGCATTGGAAGCTCATCAAGAGTTCATTGATCGCGGCCAGTGGAAAGAAGTGTTGCACCCTTTGCAAGGCAAGTATCAATGTGTGCAAGGGTGGGTTGAACGCAGTGGAAGAATCAACTATTGACATGTGACATAGGCGTCTAGGCCACATAAGTGAAAAATGGCTTCATCTACTAGCAAAGAAGTAGCTCCTTCCAGACATGACAGGTATACCTCTCAAAACTTGTATTGCTTATTTATTAGGAAAACACCATAGAGTTTCATTTTTTAAATCTGTTTCTCATGTTAATAAAGTGCATGCATTAGATTTGATTTATTCTGATGTTTGTGGTCCTATGAGGACAAAAACCTTGGGTGGGGCATTGTGTTTTGTCACTTTTATAGATGATGCATTTAGGAGGGAATCCAAGGACGAGATCGTTGGTGTGTTAAATTGTTTCATGCTATGGTCGAGAGAGAGAGACAGGTAGATCATTGAAGTACATCCGCACTGATTATGGTGGTGAATACATCGGTGACTTTCATGAGTATTGTAAGTCCCTGGGTATACGGCATGAATAGACAGATCCCAAGACCCCTTAGTATAATGATATGGCTGAGCGAATGAATCGCACCATTGTAAAGAGAATCAGATGTATGTTATCTCATGCGAAGTTGTCCAAGACGTTCTGGGGAGAAGTAATGCACACGATAGTGTACTTGATAAACGGTCTCCATCAGCCCCATTAAATGGAGTACCTGAGAAGGTGTGGACTGGATAGGATCGATCGTATAGTCATCTCAGGGTATTTGGGTGTAGGGCATCCGTGCATGTATCAAAGGACGAGAGGTCTAAACTCGATATGAAGATAAGGCAGTGTGTGTTCTTGGGGTACGGTGATGAAAAGTTCGGTTACAGATTGTGGGATCCAACCGAGAAGAAGCTCGTCAGGAGTAGAGATGTGGTTTTCTTTGAAGATCAGTGTATAGAAGACATTGGTAAGCTAGAGAAGAATTAGCCTAATTCAGGTGAGCTAGAGGATATGGATCCGGTTATTCTTCCCGTGGTGTCTAATGATGGGCGAGTACAGCAAGGTGTAGAGGACGAGGGAGTTCCTACAGAAGATGGACCAGGGGAGCAGCCCCCACTTGATCCAGCTATTGAGTCACAGGTGAGGAGGTCATCTAGGGACAGACAGCCGTCCAAGAGGTACTTGCCGCATGAGTACATTATGTTCATTGATGGGGAGAGCCAAAAGAGTATTCTGAGGCCCTAGCCCATGAGCATAAGGGGGAGTGGTTGAAAGTTATGCAAGATGAGATAAAATCCTTGTATAAGAACCACACCTATGATATGGTGAAACTGTCTAAGAGTAAGAAAGCTCTAAACAATAAGTGAGTATTCAGAAAGAAGGTTGAGTAGAATAATTCACAGACGAGGTTCAAGGCCAGACTTGTGGTGAAAGGGTTCGGTCAGAGGAAAGGTATAGACTTCGAGGAGATATTCTCACCAGTGGTGAAGATGACATCTATATGGGTGTTGCTTGGATTAGCGACTAGCATGGATTTGGAGATAGAGCAGTTAGATGTTAAAACTGCCTTTCTCCATGGTGACCTGGAAGAAGATATCTACATACACTAACTAGAGGGGTTCAAAGTCAAGGGTAAAGAGCATATGGTGTGTAGGTTAAGGAAGAGCTTGTATGGGCTGAAACAAGCTCTAAGGCAATGATACAAGAAGTTTGACTCGTTCATATTACAACATGGGTATGACAGAACGGAGTCGGACCACTGTGTGTTCGCACGCAAGTTCTCAGATGGTGATTTCTTAGTTCTACTGTTATACGTTGATGACATGCTCATCATGGGAAAAAACATCAAGAAGACTGACAAGCTGAAACAGGAGTTGGGCAAGTCGTTCGTGATGAAAGACTTGGGCCCAATTAAGTAGATCTAAGGAATGGAGATAACCCGTGACAGAAGCAACAGGAAGCTTTGGTTGTCAAAAGAGTGGTATATTAAGAAATTTCTAGAGCGGTTTAATATGAATGCATCGAAGCCGGTCAGTACTCCACTGGATGGTCACTTCAGATCGAGCGACAAGCAGTGTCCTAAGATGAAGGTAGAGGTGGAAGAGAGGAGGAAGATACCCTACGCGTTAGCAGTAGTAAGTTTGATGTATGCTATGGTGTGTACATACCCAAGCATAGCATATGCAGTTGGTGTTGTCAGCCGGTATCTTACCAATCCTAGCAAAGAGCATTGGATAGCGGTGAAGTGGATACTGCGGTATTTAAGAGGCTCATCCAGGTTGAGCCTATGCTATGGTGATGAAAAACCTGTGTTAGAGGGCTACACAGATGCAGATATGGCAGGTGACATAGACTCTAGGAAGTGTATATCGGGGTTCATGTTCACGTTTGCAGGGGAAGCGGTCTCTTAGCAGATCAAGCTACAGAAGGTCATAGCATTGTCGACGACAGATGCCGAGTATATTGCAGTCACAGAGGCATGTAAAGAGATGTTTTAGATGAAGAGGTTTCTACAGGAACTTAGCCTGAAGAAGGAGTAGCACGTGATCTATTACGATAGTCAAAGTGCTATTCACTTGAATAAGAATCCAAGTCAGCACTCCAAGTCGAAACACATAGAGATTCGGTATCACTAGATCAGGGATACTTTGGAACTGAAGGTGTTACAACTTGAAAAGGTCCACATGGACGATGATGGGTCAGACATGATGACCAAGGCATTGCTCAAGGGCAAGTTTGAGGTTTGTAGAAAACTAACTGGCTTGAAGAAGGTAAATTCCTCCTACGTTAGAAAGGGAGAGATTTGATGGGGTTTTCCTCCTTAGTTTAGAGGAGAGATAGCGCAGCCGGTTAAAAATCAGAGTGTTTCATCGCGCTGCTCGACCAGTCGAGTGAACAGTGCTCGACCAATCGAGGGTCACTCGACTCAAAGTCCAGTGAGCTCAGTGAACAGTGCTTGACCAGTCGAGGGCCTGGCTTGACTGGTCGAATGAACAGTCTTGACCAGTCGAGGACTCTGCTCAACTAGTCGAGGCTACGCAGATTCAGTCCTGATTTTGTGCGGACTACGAAAATTGAAGGCAGTTTCGCAAGAGGTGCGAAAGGGAGTTGCCTAAATTATAAATAGGAGTTTCTAGGGCTTTTCTAGGGTATTGAGAAGGCTTTCTAACGCTATTGTGTTAAGGATTTTCACGACCAAGGTGAGAGAGAGAGAGAAAGAAAGGGAGAGAGAGGAAGCTTGTGGAATGGAGTTTTTACAGTCGACGTCTCAACGCTTTTACATCCTCGTGATCGGTGAGATCTCTCTGTTTTTCTTCTATTCTCTTATTGTTCATCCACTCCTACATGAGTGAAGAAGGTTTGATCTAAGCGGTGTGTTCTTGTGATCAGTGGTAATGTTTTACTTCATAGTAAATTGTTGCTCTGGACTAGGTCCCATGGTTTTTACCTTTTCGAGGATTTTCCACGTAAAAATCTCTTGTGTCATGTAGTTTATGCTTTGATTTATTTCATTGCTTTATTATCCTATAATTCTGGTGTTTTTGGGAGGCTAGATCCTAAGGTTTTGTGCAAGGCCTCCAACACTTAGCATGTGTGAAAAGATGTAACTTGGGGAGGCAAATGCATTTCAGTCAATTAGATACTAAAGAAGAGAGATCAAAATCCCACAAACAGAAGAATTGTGGATTTATGCAAATTAAGCAGTCTCATGAGGATGAAAAAGAAAAGTAGATCTATGCATATCAAAGAGTGCCCCTTAAGAATAAAGAGAAATAATGGACCTATACAGATGAAGTGTCTTTTAATGAAATTAATATCAAATTAATAAATCTACGGATTGATCAACTGATGAAATCATAATTGAACTAAAAAAATTCAATGAAAATCGAAGAAAAGTTGATGAGTAGCCCGATAGAAAAGGTTGACGGATCAACGAATATAGAAGTCTAGATGACCAAGAAAATTTGTACTTTCGTGATCATCCCATTAAGTTGTAAGCAAGTCATAACCCTTTTACCTTCTCCATGATGACCAAAATGCACAATTGATGGCCGGTAGTGATGACAACATCATCATAGCTAATTGATGTTAATTAAGAGCAACCAATCATAAATTTATCGTTACAAAGGAGGTGGAAGTCGATACTCTAGACACAAAGTATTGTAAATAAGGTTTCACTTTCTAGAGTTTCATCATACGTACAAAATTTCAATCCAATATGTAGACTTTAACTATCAGTCGCTGTCAAAGGTAAAGAAGACGCATTACAAAGACTAGTCATCATAATATGTTACTATCATTCTACACTTGAGGATGGTGAAGATTGAAAGAAATTGAGCTAATTTTTTTTACCAAAGAGTCTTACACATTATTGTTTTCAATGATGAGTTAATTTTATGTTTAATACAATGGCAAAAGTTATTAGCCCTTGAAAGGTTTTTCCAAATGAAGGCCATTTTAGGACTTAATTTTAATTTTAAAGTTAAAGTTTATATAGTAAGTTATGATTTTTATAGTTTTTGGGTATTTAGAGTTTAGAAAGTCCAATAATAGCTGAAAGTCTTTGTTTGATTTATAAGAAAGAGTTGAGTTAATTTAAATGTCATTTATTATTTTTGAAAAGCATACTAAGAAAAGTTGCTATTTTGAAAAAGTTATGAATTTAGGTTTATTGCTCATGTATGTAAGCTCAACTTTATTTAATCTTTCTTCATTGCTATCAATAACTCTCTCTCTCTCTCTCTCTCTCTCTCTCTCTCTCTCTGTGTGTGCACGCCTTCAGTATTTGAGGTTCATGATTGATTCTAGGTTTATCATAGAAGAACAACAGTGATCTCTTCCTCCCCTTCTACCATGCACCTTTTACGCCAAGGCACCTATAGGTAGGGTTGTACACGAACAGATTTAACTCGGTTAGCTCGTTCGAATCAACTTAAAAAAGCTCGATTCGACTTGGTTCGAAACTGAGTTTGAGCTGAGTCGAGTTGATTTTTTGAGCTCGAAAAAATTTCAAACCGAGTTTGAGCTTGGCTGAGCTTGACTCGACTCGGATCGAACCCCAACTCAAATCGAACTCGGATCGAACCAGTTCGGTGACCCGTTTACTTTGATATTGATGTTGCTTACCAAGTGTTTGATGAAATAACTCAACGAAGTGTCAGCTAGTGGCAAGGAAGGTATGTATGTGAAACAAATACATTTTTTCTTGATTTTGATGTTGTCTATAAGGTGCCTACAAGGTATTTGATGAAATACCTGTAAAACCGATACTGCCATTTTACATATAGTGAGATTTTGAAGGCGTATTCCATGTGTTTGTGGAAATGCTGCATAGGCGAACTTGGCTCGAACTGGCCTGAGCTGTTGATCGAACCGAGTCGAGTTGGCCAGTCAAGCTCGAGGACTGAGTCGAGTTGAGTTCGAGCTGGGGTCAGCTAGTGGCCGAGCCAAGCTCGACTCGGATCGACTCGTGTACATCTCTACCTATAAGTGATCATCTTACAATAACCTTTAGTGTAACATTTATTTCCAAGACCTAGGCTACTCTCTACTTGCATCATATATGGATGCTTACACATGGCCCATGTAGTCCATTAATTTGGGTAATCACTAATAGTCATAGACCCCACAAGGTAGTTCTGATGTCATCCCTTTCATCATCATTGGATTTATAGACCGCTCATTGGATCTATTATTACTTTGGTTCTTCTTTGATTGAGATTTTATTTAAGAAAGTTGTTTAAATTCACGTCAATCACTTCTATATGTGTAGGTCATTACAATATCTTTATGTCATACTGTAGACACCCCACCCAGGCTAGCATCTTGAGAAGACAAAGACAACCCAGAAACCCTGATCATATCCTAAACCTGACCCCGATCATTCCCTGAACCTTAACCCTAGCCTAACCAGCCTGAACCTTAACCTAAACCCTAATCTAAACCCTGACCACCACCCAAACCAGTGCCTACATGCAAATCAGTACAATTCCCTCAAATACATCCAACCATTTTGAGCTAAACTTTCGAAAACAGACTTTGGGCTGAGCCAAAACACCGAAGCAAGCCCACTGGCCAAAGCCTAGACAGAACCCAGCTCGGGTGGTAGTCTGACTACCGCGGGTGGTAGTTGGAGTACCACTCCTTATTCGACAGGTGTTCCCTCTGAGCACACCGCTGTCCCCCATCCTAAAGTCAACTTTCATATAGAATTACCCCTGAAGTTTACCCCATTTACCCTTTTACCAAATCCAAAGAGCATATAAGAGCATGCCACATGACATTTCTCTCTCCTCAACTAATCCCAAGCTGTCATGTCAGCTTTTACCCTTCACAAACCCAGCAATTACCAAAATGCCATCATAAAATGCTATAAATAGCCTTCACCTCTCCTCATTCCAAACAACAATATACAACAACTATCTCATTCCTAAATTTTTAAGGGAGAGAGAGTGAGAGAGAGAGAGAGAGGAAGAGAGTGAGGGTGAGAAGGAGCTCCAAGCCTCCATGATCTGATGTTTTAGCCTCCTTCAAGCCATCCTCGATCCCACATTCTAGCCCAGATTGGTCATGGTGTACTCCATGTTCTAGCAATCACAAGAGCAAGCCAAAGATCATCTCATTTTCTATTTGAGCATTCATCATATCATCTTCTCTCTTCTCAACCTCCTTGCTACTCTAGATCGCTAGCGAATGTATGCTCTGTAACTTGCCGTATATCGGATCCTATCGTATTAGAAACTCATAGTGATCTAGTCTGCTTTTTCTTTACTATTACATAAGCATCATTACATCCGCCTTTCTAGACACATCTTCGAACGTATGCTCTGTGACTTACCAGAATTCCGAATCTTGCTACACCAAAAATCTGTGTGCCTAGTCCTACTCCGACTATATCATCTATCCCTTGAGATTACTTACCGCACAGAGTAGAGACCGTACATTTGTATGGATAGAGAGGGTGCCTAACACCTTTCCTCTTTGTAACCGAGGTCCCTTAGTTAAAATCTCGGATCACAGATCAGGAGTCAACTTAAAGCAATAGAGTCTTCGGATTCTCTAGCTTTACATATTCTACAGGTTCTAGCCAATTGTACGATTTTGAGATCAAGTGATTAGTGGTGACTCCAAATTTACATTGATCAAGTCACCCCCACAAAACAAACAAATCAAAAGAACATAACACATTTTTTCCAAACGCCAAAGCGTGGGCATCGATTTCCCAACGTTCACACATACAAATTACAAGTGATTAGAATGCTTTCTCCTAAACTATCATTAGATGCTTTTTAAGTTGAATTGGTGTCATGTAGGTAATTAGGCACCACAAGTTGTGGTACACACTTATGAAAGATGATTCATTATAGATATGAATTATATACAATAACATTCAATTTTATTATGATGTGTCACTAATGAAAAAATATTATATATTTATATAAGATGAAGATACATGTATTGTAACACCCCAGTTCTTGGAACCTAAGTACACTACTCGTTTTCCAAAAATCCGAGAGTTAACATTTAATAGTGGCTCAAATATCACGTACATTTTTTCTTCCTTATCAGAGTTAATAAATTAGCGGAATATGAGCAATCAAATATAAGAGGGAGTTCAAATACACATATCCAAATACTTGAGTGGTTACCCGAAAACTTATACAAACCAATATCTTAACGTTTCACAAAGCATGACAGTACAAATTTAATACAAATGAAGTCAGGAATAGAGAGTCGCAAGATCATCTGACTCCTCTTATTCCATATGAATGTTAGCATGCATGTCATCTGCGTCTCCTGTACACTGAGTACGGTTTGATAGTGTCAATGACTATCCGGTGAGGTATAACACCCAAGATTTATCGTAGTATCTAGATAATTAAGCATAGTTGTCAGGAACAGTGTATAACAATCATTTCACAATAATTATCATAGAATTCAGATAAGGTTTCTCAGATACGCATTCATCAAATAAATTTCACAAAGATAATCTTGTCTAAATGTATGAATGCATGTACATGCTCACAGACCTGGATATGCACATCCAGTTGACAAAAAGTTGCCCAAGGAGAACTAGTCACCCGAAAAGTACTCAAAGGTACGCCCAAGGAGAATTAGCCACCCGGAAAGGACTATGTAACGAGGACACCTAAGGTGGACTAAGTTTCCCAGAAAAGTACTCAAAGGTATGCCCTAAGGAGGACTAGGCACCCCGAAATGTCCATACAACAAGGACAGCCATAGCAGTACGAATGTATGAAATAATAATTTAGGATCACTCGGTAAAATACTCTATGGTACAACCTATAGTGATCCAAGAAAACCCTCGTGTCTTTCATCGACCGCCCGATAAAGTCTACATGCCATGAAAATACATGATTAGACCAACCATTATTATTCCAATTTCAAACAATCAATTTAAGAAAGTTCAAAGGTCACTATGGGAGGTTTGTCACCCAGCATAGGCCGACAGATCAGGTATAGTGTACCATTCCACCAACCTTGGCTCATGAGACTATCAAATATAATGTTTTAAGGGTAATCTCTTCAACTAGTGGCCAATCATAGTCCAACAAGTAAAACTTACAATCACAAGATTGTACAAATTAATTCATTAAAGCCGCAAAGGGGCAAGTAGTCAATCAAAGCCATATAAGGTAATCAGTCCATTTAAGGATGCGATAGAAAGGGATTGTCACCAAAAAGCCATAAAGGCACAAACGATCCACAAGATGGTAAGTCCACGATAAGAAAATTCTATTTAATCTATTTGGCAGAAAGGCCACTAGTTCAAGGACTTTCACAAACACCATTAAATAACCGCAAGTAGCAAAACAAGCTAAGCACATTATCAAAAGTAATTATACATGTAAAGTGAAATATTTGAGACCTATCACATGTTCATATTTGAATATAAATCTAACCATCAGTCATTATAAAGAATTTCTCAAATAAAAACTAGCATTTATCATTAATATCACTGAGTATTATATTAGGCAAGAGATGAAATAAACGATCTACGATAACTATCAAGATGTAGAAAAGCTTGAAGGTTGATCCTCACCGTAAGATGTGGATTCATTCTTTGCTTAATTAGGGATCACTAAGGAGCACTAAATATCCACTTTAACCTAAAATACCATACTTGATTGGTTAGGGTCTAATGAATGCAAATGTACTCCAAGGGTTATGTATCTAAATATGGAAATTAGGAAACCCACTTTCCGCATTTAATTCAGCAATTTAACATATATTTCTTGGTAGAAAGCTTAATTGGATGGTTCAAGAGATCATTTACCTTACCACTTCGAGATGACCCAAAAGTGTACTCAAACTAGGTTTCAAGAGGATCGAATTAATTAGACTTATATGGAGAATTCAGCAATCCTACATTCAATCTAAAGATGGCTCAATAGTTTCAATTAAACTACAATTAATACTCTAATTAGGGGATATATGACTAACTCACCTCAAACAAGACGATCACTCAGTTGATTTAAACAGATAAATTTTAATATGAGGAAAGGAATGATTTTACCTACAATCAAACATTAATAATTAATAATATCCCTAACTCAACCCTTAATTTATCTTAGAGAAGCATGAAAGCATAGAGTTAACTCACCGAGTTCATAACTCAGCTCACTCAGTTCTAGCTTATGAAAATTCAGCTTCCGTTTGGTCTCGTGGAATGGATGCCTCGCCAAGCATTCTCTCCAAGGATGTTGAATTAGATTCCAGCCTCCAGTAGATCTTATTCAACGCAGACCAAGAAGATTCTACTAAGTTAAGCTGGCATCCTGACGAGAATATCTGTAACACCTGGCCCAATCAGACAGTGTCCTGAGGCGTCCACGTCGGTACTACCGCAGGACTGCTCAATTAAACCGTCCGTGTGAGGGATACCACTAACAAATTAACCTGGGTTATCCCATTAATGTGGTCGAATTTGATTATGGTTGGACCAAGTGCAGGCCGTAAAGCTGGTTCACTTGATAGTGCTTAACAACTGTCTGTGCGGGCTGTGTAATGGCCAACGAAGGTCAGAAAAATCTAAAACTTGGGGAGACCATGGACCTTGTTGGGCTTGTGGTCTGGCATGAATTACGGACTCAGAGGGCGCTCAGAAATGAAATATCCACACTATCCAGTTGGCACTTGCCAAGCGCGACTCACCCCAGCCTTGGCCCAAGGATTAGAACTTTGAATCACTGGCCCTTTTAATGAAACTGAGATATTAGGCATTGCAGCCGTCAGATCTCTTCTAAATTTACGTTGAAGGCCGAAAACATTTCTTTACGCCCGTCCACAAAATCTGAACCCCAATCGTGGAACGGTGACCGTTAATCGCAAATCGGACCCGTACGATAAAACTCCAAGTTCGTTTGCCTTCAAATTTTACACGGCCCTTCATCGTGCTATGGGGCACCTATCCTATAAATTTCATGGCCAGGGGGCATCAGGGCAGCCCCAACAATCAGAAATGGACCCCATAGGGCCATTTAAAGATTAGACCCGCACAATAAAATTCCGCGTCCGTTTGCCTTCAAATTTTGCACAGCCCTTCATCGGACCATGGGACACCTACGCTACAAATTTGGTAGCCAGGAGGTATCAGGGCAGCCCCAACAGCCAAAGAGGGGTCCCATAGGGCTATTGAAGGAAATTAATAGAACTTAAGGCCATTTGGCCCAAAAATCCAGGGTATAAGACTCCTCAACTCCCACTCTCACTCACTCCCACAGAATTTCCAGCAACAAAGGAGAGGAGAGAGTGGAGAGAGAAGGGAGAGAAAGGAGAGAAAGAAGAAGGGAGAGAAAATGGGCTGTAGCTGAAGGTGGGTCCCAAGAGAGGTAGAACCTTGCAACCTCTCTTTCCTTTTCCTCAAGAAACCCCATATCCACAACTACAAGCATGACTTTCAATTGATTGGGAAGGTAACCACTCATCTTCTCTAAAAGTTCATTGTTTTAAGCTAAGCTTGCATGTAATCCTAACATGCAAATGCATTTGACTCAGGACCTCAGCGAATCGACCCGCGAGTTCAGCATCCCTAGGTTGATTCCGCAAGCTTTCAACGATCCATAGGTGTGGACCATTATCCTTAGGTGGCCAAGTACCAATTTTAAGATAAATTTAATAATTACGGATGCTAGATTGATGTGCATGCCTAAATTAGAGAAAAACCTAGTTAGGGACCTATATGATAAGTCTACCCAACATGCATGAAATGATAAATTAATGTTTGATTATTCTTCAAATTGATTGGGCATGAAATTTGTGTTGCATGTTCATTCTTGCATCTCATTCTTTTCTTTTATTTTTCTTCCCTGTTGTATGCATGAATGAAATTTCCTGCACTATAAATGATGTGTGATCTTTTGTCTCTTAAGTAGTCTGGCACCACGCGCACACATGTCAAATTTATGCCGTTAAGATGTAGTTGCATTTGTTTAATATCCTGAAATTTCATGCTCTAATGTAATGTATGCTTAATTCCATTTCTACTTGAAGATGAACTCTTAGCTGCTTAGAATGTTATTAAATATAGCCCATCCTCTAGGTTGGTCAGGAAATTGAGAGTAGTAAGGGTGGTCTCGTTGGTTGGGTCGTCCTGTGACTAGGTTGACTGATTTGGGCGGACACGAAAGGACGACAGTAATATGGGTTGCTTGCACCCAATGTCGTGCGTTTTGTGCTCGCCTGAACTTTGGCGACCTAGTCCACCGACTAATCAACCGTGTTTGTTAACTATGTTTGCTCACGCCTATTTGAAACTTGTAACACCCCTCGCCCACTGACGCCCACTGACAATAGTTAGAAATTGATCCATAGTCTCGTGAGCCGAGTATGCTGGAATGAGACACTATGTCCGAGTTGTCGGCCTACGTTGGGGTGACGAGCCTTCTCGTAGTGATTCGTAAGCGATCCCGCTTTCCAACACTCCTCACGTGCTTGCAATTGGGGGTGAGGAACCCGATGAGATTAAGGATCGCGGGGCCCTGACCTCGCGCATTGAGGGGTCGTGGCCTCACAAACGGATGAGGGCATTGATATCGTCGGGCTGTTCCAGTTTTCATAACCTGCTGGATGAACGGACTTAACAAAAAACCTGGCTAACATGTTCACGATCGTATTGCATTAGTTACGATGGCGACTCAGTAGTTGAGGTCGCAATGAGGGAGTGTTGGTCATGCGCGATCGTTAGACGAAGTCGCTCTGAGGGAGTGTTGTTGTGAGGTCATGCATCATATCATAATTCATGGATATGCATTAACAAGATTAGTTAGAGATGTACGAATGTATGCTTTTCATTAAATTCATCATAGAATTGATATTTGATGCAACTTATGGCTAATGGCACCCACTGAGTTGATCACTCACTCCCACTCTGGGACGGTATTTTAAAACACCAACTAGACTCTTCAATAGATGCAGGTGATGCAAAGTTTGACGAGCCAAGAAGGGTGAGTATAGACGAGGAAGAGGGGCTTTCCTACTTCCAGCTTAGGGGGCAGGTCACCGTAGACTGAGCGAGCTGACTATGGGTTGTTGAGCAGGGGATTTAGCTCATTACTCTTTTGGACATTTTATATATGTATTTTGTGGGCGATGCCTTGTGCGACCCGTTTGATATTTCTTGTAGACTCGTATATCTTAGCCGCCTTCATTTCAATAGATTAGTTGTGGTTGTGGTTTATATTCCAGTCGATTCCATTTCTGCTCATTTAAAATTAGATTATATGCAAATTACTAAAATTAGGTTTTAAGTGACACCAGGGAACTTGGAGGTTGAGTGTTTGCACGACCCACAAATTTCGGGGCTTTACAATATCACTTAAACTCGGTTCTAAACCTGAGTTTGAATAGTGCCTTCAACAACTCTTCTTTCACATAGCTGGAGTGATCTAAACTCGGTCTACGGATAAAAATAACCAAACTAAGGCCAGGATTTATCCTGAACTCAGTATGTGACTCACTAAGTCAACCCGGAGATGAGTTACACAACTCGATCTCTGCTTGGATTCGAACCAGCAATCCAACTACTCCATCTCCTACTTCTCCCTCTACTTTCTTTCTTCTCTTTCTTTCCATCGAACCCAACAGACTCTAGACTCAACTCGACCGAGTCCGAGCGAGTCAGAGACTCAACTCAAGTCGAGCTGGTGCAGTGCAGCAACGAGCTGCACTCTTTCTTCCCTCTATCTCATTCTCTCTCTAATAGAATTCTGACAACACCCAGACTAAAACCCGAACCTGACTGGATTTTGACTTAGTTCCTCGACTCGCTCGAGTTGAGCTAGTGCGGCCGGTTGCACTCCCTTTCTTCCTTCTATATCTTCCGTCTTCGTCTTCTTTCTTCCTGATTTTCTTCTTCTTCTGCTCCTTCCCTGCTTCCTTTCTTTCTGCTAGGAGGGCCTGAGGCACGAGACTCAGCTCAGACTTGGCCCAGACTCGGACTGAGTCGACTCGACTTGATGCGGCATCGTAACAACGCTTTTTTCTCTCTTTTCTGATTTCTTTATTTTTTTGGAATGGCTGCTCTAAAAGGACGCCTTTTATAAGGCTTCATTAATCCTCTTCTTAAGGGTTCGGATGCGCCAACTAATCATGGGATTGGTTACGAGTATTTTCTCTAATCGAGAGAGTTCACATACAAAGCTCACGATCTGACTTGCATGGCTGCGATCGGACAATATGGATGGACATCTGAGGCCATGAGCCACCAGATGGACGGCTTAAATCAAGGAATGGGGTCCATCACCAAATGGTGGGTTTTTCGGATTAACGGGGAAGATGACCTCCTCGACAATGGCAGTTTCTCAACAGGTGGCTGATCCGGTGATCTAATGCCTATAGATGGTGTGGATTTGATCAATGATCATTGTGGGACCCATATTTTGGAAGGATAACACGATGATCTCAGCCATACGTGAGATTTTGAATCTCGGGGGGTATCTCGTGCATCTGCAAGATCTCCTAACCAACTCAAAAAGGGTTTTAGGAAGCCCCAAATCCAACGTTTGTGATGGATTGGAAAGCTTCTAGAAGCTTTTGAATGGCTGAGATGGAGCCACGTTTTACAACGGAAAGATTTTTTCCGCGGCTTCACTCACTATCACTTTCTCTCTCTTTCCTATTATAGCAACCTAGCTTCTAGGGCTAGGATTGTTCGGAATAGAGGGTTGGGATGAAGGAGCTGAGTTGTTTCCGTTTGCCAGCTCGCAAGAGGAATGGAAGAAGAAAACGAAAACTCCGCTTTCAGAAACTGTCGCACGTGGACCTCTACCGCGTTGGAATTCGTGTGTATACACACGTGTTCTATCAGTGAAAGGGTCAAGGTTCGGGTCAGATTTGGGTGCCGTACATGATGGACGGTTTGGATCATTGATCGGGACTCCATCGGTGGGCCCTATTTCAAATCCACCATTGGTGGGAAAACGAAAGAAATGAGGAAAATCCTCTCTTCGGATTTTCTTTGGGTCAAACCCAGTTTAACTGACCCTTGGTTTTGGTGTGCCGCGGGTATGCACAAGCTGTGCACACGCACTCCTTAAGTGGAGTCCACATAGATGTATTTGGCAAATCTACTCCGTCCAATTCATTTGGAGGCCCCAGTCAAGGTTTCTGACCAATGGTCAGGTAGATTAAAAGATCAGGTGGCCCATACTTCGTGAAATTCATTATTAGTGTCAATTTTAGAAAATTCGACGGTTGGATAGCTTATAACCCTGATCTTAGTGGTTCTACATGTTTCCAAAGTTAGTGAAATTACACTTTGACGGTTGGTTTGATAGACAGAACATCTTGATCCCTAAATGGGCCACAGAATGTGAGTTTAGGATTTTATCTACCAATCATGAAGGATCAATGATGGGATTTATAGCCTAGTCTAGATATAGATCATCCATCGATTAGTTGTATGGCTTAGGTCCTTAGGTTGTTAAAAATGTGACAAATGGTTGACCTAACGATTTCACGATTCATTTCGAGAATCAATGGATGAATGACTCCAATCTATGAATGATGACTATACTTGATGTATCGAAAAGTATGGGATGTTATATGTAGGACAACAAAAAATCATTATTTCTTACTGTTAAATCTTTAGGGCTTGTTTGGCCGGGCAGATTGGATGGCATTAGAGTGGATTGCATGGATTTCAAAGTAATGATAGCTGCGTCAGTGGATTGGTGCAATATATATGGGATTGCTATATCGGGTCTGTTTGGCACCCCGGCCAATCTCGCGATCAATCTCTTTCAATCCCTCAAACCAAACACGTCCCAGGCAATTTTGAAGGGATTAGGGTGGATTGGATGGGATTTAAAGGTAATGATGGTGATGTCGTGGATTGTTTTAAGATCCATGGGATTGCTATATTCTGGGATCAGGATCCTGTGTCTGTTTAGCATGGCTGGCCAATACCGCGATTTATCTTTCAATCCCTTCCAATCCCATCCAATTTGCCCGGCCAAACAGACCCTCACTTTTTTTTACTATATATAAATCCTATATTTGATACCTTCATGATGTGGGCCACGGTTTCCATAGTAGTCTTGTCTTACACGAGTGGCATATAAGCAAGGTACCACAAGTTATGGTACACATAATTATGTATGTGATCTGTTCAGACAAAATATAAGTTCAATTGTGATCTGGTGGACATCCAAATCCAAGTTTTAATTTTCTCAAATGGTGAAAATGCGACTGAGGGTCATTTAGGGCAGTCAATCGAGTAGGAAAACATCATAGTCATTAGTCATTCACTTCCATGCGGTTGACCAACACACCGAGTGACAATCAGGTGGCAATAATGAGGTGGGCCACCTTTTTTATAGTCTAAAGAGGCAGTAGTTAGACATTTCTATCATGATCATTTATATCTAAGGGTTGTGATCCAAGAAAATGTGATCATAGCACATGTGAATGACTGACCGGTGTGTTAGATCTGGCCTTTTAATCAGGTGACACGTCTCGTTTAGCTGTTGTGGGGCCACTGTGATGTGTGTAAGACATCTACTCCATCCATCATTTGC
The DNA here is from genome assembly GCF_029962835.1 of Magnolia sinica. NCBI lineage: Eukaryota > Viridiplantae > Streptophyta > Magnoliopsida > Magnoliales > Magnoliaceae > Magnolia > Magnolia sinica. Next base: position 3,513,841 of record NC_080583.1, on the reverse strand, counting down.
ATCACCTCATGGTAGAACGTGAGCCCAAAAATCAGGTTGATCCATTAATCAAGTGGGCCACATCACTGAGAGAAGAGAGGATGGGAATGCCTACCGTTGATACTTCTAAGAATCCATATCAAATCTTTGATTTTCCTATCATGATGGGATCCACTTTATGAATGGGTTATATAGCATATAAACAATATGATTGGCCCAGGAAGGTTTCAGTGGTGGGCGTTTCCATCCCCACAGTTCTTATGGTGTGGCTCACTTATGTTTTGGATTGGCCTAATTTTTGGGCCCAGTTCTAACATAAGCTGCAAATGACCGCGGATGGTGTGGATGTCTAAAAAAGAAGGCAGTGGACCTCAAATTTGGGAGTTAAATCGATACGCTCGCTCCTTATGCCTAGAGTTGGGCATCGAGCCGAGTGGGACTGAGTTAGGGCTAATTTGAACTCGACTCAATTTGGTACCGAGTCTAGCATGCTTGGCCTGATCCAATTCCGAGTCTGGCCTCAATTAATCCGGACTGAGTCCTACTTGATCACAAGTACCGAATTGGGTCGAGTTAGCACCGAGTTAGAATTGCAGCCTCTCCATTAGCTAGATAACATCTTAGATAAGCAACATCATATTTGAGTTTTTTTTTTTTTTTAAATATATATGTATGAGTTGAATCAAGTTAAATTGTTAGTTTCTTTGAACTCAACTTGATTTGAGTTTAGATTGAACAAAGCTAACTCGATTAAAATTGACTCACCTACTTAAATCACATTGGGTCGGATATGAATGAGTCGGACAAGTCAAAATTACCAAGTCGAGTCGTCCCATGCTCAGCTCTACTGATGATACAGGCAACTAGAAATGGTAAACGTAATTTATATTAACTCAAACGGACTAAAGTATGGAAACCAACGTCCTTAATTTACAGTCTAAGACTAGTTGAACAATACCAACCTTGATTAGTGGAAACAAGCACATGTAATAAGACCATTGGATTTTTTTCATTATTAACCGTCCAACGAAGGTCCATCTGATCTTCCGATGATTAAATAAGCTTAATCATCCATAATACTCTGTCAGAGCAACGAATTGCTGGACGAGGATGTATGTGCGCCTTAAGAGCGTTTCAACGGTGATGTAGGTGGGCCCACCGTGATGTATGTGTATTATCCACGCCGTCCATCCATTTTATCATATCTTTTTAGACCATGATCCGAAAATTCAAGCATATCCAAAGCTACTGTACCACACCACAGAAACAGTGGGAGTTGAATCCCTACCGCTGGAAACTTCTTGGAACCATATAAGTTTTGCATCAAGCTGATATTTGTGTTTAACCTTCATCCGTGTCTGTGTGACCTTATAAACAGGTTGGATGACAAATAAACATTACTGTGGGACCTAGGAAGGCTTCAACGGTGGAGGCTATTATCCCTACTTTTTTATGTGGTGTGCTCAACTTAAGATCTTTATATGCTTCTATTTTGGGATCGTTCGCTAAAATGATCTGATAAAACTGATGGACGGCGTGAATAAGAACCATCCATGACGGTGGGCCCCAAAGAGCATAGCGTACTGAGTTAGTACGCAATCCGCGTCCGTAAGAGCTACTTGAAAAACCTTGCATTGATTCGGTTATTTCACCCAGAAAGAGGGGTATTTTCGTCTGTTTACCTCGTCTACTATCCCTTTGCAGAAAGTCAAGGGTATTTCCGTCACTCAGCAATAAAAATTCGAAGACTCGAATGTATTTACGCTTGGAGGTGGAAAGGCAGAGAGAGAGAGAGAAGCGTAAAAAGATAGAGGCTTTCCTGAAATTCCAGAACCCTTTTTCCCTATCTCCTCAAAGCCAAACCCTAAATTCCAAAACGAAGTACAAGGAACGGAAAAACCAGCAATCGCAGTCGTGACGAAATCTACGATTCTACTAAATCTCACAGAAATTTCAAATCATTTTGAAGAATTGCAGGGGAGATCCTTTTCACGCCGTCAATCAATCGCAGCCCTCGATTTTCAGCCGTCCGATCTTTCCCGATCGATCACTCAAATCATCTGAGAAATCGAACCTTTTTTCTGCTTACCGAGTCGAAAAATCCCGTCTTTTCTACTCCGGAAGATGACTTTCCCTCCACTTCGACTCTGCCTCTTCGCAATTCTCGTTTTGCCCATCGTCGCCGCTCAACGACCCAGCGCCTGCAATCGCTCGTGCGGTGGTGTCCCGCCTGTCCCGTACCCGTTCGGATTCTCTGACGGCTGCCAAATCCGTTTGACTTGCACCCACGGGGAAATCCATGTCGGCGATTTCCGTGTCCGAAACGTTACGCCGGAAGCTCTCCTGCTCGATCTGCCAGCGAAATGCGGCCGTCCGATCACAACCGTCAGAGATCTCTTCGGTCAGAACTACGCGCCGACGTGGCGGAACGGGCTGCTGCTGCAAAACTGCAGCTCGGTTGTCTCGGGTTGCGCAATACCTATAGCTCTGCTGGATCGTAGGTTAGATTATCTAAACTGCAGTTCCAGGAACGAAAGCGTCAGCTGCTATTCGAAGGACGCCAGAGATTTCATGGAATTCGATATTTCGGAAAGCGGATGTCAGTACCTGTTCTCGTCCGTCGCGGTGGACATTCGCAACGATACGGCGGTGTCGCTAGATTTCCAAACGGTGGAGTTGGGGTGGTGGATGGATGGGGAATGTGGTGGGTCGAACGAATGCTCGAAGAACGCCAGCTGTCAGAATCTTACTACGCCGACGGACAAAGGGAAAGGATTCCGGTGCCGGTGCGACGAGGGCTTTGAAGGGGATGGGTTTGTGGGCGGCGACGGTTGTCATAGAGGTGAGTTTTCCGTGCCCCTTTTTTACCTGAAGAATCGATAAGTTAACGCGCGAGTAGGATTAGTATCATACTCGCGGACATCCTGGCCGTTGGTTTGGACGGTCGGTACCATTTATGTGCTCTACGCTGGCATTTAAGAGCGTTACTGATATCGTGGGTCCCAATTATCAGCTGACCGGCGTGAGAGCGGGGGCCAGCTTTTGAATGGTCCGGATGCCGCAAGGGGGTTCGTAGTGGTTTATATGATACTCCGGATTCTTATAACGCTTGATACACATACATCTAGAAACAGTACACGTGACACATATTAACTCAAATCAGTAAATTGTCGAACAGAATCCAAAAATCAGATTAGCTGAATAATCCTGGCCTTAGATTTGTTTACACTTGTTTATTGAAATAAGACAATTGGATTTTTAAAATAATATTCAACCGTTAAATAAATGTCTATCAATCTGATAGTTAGATAATCAAATAAAACGTAATTTTTGGTTCATAACAATACATCTGAACTGTTTCTCTTAAGTTGATCGATTAAGTTTGATTAGAACCTGCGTATTATCCATCACACTCTGCCGGGGCATTATATATATATATATAATACGTGGCGCGCATCTATCCGCAGGACCCGTGGTTCAAAAGTCTAGACCATTGGTTTTTTGAGTCATGGTGTAGCATGTCTCAAAAATCTCCGCGATATTAGGACCGTTTTTAGTTGAATATGAACGCCTGTTATATTTCTATTCTTAGCCGTTGATCCGTAGGGCACTAATTGAATGGTTACGATTGCCCAATTGAGGAAAGCTTAGGTCTCACACGCGTGTTTCATTGTTTCGCGTACTCCCACGTTTGGTTATTTACGGATCTTAACGCGTGTGGAATGAATAAGCCGCTTGTTCATTGGATAGCCCTTCTGTTGGGACCCACTCGGTCTTTGGGCTGTCATTGGTGGACACGTGGGACCTACTAGACATGTCGTGTACGCCGCAGTCATAGGAGAAATGGGTAATGATTATTTCACTGGTGAATACCTCTATCGTTACCCATGTTGATTGGACTTTTACTTTTTTCAATGCAAAAAGGAAGGAGGCTCCTAACATACGGGGGCCATCATGATGAATGCGGATTATCCACACCGTACACCATCATGCCAAATGAATTTAGGGCATGCGCAATAAAAATTGAGGCAGATTCAAAGTTCAAGTGGACCACACCACAGTAAAAATGATGGAGCACTTACCATTGAAAACTTCCTGGACCACTATTTACTTTGGCGTGGGTCACTTGAATGTTAAATTTTTCTCTTTTTTCAGCTCACGCCGCAAGATGTTACGGTAAAATGGATGGATAAACCGAATATCTCATGTATATGACGGTGGAGCCTACAAATTTATGTCCGTCATTTTGAACCGTTTTTCCGAGCAGGAATACCTTCTTATTTTCAAAGAGGTGAAATTGTAACAACGGGCTATTTACAGGCTATTTACCCTTACCCTGAATTACGGTTGGCTAGCTTCTATATATATATATATATATATATCCTCTTAGCAAGGAAGTAGCCAACCTAACAAGTTGACCGGCTTGAGTTTGTGCCAGACCTCTTCAATGTAAGGCCCTCCTCACGTACCGCTCAGATACCGCACGCTGGCGAGGCTGGCATTCGTACGGTGCAAAGGTTCCTGTGGCGACTGGCCAGCTTGTACACATATATCAAAAAATATCCGGAAATGACCAAGTTGCGCCTACGCGTGGTGATGGCATCTTGGCAGCATTAGCAAATATGAGATGTCTCTTGGGTCAAACGTAATCATCAAGGAAGGTTACGGTCAAATCACGCATAAAGAAGGCGATTTATGTGATGTCGACCTAACACATCATGTGCACTAGATGATATGGTGGACCCAGTACACGTGTCAGGTTGATGCATCAATCCGGTCCACCCATCCAGTGACCCCTAGCATGGATGGCTTATATTTCAAAAATAAAAACTATCAGACAATCCTATCCATCAATTCTCTTCCATTTACGCCACTGAATGTTTGACCGTTAACTACCTGCTTTCTCTTCGGGGACTGGAACGCCCAACCTCTCTAGGGTCATCATGTTGCATATGTGAAATCCACTCCGTCCATCTTGTGACAAACGTTATGATTGCTGTGCTTATGAAAGATCGTATTGATAGAAAATTCAGGTGGGACGCACGAATGGGAACAATGTAAAATTGTCCTAAAACCTCTAAGTTCGCACGTTGTGGCCCGTATGGATTTTTAATCAGACTGATTTTTGTACATTTAGCCCCATGACCTAGCATCATGGACCATACCTGATAGATGGACTGGATTTAACACATACAACATGGTGGTCCCCAAAGAGGTTGGTGTTGCAGCGGGAAGCGGATTAGCAGGTGCACCGTACACCACCGACCTGTCTGTTGTGTGTACGTGTCAGCTCCTTGACCCCTGGAACGCATGAACGGTTGGAAGGAGGTCAAAGCTACGTGGGCCCCACAATGATATATTTATTATATCCACACCGTCCATCCATTTGGCGAGATCATTTTATTCCATGATCCCAAAAATGAGACGTATCCAAATCTCAAGTGGACCACACCACAGATAACAGTGGAAACAATGATTCCCACCATTGAAATATTCTTAAGGCCCACTATAATGTTTATTTTCCATCCAATCTATCCATAAGGTCACACAGACCTGGATGAAGAGTAAAAACAAATATCAGATTGATCGAAAACTGACTCCAAAGAAGGTTTCCATGGTAGAAGTTCAATCTCCCACTGCTCTGTACATTGTGGTCCACTTGAGCCTTGGATAAGTCTTATTTTTGGGCTCAAGCCTTACCACGAGCTCTTCAAATTGATGGACGGTTTTGATATTACACATGACTCATGACATCAACACACCAGCCAGGTCAGTGGTGTGTGGTACACCCACTAATCCGCTTCCGTGTTGCAGAGGATTCCAAGTCTTTCTGGCTTTGATCCTATCAACTCCCACGCATCATTTCATGTGAACTCACCCAACGACCGTTCTTTTCAAATTATGAAAGTCAATCAAACAAAAAAAAAAAAAATAATAAATCCAGAATTCTCACCCCAATTTCCCAAATGCATCTGTGGTATTATGGTAATTTCCCGGTTACGGTCCATTACGTTCAGGACTCTTCTTGTATTGTTTTTTATTAATATTATTTTATTATTTTTAAAAATGTGTTCACATTCGGTCAAATGTATCTTAATGCAGCCATTTTTGACATCGTACAAGAATGATTTCTGTCTTTTACTGACCCTTGATTTTTTTTTTTTTTTAATTTTTTTTTTTTTTTAAAATTTGATTTTGGATTACAGTCTCTGTCAGATGCAGTCCGTCAAGGTACATGTCCGGGCACTGTGGGAAGAATCGGGTTGGAGTTCTCGTTGGAGGTAAACTCAGTTTTTGCCCTATGAAGGAAAACACATATCAGATCTAGATCAATTTACTTTGGACGAATCATAGCCATAGGTTTCTGATGTATTATGGACTGTTTGGTGTTCCCGTTCTCACTGTCCCTTCAGGGGTTTTGGTGATCCAAGTGGTTGATCCGATGGGCCCCAAGTATTTTCCAGATTGGAAGATCCTGACCCGTCGATCAGGAAGGGAAATGGTACTATGAGGTCGAGCTGTGTGTGGCCCACCATGATGTATGTCAAACATCAACACCATCAGTTAGATGCACCATTCCAAGGTGGCCCACTTGCTTAAAAATCAAGTCAATCCATGACTCGGGTGGGCCACACCACATACAACAGTTGAGAGGAGTTATCCTCCCATTAAAATCTACATAATTAGTTATTGGGCCCACTGAGAGGTGGTTCATAAATCCAGCCCATCCATTGTGTGTGTCCCACTAGGATGAGGGGTCATACTAAGTTTCAGCTGCATCCAAAATTCAGGTGGGAAGTTCCCATGAAGTTGACCTTATAGTGCCATTTCACACACACACACACACACACACACACACACACACACACACACACATATATATATATATATATATATATATATATATATATATCAGCTGTCCTGAAAGGGCCAAAGATTTGGATGCCTTGGATCTTGCAATTTTGAATACATTTGGTTCATCCTCCATTCATTAGGTGACCCATCTGATAAAAAATCTGGATTACCGAAACATGGCCCTGCCTATGAGGACTGGTGCATCAGGAAGCTGTAACCGTCATACCAAAACCTTTCAGCATTTAACAATGAAAATTTGTTGCGGCCGCCCTTGATGGGCTGCTCTGATTCTCTGTAGAAGGGATAGCGAATGGTGGGCCCCACATGCTCATAACTTGATGTGATGAGAGGGTGAAATCAGGTGGACTTTTGAGGCCAGTGGTGACTTTGTGAAGCTTATCATCATCTCATTAAGATTAGTGTTGCCAGTCTTTCTAGTATGTGATTTTCATAAGGTGTTGGGCCCACCTTGCTAATGGCATGGTCTAGTAGTTGCAAAGAGCCCTGATAAGGCTACTTCTTCTGGATTCTAGTCCTAGTTGCTACATCTGCTCTTGTAGCACATTTACATGGGATCCGGTGCTGTCATCAGATAAGAGTCATGAAGCAGGTGCCTCTAGCCTAAAATTAGTCTAGCCAAATCAGTTGGGTCACAGTTATATGAAAGAAAGGATTCTGATAGAAGTGATCTGAGTGGGATTGGAAACAGGAGTGGGATTGGAAACAGGCTCATGTGATGGGGAGAAAGTAATACCCAACAAGGTGGTATCCCTGACATGGTGCTATTTCATTGGCTTGCGGATGCCTATCCAAGAAGGGTTGACCTGCGAAAGTTGGTGGGCCCCCTCTGACAGCTTCTGCAAGCCAATTAAATGGCGCCACGTCAGGGATAACACCTTGTTCGGCTTTAACACCCAATCAACTTCCCCATGTGAAGAGCATCTCATTTCTCCACTCAAATTTCTTGGTTCTTCTAGGACTTTGATCAGACTCAGTGACTGAGACTAGACACAGCACCTATCTAGTGGTCCCTGACAAACTTGCAAGTTCTTCCACCTTGTGTGGCCTCTAATTTTTCAAGAGGTAATGACTCGGCTGCTGTGGGTCCCACCCACATAATGTTTGCCGCATTGTGTAATTTGATAATGGTTAGAAAGGAATGGAATGCATTTGATATTTCTATGGTGCGAAATATGCAATAGTCCCAAGCTATAATGCTAAAGGATGTACATGAAATCAATTGGCCTGTTTGGGTGCCACTTAAAAATAACTTCGTCACATTTTATTTAAACTAATTGTAACTATGTATCAGGGTGTGTTTGGTTTGTGCTGAATATCATAATATTTCATGATTAATCAGGCTAATGTTGTGAAAAATATCATGAAATTTGATCTTTGGCGCAACCAAACGCACCCTTATAATCAGCGATTTATATAAGGGCGTGCTTGATCACCACCAAATTCCATGAAATATCATTTGAAAATTTGCACCAAATTAGACTGATTAATCGCAAAATGTTGTGAAATTTCATGATATTCAGTACAACAAATGCACCCTAAACTATGGTCTCTAATACATAATAATGGATGTACTAAAATGAGACGAAATCTTTCTTTTTTTTTAAGTGGCAACCAAACGTGCCCTTTGTCGAATGATTGTCAACTAAATATGCCTGAGCACACTCCTTCCTGCATTTTCAGTTTAATTTATTAGAAAATTCAATACATGATGCTCTTATTATGATCAGTGAAGACGGTCCATGTTCTTATTTTCAGAGCCATGATTTCTATTTCTCAGTTGGAACCTTTCTCTTCTCAGGCATTCTAACAGGGGGTACTATAATGGCTGGCCTGGCTGTGCTATGCTGCTACATCAGACGACGTTCCTTGTCCATGAGAAGCCAGAATAGCACAAGACGTCTACTGTCTGAAGCTGCAGGATCCTGCACTGTCCCTTTCTACCCCTACAGAGAGATCGAGAGGGCCACGAATGGCTTTTCTGAGAAACAAAGGCTAGGAACTGGGGCCTATGGGACGGTATATGCAGGAAAACTTCACAACGATGAATTGGTTGCTGTCAAAAAGATCAGGCATCGAGACACCGATGGGATTAATCAAGTCATGAATGAGATCAAACTCCTTTCAACAGTCAGCCACCCAAACCTCGTCCGCCTTCTTGGTTGTTGTATAGAGAGAGGTGAACAGATCCTGGTGTATGAGTTCATGCCCAATGGAACTCTATCTGAGCACCTGCAGAGAGAGCGGGGCCCTGGCCTACCTTGGACAGTCCGCCTTACCATTGCAACAGAAACTGCTAAGGCCATTGCCCATATGCACACAGCCATGAACCCTCCGATATATCATCGGGACATCAAGTCAAGCAACATCCTCTTGGACTTCAATTTCAACTCGAAGGTAGCAGATTTCGGTCTTTCAAGGCTTGGCATGACCGAATCATCGCATATTTCGACAGCCCCACAAGGGACTCCGGGGTATCTGGACCCTCAATACCATCAGAACTTCCATCTCTCCGACAAGAGCGACGTTTACAGCTTTGGAGTGGTGCTGGTTGAGATCATAACTGCATTAAAGGTGGTAGACTTTTCTCGGGTGCACACCGAAGTGAATTTGGCTGCACTTGCCATTGATAAAATTGGCAAAGGGTGTATAGATGAAATCATAGACCCCTTTCTAGAGCCACACCGAGATGCATGGACCCTCTCGTCCATCCACAAAGTGGCTGAGGTGGCTTTCCGATGCCTTGCATTCCACAGGGACATGAGGCCTTCTATGATGGAAGTGGCAGCTGAGCTGGACTACATCAGGCTCAGTGGGTGGGCCCAAGGGGAGGAGAATGTTTGTGATGCTTCATCGGTTTCGTCATTCTCATCGCCATCACACAACAGTATTAATTCACGGACGATGTCAAAGAAGACAGCATCCATGGGGAGTAAGAGGTTGGTGGTCCCACAGAGGAGCGAATGCGTCCTGTCGATGGAGCTGGCAACAGGGTGCTCCCCTGTTTCCGTGCAAGATCCATGGTTTAGTGAACAGAGCTCTCCTTCATCAAACAGCCTGTTGGGTAATGTGGTTCAGTGATTATCTAAAACACTAACCTGCTGTTATTTGGACTGGTTTTCTTCTATGTTGTAATTCTCTTGTGAATATAGGGAATTTCCCTGGTTTTGGGTCCCTCACATCTTCTGAAATATACATTCCATCGTATAACGACTGTATCAATCTGTATCAATCGGAATTCTAAAACTCATGACTCAACTTGAAACTCGACTGAGTCAACTTGTAAAGTTGAATTTAATAGTGACTCATCAAGTAGACTCATTAACTTGATCGACTCGACACGCTCTTACTCAGGACAAGTCACTCAACTTGTCAGACCTCGAGTTATAAAGTTAACTAATTTGAATATTTCCTACCATAGCAATCAACTATCAAGTCGACTCAGTCCAAATGTTCATCAAGTCGAGTTGAGTTTTCAAGTTTTTAAACTATGGTGTCAATACGCCGTGTTTTGTAAACGAATGAACTGTATTTTGAGTATGTTTTCCGTCATTACCTAATTGCCATCATCCATATCATTATAGTGGCGACATTCCTGAATTACTTCCGTTTCATTAGGATCAATATTCCTTGGAGGTGGGGTCAATTTGGTCCCGCTGTGGAAGGAAACAAGTAAATCAGATGGCCCCACGGTTTTTGTTATGGTAGCCCGTTCGGGGCTGGTTCAATCAAAGAGTTTCTTAACCTGGGTTCTAAATTTCTAGGATTGATTTATATCGCCACCCACATACACATGATCATGCATACAATCTGTAAGTAGACACATGAATATCTGATGCTTGCATCTACACATGGACATGACAATAAATCTAAGGCAGGCTGGAAGTTCTGTTCTTAGCTTGGCGAGATTCGAGGAGGCATTTTATAGTGCAGATGAATTTAGATGAATAGCATTCGCCTTTGAAGATGCAGCACCAGCAATCTCCAAAGTGGATCTCATTTGGGGTCTTTGGAACATTGTTGCAAATGACTGACTTGATGCATGGGGTAGGATACTTGATCTCTCTGATAGGAGTTGGTTTCTGCTCTGGAATCTTGTCTTCCTTGCTTTCGGTAATGCTGCCTGTACCAAAAATCAAATAAAAATGTATGCACCATGTTTGGATGTACAGGTGAAATGAATAGTGAAGCTCATTTCAATTGAAATGCAATGAGAAAAGCTAATGAAAGTTTCCTAGCGTTCGGAACAAGGAAAGTAGCCCCAAGTCGCAGGTGCGTTCCTTTCAAGCCCATCTAGAAAGTAATGTAATTGCTATTTGGAGCCTGGCGTTCAATGCGAATGCTAAGACCCTGTTTGATTGCCAATGCTAAGGGCCTGTTTGGAGCCCTTCAAGTGGGTTGATGTAGCTCTCATCTCAATTGCATTTTTGGCAAAAAAGCAAAAACAACACCGAGGGGTGTGTTTCGACGAATTATTGAATTGAATCGTCATTACTAGTCCAACAAAAATGGATAAATAGAAATCCATACTATGGATAAATAGAAATTCATACTTATTGTTCTTAAGGGCTTAAACTCCAAATTGCAATAACGTTGGGGGTCGTTTGTTTCCCTGGAATCTTAGAAGGAGTGGTGAATTTGTGTTTAGGAAACCTGTTCCGATTTGCCTATGGCTTGTGGGTACCGGGAATGCTATTATACGGAATGCAGTTTGTGTTTGGATACTAGGAATGGAGAGGGAATGATAAGAGCAGCTTTTTATCACTCACAAAAATATAACCATCAGATAGGAATTCACAAAAACTTTCATCCCATCTTCAAGATGAGAACTGTAAAAGAACCAAATTTAGGGAATCGGATTCCCATGGAAATTCAATTTTCCATTCTTTTCCAAGACCCAAACACAAATTCAGCACCTTGCCAATGGAATCCATTTTCTATGGGCTGGATTCCCATGAACCAAACGGCCCCTAGTTTGAAGTGGAAATGAAGAAAACCTATGAGGTTATTTCCTTATCGTGAATGCTAGGAAACACCACTACTTCCTTCTTAACCCCTCTTTTGAAACTAGGCGTTTGCAATTCAATTCAATTGTGCATCCAAACGCAGCCCCCGCATGAACAAAGAAGAAACTGAGGATTGAGATGATGAACTCACATGTGAACTGAGCAAATAGAGACACCAAGAAAAAAATGAGGAGAGCCAAACGCATGGTGTGGAGCTTAGCCATAGGATTCAAATGCATGCAATACTCCATCTTATGAGAGATGAGAGCTTTTATAACTTTTAAGGCATCTAGAAATAGATTATTACAGGTTGGCTTTTCAGTCTCATTAATTATTAGAACAGACAATTATGTTTTAAAAACATAAATGAAATTATAACTTCCGATGTGGTCCATATCAGGACAGTGTATTGAGGTTTTCTTGAATGCATGACAATGTATTGCAATAAGATATGTTGGGACTCTAGCAGTAGAATTTGGGGTTTTTTTTTTTTTTTTTTACGACGAACTCAATGGCCAGTTTGCACGGATTTCTTTTGATGGGAAAGCCCCAAAAAAACTCTTAATTTGAATATTTCAGCTCATTGATCATGCAAAAGTTACGATAAGCATTCATACTCAAAGAACAAAGAGCTAAATTACCGAAGAATTGAAATAATCCAATTGAGAGCTTTTATTTATTGTTTTTCCACCATATAAAGTGAAACTTGTCATTTTAACGGTTTGGATCATTGGAAGATAACCCAGATTCAAAGGTTCAAGTTATGAACTATCATATTGCAGTAGGTCGGGATGTATTCAAGCAAACCTTTTTTATCGCAATATTAATCAAGAATGAAGGGCATTTTCGTAAATAGTTATGACTTTAGATGTTAGGTTTAGCTAGTGCTAAGTGACTTTTATTTCATGATTAGTATTTTATTGTTTATAACAACTTCTAGGCCCACCTTCAGCGCACTCTAGTTGCTCATGGACACATGGAAAGTCCATTTGCTTTGATCTCCACTGTCAGTTGATCAATTGGGCAGGAACATGCACCACACCTCATTTTGGCGGAAACCTGAGTTTGGATTCATGTTTGAATTTAATCTATGTAAATCTCCATCCATAGTCTAAATTTAGGTGATTCGACTCAAGACCCAACAGAGTTGAGTTAGCGAGATTTCAAGCCGAATCATTATAATTGATGCATAAGCAATCTTACATTCTGCAAATTTGTCCAGCAGAGATGTTTTTTTTTTTTTTTTTTTTTCCTTTTCTTTTCAATTTTGAAGTCAAATCATAATTAAAAGACTTAGTGACTTGGACTGGCCCATTCAATGGTAAGTTGAGTTATGACGCAGGGATGAACATGATGAGGATAACTACTCCGAATCCACGGAGCTTCTTTGGACTCCTCACAGAGACTTCTCGAATCTACGAGGAAAGAAAGCAGAAAATAGAAATAAATTCTAAGAAATTCGAAATTGATTAATCGATGAATAAAAACGAGTTCACAACCCTTTAAATAGGGATACCAAGCAATGGGAAAGAAATTAGAATCAAACTACAACTCGAACTCCTAGAATTCGCGACTTACTATAAATAGTAAACTTACTATTTATAGACGGTCGTGATGTCTACTAGTGCGCAAGGTTTTCGGCCAAAAATAGTAAGTGTCCTATTATGCTTCACCAAACCGTTCTCCTAATTATTCTAAGCTCTTTTCACGTTGGCTGCAACTCTTAAAGCCCGACGGATGAAGAGTTATAATCAAACTAAAACTTACTATTTATAGTAAAAACGAAATTAAAACAGGGAAACGACCGTTGATCCAGGGGTTTTTCACAATTCCGGGCTACGCAACCCGGCATAGCGGGGTTGGTTGGCTTCAGTAGCTCGTTCTACCCCAAAATCATATATTTTACATCAGATAACTCATTTCGGATTGCAAGATATGCCCGATTTAAGGTTCGATGGTCTGTATCACTTTTGTCGTCGACCGGGCCTTTTCTGATCCATCTTGGCCATGTAACTGTTCGCGGCCCGCTCTACATCAGTCTCCTCTACTTCAAAAGAACTCGTCATCGAGTTCTCGTCATGCTCTGGTTCATGATACTCGGTCAGGTCCGCGACATTGAAAGTCCGTGAGATTGTCATGTCATCTGGAAGATCAACAACATAAGCGTTGTCATTGATCTTTCGGATGATTGGTACCGGTCCAATCTTCTTATTTTTCAACTTGTTGTACGTCCCGGTCGGAAATCTCTCTTTACGCGATGGACCATAACGCGGTCGCCCACCTCGAACACTTTTTGTCGCCGATGCTTGTCCGCTTGTTCCTTGTACTTCTCGTTCGAGGCATGTAGCTTGGTCTGCACTTCTGCATGGATGCCCATGATCTTGTCTGCCATATGTTCTGCTGCAATACTCGTGCCTGGGTGCTTGGGTAGAGGGACCAAGTCAAGTGTATGGTGAGGCACTCGTCCGTAGATAATGTGGAATGGTGATTTTCCCGTCGAGCGTTTACCATATTGTTGAATGCAAACTCTGCTTGAGACAAGGCCAAATCCCACTGCTTCGGTTTTTCTCCTGAAATACAGCGAAGAAGGTTTCCCAACGTGCGATTCACAACTTCGGTCTGCCAATCAGTCTGTGGATGGTAAGCACTACTGAATTGAAGTTGTGTATCGAATCGATTCCATAAAGTCCGCCAAAAGTGACTAATGAACTTCGTGTCACGATCGGAAGTAATGGTCTTGGGGACCCCGTGTAGCCATACGACCTCCCTGAAAAATAGATTCGCCACGTGTGTTGCATCGAGAGTCTTCTTGCATGGGATAAAGTGCGCTATCTTGGAGAAACGATCTACCACCACGAACACCGAATCCATGCCGCGTTGTGTTCGTGGGAGACCAAGCATGAAGTCCATTGATAAATCCTCCCAAGGACCGTTAGGCACAGGTAACGGGGTGTAGAGACCCGTATTCTGAGATTGCCCATTGGAGGTCTAACAAACATGGCAACGTTGTACGACTTTTTCCACATCGCGTACTAATTGCAGCTAGTAATACCTCTCTTCCATAAGAGCTCGCATCTTATCTCGCCCCAGGTGTCCACTGAGGCCACCTCCATGTAACTCCTGAATAATCTGCTCCCTCAGAGAACTTTGGGGGATGCGCAATTGATTCCCTTTGAAGAGAAAATCGTCCTTTATATGAAGGTCACTGGGGTGACCTTTTTGGCACTTCATCTAAGAATCTTTGAACTCCTCATCCTCCGCATACAGCTCCTTGAGACAGTCGAAGCCAACCACCTCGTTGCTCATCATAACAAGTAGTGATGTACGACGGCTAAGTGCATCGGCCACCTTGTTCTGCTGCCCTGACTTGTGCTTCAAAACGAACGTGAATTCCTGTAAAAATGCAACTCATCTAGCATGCACACGATTCACGTTAGTTTGACTATTAATAAACTTTAATGCTTGATGGTCAGTGTACAAAACAAACTCTCTTTGAATCAGATAATGCCGCTAATGTCGTAGCGCTTGAATAACTGCGTACAACTCAAGCTCATAAGTCGACCACTTCTTTCGAGCTTCGCTGAGCTTCTCGCCATAGAAGGCTACCGGCCTGCCTTCCTGTGATAATACTTCTCCAATTCCGACGTATGAAGCGTCACACTCAACCTCAAACAATTTGTCGAAATTAGGAAGCACCAAAACTGATGTTGTAGACAAACGATGCTTGATCTCATGAAAGCTCTTGTCAACTTTATCGATCCACTAGAACGGTCCTTTTCTCATGCAATCTATTATAGGCGCGACTATGATGCTAAAATCTCGCACAAATCGACGATAGAAAGTCAACCCATGAAAACTCCTTACCTCATGAATGTTTGTCGGGATCGGCCATTCCCTAATAGCTCGCACTTTTTCATCGTCTACACGAATGCCTGTGGACGTTACAACAAATCCTAGAAATAATAGGCTGTCAGTTAAAAACTACACTTCTTCAAGTTGAGGTACAACTTGTTAATTTGTAGGACCTTCAGCACCTGCCTGAGATGTTTCCTATGTTTCGCCTCATCCTGGCTATATATCAATATGTTATCAAAATATACTACCACAAATCGGCCAGTGAACAGTTTTAGAACTTGATTCATCAAACGCATAAAAGTACTTGGTGCGTTCGATAGGCCGAAGGGCATGACTAACCACTCATACAACCCTTCTTTGGTCTTGAATGCCGTTTTTCACTCATCACCAGGTCGAATATGAATCTGATGGTACCCGCTCCTTAGATCTAGTTTAGAGAACACCTTGGCCCCTTCTAACATATCGAGCATGTCGTCCAACCGTGGTATTAGGAACCGATATTTGATGGTAATTTTATTGATTGCCCGGTTGTCGACACACATGCACCACCTTCCATCTTTTTTTGGCGTTAATAATGCTGGTACGACACGTGGGCTCATGTTCTCTCTCAAGAGACCCTTACGGATCAATTCCTCTACTTGCCCCTGAAGTATCTCACTCTCCTTCGGACTCATTCGATAATGAGGGCGGTTGGGTAGGCTAGCCTGAGGGACGAGGTCTATGTGATGTTGGATGTCCCTCATGGGGGGCAATCCATCAGGTAGATCCTCAGGCTAGACTTTTTTGAATTCGTTTAGCAACAGTCTTAAACTTGGAGGGATGTTTGAGGGTTCCTTTTCCTCGCCCTTCACCACTACAGCGTATGCCTCGCCGGTTTCCTTGGATTCCTCTATAAAATTTCGAATGGTCAAGAGGAAACTCTCCTCCACTTTAGAGGCTTCAGGGTGGTTCTCTGGTGCCATAGGGGTAAAGATTATTTTTCGACTATCCTTGACGAATACGTAAACATTATCTCGTCCCCGATGGGTCGCATCACGGTCCAACTGCCAGGGTCGACCGAGTAACATATGACAAGCTTCCATATCGACCACATCACAAAGTATTTAATCCTTATAATTTTTGTCAATTGAAAACGAGATAGTGCATTGTTCAGTTACCTTGGTCTCATTCACCTTTTTTATCCAGCCAATTGAGTAAGGGGAAGAATGTTTCATCGTTGGTAACCGCAACTTGTCCACCATTACTCTCGAGACGATGTTCTCGCTACTACCACTGTCTATAATCATATCACAGACCTTTCCGTTGACGGTGCATCAAGTACGAAATATATTGTATTGTTGTGGATGTAATTCCTTTTGTGGGGCATACAGCAATCGCCTCACAACTAGAAA
This sequence comes from Magnolia sinica, assembly GCF_029962835.1. Classification (NCBI taxonomy): domain Eukaryota; kingdom Viridiplantae; phylum Streptophyta; class Magnoliopsida; order Magnoliales; family Magnoliaceae; genus Magnolia; species Magnolia sinica. The sequence continues at coordinate 3,496,737 of NC_080583.1, read as the reverse complement.
TTCGCCACGATCCTCGCCCGTCATTTCATCATCACCTGCTATTTTTTCAGTGGTTTGTTCATGTTCATCAAAGCGATGGTCTTCTTCTGCGGCCTCATCTTCAGTGCTCCCTTCGTTTATAGTCTAGTGTGCTGCGGGACGTTGAGGATAAGTGTTTGATAAGTGGCCTGGTTGGCCACAGCGGTAACAATTGCTCCTTGGCCGAGCATAAGGATTTGGAATCCTACTTAGACCCGCTATTGTGGGTGCTGCACGTTGAGGTCTGGATGAGCCGCTCCCCATATCACGGTTTGCGGTTGTAGGAAGTTGAGGTACTGGGTCTTTTCCTCGTGGAAGCACTGGATCTTGCGTAGGACCCGTCATGGGGGGTCGAGTTGAAGAATATGGACGAGCAGGAGCTCTTGCAAGTTGTGTTTCTACCCTACCCGTCAATTGATCTGCTTCATCCACAGTCCCGACTGGGTACATCTGAACTCGGTCCTGAATTGTCGGTTGCAACCCACTTATAAATCGTGCCACCTTCTGTGACTCAAATTCTGATAGATCGTTTCGTGTAGCCAGCCGTTGGAATTCTTCAGTGTAATCTGTGACTGTTCGATTTTCTTATCTGCAATTTTGATATTGCTGGAATAATATCTGCTCATAATCACTGGGGAGAAATCGAGATCGAAGAAGACGTCTCATCTGTGGCCATGATAAGATGGGCGCCTTGTTCTGGCGGGCTCGTGAGAGTTGTAATTGTTCCCACCATGCAGAAGTACTAGATTTTAATTTAAACACTACCAATTTTACCCTTTTATGATCTGACACGTCCATGTAATCAAAATATCTCTCTACTTCGGCTAGCCAATCGAGAAAATCTTCTATATGTAATAAACTGTTAAAACTAGGAAGTTCAGCCTTACCTCGATAGTCTCTTTCAGCACGATCTAGATGATCACCTCTATGGATTGGTCGTTGGGCAAAATCCTCATTAAGGTCCTCATCGCTAGAACTTGAATTATCTAGTGTAACCCTACGGTTTGCCACTGGTAGTGCTCTACGAAAATCGGAATTACGTCGTACAGCAACCATGGGTGGTGGAGCCACCATGGGTGGGGGAGCAACTAAAGGTGGTGGAGCACCGCCTAGGGCTCGGGGCGGGAGTGGCGGATCAGCAAGACAGTCGAGAGTTGCCTGCAGCCCTTGCATGGTCAACTGACTCTCCCGATGGAAAGCTTTCATTCTTTCCAAAAGATAACGAATCTCTGGATCACCATCCACAGGATTTTGATTCATACCTTCATTGTTTGCCATCGGCCTGAGGAAAATTTTCGCTTTGATACCAATTGACACAGGGATGAACGTGATGAGGATAACTACTCCGAATCCACGGAACTTCTCTGGACTCCTCTTAGAGACTTCTCGAATCCACGAGGAAAGAAAGCAGAAAATAGAAATAAATTCTAAGAAATTCGAAATTGATTAATCGATGAATAAAAACGAGTTCATAACCCTTTAAATAGGGGTACCAAGCAATGAGAAAGAAATTAGAATCAAACTACAACTCAAACTCCTAGAATTCGCGACTTACTATAAATAGTAAACTTACTATTTATAGACGGTCGTGATGTCTACTAGTGCACAAGGTTTTCGGCCAAAAATAGTAAGTGTCCTATTAGGCTTCACCAAACCGTTCTCCTAATTATTCTAAGCTCTTTTCACGTTGGGCGCAACTCCTAAAGCTCGACGGATGAAGAGTTATAATCAAACTAAAACTTACTATTTATAATAAAAACGAAATTAAAACAGGAAAACGACTGTCGATCCAGGGGTTTTTCGCAATTCCGGGCTGCATAACCCGGCATAGCAGGGTTGGTTGGCTTCAGTAGCTCGTTCTACCCCAAAATCATATATTTTACGTCAGATAACTCATTCCGGATTGCAAGATACGCCTGATTTAAGGTTCGATGCTCTGGATCACTTCTGTCGTCGACCGGGCCTTTTCTGATCCATCTTGGCCATGTAACTATCCACGACCCGCTCTACATCAAGTTAGGACTCACCCAAGTCAAGGTTAAATTGGCTTGAACATGGTGTGTGTAAAGGTCGTTATGGCGCCGTAAGGGTAGCAACAATTAGGCATTAAGGGGTTATAAAGGTCATAATGGCTGTTATAGAAATTAAAAAAAAAATTGACCCATAAAGGCCATTATAGCCTAACAACCCATCACGCCTCTATAAAGGCCACAACAGCTCTATAATGGTGTCCATTACAAGGTTCATACCGGGTGTAGAGTTTTTTCTTTTTTTCTTTTTTTAAATCCAATAAGAAAAGAGATCACATGGCAATTACGAGGATCGTAACAACCATTACAACCCATATTGTGAAGATAATGCTGGTGGCCGTTAGGCTACTGTTACTATTACAAATACTTGGAGCCTAACCTTAATTCTTCAGTCACAAAATCTACATTGTGGGACCCCTATTATGGATAGATTATAATGGTATGCATATGAGGTTCGCATAGCCATTGAAAGCTAATCCTCACCCTTTTATCTTATCAATAAAGTGATATGACTTGTGAGATAGTTACTCAGCCATTTCTAATTTAATAATAATTTCAAACATCTAATGAGTGCCCTTTTACATAATTCCAAAATTGAATACTTGACTCGGTCCAATATCCAGCCAGGTTGAGCTGACTCAGAAATTCGATCGAGTCTTTGTTGGACTCAACTAGATCTTTAATGAATAATCTAATGGATATTTAGAAGGAGGATGTAAGGTTAAAATTTATGAGTGAAAATGGGTTAAACAAGCAAACAAATAGCGGTCAAGCTATACCTGGTTGCGACTAATGGATTTGGCTGAGTTCGAAGGAGAGTTTCTTGGTGACTCACCACCAAATTAATCAGTTTGAGTCATGCTCTTGGCTTGAAATCTAGTTAAAGTGAGTTGATCACTCAGCTAAGATTCATAGTCGAGTTAGGACTCACCCTAGTCAAGGTTATATTGGCTTGAACATGGTGTGTGTAAAGGTCATTATGGCGCAGTAAGGGTGGCAACAATTAGGCATTAAGGAGTTATAAAGGTCATAATGGCTGTTATAGAAATAAAAAAAATTGACCCATAAAGGCCATTATAGCCTAACAACCCATTACGCCTCTATAAAGGCCGCAACAGCTCTATAATGGTCCATTACAAGGTTCATACAGGGTGTTGGTTGTTTTTTTTTTTTTTTTTTTTTTTTTTTTTTAAATCCAATAAGAAAAGAGATCACACCGGCAATTACGAGGATCGTAACAACCATTACAACCCATATTGTGAAGATAATGCTGGTGGCCGTTAGGCTACCGTTACTATTACGAATACTTGGAGCCTAACCTTAATTCTTCTGTCACAATATCTACATTGTGGGACCCCTCTAATGGATGGATTATAATGGTATGCATATGAGGTTCGCATAGCCATTGAAAGCTAATCCTCACCCTTTTATCTTATCAATAAAGTGATATGACTTGTGAGATAGTTACTCAGCCATTTCTAATTTAATAATAATTTCAAACATCTAATGAGTGCCCTTTTACATAATTCCAAAATTGAATGCTCGACTCGGTCCAATATCCAGCCAGGTTGAGCTGACTCAGAAATTCGATTGAGTCTTTGTTCGACTCAACTAGATCTTTAATGAATAATCTAATGGATATTTAGAAAGATGATGCAAGGTTAAAGTTTATGAGTGAAAATGGGTTAAACAAGCAAACAAATAGCGGTCAAGCTATACCGGGTTGCAGCTAATGGGTTTGGCTGAGTTCGAAGGAGAGTTTCTTAGTGGCTCGCCACCAAATTAATCAGTTTGAGTCATGCTCTCGGCTCAAAATCTAGTTAAAGTGAGTTGACTCAGCTAAGATTTATATCTAATCACCTAATTCTAGAATCACATGATCTTTTAGACTAAGATCAAGCCAAGGTTTGTCCAAGCCCAACCCACAAAGTAAAACCTAGGCCAACACAAGCCAAAACAAATAGACCCAAGCTCAGACTAGACCCATGATGGCCAATAAATATTACCACCTAAACTTTAGGCTATCTACTTTGGTGCAAGATCTGAGCTATTTGTTAAGCAGGCTTGAAAATACATAATATATTTGTGTAATATTTCTGACAAATAAGTTCTTATACATCATGAGGCCGGCCTAATTAATGAACATGCTTAAATTTTAGGCCCGGGTCAAGCCCCAAAGGTAGACATGACAACCTGACCTGAGCTAAAAATAAAATAAAATAAAGTAAGAGAAAATGGAGAACAGCCAACTTACATTCATTGAGATCAAAGAGCAATGCTGCGGCCAGAGAGAAAAGAGCTAAACGTGTGATGGAGAACTTAGCCATGGGAGAGATGAGAGGGGTTTTTTGTAACTTTTTTTTTTTTTGTCAAGTAACAAGTATGCACAAACAGAATCTTGGGACATTGAGTTCACTTGATTTGCCCCCCAAACGAGTGTAAGATTGCCATAAACGTGCAGGCACACGTGCCAATATGGTACACGAGTGAGAGATCTGAGCTTTCCATTTGGTTGGGCTGGCACAATGATTATTAAAATTGGGGCTGTTTCACTTCTCAGGTGGCCCATATTGTATGGAATAAACTGATGGTAAAATCATTGTTTCGTAGTCGTCTACTTATTTTGTATGGTGTGGCCCACCTAAGGAGTGAACTGCTCTGCGTTTTAGTGAAGAAGATCTAAATAGCGTACCCCATCTTATGTAAAGATCTGATTAGGTACACGTATGATAAATGACACGTGGATTGAAAGGACTTCCATACGTGTGGGCTTATGAAAACTTATTTACGGTTTGGTTTTCACTGTTCGGAGCGTGACATTGCTTGCGGCTTTTATTGGGATTTGGGAAGTTCATGCCGATTGTGCTTTACGGTCAACAAGAACCGATCCGGTGAGTCCGTGACCGTGGGGCCCACCTTGATGCATGTGTTGTCTATCCACGCCGTCCATCCGTTTTTTTCCAGCTCATTTTAGGGCATGAAGCAAAAATGAAGTCCAAATCTCAGGTGGACAAAGAAACAGTGGGGATTGAACGCCCACCATTAAAATTTCCTAGGGCCTACCATAATGTTTATTTTCCATCCAACCTGTTGATAAGGTCAAACATACCTGGATGGAGGGAAAACACAAATATAGGCTTGATCGAAAACTTTTGTTGCCCACAAGAAGTTTTAATGATAGGCATTGAATCACCGCTGTTTTCCTTGGTGTGGTCCAACTGATATTTCGATCTCTTTGGGTTTTTTAGGGTCATTCCTAAACATAGCTGATAAAACAGATGGTCGGCGTGGATATACAGAACATACATCAAGGTTAGTCGCACGGTCACAACTGTACTAAAGTTGGTGTTTCACCGACCTCACTGAATCAGCGCCGAACCGGTAACGGAGTCCTCCATCCAAAAATTTACACGTGGCAGCATTTGATGGTATCAGCAGGGGGAACGGATTGGCTACTCCCCTGGTGGTCTGTGCTCTGTGGGCCCTACCATGATGTATGTGTTTCATCCATTACGTTCATCCATTTTTACGGATCATTATGAGGCTTTATTTAAGAAATTAGAGGTATATAAATCTCAGATGGATCACACCACAGGAAAACAATAGTGATTGGACATCCACCATTAAAATCCTCCTAAGGCCCACCGTACTGTTTATTTGACATCCAATCTGTTGATTAGGTCATACAGGCCTGGATGAAGGGAAAAAACAAATATCAGCTCGATTCAAAACTTTTATGGCCCCCTGAAGGTTTTTAATGGTCGGCACTCATTCAACACTGTTTCCTGTAATGTGGTCCACTTGAGATTGGGATAGAGCTCATTCTCGTAAAATAAAATGATCTGGAAAAATAGATGGATGGCATGGATGAAACACATGCATCATGGTGAGTCTCACATAGCACCGACCACCAGCCATTGGCAGGTGATCGGTCTGTCCGCTATATGGCTGCTGTAGGTACGTGTCTTGCTAACTGACGCTCCTCGAACTCCGAGTTGTACGAACGGTTCAAAGGAGATGAAAGTTACATAGGACCCGCAGGGATGTATTCATTACATCTACACCGTTTATCTATATTTAGAGATCATTTTGGAGCATCACTCAAGAAATGAATCATTATCAAATATCACCCGGACCACACCACAAATATCAGCGGAGATAATGATTTTCACTGTCAAACAATTTGTAAGGCCCACCATAACGTTTATTTTCCATCCAATCTGTTCATAAGGTCACAAATACCTGAATGAAAAAGAAAAAATAAATTTCATATTAATCCAAAACTCCTGTGGCTCAAAAAGGGTTTCAATGGTAGACGTTCAATCCCTCAATGTTTTTTCAGAGTGGTCCACTTGATGGTTATATCTATCTTATTTTTCGTCTCAAGCCTAAAGACAAGTTCACCAAGTGTATGGACAATTTGGATATAACTCATACCTCATGATTAAACTCATAGAACTTGCTGACATCAATACAATAACTATATAGCTAGTATGAGGTACACCAGCCAATCCACATCCAACAACATGTTGGTCCAACATTAAAGGTTCCTATCTGGCCATATAAGTAGATGTTAAAAGTCAAATTGATGGCATCCCAAAGCGTTCTAACAAAGAAAGTTTCGGTAACTGTGTGCCGTCAAGAATTGAATATGCAGCTCAATTCAAACCCAACGATGATAACCCAAGCGCTTAGCATGTAGATATGTTGTATATGATTGATATTGAATGAAATCGATCACCTATACAGCCACTCACTCAATATACAAATAAGATCAGTCAATATTCATCAGGTAAGGTTTGTCATTTGACGATGGATTATACTTTTGACTTTCGTACTAAATAACTTTTTAATTTAGATAAAAGAAAAAAATAAAAATAAATGAAAAAAGAAATCCTAGATAGAAAACTGAATCTAATGTATGAGTATAGATCCAAACTACAACTAAGTTATCAATTACTTGATTAATGTTACATATTACACTGAAATGTAAATAGCATGCAAAAAGTAAAAAATTATACTTGAAAATGTAATTGATTACTAAAAAGGTAAAGTAATTATACTAAATGAAATGTAAATGATGGGTGAGAAATTGACTTTTTATAAGTTTTTAATCATTGTAATCTTGTTTTAACAATGAAAATTGTTTTGATCGAACTCAATAATAACCTAATGATCCACTTCTAATTAGTAAATAATATTGGAAGAATTTATTCATGAGTATATGCATGGATAAAGTGAATCAACATACTCATCTCATAATAAGTTATATAGTAGTGCATAGGGTGGCAGAGTATTATACTGAAAGTCCTTATAAACCCTAACCTCTTTCCTATCATATTAGGTGCGTAAATATGTGTGTGTGTGTGTGAGAGAGAGAGAGAGAGAGAGAGAGAGAGAGAGAGAGTGTGTGTGTGTGTGTGTGTGAAGATGAAGTATAGAATGAGATTTCCAACCTCCTTCCAAAGGAAATTCTTATGGATGGTTGTAGAATTCCTTTGTACCTACTAGAAATTATTTGTACTATTTAAATGTCTCCAACATTAAGATAGATTGCGAAAATACCTCCACGCCAAAGAATTATCATTGACATTGAAACATCATAGACCATTGAATTTCATGTATGATCTAGCATTTTAAAGTTTAATTTTGAATTTAAAAAATTCTATATGAAACTCTCAAGATCTTGGAATTTTGATTTTTATTTATTTATTTATTTTATTTAATTCAGAAAAAAATCACATTCAACTTTACAAATCTAATGAATTTCCCACGCACATTGTAATATTTATTTGTCATCAGACTTGTTGAATAGGGCACGAAGATCTACACAAAGGAATAACACACAGCTCGACCCAAAACTTTTTGTGACCAAAAAACAGTTTATGATGATAGGCATTAAATCACCATTGTTTTCTTTGACATAGTCCATCTGAGATTTAGATCTGCCATATTTTTGAGCTCACTCCCTAGAATGAGTTGGCAAAATAGATGAATGGTGTATATAAATCACATACTTCAAAGTAGCATTTTGGTACTGAAAGGATTAGTATGCAATCGAAGTTAGCACACACACTCCAAGTTTAGCCACCCCCACTAGGGATCGATACCAAGACCTCAAGTGTTGAAACGAGGTATCTCCACTTAGCCTGTCAGTTGAGCTATGGATCTGGGTGTAGTAAGTATTTAGTGATCTCTTTTTTTTTTTTCTTTTTTTTTTTTTGAGTTAGCTTGTTAGTTTACACCCATGTCAGTACACACACTCCATGTTAGCCACCCCCACTAGTATGGATACTAAGACATCGAGTGTTGAAACGAGGCATCTCCACTCAAACTGCCAGTTGAGCTATGGATCTGGGTGTTGTAAGTATAGTTCTCCTAGTTGCATGGGAATATGCCAGAAAGTCTCATCGAGAGATCTGAAATGTCCATCTAGCCTGTTCACGGCCCACCCAACAAAATCACAAAGATTGGTCTATTGTAATCACATGATCAAATAGCCATAAAATGAACGGTAAAGTTCATTATTATTATTATTATCATTATTATTATTCGAAGGCAATGAAAACAGAGAAGGAACGGTAGAGCTCATTAGATAAAGATATTCTGCGATACGAACATCTTAGTGCACGTACGTGACACAAGTGCACACGTGCATGAAAAAGATGATATGATCACGGGGCATGAGATGGTGGATTGTCCGGACATTTGGCCCAGCAGACCTCTTGGACGGTGTAGCAAATATTGGTTTTCATGCAACACCAACAGATGGGATCGAGGATTTGATCTTGTCCACTCGCTTCATCTTTGCAACTTGACTTGTAACATGGCTTGATAAATATCTTCGTCCCTCTCATCGACATCAACGGTCTAGAATCTGTGATCTCGGGTCCATTGATCACATCGCCGCTGCCTGTGTACGAAAATAGAAGAGAAGTGGCAAACATTGAATTCGCAAGGATATATGATATCGTAGAGACGTAGAGTACGTGTTTCAAAGGACGAGAATATTGGCGCCCATGCAACAAATATACGTGGGGCTCACCTGTAAGCTGGGCAGAATCCGAACCATCTTGGCAAATCCGACCCGATACAAATCGAACCGAAGGCCTGGATCGATGCGGATCGAATAAAACCACTCAAATCTGATTGTAGATTGTATCGAATTCAGTTCAGGTCCGGCTAGCAATAATTTGGATCAGATCGAGTCAGCCCCGCTGGACTCGGTCCTGGATTGAATCGAGTTCGGGCGAGGTTCTTAAAAAATCAGATAAGTCGAGTTGGACCCAATCCGGTTCGACTCCACTCAATGCCCACCTCTACCTGTAAGTGGATCTGTCAAATCCACTCGGTCTATCGTTTCAGTCATCTCATGATGGGAAGTGTATCAAAAAATAAGATTTATAAAAGATACAGGTGGGCCATGACACAGGGAAATGTTTGGATGGGTTGCCTACATTTGAAACCTTCTTGAGGCCTGCCGTAATTTTGGATCGGACTGATATGTCGTTTTCACTTCATCCACGAAGGAGTCAACTTATGAGTGGGTTGGATGGCATATAAACATCATGTTGGCCGAGGTAAGGTTTCAGTGGTAGGCTTCACCATCAGTACTCTTCCCTGTGGTGTGGCCCACTTTCGTTCTCGATCAGCCTGATTTTTGTCTCAGATCCTACCACGAGAGATGTCTGAAATGATGGACGGAGAGGATATGAAACACACATCACAGTGGGCGCCACGGATCTTTTTGTTGCATACAACGAGTGTTGTAGGATTCTGGCTTCCACTTGGAATTGGAAGGATAAATGGTGGATCTGGGCCGTCTACCTAGTGGGCAGCATAGGTACGGTTTGATATGGAGGAAGACTCCGTAAACGTGGCAACCATGGTTGATGAGAGGAACTCTACGGTCCAGCTCATCAGCAAATGTCTGTGTTTGCTGAGGAGTTGGATTTCCTGCATGTGGGGCCATGATCAATGATCCACACCGTTGAAATGGTGGGTGTCTACAGGGACTTCTTGGAGATTTACCGGATTGATATATTATTCCCTTCTCAATGTTCGGGTTTTGCTCTGGAGAATCCGGACGGCTGTCTCTTTTCATCTCAACCGTCTAGTAGCTGGTCATAGCATCAAAAGGTTGGGATGTTTTTCTTTAACAATTATCCAGAAGATTCCCATCAATGGCAATATCTGATTAGGATCATCTAGGAAAGTGGGCCCCACCTAATTTCTGATAGGCTTTTTTCAACTGTGGCCTACTGTGTTGTGTGTAGGCCATCAAACTCATGAATCAAGTGAGCCCCACCGAGATACTGTGATGCCTTCAAAATCGAGCTGGATTGGCTAGGACCCTACCACTAGCTATTGCCAATAGCTAGTGGTCGGTGCTCTGTGAGCCCATCATGATGTATGTGTTTCATCCCAACTGTCCATGCATTTTTCAAGATCATTTTATGGTATGATCCAAAAAATGAGACAGATCCAAATCTCAAGTGGACCACACCACAGGAAACCATGTTGATTAAACACCCACCATTAAAAACTTCCTTGGATACAAAAGTTTTTGATGAATTTGATATTTGTTTCTCTTCCTTCGTCCAAAGTCTGTATGACCTCAACAACATGTATGATCCCAAATAAACAATACAATTGGCCCTACAAGGCTTTTAATGGTGAGCGTTCAATCACTACTGTTTTTCGCTGGTGTAGTCCACCTGAGTTTTAGATCTGCGTTGTTATTAAAACAACCCATAAAATGATCTGAAAAAAATGAATGGACAGTGTGGATGAAATACATACATCACAGTGGAGCCCGCAAAAGCACCAGCTGTAGTTAGTGGCAGCATCACTAGCCAAACCGTGTCTCAAAACCGAGTTTATTCAATCATAAGATGACAAAAATCATTGAAAAATAAAAATAAAAATAGGCAACCATAAATAAATAAATAAAATAATAAAAATAAAAAGTCCTCCAAATTCACATAATAGCCCATATGATATTTAGACCATTTAAATTTGTAGAGATTCTATCCTCCAAATTCAATGGTCCCTACCAGTATAGTGCATTGAAGGTTAAGTTAAACCTACCATGCGATGAGCAGGGCTTATTATTATATGTACATGAAATCTAATCCGTCCATTATATGGACTTCTTTCTGTTCTCTTTGATGACTCAAGATCAACCCAATGAAAAACTCAAGTGGGCCACACAAAAACAAATAATTGGGATTTACTTACCTTCAAGAAGAGAAAACAGGCTTGAAAAAAATAAGAAGAGAAGAACTACAAGAACGGTGTTGTTGATCTTAGCCATGGCTTCAAAATGCAATTATGTTATTAAGAAAATGTAAGGCATTTTATAACCTTTTAATCTTCCAAAATTAGATTATTACAGGTTGGCATTTTGGTGGAGGAGTGGATTAGCAGTAACGCCTGTGTGGGGTCCATTTTGATAAATGTGTTGTATATCCACGTCACCCATCCGTTTTTTTAACTCATTTTAGGGGGTTAAAAGAGAGCTTAAGCAGATCCAACTATCTGGTGGACCCAACCATTGGAAGAAGTGCTAAATGACCATTAAAAACGTTTAATAGGCTAGTGAAGTTTTGGATCAAGCTGATCTTTGTATTTTCCCTTCATCCAGATCTGGTTGACCTTATCAACGGGTTAGATGACAAATAAACATTACGGATCTGCTTAAGATGGGCCCTGAGATGTTTTTAATGGTGGCCGTTCAATCACTACAGTTTCCTGTGGTGTGGTCCACCTTAGATTTGGATCTACTTAATTTTTGGGACCATGTGAAAAATTGGCTAGAAAATTAGTTGGACAGATGTACAAGATGGACATGGATTTCCTCACACAGCGAGTTCATGCACCGTGATGCTAGGTGGGGTTCACTATAATATTTGTGGGAAATCCACGTAGTGAATCTATTTTCTCAGCTCATTTTAGAACACAGAAATATCGAGGCAGATCTAAAACTCGAGTAGGCCACGTGAGAGGAAAATTTGGGGAAATAAATTTCTACCCTTGAAACCTTTCATGCTCTACTTTGATGTTTGTATGACAGCCAAACCGGCTATAAGGTCATTTACAATGGGATGAAGGGGAAGTGAAAACACCGAAAAATTTAGCTCAATAATATGAATATTTCAACGGTGGTAACTGAATTTCTACTGTATCCTCTCGTGTGGCCCACTTGATTTTTTTTATCTACATTATATTTATGGGGGTATGCTAAAACGAACTCACAAAATGGATGGACGGGTCGGATTTCTCACAAACACCCTACTGTGGGCCTCACCATGCATACCAGCGCATGAACTACGTGGTAGAGGCTTTCACAGGAAATCCGCTCCGCGCCCTCCAGAGCTCGTAGGACCCCGATTCGGCAGCGACTCATGCTATGTGTTTTATCCCATCCGTCCATTAGTGTTGTGTGTTCATTTTAGTATGGAAATAAAAAATAAAAAATAAAAAATAGAGACAGATCCAAAGCTCAATTGGACCACACCACGGGAAGCAATTTGGATAGTAACAACCACCGTTGAAACCTTCATGGAGCCCACCACGAGGTTTATTTGCCATCCAATCTGCCTATCAAACATAAATCTGGATGAAGGGAAAACATAAAAATCGGCTTGATCCAAATCCTCTATAGCCCACAGGAAGTTTTCAACGGTAGGCATTCAAGCCCAAGTATTTCCGATTGCGTTGTTGATTTGAGATCTTGCTTATGCTGGAATGATGCACCGAGGTGGAATCCAAAGCCGTATTATTTGTAAGAAGATTCGGGGGCTTTGGTTAAGGGATTCGTTTGTATGTATGCTATAATACATCCCAATGTATGACTATAGGATACATCTGGACCTTAGACTTTTGGATGTGGGGTCGTATCTCAATAATCGGTGCCATTGATTTGATGGACTCTCCTTACATTCATAAGGGAAAATAGCAATGCCACCTCAAGAGAGGATTTTTTTTTTTTTTTTCAAGCATACAAAGTGGGAAGCAGATTGTGTACTGTATATACTCCGCGGGCCCCACCATTATTTATGTATTTTATCCACTCCGTCCGTCCATTTTACCAGATAATTTCAAGGCTTTAGCCAAAAAAATGAAGAATGCTCGAGGCTTAAGTGGACCACACCAAAGGAAACAGTGTGAATTGAGCATCTACTGTTAAAAAAATCTATCCCTTTTCCATATACCTCCATGAACAAACTCTCAGTCGAGCCCACCGTGACGTATGTGTCCTATCCCCACTGTCCATCCATTTTAGCATCACATTTTGGCATGAGCATGGAATCGAAGCATGTCCAAAGCTGAATGTAACAACTCATCCAACCAGTACAGTGCCCTGGGGCGTCCACGTAGGATTTTCCGCAGGACCGATCATTTAAACCATGCGTGGTGAGATACCACAATCAGATCAACCTAGGAGTAGCCCATTAGAATAAACTGGTCGGGTCATGGCAGGACCCGGTGCGGGCCGTCGAGCCAGATGACTCATTTGCCCTTAGCGGCAGCCCGTATGGGCTACACCGTGACACATGAAGGTCAGAAAATTTTGAAAATAAAGGAAACCGTAAACCTCACTGGGCTTGTGGACCATCGCGGACCACGGACTCAGCGGACACCCAGAAGTGGGATCTGGCATTGACTAAATGCACCCCACCAATGTCAGGACCGAAATCTGGCGCTTGCAAATGAAACCGAGATATCGGACTATCCAACCGTCGAATCTCTTCCACATTTACAGTGGAGGTCTAATGGATTTTTCTATACCCGTCCACCAATTCTGGGACCCGATCGTGGGACGGTGACCGTCGATCACAAATCGGACCCGTATGACCAAACCCCATATCAGATCGTCCCCAAATTTTACATGGCTCTTCATCGGGCCATGAAGCATCTATTATAGAAATTTCATAGCCATAGGACCACCAGAGCCACTCCAATCATCAGAATGGACCCCTCAGGGCCGTTTAAATATTAGAACCCTTGACTCAACCCCCACAACCGTCCATCCGTTTGTTCCCAAATTTTACACGGGCCCTAACCAGACCATAGGGCACTTACCCACCAAGTTTGGTGGTCAAAGGAGTATTAGGGCCACACCAACTCCAAAAGTAAGTCCTAGTTGATTATTTTAGGAATTTGAGGAAACTTAAAACCAAAAGGCTCAAGTCTAGGGAATAAACCCTATCTCTCATAACTCTCTCTCAATTGCTACAACCACCAAGAGAGAAAGAGAGTGAAGGAGCTAAGAGGAGAAGATAGTGTGAGAGAAGGAGATTCAAGGTGGACCCTAGATCAAAGTGGGGCCCCAAGAGAGTCAACCCTTCCAACTCCCTACCTCTCTTACAAGCAGAAACTCTCCTCCTTGACTTCAACAACCGACCGTGCGTTGCCTAGGTAAGGTTTTCACCCATTCTTCTTGAAATCCATGTAAAAAGGTGGGTTTGGCTTGGAATTCTAACATGCAAGAGCTTGTTTTAGGGATTCCGGTTGATCGACCCGAAAGCCCTCTTTCCTTGGGCGTTTTCTGAATCTCCAACAAACCATAGGTACGGACTATTATCCTTAGGTGGCCTAGCACAAATTATAGTATGAGTTTAATAATTTGTATGTTTTGGAGTGTTGTATTGAAGAATCTAGAGGAGACCTAGGAATGATATGTTGTTGGAATTGCATGGATTTGCATGTTTGGTGCTCCTTGATGATTGATTTAGCCTCTCACATGATTTGGTATATGGATGATTTCATGCTCATGTTTGGTTGATTTCTCTCATTTGTGTTAGCTTCCTAGTGTGTAGAAATCATTGCTCATGTATATTTAAACCCTTGAGGTGTAGGAAGTGATTAACTTCCTCCCTAATCCACACTACTCACTTGCACTTTAATCATGGTGTTGTAGCTTGCTCATTAGGAGTGTTTGAATCATATGTTGAGATATATGTGAACATGATACTGTTATGTTTGTTGATAACCTTGATGCTGGCGTATTATGAACTGTTCTCATACCCTTAGGTTGATTAGAAAATATGAGGAGAGACGATATCCTCATTGGTAGGGATACCTTAAGGCTAAACCCATGGATCTGGGTGGGTACGCATGGACGGCAATAGTTCGACTACATGGGCCTCTTGCGCTCGATGTCGTCCGTCGCGCCTTCGCCTGACTCGTGAGGTCTAGCCTACCGTCTGACCAACCTTGAATGTTAACCCTGACCCTGTTTGCTCACACATGTTTGGAACCTGGAATACCCTACAACCGTAGTAGCCTATCAATAACCCACTTGAAATTGGTCCACAGTCTTGTGAGCCGGGCATGGTGGAATGAGACACTGTGTCCGAGCTGTCGACCTATGCTGGGGTACCACGCCTCCCCGTAGTGACCGCGAGCGATCCCCTCTTACGGCACTCCTCATGTGCTTGATGTCGGAGATGAAGAACCCGACGGGATCACGGACCGTGGGGCCTCGGCCTCACGCATTGGTGGGTCTTGGCCTCGCAACCCGTTTAGGGCGATGATACGTGGGGCGTACCAGAATTCACAACTTGCTGGATGAAAGGACCTAACTAACAACTCGGTTAACACGAATGCATTGCATCGCATTAACTAAGGTGGCGACTTGGCAGTCGAGGTCGCACTAAAGGAGTGTTGTCATTTGCGATCGTTAGATGATGTCACTCGAGGGAGCGTTGTGGTGAGGGCATGCATCATGTCATGCTGCATACATGCGCATTAACAAGATTATTTAGACGAATGTGATTGTCTGCTTTTCATTAAGATCATATTATAATTGATGCATGTGATAACTTGAGACTAATAGCGCCCACTGAGTTGATCACTCACTCCCACTCTGGGACGGTATTTTAAAATACCAACTAGACTCGTTCATAGATGCAGGTGACTCAGGACTGGAGGAGCCCGGCGAGTCGAACTTCGATGAGGAGGACGGGCTATCCTACTTCCAGTTGATGGAGGGTTCACCGCCAGTTTGAGAGACGAGATTGGATCACTGAGCAGGGGGCTCAGTTCTATTCTTTTGGACTTGCTATTCTCTTGGAATTTTGTTGGGTAGCGTCATATGCGCCCTTTTATACATTTGGTCATGTATATGAATGTATGTTTGTTTTCACTCATTTTAGTACGCTGGCATGGTTATGTTTCATGCTTCAGGAACTTCTAAGCTGCGCATTTAGATTGGATCACATATTAATGAAAATTGGCTATAAGTGACCTTGGGAACTCGGGAGTCGAGTATATGTACGGCCCCCGATTTCCAGGGCGTTACACTGAAGTAGACCACACCACAGGAAATAGTGGGAATTTGTAAATGTATGGTAATGTCCAATCCATGGTGACCCACTCTCACACAACGGTCTAGCATGATCATATTCCGGCCGAACTGGACCCACTGGAATTTGTAACGGTTTAATCCTTGTTCTCGGAGCACTATTATAAGTTACAGTGCTCCTAGTTGCGCGGAGACATGCTGAAAGCCCCATCGAAAGATCTATACCGTTCATTTAGTGTGGCCTACTCTTCACCGCCCACCCAACAAAAATCACAAAGATTGGACGATTCTGATGACATGATCAAATAGCACATGAAATGAACAGAAAAGTTTATTTAATTCAGATATTATGTAAATATAAACACGCATGCTAGTACGCACATATTACTGCACGTACGCGACACATGTGCACGGATTTCCTCCAAAAGCCTTTTATGCAGCGAGTTCATGCCCGGGGATGCTAGGTGAGGTTCACTATAACATTTATAACATTTGTGAGAAATCCACGTAGTGAATCTACTTTTTCAGCTCATTTTAGAACACAGAAAAATCGAGGGGGATCTAAAACTCGAGTAGACCACGTGAGAGGAAAATTTGGGAAATTAAATTTCTACCCTTGAAACGTTTCGTGGCTCTACTTTGATGTTTATATGACATCCAAACCGGCCATAAGGTCATTTACAATGGGATGAAGGAGAAGTGAAAACGCCAAAAAATTTAGCTCAACAATATGATTATTTCAACGGTGGTAACTGAATTTCTACTGTTTCCTCTCGTGTGGCCCATTGATTTTTTTTATCTACATTATATTTCTTGGGGTATACTAAAATGAACTTGGAAAATGGATGGACGGGTCGGATTTCTCAAAAACACCCCACTGTGAGCCTCACCTTGCATACCAGCGCTTGAACTACGTGGTAGA
This sequence comes from Magnolia sinica, assembly GCF_029962835.1. Taxonomy (NCBI): domain Eukaryota; kingdom Viridiplantae; phylum Streptophyta; class Magnoliopsida; order Magnoliales; family Magnoliaceae; genus Magnolia; species Magnolia sinica. Next base: position 3,479,456 of record NC_080583.1, on the reverse strand, counting down.
GGCTTTCACAGGAAATCCGCTCCGCGCCCTCCAGAGCTCGCAGGACTCCGATTTGGCAGCGACTCGTGCTATTGCTAGGCTAAAAAAAGAAAAAAACCATATGGCCCCACCATGATGTATATGTTTTATCCCATCCGTCCATTAATGTTATGTGTTCATTTTAGTATGGAAATAAAAATAGAGACAGATCCAAAGCTCAAGTGGATCACACCACAGGAAGCAATTTGAATAGTAACAACCACCGTTGAAACCTTCATGGAGCCCACCACGACGTTTATTTGCCATCCAATCTGCCTATCAAACATAAATCTGGATGAAGGGAAAACATAAAAATCAGCTTGATCCAAATCCTCTATAGCCCACAGGAAGTTTTCAACGGTAGGCATTCAAGCCCAAGTATTTCCGATTGCGTTGTTTATTTGAGATCTTGCTTATTCTGAAATGATGCTGCGAGGTGGAATCCGAAGCCGTATTATTTGTAAGAAGATTCGGGGGCTTTGGTTAAGGGATTCGTTTGTATGTATGCTATAATACATCCCAATGTATTACAATAGGATACATCTGGACCTTAGACTTTTGGATATGGAGTCGTATCTCAATAATCGGTGCCATTGATTTGATGGGACTCTCCTTACATTCACAAGGGAAAATAGCAATGCCAGCTCAAAGAGAGGAATTTTTTTTGTTCTTTTTTTCTTTTTTTTTGCACTTGCCTTTTTTCCAAGCATACAAAGAGGGAAGCAGATTGTGTACTGTATATAATCTGCGGGCCCCACCATTATTTATGTATTTTATCCACTCCGTCCATCCATTTTACCAGATAATTTCAAGGCTTTAGCCAAAAAATGAAGCATGCTCAAGGCTTAAGTGGACCACACCAAAGGAAACAGTGTGAATTTAGCATCTACTGTTAAAAAAAATCTATCCCTTTTCCATATACCTCCATGAACAAACTCCCAGCCGAGCCCACCGTGACGTATGTGTCCTATCCCCACCGTCCATCCATTTTACCATCACATTTTGGCATGAGCATGGAATCGAAGCATGTCCGAAGCTCAAGTAGACCACACCACAGGAAATAGTGGGAATTTGTAAATGTATGGTAATGTCCAATCCATGGTGATCCACTCTTACACAATGGTCTAGCATGATCATATTCCGGCCGAACTGGACCCACTGGAATTTGTAACGGTATAATCCTTGTTCTCAGAGCACTATTTTAAGTTACAGTGCTCCTAGTTGCACGGAGACATGCTGAAAGCCCCATCGAAAGATTTATACCGTTCATTTAGTGTGGCCTACTCTTCACCGCCCACCCAACAAAAATCACAAAGATTGGACGATTCTGATGACATGATCAAATAACACATGAAATGAACAGTAAAGTTTATTTAATTTAGATATTATGTAAATATAAACACGCATGCTAGTACGCACATGTTACTGCACGTATGCGACACATGTGCACATGTGCATGAGGTAACACACATGGATGGACATGTTCGTGTGCATGCGGATGTACACGCGCACACAAACATACACGTGCTCACCTGTAGCCACGTGCGGATGCATACATACACAGGACCATATATATGGCAGATAGAAGATGTGGTCATGGGTCATGAGATGGTCGATTCTTGGGCCAAGCAGACCAGCAGTCCCCTTTGACGTTATAGCAAACGTCTGGTTTTCAAGCAACACCAACAAGTGTGGAGGAGTATTTTATCTTGTGCACTCGCATCACCCCAGCAAATGTCCCTATAGCATGGTTTGACAAATATCTTCGTCCCTCTCATTGTCATCAACGGTCTAGGATCTGTGATATTGTGTCCATTGATCACATCGCCACTGCCTGTGTACAAAATATAAGAAAATGACAACCATTGAGAAGAGAAATTTACGACTGTACACCTCACCTTTTACCCACTGTCTTCTCTAAGCACTCTCAAACATTACTTTCCCAAAGTAAATTATTCCGTACAGGTATACTATTTGTAGACGAAAATACCCTTACATGTAGATAACACTAGGAAAACTATGTCTAGCTATTGGTTTGACTCGTTGAATTACGTTTACCTAAGTCAATATCATGATTTCCTATGGCTACGGTTATAATTCGTAGCTATAGATTCAGGGGTACTGGCATCCTCGCATAGAATGGTTAGTTTGGGAAAGTAAAGTTTAGAAGGTGTAGAAAAGACGATGGTAAAATGTGGGGTTCACAGTCGTAAATTTCTCAGTATTTTCCCAAGGAAATGATATGGTAGAAACGCGAATATTGGTGCCGTGCAACAAAAAGCTGCGAGGCTGACCTTGAACTGTTTATTTCGAATCCAATCCGTCTATCATTTCTGAAAGATCATACTAGGAAGTGGGTCAAAAATTAATACTGAGGAAATTCGCAGGTGGGCCACTCCATAGGGAAAAGTTTAGATGGGTCGCCTACATTTGAAACCTTCTTGATGACCGATATATAGTCTTCACTTCATCCTCGCGGGAGTCACCTTATGAACGGTTTGGATGGCATATAAACATCACGTTGGGCCCCAGGAAGGTTTCAGTGTTAGGCATCACCATCAGCACTGTTCCTTGTGGTGTGTCCCACTTTCGTTCTGGATCAGCTTGATTTTTTGTCTCAGGCCTAACACGAGAGCTGGCTGAAATGATGGACGGAGAGGATATGAAACACTCGTCACGGTGGGCCCCACGGACCTTTTTGTAGCATACAACGAGTGTTGTAGGATGCTGGCTTCTACTTGGAAGGATAAATGGTGGATCTGGGCCGTCCACCTAGTGGGCAGCAAAGATACAGTTTGATACGGTGGAGATTCCGTACACGTGGCGACCATGGTTGGGAAGCGAATTGCGTCCTACCCTGCCGGGACAGTTATCCGTCCGGGCAGGGCTCTGTGGGGCCCACCGAGATGTAAGTGTTTTATCCATGCCGTTAATCATTTTTCTCATATCATTTTAAGATATAAGCCAAAAAATGAGGCAGTTACAGTTCTTATGTGGACCACGAAGTGGGGATTGAACGTCCACCATTAAGAACTTCTTGAGAGCTGGAGAAGTTTCGGATCAAGCTGATATTTGTGTCTTCATTTCATCCACGTCTACATGACCTTATGAATAGGTTTTATGGTAAAAAAAACATCACGGTGGCCCTTAAAAAGGTTTCAACGGTGGATGTCATTATCACTGCTGCTTCCTTTGGTGTGGCCCACTGGAGCTGTGGAACTGCTTCATTTTTAGAATCACATCTTAAAATGATCTGATAAAAGCAATGAACGGTGTGGATAAAACACTTACATCACGGTGGGCCGTCCGGGCAGGGTTACGACGCAATCCGCGTCCCCATGGTTGATATGAGAGGAACTCTACGGTCTAACTCAACAAACTGTACACTTGCTGATGAGCAGAACCTCGTGACTCCTTTGATGACTGGATAATCGGCCCCACTAGAAAGTTGGCTGTCCTAAAATACACCCTCCCAGAATATAGAATATTTTAACCCCTTAATTTCCAGCAAGTTTCCTAGACCGTTCTTTATTTGATTCTCAGCCGTCCATGTGTATCTTCCACTCTAGGAAGATTTTGGGCCATCTGCAGTGGACCCCATCAAATGTACGTTCTGGATCACCAAACCATGGGACTGCAAATTGTTAGTAACAATAAATCTTTTTCAAAGAAAAATAAAATACATTTTTGGTTAGCATGCACATGTTCTCAGCTGCAGCATGTGATCCACACGTGTATACTCCATTGCACGTGTCATCAAAGGCACGCATGCAAAAAAGGTTTACTTTTTTACACGCCATGCATGACATTTCGCGGATAACATGGGAAGCGTCTTTATAGAATATCATGTGTCCATGGGCCAGTTTGTATATACAAGGCCATCGTTGAAAGATCCAGACCGTTGATTTGAAGGAAATCACGAGGAATTGGTAGTAATCTTTTTTGGGTCTGTTTGGGCAGTGGGATTAGAAGGGATTAGGTGGGATGGGATTCAAAAAACATAATTATTACCCATGGCAGGGATTGTCCCCTAATACCATGGAATAAAATTAATGCAATGCTTTGTTGATAATACGGTGGTACATTGAATGAATATACCCACCATCATTTGAAATTATTGGGAATAACACATATGTGTTATATTTAAACCGTTCATTTGTTCTGTAACCTCATTTTATGGTATGGGCCTAAAAATGAGGTAGATCTAAAACTTATGTGGCCCCAAAGAAGTTTTCAACGGTAAGTATGCAATCCCTGTTGCTTTATATGGTGGGGTCCACTTGAGCTTTAGATTTACCCGATTTTTTGGCCCATGCTTTAAAATAACCTCGATAAATGGGTGGACGGTGTGGATATAGCTCACACATCATGGTGGGACCTACACAACTTGTTAAACATTAAGTGAAATTGGCACGAGACCCAATACAATTCCATTTAATGTAATTCCAAGCTTTCCCATTCTTACCAAACATGGAGTGGAATTGGCACGGGATGAATCCCATCCCACCCAATCCCTTCTAATCCCATCGTCCCATCGCTCAAAATCTGGTCCGTGCCAATTCCACTCCATGTTTGGGAAGAAAGGAAAAGCTTGGAATTACATTAAATAGAATTGCATTAGGTCCCGTGCTAATTTCACTCAATGTTAGCAAGTTGTTGTAGGTCCCACCATGATGTGTGGGCTATATCCATACTGTCCACCCATTTATTGAGATTATTTTAGAGCATGGGCCAAAACACCAAGTAAATCTAATGCTTAAGTGGACCCCACCATAGAAAGCAACGTGGATTGAATACTTACCGTTGAAAACTTCTTTGGGGCCATATAAATTTGGACCTACCTCATTTTTAAGCCCATGCCATAAAATGAGGTTACAAAACAAATGAACAGTTTAGATATAACATGTGTGTTATTCTCAGTGATTTCAAATGATGGTGGTATATCCATTCAATGTATCACCCTATTATCAACAAAGAAGGGCATTAATGTTATCCCATGGCAACAGGGAGCAATCCCTTCTAATCCCGCTGCCTAAACAGACCCTTAAGCCCTGTTTGGCCGGACCGATCCCACGGTATTGAGTGGGATGGGATTCAAAAAACATCATTATTACCCATGGCAGGGACTGTTCCCTATTACCATGGGATGAGCTTAATTCCCTTTTTTGTTTGTAATATGGTGGTACATTGAAAGGATATACCCACCATCATTTGAAACTATTGACAATAACACACGTGTTATATCTAAACCGTTCATTTGTTTTGTAACCTCATTTTATGCATGGGCCTAAAAATGAGGCAGATCCAAAACTTATGTGGCCCCAAAGAAGTTTTCAACGGTAAGTATTCAATCCCCATTGCTTTCTATGTTGGGGTCCACTTGAGCTTTAGATCTACCTAATTTTTTGGCCCATGCCTAAAATGATCTCTAAAAATGGGTGGATGGTGTGGATATAGCCCACACATCATGGTGGGACCTACACAACTTGCTAACATTGAGTGGTATTAGCACGGGACCCGATAGGATTCCACCTAACCCACTTCCAAGCTTTTCCACTCTTCCCAAACATGGAGTGGAATTGGCACAGGACCAGATGCAATTCCATCCCACCTAAGCCCATCTAATCCAGCCGGCCAAACAGGCCCTTAGGGTTGTTAGGGTAGCTCTCAGCCCGGTTTTTGAATAGTTTCTTATAGCTACTCAAATGAGACAGATTGAGGCAGGTAGTCGAAGGTTTTTGCACTGTTGAATCTCTTTCCTATCATATCCTACGGCTTTCTTTATGCCAAAGACAAAAAATTCCATGATTTAAGGTCGTCGAATTTGGTATGACTTTTAAAAATTCATCCCCCATTTTTGACAACGAAGTCCGTCGAATTTGTGTAAAGTTGACAGTTTTGGCCTGTCGTATTTCCTGCGTTTTTTCTTAACGAACTGTTTTTCACAAGTAATTTAACTGTCCATGAAAAGTAATCTAGATAGTTATAGGCTAACTGAATTTAATAAGCCATTAAACTCAAAAATCAAATGAGCCCTCAAGGATGATATGATGTCTCTAAAATCGAGCCTATACAAATATAAGGTTGGCTAAATTTACACCCTCATCCAGAGCTCAAGTGGACTCACCTTACACCCATTTCTACAACTCAAGTGGTAGACTAAGTGAAAGATACCTCGTTTCGACACCGAGGTCTTGGCATCGATTCCCTCATGGGGGTGGCTAACAGTGAAGTGTGATCTGACCATGGGTTTACTAACAAGCTAACAAAAAAAAAAAAAGTGGACTCACCTTGGATGGGGTTGATAAAAAAAAAAAAAAACTCTCTTATTGGATTATTTAACCTTTTCTTTGAAGTGTACGGTTTATATGATTTTGGAATATTTAGGAGGATGAAATATTGTTATGCCCATCCTATGAACAGTTTGGATCATCTAAAAGGACCATGATCCAACGGATAAAGTCACGACGTACCCTATTGCAATACATGGGGATTGTATTCTCGCAATCCTCGTTCAATTATAAAACCAAAGTTTTGCTAGTTCCACACGCATCTGTAGCACGTGCTAGTACGAACACTAATATTTGATCAGGTTTTTCTATCAGGTGCTATAGACTGTTTATATATATTGGACTCAGAAAAAGGCCATTTGAAAACCTTAGGTTGGCCACAGAAAGCTAAACAAATGAACGGCTCGAAAATCAGTTTTACCCGTTGGTTTTACTTGGTAAATTGTAGCATTCTATGCATTAAAACCGATCTGAATTTTTAGATACATGATCTAAGAATATTTTTAATAATATGGAACGCTCAGATCTCGTACTTGAGTTCGATATTGGCATTTATATCTGCGAAGGATTGGTTATAGATCCACACGCGCACTGAATTTAGGGACTCTATAGTAAACCAATCCTCACTGTGATTTGAAATCTGGGAGCGGATTACGTGTCCCCCTGCCTTAGCCAAGACGGTGCGTTTCTTTCCGTGGGACCTATCTTGATATATTTATTGTAATCCATGCCGTCCATACATTTTTTCAGATTATTTTAGACCATGAACCCAAAAATTAAGCAGATCCAAGTTCAGGTAGACCATGCCAATATAAACAGTGTACATTGATTTCCCTACCATTAAAGACTTCCTACGACCCACCGTAATGTTTATTTTCCACCCAAACTGTTGATAAGATCAAATTAACCTGTACGAAGGGAAGAAGAAAACAAATATCAGCTTATCCAAACCTTACTTGGCCCGTTAATGAACATCACAACTATTTTCAACGAAATGGTCCACTCGAGAATTAGATCTGCTTCATTTTTCTGCTCATGCCCTAAAATGATCTGAAAAAAAACGGATGGACGGAATGGATATAGAATACATCATCAAGGTGAGCCCAACGGTAAGGGCCGCACCGTCTTGGGTGAGGCCGGTGCCGCACCTAATTTACTCCCTTGATATCTCTGAGGGCCAATACCGTGTGCACGGACGCGGATTTCCTGTCGAAGCGGGTTTGGCGGGATGTTCCTGCAATGGGAAACCAGGTGGGGTCCACCTTGATGTTAGTGAGAAATCCACCCTGTCCATCCGTTTTTCCATATCATTTTATTACATAATGCCAAAAATCAGTTTTGGATCCAAAACTACCGGAGGCCATACGGGAGGAAAGACTGGGGAAAGAAATGACTACCGTTGAAGCCTGCCTAATGTACAAATTCACGTTTATATGCCATCCAAACCGTTTTATAAGGGGTCTTTTGGCACAGTGTATTGGAGGGGATTTGAGGAGGTTTCAAAACCCCCCGTGATGTGATTCCATCGAATCGCGAGGGAGCTCTGTAAAAGGCGCTTATAGTTGTTCTATTATTGGCTGGCTAAAAGAAGAATGTGTCCAACTGCGTAAAAAACGATGAAAGTCACCACGATAACATAAGACGAAGGTTGTTTGGCAGCACAAAGTAACTTTGGTTTCAAATCTAAGGGTTTACAATCCCTCCTTTTATGTTATGGGGATTGTAATCCACGGTCAGAGTTAGATTACACCTAAAATCATTTCAATAGTTGCACGTATAACAAGTGTGGCACTATACACTCTCATTCTATTGGGCACTTGGTGATCAACACTGTCCAAACATTGTCCGGCACCATTCAAACATTGCCCATGTAAATCAACAATTAAAAATCATTGGTTAGTCACTCAAACATGATCTTGTGCTTGTGGCCCATCTAGGATTTGGAATTTCATCATTTTCAAGCAAAACATATATTTAAGCGGGCTTATCACAACCATTGTGTCAAAAATTACATTTCTCACTAATTAGAGATTAAATTTGATTTAGTAATTAAATTCAAACCCTTGTAAATATATCATGGATAGGTACTTTTCGATTAAAGTTGATTCACGCTCGGAGGGTAGGAGGATTCCAAATCCAGTGGGTTTGTGACTCCGGCGGTTCCAAATCAACGCACCCAAACAGGCCCTCCACTGGGATGAATGGAAAATATCAAAAGCTTTTGTTGCCATTAGAATGTTTCAACGGTGGCAATTTATCCTACACCATTTCTTATCGTGTGGCTTACTTGAATTGTAAAATGATGTAGAGCGGGTCGCGGACAGTTTCATGGACAAGATGGATTAGAAAAGGCCCGGTCGACGACAGAAGTGATCCAGACCGTCGGACCTTAGATCAGGCGTATCTCGCAATCCGAAATGAGTTATCTGATGTAAAATATATAATCTTGAGGTAGAATGAGCTACTTTAGCCAACCAACCCCACTACGCCAGGTTGCGCAGCCCGGAATTGCGAAAAATCCCTGGATCGACAGCCATTTCCTTGTTTTAATTTTGTTTTTACTATAAATAGTAAGTTTTAGTTTGATTATAACTCTTCATCCGTCGGGCTTTAGGAGTTGCGCCCAACGTGAAAAGAGCTTAGAATAATTAGGAGAACGGTTTGGTGAAGCCAACTAGGACACTATTTTTGGCCGAAAACCTTGCGCACTAGTAGACATCACGACCGTGTATAAATAGTAAGTTTACTATTTATAATAAGTCACGGATTCTAGGAGTTTGAGTTGTAGTTTGATTCTGATTTCTTTCCCATTGCTTAGTAACCCTATTTAAAGGGTTGTGAACTCATTTTTATTCATCAATTAATCAATTTCGAATTTATTAGAATTTATTTCTATTTTCTGCTTTCTTTCCTCGTGGATTCGAGAAGTCTCTGTGAGGAGTCCAGAGAAGCTATGTGGATTCGAAGTAGTTATCCTCATCACATTCATCCCAGCGTCATAAAATAAGCTAGTAAAATAAAACATAATGGTGGGCTCCACCTAGCTTCCAAGCACAGGAACTTCTGAGTCCGGGAGAGTTTTTTAGGACGTGGATTGGCCAGTGGCATTGACGCTAGCCAAAGGACACTGGTCAGTGCGCGCATTGGTTACTACCCCTCTAAGACTTAGAGACGACTGTCCATATATTTTTACAAATTATTTGATTGAACTATTACCATTGAAAAGTTCCCATTGACATGTATGAATGGAAAATATAAATATTAGCTTGATCCAATATGCTTTTGTAGACCGCAGGAAGTTTTCAATGATAGGCTTTAAATTCCAGTTGTTTTATGTGGTGTGGTTCACTTAAGCCTTCAATGTGCTTGTTTTTCATTTTCTTTTTATTATTTATTTTCTGTTTTAATTCCATGCCTAAAATAATTTGTTAAAATAGATGGACGACATGGATAAAACATACAGATTATGGCAGGCTCCATGGAGCTTTTTGACATGGCCGTCCGTCTCTAGCTAGTACCGGTGGGAGTAGTACTCAATCTATGTGCAGTGGTTGGGGCTCAGTGGGCCCCTCCAGGATGTATTTGTTTCATCCACGCCATTTATCCATTTTCCATAATATATTATGGTATGAGTGCAAAAATAAAGTAGATCCAAATCTCAAGTTAACAACATCACAATAAACAATATTAGTTGAACGTCCACTATTAAAAACTTTTTTGAGAGCCACAAAAGTTTTGGATTAAGATGATATTGGTTTTTTTTTTTTTTCCTTCCATCGAGGTCTGTGTAACCTAATTAATAGGTTACATTTCAAAAAAAACATTATAGTGAGCTTTAGGAGGTTTTTAATGGTGGACATTCAATCACTACTGTTTTTCAGTGGTGTGGTCCACCTAAGATTTAGATATATCTCATTTTGTCCTTAAATGATTGAGAAATTTGTGACTATGGACCCCACCTTTTATCCAGTGGTTTTTATGAAACAATACAAACTTACTTTGCGAACTTAGACCTGCACGTGCGGAGACCGAATTTCAGGATAAAAATACCCCTCCTTTTCACTGTTGTGGCTTTTCCTCTCCCTTTCCACTGCTGCTTTCACTACCGTTGCTTTCACCCCCTTTCCTCACTCCGTTTCCAGGAGAAAGACCAAAAAAACCCATTTTGTGGGCCCCCCTTATCAGCATTTTATCTTCTTCTAAAAATGATCGGTTCAGTGAAGAAAGCACGCACCACAGGTATATTTTAAACTCAGTTGGGCCCACATTGAATGTATGTAGTATAGGAAATGGATTGGCTACTCCCCCTGACACCAGCCCCATGGCTGGTGGTTGGTGCTCTGTGGGCCCCACCATAATGTATGTGTTTCATCCATTCCGTTCATCCATTTTTAAAGATCATTTTAGGGCTTTATCCTAAAAATAAGAGGGATTTAAATCTTAGATGTTCCACACTACAGGAAAACAATAGTGATTGGATATCCATCATTTAAATCCTCCTGAGGCCCACTGTACTGTTGATCTGAAATCCAATCTGTTTATTAGGTCATAAAGACCCAGATGAAGGCTAAAAACAAAGATCATCTTGATCCAATACTTTTATGGCCCCCAAAAAGTTTTTAATGGTCGATGTTCATTAAACGCTATTTCCTGTAATGTGGTCTAATTGAGATCAGGATATACCTCATTTTTTTTATAATATCATAAAATGATCTACAAAAATAGATGGACGGCATGGATGAAACACATACATCATGATGGGGCCCACAGAGCACCGAACATCAGCCATTGGCTGGTGGCAGGGGGAGTTGCCAATCCGTTTCCTATAGTATATCCACGCCATCCATCCGTTTTTCCATCTAATTTAAGGGGTTGAGCCCTAAATTGAAGCATATCAAAATATCAAGTGGATCATACCACAGGAAACAGTGGGCATAATGATTTTCTAGTTTGCCCCGCTGATTTTATAGTTTGCCCCCCTGACTTCATGTTTTCCTCGCTCAATTTTATGTTTGCCCCGCTGATTTTCTAATTTGTCCCACTTAATTTCATGTTTGCCCCGCTGATTTTCTAGTTTGCCCCGTTGATTTTTACTTTGCCCCGCTGAATTCATAGTTTTTCCCATTGAATTTCATGTTTGCCCCGCTCATTTTTCAGTTTTTCCCGCTGAATTTTCTGTTTCCTCCGCAGAATATCATGTTTCCCCCGCTCAATTTGTAATTTTTCCTACTGAATTTCATGTTTCCCCTGTTGAATTTCATGTTTCCCCCGCTGAAAATCAAGTTTGCCCTGATCAATTTCATGTTTTCCCCGCTGAATTTAATGTTTCCCTCGCTGAATTTCATGTTTGCCCCGTTCAATTTCATGTTTGCCTCGTTCAATGTCAAGTTCCCTCCCTTAATGTATAGGTTCCCTCCCACATATGGGGTTTTGGTGTATACATAATCCGATGAAAACAGAGGGGTATTACATAATCCGATGAACATGATGTATTACAAATAAAGCATCATTATGGGGCGTAGCAAGCATAATTAGATTGCGTACTGAGTTAGTCAGTACGTTCCCATTGTACTAAGTAAACTCAGATGGGCCCACATTGAATGTATGTAGTACATCCACGCCGTCCATCCGTTCTTCCATCTAGTTTTAGCGGTTTAGCCCCAAATTGAAGCATATCAAAAGATCAAGTGGATCATACCATGGAAAACAGTGGGCATAATGATTTCCATCGTTGAAACCATAATGGGCCCAACAGTGATGTTTGTTTGTTATCAAACCTATTCATAAGATCATATAGACATGGATTAATAGAAAACACAATTATAAGGTTGATCCAAAACTTCTATGGCCCTTAAGAAATGGTCAACATGAGAAGTTCAATTTAAAATTTTCATGTAGTGTGGTCCATTTGAACATTGGATACGTTTAGATTTTTGGGCTCAAGCCATGAAATTATCTGTTAAGTTTCCCCTGCTAATTTTCTAGTTTGCCCCGCTAAATTTCATGTTTGCTCTGCTCAATTTCATGTTTGCCTCACTGATTTCCTAGTTTGCCCCGTTGATTTCCTAGTTTGCCCTGCCGATTTTCTAGTTTGCCCCACTCAATTTCATGTTTGCCGCAGTCAATTTCATGTTTGCCCCGCTAATTTTCTAGTTTGCCTCGCTGATTTTCTAGTTCCCCCGCTCAATTTCATGTTTGCCCCGCTGATTTTCCAGTTTGCTCTGTTGAATTTCTAGTTTGCCCCACTTAATTTCACGTTTGTCCCACTGATTTTCTAGTTTGCCCCGCTAAATTTCACGTTTGTCCCGTTGAATTTCTAATTTGCCCTGCTCAATTTCATATTTCCCCCGCTGAAACTCAAGTTTGCCCCGCTCAATTTCATGTTTTCCTAGCTGAATTGCATGTTTCCCCCGCTAAATTTCATGTTTCCCTTGATCAATTTTCTAGTTTGCCCCGCTCAATGTTTTCTCAAAGAGATCATTTTTTATATATCGTAATGGACAATTCCATCGTTTATAGTTGAAAAGAAGAGTCACAAGAGGTTTTTCAATCAAGAAGAGGTCTCTATTCTCTTTAAGTATTTCCAACTTCCAATTTTCTTAAAACCCTTGATTCCCATATAGTTTGTCTGAATCTATATTTTCTTCCGAACAAAGGGAAGGGTCTTCTTTCGTGGATGCCTCTTGTCACTGTTTAGTCCCCATCGTTTTGCAAGTTGTTTCTATTTCTATGTCTGTTTCTTTCGCACTTTCCCCAAATTCTTCTGTTTTTGAGGTTTGTTTCAGATTCTTAGTGACAATAGGCGACAGTATTCTGCCTAAATAGTAGACACGGGTGATAAATAAAAGAATACTAAAGATTCGAGGGATGGACTTTCTCAATTCTGACACAAGGTACTTATTAGATTGAATAAGTACATTATATCTAATAGAATTATTTTTGCCGTATCCAAAATAATACGAATCCAACCCATTTCATGAAGAAAATGTGACTAATTAACCAACCAACAAAACTAGTTACAAATAACATCTTCTTGTTGCATCGAAACATATAAATGTTCACTAATCTGGCTAACGTTGAACTTAGTAAAATGCTACGGTAGAATAATTGAAAAATGAGATTAATTAAGAATACACATTAAATGCTGAGATTACACATTGAATTTTTGGTAGTTTGCCCCATTGAATATCTAGCTTACCCTGTTCAATATCCAGTTTGCCCTGCTCAATTTCATGTTTGCCCCGATCTACTTATAGTTTGTCTCGCTTATGTTGATAGTTTGTCTCGCACAATTTTCAGTATTTCCCCTCTCAATTTCTATCTCTATTTCATATGAAACTTGTTCAAATTAATGAAATGCTACATTGTTTTCAATTATGTCTGATTTTGTCCACTACGTTTATCTTGTGAATTATATGTTTGATATGTTTTTCAATTCATCTCTGCAGGCGACGAATATTCTGCCGTAATCTCCAACCCAACATCTAGGTGTACACTAACATGGTGGTCTGACAAGGTGAAGGGTGGAGTGGAGAAGCACGATAGTCGTTAAATTTGTTTAGACAATCCCATTTCTCGTTTCTATTGCATGTTACATCCTTTAGATTTATAAGGGCTTTATTTCACATTCTTTTTGTAAGATACAAAGGTGATCTAGTATTTGAGATCAAGGGGAAGCGATTGCAATTTCAGGGAACCTGAATTTATAAGGGCTCTATTTATAGAGCTTCTCATTAAGATCGAAGAACCGATTACAATTTCAAGGGACCTGAATTTCCAGTTTCCCCCCACTGAATTTCATGATTGCCCCGCTCAATTTCATACTTGCCCCACTCAATTTCATGTTTACCCAGCTCAATTTCTAGTTTACCTCGCTGAATTTTATGTTTCCCCTATTAAATTTCATGCTTGCCCCGTTCAATTTTCAATTTGCCCTGCTCAAATTCTAGTTTGCCCTGCTTAATTTCATGTTTCCTCCGCTAAATTTCATGTTTTTCCCGCTCAATTTTTAGTTTGCCCTGCTTAAATTCTAGTTTGCCCCACTGAATTTCACGTTTTCCCCCGCTCAATTTCCGATGGGGCAATTGATAAGAAGACTATCTTTTCATCTCTACTTTGCATTTTGTAATAGTAAAGTTGCTTTCATATAAGAATAGACAAGGTTATGATGCTTGTGATGAAATTTTCTTTTGTATCTCACTAAGAGGTTCCATTTCTTCTGCCCAAATCACTATTGTTGCTGTCATGAGTTTTTGTTTGATGATTCTCTTAGATGTCTATGAACTTATGCACTGGTAAGGTTTTGAAAAGTTGACCAGGTTTAATTCTAGTACTTATCATCTAATATTTTTCTACTTTTGTTAGACATTTTGGTTATGGGCTGGCCTAGTTTGGTGTTAGTCTTAGGAGTTGCACTTCACTAATTTAAAATATAATTCAAGTCTTGTTATGGCAACTCATCCATTGTATGTAGTGTGTTTGATGCAATCATGCATGCATCTGGAAACTGAATTGCAAAGGAGACAATGAGATTCTTATTATTTAATTTCAGCTTTCCTATTTCTCTCTAACCATATACGCTCTTCTTAGTATCATGCATATTCATGGTTTTCCATTTCCATTGCTTACAGGATTATATTGCAATAAGATGGTATAAAGCTCCTGAATTGTGTAGATCCATTTTTCCTTAAAAGCATGTGAAGAAAAAATGTGGCCATTTGTAAATAAAAATCAAGGGGTCCTTGTTGCCTTGTTGGCTGTAATTGACATGAATAACCTGTAAATCAAAACCATTACATCCCAATCTTTCAACATAATGCCACTCTTGCTATTGGTGTTGTTAGTTAACCAAGGTGAAGTTTTCGTTTCATAACAAAATATGTTATAAAGAGGGAGATAAATTGATTGAGATGTTCATTTGGGGAGATTTTCCTTCATGTATTATTCGGAGATTCCGATCTCTTAGAATTGTAGCTCTCACATTATTAATGAGGCAAGCTCAAAATTTAGTGAGGGAAGCTAGGAATTGAGCGAGGGAATTGAGGAATTTTCAGTTTGCTCTGCTGAATTTCATGTTTGCCCCGCTTAATTTCATGTTTGCCCCGCTAAATTTCCAGTTTGCTTCGCTCAATTTCATGTTTGCCCCGCTCAATTTCACGTTTGCCCTGCTCAATTTCTAATTTGCCCCGCTCAATTTCATGTTTGCCCCGCTGAAATTTAAGCTTGCCCCATTGAATTTCATGTTTGCCCCGCTGAATTTCATGTTTGCCCCGCTGAAATTCAAGTTTGCCCCGCTTAATTTCATGTTTGCCCCGCTGAATTTTCAGTTTACCCCGCTGAATTTCATATTTGCCCCACTGAATTTCATGTTTGCCTTGCTCAATTTCATGCTTGCCCCGCTCAATTTCATGTTTACCCCACTCAACTTCATGTTTGCCCGCTGAATTTCATGTTTGCCCCGCTGAAATTCAAGTTTGCCCCACTTAATTTCATGTTTGCCTCGCTGAATTTTCAGTTTGCCCCGCTTAATTTCATGTTTGCTCCCGCTCAATTTTATGTTTGCCCCACTCAATTTCTAGTTTGCCTGCTTAATTTCATGTTTGCCACGCTGAATTTCATGTTTGGAATTTAAGATGTAACTGATTGGGTTCTTCTAACCTTGGATCAATCCTACTTTTTATATACTCTTCCTAGACCTAACATTTGTTTTGATTTTAACATAATCGAGTCCCGAAATCATGCCATAGCTGCAGTTGCAGTTGCAAGTGATAGATGGTATAGGAGAAGTAACTATCTTTAACTCTAAAATAACCATTTCAATCATATAATCAACAATCAATCATTTTCTAGTTTGCCCCTTTGCTTGGTACAGAGTAAAGAGAATTGACTGAAAGCAGTCTAACAAAATATACTTTAGCTCGGATAAAATATGACCCAGCTCTTTGAAAAATCTTTTCCCAAACTCTATTATCCATTTTCATCGTTAATATTTTTTTCTCACCAAAATACACAGCCAAAACTTCCCTGTTCTTGTCTTTGATTTTTTTTCCTTCTTTTTTGTTGTGAAGAGTAGTTTTTATAGATTGATTAAATGCTCAATTGGTGCAAAACTTGCCAACTCTATTATCCATTTTCATCGTTAATATTTTTTTCTCACCAAAATACACAGCCAAAACTTCCCTGTTCTTGTCTTTGATTTTTTTTTCCTTCTTTTTTGTTGTGAAAAGTAGTTTTATAGATTGATTAAATGCTCAATTGGTGCAAAACTTGCCAACTCTATTATCCATTTTCATCGTTAATATTTTTTTCTCACCAAAATATACAGCCAAAACTTCCCTATTCTTGTCTTTGATTTTTTTTCCTTCTTTTTTGTTGTGAAGAGTAGTTTTATAGATTGATTAAATGCTCAATTGGTGCAAAACTTGCCAACTGAATGAAGCAATCTTTTTATGAAATAGATTTTTGTTGAGTTTGATCTTGTTCCACTAGCAAGTGCTTCCCTCGCAAAGGTTCATGTTGCTCACATGCATGATGGCGAAAAAAGTTGTTGTAAAGGTAATTTTTTGGCGTTCTTCCATTTGCATAGGTAACTAGAGCTTCAAACTCCAGATTAAAAATCTCTATGGCATAAATTTGGAACTTTTCATATTAAAGGTTACATTCTCTATGGTGTCCTAATACTCTCTCTCTCTCTCTCTCTCTCTCTTTTTGGGTTAGCTTGTTAGTAGACACCATGTCAATACACACACTCGATGTTAGCCACCCCCACTAGGGATCGATACCAAGACCTCAAGTGTTGAAACGAGGTATCTCCACTCAGTCTACCAGTTGAGCCATGGATCTGGGTGTTATTTATTTATTTATTTATTTTTGCATCAGGTGTGAAGAAGAAAGTTGATAAAGTAATGTCTGCATTGAAGGAGTGGACTCAAATTTCCTATGGTTTCAAAAAGAAAACAAAGGTGTACATTTGAACTGTTGTATTGTTGCCTCTTTGATTTGTTAGAAAGGCACTATAATAGGCATTAGGTGATTCTTTAAAATAAAACTCAATGACACATTTGAGTTTCAAGAATGGTTAAATGGGAGCAATGAGAAATATGAATATGTCCAAAAGGAAATACTAGATGGTCCTAATAGTGGACCTAGCCTTTAGATGCTAATATATCTTCCACTGTCTGAACTGTATGTCTCAAACTAAAGTGTGTTCCTAGCAAGTCTTTAAAGGTGTTTTATTCTCTATGGTGTCCTAATGCTTTGTTTCTTCATTTCTTTCTTTCTTTCTTCTTCTTCTTCTTCTTTTTTTGTTTTGTTTTGTTTTATTTATTTATTTATTTTTGTGTCAGGTGTGAAGAAGAAAGTTGATAAACTAATAGTACTTCTGGGGAAAAGAGAGGAGAAAATGACCGCAGGCCTATGGCTACGGATTATAACCGTAACCATAGATTGTCAATAATATCGACCATAATTCGATAATATCGAAGATGAATGCCAAATTGTCCAGCAACAAAACTCAAAAAATAGATGAATTTTCGATATTATCGAGAATGGCTCAATAGTATCGAGCATAAGTCATCGATAATATCGAGAAATGATAGATAGTATCAATAACTAACATCGAGTAATGACCGTAGACCTATGGCTACGGATTATAACTGTAGTCATAGGTAGTGTACCGATCTAGCAGCCAACCTCGATAGTGGGACAAGACATTTAGGGCTTGTTTGGCCAATGGTATTAAGTTGTATTAAATGAGATTACATTGCTAATCCCACCTTGGGATTGGAAATGGCATGTTTGGAAGGAGTGTGGGATGGGATTAAAATTAATTTTATAGACTTTGGAAAATGAGCCTTGTGTTAGAAAGTGTGAGATGGGATTTCCAAATCCCATGATTGTAAGACCCGTGTCCTAATCCTTACTGTTCCGTTGGCTTCCGCGGTCCTTCCGGTCAAAATTCCGTCAACCTTCGTACCATATCCGGTGTTTGCACACGATCCTAGGTCAGGTTCCGCGCACCGATGACGGCTTGATCCGAAAGTTGTATCATAGCGACCGCTCCGTCGCTGCGATTCCAACGCCGCGTCTTGTGCGTAAAACCGACGCTTAGATCATAAGTTGGGGACTATGCATTATTATGACCGTGGACCGCGTATTGCGGGGCCCACCTATTCCATGTGGCACTAATCTCTAGGAAATTATGAGAATGATGTCATCACCCTACCCTAGCTATAGTCACCCTACCCTAGCTATAGCCACCCTACCCTAGCTATAGCCACCCTACCCTAGCTATAGCCACCCTACCTACCCCTATTCCTCTTACAAGCATTTAATGCTAGCCACCCTCTCTTACAACTCATCATTACCTACCTAAGCTACTCTCCCTCTCTCTTATCTCTCCCTCTCTCCTTTATTCCTTCATATTTCTTTCAAGCAAAAAAAATAAAAAAATAAAAAATCCATACGTATGAGACCCTCTCCCATTTCTCCCAAACTACTTGTGTGGCCCACCTTTCCCACCCCTTCATCTCTCATCTCAACCATCCATTTCCCATCTTCCTCCATCAAAGAGTAGCACAAGGAGCTAAGGAAGCCAAGGGAGCAAGAAGATCAAGTGGTGGGTGTTGGATAGGATAGTTTTTGATGTTTTTAAGATGGGCCAAGTGAGGCCAACCGATCAATGGTTTGGATCTCGCTTTGGACCCTAAGATGTGGCCGATGGCCCACTTGGATCATCATGATCATTCCATGACGGGGCCATCCTCCATGGACCCCATCATGATGTTTATCTTCTTGTATAATTAGGGTCATCTAGACCGCTTAATTTGGTGGAGAAGGGATCTCCACCGTTGGATTTAATTTTCATGGGCCACATAAAAGGGGACCCACTTGATGTATGATTTAGTGCAAGGGAGGGCCCATAGTGCCGGGGTCCCTCCATCACACGGTCTCACTCTCTATATCTCTCCCTTTTTATTTTATTTTTATTTTATTTTATTTTTATTTTTATTTTGTGGTATGATGGTGAGGTTGTATGGCCACTTGAATGGACCCCACTATGTAGTAAGCATTTTCTTTGAGTGGGGCCCACCTTATATGTGTACTACCCACACCACTCATCAGTGGTGGCCCACCTGAACAGGCCCACCTCAAATGTCCAGACCGTCCAGCGTCGTCCCTGGACGCTGGACGTGTAAATGGGAAAAACACAAATATCAACTTTTTCCAAAGTTTTGGGGTGGCCTATTCATGTAGGCCCCACCTTGATGTATGTATTAAATCCACACCATCCATTCCCTTCCCAAGCTCTTTTTAGCCGTTGACCTGAAAGATACGATCCATCAGACTTTCAGGCGGGCCATACCGTAGCAAATGGTGGTTTTCGCCATTGAAAACTTCCTTGAGTGGTTGTACATTGAAATATGTCCAATATTGGACTTGTTCTGCTCGTGGTGAGCCATGGAAGAACGCTGGACGGTGTGGATTCACCACATGTGTAGCACATATTCGGGGTATTACAAAACAAAAAAATATATATAAAAAAAAAAAACAAAAAAAACGCGCTGCTTGTGCAAGCAGCGCGCCAGCTGCCTGCGACGGCGGACGGGCAATCTGACCACCACGCGTAGCCGTGGCCCCACCCGATGTTTATATGTTGTCAAACCGTTCATATGGTGGGCCCCGACCTGACATGGGCCCACCCCAAAAATCAGCTCGATCCAAGACTCAGGTGGCCCACACCATGTGAAACAGTGGAATCGAACATTTACCTTTGAAACCCATTTGGGGTCCACAGAAGTTTTGGATCAGGGTGAAAATTTCTCCCACCCTCTATTTAGGCCCACTCGGCCTTGTCAACGGGTCGGATGGCCTAGAAACCTTGCGGTGGGCCCCACATGGAGCCCACATTGATGTATGTGTTTCATTCCCACCGTCCGCCTGGACGGTGGACGTGGAGCCACTCTGATGAGTGCGTGGGCCCACTGTGATGAGTGTGTGGGCCCACTGTGATGTGTGTGTGTGTGTGTATATATATATATATATATATATATATATATATATATATCTATAAAATATTATATTTCATATAATATTTTATGTATTATATATGTATATATATTATATACTATATCTATATTATATACTATATTTATGTATATATTTTTTTTTACCTATGTTGAGGCCCTTGATTGAGGCCCACCTTGATATATAGGTAAGGCCCACCTCAGTACTTGTGGCCCATGGTTGAGGCCCATTTAATGTATTAGGGGCCCATGGGTCGAGGCCCATTAAGATGTAACGTGGTTATTAGGTTGAGGCCCATTTGATGCACGTATGGGGCCCAACTGGCGAGGCCCATTTGATACATATAAGGCCCACGTGAGTAGGCCCATTGATGCATATATGGGGCTCAACTGTCGAGGCCCATTTGACATATGGAAGGCCCATAAGGTTAGGCCCATTTGATACGTTCTAAAGCCCACGGTTTATAGTCCATTGCAATGTATATAAGGCCCATTGGTGCGGCCCAGTGATGTGGCCACTTGATGAATACAAGGCCCATATGATATGGCCCATTTGACGTATTAAGGCCCAATGGGACGTGCCTGAGGTCCATTGCAATGTACGATCCTAACATAATTTATGTAATAATGTTTATGTCAGAGATATGCCTTGGGAGCAATGGTGGTTTGACGTCCACATTGCAAGTATAATGTGGTTAAATGTCCACATTATGACTTTCCCTAGGGCCCATTGTTAGGCCCATGCGTGTTATGTATAGGCCGTCTAGGCCCACCTTTGTTATGTACATCATCCATCTTATATAGTATGTTTAATTTCATGATTTATGATCATATGCATCATACGTATGCTTGATATGAGAAATGATGATCATAGCATATGCCTTTGGGCGATTGTTTAGGGGCTCCGTACAGGGTGTTGCCCTACATGAGCGCATGATACGCGCAGGATTCCTCTGTATGACGGATAGTGTGATTCATGCATTCGCATTGTGTGATATGGTTACTATACGCCCTAGCGACATCGGG
Source organism: Magnolia sinica (assembly GCF_029962835.1). Classification (NCBI taxonomy): domain Eukaryota; kingdom Viridiplantae; phylum Streptophyta; class Magnoliopsida; order Magnoliales; family Magnoliaceae; genus Magnolia; species Magnolia sinica. The sequence goes on along the minus strand of NC_080583.1, from coordinate 3,458,098 downwards.
GTCGTAGCCTCCACAGACGTATCGTGGTTGGCAAGATTGGATACCGAAAATATTGTTCTACATGGGGTGCGATAGATATCCCCTGGGTGAAAGTCCCTAAACCCTTATGGTACCAGGAGGTTGCTCCAACGTCTAGGCCGAGTGGATGCATGAGCGCTGAGTGCCGATTACCAGACGGTTGAGCTTTCCACTGTGTCGTGGTCGGTTGGAAGGGGGTGCGGCCTTACCCGCCCGAGAGTGGGGGCAATGCTAGGCTGTCTGACCGCTCGAGGAATGGGTCCGCTATTGGAGCCGAGCCCGATATTGGCAGGCGGATAGTGAGGTCTTTTCCATCCACCTTATTGCGCGCGATGGGGCGGCAATCTGGTTTGGAGTGTACTAGACCCCGGTGATATTCCAGATTTGAGCCGTATTGACATGTGGACTTAGATGAGGATTTGTATGCTTGACTTGCATTTTACATTGCATGGCCTTGGTATGGCCGACATCATTCTTGCACCGCATGGCCTTGGTACGGCTAATGGGATTCTTGGCATTCATCAGCATGTTCCGCATTACTCTGATACTGCATAGCTGTATTACCACCTTGAGCATACACTTTCACCACCCTCTAAGCTTTCTATAAGCTTATGCACGACCGTTGCGTGCAGGTGACGTTGGATCGCAGCAGCGCTGAGGCTTGGACGCGTGGCGGATCTTCTTTTGGAGTTTTGGTCTATCTTCATTGTATTTCCCTTATGCTCATTGTACCTGTAAAGTTTTTGTTTATAGTGGAAATGTGATGAATGTTTTTGGTTGTGTTTGTGGGTTATGCCTTTGGTTATGCTTATTACAATTCAAACTGATGTTGAAAATCCTCCTTGTGGCATCCCAGGATCGGAACCTGGCGAATGGGCGCTGGGAGCCGAGAATGGGGTTCTACGGAGGTTGTCGGCGCCAGATTCGGCGATCGGGAATTTTGTGAGCCCGGTTTCCGAGTTTGGGGCGTGACAATGATGGTGAATTTCAAGTGTAATTTGAAAGGAAATCTCGGGATTTACTTTTAATTGCATACATTTCAAACATGGTATTGGAAAACATGGGATACACCCAATCCAGAGATAATACCTTGCACAATGTAACATCCTGGATTTTCATTGTTTTGGATTCCCAAAAATCCTTGAAATTTCTTTTATAAATTAACTTATAATATCACTTAAATGACCATTAGCACTCAATATTAGTCTATACAGGGGTGATACTAGTAAAGAACCACACAAGTCCAATTAATCAACCGTAGGAAACCACCGAATCTGCCTGATCATTTGAACATCAAGTTTAGCCCTACGATTTACTCACATAGGGCCCAAATCTAACTGACCCTTCGCTAACTAATCAAAACAAGCATGACTAAATTAAAGATCTAACCGGGGAAGAGTCAGTTAAGGCCTGGATCTTAAATAATAGACCAAATCAACCCCGTTACTCTTTTAGCCTAAAACCGACGGTTTAGAGTAAACATGACCAAATCTCCACTTTCACAAGTTATAAATAGGCCTCACTTGAACATAGTTAATCCAAACCCTAATCATCGCCCACGAGAAATTTCAATACCTAATTCATTCCAGAAATGCCCCGATTTTTCAAACAAGCTCTAGACCGCTCGTTGGTGGACCACTAGTCCCAAAACTATAGAATAATGTCCATCTTACTGGGCTTGACGTCCATCGCGGGAGTCGGACCTGGGTGTTGTCCAGAACCTCTCAACTTGAGCAAAAGGATGAGTGCATGAGAAGTGCAAACACCCTAAAGGAAGAATCTGAAACTTAAGTGAATTGGGTGGTCCACTCTTATGCGAAGTTGAGAGTTTCGGACCGTCGGTTTGCGACTAAACTTCACACGTAGAGTAAGGATATTTCTCTGCTCATATCCGTATAGCCGCGGCCCCAATCAACCATCGGTGACCGTTGAACAGATTTTTAATCATATCTGTCGATCGACGCATCCAAATGGCGGGCCGATCATGTCCATACATAGATCATTACTAGGGCTAACTATCATATAGTGTATATCGACATGTGCGCCCCATAGTGGGCCCTAGAGGTTAGAAAGACCCTCCCATAGGGCTAGTATAGTAAAAGCCTAGCCATTGGGGCCATTTACACCAAATCTGGCACTATAAAAGGGCCTCATTTGGGCACCCCCTCTCCCCACACGAGTTTGCTCTAGGGAAGGAAAGAGAGAAGAGAGAAAATGGAGAAAGAAGAAAGGAAAAAGAGAGGAAGCGAGAGTGAAGGAGAGTGAAGGTGGGTCATAAATCAAAGTGGGCCCAAGGGAGTCACATCTTGCAAAACCCTACCTCTCCCTCAAGAAAAGCCCATCATCCACAATTGGGAGAACGCCTTTCTGCCGATTGGGTAAGTAAATCTCTCATTTTTTTTGGAACCCCTCATGTTGAGGGAGGTTTTGCATAAGATTCTAACATGCAAATGCGCTTCCTTAGGATTCCGGCTAATCGACTCCGAGTTCGGCATTTCTAGGTCATTTCTAAGATCTCAACAAACCATAGGTGCGGACTATTATTCTTAGATGGCCTAGCACCAATTTTAGTATGAATCTAATGATTATGCTTGATTGGGTGATGTATTGAATAATCTAGAGAAAACTTAGGAAAGACCACCTTTGATTCTCTCAATCAACATGAAATGCTATGCAATGCTTGTTGTTTCTCACATGATTGGGTATATGTTTGATGAATGCATGTTCATTGTTGCGTGATTCTTGTTGGTGGTCCCTTATAGCTTGTATGTTACTTTAAACCTCGTTGTATATATGTGCTTGCTTAAGTCCCCAATGTATGTTAGGTTAGTATTAGTCCTTATTGTATGTTCATGCTATGAAGGATTTATAGATCTTAGCTTCCTCACTAACCCACACAACACACATGCACCTTTATTTCATAATATTTTTAGTACTTGCAATTATAGAAAATCTGGATTCCTATGTAGATGTATGAATGCATGACCTTATTTGAGTTTAAATGGTAAACCATGGATTATGGAAGTGTTACTAAATGTCACTAAATCCCTAGGTTGGTCAGAAATTGAGGAGAGTGAGGATGGTCTCGTTGGTAGGACTATCCTGAGGTTAAACCCGTGCATTTGGGCGAGTGCGAATGGGCGACAGTAGTTGGACTACATGGGTCGCTTGTACTCGATGTCGTCCGTCACGTACTCGCCTGGACCCACACGGTCTAGTCCAAGTACTGACCAATCATGCTCATTAACCATGTTTGCCCATGTCTATATGGAACCTCGAACACCCTTCAACCATTGGAGCCCATTGACAACCATTTGAAATTGATCCACTGCTTCGAGAGCCGGGCATGGTGGAATAGAATATTGTGTCCGAGCTGTCGGCCTACGCTGGGGTGACAAGTGTCCCCGTAGTGACAACGAGTGATCCCACATTTCAGCACCCCCATGTGCTTGAGGTCGGCGATGGGAAAACCCGACGGGATCAAGGATCGCGGGTTCTCGGCCTCACGCGTTGGGAGGTCTTGGCCTCGCAACCAGTTAGGGCATTGATACGTGGGGTGTATCAGATTCCCCAACCTGCTAGATGAATGGACTTAACTAAGAACTCGGCTAACACGATCACATTACATTGCACTAGTTAGGGTGACGACTCGGCAGTCGAGGTCGCTATGAGGGAGTGTTGGTCATACGCGATCGTTAGATGGAGTCGCTTGAGGGAATGTTGTGGTGAGGGCATACATCATATCATCCGTTATGCATGCGCATTAATAAGATTAGTTAATTGTTTATGAATGATTGTTTTTCATTAAATTCATAATATAACTAATGCTTATTACAACTTAGGACTAATAGCACCCACTGAGTTGATCACTCACTCCCACTCTGGGACGGTGTTTTAAAACACCAACCAGACTCTCCCATAGATGCAGGTGACACAGAGTACGAGGAGCCTGCGGCGCGAGTCTTGACGAGGAGGATGAACTGTCTTACTTCCAGCTGATGGGCGGCTCTCCATCGGCTTGATAGGCAGGATTTGAATCACTGAGTTGTGGACTCAGCTTTATTCTTTTGGACATATCATTCTTTTGTGATTTTGTTGCGACCCATTTATATTCTTTTGGATCTGTGTATATTTGATCTCTTTCATTTCAGTAGACTTGTGTGGTTGTGCTTCATGTTCCAGAAAATTCCATGCTGCGTATTTAAACCTAATTAAGCGCAAATTAGCAAAAATTAGCATAAGTGATGCCCTGAAACTTGGGAGTCGAGTATATGCACGACCCCCAATTTTCAGGGTGTTACACACATACATTTATTGTTGCTGTTACAATTCCATCCACCTTAATCTCGCCTAATGTAGTTGGCCAAACGGGCCCTTAAGGAGTTGGCTGTCAGATCGGCTACGGTATCTATGGCTACGGTTATAATCTGTAGCCATAGAGGCCGCCAAATCATCATAGACCACCTGCTTACTTTAAAAGTAGGGGTATTTTCGTCCTCAATTCCGGTGTCCGTACCAACAAGTCTAAGTTCGTATGTTAAGTCTGTTTTGCTTCATAAAAACCACTGGATAAAAGGTAAGGTCCACTATCGCAAATTTCTCTAAATGATTGGAAAAATTTAGATGGACAACATGGATAAAATACATAAATCATGGTAGGGCCCACAAAGCACCAACCACTAGCCACCTGCCTAGTGGAAGCCTCATTAACCAAACTGCGTCTGTTAATCAATACTCCGGCAGAGTATGACCGTTGATAGGCACGCTCTTAAATTTATTGGTCTCAGGAAATGCTAAGGATAAAGATGCTTGATACACGAACACTCCCGATACTAGTGATGCTGGACTCAAGGGGCGCCCTGATTTAAAAATTAAGTTGGGCTGGGCCCTTGAGGGTTTCCAGGGTAAACAAGTCAGATTTCTCACACAAATGAGTGGTCAGGATTGGGTCTGTTTATTTTGGCCTATTAAAGACTTTGGGTCAAGCTCAAGCCTAGGAGACGAAAACCAGTCGACACTGGCTAGACTTCGGCTAAACCTGGCCTGCCCAGCTGCATTGCAACTATCCATTCGGAGAACATAAAATGTTGAGAAATGTACTGTATTATTATTATTCATTGATAGATAGTGTTAATTCAAAGGTGGAAGAAACATTTACATTCTCACTTTTAAATTATTTGTTTATATAGAGTTTTAAACTTAAAGTAAGAGTAAGCATTACTTATTTCCTTGTTACCTACCCAAGGTCTTAAATCCAATGGAATAAAGCAAGCTGTTATATATATATATATAGGTCAAGTTGTGTGGGCCCCATCGTGATGCGAGCCAAACATCAACACCGTACATTTGATGGGTCCCCTTTAAATGATGGGATTGCAAAAATAAGCTATATAAGGAACTCAGGTGAGCCATACCATCTAAAATAATGTTATATATATATATATATATATATATATATATATATATATATATATATATATATATATATATATATATATATATACACATATATATATAAGGTCGAATTGTGTGGGCCCCATCGTGATGCGTGCCAAACATTAACACTATACATTTGATGGGTCCCCTTTAAATGATGGGATATCCCAAAAATAAGTTGTATAAGGAACTCAGGTGAGCCATAACATTTAAAATAATGTGAAGACATGCTTAAAACATATAAAAGCACTTGGTGGGGCCCACTTAAAATTTGGATGCATCTAAAACTTGGTCTGACCCCTCGTCCAAGTGGGACACACATAATGGATGAGCTGGATTTGTGAACCATACCTCAGTTGGCCCCACAAATGATTATGAATGTTTTAATGGGAGGATAACCCCTTTCAACTTTTGTATGTGGTGTGTCCCACACAAGTCACGGATTGACTTGATTTTTAAGCATGAGGCCCACCATGGAATGTTTTATCTAACTAATGGGATAGATGTTGGGCATGCATCACGGTGGGGCTCACACAACTCAACATTATGGGAAGTTCCCATGAGCTCACACACACACACACACACACACACACACACATACACATATATTATATGATGCATGGGAAATGGTACTATGAGGTCGACTTCATGGGAACTTCCTATTAGGTCAAGTTATGTGGGCCCCACCATAATGTGGTGTTGTCCCATTAAAACATTCATAATTATTTATTGGGCCCATCGAGATGTGGTTCACAAATTCAGCCCATCCATTGTGTGTGTCCCACTTGGATGACTGGTCAGACCAAGTTTCAGCCTCATCCAAAACTCAAGTGGGCGACACCAATTACTTTTATATATTTTAGGCACTTCTTCACATGATTTTTGTGTTAAGAATTTACGTTTGGATACATTGAAAACTATCAAAAATAAATCGAAAATAAAATATTTCACTAGGCTGAATCACGTATAAAATACGTTATCCTTAAAGCGTGATTCACCCCCTTATCAACTACTGATGGGTTACAAGCGAATTGCTTCCAGGATAAGACAAGCCTTATCTGGATCCAGCGTGCAGCAATCACGATAGGTCTACTGTGGAACAGTTTTAACGTAACAGATCTCTTCTGACAAACTTAGACGTAGAGATTTGAGAAGTATTCTAAAAGGGAGATTTGGATTGTATCTGATTTGATGGGAGAGATGGTGTGTTGAGATAATGAAATCGAACTGGAATGGTCCAGTTTATACAGGCATCAGGTATAACACCGTTGCTGTGTGGTATTCAATGGTTCAGAACATTTGAAAACGTTTCTGGCCGTTGTCAATTCATCACAGACGTTTCTGGTCGTCAGATCAGAAGATCTGACCGTTGGATCAGCCTGACCCGTCCGTTTTCAGACCATTGTGGCTTTCAAGGTGGCTATCCATTTTTTAGAAACAGCTGGATGTTTTGGATTTAAGATCCGACCGTTCTCAGTCACCTATAAAACTCAGGCTTATTTCGGATTTTCAGATCCACTACCCTAAGGATCTGACCAGACCTATCACACCGAGGTCGCACCGTCTCGCGCCAGTTCGCGTGAGGTAGCGAGGGAGCGACCACTCTGCGACACGATGCGCATGTGCGAAGTGCGCAACTAGAGCCACACTGCCTCATTGCTCGTGCCCGAGTACGAGCGCGCGCGCGCGTTTCAGTGCTACGCACTGGAACACGCAACCCGAGTATCACCTTCTCTAAAAACTCCAAGTAAGAATACTCTTCACAACATCCCATATAAACTACTAAACCATTCTTTGCATTTCTGATGTGGGACAAAGCACACATACTGCACTTTTTAATTCAAAAAATTCAAAAAAATGTTTTGGTGGGAAATTCCCGAAAATTTGAAAATTTTGAATTTTCTTTTTATTATTTTTAAAAACCACTGATTTTGAACATTTTTGACGATGACAACAGTCTAGAATGATCATATGCGGACCCAACTGGGACCCACAGAGGAATCTGTAACGGCATAATCCTGGTTCTCAGGCAATATAAGTTATAGTGCTCCTAGTTGCATGGAACATGCCGAAAGTCCCAGCAATAGATCTGGACTGTCCATTTTATCTAGCTTACTCTTCACAGCCCGTCAGATAAAACTTGCAAAGATCGACCGATTCTGATCACATGATCAAATTGCCCTTAAAATGAACGGTGAAGTTTATTTAATCAAGATAGTCTGTAAATGTAAACACGCATGCTAGTACGCACTTATCACTGCACGTACGCGACACATGTGCACATGTGCATGCGGATGTACACGCTCACACATACATAGAAAGACACACACGTGCTCCCGTATAGCCACGTGCGGATGCATACATACACATACGACCATATGTATGGCAGATAGAAGATTTGATCATGGGGCATGAGATGGTGGACTGTGGGGACAGTGGTCCCAGCAGTCCTGTTTGCTGGAGTAGCAAGTTTCGGTGGGCAGGCAACACCAACAACGCTGGTAGAGGATTTGATCTTGTACACTCGCAGCACTCTTACACCATGACTTGGAACATGGTATGATAAAAATCTTGGATCCTCTCATCGTCATCAACGGTCTGGGATCTTCGATCTTGTGTCCATTGATCACATCGGCGCTGCCTGTGTACGCAATATAAGAAAAGTTACAACCATTGAATTCGCAAGGAAATGATATGATAGAGTTCGATGCGAAAAAAGCTACTGAAGTTTTTTATGTTGAATCCACTCCGTCTATCATTTCCGACAGCTCATGAGAAGAGGGAATAAGACTGATATAACACATAGCTTGGCCACACTAGAGGGAAATGTATGGATGGGTTGCCTACATTTGAAACCTTCTTGAGGCCTGATGAAGTTTTGGAATAGATTAATATTTAGTTTTATCTACCTTATGAACGGGTTGGATGGCATGTATTCATCAAGGTGGGCCCCAGGAAGGTTTCAATGGTAGGGATCCCATCAGGACTGTTCTCCGTGGGGTGGCCCACTTGCGTTCCGGATCTGTCTGATTTTTGGACTCAGGTTAGCAGGAGAACTGATTGAAATGATGGACGGAGAAGATTGATGTGTGGATCCCATGGAACTTTTTGTTGCAGGGGTTTCCTGCAACGAGTGTTGTGGGAAATTTGGCTTCCACTTGAAAGGATAGATGGTGGATCTGAACCGTCCACCTGGTAGGCACAAAGGTACAGTGTGCTGTGGCGGAAGACTCTTTACACATGGGAACCATGGTTAGATGAGAGGAACTCTACGGTCCAGCTCATCAGCAAATGTCTGGTTATATGAGGAGTTCGATTTCCAGCATATGGGGACATGGTCAATGATCCACACCGTTGAAATGATGGCGTCAACGTGGATGATGAGGGACTCCTTGGAGATCCACCGGATCGAGGTACTATCACCTTCCCAGTATTCGGGTTTTGCTCCGGTAACCTTGGGAAATCTCAGGTTTGGATCATCCAACCGTGGGCTTCCACATGAAAATAAAAAAAACAATACAGCTAACCAACAAACTGAACGCTTGCTGACGAGCAGGACCGTGTGACTCCTCCATGTATTGATGATGTGGACGATGGGCCCCACTATATATATATATAAGAGAGAGGGAGGGAAAAAACATGGCAACCGTCCAAATTACAGCTACTCAAATGGGATAGATAGGATCATCCAATCTGAAAATTTTGTACCTCAACAACCATTCATGATGGGTCCAATCATCTCAATGGTTAGGATCACCGAAATATGGAACCAAACTGTACAGAATTACATACTGCAGGCCACTGTGGTAGTTATTCTACAAACTTGTAGAATAAGTATAACTATAACACTGTCTCATCTGTACGTGACAGTTATTCAACCGTGCATGGAAGGTTTATCCAATTACTCAAAAATAATAATAATAATAATAAAAATCAACCCGGCCCATCATGATGATCTGATGCCCTCAAAATCAAGCCTATACAGTTATAAGGTGGGCCAAATCATTAAAATAATAATAATAATAATAATAATAAAATAAAATAAAAGGACAACCACTTACAAACTTTCAAATGAGTCACATGATGGTCAGACCGTTCATATTTCTAGAGATTCTACTCTTACAATACTTACTGGACTAGTCTGACACCACACTAACAATACAGCAGGCCCCACAGGTCAATGTGTAGGGCCTACTGTGATGTCTACACGACATCCATGTTTTCTATCATCTGCTTTCCTTCCCATTCTCTTTGGTGCATTAAGGTCAATCTAATCTAAAACTCAGGTGGGCCACACGAAAGGAAACAGTTGGGATGTACTTACATTCATGAAGAGGAAAAAGACCTGAAACAAGCAAGAAGAGATGAGCTACAAGGAGGCTGTATTTTAAGCTAGCCATGGCCTAAAATGCAATGCTGTTATTTAAAAAACGTAAGCCTTTTGTAACCCCTCGAGCCTTCAAAAATAGATTATTACAGGTTGGCATTTTAGTGCTTGTATTAATTACAAAATCAGACGGCTGTACTTGGGTTAAAAGAGTCGTTTGTATGTCTGCTAAAATACATCCCAATGTATTACTATATGATACATTGGGACTTTAGATTTTGGATTTGGGGCCGTATCTCAATGATCGGTGCCGTTTATTTGATGGGGCTCGTCTTGGATGGGGTTGGTAAAAGATGAAAAATCTCGTATTTGAGTATTATAAGTCTTCAATTATTTGACCTTTTTCTCTTTGAAATGTACGTCTTATATAATTCTGGAATAATTAATAGGCTCAAATATTGTTATGTCCATCATATGAACGGTTTGGATCATCTAAAAGGGCCATGATACAACGGATAAAGTCACGACATATCCTATTGTAATACGTGGGGATTGTATTAGTGCAAACCGGATTGAATTTATAAAACGAGAGTTTGCTAATTACAAACGCATATGTAGCACGTGCTAATAGGTACACGTGTATTTGAACAGATGTTTCTATCAGGTGGGATAGACCGTTTAGATATTCTGGCCACAGCATGCAAAACAAGTGTACTGATGAAAACTTTTTTAACCGTTGGTTTTGCTTGGTGCATTGTCGCATTCCGATGAGTTAAATGGTTTGATGTTTTATGAAGATTATCTAAAAATTAATTTGAACAAGATGGAAAGATCAGATCCATACACGTTTTCCTTATTTGCATGTGTATCTGCGAAGGAATAGACTTAGATACACGCGCGTCGAATTTCAAGTCGGCTTCGGATTGTGATTGAGAAATTTACGACTGTGGACCCCACCTTTTATCCATTGGATATTCTTGAAACTATACAAACTTAGAGTACGCAGTTGGACCTCCTCGTACGGACGACAAATTCCAGGACGAAAATACCCCTCCTTTTCACGGAAACGGATTGGGTACGCCTCCTGCCACCCGCCCATGGTGGATAGTCAGTGGTACGTGGGCCTCACCATGATGTTTGCTTTTCATCCATGCCGTCCATATATTTTTTCAGATCATTTTATGGTATGAGACCAAAAATGAGGTATATCCAAGTCTCAAGTGTACCACATTACAGGAAACAGTGTTGAATGAGCGTCAACCATTGGAAACTCAGGTGGAGCCCACTGTGATGTTTGCGAGAAATCCTCCCCATCTAAGTTCATTCATAGGGTTACAAAGACATGGATGAAGAGGAAAAACAAATTTCAGAATGATCAAAAACTTTTGTAACCCCTGAAAGGGTTTCAATGGTAGACGTTCAATTCGTCACTGCCTTTTACAGTGTAGTCCACTTGATAGCTAGATCTATCTTATTTTTCGTCTCAAGCCTTAATATGAGCTCGCCAAATAATGAACGGTTTGGATATAATACAAACCTCATGATTGGACCCACACATGCAACACAGTATAAAAAAAAAAAAAAAAACCACATACTGCCGCGGCAGTTCGGCAAATTATTTATTTATTTATTTATTTATATATTTATTGGGAGAACTTTTTCTCCTTTACATTTTCTCTAATACATAATTATATAAATATATATATATATATATATATATATATATATATATATATATATATATATATATATATATAAGCATATAAAAATATTTTTTTATCTTTTAATTCATTTCTTTGTCCATGTATTCAACAAGCATATCTCCTAAATTAAAATGATTTTTTTTTTTTGTTTTTACACACCCCCACACACTCACACTAGTGGAATTTTACCACCTATGGATACTCAAATGCTTGACCGGGTGTTGAAACTCCTAAGAGTCTACCACCCGAGAAAGAGTAAGGATCCAAACTAGAATGATATGCTTAACGTACTATATATGATTTTGAGGTAGGAGAAGTTAATTTAGTGGGGCAAGCATGAAATTCAGCGGGGCAAACATGAAATTCAACGGGGCAAACATGAAAATGAGAGGGCAAGCATGAAAATTAGCGGGGCAAGCATGAAAATTAGCGAAGCAAGCATGAGAGCAGGGCAAACATGAAAAAGAGCGAGGTAAACTAGAAAATCAGTGGGGAAAACATGAAAAGCAGTGGGGTAAACTAAAAAAAAAGCGAGGCAAACTAAAATATGAGTGGGGCAAACTAGAAAATCAGCGGGGAAAACATGAAAAGCAGCGGGGCAAACTGAAATATGAGCGGGGCAAACTAGAAAAACAGCGGGGCAAACTAGAAAATCAGCGAGGGGAACATAAAGAGTAGCGGGGCAAACTAGAAAATCAGCAGGGGAAACATGAAAAGCAGCGGGGCAAATTAGAAAAACAGCGGGGCAAACTAAAATATGAGCGGGGCAAACTAGAAAATCAGCGGGGGAAACATGAAACGCAGCGGGGCAAACAGAAATATGAGCGGAGCAAACTAGAAAATCAGCGGAGGAAACATGAAAAGCAGCGGGGCAAATAGATTGAGTGTGGATTGTTTGTGTAGAACGTACACTAGTAACGTTGGGTCTCATTTGTCCACATCATTTCCAAGGACTCAAACTAACAAGATATGTCAGATTTCTCTCTCCCAAATAGATTACGTTCTATGCTACATGACTTTTTAAAGGGGTAGTCCTATATTTTAGCTTGGTTTTTTAAAGAAAAAAAATGAAGTTCTTTATGATGAATAATCACGTATATAATTAATAAAATCATAGATACAAAAAATAAATCCTATATTGAAATATAATAAACTAATATAATAATGAAAATATTAGCATGCATACACCCGACCAACCCAATCAACCCGTCGAGCCCTCTTGTGTTGGGCTTGGGTTGAGAATTCCCAACCCAAGATTGGGTTGGGTTAGGTCAAGGTTTAGATATAGGAACCTTGGGTTGGGTTAGGGTTGAGCACCAACCCGAACCAACTGGCCCGACTTTCAGCCCTAATTTCATGTTTGCCCTGCTCAATTTCATGTTTTACCTGCTAAATTTCTAGTTTTCCCCACTCAATTTCATGTTTGCTTCGCTTAATTTCATGTTTGCCCCCCTGAATTTCCAGTTTGACCGCGAAGTGATTGAAATTGACCACGAACTGAATGAAATAGATTTTCGACCATCGACCCGATGGAATCTTGGAAAATAACTAGGTTGGTTGGCTTAATTAGCTTCTCCTACCTCAAAATCATATATGGTACATTAAGTAAATCATTTTAGTTTAGGAGATATGCTTGTTAAATAAATAGACAAAGAAATGAATTGAAAGACAGAAAAATATTTTTATACACTTATATATATATATATATATATATATATATATATATATATACACACACACACACACACACACTTAATTATGTATTAGAGAAAAATGTAAGGGGGAAAAAGTTCTCCCCGTAAAAAAAATAAAAATAAAAATAAAATCTGTCAATCTATGTGTTTTTTTTTTGAAAAAACTTTTTGCTATGTTATATCCAAACCGTCCATCTATTTGGCGAGCTCATATTAAAGCTTGAGACGAAAAATAAGATAGATCTAACTATCAAGTGGACCACACTGTAAAAAGCAGTGGGGAATTGAACGTCTACCATTGAAACCCTTTTAGGGGTTACAGAATTTTGGATCATTATGAAATTTGTTTTTCCTCTTCATAAAGACCTTTGTAGCCTTATGAATAGATTGGATGGAAAATAAATGTCATGGTGGGCCCTATAAAATTTTTAACGGTGAAAATCAATTTTCCCGCTGCTCTCTGTGGTGTCGTCCAGTTGATCTTTGGATATGATTTTTTATTTTGTGATAATACTCTGAAATGATCTTGAAATATGGATGAACGTTGTGGATATAATAAATACATGGCTGTGGGGCCATGTAACTTTGATCTCTTTTGAGCCGTTCGTACAACTCTCGGTTGGAGGAGCGTCAGCGCTCGTCTTCGAAAGGAAGGTGGGGGTATTTTCGTCCTGAAATTCCGACTCCGTACGAGGAGGTCCAACTGCGTATTCTAAGTTTGTATTGCTTCCAAAAAACCACTGGATAAAAGGTGGGGTCCACAGTCGTAAATTTCTCCTTGTGATTTTGTGTAGGATTGCATACTGAGTAACTCAATACGCTCGGTACTCTATAGCGTGCTGAGTGATCTCTGTGGGGCCCTCCATGATGTATGTGCCTTATCCACTCCGTCAATCCGTTTTACCAGATTATTTTATGTCACCAGAACAAAATTAAAACACATTCAACGCTCAAGTGGTCCACACCACAGGAAACAGTGTGAAATGAACCCCTACCGTTGAAATTTTCTTGGGACACAAAAGTTTCAGATCAAGCTGAAATTTGTGTTTTCCCTTCACCCATGTTTTTCTGACCTTATGAACAGGTTGGATGACAAAGAAACATCACTGTGGGCCCTAAGAAGGTTTCAACGGTGGATGTTGTTATCCTCACTTTGTCGTGATCCAATTGAGCTAGATATGCTATAATTTTTTTTTGTTCGTAGACTAAAATGAGTTGATAAAACTGATGAACGGCGTGGATTAAACACATAAATTACAGTGGGCTCTCAAAGTTTACTCAGTATGGACGGCGTAGATGAGACAAGTATATTGCAGTGGGCCCCAAAGAAATCGATACGATGCAGAGGGCGAAATCGGATTGCGTACTGAGTTACTCAGTACCTCTCATCGTACTGAGTAAACTCAGTTGGGCCCACTGCAAATGCATGTGGTTTATCCAAGCTGCCCATTCGTTTTTCCATATCATTTTATGGGTTCAAACTAAAATTGATGCATATACAGACCACATGTAGACCATACCACTGGAAAAAGTGAAAGTATTGATTTCAACCGCTGAAAACTTTTTAAGGCCCTAGTGATGTTTATTTGTCATCCAACCTGATCATAATATCAGAAAGACATAAATGAAAGGAAAACACAAATATCAGCTTGATCTAAAACTTCTGCTATCCCCAAAAATATTTCAATGGCATATGTTCAATTCACACTGTTTCCGGTGGTGTGGTCCTTTTGAGTTTGGATATATTTCATTTTTGGAATAAAGCCTTAAAATTATGTATTAAAAGAGATGAATGGAGTGGATATAATGCATGAATGGCACTGGGGCTACGGAGTTTATTCAGTACGCTTACCGTACGGAGTTTATTCAGTACAGTACAATCCGCTTCCGCAGTGGGCGGGAATTATGTGCCCGAAGTTCCTGGGGGCGCGGATTGGATACTGACAAGGTCAGTAGCCAAATTGCTACTGAGCTACTGAGTGACGTCACCAAGCTCTGTGGACCCCACCATGATGCATGTGTTGTATTCATACCGTCCAACTATTTTTAGAGATCGTTTTATAGCATTACAAAGAGAATGAGATAGATCTAAAGTTCAAGTAGAGCCCACCATAGAAAATAGCAGGGACAGTAACATCTACCGTTCAAAACTTCTTAGGGGCCACAGTAGTTCCTGATGAAGCTGATATTTTTGTTTTCACTTCATCTATCTCTATGTTAACTTATTAATAGGATTGGTCTCAAAAATACATCACTGTGGGCCCTATAAATGTTACAACGGTGGGTGTGACGGCTCCCACAGTTTTCTGTGGTGGGTCCACTTGAAATTTAGATCAATCTCATTCTCATTATAACGCTATAAAATGATCTCTACAAATGGTTGGACGGTATGGATACAACACGTGCGGTCCACAGAAATTGGTGACGTCACTTCAACAGCTATCTGGCTACTGACCTTGTCAGTATCCAATCCACGCCCAAGTTCCTGTGGGCGGAAGGTACGTGAGGCACACCGCAATATCCACACCGCAATATCCGTATCACATCCACTCCGTCCATCAAAAACTGATATTTCAGGTGTTTGGATTTTGGGATATAAGCATAGGATAGCTTAGTTGTCCATGGTGGGGCTTAATATAAGGGCAGTATCATTTACAAATTTTTTAGAAACTTGTGGGTCCCACTGTGTTTTCGTACAGAATCTTATCCGTCCATAACGATCTCCTCATCAAGAAAGTGCCAAGCCTGGAAAATAAAGCCATCACTTGAATTTTGATGTTTTGGGGTGGTATCCAATGTTTTATAATGATGTGGTTCACCTAATGATTTTTTATAGACTTGGAAATGCCATCGGATCGTGGCTGATGATGAGAATCTCTTAATATGTAGGTTGGATGGTATGAACACGGATTATGTGGTGATCCACCATTATAGGTGGTGTCGGGATGTGGTAGGATTTGATTGGCCCACCAGCCTGTAAAGGTGTGTTTGATTTTTCAAGGCCTATGTAAATACCCTTAAATGTGTAATCCCTTGAAATAGGTAATCATTACCATTTTACCGTATTTGTTACATGGGAAAGCAATTCAAAGGAACTCTTTTATATTTGTGGACCTCAAGATTATGTATATAATATATTCAGTTGGTCTAGCCATTTTAACACAATATTTTAAGGCATGAGTCAAAAAACGAGACACATCGAACACTCAAATGGCCTACACCACAGGAAACAGTGGCTCTAAGAGGTTTTTAATGATAAGGATTTGATTCCCTTTTTTTCATGGCGTAGTTCACTTGAGCTTTGGATATGCCTCATTTTCTGGCTTATGCCATAAATGTATTAGGCATAATAGATGAATGGTATAGATAAGCGATATACATCACAGTGGGACCCATAAATATGTTGTGGTGTTCTCGATTTTTGAGTCAAAAAAGCATGTGGTCAAATTAAACGTTGAAAAGAGTGAGGTAAATATAGGGAAAATAATCATTAGATATTTATACAGTATTGTATTTTCTAGTGAACTAAAAAATCAAACACATCCTAAGAGATGGATGCAGATTGGATACTACCCTCACCACAACCTAGCTAGAAATGGGACAGGTGAGTAATGGGATCTATGAGACCCACGGTAATGTATATGTTCAATCCATGCTATCTATCCACTTTTTGAGATCACTTTGAGAGATAAAATCAAAAAATGAGGCAGATCAAAGGGTCAAGTAGACCAAATTACAACAAGTAGTGGGCATTGAAAGCCTACCGTTGAAAGCTATGTGAGAGCTACAAAAATTTTGGATCAAATTTATATTGTGTTTTCTCATCATCCGGGTCCATATGACATTATGAACCAGTTGGATGGCAAATAAACATCATGATGGACCAATAATAAGAGTTTAATCTCTGTTACTTTTTGTGGTGTGGTCCACTTGAGCTTTCAATCTCCCTCCTTTTTAATATGAAGCATTAAATTGATTTGTCAAAACAGATAGACGGCATAAAGCCTATATATATATATATATATATATATATATATATATATAGAGAGAGAGAGAGAGAGAGAGAGAGAGAGAGAGAGAGAGAGAGAGAGAGAGAGTCCCGATCTCCTATGCACAAGGCTGCACAGAGCTTTCATGTGAGCATTCATGTGAGCTGTTAGATTATACTCACGGCTGAGATTCAACAGCATTGAGAATAAGAGAGTCTCGAAAATTATGACTCACGCCGAGACACCTCACGCTCACAGGAATGGCATGATGTACGTAGTTAGGTAACTATTGGACGGTGCTCTATGGCCTAATCATAATGTATGTGTTTTATCCATGCCATTCATCTAATTTTTCAAATCATTTTTTAACATTAGCAAAAAAAAAAAAAAGTAGATCCAAAGCTCAAATGGACCACACCACAAGAAAATGGTGCTAATTAAACACCCATATCATTAAAAACTTCTTAGGGTCCACGGTAGGGTTTATTTGCCATCCAATTTGTTCATTAGGTCACAAAGACTTGGATGATGAGAAAACGAAAAAATCAATTTCATCCAAAACTTGTGACCCTCAAGAAGTTTTTACAAGTGAGTGTTAAATCACCATTATTTCTTGTGTTGTGGGCCATCTGAGATTTGGATGTACCTCATTTTTAGGTCATGCCTTAAAATAAGCATTTAAAATGAATCAACGGAATGGATTAAACATGTACATCATGGTGAGGTCCACAGAGTACCCTGTAATAACCATTTGGTGACGCTGCCTCAGAAGGTAATCTGAGTCCCCTAGATGCATGGGTACTACCCTCATCAGGACAGAAGCTCCTTACCTAGTAAGTACGCTTGCCATACTAAGTAAACTTTGTGGGGCCCACTATAATTTACCTATTTTATCCACTCCGTTCTTCTAATTTACTAGATAAGATTACACAGACATGGATGAACGCAAATATCGGCTTGAGACAAAACTTCTCTAGTTGGAAGAATTTTTCAAAGGCGAACATTCAATTTACACTATTTCTTGTGGTATGCTCCACTTGAGCTTTGGATATACTTCAATTTTGGGTTCAACCCATAAAATGAACTGGAAAAATGGATGGACGGCGTAGATAAACCACACACATTCATGGTAGGGCCAACATAGTTTTGCTCAACATGATAAAAGCCTACTTTGTAACTCAGTACGCAATTTGATTTCACCGGACCCACCGTGATCTATATGTTTTATCTACCCCGTCCATATTTTTGGACAGATTATTTTAGTGCATGAGCCCAAAAACGAGGTACATCGGATGCTCAAGTGGACCACACCACATGAAGCATGACCACATGCAACATTTTTTCGCATTCGAATAAAAGTCATTAGATCACACCAATTGCTCTACCATCATTGTCGTTGCCTGCAATGGGGCCCACTGTAATCTATGTATTCTATCCACTTCAGACATCTATTTTAACAGGTAATTTTAGGGCTTGAGACCAAAAATAAAGTATATCCAAACCTCAAGTGGACCACATCACAGGAAACGGTGCCAATTAAATGAATACCATTGAAAAATACTTGGGGGCCATAGAAGTTATGTATCAAGCTAATATTTGTATTTTTCTCTTCATCCATATCGATGTGATCTTATGAACAGGTTACATGACAAATAAACATCCTTGTGGGCCCTAGAAAAGTTTCAATGGTGGAAATCATTATTTCCATTGTTTCCTATGGTATGGTCCACTTGAGCTTTGAATATGCTTCAATTTTGGGCTCAACCCTTGAAATGAGATGAAAAAACAGATGGACGGCGTGGATAAATCACATACATTTATGGTGGTCCTAACAGAATCTACTTAGAATGATAAAAGCATACTGAGCAACTCAGTACGCAATCCAATTTTACCGTGTGTGAGAAGGAAGCGGATTGGTTGGTGTGTACATCACCTCCCATCATGAGGTATGAGTTATATTCAAACCGTCCATCCACTTGGTGATCTACTCTTAATACTTGAACGAAAGTTAAGACAGATCCAAAAACTAAGTGGACCACATTATAAAAAGCATCGGGGGATTGAATGCCTACCATTGAAACCCTTTTTGGGTTCACAAAAATCATGGATTAATATAATATTTGTTTTTTCTCTTCATCCAGGTCTGTGTGACCTGATGAACAGATTGGATGGAAATTAAATGTTACGATGGGCCCTACTAATGTTTTAACGATGAGAATCATTGGCCCACTGTTAAAAACTTCTCGAGGGCCACAATTTTAATTTGGATGAATTGGATATTTTTATTTTCTCATCATTCATGTCTATGTGACCTAACGAACAGGTTGGATGGCAAATAAATATTGTAGTGGGCCCTAGGAAGTTTTTTACAATGGGTGTTCAATCACAACTATTTTCCTATGGTGAGGTCCATCTGAGATTTGGATCTACTTTGTTTTTGGGCTCATGGTTGAAAATGATCTAAAAAATTAGATGAACGGCATGAATAAAACAGGAACATAATGATCGAACCAAAGAGCATCGTCCAATAGCTTCCGAGCTGCGTACAACATGCAATCTCATGAGAGTACGAAAGTACCGCTGTGTCATTATTTTGGAGGCTCTCTCGTTCTCACAGCTGTTGAATCACAGCGTGAGTATATTCTAACGGCTCATATGAAAAAACTCGCATAAAATCTCCATACAGTCTTGTGTGCGGGAAACCTATATATATATATATATATATATATGGAAAAGGTACTATACGCTCGACTATATTAGACCTTATGAAAGGCCGAGTGGTGGCATCACGTTATTCGTCAGATGGTGAGGAAATTTTATAAGGAAACTAAATAAACAAAACCGTGAGAAATTTGGTAGGAAACGAACGCGGATTAGCTACTGACAGGTCGAGTAGCGGGACTTGCTACTGAAGTTACGTAACCAAGTTTTGTGAGCCTCATCATGATGTATATTATGTATCCACTCCATCCATCCATTTGGAGAGATCATATTACGGCATGATCCAGAGAATGAGTCAGATCAAAAGCTTAAATGGACCACCACAAAATATAGTGAAGAGAGTGACGCCCACCGTTAAAAACTTCTAAGCATTACAAAAGTTTTAAATCAAGCTAATATTTGAACTTTCTGTATTTCATGTCCACGTTAACACATGAACAGGTTAGATCTCAAATAAACATCATGATGGACCTTAGGAAGGTTTCAACGGTGGTCGTCACTATCCTCGATGTTTTCTATGGTGGGTCCACTCGAGCTTTGGATCTTCCTCATTCTTTGGATCATGCCCTAAAATAATCTCTCCAAATGGATGGACGGTGTGGATACAACACACATATTGTGGTGGGCCCGCAAAATTCGGTGACGTGACTTCTGCAGCGAGTTTGGCTACTCAACCCTTCACCAGCTAATTCGTGTCCGTCAGGAAACCTGCTGTAATACGCGCTCACTTCACTCCTAGATTCTATGAGTAGCTGAAGTCACGTCACCAAGTTCTGTAGGTCCTGGCATGATGTATGTATTATATCCACACTGTTCATCCACTTTAAGAGATCATATTATGGCATTATCCAAAGAATGAGGCAGATCAAAAGCTTTAGTGGACCCCCACCACAAAAAAAGTGTGGAGAGTGATGCTCACGCTTAAAATCATCCTTTGGCCCACTGCACTGTTTATTTGACATCCAAACTATTAATTAGGTCATGCAGACCCATGTGAAGGAAAAAAACAAAGATCAACTTGATCCAAAACTTTTATGCCCCCCCCCCCCCTCAAAAAAATAATAATAATAAAAAAATAAAATAAAATTTAATGGTCGACACCTATTCAACACTATTTCCTGTAATGTGATCCACTTGAGATTGGGATATACTCCATTTTTTGTCTCATTACCACAAAATGATCTAGAAAAATATATAGACGGCATAGATGAAACACATACAACATGGTGGGGCCCATATAGCACCAACCACTCGCCATTTGCCGTGGCAGGGGAGTAGCGAGTACGCCAACGGAAGCGGATTTCCTACTAAAGCCTTTTCTGCTAATATTCGCAAAAGGATTCTGTGTGGAGTCCACTATGATCTTTGTATGAAATCCAACCCGTCCATTCATTTTTAGATATCATTTTAGGACATTATACCGAAAATGAGGAGGATCCAAAATTCAAGTAGGCCATACAAGATGAAAGACGGTGGAAAAGAATGTTTACCGTTGAAACCTTCCTAGGCTTCACCTTGGTGTTTATAATCCATCCAAACCGTTTATAAGGTCATTTTCGCTGATATGAAATGAAAACACCATGAACGTAAACTAATACAAAACTTTTATAGCCATATGAATTTTTCAACGGTGGTAACTAAATCCCTGTTGTTTCCTTTCATGTGTCTCATTTAATTTCTAAATCCTGCTCATTTTTTGTCACATGTCGTAAGATGATTTTAAAAAATGGATGGACGGGTCGGATTTATCACAAACATCATAGTGGGCCCCACATAGAATTCTAGCACATGATCTTCGAACAACGAAAGGCTCGCAGGTAAATTTCTTACGATTTTGTTTATTTAGTTCCTTGTAAAATTTTCTCACCATCAGCACGAATAATGTGCCGCCACCACTCGACCTTATGGAAGGTACAATACGGTCGAGCGTAACCTTTTCCATATATATATATATATATATATATATATATATATATATAGAGAGAGAGAGAGAGAGAGAGAGAGAGAGAGAGAGAGAGAGAGAGAGAGAGAGAGGCATGCTCACCTACGCACCTACGCACATGCGCACTTTTGTACACATGTCATGAGTGTCAAATCCGAATGGTCCATAAGATGCGGAATCCCATGAAACCTTATGGGGTGAATTTTCACCCAGATCTAAGATTCTGGTGGGCCATAGCAAAGAGAAATTCAAATCAAGAGAAGAAACTATTTGCACTTTTCATGGACCACCGAAGTTTTGGATTAAAGTAGATATTCGTATCAGGAGGTTTTATAAGGTTCTGCTTCATGTGGACCGTTCGGATTTTCGAAACTCATCAGATATGATGAGTTCTCAAAAAAGTTCGTATGTAGTACGTATGAACTGGTTCGCAGGTGAGCGTTTCCGTGTGTGTGTGTATCATAGAGGGGCCCATAAAGATGTCATAAGTAGGATCAAGCAAAGTACATTTGAAAGTTGAATCTAGTCCATCTATGCCCATATTAAAAGTAAAATTATCTTCTTTGTTTCACCTGGCTGAATCACCTGAAAAATTATCGCTGTGCTTAAAGCGTGATTCGCCTTGTTACCAATTGCTTATGAATTTCGGTCGGATTGCTTCCATTTGAAAATTTTCAAAATTATTTTACCATGAAACCGAAAATTTCAAATTTTTAATTTTTCAAAAATCAATTTCAACAGCTTCTCGGATTGGCAAGTTTGCTGGTGATAGAGTGGGGCTATCAAACCTTGAAAAAGATGTATGGGTTGATCATAACCGTACATGTTTCAAGCTTGGATGAAATCTTTGGGGAACAATTGGGCCCATCTAGAACCACTAATAAGCGTTGGATATGATGGTATCATTGCAGATCAAATACGAACCCAAAATTACTATGAAATGATGATCATGACCATCCAATTTCAGGAGATGCCTAATGGACGGTAAGAGTGAAACTGTGAACTCGAATCGAACCAGTTCGGTGACTTGGTTACTTTGATATTGATGTTCCTCACCAAGTGTTTGATGAAATGACTCAAAGAAGATTGGCTGGTGCCAAAGAAGGCATGTATATGAAACCAACACCCTTTTTTTTCTTGATTTTTATGTTGCTTAGAAGGTGTTTGATAATATACCAATAAAACCATTGCTATTGTGTCAAATACAGTGAGATTTTAAAGGTACACTCCAAGTGTTTGTGAAAATGCTGTAACGGCGAACTCGGCTTGAACTGGCCCGAGCTACTGACCGAACTGAGCTGAGCTTGGCCAGTCAGGCTCGAGGAATGAGCCAAGCTGAGTTTGAACTAAGTTCAGCTAGTGACCGAGCCAAGTCGAGCTGAGGCCAACTCGACTCGGTTCGACTCAATCTACACGCCTAATATTGGTCGTGCCAGTACCAACGTCGTTGCTAGTCCATGTTCAGTTGGGCCCACCATGATGTATGTTTCCGTCCATCCATTTTTCCATATCATTTTAGGGTGTGAGGCCAAAAATAAGGCAAATCCATTTTTCCCTATCATTTTAGGGTGTGAGGAAAAATAAGGCAGATCCAAATCTAAAGTGGACCAACCACAATAAAATAACGGTGATTGAACAACGACCATTAGTTTTTTTTCAGGGCCACTGTAATATTTATTTGTCATCCAACCTATTGGTTAGGTCACAAAGTCTGTATGATGGGATAGAACAAATATTAGATTAATCCAAAACTTTTGTGCCCTAATAAGTTTTTAATTGTGGTTGTTCAATCGCTACTATTTGCTTCAATGTGGTCCACTTGAGATTTGGATCTACCTTGTCTTTGGGTTCATTCACTAAAAAGAGCTCGGAAAATTGATGAAGGGTGTGGATAAAACACATACATCATGATGGAGCCCACGGAGCACCGAGCAGTAGTGACTCAATTATGGCCGGTCAGTATGCAATCTGCGTCCATATAAATTATAGTGCTCCTAGTTGCAGGGGGACATGCTGAAAGTCACATCATAGATTTGCAACGTCCATCTAGTCTAGCGTACTCCTTAGGGCCCACCGCCAAAAATCACAAAGCTCGAATGATTCTGATCATTGTTGAATGCTCTCTTTATTTTATGTCACGTGTAGTGTACACAAGCGTGCCATAATTAATAAAAGCAACTCAATCCAAACTGATCAATTTTGATCTCAAGTACCAAAATAAGCAAGTATGTGTCTAATATGAACATATGTGACCAAATTCTGATAAGATTGATCACTTAGTCAGCTATTTACAGACATTTATAATGATTAAGCAATAATCATTGATGAGCTTTGTACCTTCCTTAACAAAAAGAGTTTTCGAATGCCTGTACCATCAAACAAAAGGAAAATCTCACAATTGATCATTAATAGCAACGACAAGGAACATTTTTTAAAAGAAGTGTCTAATATTAGATAAAGAACAAATCTAACATATGAGCATAAATTCGAATTACAATTAAAGATTATAACTAGAAATTACCATTAATCCAATGATAAGTTAAAATAAAAGATGAATTTACAAACTTGTGTTTTTTATTGGAATAGGTTGTAGATTGTAGCTCTTTTTTGTTGGTTGGTTCATCTCTCATGTAAAGATTTCTCGGCTAGCTTGTGTTTTTTAGATGCTTCTTCTAATATTGAAATAGTTATATGTTATAGTAGTTAAAAATGTCTTTTTCTATATTATGTTATTCTTTCGTGAATATTGTTCTTGTACCGGTCAAACTTTGTTCTCCTCAATAACTTAAATTACTCAATGGTGTTTTTCTCTTTGTTCATTGGACTTTTTAAGTAACTTGACCACACTAATCCGTCCACCGTCAACTGATGTGTAAAACTGTATTTACAACATCTATGAATTCACAAAAGCTCTCCAAATATTTTAATGATATTTTCATCCACCTCCAATTTCTTATACAACCCCACATGTCGCATTCTCATTTGCTTAACCCATAATGGCCAGAGATAGAGTACAACAATCGTAGTGTCATATTAATAGCCCAGAAAACTAACGGTAAGCTTTATTTAATCAATATTATGCATGCTATTATTTAAATATTACTGAACGTACGTGACACATGCACACACATGCATGAGGTCAAGCACATGGATGGACATACTCATGTGCATGCCGCACGCGCACACATACATAGAAAGGCACATACACAAAAAGGCACACGCTCCACTATAGCCACATACTAATGCATGTGGATGCATAGATACACATGACCAAAACAACGGCAGATAGAATGAGATGATGGCTAGTGGGGACAGGCGATCCAGCAGTCCTCTTGGGCGGGGTAGCAACGTCCGGTGGTCATGCAACACCAACAATGCTGAGAGAGGATTTGATCTTGTACACTCGCAGCAGCCTTGCACCCTGACTTGTTGCATGGTATGATAAATATCTTGGATCCTCTCATCGTCTTCAACGGTCCTGAATCTTTGATCTTGTGTCCATTGATCATATCGCCGCTGCCTGTGTACGGAATAAAATAGAAGTGACCGCCATTGAACTCAGGGAAATGATATGGTAGAGTTTTGTCTACCATAATTCAAGGGTTGCGTGAAATAAAAATATCTGTCGGGCCCACTGTGATATGTTTCTTTGGAATCCACTCCGTCTATCATTTCCAAAAGCTCATTTTAATATGCTAACCGAAAAATAAGACTGATCTATGAATCATGTGGGCCACACCACAGGAAAAAGTTTGTATGGGGTTGCCTACATTTGAAACCTTCTTGAGGCCGGACGAAGTTTTGGATCAGACTTAAATTTATTTTTCACTTCATCCTCGCTGGAGTTACCTTATGAACGGTTTGGATGGCATATAAAGATCAATTTGGGCCCCGGGAAGGTTTCATTGTTAGGTATGCCCATCTGCACTATTCCCTGTGGTGTGGCCCACTTGCCTACTGTATCAGTCTGATTTTTTCTTGGACTCTAAAAAAAGAGCTGGCTGAAACGATGGACGGAGAGGATACCAAACATATATCACGGTGGGCCCCACGGAACTTTTTATTGCACACGAGTGTTGTAGGATGCTGGTTTCCACTTGGAAGGATAGATGGTGGATCTGGGCCGTCGACCTAGTGGGCAGCAAAGTTATAGTTTGCTAGGGGAGAGTTAACGTACACGTGGGAACCATGGTTTGATGAGAGGAACTCTACCGTCCAGCCCATCAGCAAATGTCTGGTTTTCTGAGAAGTTGGATTTCCTGTGGGGCCATGATCAACGATCCACGCCGTTGAAATGATAGGTATAAACGTGGATGAAGGACTCCTTGGAGATCTACTGGATAGAGATAGTATGACCTTCTCGAGATTCGGATTTTGCTCTGGTGAATCCGGACGGTCGTCTATTTTCATCTCAACCGTCTAATGGCAGGTCATCGTATCGAAAGGTTGGGATGTATTCTTTTGATAGCTCTCCAGGACATTCCCCATTAAAGGCAATACATGGAGATAATATGGCAACGGTCCGATCGACTTATAGCTACTCAAATAGTATCGATAAGACCATCCAATCTGGAAAATTGCTGGGTCATCATCCATTCATGATGGGTCCCATCGTCTCAATGGTCAGGATCACCCAAATGTGGACAGTATCCATAATAAGATTTTCCAAGCGATTGTGGTAGTCTTATGAAGTTGCAATAAGCATACATCCGTGGTGTTGTGCATAGGCTATCAAACTCATGGATCTAAGTAGGCTCACCATGTCAGTGTAATGCTCCTAAAAATAGACCGGTACAATCGTTTAGAAGGCAAAACTTCAAGTCTCGCTGCTCAACTTGGTTGTAGCTAACTCGCCTCTTTTGGCATGAGTACATGAGACAGACAATTTTTTTAAAGGCTCGCTCTCTTAATGTGGCTGAATCCTAGCTACTTTCATCATCTCAATACCTTATATGAAGGTTCGCATATAATCTTTCAAAATAAACTAAAAAAATAAATAGACAACAAGAATAAAACCATAAAATGACACAAAATATTTGAAAGGGATTAGGGTTACTAGCCAAACTGTGTCCTCCCAGCGTATATTGATACTGATGTACAGATTCCTCGGCATATAGCATCGGGCCCTTTCCTTTTCTCCCTGGTCACTCAAGATCAATCCCATCTAGGGTCCTTACTCTTGCTCCGGTGGTACACTCTCAGGAGTTTCAACACCTCGTCAAAGGTTCAGAGTACCCATAGGTGGTGAAATTCCACTATGGCGTGAGTGTGGGCATGTTAAGAAAAAATAAAATTCCAATCTAAAACTAAAACAGGCC
Organism: Magnolia sinica; assembly: GCF_029962835.1. Taxonomy (NCBI): domain Eukaryota; kingdom Viridiplantae; phylum Streptophyta; class Magnoliopsida; order Magnoliales; family Magnoliaceae; genus Magnolia; species Magnolia sinica. Next base: position 3,430,950 of record NC_080583.1, on the reverse strand, counting down.
ACGCCAAAAGAAATCGTTGGAATTTACTTACATTCATAGAGAGGTAAAAGAGCTGAAAAAAGCAAGAAGAGAAGGGCTACAAGGACTGTGTTCTTTAAGTAAGCCATGGCCTGAAATGCAACGCTGTTGTTAAGAAAATATAAGTCTTTTTTATAACCCCTCAAGACTCCATAAATAGATTTTTCGAGGATGGTATTTTCATGCTTATATTAATTACAAGAAGGGACACGTGTACTTGGGTTAAAAGATACGTTTGTATGTGTCATACTATAGGATGCATCGGGACTTTAGACTTTGAATTTGGGGTCGTATCTCAATGATCACTGCCGTTCATTTGATGGGACTCACCTTGGTTAGGGGTTGATAAAAAATGAAAGCTCTTGTATTAGAGTATTATAACCCTTCAATTATTTCACATTTTCTTTCATTATAAGGATTATATAAAATTGGAATAACCCATAGGATGAAATTTTGTTACACCCATCGTATGAACGGTTTGGATCATCTAAAAAGGCCATCATCCAACGGATAAAGTCGCGACGTATCCTATTGTAGTACATAGTGATTGTATTCTTGCAAGCCTCACTCAGTTATAAAACCAAAGTTTGCTAGTTACACACGCATATATGGCACGTGCTAATAAGAAGACGTGTATTTTATCATTTTTTTAAAATAAAGTGGGATACATTTTTTAGATATTCTATCCTAAGAAAATGGCCATTTGAATACCTCAGGTTGGCCAGAGCTTGCTAAACAACTTAACGACTAGAAAAACTCTTTTAGCCGTTGGTTTTTCTTGGTAAATTGTAGAGTTTTATTAAATAAATCCATCTTATTTATTACTCAGATAATATAAGAATTATTTTAAACAAGATGGAAAGCTCAGATCTTGTACACGTGTTCCCTATTGGCACGTATGTCTGCGAAGGATTTGGTATGGATCCGCACGCGCATCTAATTTATCGCGTCTACTTGAAGTACCACGGTACTATGAACCTGGGAGCGGATTATGTGCGGCCTATTGCCCCCACAGACAGTGATGCCCTTGCCGTGGGGCCCACCTTGATATATTTATTACAAATCCACGCCGTCCATCCGTTTTTTCAGATCATTTTAGAGTAAGAATTCAAAAATTATGCATCTGTAAATTTCAGTTAGACCATACAATAGGAAAGAGTGGTTATTGAACGCCTTACCATTAAAAATTTACTACGGATCAATATGATGTTTTCATAATTTCTGTTTTCCATCCAACCGGTTGATTAGGTCACATAAATATGTTTGAAGGGAAAAAACAAATATCAGATTGATCCAAAACTTCTTTCGCCCATTAATAGGCAACTACCACTATTCTCTATGGAATGGTCCTGCTGAAATTGGATCTGCTTTGTTTCTGGTCTAATGGCCTAAAATGATCTGAAAAAGGGATGGACGGTGTGGATATAGAATACATACATTAAGGTGTGCCGCGTGGTAAGGACCGCACCATCTTGGGTGGGGCCGGGGCCGCACCCAATCCGCTCACTGGAAATCTGAGGCCCAATACAGTGTGCACAGTTAAAGGGAGTTGTTTGATACTCTGGCAGAGTATTACGCTTGATACGCAGGCACACCGAAATTCTTTGGTCCTCACCAAACGGTACAGATAATGACCGTTGATACTCTGGCAGAGTATGACGCTTGATGCAGAAGCACTCTCGGAGATATTTATCACGCTGGACCCGAGGGCCGCCCGCTCTAAAATTTGAGCCTGGCTCGGGCCCGTTGGGATTTCCATGGTAAACGGCTCAGATCTTGCACAAAAATGAGTGGTCAGGATCGGGTTTGTTCGTTTTGGCTTCTCAGGGACGGACGGGGATTGGCTACTCCCCCTGCCACCAGCCCGGTTGCCGGTGGTCGGTGCTCTGTGGGCACCACCATGAGGTATGTGTTTCATCCATTTTTACGTATCAATTTAGGGCTTGATCTCAAAAATGAGATAGATATAAATTTCAGGTGGACCACACCACAGGAAAACAATAGTGAGTGGATATCCACCATTAAAATCCTCCTAAGGCCCATTGTACTGTTTATTTGACATCCAATCCGTTGATTAGGTCATACAGGCCCGAATGAAGGGAAAAAACAAATATCAGCTTGATCCAAAACTTTCATGGCCCCCAAAGTTTTTTAATGGTCGATGCTCATTTAACACTGTTTCTTCTAATGTGGTCCACTTGAGATTCGGATATACCTCATTTTTGGTATTATACCATAAAATGATATGAAACAATAGATAGACTGCATGGACGAAACACATACACCATGGTGGGGCCCACAGAGCACCGAACAGCAACAATTGGCCAATGGCCGGGGAAGTAGCCAATCCATTTCCCCCATAGACCTAGGTAAAGTTCACCCGTTAGTTATTGTTGGAACTAAGCTATATTATTTTTATTATCTTAAAGATAGATTTGTCTGTACAATGAGATGATCCTTGGTGCATTGGATCCCAGCAAGCATACTCCTAATTATAGGATACAATATATTTTCTTGAAGATGAACGGCTTAGATTTGTTACACTCTTGATCACAGTCACACGAACTCAAGAATACTTGTACTGATTTGCCTAGAAAGAGTATAGTAAGAAAATCTAGAAAAGAGAGAACTTTTGGATAATTTTTACAATGGAAAAGAAATGTCTTTATGAAAGAAGTATAGATAACCGTTAAGGCTTGAGGCGCATGCGAGCGGCGTAATAAATACATGTTAGCATATACGAGCTCATTAATTTTAAGCAGGTGTACAACGGCTTTTTATCTTCATATGCATGAGTACAAAACGTATGCTGAGAAAACCAAAAGTGTTCGATCAAAGACAGACCACACATCGCCACGCCACGGCCAAGGTTGTATGCACACATGCCTTTGTTTTCCAATACAAAGGATTAATGAGGGGTTTTAATATAAAGATTTAGTTTTCTTAATAACTTTTCGATGTAGGACAAAACTAAATATAATTAAGATAATTTCGTTAATAAAAGCAAAATGCAAAATTTTTATATTTTTCAAATCATTTTAAAAACTCATTTTAATCTAACAATCCTTCACAATTTGAAAAATCAAGTAAACGAATATAAAACCAGTTGAACAATTCAACGAAACGAACTGTGTCAGATAAGGCATCTAGAATATTTGAATATTGACTATTGTAAATATGTCCATTTTATTGGGAAGAAGTAACATAAAGTTTTGAACTAACCTACCACAAAAACAACCTAAATACATCACATGCACAACATTTCAGAGCAACTTAAATTTCTTAAGCCAACACATTATATTCATATGCTTTATCCTGGTTTCATGAGTGCTCTAGAGAATGTCCCCATTCTTATAAGAAGCGGCTACACTTCCACACTCATACAAGTGAGTCCATCAAAGATGTACCTGTAGCTAAACATCTCATTGTATCACAACTATAGAACTCGTTAAGGACGCATTCTATCCTTTTTCAATACATGTCATGACACTGCTACACCATAGGAATGAGGTTATCAATTTTTACATACGTTGTTGATACCAAATCACAATAAGTTATTGTTACCCATTGAACATAATTCTTAAGATCTCCAATCATATGGGGTAGGTTCCCATCTCCGGTGATTTATTTAAATGGGACTTCAACACTATTTCCATCGATGTACTCGTCACTAACTTTTTGGCTAGCGTTGGTGGATCAACTAAATTTTGTTTAGACCTTACAAAGTCAATTGCAATTATCCCATCTTGGATTAATTGCTTGACCAAATTATGTCTTAGACATATATTTCTGGACTTGCCATTATAGATCATATTATTTTCCTTAGCTATCGCAACTTTGATATCGTAATGCACCGCAATTGCTGTCACTTGTTTATCCCACAAGCATATATCTGAAAGCAGATTTTTCAACTATTTACCTTCTTTACCTACAGTTGCAAGAGCAATAAACTCAAACTCCATCGCGGACCGAGATATATAAGTATGTTTCTTAGACTTACGGAATACTACAACTCCTCCAAGAGTAAACACAGCCACCAATGGACTTAGATTCCATTGAATTTGTTATTAAGTTTGTATCATTGTATCTCTTTAGTACAACTGGATATCTAGTATACTTGATAACATAACCGCAAGTCTTTTTCAAGTATCTTAGTAATTTATTTACAACATTCCAATGATCTTCTCCAAGATTACTGGTATATATACTCAGCTTACCAATTGCATATGTAATATTAGGTCTAGTATAATTCATCAGAAACATTAAATGTTCAATGATACTAGAGTGCTCAAGTTGGATACACTATTATCTTCATTTTTACACAATTTTATATGTGGATCAAATGGAGTACTTACTGATGTATAATGAAGAAGATTATATTTTCTCTACATAGTATGATTGAGATAAAGTAATTCAGTTGGAATCTTTCACAATTTTTATTATAAGAATCATATCCACATCTCCAAAATCCTTCATGTCGAATTGTGAAATAAAAAATGACTTAATTTCATCCACCACATTAATTTTAGAACCGAATATTAACATGTCGTTCATATACAAACATATGTAGTGTATGCATTTCCAAACAGTTTCTTATAAACACATTTATCTGACTCATTAATTTAAAAACCATTTGACAACAACACTTTTTAAAATTTCCCATACAATTGCTTTGGAAGTTACTTTAGCTCATAAAAAGATTTAATTAATTTACAAACATTATTCTCATAATCTTTTATCACAAACTTCTCTAATTGAACAATATAAATCTCTTCATCTAATTCTCCATTTAAGAAAGTGATTTTCACATTCATTTAATGGATCACAAGATTGTGTATGGAGGCAATAACGATCAATACTTATATATTTGTGATTTTGCTGATCGGTGAATATGTGTGAAAAAAAATCAATTCTTTTTTTTTTTTTTTTTTACTTAGGCACATTAAGTCCAAAATATTAGAAACTAGAGACAAAATTCAAAATCTATGTCGTTCTCTTAAAGGCAAACTTGCCCTCACAAGAAGACGATCCCTGATGCATTACGTCTCAGCTAATCTGCTCTCGAGATACAACAGCTCTCCTCCAAGATGAACGACTTAGATTTGGTGCACTCTTGATCATAGCCATAGGAACACAAGAATACTCGAGTTGATTTTCTTAGAAAAAACACATAAGGAAAATTCAAAAAAGAGATAAATGTTGGATGATTTTTATAATAGAGAAGAGATATCTTTATAAATGAAAGGTAGGTAGTCGTTGGGGCTAAAGGCGCATACGAGCGGCGTGATAAATGTATGTCGGCACGTGCTAGCTTATTAATTTTAGGTAGGTGTACAACAACACTTTATCTTCATGTGCTTAAGTACAAAGTATATGCCAAAAAAATCAAAAATGTCTAATTAAAGACACACCGCACTGTGCCTCACAACGTGCACGGTTACAATCGTGCGCACCAAGTTTTACAATACAAATGATTAGTAAGAGGTTTTAATAGAATGACTTAGTTTACTTAACGACTTTTCAGTGTCAGACAAAACTAAACATAGAATTGTGCACGAGTTGAACCGAGTCAAGCTTGGCACAGCTTGGCTTGGCTCGGGTAGGCCAATAGCTAACCTCAGCTTGAACTCGACTCGGCTTGGTCCTCGAGCTTGACTAGCCAACTCAGCTCGATTTAATCAGCAACTCGGCCCAATTCGAGCCGAGTTCTCAAACACTTAAATTGTATCTTCAATTTTTCACATAATGCAAAACAATAACAACAATTTACGAGTATTTCATCAAACGCTCGGCGCGCAATATCAAAATCATGATTTGAGGGTTGTTTTATAATATGAAGGTTTTTTTTGTAGTGATTTGTTTCGTATCCATTCCTTCCTCGCCACTAGTCGATCCTACAGAGAATATATGCACCCGAAATAATACCATATTGAGTAATTTCATCAAACACTCAACGTGTAACATCAATATCAAAATAACCGAGTCACCGAGCCGATTCGATTTGAATTGAGGTTCGATCCGCGTCAACTCGAAATTTTTTTGAGCTCCATAAACCATCTCGACTTGGTTTGAATCCAATTTCAAGCCGAGGCAAGTCGGGGTTTTCCAAGTTGAGTCGAGTGAGCTAACCAAGCTGACTTGACTCATGTACAGCTCTAACTAAATACAATTAAGACAAGTTGATTAACAAAGTCAAAATCTTTTTTTTTTTAATTTGTCAAATCATTTTTAAAAATCATTTTAATCGGATAGTTACAACATCAACGGCTCAACACCCAGATCCATAGCTCAACTGGCAGACTGAGCGGAGATACCTCGTGTCCCTAAAGGGGGTGGCTAACATGGAGTGTGTGTACTGACATGGGTGTGCACTAACAAGCTAACCAAAAAAAAAAAAAAAAACATTAACAGCTCAAGCAACCATGTCCTGAAACTCATCATGGGCCCAAACCATAGGTCGGTCGGTCACCCAAAACCAGCCGAAAGCAGCTAGATTTGGTCCATACACGGGCAGTCCAGTCGAGTTGCAACTTTCTAGCCGGAGGATATAAAATGTTGGGAAGTGGACGGTAAAGATTAATTCCTTCTTTTATTATTCATTGATTTCATTGATAGACGGTGTTGATTTAGCTGGGCCTCATAACTGATTCGAAGGTAGAAGAAATATCATTCTAATGGGGCCCGCAATTGGCAAGGCAGGTCTCTCGAATAGGCCAGCAATCCCCACTAATGGGACAACAGTAGCAAGTCAATCTGGTAGCGCATCGTGTCCTTCCGCATCGTACCGTCCCCGATTTCGCACCTCTATCAACCGTCGGATCTACTTCCAGACCTTCACAGAAACAAACACAACATCATCCGTTAATTTTGAGAGTAGGTGTGGAAATGGGATGGGATGATCTGGGCCATTGCTTTTACCAGTCCCATGACCTGAGTTAGATAGTGGGCCTGGGACTGGCCTGACCCGTTAAACGAGTGTCTATATTTAAAGCCCAGCACATCCATGTTCCATCCCAACCATTAAATAAATCACTTTCACCCTGCTTGAGAGAGAGAGAGATCTTGTACATCAATCTAGGCTGTCCAAACCATTGGCCCATTGTGCAGTAACCCAAAAAATACATGATTGGACGGTCCTGATTCTCCACTGGTAGCCATCAAATGGATGTCTAAAGATAAAATAATAAGTGGTCCAAATTCAGGATGAAAATAGATGGTTAGGATGGTCCTTTCAATTCTTCATCCACAATTGGGCCCACCATTTGGACGATCTAAGTTGGAGTACATAGACGAGTTGGCCTATCAATAAATAGGGACCCCAAAAAAAAAAATGTAATCCCTGCCGTAGCCTGCATAGATCAATCAAGACCGTTGATCTGGTGATAGGACATAGCTGTCCTTGAAACTGTAGAGTGATCAACAATGGATATGTAACTGATCAAAATTCATAACAACCAGACGGTTAGGATCGTAGAATCACTGCAATATTTCTCCAAAGGAGCTACGTGGCGGCCTGAGAGATGGACGGTCCTGATCATGATAGACCTAGACAGTTGTAGTGGGGCATGATGGATACCTGCATGGAGTGTAAAGTGGGCCATTAGGAGAATCAGGAGAATGGATGAACGGAGGAAAGTGGTAGAACGAGGCATGAAGTTATAGAACGAGAATTGGGATTGATTATAGCAGAGCTTAGTGCTCCATGGTAGGGGTTTATATAAAGGCCGGTTTGTAAAACTTGTGGGTCCCACCGTATTTTGGGACACGTAATCTAATCCGTTTATGAAAGATCTCCTTATCAAGGAAGTAATGGGACGAGCATTGGATACGGCTTATTTTTGGCCTCTTGTCCTAAAAATATCTTAGAAAACGGATGGACGGAGTGGATTTCTCGCAAACATCACGGTGGGCCCCACCTAAGTTTCCAGCGCAGGAAGTTCCTGCGAAAATCCGCGTCCGAAGTAACGGCGATTACATGAATTTGGGGGAAGCGGATTGCGTACTGAGTAACACAGTACCCTTAGCGTACTGAGTAAACTGTGTGGGGTCCACTGTTATTTATTTATTTTATCCACTCCGTTAATACATGTTAACAGATAATTTTAGTACTAAATCTCAAAAATGAAAGAAATTAAAATCTTAAGTGGACCACACTACAAGAAACATTTTGATTGAACCTCTACCATTGAAAATTTTTTGGAGGCCAAAGAAGTTTTGGATCAAGCTGATGTTTGTATTTTCTCTTCATCCATGTCTTTTTGATCTTATGAACAGGTTGGATGACATATAAAAATTAATTTGAACCCTAGGAAGGTTTCAACGGTGGAAATCATTATTCCACACTTTTTCCTGTGTAATGATCTACTTGAGCATTGGATTCACTTCAATTTTGGTATCAACCCCTAAAATTATCAGTAAAAATGGATGGATGGTGTGGATAAACCATATACATTAACAGTGGGGCCAACTGAGTTTACTCAGTACGATAAAAGCGTACTGAGTAACTCAGTACGCAATTCGATTCCGAATTTAGGGGGAACGGATTGGCTACTCCCCCTGACACCGGCCAATGGCTGATGGTCGGTGCTATGTGGGCCCCACCATGATGTATATGTTTCATCCATGCCATCCATCTGTTTTTACAGATCATTTTACAGTATGAGTCAAAAAATGAGGTATATCCAAATCTCAAATAGAACACATTACAGGAAACAGTGTTGAATGAAGGTCGACCATTAAAAACATTTTGGGGGCATAAAAGTTTTGGATCAAGCTGATATTTGTTTTTTCTCTTCATCTGGGCCTGTATGGCCTAATCAACAGATTGGATGTCAAATAAACAGTATAGTGGGCCTTAGGAGGATTTTAATGGTTGATATCCAATCACTATTGTTTCATGTGGCGTGGTCCACCTGAGATTTATATTCCTCTCATTTTTGGGATCAAGGAATAAAATGATCTGTAAAAATGGATGAACGGAATAAATGGAACACATACATCATGGTGGGGCCCACAGAGCAGCGACCACCAGCCACGGAGCTGGTGTCAGGGGGAGTAGCCAATCCGTTTCCGAATTTGGGCTGTGTTCGATGTTTTATAATGATGTGACCCACTTAGACTTTTGAGAAATGCAATCATGGTTGATGATGGGAATCTCTTCATTTGCGGGTTAGCCGAGGTTAGATGGTATGGATCGGAGCGGATTAGGCGCGGCATGGATAGGATATGGCCCTGATGTGGGGCCCACATTGACATATGTACCGTGAACGGATTGGCTACTTGGCTGGAGGTCGGTACTCTGTGGGCCCCACCGTGATGTATGCGTTTCATCCATGCCGTCCATCTATTTTTCCATATCATTTTACGGTATGAGACCAAAGATTAGGTATATCCCAATGTCAAGTCGACCACATTACAGGAAAGAGTGTTGACTGAGCGTGGACCATCAAAAAGCTTTTGGGGGCCAGGAAAGTTTTGGATCAAGCTGATCTTTGTTTTTTCACTTCATCTGGGCCTTTATGACTTAATCAGCAGATTGGATGTCAAATAAACAGTACAGTGGCCCTTAGGAAGATTTTAATGGTAGATATCCAATTGCTCTTGTTTTCCTGTGGCGTGGTCCACCTGATATTTATATCCCTCTCAATTTTTGGATAAAGTCCTGAAATGTTCTGTAAAAATGGATAAAGTATTGGTGGGCCCACATAGCACCGACCATCACCAACCTTGCTGGTAGCAGGGGGAGTAGCCAATCCGTTTCCACATGTTGTGAATCCGGAGTCAGATCCTCAAAATCTTTGTTGTTGCAATTTCATAGGACCACATCATGACACGCTACAATGCGTTTAATGCAGCAGTGTAACGGACGATGTTGACCAATCACACGCTAGAAAAAAGGACCTTAGCTGTTCATCTGTGTTGCCAACTCATTTTACATTACGAGCCTAAGAATTGCAATCTACCTTATTTGTAAGGTGACATAGACTGGGATGAAGGCAAATATCAGCTTGCTTCAAAATCTTCATGGCCCGCTATATATTTTTAATGGTTAATCACTACTGTTTCTTGTGGTGTGGTCCACCTGATTTTTAGATCAGCTTCATTTTTAAGTTCATTCCCTTGAATGAGATGGAAAAACATATGGATGGTGTGGATATATAATATATACGTTAAGGTTAGCCCTACCGTCAAGTACTCACACGGCCGCACCTAATCGGCTCCTAGTGGTGACCTGCACGATAGGTGGTTTTGAAAGCCGCAGCATTTGATTAGGCCATGCGCAGCTAACAGAGATGCCTGTACATGGCACCAATGAAATCCCACCACGTGTTAATAACAATTATCTAAATACAAATCTGGACGGCAGCATCCAAAACCGTGGATAGCCGAATAATTTTTACGTGTAGCCCTGTTGGTTTCCACTCACGTTAGTGGCGGAAGCGGATTGCGTCCTACCCCCGCCCGGACAATTATCCGTCCGGCAGAGCTCTGTAGGGTCCACCGTGATGTAAGGTTTTTATCCACGCCGTTAATCCCTATTATCAGATCATTTTACAGTATAAAGAAGAACACGAAGCAGGTTCAGAGCTCCAGTAGACCACACCAAATGAATCAGCGGTGACAATAACACTCACCATTGAAACCTTTCTAAGGGGCACTGTGATTTTTTTTTACCATCGAACCTATTCATAAGGTCATCTAGATATGGATGAAGTGAAAACACAAATATCAGCTTGATCTGAAACTTCTACAGCTCCTAAGAAGTTTTTAATGGTGAAAGTTCAATCCCCACTTTGTGGTCCACTTAAGCCTTGATTCTAGCTAATTTTTGGGTTAGCATCCTAAAATGATCATTAAATATGGATAGATGGCGTGGATAAAACTCTTACATCACAGTGGACCGCACAGAGCTCTGCCTGGAGGGATTACTGTCCGGGCGGGGGTAGGACGCAGTCCGCTTCCTGTTAGTGGCAGGCAAAAGGTCGGCTCCACTGCGCCGCTTTGTAGGTTCCAATGTGACGTGTGGGGCCCACCACCATGTGTTCAGTTAATTAGGGAAGCGGATTGCCTGTGACATTGGGCACATGGATATCTCCGTGCGCGGAGCCGTATCGGGCCCATGGAGATGTCTGTGACAAATCCACTCCACCCATCTGATTTGAAAAACTACATAGTATAAATTTCTAAAGGCCTGCTTGGAGCGTGGATTTGGAACCCCATGGATGGGCAATCCTCTCTGTGCGTTTGGCACCCTGGAGTGTGAATCAACTTTAATTCAAAATTTCCTATGCATGGTATATTTAAAGGGGTTTGAATTTAATTACTAAATCAACTTTAATATCCCTGATTAATGAGATATATAATTTTTTATACTATAGTTGTGATAAGCCCACTGAAATATATGCTTTGCTTGAAAATGATAAAATTCCAAGTCTTGGATGGGCTGCAAACATAAGATCATGTTTGAGTGACTAACCAATGATTTTTTATCATTGATTAATATGGGCAATGTCTAGACGGTGCTTATTTACTAGGACAATGTTGATCCTCATTAGTGGACCATGTGCTCAATGGAATGATAGTATATAGTGACAAACATGTTATGCGTGCAACTATTGAAATGATTTTAGGTATAATCCAAGCTCTCATAGTGATTTGCAAACCCCTTCAAGGAAGGATTAGAAACCCAGTTACTTTATGCTACCAAACAATCAAGGGGTTTTGAAACCCCCTCAATCCCCTCCAATCCACGGTGCCAAACGAACCGTAGGAATTAGATAGATCCAGAACTCATGTGAGCCATGCCACCCGAAATAGAGGATTGAATGCCTGATGGTGACGGAAGTTTCATGTTAGGATGTTACTTGTTCCTACAACTTAAGTGGTAATAGTTCTATCAACGGTTTGGATGACATATAAGCATCACGTTCAGCTCTGGGAAGGTTTCAACGGTGGTCATTGCTGTTTCCACTGTTTTGTTGGTGTGGCTCTCTTATGGTGTACACAAACCGAGTTAGCTCAATTAGGTTGCACAACTCGGCTCGAAAAAGCTTGATTTGGCTCGGTTGGAAGTTGAGTTCGAGCCGAGTTGAGCTGATTTTTTGGGGTCCAAAAAATTTCGAACCAATTTCAAGCTAGCCCGAGCTTGACTTGACTCCGATTGAACCTCAACTCAAATCGAACGCGGATCGAACTAGCTTGGTGACTCTGTTGCTTTGATATTGATGTTGCTCACCAAGTGTTTGATGAAATTACTCAACGAAGTATTGATTAGTGGTGATGAATGTATGTATATGAAACAAATACCATTTTCCTTGATTTTGATGTTGCTAATAAGATGTTTGATGAAATACTTGTAAACAGCTACTTCTGTTTTATATACAGTGAGAAATTGAAAGTACACTGCGTGTGTTTGTGAAAATGCTGCAGAGGCTTGATATTGACTTGAACTCAGCTTGAAGTGGCCCGAGCTGCTGATCGATCCAAGCAAAGCTAGCCAGTCAAGCTCAAGGACCGAGCCGAGCAGAATTTGAGCTGAGGTCAGCTAGTGGCCGAGCTGAGCTTCCACTCCGTGTACACCCCTGGGCTCTCCAGAGTTTTGGTTCTTTAAAATAGAATGATGTCCTGTTGTGGTCTTTCAAGATAGATGGACGGAGTGATTTGTCACTGACATCTCTGTGGACCTCACACAGCCCCGGGCATAGAGATGTCTCTGTGCTTGATCACAGGCAATCATCTACCGTTCATCAAGTACGCCTACTCACTGTCTCGTATAGCATGCATTAAAAAATGAGACCCGGATTCAGTAGATACGGGATACCACTTAGCTCGGTGGATTTGTGTCCGTGAGCCTACCAACTGGTCGCTTTTGGTGAAGTTCGTCAAAGGCCGACCACTATGTAGAGAAATCATATACCAGTCATGAGTGATAGCAAAGCCTAAAGTGGCGGAAGCAGTCGCTTCTAGGACAAAGCCGACCCGATAAGCTGCAAAAAGGATGTGTGGATATAAAACATATATCACGGTGGGCCACAGTCACGGATCCTAACCATTTTCGCCCAATGGAAAGTGAGGATCTACATGCACCTATGAATGTGCATCGATGCATGGCGGATGAATACTCACTTGGGCCGGGAAGCATGGACTCGAACCCAAAACCACTCAACCCAAGAGCTAAGGATCGAGTTACTGGCCCTTCGGTACACTCGAGCCCGAGCCCATCAAGCTGGGTCTGGGCCGGCTTCATAGCTGGAATTGTAGACCCGAGAATACCGTTCTCCACAATTTCTCGGCCTGTAAAATTGTCCTGAGATTTTCAATTTCTCGAGAAAATCTTGTTAAAAAAATAAATTATTTTAAATAAATAAATAATATACAATAGTAATAGTAAATTCCTTAAAAGTTGAGTTGCAACTTTCTAGCCGTAGATCATAAAATGTTTGAAATGAACAGTAATATCTTTGATGGACGGTGTTGATTTAGCTGGTCCTCAGCACTTATCCTAAGTAGAAGAAATATCATTTTAGTGGCCCACAATCACCAGTTATGGTACGAGAGTAACCATCCAATCTGATAGAGCGCAGCGTGTCCTTCTGCATCATATGATCCCCAATTTCGCACTTCTAACAACCGTCGGATCTACTTGCAGACCTTCACACAAATAAACACAACATGGTATATTAATTTTGAGAGTAGAGGTGGAGATGGGTTCAGATGATCTGGGCCATTGTTTTTTGCAGTCCCACGCCATGAGCAATGTAGTGGGCATGGGACGCGGATTGCGTCCAACCCCCGGCCGGACAGTAATTCGTCCAGGCAGGACTTTGTGGGGCCCACCGTGATGTAAGTATTTTATCCACGCCGTTCATATTTTTTCTCAGATCGATTTAAGGCATGATGCCAAAAATGAGGCAGGTCGACAGCTCTAATGGACCACAAAGTGGGGATTGAACTTCCACCATTAAAAAGTTCTTGGGAGCTGGTGAAGTTTCGGATCAAGCTTATATTTGTGTTTTCACTTCATCCACATCTACATGACCTTATTAATAGATTGGATGGTAAAAAAAACATCACAGTGGCCCTTGTAAAGGTCTCAACGGTAGGTGTCATTATCACTCTATCTTCCTTTGGTGTGGTCCACTGGATCCGTGAACCTGCCTAATTTTCAAAATACTAACTTAAAATGGTCTGATAAAAGCGATGAACGGCGTGGATAAAACACTTACATCGTAATGGGCCCCACAGAGCCCTGCTCCCTGAATGAGTGTTTTATGTAGGTGGAAGCTATGTGGGGCACACCACAAGATCCGTGTAACATCCACTCCGTCCATCCAATTCGAAAGCTTATATGAAGACACGAGTTTAAAAATGAAGCAGATCCAAAACTCAAGTGAGCCGTGCCATAGGAAACAGTTAGGATAGAACACCCACTATTGAAACATTTCGTGGGGTCACTGAAGTTCTGGACCAGGATAATATATATATATATATATATATATATATATATATATATATATATATATATATATATATATATATTTCTGTTCATCTCATTGGGAATAACGTAATGAACGGTTTGGATGGCATAAAAATATCTTGGTGGGCCCAGGATGGTTTGAACTGGGAGCAATTCCATCCTCATTGTTTCCTGCTGTGTGGCCTACTTTAGTTTTGGATCTGTCACATTTCCTGGTTTATGTTCTAACATGAGCTGGCGAAACGGACGGACAGAGTGGATGTAATACCGATATTTCGGTGGGCCCCACATAACTTCCACTTACACAATTTCCTCCTTATATGGAGTTATTTGATACTCATGTTTTATATATGAGCGTTGTTTAAGCCTACTAAACTTCGAAGTGGATGCGTTGCATGTGTATCATCCAACAGACGCCAAGAGTTATTTTTTTATTTTTTTTATTTTTTAGATGTATCAGCAGTACGATACAGGTTTTCTCTCCTCTGAATGAGCTTATTGTCTGCAAGGGTTGTGGGTCCACCGAGGTTTGCCCAAGTGAATGCTGGATTGCAGGTTTATTGTGTTAGCGGATGACTTTTCAGGACTTTCATGAAGTTTGTTCGAAGTGTAGCGGTGTTATATTTGATAGGAGACAATTAAACATATTTCTACGGCAGATTAGATGGTAGAATTCTTAAGAAAATGAATCATTAGATTCACTGTCCTAAAATGACTCTTTGACTTGTAATTGAAAATTTTGAGTGAGAGACCACGGTTACAAGAAGGGAGGTGTTAGGCATCTTCTCTATTCATACAAGTGTACAGTCTCTACTTACGAAACAGAACAAACTATCAAGGATTGGGATTAATTGTTGCATGTTGATGATGTAATTGTGTGCAATGTAGTGTAATGATACGATGCCTGCAATAAGTGATAGCTCGAGTCAAATAAATCTATCATAACTCACCCACTCGAAGAAGAGGTAGAAGCTGCTTTAGTCCGAGTTTTGATGGGCAAGATTTGGTTTATCAGTGAGCCGCAAAGCATACACTCGGATTGATTAGACCAACAGGGAGTTGGAGTGGAAATGATGAGGCATAATGTTAATGCAAATATTAATGATGTAAAGTGCAATGTCCAACTCAAGAGTAGGAGCGAGAGATCAAAACACAGGTGATCCATCGATACCGGTTTACTTAAGAGAGAAGAGAAACTAGAAAAATATATAGTCTATCTGAGTTTCTGATATGGCAAGATCCGAGTAAACCAGCAAGCTCCAGAGCATATGCTCGAACAGTCTAGAAAAGCAAGGGTTAGAGAGATAAGAGTTACGACTAATTATAAAGAAAGTAAAAGAAAGCAATAAATATATCACTAGAGACAACTGATAAAATGGAGATGTGGGAGAAGGAAGAAAAGACCTGACACTCTTAATAGAAGAGATGATCGGATATCTTCAATTCCAACCATACTCCACAAGATCTAAACGTTGAAATTGTTGGGGATTTGTACTGCGGAATCACACAGATCTAGATCTAGGATAGCAATCCAATGACACCAAGCACACACAAGAGAACATAGATTTAACGTGGAAAATCCTTGCGGAAAAAAATCATGGCACAAAGTAACAGATTTCCACTATGAAAATAGAAATTACAGAGAGAGAGGACTTACCCGATTCGAACAACCTCGAATCTCACCCTTGCTACACCCTTTAGAACCAAGAACCATTGAAACTCCTTTAGAAAGCCTTAGAATACCTCCTAATCCCCCATACACCCCTTTATATAAGTTTAGAAAAAAGTAGAATCGGAATAGGAAACAAAAATCGCAAAATCTGCGTTTTCGTAGAAAATCTGTGTAAAATCTTCGATGTCATCGAAGGTCCATCGATGTCATCGAAAATGGACCAAAACTGTCTAGTGATCAGGAGTGAAAAATTCTGAAAATTATCAATGGCATCAAGCAACCTTCGATGTCATCGACTACTGGCTTCAATGTCATCGAAGCCTGGTCGATGTCATCGAAGGACCAACAGACAGATTTAAGACATCTGTCTATAACAATTTTCACCATGTCTTCAATCTTCATCCATGTAGCTTCTTGTCCCCTTCTCTTGTCTTTGCATCTCATTATAGATTCATCAACGCTTCTCGTGCACACTCCGTCCTTCTTTTACGCCATCGCCAAGCCCAGAGAAGTTACACTGAACTTGAACTTCTTTGCAAGAACATTCTTATTGATCATGTCTGCTAGATCTAAATCCACATGCCCAACCACGTACCTTTGCTCCTGTCTTCCCAAAAGAAAAGACGTAGTCTTCTTACCATCTCACCGCTACTCAATATTGCTTGCTGAGGTACTTGCTCACAACACTGATAGCCTGTGAAATAACCAATCCAATCTAGATCATAGCATACACTACCAACCACATTCGAATAAGGTTCATGAGATATCCTGCTATTCCTCATCTGTTTTGGGACATGTCTTGAGGAAAACTTGAGGAGAGACCCGTAGGGAATGCTCTCCGGCTTTTCTTGGCTCATCACATCCTTGATCAATACCTACACATAAGGTATTCCTCCTGTGATTACCAAAACTTACTCCTCTTTCAGTCTCAACGCCGAGAATCATCTTTACAACCCCCTGATCCTTCATCCTGAATGTCCCACTTAACCAAGTCTTTAATACATTGATTTCAGACATGTCATAATTGGTGATCTACATGTCATCAATTCCTGACTCACCATGAAGGAATCAAACCACTGCTTAGGCGCTAGGTCGAACCACAACCTCCTATAAAGTCTTTTCTCAACCCCTTTAACTTCGAACCGCTCTTGTTGCTTCATGTAGATCTGCTCTTCACTTTCCCTTGCAGAAGTGCAGACTCCATATTTATCTTTCCAGCTCAAGATTACATTAGCCAACCAACGCCAATCACGGATCTAATAGACACATGCTATATCGTCAGCGTGAATATCTCTAAGAAGTCGAACCCTTCTCTCTGAGCATAACCCTTTTGTTACCAACCTCACCCTGTGTCTATGTTGTATCCTCCTGAAGATCCACCTGCATCCAACCGCTCTTTGGCCCACTGGAAGCCCCACCCGCTCCCATATGTCGGTCTGGTATAATGAATCCATCACATCGCCCATAGTCACCTTTTACTTTTCAGCACCAGGCTCACTTAGAGTCATCTGTATAGAAAATAAATCCCCTGCGATATTGAAGTCGTCCATGTATATTGCAGATATCCTACGATCATGTCGTGTAATTCTTCCCACAGGTGGCTACTCCACCTGCTCTGTATCCCTGTTCGCACGTCTCAACCTTCATGCCCTGCTTGCTCATGTGGCCATGCTCAACATGTCACACACGTGAAGAGGTGGAATCCGCTACATCCATTGCAGCTCCACCTTTTGAAGTGCTCTCGATCAACCTGTACAAGTTACCGAGTCGTTGCGCTTTCATGATTACTCATGCTCCCTTAGATACTTTAAGAGCACCATCAATACATGTGTACTTGCATCCTTTTGCCTCGAATACACCAAGAGAAATCAGATTCTGCTTCAAATTAGGAACGTGCCTGACATCAATCAAGGTACACTCCAACCCATCAAATATCTTGATGTGCACCGTACCAACAATCACAACATTACAGGCAAAGTCATTGCCCATAAACACCTGCCACCATTACACTCCTTGTAGCTGGCAAACCAACTCCGATGAGGAGTCATGTGAAAAGATGCCCCTGTGTCTAGCATCCACTCGTCCTTACGATCATCGTATGGCCGCTTGATAGTAGACACAAACAAAACATTACCATCACATCCACTCGATCCATCTGACGTGGCAGCATTGGCCTCCCTGTATGAAGCCTCAGAATCTTCTCTTTTCCATTTAAGATTTTTACAATCCTTCTTCACATGTCCTTCCTTCCCACAGTTCCAGCACTTTACCTTTCCTTTACCCTTGCCCTTGGATTTAGATCTAGAACCTGAAGAACCCATACCTTGTTTAAAATTTCTACCCCTTGTAAATAGTGCATCAAAAGATGTCCCCATGTTGCTCTTTAACTGTCTCATAGCCTTCCCTTGAAGGGCTGAGATAACGGTGTCGACACTCAGGGTTTTATTCGTGCTGCACATAGTGTCCTTGAACGACTCATACGATGCCGGGAGAGAATTCAGCAACATACATGCTTGTTTTTCATCTTTCATCACTTCCTCCATACTTAGTAATTTGCAAACCAATTTATTAAAGTTACTAATGTGAGCCTCCAGATCTCCATCCTTTGTCATCTTGAATTTATACCACTGCCGCTTCAAGTGCAGGTGATTTTTAGAGAATTTTTTCATATAGACATCCTTTAACTTCTCCCATAACTTGGACGCAGTTTTCTCCCTCATGACGTTGTAGAGCACCTAATCCGTGAGACATAAATGGATCAAAGATAAAGCTTCTTATGAAGAGTATTTCATTCATCATCAGTCATAGTAGACTTTCGCTCCTCAAGAACACCATCTTCGCCTTACTTGATTAAGGAACTCATCATCTTAATCTTCCATAACTCAAAATTATTTTTCCCTGAGTACTTCTCAATATCATACCTGGTAGTTGCCATTATTACTAACCTCTCAAATTCAGATCTGTGCCCCAACGATTTCTCTGATACCATGTAAAATCACATAGATCTAGATCTAGGATAGCAATCCAATAACACCAAGCACACACAAGAGAACACAGATTTAACATGGAAAATCCTTACAGGAAAAAACTACGGCACAAAGCGACATATCTCTAATATGAAAATAGAAATTACAAAGAGAGAGGAATTACCCGATTCGAACAACCTCAAATCTCACCGTTGCTACACCCTTTAGAAACCCTAAAATCCTTTTAGGAACCCTTGAAACTCTTTTAGAAAGCCTTAGAATACCTCCCAATTCCGTATACACTCTTTTATATAAGTTTAGAAAGAAGTATAATCGGAATAAGAAACAAAAATCACAAAATCTGCGTAAAATCTTCAATGTCATCGAAAAAGGACCAAAACTGTCCAGCGACCAGGGGTGAAAATTTCTAAAAATTATCGATGGCATCGAGCAACCTTTGATGTCATCGATTACTGGCTTCGATGTCATCGACAGACCAACAGACAGATTTAAGACATTTGTCCATAACAGAGATGACTTGTATTGGTTGGATGATGTCTTTGAATAAATATAATTAGCTTATATATGAGATATACTTTGGATCCAGAAGATTTGGGTGGAGAGTGACTCAAAAGTGGTAGTCGACAACCACATCTAAGAAGTCAAGTCGCCATGGGACTAGTGGTATTGGAGATCTCGCTTTGATGAGATGAAGACAAAAACTAACATGAAAATATCCTTTACTCCGAGAAGTAAATGGGGTAGCGGATGGGCTGGCAAAGAGGGGAGTCCCATCCCAATCTAAACAATTTTTTGCTGATATAATGAGCTTACTGCATGTTATCCGAGGTACATTGTTCCTTAATAAAGTGGGGTTAGGGGCTACTAGGTGTGCTAGGATGTTGTCGGTTCGTGTAGTCAGTGACAGGATATGATAGGTGGGGCCCACCTAAATTTGTAATTAGCCCTTTTAATGTGGATAAAAATCTCTTCTTAAAAATTATATATATATATATATATATATATAAGCTAGGCTTTGGATGAGTGGCTTAAATTGGTTAGATTGAGTTGTAGGGTTTGGATGGACTAGATAGGCTAAATGGGCTAGATTGGATGGTTTAGATGAGTGCCTTTGATGGTTTATATGGTTTTGGTTTGAGTGTTTTTTATCGGTGATTTTGGTTAGTGGTTTTGGATGGGTAGTTTTGAAATGATAGTTTCTAAAGATAGCTAGAGAGGGTTGGATGAGCTAAAGGAGATAGGTTAGGATCGATTGGGTGGTTAGGTTGGAATATGTTAGGTTTGGTTGGGTGGCTAGGTTGGAATAGGTTAGGCTACTTTGGGTGGATAGATTAGGCTAGGTTGGGTGGCTAAGTTAGATTAGGTTGGGTGGCTAGGGTAATGGCTTAAGGAGAAGAAGGGTGTGGGTAAGCTCTCTCATCTCTCTCTTGGGTGTGTATAGAATGAGAGGGGAGATCCCATTTTATATTTAGAGGGATGGCAATAGTATAATAAAATGTTAGCTAGGTAAAGGTTAAAAATAACAATTGGAAGATATTTATTGGTTAAGAGAGACTTGGTACCACATAACATCCCTTCATTTGCTTTGGGAGTAATAGCGGGTGCAATTAAGAAGAAATCCAATAGCAATTTAAGGAAAAAAAAAAACTTTTAAGTTTGTTTTCCCTTTGGTAAACCTCCCATTGATGCATTTCTTGGATTTTGAATGCACGGGAATCCAAATCACAATTGCATTGGAATTAAAGTGATTTTGAATCCTCATTTGTGTTTGGTTGCAATGCACTGCCATCCAAATCTTCCATTTGGAAGCTTGTATTTGAAGGGCATTGGAATTCTTGGGTATATTCATAGGACTTAGATTTAATTAACTAAATCAAAATTCATATCCCAAAATTTTGTGTGTGTGTGTGTGAGTGTAATATTTGATATAATAATTATAATAAGCCCATTGAAATATATAATTTGGCCAAAAAAGAGGAAATTTTTAGCCTTAAATGAGCCACAAATGCAAGGATCACAAACAAGTAACTCGCTGATGTTTTCTAACCATCCATTTAGATGTCCAATGTTTGGATGATTTAAATCATTCTATTGATGTGATTTTAGTGTCGCAACTGGTAATTGAATTTTTCAAGTTATCACCATAGTGCCATGTGTTTAGGGGTGTACACAAACCGGGCTAGCCTGGTTAGCTCGCTCGACTTGGCCCAAAAAAGCTCGACTCGGCTCGACCCGGAACTGAGTTCGGGTCAGGACGGGCCAATTTTCTAAGCCCGAAATTGAGTTCAGGCCGAGTTCGGATATGTCCCAGTTCAGCCCGACTCGGTTCGAAACCTAATCGACCCAACCCGACCCGTCCCGACTCGGCCTTTAGGTATATATACCTGTTAAAAAAAAAAAAAAAAACCCTATCACTTTTCACTTTCTCCTTTTTCTGAAAACGCCCGACCCACCGTCCCCACCAAACCCTCTCCTCCCATGCTCGCTCCCTCCCTGCCCGACCCCACCAAATCTCTCTCTCTCTCTCTCTCTCTCTCTCTCTCTCTCTCGGCTCTTCACCTCTCTAATCTCTCTCTCTCTCGTCCGACCAGCAGAGGTCGTCTGCCTATCTCTGCTCGTCCGTCCGTCCAACCACCAGAGGACCTCCGCCTCTTTGCTCATCTTGTCATCCGACCAGCAGAGCTTGCTTGTCCCTCCGTCCAATTGCAACCAGTATGATTTCTCTCTCTCTCTCTCTCTCTCTCTCTCTCTCAGTGTATGATTCCTCTTTCGGTGTTGTATGTGAAAGCTAACTTACATGCCCGTACGAAAAAAAAAACATCCCTGTCTCGATTTCATGCTTTTCTAAGTCAGTTTTGTCTGAGCATACATGATTCGCTTTATTTATTTAGATTAGAATGAAGAGTGGTTGTGGAAGATAGTAGCAGAAGTGGGTCCCACCGATCAGACAGAATAATTAGAGAAAAAATCATACTCTGGCAGATTATGATGGATGATACGCAGGCATTTAGGAATGCGGGCCTGGCATTCAATTCATTCAAATGAAAGGGGTCAGCTTCGATGGATGCCTGATTGTGGGGCGCACCCTGATGTCTGTGCCTAACATCGACGCCATCCATCCATGAGCCACACGTGCACGTTGAATCTGGACTTTTGGACATTTTTTTATGAAGGCCCATTTTTCAATACAAGTTTGGCCTACATGATCAACAGACCGACACTATTTTTGGTCCACATGTACAAGGTATACCATGCCAAATAATGGCCTAGGTCCCTGACATGCGTCGTCTACCCAATCTTTGGCACATCTTCTTGCTACTCTAGCAGGGTATTACACTTCATACACAAGTGCTTGAAAGTTGCACATGTGGTATTGTCCGCCCAATCTCTTAAATATGTTCCTTTCCTCTTCGATCTAGGGGTATTTATTAGATACTATACAGTATTACACTTGATATGCAAGCACTCAGAAGTAGCACAAGCTGCATACATCAGCTAAAACTAAGCTCGCAAGATTATGTAACCCACCATCCCTAAGTCACAATGCTAAATGAAATTGGTTGAACACTCCTCACCGTTGCTTTGTGGACACTTTTTTTGTTGAAATGACCTAACATCTGATTTTGTGGACATTTTTGCTAAAATGGGACAATTGTTTTTCAGGTATGAACAATCATAACCTCCAATTGTAGACACTTTTTTTGTTGAAATGGTTATAAATTTTTATTTGTGGGCATGTTGTGGTTGGAAATCATTATCTTTTTTAATGGGTGTCAAACATGTTTACTTTTTAACAAGCAATTCTCATAAACAGTCTTAAGGAAATTGTTTATTGTTAAATGTTGATCAATTATGCACTTCTTCAAGGCAATGCCAAATGGACCCACTTGATGAGTGAACCTACCTACTTCTCCAGATAACATCAAACATATGACCCACAAATGGACTGATAGAATCTTGCATTTATGTTGTTGGCGTGACACAAAATGAAATGGCGACACATTTTATTTGAAATAAAATATATATAAAAAAGTATATATCATGTAATTCCATTTCAAGAACAAAAGAAATTTAAAAAGTGTACTTTTAGTAGTAAATGATAGCTGATTTCTGAGGGTATCCTAATTCTTGCATATAACATGAACTGACCAATGATCTTGTCCCTTGTATAGTTGAAAATACTACTCCACTTTGCTATTTCAAAATTGTTGAAGGCATTTGCTCATGAAGTATATTGCTAAATGCCATTCCATATCCACAAGAACAATGTACATTTGAAACCAGTGGGAAGGGAAAGGTGAGGGTGCTTCCGCAAGGTGAGCTGAAGGTAAGAGGATTGGCCCGAACTCGAAGGTTCTAAACTCGACCCGAACTCGCCGGATTGCTTTCGGGCCGGGTTCGGGCTGAAGATGGGCCGGGTTCGGGTCAAGTGTGGCTGTTGAACGGGCCTGGCCGGGTTGAGCCCAGTTCGACTCGGCCCGACCCGTGTACACCCCTACATGTGTTCAATAGATTAATAGCCTAGAGACACCTTCGTTACATTTCCAGCTTTCCTGCCCTTAGAAAAAGGCAGAAAAACCATTTCCTTCGGATTACATCAGAATCTTAACATTCTACTAGGATTTCAAAACATGTCAAAAGGCTAAATTTGAATTACCCATAATTCCATTTACCCCCAAGTCTAAGGCTGTCAAACGCAAAAAACAACTACTTGAATTTGAAATACACTCACTTACCACCAAATCAAAGGTATCAAACAGAGTATTAGGGTTTGGCTTAGGATTTAACTTGGCTTGCCTTATCATTTGGTTTGGTTTATCCTTACTTGGCTTGGATATGGAATTGGATATGCCTTGGTTTGGGTTAGACTTTGAGCTTAGTTTTGAAGTTTTTTAAGGTTGACAGATTCAAAATTTTGAAAGTCATAAATGATCTGAATTTTACTGCAATTGGTAATCCCAAAAAGGGTAGTGTTTATAGCCCCACCAAGAAAATTGGATATCCTGGAAATTAAATACAACCACATGAATTTCCAGGTTTTTTGAATAGTTGTCCATTTTCTTATGAGGTGGGACCCATCATGTCGTGTGTATATGCCGATCAACCTATCCATTACTTGAGTCACACAATCACGATGGAATGCACCATAAAAAATAATAGTAATAAGCAAATATTAGGTAAACCATACAATTGAAAACAATGGACAACCATCCAAATTCTTACTGGACAACTTGGATGCCATACATAATCTAGTGGGCCCCACACGTAGCACTTATAAAATTAGATTATTCTACACCTCAATCCTCACCGTCCAAATGTTGGGCCTCACTGGAGATGCACCGAACCTCAAAATCACACTGGTGGAGGGTCCTAACCATTTTCGCCCATGACAAGTTAAGATCTACATGCACCTATGTTTGTTCATGGCTGCATGGTCGATGAAGCGTGTTGCACCTGGGCCTGAAGGAAGCATGGACCCGAACGCTAAACCATTCAACCCAAGAGCTAAGGACCAAGCTACTGGACCTTTGGCCCACTCGAGCCCGAGCCAGTCATGCTTTCGGGTCTGGGCCTACTTCATAGTTGGAACAATATACCCAAGCTCAAATCGTTCTCCACAATTTATCGGCCCGTTAAATGTTCTGGAGATTTTCAAATTCTTAAATCTCGCCATATATATATATATATATAAGCCCAGATCTTTCATAAAAATGAGTGGTAAGGATCGGGCCAGTTTGTTTTGGCCCGTCAGGGATTTGGGTTGGGCTCTGACATAAGAGTTACCATGTTGACTGCTCTAAATAACTAGGTCCTGGGCCCAAACCATGGGTCTCTAGGCTAAGCCCACACCAGTCAAAAGTGGCTAGACTTGGGCCAGACCTGGTCAGCTCAGTTGAGTTGCAACTTTCTACCCAGAGATCATAAAATGTTGGAAACGGACGGTAATCTTGCCATTTGGCACAACAAATAGATTCTTGCTCTTTTTTTTCTTCATTGATGAACGGTGTTGATTTAGGTGGGCCTCAGAACTTATCCAAAGTTAGAAGAAATATCATTTTAGGGGGGCTTGACAACAGAAACACGACTTCATCTGTTAATTTTGAGAGTAGGAGTGGAACCGGGCTGGAATGATCTGGGCCATTGTTTTTTCGAGTCTCAAGCAACTGATCAAAATTCATAACAACCAGACGCTGAGGATCGTCGAATCACTGCAATATTTCTCTGCTATGGCCTCACCTATGTGGCGGCCTGATAGATCAACGGTCCTGATCATGATACACCTAGTCAGTTGGAGTGTGGTGGGGTATTATGAATACCTTGATGAAGTGTAGAATGGGCCATTAGGAGGATTACAAGAATGGGTACACCGAGAAAAGTTCATAGAACAGAACGAGCTATAAATGAATAAGAAAACGTACAGAAAATGAAATTTCATGCCGGATCCTCTGTTTGCATGAGCAGGGATTCCCAGCTTGTTGCAATGTGACTGGGCCATATCATTACAGATTGCATTTAAACGCGGCGGTGCTAACAGACAATGTGAACCAATCACAATGCATGAAATCCCTACTTGATCCGGATTCTATTTCATGAGTTTGGATTTTGGGATATAAGCACAACAAAGCTTACACCTTGGATTCAGAACCCCTAGATTTGAATTTCTCCGTGTCTTTGGCACCCTCAATTCAAAATCCCCTTTGAATATTCAAAAGTAGATATGCATAGTGTATTTATAAGGGTTTGAATTTAATTACTAAATCAACTTTAATATATTTAATTAGTGTAAGTGTGTAATATTTGACACAATGGTTCTAATAAGCCCAATGAAATATATACTTTTCCCGTAATTTCTAGTCTCGAATAGGCCATAAGCACAAGATCACATCTGAGTAACTAGCCAATGATTTTTTAACTATTAATTTACATGGACAATGATTGGACGGCGCAGATCATCATATTAAAGTAATTATAACGACGCAATTGATAATATGATTGTTTCGAGATATCAGATATCACCGGTGGGCCATGTGCCCAATAGATTAATAGACTAGTGACATATATGTTATACATGCAACTCTTATAAGAATTTTAAATCTAATTCAAGCTTTCACCTTTGATTTCAAACCTCTGATTTGATGGGATTTCAAACACCAATTACTTTACGGTGCCAAACGTATCATTTGAAATCCCCTTAAACCCTCCCAAATCCAAGGTGCCAATGACCCCTTAGTTCTCTACGGTGGCTCTTTATATAGGGGCCAGATCCTTTACAAATGTTTGTAGAAATTTGTGGGTCCCACCGTGGTTTGCATACAAAATCTAATCCGTCCAAAAAGATCTCTCAAAATAATGCTGATTCAATCATAACATCCGCCATTACTTGATTTTGGATGCTTCGGGGTGGAAAGTATCTCGGGTAATTCATCAAAGCACGAAAGCTGAGATCTTTCCAAAAATGGTTTCACAGTATAAACATACTGACGACAACCACTCAATCTGAGATGCAATATGAGCTGTTCCATAACAACTCTTTCATGATTTGATCTTACGGCCAAGATTCTATCAAATATTTTTCAACATAACTTTTTGAAGTTTGACTCTCTGGACCGATAGTGACTTCAATTCTTATTTATTTCTTGGCGAAGATGTGACCCACTTAATGATTATATAAATGTTTTTTTTTTTTTTATCATAATTGATAATTGAAATATCTTAACGATGCATGAACCGTCAATTGTAGGGATGAGTGACACTTGGTCCAATCAAATCCACCCACATCTCAGTAGCATTGAGTTACATGGTGGTATTGGGATCACCACCGATCTGAGTCCAGATGGCATGCCGTCAAAATAGTGGAACCCACAAGGACAGCTGAATAACATTTACAGGCATGGGAACAAATTCCACGCATGCCAGTGACTTTTACGGTCATGTTGATGACCTTGACACGCAAGCATATGAAGCTGGATCCACTACAATGCTATGTAAGTTACAAGGTGATGTGTGGGGCCCACCATCATGGGTTTATGACATCCAGAGGCATGCATTAAAAAATTGAGATGTGGATTAAGTGGACCAGGAAAACTACTGAGCTCAGTGGATTTGTGAATTTAGGCCCACTGTGATGTTTGCGTTTTATATCCACGCCGTTCATCTGCTCTACCAGCTCATTTTATAACACAAGCACAAAAATGAAGCAGATCCAAATCTCAGGTAAACCACACCATAAGAAAGAGTGATGATTGGACGCCTACCTTTCAAAAAACTTCTAGGGGCTATAGACTGGTCAGCTATCGTAGTTGACCAATCCGATCCAAGCTCCCCAACCTGGTCAGGTAGTTTTGGTTCACTGGTACATCAGGCTGGGGAAATGGATTGCCTGTTGTCTTAAGCTATGTGGGGCCCACAGATATGCCCATGACAAATCCAATCCGTCCATCAGTTTGAAAGACCACAATATAGCAGGAGTCTTAAAATATGGCAGATCTAAAACTCATGTGATCCATATCACACGAAACAGTGGGAATTGAACGCCTACTGTTGGAAACTTTGTAGGGGCCGCCGAAGTTTTGTATAAGGATGATATTTGTATCTACAGGTTAACTTAGTGGTAATAACCCTATGAACGGTTTGGATGGTATATAAACATCATGATTAGCTCCAGGAAGGCTTCAACGGTGGACATTTCCTTTCCTACTGTCTAGTTTGATGTGGCCCACTTGAGTATTGGATCTGCCTGATTTTTGGATTCATATGCTATTGTGGTCTTGCAAAACTGATGACGGAGTGGATTTGTCATTGGGCGTCTCAGTGGGGCCCACACAGCTTCCGACAACAGTGGCACAGGATATCCGCGTCCTCAGCCAGGGTCACCATTTCCATTTGTATTGTTTGTTTTTACATAGACGCGTTCGTTATCCTTTTGAAGGGAGCTGATTAGGTGAGACCCCGATCCACCGAAGTGGGTGGGACCCCTGACTGTGGGGCTAACAGTGATGTATTTTCCTTAAATCCACACCGTCCAACGATTTTAAAATTTAGGGCATGATTCGAAAAATGAATAAGTTCTAAATCCCAGATAGACCACAGTACAGGAAACAATGGTGATTGACCATTAAAAACTGAATTGTGGGCCACAAATGCTTTGGATCTAGATGATATTTGCGTGGTCTCTTCATCTAGGTGTTTGTGAACTTATCAACAGGTTGGATGGTAAATAAATATTCCGGTTGAATCCATGAAGCTTTTAATGGTGGGGATTCAATCACGACTGTTTCCTGTGGTGTGGTCCGGATAAAATTTAAGTCAGCTTATATTTTTTCCTAACATCCTAAAATGATATTTCAAAATGGTTAGACGGTGTGGATTTAAGGAACATAAATTACTGTGATCCCCACAGTCAGGGGTCCCACCCTCCTTGGTGGATCCGGAGGTCTCACCTAATCCGCTCCCCCTTTTCAAATGTTTGTAAAAAATGTTTATTCCACAACTCTGCATGCGGATTCCATTTTCATACGCATGGAATCTATTCCGTCCAAAAAGGTCTCCCATCAAGAAAGTGTCAAGCCAATAAAAATAATGCCTGTTCGAACGTCAGGTGGGCCACCATGTGAATTTGAATATTTTAGTATGATGACCATTGTTTTGTTTTATATAATGCGACCCATGTAATGATTGTATAAACCTGATTTTTGGGTAATCTCATCATCACGGTGGGAATCCCTTCATCTACAAATTGAATGGCATGCACTCAATGGTGGACCCCACAAGAACGGCTGAAAATATTTACACGTATGTGAACAAATTCCACGGCATGTTAGTGACTTTTACACGCTGGTTGATGACCTTTACACACAAGCAAGAGGCCGGATCCAATGCACCGCTTTGTTGGTTACAATGCGATCTGTGTTTCGGGCATGATTTAAATAGTGGGGCCCACTTGAGCTTTCAATCATATTGGTTTTCTCTTCCAAGAAAAACATGATGGGGAACTCAAGATGGACGGACTGGATGTCATGCAAACATCATAGTGGACCCCATGCATCAAGAGAGAGAGGAAGGCACGTGCATTGGTAGAGGTAAAAATGGACTGGTCAAGGAGAAGGGGCCAGCTTGGACATCTGTGTTTGTCGTGTGATCAGCTCCTCAACGGCCAAAAAGCAGTAATCTACTATTGGAGAAATCACTTATTTCTCAAGCTCAACATCAGAAGATGAAGTATCTCCACTTCTATTAGACGCCGAGACCTTCCATGGTCCCATACATTTTCGACCTGTTGCTCAGATCATCTCTTGGTAATGGCTCCCGAAGTATGACTTCGTACGGGACAAGACTATATTCTACTAAGGCTAAAATGATAAAATGAAAAGGATAATCATCCCCGATTTTGTCTATATTCTACTAAGGAAGGAAGCTCAGTCTTAGTACTCGGATACGACATTCAACGGTAGGTTGGCAGGTCGGTGATATACTCAATGTTAAGGAAAAATTCGACCACGGCTCACTA
Organism: Magnolia sinica; assembly: GCF_029962835.1. Taxonomy (NCBI): domain Eukaryota; kingdom Viridiplantae; phylum Streptophyta; class Magnoliopsida; order Magnoliales; family Magnoliaceae; genus Magnolia; species Magnolia sinica. Next base: position 3,401,290 of record NC_080583.1, on the reverse strand, counting down.
TGGAATCTAGGTTGGTAAATTACTCCTCAGGATGGCTATATAGTTACCTCAAGCGATCGACCTCAATATCCCACTACATGTTTCCCCTGATTCCGACCACTCAGATCTTATCAAAGAAATCTGTCCGAGATCTCAGCCAAAGATTTTGAAAGATCACCGCGACACGGACCTGTCCGAGATCTTAGCCGAATATCTCAGAAGATAAATACGATTTCATCTACAATACATACCTACTAAATAGGAAGATTGCTATATAAGCAACTGCACATTTCAGCTATAAATAAGAGCATCTCCAATGGTGAAGGGTAACACATAAATCTTATCCAAAAATCCTAATTTCTACTGGACCTATCTTGCCTAATTCTAACTTAGGCATGGAAGGATCCTCTGTTATAATTAGGGTCTCCTTTATCTTCTCCATGTATATATACCCGAAAGTCCAAAAAAGGTTAACTAGATTTCAACATCAACATCCATAGACAAAAGTTCGCGCTTATTATTTATTCATTTTATTATTATTATTGCTTATTATCAACTTATACTTAAAGCTGGGCATCGGGCGGTGTCGAATCGGATTGGGTCCAACTCGATCCGGTCCGAAATGCAAGTAATTTGACCTGAATTTGATTCGATCCAGGATCGGGTTAGGGAGATCTGACTCGATCCGACCCGATGCGTGGTTAACCTAACCCGACCCGAGTCCAACTCGGCTAGGGAAATCGAGTCGAATCGGGTTCAGCACGATTCGGATAAAAAAAAATTTAACGGTGAAAATCAGTATCCACGTTGTTATTTTCGGTGTGGTCCACTTGAGCTTTAGATATGATTCAACTTATTTTCAAATGATCTAAAATGATCACCAAGATTGAATAAACAGTATGGATATAATAAATACATCATTGTGGGGCCCATGTAATTTTGATCTCATTTGAGCCGTTCGTACAACTCGAAGCTCAAGGCACAGACTCCATTGGCCTTTGCACAACACGTGGTGTAGACTTGCTAGGCACGAAAGCACAGTGGCTTGCTTAACAAGAAAGCACAGTGTCATGCTTGCACAGTGCATTGCACCATATTAACAGTAGCAAGTTCTGTGAGTTTGATCATGGGGTATGTGTTGTATCCAAACCGTCCATGCATTTTACGAGCTCGTCCTAATGTTTGAGACGAAAAATGAGATAGATCTAACTATCAAATGGACTACGTGAATTGTTTAAGGTGAAAATCATTATCTCTGCTGCTATTTGTGGTGTGGCCAGATGATCTTTGGATATTATTCGTTTTTTGGATAATGCTCTAGAATGATCTCTAAAAGTATATAAACAGTACAGATATAATAAATACATTACTGTGGGGCTCATATAACTTTGATCTCCTTTGAACCGTTCGTACAACCCGAAGCTCGAGGAGCATCAGAGATGTTAGTTCCAAAGGCTTTCGCAGGTGCGCAATTATTCCTGGTGGGACCCACTGTGATGTTCATGAGAAATCAAACCTGTCCATCTGTTTTTAAATCTCATTTTAGGACACCGGAGAAAAAAATAAGGTGGATCCAAAACTCAAATGGGCCACAAGAGATGAAAAAGTGGAGATTTATTTTTCACCATTAAGATATTTATATGGCCATCAAAGTTTTGTATCAATCTAAGTTTTCAGTGTTTTCACTTCATCCCAATAAAAATGACCTTATAAGCAGTTTGGATGGCATATAAACATCAAGACAGATCCTAGGAAGGTTTCAACAGTAGGAATTCCTTTTCCCACTCCCAATCGAGTTTTGGATCCTCCTAATTTTTTGTCACATATTCTAAAACGAGCTCCAAAAATGGATGGATGGGTTGGATTTCTCGTAAACATCACGGTGGACCCCACCTTGCATCCCAGCACAGGAACTTCTTGAGAAAGCCTTCCGCATCGTCTCTCCATCTTCACACGACACGAACCTACAGCAGCTTATATAGTTGGTGTGTAATGAGTAAACTCTGATGGACCCCGCCGTGAATACATGTGGTTTATCCACCCCGGATCAGACCCATTCGGATCGGGTTTCCGGTGGGGTCGGTCCGGATTAGCCACGACCCAAACTCGATCCGGAAACCATTCAGATTTGGATGGTCCAACTCGACCTGCACTGATCCAGGCCGTCGGTTCGGGCCGGATCAGGCCGGATCGGGTAAGATACTCCCAGCTCTACTTATACTGCATTCGCATTATTCTATGTACCTAGTGCAACGTTGCATGCATACATATTCCCATGCATACTCATCCACCCACATGCAAACATGCATCCATGTGGACCCATGTATGCACTCTATCTTAGACACATCCATTCGTACATCTGCATGCACAGAATCTAATGCAGGGAGGGAGGATCGTGATTTGCAGAGACGGGGGAGTAAATGCATTGGGCGTTTGCAGAGGATCTCGGAGTAGAAGCATCTGCCTACCAAGATGCCACACCAGCAGAAGCCATAACGGATCTTGTGGGCCATCTTGAACGTTGTTACAAATGAACGACGGGACGCATGGGGCGGCTAGATTCTTCATGTCCCATCTCGGAATTGCTCTCTCCCTTGAAATCTTGCGTTCCTTGCTTTCGTTGCCTACATCCAGATGCATTAATACAGTTAAAACATTATTTTATATTGGATCTTTTGGACATTTAAATTGATTGATCTGAACCGTTCATTGAGTCCAGAACACATTTCATAGGCTACCAAGAAAAAATAAGCTGATCGGATTATCCAATCCATCCTGGGTTTGGCCTTATTTTTTGTAGCCATTCTTTTTCTAAACCATGGATTGGATGGTTAGGATTGTTAACAGAAGTGGTCCTTTATCATCATAAGCGATCACGATGAGCCCTAACAAATACATGGATCAAATAGTTGATTGGACCTATTTGTGTGCAAACGATCTTGACTGTCCATATAAAATGCTACTGATCAGATGGTTAGGATTGTCAGATTGGTGTGAAGTTTGCATGGTATCCCTTGAGTGAGTGTTGAAAGTAATAAACAGTCTAGATTAATGGATTGGATTGTCTAATTGTCCCGATACAACTAGGAGCACTATAACTTGCAGTGCTCCTCGAGTACCGGATAATTTCACTGAGGTTTGCTGAGCCCGCACGTGATATGTGGGGCCCAATGTTATGTATGCATGACATCCAATCCGTGGATCATGTGCATACCTTTGTGTTCTCCTAAATATTTCAAATTCAGGCCGATCCAAAACTTCTGACGTCCACACGATGTAAATCTATATAAAACCGCATGGTATGGCCAACCTGAGTTTTGGAATGGGATGAATTTTTGTGCATCCATTCATCCTGGTGGGGTTCACCTTCTGAATATTTTGGATGGACTGTTCATTTATGGACGGATTGGTTGCCATGCATCAGTTTCACTTGTTAAATTGATTTTCATCTGGACCATCCATTTATAAGCGACCGTCCACGTGGATTGGACGGTGGATAGGACTGTCCATTGTTGCAAGGACCCTGTAAGATTGTCCTCTGTGGATCACGTCCAACAAACCATAGCTCGTTACAAACGTTCCACCCCATGTATGGATGTATAGATGGAGAGAGTGGGGCCCAAAATCCTCCCATCTGTTGGGCCCTACAATGAATGGCCCACTTTATATTGGGGTCCATTGGAATGATGGGATGGTCCAATCTCATCCACCCACATGCAAACATGCATCCATTGGAATGATGGAAATGAGTTCGAGCCGTGTTGAGCTGATTTTTTTGAGCATGAAAATGAGTTCGACCTGGCCCAGCTTGACTCGACTCGAATCAAACTCACATCAAGCCAGTTCGGTAACGTGGTTACTTTGATATTGATGTTGCTCACCAAGTGTTTGATAAAATGACTCAACGAAGTGTGGCTGGTGGCAAGGAAGGTATGCATACTAAACAAATAGTCTTTTTTTTCCTTAATTTTTATATTGTTTAGGTGTTTGATAAAATACCTATAAAACCATTATTGTTGTTTTATATACGGTGAGAATTTAAAAGTGCAGTCTAAGTATTTATGAAAGTGCTCACAGTCAAACTCGGCTCGAACTTGGCTCAAACTGGCCCGAGCTGCTGATCAAACCGAGCTGAGCTCGTCAATCAAGCTCGAGGACCGGGCCAAGTAAGTGCATGTGTATCATCCATCTGCTAGAGTATCAAAGTTCAACTGTCATAACTAATCTAAACCGTCACATTCAGATGAAAATAATAATATTATTGTTAATGATAAAGTAAAAAATAAAAATCATTCCTATGCCTACCTTAACCTAATCTTGGAAAAGGAGAGATAAAATAAAACAAAAAGCAATCATAGTCAGAAGGCCCGTGACAGACATTGCCTTGGATTTTAAAAAGGGATCGCTGTAGTGGTACCGGCCAGATGTGGGGCCCATCAGTGACGTGTTCGTTGAACCCAACACGTCCATCAGATTGGTCGCCCCAAATAGCCCCAGGCAACAAAAATCAGCCCGATCCGTGGTGGGCCATAGCACATGAATGGAACCTGTTGAGAGGGGACGGCTACAGATGATTAGAGTGGGAGGCCTATCTTGTATATAGAATCCAATCCGTTCATACCATTCATTCAGGCCCGATGAAGGGTCTAGCTAAAAATTAGGTTATTTTACGGAAGTTTTGATTAGATTGTGCATTGAGTCTTTAGTGGTTTTTTTTTAGGTAGCGCATTGATGAATAAGTTGGATGGTGTGAATACATTATGTGGACCCTACATTCATCAATACCTTCATAAGGTAGGTAAGGTTATGCATCCGGTCCATATTTCAGACCAAGCTAAATATTAGATTGTGTTGTAATTATTTCAAATTGTCATGGGAAAAGTCAATAAGAAAGTTACGTGTCATTTCAAAAATATAAGAGGTGATAAAAAGATTTTCTAAGATATTTAGATTAATAGCTATAGAAGAAATCTATAAAAAATAAGAAGAATGGTATGGGAGGACAAGCAAATCCAACAAATAAATTAACTCTATCAATTTATGTTAGCCTACTTGGGAATCAATACCAAACCTCAATGTTGAAACGAGGTTGTCTTCACTCAGTCTATCACTCGAGCTATGGATCAGTTTGTGCTCATACGCTGGACTTGAGTTCTTTCATAAGAAGCATTTTGTAGTTGTTCTCAGTGATTGGTTGTAAGTTTTTCTTTTTATTCAATTGCATTAGTATATTGAAAAATCATTTCTTGGGAAAGGTAAGGCACAACTCATCTTCAGAGGAAGAACTCTACTCTCCGATTATCTTTTAATTATTACAAATATTCTGTGAGTAGCTCAACCGGTCCCCTCAGATTTGATTATATACTGTCAAGTTTGACGTATATTAATATTTTGGCGCTTTGGGTCAATGTTGATTAGTTTAAATCGAGCTGCTATATCGATTGTGGCACACTTGCACACACCGCACATGATAGAAATCAAACCGAGTGCCAATAGGTTATTTTACTATTTTACGACTCACATATGCCAGATTGAAATCTAAGGTGAGTGTTCCCTCCTAGTTTGTTCTCTTGGCCGTATCCCACTTCAATTTTGGATTGGGTTGAGCATCGGGTCTCTGGGGATTCTTAGGTGGCAAATTAATGAATAGGTTGGATGGTGCGAATACATTGCGTGGGCTCTACATTCATCAATACCTTTGCAGGTAGGTAAGGTTGTACCAAAGGTAGATAAGATTGTACCGGTACCAGTACCGTTTTAAAAATATTGCCATATTGTAACGAAAAGATAGCCACCAATGAGGATTTCAGATTCGATAATTATATAATCCTGAGTTGCGGGTCAATCACTCAATGGATCCTGACATCATTAAATTCCTCATGATGTATAAAATTGCTAGAGAAATATGAGGCAGAGCTGCTGAGATATATTCCCATAGAGATGATATGATGTATGCTTACGCAAACTCAAGACAGGATAAAACAGTGTTGAATTTTAATATGACCATGCAAGCTAATGATAAAAGGATCTTGATCTACTTTTCATGGATATGCAAGTGGCCTGAAAAGGTGTGCATCTTTGAATTTCTTTAGTGATCTTTGTAAAGAAATCTATATTATTTTCACTTCTCATTTGTCATTCAAATTATAGTTGGTTTATATCTTTACTAAAGTAGTGTCTATATCTCAACTTATTAATATTGTTTTCAAGCTGGGTATGATTGGCATTTATATCATAATTTGGGAATGAATTATTATGACATATAGGTTTTTTTTTTTTTTTTTTTTTAAATTAGGACTACTATACTTTTTTATAATTTATAAATATAGTAGATTGAAATGGCAAAAATCTTTAACCCTAATTTTCGTCCCTACACTTACAATGTACTACACAAAAAAAAAATAAAAAAGTAAAAAATAAAAAGAAAGTTACCCTAATTTTTACTGTGTACGGTACATCCTCACTTTTTTCCATTTCCATGAGCTACTCATATTTTAAATATGCTTTACGAATTTTTTTTACCAATATCCCAACATTATCCAATGCGATGGACATACAGAGCGGATCCAAGCCTCTTACGGCATGGGTTCTTTAATAGTCCCTCGTATGTGCATATGCAACACAAAAAATGGAGATGCGTAGCTGGCTATTAGAATGGAAGAATAAATACATAGCTAAGATTGACCCAAACACACCATTAAATTGTCAAAATGTTGCAGTAACTTGTACTTAAAAAATCTGAACGCTCCCTTCTCAAGTAACGATATATTTTAAAAGAAAAAATTATCCTTTCCAAACTATGTAAATATATATAGCAAAGATAGTAACAAATATATTTGAAATTTTAAAATAAATAATTAATAATAACATTTATTTTTTTATTTTTTTAATAACCTGACAAGAAAAACCTTAAAATCTGAAAATCTGCTTAAGACTTCAGGTGGAGAAACGACCTCAAGTAATATGTCGTCACAATGGTCAAAAGGAATTATTAGGTAGGTAGAATCCAATCCGTCCATTAGGCAAGAGTTATTTGGATATTACGGACATAAGATATATGCCTCATTAAAACTTATATGGGCCACATCAATCTAAACAATATAAAATTGCTCCCAATACCACTAATTTCATTCAATATGGCCTGCTTAGGTTTTATCTCAGGCTGATTTTTATATCTTCTCTTTATCCCAGTGAGTAACGCTTGATTAACGGGTTTGATGAAAGATACAACTCATGATGGCCCCACACACAAACCTATGGTTAGTATCCCATCCACATTGTTCCATAAGGTGTGGTGTAACGCCCCCGTTTTCAGAACCCAAGTACACGACTCGAATTGCAAGAACTCAGGAGTTAATTACAGATAATGGTAATCAATGTGTAAATCAAAGTGCAGATAATGGGAAAAGGGACATAATATATATCTGAACCAACATACCAACAATATTCTAGCCCACTCAGCTGGGGGCCAATCACAAAATCTCAGGCTTCTCGAATCCTAAATGTACTGAAATAAAGATAAATGGTTAATCTACTGATTCAGCCTAAAATAGACGGCCGCCTCCTGCTGCGGCTCCTCGTCATAGAGTTCCTCCTCGACTGCCACATCCTCCAGATCTGCCGCATACTCATCAACTCATGAACCTATGTTCTCTGTACGGTTGAATGTTGATGAATAAGTGGCCAACTCAGTATGATCTCCCCTCAAGATTACACACCGCTGCCCTAAGCAAGAAATAGCAAAAACATACAGGTAATCTAAAACACAGTGGATGCGATCTTATTAGGTGCATGGATGTATGGAATGCAATCATTGCGCTGGAGATGTTCATCCGTGCGGACAGTGGGCTCGTCACCCATACAATCATCGAACTTGAAACATATCATCCAGTCGGAACAATACGTACATCACGTACAATAGCAATAAATGCTGGTCTGTGCCATGTATGCATGATTAGCCAGTCTATTGTTAATCCGATTATACTCAGCCATTTTAAATAAGCTCACAGTCACTACGGGGAGCGCATGGCCCAGTATAGGCCGACGGCTCGGGCATAGTATCACATGACTACCATCCCGGCCCATGAGGCTACCGTCTTAGGGTGTATGTAGTACCCACCAACATGTGGTCAATCAATTCAATGTGAGGGGGCCACCACCAATGATGACTAAGGATGAAAGGTTGAAATCACAAAGCATGGCGATTAAAGCAGGACGGCATGGATGGTTCAAAGACGAGTAAACGGCGGTGTCGGAAAAGTCGTAAAATTTACTCCAAATCAATTAGGTGAAATCACACATGGATGGTAAGCCCTATGGTCAAATATCAACAACCAAAGCCTCCATGTTAGGGGCCTACTCATATCACAACTAGTCTGACTACACCCTAAGCACGGACTCTCCGTTGCTTAGAACTTCCAGTGGAGAGATTTTAATAATACGTGTATCATATTATCATAACAGCAGACATGAATTTTATCATAAATAGGGAATAGAAAACAACATATACACTCCTATCAAAGCACATTACTGAGTTAACGTAAAATACATATCGTGAATGGTTGAATTATCAACTTAAGCAGTTCAGAGTATATAATAAAGAGTCTAGTCAATAGTAAGCGCAGAAATCATTTTGTTGATTACGGTCCATTTGCATTCACAATTTGTTATCAGTCTAACTAGCCATTTAAAACCTACAAAACACTATTTCTGGCCTAGTTAGGGATGGTAAGTTTAAGGGGAAAGAAATCATCACCAGACAGATAGCAGTGCGCCCCTTGATCCGTGTATTCGCGAGCACCTAACCGCCCAACAACACGAGAGTAATCTCCAGGAGTCATTCCCAATACAATAACTAACGTTAGAAGGCATCCCTATAAAATAAGTACGGCCAGGAAGGACTTGGTGATTTTTGGGGTACAAGACTTTGCTAATGATGATTGACATTGTCAAAGTACTGGACATGCAAATCGGTATTTTCCAACATTTTCCCACATCGTCAGCACTTGCCCGACTATCGGACAGCGTATACAAACATCATAGCCCGGCTCCTATAACATATGATCCGTCATGGAAATCGTGTGGACCTAAACCGAGTGGGAAAATAAATATTACATTGGCTTAAGCTTCTGTGACCCCAAAGGTTTAAAACTGGACATTCAATCCCTGCTGTGGTCCCCTTGATCACTAGATCAGCCTTATTTTCCTTTCAGGCCCTTAGGATGAGCTCACCTACTGGATAGATGGTTTGGATAAACCATAGGTATCAAGGTGGGGTCCACAGTGTTGCTGAAGTCATCACAGCAGCCACATGCTGCTGTGGTCCACAGAACTTGGTGGCATCAGTGCAGCGGCTAGAGCTGCCAGCTGTAATGGGCCCACGTCCAATGATTGGTTAGTGTGTATAGTACACATACCTCGCAGTGGGATCCCCACACCGATGGACGGCCTGGATATGCAGCAAGGTGGATTACGTCCAGATCTTGGACGGTCTGGATTTCCACACCTGCACCAAGTGGGTTTCCCAGCATGTGGGGCCCATTACCTATATTCGTGATGTATATATTCTATTACACATATTTCATTTTATTTTATTTTTTTATTTTTGATTTCAACAAGGATCCGTATCTAGACCTCTCATTCCTGATGGACGGTCCAGCATGTGCGGCTTGGGGTGGCCCACCATTAGCGCAGCCCATTAGCAGGTAGGGCCCACGGTCGGCACAGGGCCCTCAGTCAGGGCAGCCTACTAACGTGGGGTGAAGCCCACCTGCATTTGTGCAGGGCCCATGAGCAGAGCAAGGCCCACCTGCATTTGTGCAGGGCCCATGAGTAGAGCAGCCCACCAGCATTTTACGTGGGGACAGCAACATCTGCTGTGCACTGTTGAAACCGTTCTCGGCTTATGCTTTTCAGCTCAATCACGGTCTGATCCTGGCCGTTGCTTCTAAACCCACGTCAGCGTCCAACCGACGGCACGGTGGCTGCCATTTTCACCGTCAAAGAACGGCCCAAACCATAGCCATTGATTGGCTTGATTTCTCAGTTTGGAAGACAACCATCGATTGGCTTGTCTCTAACGTAAAACAGAGCTTTGACACTACTCAACTTTGGCATGCCATTCGGCCACCATTTAGGTCTGTTGTCTGACTGAAGCCGGCCAAGCACCATTGCTTGGCCGGTTTCAGTTCCAGAACAGGGCCGCTGTATGGCCTGATTGACGATCCATCTTCAGCTCCAATCAGAGCCATTATGTGGCTTGATGGAAGGTCCGTTTTCTGCCATGGCTTCAGTCCAGAACAGAGGCATTCCTTGGCCTGATTCGTGGATTGAAACAGGGCTACTGTTTGGCGTGGATTCAGCTCAAAACAGAGCTCACGCTCGACCGTGTTGCATCCTACTTTAAGTCTGAAATACAGCCATTAGTCAGTTGTTTCCCGCCTATATCCGACCATGGTCCGGGTTCGTTTTTAGTCCGAAAGTACGGCCATTAGTTGGTTGTTTTCAACTTGTGAACCCAACCTAGTGTGCTGGAGTGTAAACAGTCGGAAAAAGGTGGAATGTAGGTGGTTACCTGGTCCAGATGGGGCAATCGCCGACTCGACTGGGTCGAGCTGCAACAGGGTAGACGGCACCACCTTCCACTCCCTTTGTATTCTCTTTCTACTCTCTTCCTAACACTCTCTTCTTATATGCCTGTGAAGCTACAATCCCAACTAATCCGACTAGGTCCAAGCCTTACACGGACTGAGTTGGAGCAGTGGAAACCGAGACCACATAGTCGGCTCTCTCTCTCTCTCTCTCTCTCTCTCTCTCTCCCCTCTCTTTCTCTCTCTTTCTCTCTCGGCGTGAATCCCTAGGGCTACAGGGCCCTTTATATAGAGGGAGAGAGAGACAAGGGACGGCCGAGATTATCCCTACGATGGACGGCTAAGATCGCACCAGGCGTTGTCTTTCTCAAAGAGGTAAGGTCGGTTCTCCCTCTCTTTCCTCCCACAGGCCCTGTTTGGCCGCTTTTGGCAAAAGAGGAGCACCGCCTTAGATGATAGATGGACGGTTGAGATGGCATGTTCGGGCCAATCGTGAACCGTCAAAACAGTCCCAGATGGGTCCCATACAACGGATATCCACCACGTGTAATACACTAGATGGTTGCAACACGTCTCTTTCGTCCATTTACGAGGGCCCAAAAGCCTATACGGTTTTGATCATATGGACCCCACAAAGAGTTTGAACGGACCGAATGGCCCGAAAAGTGATCATGGTGGGTCACATAGGGGCTTAAAGATCGGTTGCTCGGACCTCTGTTTTGGCGGGAGAGGATTCTCTTGGTTTCAAATAAGGCTTGGTCAAAGCTCGTTTGACCGAGCCCCATGTCCCTGTATATGTCGTGTGTACGTACATGGAGTGCATGCGTGCTCCGTGAGGGGCCCATCATGATGGCTGTGTCAAATCCATTCCGACCATTCACATTTAGGGACACTCCAAGGGGATCCTAGCCCACTTTGGGTCAATGGTGAGACCTAGGTGGGCTATTACACTCTTCTTTGGGCCATTATCGGCCCAAATGACATGATCTGTCGATCGGGTGGGCCTGATACTGTTTTCAACGGCTAATATAAGGTACTGGTTATGATGAAGGCTTCATTTGTCACTAACTAATTTTCAGGTGTTGGTGACAAGTATGTGGTGACAGTATCCATTCACTCAGAGATTTTAATTTAGAGTGTTCAGATAACCTTACCCTCCCGAATGTTGTAGGGCGCATTTTGGCTCCCGGAGGCCTGTATGGATGGCCTTAATTTCGACCGGTATCCCCACCCTGCATGAGTCATGTTCGAGTCAATTGATTATTTAATCTGATTTAGGTTGAGGTGGGTTTACAAGGTAGTAACACCCGTGTACCAAAGGCACGGGGTGTTACATGTGGCCCATCTGAGTTTTGGTCTCAGGGCCTAGAATCAAGGATGGAACCTGATAGACGGAGTGGATTTCACTCATACAGCATGGTTGAAATAGGGCGAGCGAAGTGGGGATTGGGCCTACCAACTAGCTTATGTATTGGCCTATGGGCTTCAGTAGTTAGTGAATATGCACACGTAGTTAGTGATCCAGACCATCCACATTGTGGCCTCCCTATGGATGGACACAACGAAAGAAATGTGACGGCTTAGATAGGCTGGCCCATTGAATTTTGGCCTTCAATCATAAATGATCATACATATTTTTTTAACCGTCCATTTGGTTACCATTCATTGAGCATGCAGATTCATTAATATGTTTAGCTTCTACTTATCTACCACCCATCTGATATTCAAGACCGTTGGATGTGGTTGTTATGTTGAGTCCCACCGTGTATGGAGGGTGCCACAGCAAATCTCCCTGACAGAAAGATCACAGCCGCCAATATTAAGTACTCTTTCAGTGGAATGTTGACGGTTTATGTATTTCTCATGATCACAAACTTCTGTATATGGGCCCAGATCAAAGGATTAAGATTAGCAACCTAGCTAGTGTGGGTACATGTCGTACGAAGACGAGTTGTACGAACGGTTAAAAGGAGATCAAAGTTACATGGGCCTTACAATGGTGTATTTATCATATCTACACCGTTCATCCATTTGGCGAGATCATTTTAGATCTTGATCCCAAAAGTGAGTAATTTAAAAGGCTCAAATGGACCACACCCACAAATAGCAGTGGGACAATGATTCTCACCGTTAAAACATTGGTAGGGCCCACCGTAATGTTTCCTTTCCATCCAATCTGTTCATAAGGTCACACAGACCTAGATGAAGAGAAAAAAACAAATATCATATTGATCCAAAATTTCCAAATATCATATTGATCCAAAATTTCTGTGACCCCGTGAGGGTTTCAATGATAGGCGTCCAATCCTCCACTGGTTTTTACAGTGTGGTCCACTTGATTTTTGGATCTGTCTTATTTTTCAAATCAAGCCTTACAACAAGCTCACCAAGTGAACGGACGGTTTGGATATAACTCATATCTCATGATGGGACCCACAAAACTTGGTGACGTCAACACACCAGTAGGTCCAACCGTCCATCAGAACACCACTATACTGATGACCTAGGCCAAGAATCAAGTTGATCCATTGGTCAAGTGGGCCACAGTTTGTGAAACAAATGTACAGTTCTAAAAATTTTGGCTGAAATCATCTACAAGTTTCAAATACTGGGCTGCACATGGTGATTGGACTAGATTTATTTTTCAGAAAAAGTGCATAAGTTGGGACCAACCTAATGGATGGATTAGATCTCGCATGTGCCCCAATATAGACGTGGAACCGTCAAAATTGGGTGGGTCCACATTGTAACCGTGGTCACGGGGAAACGGGGCTCCACCAGGATGTATGTGTTATTTCATCCATTCCGTCCATCTATTTTTCTGGATCATTTTATGGTATGAGACCAAAATTGAGGCATATAACAATCTGAAGTGGACCGCATTACAGGAAACAGTGTTGAATGAACGTCGACCATTAAAAACTTTTTTGGCCCATAAAAGTTTTGGATCAAGTTGATCTTTATTTTTTTTCCTTAATTTGGGTCTGTATGACGTAATAAACAGAATGGACGTCAAACAAACAGTACAATGGGCCTTAGGAGAATTTTAATGGTGAATATCTAATCGCTATTGTTTTCCTGTAGTGTGGTCCACCTGAGATTTATATCCCTCTCAGTTTTTGGATCAAGCCCTAAAATTATCTTTAAAAATAGATGAACAGAATGGATGAAACACATACATCATGGTGAGCCCACAGAGCACCGACCACCAGCCACCTGGGGTGGAAACGGATTGGCTACTCCCCCTCCCACCAACCCCGTGGCTGGTGGTCAGTGCTCTATGGGGCCATCATGATATATGTGTTTCATTCATTCCGTTCATCCATTTTTTAAGATCATTTTAGGTCTTTGTTCCAAAAATGAGAGGAATATAATCTCAGGTCAATCACACCACAGGAAAACAATAGTGATTGGATATCCATCATTAAAATCCTCCTAAGGCCCACTGTACTATTTATTTGACATCCAATCTGTTGATTAGGTCATACAAGCCCAAATGAAGGGAAAAAACAAAGATCAGCTTGATTCAAAACTTTTATGGCCGCCAAAATGTTTTTAATGGTCGACGCTCATTGAACACTATTTCCTTTAATGTGGTACACTTGATATTGGGATATACTTGATTTTTGGTCTCTTAAGATAAAATGATATGGAAAAGTAGATGGACGAAGTTGATGAAACACATACATCATGGTGGGGCTTACAGAGCACCGACCACCAGCCATTGGCTGGTGGCAGGGGAGTAACCAATCCATTCCCGTCAGGGGTACCCTCCTTGTCAGAATTGAAAACTATAGGTACTGTGTTTTTACGATATTACATGATTTCCTATGTTACAAACGTAGCATGGTAAAGTAGGTATGTATTGCATGTGTTGTTTCTATCCAGGATTATTGCTAGGGGTGTACACGAACCAAGCTAGCTCAATTAGCTCGCTCAACTCGACTCGAAAAAGCTCGACTTGACTCGGTTCGAAGCTGAGTTTCAGCCGAGTTGAGCTGATTTTTTTAGCTCGAAAATGAGTTCAAGCCGAGTTCGAGTTGGCCCCATCTCGACTTGACTCAAATCGAACCCAACTCGATTTGAACTCGGATCGAACTAGTTTGGTGACTCGGTTACTTTGATATTGATGTTGCTTACCAAGTGTTTGATGAAATGACTTAATGATGTGTGGCTGGTGGCAAAGAAGGTATATATATGAAATAAATACCTTTTTTTTCTTGATTTTTATGTTGCTTTGAAGGTGTTTGATAAAATACTTATAAAATCATTACAATTGTTTTACATGCATTGAGATTTTAAAGGTGTAATTCATGTGTTTGTAAAAATGCTGCACAGGCGAACTCAGCTCAAACTGGTCCGAGCTACTGACCGAACTGAGCCGAGTTGGCTAGTCAGGCTCAAGGACCGAGCTGAGCCGAGTTTGAGCTGGGGTCGACTAGTGGCCGAGCCAAGTCGAGCTGAGGCCAGCCCGGCTCAGTGTACACCCCTAATTATTACACACGTATAGTATGTCTGGTCGTATTGCTTTATATTTACAAAATAGTACAGTATCTATGGGTACACCATCAATCACCCACTCTTTGGACTATGATATTTTAGCACCATTGAAAAAGTTCATCCAATGTACTATATCAATGGTAAAATAAAATAATAACTAGAAAAGTGAGAAATATCCATTAAAAATTACAACTTGGCTGGTCACGAATCAAAATTCTACTTAATCAAATTCAATGATCATGTCCGCTCATAAAGTGGGTTGTCTACTATATATTACAGGCCAAATGTTCATGAGATGTTAAATTAATGACTTAGTCAATTTATGTTTTTAACCTAATGCACATGGTTGCATACGTCCCCAAGGTATAGTCCCCCTTCAAAAAAGGCGGGATACCCTGTTGTCATATAAAATTTATGCTCTTATTAAACACATTAACCTTTGTACCTAGCATAGAGAATTCTAGAAAAGACTCTAGTAGTGTTATTTAGAATCTTTTAAAGTAATCTGGTACGATTTTATAAGGAGAGTAGCAAAAAAAAAAAACAGTATTAATTATCGACCGTTGGATGAAGTAGTTAGAAGCTTTTTATGCCTATATATAAAAGGAACCATCATCGTTTACTTGGATGTTATTGTATATAAATAGGTGCTTTGGCGTACGTCACTCTCATTCGTCTCTCTTGCATTGTAATGGAATGGCATTTGGTAGGAAACACTTGTATTTGTAAATAGTGTAATGGCATTTGGTAGGAAACACTTTGTATTTGTAAATATATAGGGAATGAGTTGACTCATCCATGTGGGGACTATAAATAAAAGTGATGTGTAATTAATCTATGCGCGAGAGGCGGCATGTGGACAATAACATACATCCCAAAACACACACAATTACTAAGAGAAATGATAAATTCAATCCCTCACATGATCGAGCGGCAGTATGTGGACAATAACATATATACATCCTAAAACCCACACTGCTAAGAGAAATGCTAGATCCACTCCCTCACATGCATGAGTTGATGTATGGTAAAAATCGATGCATATCACCCATGAGCAGTGTAGTTACGTGAGCCTGAAACCGTTCTGAACCATGCAAATAGTATTAGTGTTGAACGATATGGTACACCTAAGCCAAACGTAGATTGCATGTGACATGGGCATGCATTCCATCCATTCATGACATGGACCCAACATAAAAGTGTCGTGTGGGAGTTTTGAATGTGCGACTAGTTTACACTCATTTTTTTTAACCAGTAAGTGGTCCAATAAAAAGTCATGTGTGTCATCACCATGAGCTTAACAATGTGAAAATCACACTCACACTTGAAGATATCTTTTATTACTTTTCCTTCTGCGATACATCTTCTTCCATAAATCTGGTGGTACAAAATCGTACATATGACTTTAAAGGAATGAAGTGATGAATGACAAGTAACCCTAATTTGTATGGTTTAGGGTTATGTAGAATCGAAACAAACCATAGAACCGAACCTTGGAACCAGACCATCCCAACTAATACATATTTAAAAAATAATAATAATTTCTTGATTCTCTTCACGCCGCCCCTGCTATCCCTATTCCATTATCATCTCTCTCTCTCTCTCTCTCTCTCTCTCTCTCAAGACAACCACCGGCTACCCACCGCTCAACACTCCACCTCACCCAGCCTGTAGCTACTCTCTCTCTCTCTCTCTCTCTCTCTCTCTCTCTCTCTCTCTCTCTCTCTCTCTCTTTCTCTCTCAAGACAACCACCGGCTACCCACCGCTCAACACTCCACCTCACCCAGCCTGCAGCTACTCTCTCTCTCTCTCTCTCTCTCTCTCTCTCTCTCTCTCTCTCTCTCTCTCTCTCTCTCTCTCTCTCTCTTATAAAAAGCCCAGAACTGTAGAATCGATCCGGAACCAAACCAGTTTTTACGGTCCGATTCCGGTTCGGTTCTAGGGTGCAAACGGTTCGGTTCTGATTTCGATTTTCATAGAACCGTTAGGAACGGTTCAATTCTGGTTTCACCCCATAACCAAACCGACCCGTATGCACCCCTATATGGAACAAGTCATCTAGGGAAGGTTGTTTTCGAACTAAATAGGTATAGGGATAGGATTACCCAAGCACTTCATATTTTACCTATTATCTTCGGCTTTGATGCTTCAAGTCTTCGACTCGTCAGTCCTCAATATCTTTATATAGAGGCTCAACTGACTCAAGATACTCTAGCTCACATCGTTAACAAAACCAAGGCATTAAAAGCTTTACCCTTGGAAACAAGGCTCAGGTGTGATAAAATAGCTATTCATCAAGTATTGTAGGTCAGGTTCAGGTGGGTTTGTATTTATATTAAAATGACAAAAAAAAGGATTACAGTCCACTTTTTTAATCGTGTGAATGTGGCCAATTGGATCATCATATCTACCTCATTCTTGAGACATAGTGTCTGTGCAATGCAAATGGCCTTATAAGTAGCTCTGGATGTCCACACTATGCCTCCTCGAGTAGGAACCAAGTGCACTCTAGCACGTGCACTTAGCTTTTCTCAAAAGACATGTGCAAAAGGCCAAAAAGGGGAATGCATACCACACCACATGAGTTTATCCCCTCTGTGACTAACGAACCAGCGTGTTTTGCCGACCATTGGGGCCCACATGTACAGTGGCTTAATGATCAGAACCATCTACAATGGGACTCTTTATTATGCTGAAGGGATGATTGTTGCCACAATTTTCTCTAGATGAGTTTAGAACTATTAATAGAAGCTATGACTCTCTTTCACTCTAAAAGGAGACCCTAGCATAGGTATTTTCTTTACCTCTTTTCTACATGGATTTTTTTAAACATGTAAATGAATACTTGTATACTTGCCTCAATGTGTAGAATTCCTTACCTAACATTTTAGATTGATCAAAGGAATAATAATAATTTTTTGTCTTTGCTAAACTGAATTTTTTATTTTTTATTTACACGACACACACCCCACACACTCACGCCATAGCGGGATTTCACCACCTATGGATACTCGAACCCTTGACCAGGTGTTGAAACTCCTTAGAATCTACCACCGGAGCAAGAGTAAGGACCCGAATTAAACTCATTTTAAAACCTTTTTTTTTCTATTCTTTTTCTTCTTATTCAACTGTATTGAACCCACCATTTTCATTATCCTTTGTGTGTGTGTGTCCATTAAGGCCAATCTTAGATAGACCCAGCGCAACCAGTTCAAAATCCATACAGAAACTCCAGTCACACCCCATTGACAACCCAACTTGTAAATTGAAATGAAACTTGTGGTAGTTTTCTAATAATGTTTCCACATGCATACGTCTAACTTAGCAGTCGAGTCAGTGTATCCTACCATATTACAATTGTGTGGTATATAGATTTTGGTAAGGATTAAAACTGGTGAGCCTTCCTTCTGATCTACCGTCTACATAAGGATGAGACAAAGGAGACCCTATGTAACATCCCGTCCAACCAGCATAGTGTCCTGGGGCGTCCACATAGAATTTTCCTCAGGACCATTCGTTTAAACCATTTACGGTGGGGTACCACAAGCTAATTAACCTAGGAATATCCCATTAGAATAAACCAGACGGGTCATGACAGGACCCGGTGAGGGCCGTCAAGCCAGATGGCTCGTTTGCACTTAGCAACAGCCCGTACATGCTATACCGCGACGCGGGAAGGTCGAAAAATTATAAAAATTCATGGAAACATAGATCTCACTGGGCTTGGGGACCATCACATACCACGGACCCGATGGACACCTAGAAGTGGGATCTGGCACTGGTTAAATGCACCCCAATAATGCCAGGACCGAAATCTGGCACTTGCAAATGAAACTAAAATACCAGGCTATCCAGCCGTTGGATCTCTCCTACATTTATGGTGAAGGTCTAATGGATTTTCCTATGCCCGTCCACAAACTCTGGAACCCGATTGAGGAACGGTGACCATTGATCACAAATTGGACCCGTATAACCAAACCTAGATCCGATCGTCCCCAAATTTTGCATGGCCTTTCATCGGGCCATGGAGTAACTATCTTATGAATTTCATGGCCAGAGGGCCACCATAACCGCTCCAATCACCAGAATGCCCCCCACTGGGCCATTTAAAGATCGGAACCTTTGACTCAAACCCCATAACCGTTCATCCGTTTGTTCTCAAATTTTATATGGCCCCTCAATGGGTTATAGGGCAACTACCCACCAAATTTGGTGGCCGGAGGGGTGTTAGGGCTGCCCCTAGGCTAATATGGAGTCCTAGAGGGTCATTGTGGGCATTCATTGAAACTTAAGGCCACTTGGCCCAACTCTAGGAAATAAAGCCCTAGCCCTATCTCATAACCCCACCATAACCAACATTGCCAAGAGAGTAAAGTGAGGGCAAGGAGAAGAAAGAGAGAGTGAAGGTAAGAAAGGTGGACCCTAGATCAAGGTGGGGCCCAAGGGAATCAACCCTTTCAACTCTTTATCCCTTCTCTAAAGGGAACTCTCCACCACAACCTCAACAATCGTCCGTGAGACATTTAGGTAAGATCCTTCACCCTCTTTTCCTTGAAATTCATATATTGAGAAAGGATTTACATGTATTTCTCACATGCAAGAACTTGTTTTAGGGATTCCGGTCATCCGACCCGAAGCCCTCATTCCTAGGTCGCGCTCTAAGTCTCCAACGACCCATAGGTACTGACTATTGTTCTTAGGTGGCATAGCACCAATTTTAGTATGAGCTTAATGATTTTGATTGCTTGGATGTTGTATTTAAAATTCTAGAGAAAACCCTAGGACTTTTATGTTCGTTGGATTTGTATGGATGTGCATGCTTAGCTCTTAAATTTAGTGTTGATCTTACCTCTCACATGATATTCTGTATGGATGATAGCATGCTCGTGTTTTCTTGATTCTTTTCCCTCATATGTGGTGCTTCATTGTGTGTATGATTTATTACCCTTGTGCTCATAATTTCTTAGGATGAAGGAAGTGCTTAACTTCCTCACAAACCCACACACTCACATGCACCTTGTTTATTGATAATGCTTGCTGGCTTGTTAGGAGTATTCGTCTTATATGGTTGAGATGCATGAGAACATGTTGTTGATGTGTTAGTTGATAACTTAGATGGTTGGCAGGTTATGGGCCCCCTCATACTCTTGGGTTGGTCAGGAACATGAGGAGAGACGGTAGTCCCATCAGTAGGATTATGCTAGGGATAGATCCGTGGGTTTGGGCGGATGTGTTCGGGTGGCTGTAGTTTGACTACATGGGTCCCTTGTGCCTGATGTCACTCATCTCACGCTCACCTGACTCGTGCGGTATAGCTTACTGTCTGACCAATCTTATTTGTTAACCCTGCTTGCTCACCTATGTATGGAACCTGATCCACCCTACCACCGTTATAACTCATCAATAACCCACTTGAAATTGGTCTACAGCCTCGTGAGCCGGGCATGGTGGAATGGGACATGGTATCCGAGCTGTCGGCCTACGCTGGGGTATCGCGCCTCCCCGTAGTGACTGCGAGCGATCCCTTTCTCTCGGCACTCCTCATGTGTTTGAAGTCGGGGATGAGGAACCGGACGGGATCACAGACCGCGGGGTCTCGGCCTCATGCATTGGGGGGTCTTGGCCTCGCAACCAGTTTAGGGCATTGATACGTGAGGTATACCAAATTTTCCAACCTGCTAGATGAATGGACTTAACTAATAACTCGGCTAACACGATCGCATTGCATCGCACTAGTTAGGGTGGCGACTCTGCAGTCGAGGTCACTCTAAGGGAGTGTTTTCATACGCGATCGTTAGATGGAGTCGCTCGAAGGAGCGTTGTGGTGAGGGCATGCATCATACCATCCTGCATGCATGCGCATTAATAAGATCAATTAAATGTTTATAATTGATTACTCTTCATTAAGATCATATTATAATTGATGCATGTGATAACTTAAGATTTATAGCACCTACTGAGTTGATCACTCACTCCCACTCTGGGACGGTGTTTTAAAACACCAACCAGACTCGCCCGTAGATGCAGGTGATGCAGATTACGTGGAGCCTGACGATACGAACTTCGAGGAGGAGGACGAGTTCTCTTACTCTCAGCTGATGGGCGGGACCTCATCGGATCTGTAGATGGGGCGCTGGATCGCTGAGCAGTGGGCTCAGCTCTATTCTTTTGGACTTACTATTTTTTTTGTGATTTTGTTGGGTGGCGCCATGTGCGACCCTTTTATTTTTTTGGACATGTATATAGATATATGTTTGATCTCTTTCATTGCAGTAGACTTGTGTGATTATGCTTCATGTTCCAGGGAATTTCAGGCTGCGCAACTAAACCGGATTAAATGCACATTAATGAAAATCGGTTATAAGTGACTCTTGGGAACTCAGGAGTTGAGCATATGCATGACCCCCGGTTTCCAGGGCGTTACACCCTAGCTAGAGCCGGGGACCCTCCGATACTAAAGTCAATGACTGGACAGCGTAGGAAAGGTTTTTTAGAAGGGTTTTCAGCGAACCTTTGATTTTAGAGACGTCCTTCTTTTATAGGAATGAGGGGTCCCGCCGTGCAGGGATTATTTCCTCAATCTTAGGAGATTTGATTTGATTGCAATCTGCTTACGGATGCTTCCCGATCCTGAGATTTTTAGGGTCGGGAATCCTTTCACAAGATTTTCGGGCGGTATTCATGTTTACACCGTCTCTTCCTTGCTCGGCTCGGCCTTGACCTACTCTAACAATAGACAAGTCTCGGCTGACTGCAAGGACAGGGCTTTTTATCTTCTATCGGATGAAACAGAGTCGGCTCGCAACCGATACTCCTTATTCCGATAACCGATACTACAACCGACTTAACATGAGTCGGTTTTATGATCAATTGGGCGATTTCTAGCCTTGGGACCTTAGTTGATTCTCTAAATGTTGCTGGCTCATTTGTCGAGGCAACTTCAACCGTCTTATATATTTTGTCTATAGCTCTTGACTCTTTGAATCTCGGTAGGGATTCATTTCCCGCAATCTGAGCTAAGTCTCTCTTTTAGGCTTTACTGTCTTGCCTCGGTCAGACCCGTTACCTCGGGTCTTCGTGCTGTGTCAGTAGAGTTGGTTCATTCCATAACCGGGTCTCCGGACTTGTCATATTTTTTCCCCAACAAAAACTAATCTTAAAGACCAATAGTTCATATAATCCATGATCTCTACTTCATAATTATTGTCAATTAAAATGAGAAAAATCATTTTTAAGTGGTAAGTCAAGCTTAAGCTTTATCCTAATTGAGGTTGGTTGTATGAATCATGTTTTGCCGTTTCACTCTATCAAGGACTATATCATTTGTTTAACTATAGGTCATCAAATCTCTTCTCAATACCTCTAGTGATGTCTTTTTGAGTGTTCTCAGCACCCTTTTAATGCCTTCAGCTTAAACCAACTTACTCTTAATCAATGTAGTTTTTTGTCTCTATTGCACTGGTCGAAACTATCTAAGTTCATTGCCTCATCTTATGATGTATTAGGGGTAAAACATGTGCAACTTGTTTGGAGAAAAAATAAAGATAAAAAGGAGAGAGACGAAAGAAAAGAGCCACGAGCTACATGTAGAGAGGAGTGCAAAGTCCTCCTATGGTGGGCTACCCATCCCACCTTTTCTGACGTTAGGGCCCACTAAAGCTTTAGACCTACCTTGCCTTTGGACTGAAGTTCTAACATAAGCCAGCATAAGAGATGTACAACATCCATATAACACTATCACTAAGATAGGTCCTACAAAGCTTTTGTTGCATAGTCTTCCTACGACCATATTTGCATGTAGGCTACACATAAAGAAGAAAAGTAGAAGTGGACTACTCGTGTAATGAATTTGAAAGATAAAAATACTCCTAGGTTAGAGGGCTAGCCACAGCCTAAAATACTTGTTAGAGATTTTTCTTTTACATTGACTGTATAGTTCTGAATCAAGAACCCTAATTAGGGATTTTTTTATTTTTTATTTTTTTGGGGGGGATTTTTCATATTAAAAAAAAAAAAAAATCCTGATTGAAATCCCTACTTAAAAGTACAATTTCTAAACTAACTCAATGTTTCACATGGGATGCAAGTATCTTCCCCATTCACTTAGAATAAATTCCTTTCAATGAGATTGAAAATATTTCTTGTTTTAGGAGACATTATCTCATCGATACACACATCTCATATATATGGATGCATACATCATATTGATTGTTATTTTGCCTTGCAATTTTCAAGTCACTTTCTCAACATGGAGAGTCAAGCATTTTCTCAACCATGTCGAAGGTTAGAGTTTAATATTGAAATAAATATCGAAGATTAAAGCTACATTGATGTTCGCATGATCAAATACAAGTTAAAATCAGAATCGACAGTAGCATCTATCTTATAACCCTAAATTGCATTCTTAGATGGATACGAAGTGTTCATGTTCTCAATACCACCCACAGACTTTATATTCTTATAAACATGCTTCATTAATGATCTTCAGTATTAAAAATTGGATTTGAATATATGCTAATATTCATTTTATATACACCCTGTTCCTCAAATATTTCTTACTGTAGCTCGGGTAACATAGAATCCAAAAGATGAATGGTTTATATCATCACTTAAAATGCAATCCAATGGTTAAAACCAGCTATCACACGTAGAGGGCCACTGAATCCTAAGAAAACCAAAAATGCATGTGCCTCGTAATTCCCTAGTGCCTATGACATGATGTTTTGGCAACCAACATATGGAATCTAAGAGCATGGGCAGTTCATACAGCTTCCTACTTGGAATTTAAATGAGAAGCCCTCGAGTCCAACCGGTCGGGTCGAACCACAAGTTGTGCCCCACGCAGCAGATATCTTTCAACATTTCATGTGCATGCAACATCCGATCTGTCTAATAAGTTGGGCCCACTGCGAGGTTCTCAGTGTACAAAAATCAACGCCATCCACTCATTGAGTGGACCACACCTGTATTTTGCTATTTATCAATGGATAAACAGTTTTCTATGGTGTAGCCCACCTGATGAGTAGGTGTGGCTGATTTTTGCCCTAGGTGATCCTAATGATTGGGCCAACCAATCAGAAAGGTCTGGATGATCCAAAATTCATGCAGGCCACACGGAACTAATAGTGAAAATCCCCAAATCTCCATGGAGTGGACTGTGATGTAATTAAAGTTGTGAATCAAGTCAACCTTGGCACAACTTAGCTTGGCTCGCCTCGACCAGTAGCTAACCCAGCTTGAACATGGTCCGGCTTGGTCCCGCAGCTTGATTGGCCAACTCAGCTTGGTTTGGTTAGAAGCTCGAGCCAGTTTGAGTCGAGTTTAAGCCCATGCAACATTTTCTCAAATGCATAGAATGCACTTTTAATTTCTTACAAAATGCAAAACAATAACAATATTTTACGGGTATTTCCTCAAACACTCAACGAGTAGCATAAAAAAACAAGATATGAGACAGTCTTGTAATATGAAGTTTGTTTTTTATAGTGATTTGTTTTGTATTCATACCTTCCTTGCCACCAGCCAATTCTACGGATGATGTATACACCTGAAACAACACTTCGTTGAGTCATTTCATCAAACACTTGGCAAGCGACATCAAGATAAAAATAACCGAGTCACTGAGCCAATTTGAGTTAAGGTTCGAGCCGAGTCAAGTCAAGCTTAGGTAGGCTCAAACTCAACTTGAAATTTTTTCGACCTCGAAAAACTAGCTCGACTCGGCCTCAATCCAATTTCAAGCCGAGGCAAGTTGAGTTGACCGAGCTAACTTGACTCGTGTATAGCTCTAATTATATGTCATGCAAACCATTTACAAGTTTATTACCGGGTGTAATAATAGGTAGGCTACAAATATTGTTAGGTTCCAAAAGCCCCCATGAAGTGTCCAATGGTAGGCATTCAATCCCACTACATGTGGTGTGGTCCATCAGAGTTTTAGATATGCTTAGCTTTGAATTCATGTCTCATTGTGGGCTTGAGAAAGTGATGGAGGGTGTGGATATGTCACAATATATCCGTGGGACCAAGTAGCTTATGATAAATTGGAAGATTGATTAGTAATTCAACATGTTATAGCAAATTCTCTCGGACATACCATGCTATACACACGCGCGCGCGCGCAGAAACGCTCACCTGCGAACCAGTTCGTACGTACTACCTACCAACTTTTTTGAGAACCCATCATACGTGATGTGGATGCAAAATCTGAACCGTTCATGTGAAGCAGCACCTTGTGAAACCCCCCGGGCCCAAGTTTTACTTTGATCTAAAACTTTGATGGACCATGGAAAATGAAAACAATTTCCTCCCTTGATTTACATTTCTCTTTGCTATGGCCCACCATAGTTTTAGATAGGGGTGAAAATTTGCCATATGGGGTTTCATGGGATTCCGCATCACATGGACCGTTCAGATTAGACACCAATGGCACGTGTGCAAAGGTGTGCACGTGCATAGGTGCGCAGGAGAGCATGACTCTATATATATATATATATATATATATATATATATATATATATATATATATATATATATATATATATCTTATTCATGCTGGCCATCCATCCTTTTTCCCGCTTATTACATGGCATGAGCCAAAAATTAAAGCATATCTAAAGCCCAAGTGGACCTAAGAAACTGTTGAAACCTTCTACAGTATGTAATGATGTTTGTTTGCCATCAAAACTACTCATAAGGTCACATGCGCATGCACAGAGGGAAAACACAAATATCAGTTTGATCCAAAACTTTTGTAGCATCGGGAAGTTCTCAGCGCTAGGCATTCAATTCCCACTATTTCAATGATGTGGTCAACTTGATCTTTGGATATTCTTCAATTTTGGGCTCATGCCCTAAAATGAGCTGATGGATGGCATGGATAAGATACATGCATCATAGTATCATAGTGGGCCCCACAAGAGTTTATTAAATAGGCAATCCCTGTCAAGATTTCCGACGGGTGGACCATAACATGTGGTCCAACTGGTTGGACTTGAGACCTTCTCCACTTAAATATGGCAGATGGATCACGGTGTAATGACACCGATGGTGTGCTGCGACATTTCAAGGATTGGTCCCATCTCGAGAAAAGATATTTGATTTGGTACCCAACGGTCCATAAATTCAGGTGGTCCACTCCGGACGCCCGATTAGATACTGACAGGTTGAGCAGCGGGACTCACCGCTGAAGTGAAGTCACCAAGTCTTGTGGAACCCACCATTATGTATGTGTTATATCCACACCATTTATCCGTTTGGAGAGATCATTTTCGGGCATGAGACAAAGCACAAGTCAGATCTAAATCTGGAGTAGACCCCACCACATAAAACAGTAGGAAGAACCCACGGTTGAAACTTTCCTAGGGTCCACTATGATGTTTATCTGTGATCCAACATGTTCATAAGTTAAGAAAGACATGAAAGAAGGGAATATTAGCTTGATCAAAAGCTTTTGTGGCCCTTAGAAATTTTTAATGGTGGGTGTCACTCTCTCCACTGTTTTCTATGGTGGAGTCCATTCAAGCCTTGGATCTGCATCATTCTTTGGCTCATAATATAAATTAATATCTCCAAATGGATGGACGGTGTGGATACAACACATACATCATGGTGGGTCCCACAGAACTTGATGATGTTACCTCCGTAGCAAGTCTCCCCACTCAACCTGTCAGGCCACTCCTGAGATCCATTTGATAGAGAAGCTAGGGGTGTACATCGGGCTGAACTGAGTTGAACTGGGCTCAACCTAGTTCGGCCCGGTCACCAGCCAAACTTGGCCCAACCCAGTCACCGGGCCAACCTATCCGGCCCGAACTCGGTCCGATCAGTATTCGAACGAATTCGGGTCCATTTCGAACCTTACAGCAAATTCATAGAAAGGACTTTAGCAAGTTCAAATAGTTAGGGTAAAGATTTCGAACATATATATATATATATATATATATATATATATATATATATATATATATATAT
Source organism: Magnolia sinica (assembly GCF_029962835.1). Lineage (NCBI taxonomy): Eukaryota > Viridiplantae > Streptophyta > Magnoliopsida > Magnoliales > Magnoliaceae > Magnolia > Magnolia sinica. The sequence goes on along the minus strand of NC_080583.1, from coordinate 3,374,248 downwards.
ATATATATATATATATATATATATGGCTGAGTCAGGTTGCGGACTGAGTCGAGCCGAATTGGGACCTATTTGAACTCGGCTCGAACTCAGTTTTAAGTTAAAGAAAATGACTCGTCCCGGACCAAACTCAATTTTGGATCAGGTCGAAGCAAGCTTTTTCAAGTTAAGTCGAGTAAGTTAACTGAGCTAGCCCAGCTCGTGTACACCTCTAGATACAGCTACACAAGCGTTGGGACTCTACTAAATGTACCAGTGAGCTTCAAATCATATGAAGAGTGGGTGCCATCAGTTTCTCCGATTTGGGTGCCTAAAAATATTTCAAATCATATCAAGGGTGGGCCATCAAAGTTTGGGTTGGATGAGGCATGCCCGTTTGAGGACCCGATTAGGGGCTTCTCGGGTCCGGATACTGTTCCATATGTGAGTATTCCGTCCGAATTTGATTGGACATGGGCATTACAGAACGCGGACTTCCTACCTACCGTTGAAATGGGACAAGAAAAAGAGACGGTTCCATAACTCAAGTGGACCACACGAGAGGAAAAATTGGGAAAGAAATGCCTACTGGGGAAATTTTCTAGGGGTCCACCTTGGTGTTTATCTTCCATCCAAACCGTTCATATGGATGAACTGAAAAGACAAAAATGAAATAAATACTGAGATACAAACTCCTGGGCCCTACGAATGTTTCAATGGTGGTCGTTCAATTCCCACTTTTTCCCCTCGCGTGGCCCAGTTAAGTTTTAGATCCTCTTTGTTTTTGGTTCTCTGTCCTAAAATGAGCTGTCAAAACCGATGGACGGGGTGGATTTCTTACAAACATCACGGCGGGCCCCACGTAGCTTCCCGGCACAGGAAATTCCTGCAACAGCCGCGTCCGGTGTTCCATCAGGTCCTGTCAGTCCTAATCTCGATCAAGAAATAGGATTTGGAATGGGTTGGATCTGGAATCCTCCCCGACTCGGGTCCAGATCACCTTTTTTTCCAGTCGCTGACTCGGACAGTTTTAGTCCTGAGTTGAGTGGTGGTGACTCAGATGACTTCACCATAGTTGCCCTCTATTCTCAGTAGTGGTTTTTGTTGCCGAGCCCGATCTGAAATGGTACGGGTCAACCAAGTCCGAGTCAACTAGGATGAGTCACATCTGACTCAGTCGAGTCATCAACCTAATTCAGAGATTGAGATCGGGGTCCCAACCTAGATCATGGTCCATGCTACAATTATGTCATTTAAAGGTCATTTAAAAGTAGAGCTTTGATAAGCGCGGAGGGCTGTGTACATGCTACACATGTGCCAACATGGTACATGGGTGTGAGATCTAATCCGTCCATCCGGTTTGTCTGACCTTGTACATGTTCTTCCAGATATAAAATTTGGTCCATTCAGCGTGTGGGCGCTAATATTGGAAAGCTATGGATGGGTTAGAATTTCAGAACCACACATTTGTTTTGCAAACTGTAGTCCACCTAACCAATGGATCAACCTTATTTCTGTGCTAGGATGTCAATACAATCATCCCATCCTGATGAATGGATTGGATCTGGGACTATCATGCATTTCTGGCACGTGTGGTGTGTACATGAGCTTCATCGTATATGGTTGTAGACTTAGCTAATAGCAAAGCCCTTTAAAAATAAATACAATTAAGTAAAGATGCCTCTTTCTCTGCATTCTTTCTGTCTTTATCGACTACACCGCAAGTGAGAGCATTGATTTAAAACACAAGGAAATTGTTTGGAGATTATGTCCTATTGTGGGGCCCACCATGATGTATGTATTTAATCCATGCCGTTCATACATTTTTTTTCATGTCATTTTAGGGTATGGCCCCAAAAATAATCAGATCCAAGGCTCAGGTGAACCACACTACATAAATCAGTGATGATAATGACATCCATCCTTGAAACCTTCCTAAGGCCCACCATGATGTTAATTTCCCATCCAACCTGTTCATAAGGTCACAAAAACCTGGATGAAAGAAAAACACAAATGTCAGCTTGATCTAAAACTTCCATAGTTCTTAGGAAGTTTTTAATGGAGGGCATTTAATCCGCATTGTGTGGTCTACTTGAGCCTTGGACCAGCCTCATTCTGGAGTTAATAACATAAAATGATATAGGAAAATAGATGAACGGTGTGGATAAATCCCATTCATCATGGTGGACCCTACAGAGCCTCTGCCGAGAACAATTCTGTTCGGCATGGACTAAATCAGATAGTAAGTATATAGACAGGTATCCACTGTATCCATCAACCGCCCTATATCTTGTTTATTGTCGGAGCGACCCACCATGCCCATGGTGCAAATGGCACCATGACATGATGATCCGAACCATCCGCTTTCAGCATCTATCATGTACGTGTGAAGCCTCATTTACCGTTCAACCAGTGAGCCACCTCTTGGATGAGCCTTGGCCAAAAAATCACATCAATCAAAAGTCCATAGCTATTCCATAGATCGCCTATTTTTTTAACGGTCCATGGGCCCAATGGTTAAAAACACATGGTCCGGCAGTTTATGAAGTTGAGACGTTGGGCCCATCATGATTCATCAGTTGATCAGACCGTTCAGTACGTGGGCCAATCTCATGATCTATAGTGCGGTAGCATTTGCCAAACAGAATTGTCTGGTTTGCCATTCACCCCCACCGTTCACGTGGAAAATATTTTCATTGAGGCCGTTAATCTGTGGACCACCTTGTAGTTGTGTACTATAAGTCAAAAATGAGATCGGTATCCCCTGCAACACCTGTTTTACGCAGCTCTCTGAGGCCATTATATGTTGCGCCTGTAACATCCACTCCGTTAACCAGGTGGGCCTATGAATGTTAGCCCCGAGCGAAGAAATCAGAACGATCCACAGCTTAGATGGGACACACCACATAGAAAATTAGGGAGGAGATGCCAACCATAGGATATTAGGTTTTTTTGTGGAGCCCACCAATGTTCGCATATTCAATCGAACTGGTTCATCAAGTGAGCCTCACCAGAATAGATAGACCCACTAAAAATGGATCAGATCGAAGAATCAGGCGGGCCATATCGTTTGAATGTAGGGTTTTAGGTGTGTTTTATAGTAATTCATCTGGTGTGGACTACCTAAGTTCCATTTGGACTTATTATTTGGTATCCACGGTAAAAATGAAAAGGGACATCTGATGGACGCAGTGGATTTTACGTCTATTAAATACTGGGTCCCTCAGAGCTTGGATGTTTTCCCCTTTGCATACAGCAGCGTTTCATAGGCTTGCGGTCCCGAAAATGACAGCTACGGCCGATCTTTTGTGGACCACCAAATAAAAAAGCAATGACCACCTTAATGAGTGGATTAAAAACAAGCACATGGATTGTAAGTGCGCTTGAGTGAAGGCAAATGATGATGACAGAGTTGATCAGGACCGTCCACCTACTCGGATCCAATTTAAAAACACGATGCTAGCAGTCCCTTTCGTTCCAATCAGTTGCAATCGTGAACTTTGTTTTTTCTTCTTTTTCTATTTTTATCATTTTGAATGTCATGATTCGAATGCGTAGAATATTCATTTGCATGCGTTTTTAAAATGGGTCCCATATAGTTGTCCACTAGGTATACATCTTCATTATATCATTGTCCAGCGAGTCACCTGCCAATTACTGTCCAAATGCGTCAAAATCAGGCCACCCGATCATCAGGTGGACCATGCTCGTACAAAAATGTGGACCGTTGGTTTGTTTCTCCCGACGTGTTTACGTATTCTTTTATATCGATGTTGTATTTCAGTGGGGGCACCCACCATAATGTTTGTACTTTATATCGATGTTGTACGTTCATTTTGGCAGCTCATTTTAGAGTACGATTCAAAAAATTAAATATTTTGAAATCTTAGGTAGACTACACTATACGAAAAAGTGGTGATTAAATGCACGCCATTAAAAACTTATCCACACCTTAAAGATAATTTAGATAAGCTGATATTTGTGCATTCCCTTAATCCAAGTCCATGTTACCTAACCAATAAGTTTAATGGTAGATAAAATTATAATGGGTTTTTAATGAATGGTGGTTGTTTAATCCCCACAATATTCATGTGGTGTTTAATCACCATAATATTCATGTGGTTAATTTTCTAAAATAAACTGGTAAATTGGGTCCAAAAAATAAGCATGTAAAATTTTCAAGGGGACTATACCATGTAAAAATTTCAAGTTTTTAATCAAGTTGATATTTGTTTTTCTCCTTTACAGTCAACAAACATTATGGTGGATACATTGAAGTTTTTAATAGTGAGTATTTAATAGCTGTTGATTTATGTGTTGTGGTCCACTTGAATTTTGTATATATTTCATTTTTTGGTCTGTTGTGGGTAAAAATGGTTTGACTACCCAGCTCGGACTCACGAGCACATACTTCTGGACCAAAGGGCTCCTGAACAACCATCTCAGATCATTCTGGATAGGGGTAGACTTTACACTCCCAAGCCTAATTCTCGGCATCGTGTGTTTCTGAGACTTTGACCAAGCCTATATGTCCGAGCTTCGACCAAGCTTATCTGTCCGAGTTTCGACCAAGCTTATCTGTATATCTTCAAGAGATGTCCGAATGAATACGACCAGAAGAGTAATCAACTCGGCGAGATCAAGGAGACGGTCCATCAAGAGCGATAAGTATCACCAAGGAGATGGTCCGCTCCCTATGTTCGGAGCATAGACAGATCGAGGTACACGAAGAACTAACCAGTGATGGCCAATATAGAAACTCACTCCGAGCCGACCATGGAGATCAGCTCGATTGATCGATGGCTTGGCATAGCTCCGCCTCATCCTGATTCATCGAGGGCTTGGATTAGGTCAACATCAACACTTATCTGTTCGAGGGTACGGCTTGGGTCGACCTCGACCATCCATTGTATGATTCTAAGGTCGACCACATCAATACTTATCACCTACGCAAATCCCACGTAACGGTTAAGGAACTTATGCAAAGATTACACCAAAAATCGAGAACCGTCTATAGCCCATCTACACTACAAATAAATATGAGGCCCATCTACATGAAAATGTACGCAGAATCTCTCACCCAAAACCCCTCAATACTACCAAACCCAGATTCATAGCCTGTCTTTGGCATCGAAGGGTCCCCTCCTCTAGCCAGGGTGTAACGTCTCGAAAAAATTCGTACAAAGACCCGAGCATCCCCTCTGGCAGAAATTACCCAGGACCAAAACCTTTAGAAATTAGATTAATGTTAGCAAGTGGTAAACTAGAGTGCTTATGAAATTAGCACTAATCGCTTTAAATATGATCTGTAAGACCAAAAATGTGTAGAATCATTGACACTACATTATCCTGAAATCTAGAATCCATCTCAAAACCCAGTTGCTGTCGGGAGCACACTGAAACTCCGTATCGGACCTAGACCGCACGTCGAAAATCTGATGACCGCGAAACTATACAGTTGTGACCGCATTATTGGACTTAACAACACCCCTTGGAAATCAAGTCTAAATTGCGTCTAGAAATGCACAACTTGAGCCTGGAGCAAAGTGTGTGAGAAACGTGAAAATATTTAGAAATAAAATCCAAATTTAAGTAGTCTGAGTCGTGTCGCTTGCGGGACAAATATAAGGATTCAGACCGTCAGAATCTGACCCAAATACACCTTCGGATCAAGAGAAATGTCCCACACATGCCGGTGTACTTGTGACCCTGATCGAGTGACCGTGAGCGTTGAACTGAAATGAGTCCGCCACGGTCGATCTGTAAATCCAATCGAAACGAAATCTCAGCCTGACCTAGATACATGGTCAGGGAGCTTCAGTCCGACAGCACGTGGAAAAAGGGGCCACCAGAAGTGCTCCGTTGAACCGGAACAGTCCGTATTTGGATATAACCTAAGTATACCTTGGACCTCGGGCCATTTCCATCAAACCTGGGCCTATATAAGGACTTTAAACCCTCTCTCATTCACTCCATACGAATTTAAGAAAAAAAACCCTAGGGGAGAGAAGAGAGTAAAGAGACAGAAAGTGAGAGAGAACTTGGAGAAGATTCCTGGTATTCTACCCTGCCTCTTCCCGTGCTTATTCATCGCTACTGGATCGCTATTCCGGCGAATTTCATTCTACTATTGGGTAAGGAATCCTAACCCTAATCCATTCTAGGGTTTCCAGTAATTAAAGTAACGAAGTAACTAACCTATTTCATGAAATAGGTTGCCGTTGGGCCGTAGACGGAGCGTGAGTGAACAAACTGAGTTCGTTACGTGTCTACCGGTGTAAGGTGCAGACTATAGACGTATAGGTTATGGTTTTCAAAGCTTTCAATGTCAGTTAATGATTTATAACTGACATGGGTGCTATTTTACATGCGAAATGCGTCGTCTGTTTTGTTTTACAAGTATATATGAAGTATGTGATATATAGTATATTCTATGTATATTTTGTAAAATTTGAATACGTATGGAATTTGGATTTGTGTCTAACATGATTATCTGTCGTGAATATATGCTTGTTATACATGCAACAACTCCTTAGCGAAAGGACTTGCCCTAAATCACGCCACGGCCAATATACGTTATATATGTTAAAGTGTGTAGCCCAAGTGTTTGTGGAAATGATTAAATGAATATAGAACCCGGATTCATGCATGCCATGATTATCCACCGTGGGTATATGCGTGTGGTATACGGGGCAACTCCCTAGTGAAAGGATTTGGCCTAATACATGTGTGATCAACATACATCATGTATGAAGATGTATGTCGACTAAGTATTTATAGAAATGTCTGAATGAGCTAGTTGTTACTAAGGAGTACTTTGTTTGAGGGTTGAGATATGAATCTCGGCTACCTTAATTATGTGTACGATTTCCTCCATGTATGTTACACTATGATGTTCGTTTCATTATGGAATAAATGTGTGTAAACTCATGTTTACGTTGCTTTTCACTACATGCTCATATGATTGTAGAAACTGAATTATTGTCCGTTATTGCTTTGACGCTCTCGTATGATTACTTGTGGAAACTGAATGAGGTTGGGACTATGATATAGTCCAGGCAATCGGTAATAGGCGCTAATTTGGTGGCTGAGGTTGTTTTCGCCACATTAAACGTGTTAGGTGAAACCGAGTCATGCTTTGGTCGTCGGCAGTGGTTAGGCCACACGAAGTGTTTGCGCACATCGTGTCGATCGATTCGATGTGCGCTCGTACTAGTCGAGCTCGTCAAGTAACCCGATTGGCCCTATTGTATGTTCACCATGTATGGACGCTACTGTTTGAACCTAAGGTACCAAACTTACCAGTGAAATCCCGTTAACCTTGGTACCTCGATCGGCTAAGACTCATGAGCAGGACATGGCGGTATGGGACACCGTGGTCGAGCTGTCGGCCTACGCTGGGGCGACGAGCCTCCCTGTAGTGTCCATTGAGCAATATAGACTCGTGAGCCGAATACGGTGGTATAGGACACTGTATTCGAGCTGTCGGCCTACACTGGTAGGTGACGAGCCCTTTGTAGTGACCTTGAGCATACTCTGAACTAGCGGTGAGGCGGCGAGCCTTTCCGTAGTAATCAGAGTATAACTAGGCCTGCACTGATCTGGTGACAAGCCCTTTGTAGTGACCTAGAACCGCAACATCGTATGAGATTAACTAGGACTGATGACTTTAGAATGGATCCTTGTTTGGGAATGATACAAGGGAGGTACCTTAGATTCTCAATCCTGCTGTATGAAAGGGACTAATAATAACTCGGTAATCATGTTCATTCCATCGCACTGCATGTGCCCCGGGTTGAAGAGCACAGAGGGAAGAAAGCATGTCGCGACCGTAAGATGGTGTCGCACGAGGGAGTGTAGGCGAGGGCATGTATCATTCTTACATTTCATCCTTACATTAATAAGAGTATCTAGGAATGTCTGATATGTCTGTTTTATCTTTACTGCTTGACTGAATTGATAACATGTTAACCTTTGTTCTATGATTCCACTGAGTTGATCACTCACTCCCACGTTCTGAGACGGTGTTCTGAACACCTACCAGACTCTGTCTTAGTTGCAGATGACGATGCGACTTAGGAGGCGGAGCCTGATTACTATGACAATCAGGATGAGTTCTCATATATGCAATTCTCCGGTGGTTTCGCTTAGGCCATCCGGATCGACGCGGCTACAGGGTTTATTATTGTAGTTGAACTATTTTGAACTATTATATGTATATGGTGACTCAGTGATGTATTCATACTCTGGAGACCGATCGTGATCCTTTTGGCTCAACACATTTATATACATTTTTTAGTCTTCCGCTTGCGTTATATGAATTGATCTGGAGCATGAATTACTGTTTTGGTATAATCTCGCTCATGATTAATGCGCTAAAACAAACAACATTTAATCATCATTATCTATGTTGCATAAGTGATGCGTTAGAACTCATGGGTTGAGTTTATGCTCGACCCCCGATTTTCAGGGCGTTACACAGGGTCTCCTTCGTCTTTTTTCGGTGTAGGTATGCGAAGGTCCAGCAGTTTAGTAGGGTGAACCAAATTTTGCATCAACATGGACCATAGCCAAAAATAAACAAAAAAAAACGGATGAGAGGAGTGGATATACATGAATACAATGAGTTGGCCCTAAAGTCAGGGTTTCACCACATTCATGGCTCCTAGAGTCGCAGCCAAGTTGTGCTTGAAAGTATGGTTACACTCTCACAGCATCTGCCTACGTCAGGGTTATACATCACTCCCGAGTAGTGGATTAGTTGTTACTCAGGTAATACTTCAGTGGGCGTTACGCCAACTGTGTGGGGCTAATCTTGATGTATTTATTGTATATCCACACCATCCATTTGTTTTTCCATCTCATTTTAGGATAAGATCCTAAATACTAAAAAGATCCAAATCTCAAGTGGACCATACCATTAGAGACAGTGATAGTAATGAACGACCATTAAAACTTTTTATGAACTACAAAAATTTTGGACCACCTTGGAAGATGCTGGCGTAGCTTCAGTGGGCCCAGAAACCACCAAGTTCGATCAGTGGTTCCAGGACTGTGGGGGCTACCATAATGTATGTGTTTTATATTCATACTGTCTATATACATTTCCGTGGCTCTTCTTAGAAGAGCATGATCCAAGAAATGAAGTAGATTAAAATCTCAAGTGGACCACACCATGTGAACATATTAAAAACCTCTAGAAGGCTACAAAAATTTTGTATCAGGGTGATATTTGAATTTTTCCTTCATTTAAGTTGGTGCGACCTTATCAACAGGTTAGATAGGAAATAAATGTTAAGGTGGGGCCTAGAGAGTTTTTAATTGTAGCCCTCTAATCACCGTTGTTTCGTGTGACATGATTGACCTAAGATTTGGATTTCTTTCGGTGTATGTGGCTCCAGACATGGTTGTGTAAGTAGCCTTGTATGGACAAGAATAATGAATTATAACTCTAAAACTATTTTTATATTTTTTTAATGATGAAAATGTCCCTCGGTCAGAATTGTATCTCGCACGGCAAGCTCCCGTATGAGAAGCGAAATGTCCTTTTGAAAGGGGATGTAGGCCTCACCCAAAATTGAAATTCGATCCACCTCTGGTTGATCTAATTCCTTGAATCTACTAAAGTGACTTCTCAATTTTCTGTTTGAAACTGTTTATGGCCTACTAATACACTTTGTGTGTTAATTCTGAACTATTTCCTTCGGTATACTACATTTATGATGAGATTTGCCCTCAAGCTTGTGTCGATGACATGAAATTAAAACTATTGTGAACAGGTTGGATTTGTATCAAGACAACCTAGTAGGCCCCACATCTTGTCTTGAAGAAAATCCAACCCGTCCACAAGTAAGGGGTTTTAATTTCATGTCAACGGCCTAAGTTTGAGGCTTTTTTTAGATGACTAATATTAACTTATATGTATTGCTACAATACGAAATGAAAAAATTCCAACAGACATTGTCTTTTAACTATCTTCATTAGTATATGAAGTGTCATCCAAAAAGTATTGAAGCAATTGAACTTAAAAAGATGAAAAATGTGGAAAACCATTTAGAAGTGTTATATATAAAATTTCCCGTTTGGAAGGAAAACACACTTAGATTCTTTTTTAAGAACATGAAGTATTTTGAAATTTTATTTCAGCTGAATGTATCAAATGTATGTATGAGTGTCGTAATTACTATATTTTTTAATTTAATCATTCTTTTATTGTGTATAATGAATATGACGATTGATGTAATGTGACAAATAAAGCTGGGTACAGGATGACTTGACTTGGCAAACTCGACTTGTCCAACTCGTTTAAACCTGACTCGATTCGAACCGAGTGGGTGAGTCAATCCGTACTGAGTAGACTTCGTCCAATTCGAACTCAAATCGAGTCGAGTTCAAGTCACCTAGTAACTCGACTCAACTCAACCCGAAATCTAACTCAATACTGACTTGACTCAATTTAAAACTTGACTATATATATATATATATATAAAAAAAATCTCAGATTTCACGTTTCAGATATGAGATGTTGTGTAGCTAGTGAAGAGGCTGGATTTTTTACAAGTCCACCCAGGTTTTGAGTGGTGATTTTCACCCGTGGACATCTGCTGCACCTGAATTAACTCGATGTCAACTCTACCCGTCTCGGTACTTGTGACCAGGTCAGACTCGGTCTGGATCAGTCCAGGCTAGACTTGGACTTAGATAAGGTCAGGCATGCTGGACTTGGTACTGAGTCGGGTCAAGTTTCAGTCAGGTCTGTATCAAAATCAGATCGAGTTGGGTCAGTCTTAATTTAGTCTGACTCGACTCAATGCTCAACTCTAGTGACAAATGATGTAATGGATGAATGTAATGATTTTTGTAATACAATAATGTTGAAAAGGGAGACAGTTGATATTCACCATGAATCGCAAATATTCACAGAGGATCGTTGATATTCACTGAGAATCGCGAATATTTACATAGGACTATTGATATTCACATAGGACAGATGATATTCACTATAAATCGTGGATATTCACTGAAGACCACTGATATTCACTATGAACGCGGGGATGAACATGATGAGGCTGATCACCATCTTCCTCAAGGATAACTATTTAGAATTTACGGAGCTTCTCTGGACTCCTCACAGAGACTTCTCGAATCCATGAGGAAAGAAAGCAAGAAGAATACAAATAAATTCCAATGAATTCATAATTTGATTGATGAAAGAAATAATTGAGTTCACAACCCTTTAAATAGGGATGCCAAGCAATGAGAGAGAAATCAGAAGCAACCTATAACTAAAACTCTTAGAATTCGCAACTTACTATAAATAGTAAACTTACTATTTATAGATGATCATGATGTCTACTAGTGCGCAAGGTTTTCGGCCAAAAATAGTAAGTGTCCTATTTGGCTTCACCAAGCTGTTCTCCTAATATTCTAAGGTCTTTTCGCGTTGGGCGCAACTCTTAAAGCCCAACGGCTGAAGAGTTATAATCAAACTAAAACTCACTATTTATAGTAAAAACGGAATTAAAAATGGAAACAACCGTTGATCTGATGGTATTTCACAAATCTAGCTAGCGCAACCCTACATAGCAGGGTTGGGTGGCTAAAGTAGCTCTTTCTACACCAAAATCATATATTTTACGCCCGATAACTCATTCTAGATTGCGATATATGCCTGATCTAAGGTCTGATTGTTTGGATCACTTATGTCGTCGACCGGGCCTTTTCTGATCCATCTTAGCCATGAAACTATCCGAAACCTGCTCTACATCAACTATGAATCATGGATATTCACTATGAACCACTGATATTCTCTGTAGATCACCGATATTAATAACGGACCACATTTAATATCCGCGGTCCACAATTAATATCGGCGGTTCACAATTATTATCTGTAATCCACAATTAATATCAATAATCCACAATAAATATCAGCAGTCCTCAGTGAATTAATCCACAAACTTTTATGAATGGCCAAAAATGAGGAAAGAAGACATCAGGTATACACCACATCAAAAGAAACAACTCCAAGAGAAAAACCATGGTTATTTATACTGATGACTACAACGATCTTAGATAAAGATGAAATCAATATCCTCCGATGACCAAGGGAGCCATCTTAGTTTTGTGAGACAGAAAATTCGCTTCCAAGCCCATTTTCTCATTGTGGGATAAATAATGTCGAACAAGGAATAGCTGTTGCAAAGGCGTCAAAAGATGAAAAAGTGCTCTAAAATAGTTACAGGGTTTTAATTTCATGTGATCAGGTTAAGATTGAGGTCAAATCTAATCACAGATGGACCACACTAAAGGAAAAAATTAAGTATTAATGAATAAAGTTAGTATAGTTGTGGGCCACAAATATCTTACAAAAAATATTGAGAAGATCATTTTGTGAGTTCATGTTCGTCGATTAAAATGAACGGATCATATCAGTCAAGGGGTAAGCTAAATTTCAGTTTATGATGGGGCGTATGTTGAAAGGCTATTTATTTTTCAAGACGGGAATCCCCCTTATAAGATGCAACTACGGTAGAGGGGCATTCTCATCATCTAAAAAATGAAAAGTGGTCTCAAGCATAGAGTTTTTAATTTCGGTATGTGCAATGCTCCTGACACAACCACGTCATCTTACACATCATCTTACCAGGCCATGTAGACCAAAAACCTTCATATAATAGGTGCTACAACTCTAGAACTCTTGTTAGTCCACGGAAGGCAAGAGTAAGCGCTCATGATATACGTCCCTCATCAAATCAATTAATAGGTTTCACTCGCTAGGATAAATGGGAAATACAAAAATCAGCCTGATACAAACCCAGGTGGGCCGCACCTTTGCGAACTTTTTTCTTTATTTTTTAGGTGGGTCTCTTTTACATTGTCTTGTCGATGCGCGTGAGTTTTCAATCAACCTTATCTTATATATATATATATATATATATATATATATATATATATGGTCAAAAAATAGTTGTCGCCTTAGATGAATGAGTGGATTTTACATGTACAACATGGACCCCACAGGGCTTATATGTCTGAGTGGCTTCATAATACTGGTGTTATAGATGGTGCTGGACCTTCTATGCCGGTTGCCCTGACCTACATATACTATAATAGTCCACCATAATTTTATTGATTGGTGGTGCAAGGAAGACATTTGGCAATCTGAATGTAATCCAAGCCATTGAAATTATAGAGCACATAGTAGATTTTTTCTAAAATCAAACTAATTTAATTAAGTGATCCAATTCCCGAAAGGAAACACAATAACTAATAATTCTTGGGTTATGGCCCATTGATTAATGGATCCGATTGGATTGGCATACAACCATGCCATGTCTATGGCAGAAGAGTCACTACGATTTTTAAAGAATTGTACGTCAACCATTGTAAAAGTCTTACCACGTTTAAGGAAGGGTACACTTTAGAAGGCTGGTAGAAATTTAACTCTTTGGTCGCTGTCTCATCTGCCACGGGATTTTGGCAGTCCATTCTTTCAAAGGTGGAGCAGTTTGGTATTAACATAAAATAGAAGAGGTGGTTGGCTAGAGAAGGAGAGCTGTGGTACACAAACTAGGTACTGCTATTGCGTCATTGGAGCTCTCTTGCCTAAACTTGGCTGGATTTGATTGGATGAGATATTAGGCATGCTTGGTCCATTTGAATAACTTTCAAACATGCTTTGAAAAATGTGTTATTTCTAATAGCAGCTTGCTATTCAAATCAAATTATAGGCAGGTTAGTCCCATCTGCAGTATATAGTAAGTTAGGTGGGCCCCGACATGATGTTTGTCTGGGAACCTGCTTTGTTCATCTGTTTTGTTGGCTCGTGATGGAATATAAGCTTTAAAATAAAGAAATTTTAAAACTCTAGTAAGCCACGCAATGGGAAACAAAAGGAACTAATCACCCAACATTGAAACATTCATGAGGTAATAAAGGTTTTGAATGAAGGCGATACTTTTGTGTTTTCAACTCATCCTAATGAGAACCCCACGAAAGTTTTGGCTACAGTTATATTTTTGTATTTTCACTTTACCCTAACTCGAATGACCTTAAAGATCATTTAAACTACACAATTAATGGACAATAGGGTTCCAATGTCAGTCATTTTCCTCCCCACTCTTTTTTTTTTCCGTAGTGTGGTCCACTTGAATTTTAGATCTGCCTTACCTCTGGGAGACATGTACTAACATTAGCTGAAAAAAGGACGTACTTGCTCGATTTCTAACAAAATAGTGAACAATTTGGATGACATGTAAACATCAGGAGTGGACCCTGAGGGAGAGGGAATTACTCGATGTTGGAAAACACTAACTTCTACATGAGTTCGTTTACATGGGCCCACCTTGATATGTGTTGTATATACACACTGTACATTGAATGAGCCCAGAAGTGAAGCGGATCAAAATCTAAGTGGACCACAACATACGAAACAAGAGTAGGCTGTATTGGTAATTTAAAAAGAGTGATAATTTCAAATTAAAGATAAGGACTAATAACTATAAACGTGGGTCTACAATCTTTCGAAACAATACAATATTATACACTAACTTCTGTTGCCTCTGTCGCCATTCAGGATCAATGGATCATCTCTACGCGACACCCTAGTGGGCCCACATACAGACATGGTCCGATTATCTGATCCGTCCATAGTTTTAACGGTGAAGGAATGATCATGACATCTATATGTGGAGTTGAATTCGACAATTTTCTTTTCAACGGTCCACATTCATATAAGCGCATCAACTGTCAGACTCATCCGCACAGCTTAGGTTTTGTACTGCTACTCGAAAGTAATAGGTAACAAAAAATGAACGGCTTTGATCATCGTACTGTCTCTGGGTATGGCCCCACCAAGACGACGCATGGTGTTTATCCTGAGTCGCGATGTTGGGAGAGAGAACTTTTCATAAGCAGGATAAGAGTCCGCGTCGGACCGCATTACGGACTTCTCAAAAATACCCCTCGAGTCCTCAAAAACTACTAATCCGGTACTAAAACATGCCCGGCCGGTATTGGGATCGCCCGATTCTTTCAAAAACTCGCCCGCTTCAGCGAGGTCAACGTAACGGCCGTCCCTAACGGCGTGCTCCCGACCTCGATCTCGAACGAGTCGTAGCGGCGGAAGATCTCGACGACCAGCAGCCTCGCTGCCAAGACGACGAAATCTTTCCCCGCGCACTGTTTATTCTCCACCGTTGGATTCTCCGTCTCCGGCCCATTCGACCAGATCACGTGCTTTAGCAGCTTCTCTCCAGCCTCCCCAACGAATCTGTCTGGCACGAACTCCTCGGCCCTGTCGAATATCCTCGGGTCTTTGGTCGCAAACGGCTGGAAACCGAACAGCATCTCCCCTTTCTTGATCTCAAACGCCGCGTCGTGGCTTTTCACGATCAGATCGCGCTTCGCCTTTCCGTACTGGAACTGAACGGGCGGCTCGATGCGGAACGCCTCGTAGACGACCGATTTCATCAACGGCATCTGTTCCATCGCTCTCATCGACACTTCCCCGCCGTTGGATCTGATGGCGGATCTGATCTCCTCCGCCAGCTGGCGATGCAGCTTCGATCCGGCACGCCCGATCCACTTCACGATCGCGGGGAAGAAGATCTTCATCCCGCCGAAGGAGTTGAAGCACGTGGCGAAGATGAGGTTGTGAGTAGCTTCATCTCGGGAAATGCCCATCTTCTGCGCCTCGTCGAGAACCGGACCGGCCGAGTCGTAGAAGAACTTGTAAAGCCGGCCGTAGTCCTTTTTCACGAGGAACGGCGGGAGGGGGAAGGTGTGGAGGAGGAGCTCTTCCAGAAGCTTCGGGAGGCCGAGTCGGAGCAACGGGCCGAGCTGGAAGAGCACCCATTTCCCGATCAGGGTCGGTCCGTCCTTACCGAGCTCTGTATCGACCGGGTTCACGCCGTAGAGTGAGTTGGCGAGGAAGCTGAAGGAAGCCGAGTCGTTGGGGGTGTTGAAACCGGCTTTTCCCTTGGCAGATAGCTCCGCCTCAAGATCGGCGAAGAGGGCCGAGAAGCTGATCTGGAACTCGGGTATGACCCTGTCGCGGCTGGATTTGAGGAGGAAGAAGATGAGCTGCTTGAGCTTGGCGTGGCTCGGCTCGTCCGGGTCCAGGTAGGAGAGGATCCGATACCCGCCCGTGAGTTCCGTGGACGGCATGTAGGTGCCGACGAAGAGGTCCTTCTTCTCGACTTTCGAGACGTCGAAGAGCGTCGGGAAGCTCACGGCATCGAGCAGCGCGACGACGTTGGGGTTCGGCGAGATGAACGGCCCAGGTGGCATGTTCGTGCGGAAGACAGTCGACTGGTGCCTCTGGATTCGGGTCTTGAAAAAAGCCTCCCGCCCTTGGTTGTAGAAGAAGTCGAGCCGGTCCTTGAGGGGTCCCACCAGCGGGGGGCCGTACGATCCTGGGATCTTGCGGATGGGGAGATTTGTGGTGGTTGTGGTGGGTGGAGGAGAGGAGGAAGAGGGTTTTTCTGATACTGAGGCGGAGATGATCGGACGATGGAGGATTGAAATCGGAGGGTGGGATTTCTTCCTTCTGTTAGGCGTTGATGGGAGGGAGAGCGGAAGGTGGACGAGGGACAAGGAAGACATTTTGGAGTGAGGATAGGGGTATTTTGGGAAAAGTGGAATGGTGTCCAATACTGCTGGTTTGAGAACTGAAAGAGTGAGAGATGGATATATATAAAAGGAAGTTCCGCCCTGTCGTGAAAGGCGTGCGTCGGTGGCGATTTTGACATTTTTCTTCGAGTAAAAAGCTTTGATACTCTGGCAGGCCGTGATACATGATAGTCACGCACTTATAAATTACTTAAATTCTACACGTTTCATATAATCAATTCAAATTAAACTGTCCATCTACCAATTTAATATTCCATGGTGAAAAGATCAATCTTATTTATTCATATGATTATTAGATTTTTGGACATTTATTGGACGGCTGAAACTGACACATTAGTTGCTTTTGATTTGGGTGGGGAGCACGTGATGGTACCTCACGTGGGAATGATGCAGAAGAATATAATAAATCCATCTCACTTTAGGACCGTCTTTAGGACTGTCTTTCGAGTTAACATATGGGAAGTGTACCATTGTTTAATGCATGCGTATCAAGCCTCATCCGAGTATCAAATAATTATCCTTGCTCTTTTTTCGGCTTGGTCGGAAGCACGTCGGAACAGCTGACACGTGCGGAGGACTTGAGGATGGGGTCGGTGGATGGACGGCCTCAGTCCTACGCACGTGAGGATTTTGCAGTGCCAACATTGACGGCTGGCTGAACATATGGGTTAGGTGGATGGGGGAGGGTTAGACTTCAGAGAATCTTTGGACGCGGATTGCTGGCCTGCCGGGATTTCCGCAGCCCTACGCTCTATGGGGCCCACCGTGACGTATGTGTTATATCCATGCCGTCCATCAGTTTCTCCAGCTCATTTTAGGGCATAATCCCGAACGCGAGGTAGATAGAAAGTTCAAGTGGACCACAAGACAGGAAATAGTAGGGATAATGACGATCACTGTTGAAACCTTCCTAGGGTCCACCATGTTGATTAGTTTGCATCCAAACCGTTCATAAGGTGAATTCAACCTGGATGAAGGAAATGCACAAGGGAATTTGACCGTACTAACCTGAAGTTTGGTCAAATTACTTAATGAGATTCAACCTTTTAAATATTCCAAGTATGGCCTTCAAGCTTTAAATATTATTTCGAACGAAAATGCCCCTATTCTTAATCAAGAAGTCACACGGTCCTTGAATGCACCGAGCAAACAATGACTCCCTACTATCAATGGAAAGCTATTTTGAGGATTTAAAAGTTGAAGAACACTATCGTATATGGGATTCTACTGCTACGTCGCTGTCCTATGCTACGCATACACAAGCAATTAGGAAGTCGAATTCCTATTATACATGCTCTTATAGTGGTATCTAAGGCTGAAAGTTGGGTGGGTTCAACTCCACCGACTCATGACCGACCGACATTAGGATAGGCTTGGGTAGGATGTATTGGGTTTGGTCTCGGGCTTAGGCCATACAAACGCCAACCCGATAAAACTTGGATTGGACTCGGGTTGAAGTCTTGGGTTGCCCGACCAACCAACCCGAACCTGATCAATATATAAGTTTCTTATAAATTAATTATAATTGAGTGCAGATCATTTATGTTGAACGCACAGAAAATTCCAATGCCGTCGGGTTTCATTAGTCCATGTCATATCCGATGACTCAAGCTAACAAGATACACCGGATTTCTCTCTCCCAAATAGATTGCTTGATACACAATACGACTTTTAAAGAAGTAGTTGTCCTATATTTTAGCTTGTTTGTTTAGAAAAAAATATTCTTTACGATAAATAACTACATATATTATTAATAAAATTATAGGTATAAAAAATAAAACTCGTATTAAAAATATAATAGACTAATGTAATAATGAAAATATTAGCATATATCTACCCGACCAACCCAGCCAACCCGACCGAACCCGCTTGGGTTGGGCTTGGGTTGAGAATTCCCAACCCGAGATTGGTTTGGGTTGGGTTAGGTTTGAGGTATAGGAATCTTAGATTGGGCTAGGGTTGAGCACCAACCCGACCCAACCGAGCCAACTTTCAGCCATAGTAGTATCTGTTGCTGTTTTCCAATTACACATGCTTCTCTACTTACTAAATGTTCTGGGTTTTTGTTGGATTGTTCAATCGTTGTTTTGGTCATGTTAGAACGAGAGCAGGTATTTTTAGAGCAGACGAGTTCTATGCATCTTACCCAGCTGGGACGGAACTACTAGCAGACACAGCAAAGGTATGTGTAAGTGAAAGCATGCTGAGGATCGCCCTATTGTGGTTACTTAACGGAGATCTGTAAGTGACGAATTAGGCGATTGTGTGGCTATTCGTTAGATCAGCCTCACTATGTTTGTGCTTTGGCCCAAAAGTCAGCTTTGTCCACATGTTTACGTTCAATGCGGAACATGGTCTTTCTTTTACAGCAGTCCTTTCATCATACACATGTAGCCCACCCGACGACCAGGCTGGATTTTGATTTTCAGCTATGACAGATACATGGTTGGGTCAACCAGCAGAGGGGTGTGGATCTTGCACGCAATTGGGTTTTGGATCCTGCTATTGAGAGCGGCCATGGGTTCCTGTTCTTGTCACGCATGACATAATGGGTGTGAGATCCAGGCTGTTAATCAGGTGTGCCCCACTGTGTCCCAAAAGTCAGCTTGGTCCACATGTTTGCGTTCAATGTTGGGCCATGGTCTTGCTTTAACAGCAGTCCTTTCGTCTTAAACCTCATGTGGACCACACAATAGGAAAACAATAGTGATTGGATATCCACCATTTAAATGCTCTTAAGGCCCGCTGTACTGTTTATTTAATATCCAATATGTTGATTAGGTGATGCAGACCCAAATGAAAGGAAAAAACAAATATCAGCTTGATCCAAAACTTTCGTAACCCTAAAAAGTTTTTAATGGTTGGCATTCGTTCATTCAACACGGTTTCCTGTAATGTGGTCTACTTGAGATTGGGATATACCTTATTTTTTATCTCGTATTATAAAATGATTTATAAAAATAGATGGACAGCATGGATGGAATACACACATCATGGTGGGGCCACGAGCACCGACCACCAGCCAATGGCTGGTGGCAGGGGGAGTAGCCAGTCCGTTTCCACGATATATGGTAGGGTATTGAATGCGGAAAGTTTCTAAGGTGGAGAAATGTGGAGGAAGCGTAGGTTGAAATTTGGAACCGTATCGATCACATGTCTTCTGTTGTCTGCGGGTCGTGTCGCAAGTTCAAAGTATGGCAGAGACCAGAGACCATTGGACCGATGACGTTTCCACGTGTAGACCCGGAGATCGCACTTGCCAATATAAAAAACGTGTGGGACCTAAACTTTCCCTGAGGCTGTAAATAATACCTGGATCTTCTGCGTTATGACATAAGACTTCGTCACCTACTCCCCCTGCCACTAGCCCGGCGGCTGATGGTCGGTTCTCTGTGGGCCAACCATGATGTATATGTTTCATCCATGCCGTTCATCCATTTTTACGTATCATTTTAGGGCTTTATCCAAAAAATGAGAAGGATATAATCTCAGGTGGACCACACCACAGGAAAACAATGTTGATTAGATATCCATTATTAAAATCCTCATAAGGCCCACTATATGTTTATTTGACATCCAATCTATTGATTAGGTCATACAGACCTAGATGAAGGGAAAAAACAAAGATCAGCTTGGTCCAAAACTTTTATGACCCCTGAAAAGTTTTCAATGCTCGACGTTCATTCAACATTGTTTCCTGTCAGGTTCACTTGAGGGGGGGATATAGCTTATTTTTGTTTCATATCATAGATTTATCTAGAAAAATACATAGACAACATGGATGAAACACATACATCATGGTGGGGCCATATAGCACCGACCACCAGCCATTGGCTGGTGGCAGGGGGAGGAGCCAATCCGTTTTCCTCTTAAGGTGGGCCACAATGTACTGACGACAACGATAATTAAAATTTTGCGGACGGATTGGGTAATAACTCCCAAGGAATTAGCTATATATGTAGCTACTGTTAAGGGGTCTGTGGTGTTATCATGATATATATGTTTTATCCACACTGTTCATCTATTTAAGATCATATTATGGTATGCGTCCAAAAGGAAGGCAGATGGAAACCCCTGGCATATCATGCTACATGTTGTAGTGGGGATCAAACTCCCACCGTTCTTTACTTTTTAGATGGATTATGATATTTATTTGTCATACAACCTGTTTATAAGGTCACGTATGCCCAAGTGAAAGAAAAATATAAATATCAACTTGATTGAAAAGAACCATGGCATTAAAGAAGTTTTCAAGGGCAGGCTTTCAATCCCCACTATTTCCTGTATTGTGGTTCATTTGAGCTTTCAATCTAACTCCTCCCCACTAATTCCTGTACCGTGGTCCATTTGAGCTTTCAATTTGACCTCTTTTGGTTTGGCATGAATAAGATATATGCACAACCGGAGGCCCATTATAGCCCCTGAAACGACTGTCTGACTGGAGCACCCAATCCCTGTCCCACAATACTTTTATAACTATTCATTTGTTTTCAGCTTGTTTATAGGAAGCGGATTGCGTAGTAACTTACTATGCTTCGTAGAGTTGGGCACAAACCGACTCGATCCGACAAATCCGATCCAATCGAACTAGTCGGATCGGGTCGGATCGAGTAGGCCCACTCAAATCCAACCGTACATCGAGTCGAGTTCGAGTTAGTGGCCGATCCGATCGTAGATCCGATCTAGTCAGGTCTTATATAAGTTATTTTTACTTTTTAATTACCATCATCCGAACCAAAGCCCTAATCCCTAACTCATCTTCTCTATCTGGACGAGCATGCTGCACCTACCCATCTCGATCCGCTTGATGATTTTCCTTCATAGGAAACTGTGGCGACAGCATGCTCAACAAAATAAATGCATTCCGCTCATCACATTCCCCTGAATTTCTCAAAGTTCCGCCATCTACTGTACTAGTATAAGTGACTTCATCCGTCAAAGAACTCGAAACATCTACACACGACATATATTCTACATTCAAAGAAGACTCATGGTCGAAGTGTCTGCAACCACGCCGTCGAAAAATACAACTCTGATCATGAGCGCCCAATCTTCCAGGACCTGCTCTCTTCTAACCAATCTGTTTATTATCGAATAAAGGCATGAAATTGGACTTTTCATTACTCGATTTCCTAATGTCCGATTCCGACAAAAGCTTCCTTATCCTTCACCACATTCTGCTAGTACTTGGCTAAATATCCAGCACCAGCAGTGGCCCGCAACAAACCAAATATCCAAACTATACCCAATTTGATCCGACTCGGTTTCCCTAACCGAGTCAGACTTAGTTCGGATCAATCCAGTAGTTCATTGGATTGGATCGAGTCAGATGACTCGGACTCAATCCTGGATCAAATTGAATTCGAGTTAGTTCATTGAAAATTTCGGACCAAGCTGAGTTGGACCCAATCCAGTCCGACTCCACTCGATGCCCACCTCTAATGCTTGGCTTAGTGAGTAAACTATGTGAGGTCTACCAAGATTTATATATTTTATCCACTTCGTCCATCCATTTTACCAGATAATTTTAGGATCGGACACAAAAATGAAACATATACAGTTTTCAAATGGACCACACCATAAGAAACGGTTGAATTGAAGGTTTATCGTTGAAAATTTCTTGGGGGCCACAAAAGTTTTGGATCTAGCTTATATTTGTGCTTTCCCTTCATCCATGTTTGTATGATCTTATGAACAGGTTGGATGACAAATAAACATCACTGTGGGGCCTAGCAAGCTTTCAACATTAGAAATCATTATCCACACTGTTTCCTGTGGTATGATCCACTTGATCCTTGGATATGCTTCAATTTTGGGTTCAACCCCTTAAATTAGATTGAAAAACAGATGGACGGCGTGGATAAACTAAATACATTCAAGGTGGGCCAACTGAGTTTACTCAGTAGGATAACAGTGTACTGAGTTAAGGCAATCCCATTTATCATTTTTATGCCATCAAATCTAAATAGCGGATGTGTCAGATCTCACAGACATGTTACAAAGTAACACGTGCCTGGATTGGACGTACATTCGTTCAACGAGGTTTTCTAAAAGGGAATTTTATAAAAACGAAAAACTACAATTAATTTACAGTTTTAGTATTTTTCAAAAAGCTATATCAGTAATGGATCGATATAGTTATCATTTCACTGCCTACTCTTATCAAAGAGATGCTGTTTCTGCAGTCGTACCAGCAAAGGTGTGAGTTGTTTAGGTGAGCTCCATTATGATAAAATATACTGTTACCACTAATTGAGTCACCTCATAGTGGGCGAGGACCTAAAAAATCATTGCCATCCATGATTAAGGTGGACCATGTGATTGGAAACTATGTTAGGGCAACAATCACACTCTAAGCCATTTCCCTTCACATGGCCCACCTGAATTACATATTAACTTTATTTTTAAGCATTTTCATTAAATTTTGGTATGGGATTTAATTTTTAGAGTGGATTTCATATAATTATCACGGAGTGCACTGTAAAAAATATCTCTTGCAATTGCCTTTTGGTGTCGCCCATCTGGATCATAAGTCGGCCTGCTTTTTTTTTCTTTTTTTTTTACTCTAGGGCGAATTTACTGTGAACCTCACCATGGGACTGACAAAAGTCAGTTCATGTCAAACAGAAAATATATATATATATATATAAACCTGAGATACGGTATTTGATTTTGGGACTCACAGTGATGCTTTTTTTTCTTTTTTTTTTTTGTAAGATCCACTCTGATCATTAGATATTTAGTTCTATATTAAATCCAAAGAAAAAAAATCAAATTGACCGGTGATTTTAGTGGGCCAAATCAGAGGAAATAGTTAGAAGAGATATGCCCACCCTTTATTTTTTATAGTGCCCATCATAATAATTATATGAAATCCACTCTGACCATTAGATTCTATGCAAAATTTTAATTTCCTAGCCTGAAAATCATATGTGATTCATGTGGGCCACATTAAAGGAAACAGTTTGGATAGCAAAGCCTTGGCAGATACATTGTTTCTAATTGTGTGGTTCACTTAAATCATGACTTAAATCATGGTTAAAGCTGATTTTTTTTGCCCCGAACCTGATGGTAGTTAGGGTGGAATTTACGGAAACACAACCGTGGGGCCACTCAAGCCACGGACCAGTTTCCGCGAAGCACTCATAGCTTCTTGGTGAAGGTATTGGAATGTAAAGTTCATATTTAAGGAGGTACGTTAATTTTAAATTTCTTAATTTCCTGTCTTTAAAATACATCCCCCACGTGTTCCTATAGAATACATCAGCGGTCATCTTTCAATGATTCATACCGGACCGTTTATATGATGGGCCCGCGTGGTATCATCCAGGCTGTTTATCCGATGGGCCCCACATTGGATAACGGTTAGAAGAATTTTTTTTTTTTTATTTAAAAAAAAAAAAAAAAACCAGTCTTAAAAGAGGGTGTTTGGTGGGTACATTGTCTGAGAGTATAGCTATTTCCGCTCCACAGTGAGGCCCATCGAATAAACGGCGTGCCATTGAAAATGACCCTGTTCAACGGATCATTTTGCAATATGTCCATATGTATTGTACCATACCTCTTTCTGCGGATAACAGTATCAGAGCCACCAGATAAGCTGTTCAAACGATGTCGAGATTTGTACTCAAAATGTACAAGAATACACATTGCTTGGCTCTTTCCATGGGCGATTGAGAGTTTGTATTTGGAATGCATTGTAATACAAATCATAAATTAAGGTGATTCAAATCATAGTTATGTATTCGGCAACTAAAGTCGAAAAATAAAAATACATTGAATATATATATATATATATATATATATATATATATATATATATATATATAACTTGAATTTGATTAGTAAATCAACTTATCAACCCAAAAATATATACACTTTGAGTAAAAATAAACTTCAAACCTTAGGTAGGCCACAAGCATAAATCACAATGAGTCATCATTATTTTTAACAGTCGATTTACATGACCAATGTTAAATCATTTTTAGATATCCTGGGTGCATGAAGCTACTAATAGATTAGTAACCTAAGTACACTTTTGTTATGGTTGCCGCTCTTTATCTTTGAAAAGGAGCCAAAAATATAATTTATTCTCATCACAGTGGTGTTTTTGTGGAATTGAATGGTATTAAATTATATTAGATGAGATTAATATAATTATTGCACAATTTTTATATGTTTGGAAATACTATGATATTGTAGCCATCTAATTTCATATTTGGAATAAAATTTTTACTACGAAAAATACCAGATTAAGCAAAGTCATGTTTGGTGGACTATAAAATTGTAATTAATACACTAAATTTACAACAGACATCATTCACTTATACACATATATAACTAGAATGTCACATGTAAACAATGTATATGATTGGATGGCTCGGATAAACACATGCATAAATGTAAGGCCCACATGTATAGCCGATTTCAAAATTAATTGGATTCATGTATAGAACCAAATGCAATTCCATATGACCAAATGCAATTCCATCCCACTAAATTCCAACCTTTCTCGTCCTCTCCAGATGCTGGATAGGGTCGACCGGACTAAATACAAATCTATCCCATCTAATCTTATCTAATAACCTCTGCCAAAAGCCCTCTAAAGATTTCAAAACACGTTGTATTTCGTAACTTCGATTTCATCTGCATGCTGCCAAAGTGACTTTTGAATTTCAAATGCACTCAAACACCCCCCTTGAAATTTCAGGCCCAAGTGATCATGAGGTAGACCGCACATGTAGAAAATAAATGAACGTTTAAGAGAATGTGACTGTACTTGCGCACCCACCTAATGATCCTCTCTGCCTAACACGGAGTACAAAGAACGTGAATAGCCAGACTAACTGGTCTGATCTAACACACGTTTGATTTGTGTATACGTGTGGGGTGAGCGCAAGAAACATTTGGTAAGAGGGAAACTTGGATACTCAGGCAAAGTGTGATAATGATACGCAGGCACTGAGAAAATTGTAGACATGGCATGCAAGTGATCAAAATTAAACTGAACAAAATCATGGGTCCTAATCAGTTGTATCCAAAACAAAATAACACTTCTTTCACATTTATTGAACGGTTAGAGTGAAAAATTCCACCGGTCCACCAATCAGAGGTTAGGATTGTTCAACCAACCTGAATTCCGGACCATGACTTACTCTCAGTGGGCCACACAATTTCGACGGTTTGATTTGATTTAATATATGCCGCTTATACTATCTCAGGGTGGCAGCGTATCAAGTATCGTACGCTTCAGAGTATAAAATAGCTCTCCCTTTCCTGGTAACATCACCAGGTAAAAGTGTTACATATGAAAGATCCTGGAAAGCCAAACGTGCTTTATAATCTTACACCATTTAGTTGGAACAGTTCCAGACGTCCATCGGTGGACCGTACGGTGGGACAATACTAACCGTCCATGGACCATAGTCCATCAGGTTCGGGGCATCATTTGTTTGTCTTTAAGGTCCCTCTGTGGTCGTACCGAATTGATTGTTTGGTGAGCGTGATGTCTGAACTGGACCCTTCATGAGTGGGTCCGCGTGACGAATGGTCCGAATCTCAAACAGGGTGCGGCTTCGGTGGATACCAGGATCCACCGAGGTGGGTGGATCCCTGACTGTGGGGACCACCTTGATGTATTTGCTTTAGATCCACGCTGTCCAGCCGTTTTAAAAGATGATTTTAGTGCATGAACCCAAAAATGAAGTGGATGAAAATCTTAGTTGGACCACACTACACGAAACAATGGTGATTGATCATTGAATAGTTTTTGTTGGCTACAAGAGATTTGGATCAAGCTGATATTTGTTTGGTCCATTCATCCAGGTATCTATGAACTTATCAACAGGTTGGATGGTAAATAAAAATTCTGGTGACCTATGAGAAGTATTTAATGGTAGGTATTCAATCACCGTTGTTTCATGTGGTGTGATCCATCTAAGAATTGGTTCTGATTCTTTTTCAGAATCATGCCCTAAAATGAGCTTTCAAAACGGATGGATGGCGTGGATGTAAGGAAAGTACATCATGGTGGGCCCTACAGTCAGGGATTCACCCACCTCTATGGATCCAGGGATCCACCGAACCCTCACCCCAATGTATTATTGCATGTCCTTCCAACGACAAATAATTCCATATTCCATTTTACTAGGCTGTAGGGGGTTGGGTTAAGGTGGACCCTGATCGGACCCGATTATTTATCGGATCTTCAAATCTGGATTCGGATTCAAACTACCAGACACAATGTTAGGCCCGTGATCCCTTCCAAGTAGGCCTAGGGGTGGCAATGGGCCGGTTTTGGGCCGGGCCAGATTAGGCTCTAGCCCAACCCGGCACTTAAGACCTGAGGCCTGAACCGGGCCCAAGCACAAGTCAAAAAAATGGTTGGCCCGTCCCAAACCAACCCGAATATCAATAAAATTCCTATTTCCCATTTAAATGTTCCCAATCTATCCATTGATCAAGTGGGCCACAAATGCACGTAAAAATATACATTTTAGAGAAATGAAAACCATATACATCCAAGATGGATGCATATGCACATATAAAAGTCATGTCAGGTTGATTCGGCCTAAAATGACCTGAGCCCAAGCCCAACCTGTATAATGATTGGACCCTGCATGCAGGGTCTGAGTCTGGCCCATGGGCCAAGCTTGTAGGTCCAACCCCGGCCCAAAGTCAGGTTGCGTAGGATACCTGGCCCATTGCCACCCTTAGGTAGAACCATGTTGGCAAGATATCAGGTCAATCGGACTTGATGGTGATCTAGATCAGTAAACAAGTCGGATCTAGGTGGCCGAGAGTGGACCCGGATCCAGATCCGATTCATTGAGCCATCTGATTTATCCGACCCATTGACAGGGCTGCACTTGGTGCCTAACTGTAAATGGGTGAGTTAAGGTTCGACTCGGGTCCAACTCAGTTACTAATTCGACGGTGGATCTAGATTTGGGTCCGATCAATTGAAGCCAAACCGTAGTCTAGAAGCAAATCCAAGCTTGACAAGGTCCAGTGCTATCGGGTCCACCCGATTGATAATATCGATCTACAAGTTAATAGACCCGATCTAGGCCAACCATTAAAAGTTAAGATTCTAGGACATCGGATCTTACCCGATTAACGATCTGATCCTAGGATCTGGACAAAAATGTGAGTTGGGACCCATTTCTATATGGGTTCGAGTTGAACAATTTGGTAGACTTACAGTCTAATCTGTTGGCTTTATGATTGGTCCTGAGTCTGGTTTTTATTGCTGGAGAATGACCAAAACCTGATGCTAGTAAATATGTTGAGCTCCATGTTTGAAATTTCTGACTTTAATTAGCTGAGTAGACCCTAGATTTCATCAGGGAAAAACTCAGGTTAGTCATGACTTCGTCTTTACTCTCAACTCAATTTGTTAAGCTAGAGTTAAAATTGTGTGTATATACTTGTACAAGGAAGTCATTCCTATTATTATTACTTGTACATTTAGATTAATCATGTAGAAACATGTATTTAAACACCATTTTTAGTTAATGAAATATTTATACAATTCATAAAATTTCTTCTCTTATTATATGTTACGTTTGGGAAAAATATGGCAAGCCCGATAAGTCGGCTTATATAAGAATGACATGGCCCGAACTCACTAAGCACCGAGCCTGACTGAGGCCTACATGTCCAGTGCCATAAGGCGAGACCTCTAAGGAGGCCGAAGTATCTTAAAGATCCCTCGGGGGATTCCTAGGGCCAATCTATGCCGACTCATTTCATGGGTCAGCCATCATTTAGGCAAAGCCAACCTAGCTTTGGCTCAACCTCAATGACCTACCTTTCAAGTCGGCTAATAGAGCAGTCATCAACCAACAATAAGTCAATTATGGATCGACCGTGTCTGACTGAGAGTCCGAGGAATAGTAGAGAAAGAGAGTCGATCAGTGCCCGAGAACATCAACACTCCGGGGGTCGGCCAATGGCTTGCCGGACCACTTATTCTCAGCTAGAGGCTTATCATCGGATCTCGCCCTTAGCCAAGCCAAGAGTTGACCCGTATTAAAAATCTTCCTTCAAGATCTTTAGAAAATAATCTCCAATCCCGAGAATCCAGAGAATCAAGGATCTTGGGATTGTCCAAGATAATGATCTATTCCGTTTAGGAAAAATCCCGAAGTTATACAGGATTGCTTCCCCTTTATAAATAAGGAACACTTAATGGTGAAAGGGACACACACGTTCTCTCACCCTTGAACCTTTATCAAAGACCCAAATTCTGACTTAAGCATTGGAGGGTCCCCTGAATTAGGCAGGGTCTTCGTTGTCTTCTCTTTGTGCAGGCATTTAAATAGCGAAAAGGGGGTGAGCCAGATACTACATCAACATGTTATCAGAGCCCTTGATTCAAAGGCCGTTCATTTGGATCTTAGATTGCATGTTAGATTCACTTATCAGCACTGTCTGTCTACAATTATTGTCCAAAAACAATGTTATCTATATCCGGTCTTTATCCATCCAAAACCTTATCCCTATTCCCGTTAGAGGTGGGCATCGAGCTGAGTCGGACCGAATTGGGTCTAACTCGACTTGATCCAGTTTTTTAAAGAACCTGACTTGAACTTGATTCGATTTGGGACCGAGTCTAGCAGGGCTGACTCGATCCGATCTGAATATTTGCTGGCCTAACCCGAACTGAGTCTGATTCGGTCAAGGAAACCGAACCGAGTCGAATCAAATCGAGTTGAGCATGTCCAGTCGATTTGGACTGAGCTGGAAAGAGTGGGAGAGAAAGGAGGAGAGAAAGAAGGAGAGGTGGGAAAGAAGGAAAGAAAGGAGGAGAGAAAGAATAAGAGATGGGTGGGTGTGGCACCGTTCGAGTAGAGAAAGAGAAGGGAGAAATTAAGGCTTCGTTCGGCTAAGGCGGGTAGTAAAAATTGAAAATAAAAAGTATTACTTATATAGTACCTAACCGAATCGGATTAGATCGGATCCTTTCGGATCGGTCCGGATTGATCACGATCCGAACTCGATTCGATGTACAATCGAATCTGAGTGGTCCTACTCAAATCGCACCATCCAGGCCTTTAGTTCAGTTTGGATCAGGGTTAGATCCGCCGGATCAGGTCGGATTCTGCCCAGCTCTAATTCCCGTCTTTGACCAGCAACATCTCCACAACTCCTCCATTGTTGTCCTTGCCAGCACCAGCATTATTGTCACCATCTCTGACTGAAAACACCCTCATCGCCATTTCCTGTATCTAACTAGCATGCCATCCCCAGCCCACAGCTTACCCTAAATGACCAACTCTTAAGCCACCACCTGTCATCGCTTCTGCAGGTTGCCGTAGCCACCTGCTACATGTCACCATCCCTGATCAACAACATTTGTAACAACTCTTCCATCTTCGTCCAACTGAAACCCCCATCTCAGCCTTTGATTTACACTCATTTTCCATCATAGTGCCTAATTTACATACATTTCTTGTCTCTGATCAAAATCCCAATACTAATTTTTTGTTTTACTCGGTCATTTGTTCTCAATCGAAGCTTTATTGCTGTCATCAAAGACCATAGCATGTTGACACCGTTGTTAAAGCCTCATCACATCGTTGCATGATGTCGTGTTAACGCTCTTACCCTTGTCATGATGATCCAACACCACCACCTACCACCCCGGAATCCCCACCAATGTTACTATACGTTGTTTCGATGGTGCCCTAATTTGGTCTGCATGCAAACGCTGTTTCAATGTTATTGTGGTAGCTACATGTTGAAAACGTGTCAGCACTATCTTACTACTTTTGATTGCTGAATTTGTTTGGAACCATGTTTGGTGGCACTGTGTTCTTCTGAGATAGCCTTTTGGTGATCCTCTTATGCCCTCACATGTTCATTAGCTGAACCCTCACATGTTCATTAGCTGAATCTGGGTTTTTTTTTTTTGCTATAGGCGTGATTTTAGTGGTGTTTCACATTGTTGGGCTATCGGAACTACGTTAGTCCTGAATTGCATATCTGAGACTTGTTATTTCATATAAAAAAGTTGGCTCCCTCTAAGTGTCATCCAGACACATTGTTGCTCCTAGCATTGGAACAATTGTTGTGCTGCTTTGGTTGCTACTATCATGAGTCCATATCCAAAGCATATTACAGATCCATCTCTTGTTATGCCTACACAAAATGGTGTGTACAATTAGCATTAGTTAATTATTAACTTAACACTCGGGATTTTAGAGCCAAGAGTACTAAACTCGAGCTACGAAATTTGTAGTATTACGGTTGCTGATGATTATTAACCTCTAAAGACTCATTACTGTGCAATTTATATAGACGTGACATGCAATCCTTACACTATATGCTCATAAAAGTTATTGTCAGCCTCTAGCAGTCAGAGGATAAAAAAGGATAGCCTTTAGGAGGGCAACTATATGACAAGTAGTCAAGGACCGCCTGGTAGCTTTGCATTTTTCTTTACGTCAACTACAACATATAAGGTTTTTGACATTTTTGGAGTTACGATGTACGGCTTAAATTTGTTTTTTATTGAATTTAACGTTGGTCAATTGGACCTGATCATTATCTTCGAGACGTGCGGGGGATTCTTTTAACTTGCCTCACTTGTTTCCATTGGTGTGGGGTCTACTAAAGATATAGATGACGGGTGTCTCATCTCCTCCACTTGAGATAGATCGGGGGAGACTTTTTAAGAATAGATGATCGACATCGACAATAAAATCATGGAAAAATCAGTTTGTAATCTTATCATGCAAGATTTGATTTTAATTGTTCCTTAATTGGTTTAAGTTCGTGAAAGCCTGCGATTATTAGAATGAGGTATCCCATCTAACACCTATAACCATAACCCGTCATTCGCCTCCACCATCGTCATCTCATCATCTTCTATCATTGTCATTGTTCACGTGATATCTCTCATCGACTATTTGCATGTACTTGTGGTCATTTGTTGCGTGATCTGTGACCCTTGTTTATTTCATCTATTTAATTCTTTACCTATTATTATTTCTTTCTTGTTCGTGTGTTATGGGTGCCCAACAAATTGGGGAATTGGGGCTAGTAATCAACAATTAAACTTCTACATCACCACGATTAAGTTGGCCGTGACTGTTTAACATGATCTCAATTACCAAAATATGCCTCATAAAAAGTGGAAGTTTGACAACATTGAGATGAAACATTTCCAAATGGATCAATTGGGTCAAAAACAACTATATTATTATTAATTGCTTCATTCTATCCAACTTGAAATTAATGGGACATTGATG
The DNA here is from genome assembly GCF_029962835.1 of Magnolia sinica. Taxonomy (NCBI): domain Eukaryota; kingdom Viridiplantae; phylum Streptophyta; class Magnoliopsida; order Magnoliales; family Magnoliaceae; genus Magnolia; species Magnolia sinica. The sequence goes on along the minus strand of NC_080583.1, from coordinate 3,342,381 downwards.
AAGTACACATTGGTTAAAGAATTTTTTGATGCAATTGGAGAGACTTATACTTCAAAAATATAATCTTATACATATTTATCAAATACATGTTTGAATTACTTACAATAAGGAAAATTGTCTATAGAAATATATATACTTCCTTATGTCAAAGACAGAAAGAAGTAGATTATTATATAATGTCTGTCACAATTCCTACTGAGTTGTAGGCACGAAATGGGCCAATGTTGCAACAGCTAAGGGGAAGCAAGTGTATCATGCCTTCCCAAGTTAATGTGCTTTAATATAAAGTTGATGATTCTCACAACTTGATAATGGGTTCATTAAAATACTTCTAAAGTATTTTTGTCAATCATATATCTAAGCCAATTTCAATTCCCAATGTTCTATGATCATTGATTATATTGTAATTGATCACATGACTAGCCAGTAATGTTTCTTATATATATACTTTTTTCCTTATAATGCTAGTGTCTAAAAAAGGATCTTATTGACAAAGCTCGTCTATTAAGCTATCCATTATTCTTCATGTTCTATCATTAATTTATCGTCTGAAGGTGCACTAAATAAACAACTCCGCCATTCTGTTATCTTCATGTTATTTCGAATTGTAGATCCGAAAGACAATCGATGGTAGACATAAGGCTCATGACTTACACATTCTCAGTGTGGATGCAACCATGAAGTTTGTTGGAGAAAAATATAACAAGTCTGGAGACCTGGTCATGAAATGGACCAACTCTATTGACACTGTTCAAGAATCCGAGGCTCCAGGTGCGACTGAGGCAAAACGAAGCCTAAAGGAGAGACTCAGCTCGGATTCGTAGGAAATGAATCCCGACCGAGAGTAAAAGAGTCACGAGCCATAGGTGAGATACTTAAGACGCATGAAGTTGTTTCGGCTAATGAGGCAGAAACGTTTAAAGAAGCCCATTAAAGCCCTAAAGCTAAAAGCCACCTGACCGACTATAAAACCGACCCAATGAGGCCGGTTACAACGTCAGCTATCGGATTAAGGAAGAAGATCTGTCATAGGCCGATTCTGTTCCGTCTAACAGAAGGCAAAAAGCACAACCCTCAAGGTCAGTCGAGGCTCAGTTATTAGCTGAGTCGGTTGCGGTCGAGCCAAGTATGGAAGAGACGGGGTAAATTCAAATACCGTCCGGAAAATCTTATAAAAGGATTCCCAACCTCGAAGATCTCGAGATTGGGTAGAATCCATGAATCCATGAATAGATTCTAACCAAATCAAATCTCCTGAAAACGGGAAAGAGAATCCCCGCATGCTGGGACCTCCCGCTCTTATAAAAGAAGGACTCTCTCAGATGAAAGATACGCAGAAAAACACCTCAAAAAGACTCTTTCTTTCTTATCCAGTCACTAACTTAAGCATCGAAGGTTCCTCGGCTCTAGCCAGGGTCCCCTTTTCTATCTTTCTTGTGCAGGCGACAACTCAGAAGGAGGTGTATTGATTTTTTGCATCAACAAAGTCTATTTTAAATAAAGGAAACCGGGTACATTTGTAATATTCAAGATTTGGTCACTATCTTATTAGATTATAATAATTTTAATTTCTCAATCACTTTAAAGTGTGAAACCTATCAATTATCCTAGCAATGTTCATAGCTCCTAACTTTTATGCTTTGCGTGTAAATAATAAATTATAATAGAATAACTTTCAGTACTCAACCATTCTTCCTACTATCATGTACTCATTTATAAAATCAATGTGGCATGGATGCAAACAATGCCCATCACCATAATAATTAAGCTTATCCAACATGAGGCCAATCTAGTGACCAGGTGGGCCATGCCTACATGTCTCAAACACTCAATTGCCCATTCATTCCAATAGCGTGAAAAGAAAACATAGGAAAAAAAAAAAAACCCTTTCTAATCTGACTAACATATTAGAAGAAACTTTAGTTCATTCCTTAAAATAATTAGTTAAAATTTATGAAGATGTTTGATGCAGGGATGTATGTGATGAGGTCGATCACCATCATTCTTAAGGGGATAAATAATTTATGCTTGATTTAAGGTCTTGATAGCCCGAATCACTTCCTTTTGCAATTGAGCTTCATCAAATCCATCTTGGCCAAGACAATGTTCATAACCCACTCTGCATCAATGTTACATCAAATATAAATTCAAATTCATATAAAAAGGTAATTTTTTTTTTTTTTTTTTTTTTTATAACCATCATGGACCGGTAATTAGGTGTGGCTCTGCTCTACATTTCATGACAAGCAATATTAATGATAAAGATGTGATACTTCAAGTTACATGTTTACAGGAAAAGTGGTACAGTACCACAAGTTGTGGTACCTTGCGATAGGTGATCTACTTCAGTAGAGTACTTGTGGTCCAAGATGAAAAACGCGTCCACCGCTTAAAGCGCCGTATCGCATAATTCATGGGAACTGGAGCAGGTGTGACTCATGGTACGCGGAAACTTTATAAAATGACTTAAAAATTGCATATATGGCATATAATCAAGTCAAACGAAACTGTCCACGTCATGAGTGACAGTTCATTTGTACAATGTATGGAAAATTACATTTATTGGATTGCTGGATATTTATGGGACAAAAAATGAAAAAAAATATCTTACCATTCTCTTTCACCAAACAACTGTCCATAAATCCGAGGTTGGACTTTTCAAATCAGTGTGATCTTAGGACTATGACTTAGAGACAGTGGGTTCCAGAATTCAATCGGTTTAATCTTAGTTAGTGTGTGCCACGTGTATAGTTTTAGAGTGCCTGAGTATCAAGTGTCGGTAGAGTATAAATATCTGATTGTAATTCTTTTCCTTTCTCTCTTCTTTTTCTGTACAGGTCCCCGCAATTCATGGCATCAGCTGAGGAATTATATCATGGGAAGCGAGATTTTTGTAGAATATACACAGATTTCGAGTTCTGGAAAATGGGACTGTGTTTCTGTAATCTAGACCGTTGGATCATAAATTCATCTCATATTGAAAGATACCATTGAACAGTGCTAGGAACTGGACGGTTATTATACTTATCTTTTTAACCCTCCATGTGCTGACCATAATCAAATGGTTAAGATTAGCTAATGGGGAAAATCCTTTTTTTTTTTTTTTTAAAGTTGTCTAATGACATTGAGATGCATCATATCAATGGTATGGATTTACTGAATTATGAGTCTAATTGACATAATTAGAAATACGTGTATGATGTGCAAAGATGCGGACCACGGATCAAGCAATTCGTTCCTCATTAGATCTGGGCCGTCCGATCTTCTCTCTTCTCTTTCTATGAATACTCCAAACCTCCCTAGTTCTCTTCCAAATCCCTCACATTTCAAAGCCCTTTTTCTTTTTCCGCCTCAAAGGGTTTTCGGAGGTTTTCTCAGCCATGGCTGCATCTGAGGAAGCTCCTGCTGCAGAAACCTCAGTTTCAGAACTTCAAGAAGCCCTACAAGTGGAAGAAGGAAATACCACAATGAAAGAATCATCCCCTGTCGTTGAGACTCTAAAAGAAGAATCCATCATAACGAAAGAATCCCCTGCTGAAACGACGGTCGATGAAACGCTAACAACGGAAGAAGATGCCACGAAGAGAGAAACCCCTGCTGAGGCGGCGATCGAAACCCCAAATAAGGAAGAGGAAGCTACTGCAGCGAATGGATCGTCTGCTGCGCCAGTTGATGAAACCGTGGCAACGGAAGATGATGCCATAGCGAAAGAGTCGTCCGATGCGGCGGTTGCAGAAACCCCAACTAAGGAAGAGGAAGCTACTGCAGCGAATGGATCATCTACTGCGCCAGTTGATGAAACCATAATGGAAGAAGATTCCACAGCGAAAGAGTCGTCCGATGCGGCGGCCGTCGAAACCCCAACTAAGGAAGAGGAAACTACTGCACCAAATGAATTGTCTGCTGCGGCAGTTGATGAAACCATAGCAACGGAAGAAGATGCCACAGCAAAAGAGTCATCCGATGCAGCGGTTGTCGAAACCCCTACTAAGGAAGAGGAAGCTATTGCAGCAAATGAATCATCTTCTGCGCCAGTTGATGAAACCATGGCAAAGGAAGAAGATGCCGCCGTGAAAGAGTCATCAGATGAGGCGGTCGGCGAAACCCTAGCTAAGGAAGAGGAAGCTACTGTTGCAAATGAGTCCTCTGCTGCACCGGTTGAGGAAGCCATAGAAATGGAGGAAGATGTCACAGCGAAAGATTCATCTGCTGCAGCGGTCATTGAAACCCTAAGTATGGAGGAGGAAGCTACTGCAGCTAATGAGTCCTCTGCTGCTCCGGTTGAGGAAATCGTAGCAACGGAAGAAGATGACACAGCGAAGGAGTCATCTGCTGTGGCAGTCAGCGAAACCCTTACTAATGAAGAGGAAGCTATTGCAGCAAATGAATCATCTGCTGCGCCAGTTGATGAAGCCGTTGCAATGGAAGAAGATGCCACAGCAAAAGATTCATCTGCTGCAGCAGTCGTTGAAACCCTAACCGTGGAAGAGGAAGCTACTGTAGCAAACGAATCATCTGCTGCGCTGGTCGATGAAACCATATCAATGGAAGAAGATGCCACAGAGAAAGATTCATCCACTGCACCGGTTGTTGAGACCCTTACTAAGGAAGGGGAAACTACTGCAGCGAATGAATCCGTTGCTGCGCCGGTCAAGGAGACTAGAGCAATGGAAGAAGATGCCACAGCGAAAGATTCATCCACTACGGCAGTAGTTGAAATCCTAACCAAGGAAGAGGAAACTACTGCAGCAAATGAATCCTCTGATGCCCTGGTCAATGAAACCATGGCGATGGAAGAAGATGCCACAGCGAAAGAGTCACCCACCCCCCCAATTGGTGAAACCCTAGCTCCGAGTGTTCAGATGTGCGGAAATTCGTCTAATGGCAGCAGTGGAGATTCTTCCCTTCTGGAGGGAGAAGATAGGGAGAAAACCCTAGATTATGCTGATGAGTTGATGGAGAAGGGATCTAAGGCCGTTAAAGCTGGGGATTATGTTGAGGCTGTCGATTGCTACAGCCGTGCTGTTGAAATCAGGTTAGGGTTTTCGCTCTCTGTGAGATGAATTTTTAATTTTTAATTTTTTTTTTTTTTTGTGAATGCCTCTACATTTCTGACTTTTAGTGCTATAATAGCAAAGAAAAGTATGTTTCTAGCACCAGGACTAGAAAAAGGGGTGTATGAATTGAAATGTAGTGGTGCTAATGTCATTTTATTTGTTTTTTTTTTCTCCATACATGTTGTCTGCTCATAGTGGGAATTGTGAAATTTATTTCTTTGTTAGTAGTTTGCCAGTCCACCATGCATGCCTCCCGTCCTTGGCGATCAGAATGGCTTATCCAGTGGACCTCTCGTGAATGCCTCATTATGTGGAACCTGGGCCAATTTGGCAATCCTACCTGTCCATTTGATAGGCTTGTGCTTGTAGAATGTGAACATTAGCCTTTATTAGTTTTAACTGTCAGTCCGTAGCTACTGTGGGGCTCATCTGGTTGTCCAGATTGTGGTATTCTTCTTCGTGGATTATCTGTACTTGGCCTGCTGGGTGAACGGTTTTGACCATGGTGGGGAGGACATCTGTTCAGCAGTGGTCAGCCGCCCAGATTCATGCGGGTTACCAGTCCTTTTTCAACGTATGGGTGTTGTGGAGATTTTGCTCCATAAGTTCATTTACCAACTTGCTAATTTATCATCTGTCAAAGATTAGAACAAAATGCTAACTTATCTTCGTTCAGTTTGAATTCTTCATTAGTATAATAAGTAAGAGGACATTTGGTCTTATTATGCTTGAAGTTAATTGCTAGATTCATGATGGGGTCCAATTCTCTGCATTGTTGGTTGATCTGGACCTTTTATCTGTATGATAAATGCCCTTGTTTATCTGCTCACCAAGGGAGAAATTTTGATGACCAATTGAAGCATTGAAAACAGGCTATCAATTAGGAATTGGTGCATGAGGGTTACCGCATGCAAATGTATCTATGAAAGAAGATAGTATGATAAGCTAATAATATCTCTTTTGGTGGATATTGCTGAATTTTTCTTAGTAAGGTAGTTTACTGATGGTAATGACCCACCCTTTCCTGCCTTTCCATCCATCCAGGGTTGCACATTATGGTGAACTTGCGCCAGAATGTGCCAGTGCATGCTTCAAATATGGTTGCGCATTGCTTTACAAAGCCCAAGAAGAAGCTGATCCATTGGTCAGTGTACCGAAGAAGGAATCTAGTTCACCTAGGAACTCTGAAGCAGATAAGATTGTTAAGAGTGGGGACAATAGTGAAGCTTCTGTAGCTGCTGTTTCGAGTGATGCTAAACAAGAAATTGTTAAGAGCGGGGACAATAGCGAAGCTTCCATTGCTGCTGTTTCCAATGATGCTAATCAAGACTCTGGTTCTGGTCTCAATGATGGAGAAGCAGAGCAAGGTTTGTAGTTGTTATCTCCATGACCAAATCTTTATTCATGAATCCATTCCAGCTGAATGAGCATGCTACTATGTTGGTTCACTGTCCTGAAAATTTTGTTCAAACACGTTGGTAAATGGTTAGATTTAAGGTTGAATGCATGCATCCACCTGTGAACATCAACATAAACTTTGGACATTTTGGGACCTGTACCTATGCATCATGTCACAGTTAGAGTCAAGGTGCATATACAAACATATCATACTTGAGACCTGTACCCGTGCATCATTTCACATTTGCGGACCTGTATCTGTGTATCGTGTAACATTCATGTCACATTTTGGGACCTGTACCGGTGCATCATGTCACATAACTAACATATAACATTTGTACAAAATCAACATTCGTGGACAGGAAGTGACATTCATGTTCTTTTGCTTTCACACAGAGGGACATGCATGTGCACTTGTGATCATCGTGGGACCATGGGATACACAGATGCTTTGCCAAAAGAAACATCCCATGTATTAGGAGATTATTATTTTGAAGCACCTAATACTATAATACACTAGTATGCATGCAGCTATGCTTATATGTGCATTTATAGCTTATATGCAACCACAAGTAAATTTGCACACGCACAAATGTACACCTTAAATATCCATAGATTACCAGGTACATGACGATGCATTGAAGTATGCAGATGTGGATAGATAGGTATCACATTCATGTTCTAATGAGCCTTCGCATCTGTTTGACATGTTTATGACAAGACTGTGAAATAGACATGTACATGAACACAGTAGTTGAATGTTTAGAAGATCTCTATGGATGAATTTCCACAAGTATAATGTTGAGTGTCTACTAAATTTCTCTGTGTGAATTGGTCATGCATACACATGATAACACTTGAAACTATTTGCTAACTTTGACAAATATGGACAATTGAATACACCTATGTGGGTGGTTGCAAAGAAGTATTTGTATCTTACCAAACCAACAATAAGAAGATCGTGATTCCACCTTGGAGATCCAGGCATGGTCATTGTAGGGGGTTTTGTTTTTCTTTCTTTGTTTCTTTTTTTATTTAAAGGATAGATGTTTTACTAAGAAGAGACAAAAACAGAGAATGTAAAAAACAACAGAGGAAGAGCTCTAACGGAGGCCACCTTCACCAACAAATGCAAACGAATCCGTTCAAAAACAACAGAAGGGAAAAAAGAAAAGAAAAAGCACTGCTACAACGTATCTCCAATTGTTGACAGACTAGTAGTACCTGGAGGCACCTGCTCTCGCAAGCTCATCTGCCATATCAATCGCTTCTATATTAATATGGGCAAATCTAACAGCATGATGACAAACAGGTCTGTAGCTTCTTCAAGAAAATCAGCAACACTCCATGGGCATTCCTCTTTTCCAATCCATGAAACAATGCAAGAGGGCTAGAGTCCCCTTCTACTGTGTTTGGGAAGAGATTAAAGTTGACAGCCACCTTGATTGCTTGAAGGAGTGCCAGCGATTCCATGAAAATTGATTCTCTAATGCCCACTGGACCTAAAACTTCACTAAAACACCACCATCACTATTCTGGACCCAGTTGGATTAGGGTTGGCAAATGGGCAACCAAAGAGTTAATTTCGAATGTATCAGCAGCTGGAGCTTTCCACCTCTCACAGTTTTTTGGAGGTCTCCGGCCACTATCCATAACAACCTCCTATTTACTAGAGAAACATTAACTGAAGCAGGAAATTAAAACTCTCACTAACCTTAGCCCCCCTTCAACAACAAAGAAAAATAATTTTCACAAATTAACACACCAGGAAGGACTCCTCATGGAAAGTTCATACATAGAGTCACACATGCCTCAATGTTCTATAAGCAACTGCCACTGGGACTACATTCCACAGTAGACCTACTCCAAATAAGCTTGCCAACAGTTTCTAGGAAGACCCAACATATACTAAATTTTGCTGCTACTTCCATCCAATCTTTCTCACATACTGACAGTGGATGAGAATGTGATCGACCGACTCTTCCCTAATGCAGTACAAACAACGCTTGTTTGGAAGCACCCAGCTCCTGTTCTTGAGATGTTCAAGCGTTTGAATTCCTTGAGGCATGTGAACCAAATGAAGGCTTTATATGGAACTGGAGCATATATGAAAGATTTAGGAGATCAAGCAACTTGGTGAAAATATTAATTTCTTCATCTTTTAGATTTTGCCTAAAACTAGAATTCCACACCACACAAGCAACCACCTGCTGGACAAACATGTTCACAGTTCTGCCAATATTTATAGCAATGGTGTACAAACACTCGAAGGCCTTCACAATGGGCACTTCCAAAGACTGTATCATCCCAAAATCGGTCTTTGTTGCTTTTGCTGACTCTGAAATGGAAATATCCATGGAAAAAAAGGTTGAACCCGAGAAATCCCTCTCCAAGTATTCAAGCCAGCTTTTCTAGTCGCACACTTGATGTTCCAACCATTCTCCGACCTTATATTTTCCAATTGAAATATGTCTAATTATCAATGCTCCATCATTTGCCAATCTCCACCACCACTTCCATCGATATGTTAATAGATCTGATCTCCCTAATATCCAACCCTTCTCATCGGATTGACTTCTGGACATCCTCCCATTTTACCACATGGAAGTTCATCATTCAACAAGAACTTTTGTATCACCTTGATTTTCTTCATAATCGCACATGGATATAAGTAATGTATAAATATGAGAGAGAGAGAGAGAGAGAGAGAGAGAGAGAGAGAGAGAGAGAGAGAGTAGATTGTAAGTCAATGATTGAGATCAATGAAAGGTGGGGAGGTATCTTCATAACTTTGTTAAATGACAACCACTTTGAGAGCGTAGAGATAGAAGGAACCATAGTTTATTGATCAAACAAGTTGACTCAAGATAACCGAGTAGACCTTCCTGGTTCACTGGGTTAGAACTACCAGGATTTTCTAGGTCTCTATCTCTCTCTCTCTCTCCCTCTCTCTCTCTCTCTATATATATATATATATACTATATATAGGGATTTTGACCGTACTAGCATTGTGGTATGGTTAAATTCTCGAAAACGAAAGGGATGTTTCAAATATTCTTAGACTCATCTGACAAGTTTTAAAAATATTTTTGGACTAAATTGCCCATGTCCTTGGATTAGCAGTTGTACGGATTTTGAGTGAAGAAGAAGTTATATAGTATTCAATTCTGAGAAATTTATGTCGACGGGATTGGTTATTGGGCCTACTGGAGCCTAGATCTAATCAATTCATTGTCTTTGTAGCCCTCTATTTATATGGAAAGATGCTAACTTCTTGCTGACGTGATCTCTGTGTGGCCCACAAAACCTGGTAACTTATAACAACGTCCATTCGATATGAACTATTTTCTTTTGATGTAGTCAATGTGAGTGGCAGATGTTGATCATGCTCTCAATCATGGCCTTCCATGAAACTTTGAGGTTAATGGATGGGGTGGAGTCCACACATGCGATGGTGAACCCTTATAGAGCTTTTTTTCTTTGTGGTTTTCCTTGAGCTTATTCTTCCTTTTCAAATATATCTTCTAGGAACCACCACCACCCCTTTCGACTGCATTTTCCGGCGTACGTTTACTACCATCAACTTCTTCGGCATATGGGCACTGGCGACAACTTCTAAGGCCCTACAAAAGTATTATTTCCAACGACTACATTTCTTAGAGATAGAAGCCAATGATACATAGAAGACATTTTAAATTAATTTTTCATTTTATTTTTTGTACAATAGCATTTTCTTAGAGATAGAAGCCGTTTTTTTATTGTGGATAGAGAGGAATGACCGTGATTGTTGTTGTCGTAGGGAGAAGCGATTGTCGAAAGGGATTTAAGGTAGATAAGGATAGTTATGATCGTCATGTGGAAGACAATGGAGGAGATAATCCGTAGCCTTTGGTCCATTTTTGGTAGTGAATGCATGGCAACCTCGATCTCAACCCTTAACATATGACAACTTCGAACCTGACAACCTCGACCCCAAACCTAGATCCAATTTGTTCATTTTCTTTGTAGCCCCCTATTTACATGAGAAGATGCTAACTTCTTGTTGACATGATCTCTATGTGGCCCACAAAACCTAATAACTTATAACGGTGTCTGTTAGATACGAATTATATTTTTGTGATGTGGTCAATGTGACTGGCGGATGTTTATCATGCTTCCAACCATGGCCTTCTATGAAATTCCGAAGTTCATGGATGGAGTGGATTCCACACATATACGGTTGTGGGCCCTACAAACGGTGTACAAACGCCCTTAGAAGTTTTCTTGTGGCATAGTGAATTTTAGAAGTTTACAACGGTGGGAGTTCAATCATCATTGTTTCTTGTGGTGTAGTCCATTTAAGCCTTTGGTTTGCCTCCTTCTGGGGCTCATGTATTGAGGGTCAAGGTTGTCATGTGTTAAGGGTCGAGGTTTGCATGTGTTGAAGGTCGAGGTTGACAAGGTCGAGGTTGTCATGTGTTAAGGGTCGAGGTTGTCATGTATTTACTACCAAAAATGGACCAAAGGCTATACACTATATCCTTCATTGTCTTTCACATGACAATCGCAACCATCCTTATCTACCTTAAATCTCTTTTGACAATCGGTTCTCCCCACAACAACAATAACTACGACCATCCCTCTCTATCCACAATCAAAAGTGGCTTCCATTTTTAAGAAAATGCTATTTTACAAAAAATAAAATAAAAAATTAATTTAAAATGTCTTCCACGTATCAGTGGCTTCTATCTCTAAGAAACGTAGTCATCGGAGCAAAAATAACACTTTTGTAGGGCCTTAGAAATTGTTGGCAATGCCCATACGTCGGAGAAGTTGATGGCGGTGAACGTACGTTGAAAAATGCAGTCGAAAGGGGTGATAGTGGTTCCTGGAAGACATGTTTAAAAAGGAAGAAGAAGCTCAAGGAAAACAACGAAGAAAAAAGCTCTTTAAGGGTTCACCATTGCATGTGTGGAATCCACCGCATTCATTACTCTTAGAGTTTCATAGAAGGCCATGGTTGGGAGCATGATCAACATTGACCGCATCACAAGAAAATAGTTCATATCGAACGAACATCGCTATTAGGTTTTGTGGGCCACACAAAGATCATATTAGCATATTTTCATATAAATAAAGGGCTACAAAGAAAATGAACAGATTAGATCTAAGTTCCAATAAGCCCAAAAACCAATCCCGTCGACATCACTTGCTCGGGATTATGTAAATTCTTCTTCACTTAGAATCCGTACAATTGCTAATCTAAGGACGTGCAATTTGGTTCGAAAATATTTTCAAAACCTGTCAGATGACTACTCTAAGAATATTTGAAACATCCCATCGTTTTTGGGAATTTGACCATACTACAGTGCTAGTATGGTCAAAGTCCCATATATATATGTGTGTGTGTGTGTGTGTGTGTGTATATATATATCAGTGTTTTAAATAGCGGTAGCGTGTTGCGTAGCGTTCAACCCTTCGTAGCGTGTAGCGAAAAAGCGTAGCGTGTAGCGTAAGCTACACGATACTTCTATTTTTTAATTTTAAAAATATATATATATATATATATATATATATATATATATTATATTATATATATATGATAAATATTAAATAGTATAAAAAAAAAAGCAAAATATATAAATGTCACATTCTTCAAAATAAAAATCCCAAAGTTAAGAGCATTAAGTACAGTACAAATGTCATATTCCTCAAAATCAACATCTCAAATTCTCAATAATTAGTCTCTAGACTCTAGTGTCTAAACTCTAAAGGTCATCTATATCTAATAGGTCATCGTCGTTGTCGTCATCCTCATTCACTTCGTCACTAGGTCTAGGCTTTTCATCATCAGCATCAGCATCAGCATCTACATCTGCATGTACATCATCCACACCATGAACACTCGTTCTTATATCTCCTTCCTCTCTTATAGGAGTAAGAAATCTTCCCATGGGACCACCTACACATTTAAAAAAAAAGAAGAGATTCATGGGTCTTTTACTTTCTTTGTTAAAAATGTTCATGTAACTTAGTCTATAACTATAAACACTTACTTAAAGTAGTTGCCTTCCTTTTCCTTGAGGAAGGTGGGGGGCAATCTCCTTCAGAAATATTAGATGTTGATGGTGCATTGCTGTCAACTGGATCATCAGACTCCGGAATAGTTGTAATGGCACTAATATCAAAGGCCATATTTTGATCTTCGAGCCACGATGGATCAGTTGGGAGAACAGGGCCTTCTTTCTCAGCAATCCATTCATCATCTGATTCAATGTGGTCCACCAATATTGGATCCATTGCCGCCCTTCTCTTCATGCTTCTTTCTCTCAATTTCATATTATACATCACATACACTAGAGAGTTGAGTTTTTGTTGCTCTAGCCGATTTCTCTTCTTTGTGTGGATCTGATCATGTGATGATCTATGTCAGTCAATTATCAAAGACTTGCTAAGCTAGTAAATAAAAATTAGCCAATTTAGAATATTGAATGGTACAAATGTCACCTGCTCAAAAGTACTCCAATTTCTCTCACAGCCAGAAGCACTGCATGTGAGGCTTAAAACTCGTACTGCAAACTTCGTAAGCTGTGGAGTTCTATCTCCAAAGCGTTCCCACCAATCAGCTACATAAATTAGTTGTAATTTATAAATTAATTAAATACTTTCACCAATTATAAAAATATAATTTACATAACAATGAAAATATCAAAATATAAAATTATAAATTACCTGGGGAACGCTTTGTCATGGTTTCGAGTGCAAGGCGAGAGCCAAAATCCCCTCTTCTCTTGTCATATTCATCCAACTGAATATCAGCATCAGCATGCTCTTCACGGGGGATCATCCTATCCATGCACTCAAACAACCCCCTTTTTATCTCAGGGTGTGTAGAGAACTTATCTGAGTACCGTATTTGAGGATTCAGATAGTACCCAACTGCATGTAGAGGACGATGAAGCTGAGGAGTCCATCTATCATCTATTTTGTTCCAAATTGGAACATATCTCTTTTTTACATCATTGCAATTAAATGCAATTTTCTCCTTCGCTGAGTCCATCAATTCATAAATGAACCCCATTGCTGGCCTCTCTTCCGAATCTACTTCTCTTAAAACGCTTACCAATGGCATGGTGCTCTTAACACATAAAGCAACATGAGGCCAAAACTTCGGATCAAACATTATAATAGCCCGTACCTTTATTCCTTCAGGTTTTTTAGCCCATGAACATGAGCACCATTGTTCCGATGCAAACATGGCTATAAGACCATTCTTTTGCTTGTAAATACTTCTAAGGGTGAGGTATGATGTTGCAAAGCGTGTTACTGCTGGCCGTAGAAGCTCATGGTTATTCGTGAAGCTTCTCATCATGCTCAATACAATTCCATGCCCATAAATAAACTTCGTCACTGTCCTTGCCTTTTCAAGCGTTGCAGAATATATTTTCATTTTTCCAATATCCTCCAACATCAGATCTATGCAATGTGCAGCACACGGAGTCCAATATATCCTTTTCCTCTTATCCATCAACTTCTTCCCAGCACTCACATAGCTTGAATGGTTATCCGTGATAACCTGGACCACATTTTCTTCCCCAATTTCTTCCACAATTTCATCAAGATATTCGAATAACAAATTCCCATCTTTTATTGAATCTGAAGCATCAATAGACTTGTAAAACATTGTTCCGATCGGAGAATTAATCAAAAAATTAATGATGCTTCTATTCTTTCCATCCGTCCAACCATCAGACATAATTGAACATCCATAAGTTTTCCACGAAGCTTTGTATGCTTTCATTAAACTATCAATATTAGCAACCTCCTCTTTTAGTATCCATGTTCTCATCTCATGCATGGATGGTGGCTTCAATCCCGGTCCAAACTTGCCAATAGCCTCACACATTGCTGAAAAGTATGGGCTATTACATAGGTTGAATGACAGAGCATTCCCAAAAAAAAATCTTCCAATCACCCTGCATACTTCTTTTCTTTCTTCCTTCTTCCACCTTGAATTCAATGTGGATTGACGTTGCTCACTACTAACAAATTGATCCATAGGACCCCTTGCTCTCATTGGTTGATTACCAGAAGATCCACTACCAAGTTGGTTGCCAATAAAAGCATCATTACCCACACTAGCGCTATCACTTCCAGAGCCAGAACCAGAAAGTTATGTCGATCCCCCTCCCAATATCTCGAAACACCTCATTTCTTTTATTTTTTCCATCATGATATTCCTTTAAAGCCTTTCTACACTCCTCCTTGGCTTCTTCCGTCACTTTTGAGCACGGCTTTATCCCATTGTGGGTTCCGGCCAAATGATGCTTTAGGCGAGTCACGCCTCCCGTACATCTTTGACCGCAAAATTTGCATAGCACATAATTTCTATGAGATTGTCTAAGTGGATTATCAGCCACATATTTCCATGCAAAATCTCTCTCTCTCTCTCTCTCTTTCTTCAAACATTCTTCTCTCTTTAGTTCACTAGACAAAAAAAAAAAACATCACAGATAAATCAGTGAGTCACAAAAATAAACAAACACACACCACTTACACTCATACGGACACCACAGTGGGCCCACCATAGAAAATAATGCAAATCCACCCCTTCACGCACCTCAGTGGGCCCCACGTGGGCCACACCATAGAAAATAATGCACATCCCACCCCTTCACGCACCTCAGTGGGGCCCACGTGGGCCATACCACAGGAAAAAAAAAAGGTATAAAGAATAATAAACCGACGGTAACTAGTATTTTAAAAGGGAAAAAAATGAGGAAAAAATTGAAAATACCAAGTTATTTTCAATGTACATCGAAAAAATTCAAAAAAAAGGAAGGAGCGTACCTGTTTTTGTCTCGAGATGAGTTCGGTTTGCGCCTGACAGCTAACCTTTGACCAAAGCACTGAAGGGTGGGGAGAGAAGCAGCGTCGGCAGCGTCGGATGGCCTCTCTGAGACGATTTTGGGTCTCCAAATGGATCAGAAAGGAGAGCAGCAACGTCGGATGGCCTCTCTGAGACGATTTTAGGTCTCCAAATGGATCGGAAGGGAGAGCAGCAGCGTCGGATGGCCTCTCTGAGATGATTTTAGGTCTTCAAATGGATCGGAAGGGAGAGCAGCAGCGTCGGATGGCCTCTCTGAGACGATTTTGGGTTTCCAAACGAATCGGAAGGGAGAGCAGCAGCGTCGAAGGGCCTCTCTGAGATGATTTTGGGTCTCCAAATGGATCGGAAGGGAGAGTTTTTGCGTCGGCTGCTGCGGTTTGGGATCGGAAACCCTTTAGAATTAGGTTTTTTGGTTTTTTTTTAAACTTAACTGTAGCTTGTGGTGTGAGTTCACCACTGTTTCCTGCACTGAAAAAGTAAAAAAAAAAATAAGCAGGTAGCGTACGCTACCTGCGCTACACGCTACATATATGTAGCATACGCTACGACGCTACAGGGGAAAAATGCTATTTTCAGCGCTACGTAGCGAAATCGCTACGCTACGCTATGTAGCGTACGCTACCGCTACGCTATGAACACTATTTGATACACTGATATATATATATATATATATATATATATATATACACCTGCGCACCAGTTCTCACGAAAACTTTTTGAGAACTCATCTCCCGTGATATGAGCCCAAAATTTGAACGTTCCATGTGATGCAACACCCGAGGCCCAACTTTTACCCTGATCTAAAACTTTGGTGGGCCATGGCGAAAGGAAACAGTTTCCTCCCTTTATTTGCCTCTCTTTGCTACGGCCCACTAGCGTTTTGGATATGGGTGAAAGTTGGGCTCTAGGGGTTTCGGGGGGATGCTGCATCACGTGGACTGTTCAGATTTTAGGCCCATGACACATGTGCAAAGGCGCACAAGTGAGCATGCCTCTCTCTCTCCCAATATATATAATCCTTTTGCTCCCACCTATTGAAAAATAAGAAGCAAAAGAAGCCATTAATTGGTACTTTTTATTTTTTTTGATTTCTAATTTTTGTTTTTGTTTTTTCTAAATTCTGTTTAAGAAGAAGTAAATAAATCTTCGAAAAAAAGGAAGAAGAAAATAAAGAACTAAAAGACGAGAAGAACATGTATTTTCTTTTTACTCCATTTTCCCCCTTTTTGAAGTCCGACTCACATACACATTGGAATTGTGCACACGTCATATTTAAGCCATCCATTAGGTCATCCACACCGTTTCAATCTTTTTGGAATAAAATCAAAGGTTATTTGACTCCTCAAGTAGGCCATAATATGCAAAAGAATGGAAAGATTGTTTTAGCCATCTCTTGTTTCATGTCATCTTGGCCCACTCGAGGAGTTGAAACAATATGATTTTAAGACTAGAAGATCTAAACAATGTGGCCCACCTAATGGAAGGTGGAAGGCTTTGATCATTCAAGGAGATCATTTTCTATATAAAAAAAATAATCCTCTTCATTTGCTTGGTCGACCTGCCGAGTTCCGGGTTGAAGTGACCCGTTGACGGATCGAGTCTCGAGCCCATTCTTGGTTAGAAAGATATGGAGGGAACCATAAACTCAAATAACATTGGAGATGATTGATACTTTCGTATGATTAGGATATTTGAAGTGAAAGAAGCTTTGAGAAAGATGAAAGCAAAAAAGGCCTTTGAAATATATGGAATATTAATAGAGGTTTGGAAATGCATGGGAGATACTTAGTTATTTTGGTTGACAAAGTTTGTTCAACAAGACTGTAAGATTGAAGAAAATGTGAAACCAATGGAGAAGAAGTACTTGTGGCACCTACTTATAATAATAAAGGGGACAGAGTTGCACTAATTATCCTGCGATTAAACATATGAGTCATACTATTAAATTTTGAGAGAGAGAGAGAGAGAGAGAGAGAGAGAGAGAGAGAGAGACTAAGGCATGAGATGAATATATTTTAAAATCAGTTTGGTTTCATGCTAGGGAGGTCAACAATTTTCCTACTTAGATAATTGATGGATAAATATAGGGAGAGGAGGAAGGATCTCTATATGGTCTTTATTGACTTAGAGAAAGCATATGATAGGATCCCTAGAGAGTTATTTTGGTGGGTGTTGGGAAATGAGTTTCAAGAGGAGATATTGACATGATGAAGGAGATAATGTACGAGGCAACGGTAACAAATGTGAGGACTAAAGTATTCCATAACGGTAACAGTGACCATAACAACCACCATTGTTACTATTACGATATGGGTAGTAATGGCCATTATCACCTTCAAAAAAAGTTGTTTCGGCTCTGCATGGACTGTTACGAATTACGAGGCTGTTATGGGCCATTTTTCCATAATAGTTGTTATGGCCCTATAATGTGTAATGCTTACCATTGTTACCGTCTCCCCATGCTTTCGCACCCCAGCGTCGGTAGGGACCCAGAGAGCTGCCTTCGCTTTTGGTGTTCTCCTCTTAGGAGCAGAGGGGAGTTGGCTGCTCATTTGCAGCACTCGATGTCCTACGTTATGTAACCGTTGTTACGACCGCTACGTAATCATTTTTGAATACATTGGTGAGGACCGCTATTAGAGAAAGTGAGTTTGCAATTACTATAAGCTTGCACTAGGTTTGGCATTGAAGTTGTGCATTTTTGTAATTATTGGTGGGTGTTGGAAACGAGTTTCAAGAGGAGAAATAGACATGATTAAGGATATGTATGAGAGAGCGGTAACAAACAAGTTAATCTGGTGGGTGTTGGGAAATTATTTTCAAGAGGAGATATCAAAATGATAAAGGATATGTATGAGGGAGCGGTAACAAATGTGAGTACCACTAGTGGATAGCCAAGCGAGTTTGCAATTACTGTAGGCTTTCACCAGGGGTTGGCATTGAGCACGTACTTTTTTGCATTGATTTATGGATGAGTTAATGAGGTATTTCCTGGAAGAGATTCCAAGGTCCATAATGGTTGTAGGTGACATAGTTTTGGTTGACAAGACAAGGGAGGGCGTAAACATAAAGCTAGATTTATGGAGGGGTGCTTTATAATCTAAAGGATTTAAAATTAGTCAAACTAAAACAGTGTATATGGAGTGCAATTTTAGTAATGATAGGAGTTGAAATGAGAATTAGTTAAGATTGCAGACCAAGAAGTTTTTCAAAATGGTCACTACCAATATCTTGGGTCAATAATGTAAGAGAGTGGAAGAATTGAGAAGGATGTTGCCCGCATAATCCAAGCTAGGTGGAAGAAATGGAGATGTGGCTATTGAGTTTTGCAATCGTCATAAACTCGTATACCAGTCAAATTGAAATGGAGATTTTATAGGATAGCTATAAGGCAAGCCATGATCTCCTTTATTGTGTAGAATGCTAGGCAGTTAAGGAACAACATGTTCATAGGAGGGCATGCGGCGTGTGTTTGGCACTACAGAGGCCCTCCCAAAGGTTGCGGCTTTTGGGTGGCTTGTCAGTATATGAAAGGTCCTAACCATTGATATACCTTCAAAAGAGGTCTATGGTGTTCCCAAATATGTGCAATATGCATATGGCAGATGCTGAGTCAATTAAACACCTCTTCATTCATTGCCCATTCGCTAGTCAAATTTGGTGTTACATCCTTAAATCTTTTTGGAATCTCCTGGGCTATGCTAGCCTTAGTTGACGAGCTCTGCCTTAAGTATGCATGGTGTTTGGCATGAAAGGAAAATTTGGGATATTTGGATGTTGGCTTTGCTTGCTTCTCTTTGGTCTACTTGTGGGGAAAGGAATGGAAGGTGCTTCTGAAATGAGTCATCCAAAGCAGGGGAAGTCATATCTAAAGCAAGGAATTTTGTAGTGAAATGGGCATCATGTATATCTTCTTTACAAGACTGTAATTTCTCTCTCTCTCTCTCTCTCTCTCTCTCTCTCTCTATTTTGCTTAGGTTGTAAATTTTTGCTCTATCTTGGCCTGCTTCTAATAAATTCGTTAGTTACTTGAAAAAAAGAGAGGATGTGTGGCTGAAACACAAAAGTTGAGATGGACGGGTGGCGAGACGAGGAAGGATAGTATTAGAAATGAATGCATTTGAGGTGAACTTAGGAGTAGCACCAATAGGCAATAGGCTCTTCAAAAAAAAAAAAAAAAAGCACCAAGAGGTAATATGATGAGGGAAAGTAGACTTGGGAGGTTTGGTCATTTGCAACAAAGACTAAGAACTACACCGAGTAGGAGTGAGTTGGTACAAGTTGAAGGCTCTAAAAGGGCAAGGGAAAGGGCCCAAAAGGATGTGGGTTGAGGTAGTTAGAAAAGACTTGATGACCTTTGGGCTAACCAAAGTTATGCCATTGATAGAGTGGAATGGTGGAATATGATTCATGTAGCTAACCCCAATTAATTGGGATAGAGCTTAAATGATGATGGTAAATGGTGGATGCTGGCCAAAACAGATTTTATGAGGGCAATTCTACCTTCAAGCGAGAGGAACTTGCCTTTCCACAAAGCCAACCTTCTATTGAACTTTTCAATCAAGCCATCCTATCAGCCCACACTTCTTTCCCCATCTTAATGAAAGAGAAGGGAATCCCCAGTTGCATTTGCAAAATCATCAGAGTGAGCCCTTTCCAGATTAATCCTATTACACTGCCCTTAGATAAATTTATTCGAAGCCCTGATAGTATCTTGAAACAAATTAGGATGTCCCTTAGAGGTTGCGTTTCTTCCACCGAACCATCCCCAAAAACCAACTTGTCATCTGAGTAATGAACATGAGTTTCCCAATCTCTATGTTTCCCACATGCGTTCCTCATTAGAGCACATCATCTACAGCAGTCAGCAAAAGACAAAACAGGGATTCTGCAACCATGGAGACAAGCAACAGGGGGAGAGGATTACCTTGCTGAATACCATGATCACCCTTGAAAAAACCTGCAGGGAACCCATTGATGAGCACTGAGAAAAGTCGAGAGGATATACAGGCTTCAATCTTCCCCAGCCCACTTAGTGCCAAAGCCCATCCACTTCAATAAATATACAAAAATCACCAATTGACACAATTGTAGGCACGCTTGATATGAACTTTGAAGAGGAAACCGGGGTAACCTTTCCCCCCTAGTATTTATCTCGTCTCCTTTACAATGTAAGTAGCATCAAGAATTGACCTCCCTGGGACAAAAGACTGTGTCACCAAAGTTGCACTCTTAATCAACTTCCAAAGTCTGCTGGCAAGAACTCCAGATATTGGCTTGTAAACACCACCAATTAAGCTATTCAGATGGAAATCAATGACTGATTAGGACTGCCCAATAAGCACCATAAAAGATGCCCAAGATAGCACCCCTCTTCATCACCCAAATTGCCCAGAGCTTTTGCAATGTAATTCATACTCAGGAGCCATGCCAGCATCTTCCCTCTTCCCTAGAGTTGGAGCCTATACACAGGACTACCCTCTACCATTGCCAGCCTGATGAAGCTCGGAACCCGGCCAACCAGGTTAGACAAGGGGATTAGCCCTCCTTTGAGCACCCTTTGTTGCTGCTGAGACTGTTTGACTAGGACCAGGGTTCCAAACCTGCCTTCACCAGAGAGGATAACCCACTGACCTCACCTTCACACACCTTCCTAATTAATTTCCATTTTTACCATGCATGCATTGTCTTGGATGGGATGGGCATCAGGGCAGGGTAGAAGATTGTGATCAAAGTTTACAGTTGTGTGACTATCAATCTGCCTCTATGAATTTTCGAATTGCTATTGCAATTAAAGTCCATCTCTTGGACATCATCACTATTCAGAAACCTTGGTGTGCTTTCTTCTGGGATCGCTTCTCGCAATCTGACGTGAGCAACGGGGCTTGCTGTGAATCTTGTTAGGATCAGTAATGGGGCAGAGATGCAGAATTTGTGGGGCAGTTAGGGTAAGAAAGCCTCTAAGACTTAGTTGCTAGTGTGGTCATTTATGATATTAATTGCATTCTGCAGTAGGTTTGTAAGGTAGATATGATTCTAGGTTTGCTATTTTTTAATAACTTGCAGCTGTGTGTGCCTAATTCCTATGTATCATATAAACCAAAGTGACATGTTGTCAGCAATTATGCTATGGGACCTGGGTTTGGTGTCTAATTGGCTGCAGCTTCTCCTTGCAGAAAGCTCTCTCCACACCTCTACCCCCCCCCCCCCCCTCTCTCTCTCTCTCTCTCTCTCTCTCTCTCTCATGTCGTTAGCAATTATGGTATGGGACCTGGGTTTGGTGTCTAATTGGTTGCAGTTTCACCATACAGAATGAGATCTTCCCTGTTTTCTTTTTAAACATTTGTAAGGGCCCTAAGACTCTCTCTCTCTCTCTCTCTCTCTCTCTCTCTCTCTCTCCACAGCAACTACGAATGCATTTGCCTTTAATTTTATGCATTTGTCGATTAATTCCAAGCCATCAGAATTCAATATTTGAAGACATTTATTCACCCATGAAAACATATACTGCTAGGATTCCTTCTAAAAGATATTTCTACCCAAATTCCTTTGTCAATTTCATGGAGAGTTTTCTTACGGTTACTGGTATTTGCTGTGTTTCTTGGGTGAGAAAAGATGCTGGCGACAACAATCATGAAGATGACAACGAGGGAAGTGAAGGTGATGGTGAGGATATTGCAGAAGCAGAAGAAGATGACTCTGATTTGGATCTGGCATGGAAAATGCTGGATGTTGCAAGGGCAATTGTGGAAAAGCAGCCGGGTGATTCAATGGAGAAAGTGGATATCTTGTCCGCTTTGGGAGAGGTTTCTTTGGAAAGAGGTTGGCTTTTGAAACTATATATCAACACTTTCAGATATGCTTGTGACATCCATTGACTTTGAGGGGTTTTGTTGCTACCTGCAGAGGACATTGAGACGTCATTAAGTGACTATCTTAAAGCTCTATCCATCCTGGAACGACTTGTTGAACCAGACAGCCGCCGCATAGCTGAACTGTATCCATTAGAAGAAAGCTCATTTGCCTTGCATTTCGTGAGATTTATATTAATTAGGACATCTTTACTTATGTACTGCTTCTGGTTAGACAGATGCGGTGATCCTGGAACTTTAGGGCTGTGTTTGGATGTTCTATCACATTGAATTGCAGCAATAACTCAATTCAGTAAAGACAACCATTGGAGTCAAGCTAGCCCCAGTCCATTCATGATGAGGGACAGTCCTCCACTCTGCATAATTTCAAATTTTAAAACCGACTGAACCTTAGTAAGTATTTTGATGGATATCATGAGTTAACATGGCAGCCAACCCCATATGGGCATTTTCCTATAATTAAATGAATCCCAATTCAGTAGATATGAGCATCCGAACACGCCCTACAAAATGACTTCCACATATAGAGGTGGAAAGCACCAGTGTTTGCATGATGTCATGACCTATTGTTCCAGATTTTGGAAAGCGACTGCCCTAAAAGCACTCCCTAATGTTCCAGGTTTTGGAAGGCTACTGCCCTAAAAGCATTCCCTAATGTTCCAGATTTTGGAAGGCGACTGCCCTAAAAGCATGACCTAAAGACCTAATGTTCCAGATTTTGGAAGGACTTCCCTAAAAGCATGACCAAATGTTCCAGATTTTGTAAGGCGACTGCCCTAAAAGCATGACCTAATGTTCCAGATTTTGGAAGGCAACTGCCCTGAAAGACATCTGGGCATAAATATCAGTGCAACCCTAAATGTTTAGATACAATCAATGTAAACGAGTGGCATCTGTGTTTCCTGTGGATGTATTATCCTTTTCACTTTTCAGAGAATGATCCACATTTTCTGAACCTTTCATAATTTGAGGCTTTCTACCTCTTTTGGAAACTTGAGGGCACTCTTGTCTATTGAAGTATTCTCCCAATCATGTGGGTTTTCTGATGACTTGGTAGTTGAAAACATTGTTGTCAAAATCGTTATTGTATTACAAATCGTAATAGGGGTCAAATCATATCTAGTCACAAATCATAAGATTTAAAAAAAAAATGATTTTCTTAAAAAATATGGAAATATAAATAAATCAGAAAAAAATTTAAAACTCAGCTATCATCCTTTGGCCATCAATATGCACCAAGTAATGCCATGTCATGATAGTGTTAAAGGATTCTTATCTTTCCTTTTTATCTTTCAAGAAAATCTTCTGAAAAAACATACAAGGATCCTTTAATAATTTATGTTTTCGTTAGTCGTTACCTTTCTTGAATGTAGAACCACATTGGAAAAGCAACATTTGATTATGTAGACCGACAAAAAATGATATTTTGATTTCTAACAATCATTCCTCAATACATAAATCACCATGATCGTAACCATCCGTAAAAACATTCCAGATAAGTCGTATATCAATTTGGTGTTTTGGCTAGTTAAGAAGTAAGAAATCATTTATAAAAAAGAAAAAAAAGAAGCTCTACAATTTAATGTTGAAGAGAATACACATCACTTAATCTCTTGAACAAAATAAAATAATTTACCTTTTCTAAACAATTCTTTTTTCTTTTTCTTTTCTTTTTTTTGAAAGGTTTTTCCTCAGTGATTCTTAAAGCCCACACCAATTTAAAAACATAAAATGAAAGCCGAGTGAAGCTTAAAATAGAAGAAAATGAGTATAATCTGAATTGTAAATTGTAGGATTCTAATCATAAAAATTGTAGGGTTCATATAAAAAGGGATTCAAATCGTTTTGCTTAAGATTCAATTCAAATTGTAAATTGCAAATCGTAAATCGTAGGATTTTGATAACACTGGTTGAAAACTATATTCTGTGGCCTCTGTTGTTTCCTTGGTTAAATTCCCAATCATGTGGATTTTCTGATGATGACTTGGTAGTTGAAAACTGTATTATGTGGCGTCTGTTGTTTCCTTGGTACTAAGAAAGTGGTGATGGGTGGGGATATAAAGCATGGAATGAAGTGATCTCAAAATTTTAAACAAGGCCACAGCTTGTTGTGAAGGCAATAGGGATGCAACTCAGGTGGGAGGGTCAATCCATTCCCCACCCGACCTCAATGGGACTAGACTTCAACCTGACCTGACCGAATTCCAACCCGATGTCTCCAACCCGACCCAAATACATGTTATTATTCCCAACCCAACCTAACCTGAATTTGTTCAACCCGAACCCTCAAATCAGGTTGGAGTTTTCCAACCTTAACCCAACCCAAGGAACTTGACAGCCTGACCAACCAAACCTGAACTCGGGTTGGGTCAGTTGGGTTTGCGTTGATTTGAGGTCCCGAACCCAAGTTGCATATCTGGAAGGCAGGTTCTTGGTTTTGAAAATATGCAAGGAGAAGCTATTTATATTTCTGCAAAGCTATGAGACTTTGAAAGCTTTGCTGGGGCCTCTGCTTCTGTAATGCTTTTCATCTTTTGTTATTTTTGGCGTTGCAATCTGATGCTGTTCCAGTTTGTAGCTTTGCTTCCCCCCCTATCTCAAACAGATATTTGGGTCTTTCTCAGTAATAAGATTTTCCATCTTCCAAACAAATTAAAATTTCTTTTTTCTTTGATCCTAGAGCCAAACTTATTTTTCTAAATCACCACTTTATTTATCATATTCATCACTGTATTCTGTGTTAAAGAACTATTAGTGCTCTATTTCTTGCTTCTGGTTGTTTGCAATCTTAATGTAAATTTCAGAAATTTTAGGATATGCTTGGTGCTAGAGGTGGGCTCAAAGGCTGAAGAAGCTGTCCCGTATTGCCAGAGGGCTATAGCAGCATGCAAGGCTCGACTGCAGCGACTTACAGATGATGTGAAGAGTTCTGCGAGTTTGGCAGCGACAATCGTCGATACGAGTTCCACGGCTGACTTGAGTCAGAAAGAAAAGCAGTCAGATGGAACCCAGCCTGATTCTTCCATCTCGGAGAAGGAAGAAGAGATTGAGACACTCAGAGGTCTCTCTAGTGAGTTAGAAAAGAAGGTGGGTGTAGTTTGACTTCGGGTATTTTACGATTTAATTTTATAAACTCCTTTCTGCTGATGGGTTTTTGCCTCTGTTGAAGTCATGGATGGTTGATAACTTGGCAACTGTTTGTAGCTTTTTTTAGTCCATGCACACCTCTCTGCACTTGGAATGTGTTTGGGGCATCTACATAGGTGCCCCATTCCTAGATGACCTGGTCCAAAAATCTCATCAAGTGGGCCCCACCTGCAAATCAATAAACGGTCTAAAGTAAATTTCCACCAATCTTATGTTTGGTGTTCACGTGGGTGCCTGATTGATTCAACAAACCTTCGATTATTGGGGCATGTCACATGGCATGCCACCTGATGCATGGCTCAGATGCCTGATACATCAATTGGGTTTTAGCCTCATGTTGAGGTATGTGCTTACCATAACTCAAATCCATTGAGAAGCTAAAGGAGAAAAACTTGAAGGCATGATGTTTTTGTTGTTGTTTGCAAAAAGTTGTCTTTTAATTTTGTAAAAATGAAGTAAGCTTGTGTCTTTCCTACCATGCAGCTTGAAGACCTGCAGCAGATTATCCTAAACCCGAAGTCAGTATTTTCGGAAGTTCTGAAAATGGTTGCTGCGAAGTCAACAGGCGGTGAGAAAAGTGGATCCTCTTCGATGGAGCCGGGGCCAAACTCTTCGCAGATAGGTGTCATAAGTGGTGGTTTTGACTCTCCGACTGTTTCTACTGCTGCTACCAATGGCAGCATCACACACCTTGGTGTTGTA
Source organism: Magnolia sinica (assembly GCF_029962835.1). Taxonomy (NCBI): domain Eukaryota; kingdom Viridiplantae; phylum Streptophyta; class Magnoliopsida; order Magnoliales; family Magnoliaceae; genus Magnolia; species Magnolia sinica. The sequence goes on along the minus strand of NC_080583.1, from coordinate 3,316,336 downwards.
GGGAGAGGCGTCAAGCGTGCTGTAGTGAACCCAGTCAGCGGGGAACCTCCTGCAAAGAAGCCCTCTTTGGAATTGACTGAGGAGAAAGAGAGCAGTATTTCTGAAGGTTTGTGCTCCAGCACCTTAAGATCCAGAGATGGAAGTATCAGTCCGAGACATCAGGATGTGAAAGCATCCTTTTGCACCCGTTCCTTACAAGTGGAGCGTGTGGTTCAGTGATATGCAGGCTGTTGATCTGCTGGGTGTAATAGTGGATAAGGGATTCCTAATTCTTCCAATCTGCAGTTTCACTGAGTCCTCCATTCACAGCAGGGCCCAACAGATCAACAGTCCTAACCCACCACATGAGCCCAATTTGCACAAATACGTCAGGGTGCCCCACCCACATCCTGATGCATCAGAAGCAGATAGTCACACATACTGAGCTAAAAACTCTTTCAAAAGCAGCGGTGCTGATCAATACTTGTCCTTTGTTGTGGGCAACTGCAGTGTCAGTTGAGGCTGGAGGCGTTGCATGAGGCCACGCTAGCGAGAGATGTTCTGACATTTGGTGATATGATTCTACAGTAAGTTGGATTTTCGGTCCATTTTTGAAAGTTTTTGGTGTGTGCGTCTGATTACACACGTGTCGTTTCCTACAAGCGAACTCTCTGTTCTATAGTCCAGTCTCTACAAACTTCAACCTACTATTTAACTGTTGTGAGACGGTCCCTTTGTGGGCTACCGTATGAAGATCTAAATCATAAAATTCGTGTGAAGCTTCGAGTTCTTGAGTATTGGGAGGAAGGTAAAATCAGGCAACCTGGGCCTCCTTTGAGCTGGGCAGCCCATCCCATCTATGGCACACATAGCATACTTGCATCAAAATAAACCAGGGTTTTGCAACATCATAGATGGGGCATGACACATGAATTAATTACACTGACTGGACAATCCTAACCGTGCAACTTGTGAGCAGGAGTGGATGGTTAAAATGGAAAATATGCTTGGACTGTCAAATTTTCAAGGGATGAAACCAGGTGTTTGGGATTGTCCATATGCAATCAGTTCAATTGGTCCACTCACAATGGGCTCCACAAGTTTCTACAGTCATGAGTGGATTGTGAACTGGAGCGCCGGACGTGAGGTCCAGTTTGCTTGCTACGAACCTGACCCCCTGTGAGCCCTCTCTCTGCCATGCCTAGGTGTTTGGGTTTACAAAGACATTAATTTGTGAGCTTTGGCAAGGCCTTATTTCAATATCAGAGATGTCCATCAGGTGGGGCCCACCGCAGATGACCTGGTCCAAAATAGGCCGGTCTATTAATCAGGTGGGCCATCTGTATATCAGATATGGATTGTTGGGAAATTATTATTTTTAATCTGTCTTCTTTATATGTGCGTTGCTCATTTTGGAGTGCCCTAATTTCTGGGCCGGGTGACACTGTTGGCCATTGTAATCTAGAACAAAAACATTGATAGTTATGAGGATGTATGCAATGTATTTCGCTAATATCTCCGTCATCAAGCATAAAAATATCCATGCATGTGACACGCATGTGTGAGACTTAAAGACTGTTCATCTGTAGCTGAAGTGGATAGGCATATGTCATACATCCCTACTAATTGCAATAGAATACGTTCTACGGTCGTTTTAGGTAATCCAAACCGTCTGCATGACGGTTTGCACTGATTGGATATGGATAATTGAACTCCCTGGATTGGAGTATTTTAGCATTTTGAATATGGACGTCGCGTTGTTTTACTGGTTATTGATTGAAAATTTAGTGTGGATGTTTCCTAACATGACCCTAGATCCAGCGGCTAAAATGAACGGTTTGGGTCACCTAACATGATCCTACTATTTATGTTATTGAAATTCATGGATGTCTTGTTGCAATTTATCAGCTATAGTCTCTATATCTTGTTGCATTTTCATCGTCAATAGCGACTGATGTATCTTATAGCAATTTATTGGGATGCACTCTAGCAATCCTCAAATGTCACAAACAACAGATGATCCTGGCCATCCAATCTCTCTAAAACACTCCTTTATAATTCTCAACAGTCCAATGTCAGCAGCTAAGAACCTGAACCCTGTGCCGCTGCAGAATACAACGGTTCGGATCTGCGGTTGGGCATTAATGAAAGAATATTTGGATCTCATATGTTGATGGCGCGGAATCATGTCTATCATGTCCTGCCTGTGCGGTATGGATGCCGAATGTGTACTGAAACTGTCGGTAGCGATGTCGCTACTGGACGGTGCAGTGAGCCCCACAATGATGTGTTTTTTATCCAAGCCGTCCATCCATTTTGGATCATTATTTTAGGGCTTTTTATCCATGCCGTCCATCCATTTTGGATCATTATTTTAGGGCATGAGCCCAAAAATGGGGTAGAACCAAATCTCAGGTGGAGCACATAAAACAGGGGTGATTAAACGCCCACCATTAAAAACTTCTTAGGGCCCACTGTAATGTTTATTTGCCATCCAACCTACTACTCAGGTTACAAAGACCTATATGATGTGATGTTTATTTCTACTGATTTAGGTCACAGAGACCTGGGTGAAGGGAAAACCACTGTAATGTTTATTTGCCATCCAACCCACTGATTAGACCACAGGGGCCTAGGTGACGTGACGTTTCGTTTATTTGCCATCCAGCCTGCTGATTAGGTCAGCAAGACCTAGACGAAGGGGTACGGCTTCGGGTGGATCCACCGAGGTGGGTGGGACCCCTCACTGTGGAGGTCACAGTGATGTAAGTTCCTTAAATCCACTGTCCTCATTCTAGGGCGTGATCCCAAAAATAACCCAAATCTTAGGTAGACCAAACCACAGGAAACAGTTGTGATTGAATCCCTACCATTGAAAACTTCGTGGAGTCCACTGGAGTGTTTATTTGCCATCCCCCCTGTTGATAAGGTCACAAAGACCTAGATGAAGAGACCGTACAAATATCATCTTGATCCAAAGCTTTTGTCGCCCATAAGTTTTTAATGGTCAATTACTACTATTTCCTGTACTATGTTCCATCTGAGATTTGGATCTGCTTCAAATTTTTGGATGGTGCACTAAAATGAGTTGTCAATACGGATGGATGGCCTGGATGTGGCCACATACATCATGGTGGGCCCCCACAGTCAGGGGTCTCACCCACCTTGGTGAATCAGGGACCACCAAAGCCGTGCCCTATATGAAAGGGAAAACAAGCTTATACAAAGCTTTTGTGGCTCCCGTGAAGTTTTTAATGGTAGGCAATCAGTCAACACTGGAAAATTGGATGGTTGGGTCATGCCTTAAAATGAGATGGATGACGTTGATAAAACACATACATCATGGTGGGGCCCACATAGCACCGACCGGTACTGAGGCAGCGTCAGTAGGCAATCGGCCTTCCGTGGCATGCTTGTGGAAGAATGGCATTGGGCTTTTGCAATAAGGTGCAGGGGCGCGATTGGTTATTGATACTGCCATGTCTCCACTGGAAGGTGTTGTGGGCTCCACAATGATGTAATTATTTCATGCATGCCCTCCATGCATTTTGATCATTATTTTAGGTCATGATACCAAAAATGAGGCGGATCCAAATCTCAGATGGACCACACCACAAGAAAACAGTAGTAATGGAACGTCCACCATTAAGAACTTCCTAGGACCCACTGTAATGTCTATTTGTCATCAAAACTTGTTGACTAGGTCCCAAAGACCTGGATGAAGTGAAAACACAAACATCAGCTTGATCGAAAACTTTTGTGGCCCCAAGAAGTTTTTAGTACTGGCTGATCAATCACCACTATTTCTTGTAGTGTGATCCACTTGAGATTTCAATCTGCCTCATTTTTGGGTTCATGTCCTAAAATGAGCTGGCAAAATGGATGGATGGCATGGATAAAATATATACATCATTGTGGGGCCGATGGAGCACTGTCAAGAGTAACTTCACTACTAGCAGTGTCAGTAGGCACTCCGCATTGCCTTGTTGAACAGTAGTGTATTCACAAATAGCGGAACATTGGTGATATGATGGGTGGGCCTAGCTGCACGGCACTCATTGGAGGATGTGGCATTGCATACCGACATGCATGGCCCACTGCAGGATGAACAAAGTCCAGATCCTCTACCTGACACAAATAGAAATTTTCTGCTTATTACAATGTGATTGGGCTACATTATCATAGACTGCTGACAATGTCAATGATAACATATTGTCGATGATAAGATAGACCAATCACAATGCAGGAAAACCGGAAATCCATGATTGTGGCAATCACAGGATCCCAATTCAAACAAATGATGGTGGGAGCTTTGGGATCATGGATGCTCAGCTGTGATAGTCCACTTCTATCATATGCCTGCGGCCCACCTGATGGTGGACCATCTTGAATTTCAGGCTTCATAGGGCTACCACCTCGTGAATGACTTGGGTTGCGTTCATGTTTATGCGTTTGCAAATCTACCCTGAATTGTGGCTTGAATCGCTGCACTAACAATCACTATATAACTTCTCTTTATTTGTCATAAGAGAATGAGGTTGATTTTTGGGCCCGGTCATCTACATGTTGGGTCCCACGTCGAACGGCTTAGATAATTTTCCGTTGCATCTACACAAACAACGGTAACAGGGGTTCACAACAATGACAAGCTTAGTTATTGGTGTTTTGCTAGTATAAAGGCCTATTCACAAGGACATGAAAACAAACACTTGTAAACATGGAAGATGCTCCATAAAAAGGAGATTGATTCAAGCTCAAAATCCCCAACTACTTCCTTACCAGTAATCCCCACAAGAGCACTTGCCATCTTTGAAGTGATGGAACCTCTTGTTGTCCCTCACAATGATCTCCCGCTCAACGATCTTCGACAGGATCTTGATGAAGTTGTGGCAATCCCCGCAGATCCGGAGGTTCTTCATGATCCTCAGGGTTGTGCCTGGCGGAGTGCTGATCAGGCCGTAAGCGATTGCCAGCCGCTCGCTGTGGTAGAGCAGGGCCTTCTCTTTTGCTTCTTGATCGATATCGTGGAGCACATACCGTGTGTCCGGGACATAGCCTGCTTCCTTCATCTCCTTATTCAATGACCTCAGCTTCTCGTAGGCCTCGCTTTTCTTGGGATTCATGCTCATAGGGTTCGAATCATCGTAGGCACCGTTAGTCTTGGGATTCATGCTTGTTGGTTTCTGATTTGAATTGCTCTTTACCCTGTTGAGGCTTGACTTTAGATCCAATCGAGATTTAAGTGGACCCAATTCGGCCAATCGATTTTCCTCTAGGGTTTTGGAGTATTTCTGCAATGTCTCGCGTATCATCCAGCTTGGTTCAATCGGCATCTTGGCTACAAACTCCTTCGCCTTGTTGAGCTTCCCTGACTTCGCAAGGAGGTCAACGACGGCTGCGTAATGCTCCATTTTTGGAGCAATTCCATAATCCTTGCTCATTGATTCGAAGAATGCCAGCCCTTTCTCCACAGCATCTAATGTTTTGCAGGCCATCAGAACCCCGGTGAAAGTAAACCCATCTGGCTTCAACCCATCTCCTTTCATCTGGCTAAAGATTCGCATTGCTTCATCGCCCTGCCCACTTTCCGCAAGACCCATCAGCATCGCATTCCATGATTCCAAATTCCGTTCATGCATTTCTTCAAATACCATGCGAGCATCATCGGTGCTGCCCAATTTCCAGTACATCTCAACCAATTTGTTGTAGATAGAGATACTGGGTCTGGATGGGGATCTCCTGATGTGATTATGGACCCGTTTTCCAGCTTCCAACAACTTCGAATTTTTACAAGCTTGCAGCAGCGAAACGAGGCTGCTTTCATCGATGGGAAGTCCCCGTCGCTCCATTTCATCCATGATTTCAAGGGCTTCTTTTACCTTTCCTTTTCTGCATAAACCATTCAAATCCAAGCCGGAAGGATTCCTGATGGGCGTAGCAGCCACATCCCGCTGCACAACTCTACAAACAGTCATTGGAATTCTCTTGTTGGATTCAAAAACCTTCTCAGAACCATTGAAAACACCAGCCACTGATACCAGTTTGGGAGGGAAAGGACGAGAAGGACTCAACTCCATTTTCTTCCGGAGGGAAGAGAGATGAAAGGGTTTGGCGGGTGAATTCAAATTTGAAAAACTAGCCGTTGGAGCCCCTTGAATCATTATATTTGAGACTGGATTTTCCTCTTACTTGTCTGGAGAGAGAGAGAGAGAGAGAGAGAGAGAGAGAGGCTTTGAACGTATACACCTCACATCAGCAGATTGGCTCCATTGAGTAGGAAAATATCTTATCCATTTGAAGCAAAAACTTCCATGAGAGTTCACAACCATTTTAAAAAAAGGTTGTCACTCTTCAAACATACACACGGCAGTGCTGTACCACAATCCAGACCGTCTAAATTGCTGATCCAATTGTGGGTGGGGCATAACCCAAAAATTACACCAAGATGAATGATGGAAACCATCTGATTCTTCCCTATGAATTTGTACATCTCATTATTTTTCTTTTTAACTGTCCATTTGTTAGCCATCAAATGAATGGTTAGGATTCCTTGATCAGTCAATCGTAGCCATCACTTCTCAATCTAGTTGGTCCTACCTTCGAAGATGCATTGATTGGATAACCAGTTAACCACAACCATTGATATATGGCACTTCAAACAAATACTAAAAACAAAATTTGATAATGGTCCTTCACCATGGGAGTGGATCGCGTGGTGACACAATACCATCGGATATCCCTGGTTACCGGACTTAGTGGGGCCCATCGTTATGTATGTGTTTTATCCATGCTGTCCATCTGTTTTTTCAGCTCATTTTAGGTAGGAGTCAAAAATTGAAGCATGTCCAAAGCTCAAGTGAACCACACAACAGGAAACAGAGGGGACAATGACATCCACCGTTGACACCTTCCTAGGGCCCATCATGATGTTTATTTACCATCCAACCTGTTAATAAGGTCAACAGACCTGGATGAAGGGAAAACACATATCAGCTTGAGCCCCCTAGGAAGTTTTCAACAGTAGGCATTCAATTCACACTGTTTCTGTGGTGTGGTCCACTTGAGCTTTAGATGTGCTTCAATTTTGGGCTCAAGACCTAAAATGAGCAGGCAAAACAGATGGATAAAACATATACATCATGTTGGGCCCCACAAAGTCCAGTCATAGGTGGTGTTGGAGTCACCCCACAATCCGCTTCCCCACATAACATGGTTTTAAATACTGTTCGATACAACTTGGTACCAGTCCGAGTCAACCACCTATATGTTAAAATCAGGGGACTCAGTCCCGACTCTTGAATTCGGACAAGTCGGACCAGATCTGAAATGATAAAGACCGATACTGACCTAGTCAGGACTGATATGGAGAGTGTTGAAACAGTCATGTTTTTAAATATTTTTTGGTTTCATCCAGGTGACTTGTGGGGAATACAATTCAGTATGGTACCTGGACTGAGACATACTCCAAAACTGGGTAAAACCTTCGATGGGACAAGATGGACGGACAGGGTTCACCGCCCCACCAGCAGTTGCCTGCATACATTCTTCAAACAATAAACATATGATGCAGCTCCCCCATATTTGTAATAGCAAGAATGCCACAAACAGATACTGCATGTATGCATTTTTAAACTTCAAATCAACAACTACAAGAAGGTTTGGATTCTGTTATCTTCACAATTGAAGATTTATCAAGTTTAACGGAAGGAAAAAAAAAAAAAGTTACTGAAAACCCGAAAGATCGACGTGGACGTAATGCAGGCCCTGCAAATGACGAACTGCACCCCCATTCCATGGCCAGCCGATCTGTTTGCTGAATTTGCCTCACCCTTGCATGGTAGAGATCCTGAAATGCCGGAACTCTAAAATCTCCAAAATGCCTGTCAGAGTTTCCAAAATCTGTGGTAATGAAACATGGTTGATACACCAAACTAATTGTACAAGTCCAAGTCAGAAATGGACTTGTGTTGCAGAGTGAGCTGGAAAATTTCAGAGAATTCTCGGAGCAATGATTTATGGGTAATATCCATTAGCTGATAAGCATCTTTATGCACGGTGTTTTTTGTTATTTTCCCGCCAGAGGAACTGCTCAAAACTCCACTAATGCTTCCAACCCCACGGTCCCGAATGCCACAGGGGACAATGTGTTGGAAAGGAGAGAGATCAGTGTTGACATTCAGTGCTAGGCCGTGATATGTTATCCACCGAGAAACACGAATTCCAATGGCCGCTACCTTCTGATTGCCTGAAGATAGAGACCCAAATTAGAAATAGAAGAAAAGAGACAGATGAGGATAGTGCATCAACCTACAGCATGTTTGGTCACTAAAGGCCTGTTTAGATACAGAGAGAATCCTAACTTATTTGGGTTTTTCATCGAAAGGATTTGACATCGAAAGTACTTGGCATTTGGGTTATAGAAACCATCATATTGTGCTGCGGGCGATGTTAAAAGGTTGGACGTCATCGGTGTGCGGCAGGGTAATGGTAAAAGGTTAGAGACTTCCAATTTGTTTGTCTTCCGCTGAAACGAAACGGACAACTCAACTCAACTCGATATTCATCTGCATCAAGTCGACTCAAAGACTCGACCCGACTTACTCAATATTTAATAATTATAAATTAGAAATAGTAGAGAATATTTAAAATAGTTAGGTCTACTATTATAATTATAAAATAAGAAAACAAACAGTGAACTACTACATACCTTGGTGTTTGAGAATAGAGGCTGTGAGATTGATTCCTACCTTGCCCACTTTAATTTAATTACAAAACTGGTTTGACGAGGGGAGTGACTTGGCTTGAATTTAGTGCAAGTCGAGTCAATCAAGTCAGCGAGTTGACTCGATGAGTCTTACCAAGTCGAGTCACCATCAAGCTGAGTTTACTAATGATTCAGCTCAAAATCTTGCCAAGTTGAGTTGACTCAGATGAGTTCCAAGTTAATTCAGTGAGTTTTAGAGCTATGGTCCAAACAGCCTTTGACGATGATAGGTAAGAGATTGAGATAGGTGGCATAAATGGTGATCTCAATTGTTCTTCATTCATTTCGCAAATAATAACATGACGTGTGATGGCGGAAGGTTGGTTTGGTATTTGAATTCATAGTAACATGTATGCATGCAATGCAAGGGAGAAGGGGCATACCAACCCAAACTCCAGTAAGTCCCTCAAGCCGTGATGCCTGGATTGAAAATGTGGATGAGAGTACCCGGATGACCAACTCCTCAAGTGACCTAAGGTACCAATGGAGATCCATTTTGTGGTGCCGCAGATTGATAATGGGGTATACAACAATCTAAAGACCAATATGCGATGTTGAATGGTCAGTAACAATAAGCAAATAGATGAAAGAATCGGTACCCAAGATTACTGTGAGAAAATATAACCTTCTTATACATAATCATTTCCAGACTGCTAATCTCACACCCACATGCAGGAAAAAGTAGCCAGAGTGATTCCACATCCAGGTGGTCACCTTAGCGGAAGAATGATATCATAATTGGATGTGTGGGCCCAAAAGGTAGATAGATTGTCTCTTTGAAAATCCTAGGGTTCTTCTTGTCATTTTGCAAATTCATCCAGCTTGTTGTTGATTCAAAATGCTTCTTTCTTAGGGGGGAAAAAGTTCAAGTAGAGATTCGCCATCAATCTCATTGTTGGTGATTCAATTTTGAAGGGTTCCCCCATATTTGAAACCAGCAAACTAGCAATAGAGTTACTCTTGAAGCTATCCTACAGCATTTTAATCACCAGAGTTATTTGAATGCAAACGTGCATGTATCAGATGTAAATAGCAAATGATGAGCGGAAAGGTCACCAATCATTGTAGAGATAAGAGTACAGGAGCCTGATGCTTTGACGAGACCAGACAAGCACAAAATACTCCCTCTCTCTCTCTCTGGTTTTCTAAGAATTGACAAGTTCTCAGGAAAAGAAGAAGAAGAAGAAGAAGAAGAAAACATGCACGGGCTAGAACCAGAACATCACGAGAATCCAGTGCCTGATGCATGTGACCTTCTTGTCACATAAAAGGCCTGCTAAATATACGAGTTCATAGGTTAGAACCCAAAATAATAATAATAATTTTGCCACTAATGGCTACTAGTTATCCCAACTCCCTAAAAGATCAGTCTTCAACCAGCCTAGGAATTCCTACTTTGATAATGCACCGCTTACAATCATATGGAAAATCCTTCTACTGGTAGTATGACATGGTCTAGTTTTCTGTGAGATGGATTTTCGGAGAAAGCATTGACATTTGACATAGATGTGCCGACATCTAGATATCGACATGGCTAAAGAACCTTTTAATGTTTTCTTCAATAGCTATAGCCATGAAAAATGAGACAAGGAGTTAGCTCTGATGGTATTTTGCTAATCTGAAAACTGTATAGATGCATTCACTATAAAAGTTGAGGGGTGCTTGCAAACTGTCAGAAGAATATATCATGGTGATAAAATATTCAAATCTTTATTTTCATTACCATTCAATAAATAAATAAAATATTTGGCTGGGAGGGACATTTTATCCTTACAGTTCTAAGGAATTTCTCTTGCAAGACGACAATACGATGCTAGTGTGATAGAGGCGAAAGTGCCAATGTACCAAGCAGCCATTGTTGTCATGTGTGATCGCATATGCCATTTTTTTTTTTCTTTAGAAGGATTGCATATGCCATCATGGCATATGCGATCCAGGATAGCATGCGATGGCATACTTTTTTGTGCAATAAGTATGTGGACGCACATGTGAGTATGTGATGGCATACTCCATATGGGATCACATATTGTTTTTTTAAGTGTTATGTACATACAATATAAATAATTAAGTATATAAGTTAATTTATAGATGGTCTAATAGTCTCAAACACTCAAACTACAATGAAATAGGTAAAAGAACCCATTCCAATAACTTGTAGTAGTTAGGTAGTTTTTTCTAATTTTTTAGATTTTTTTTTTCTTTGAATTTTCCCAAATTTCCCATTTTTTTCAAAAAAAAAAGACAGTAATATGCGATTGCATATGCCAACAGCATATGTTAGTCGCATATGATGGCATATACGATTTGACAACATTGCAGGTAGCCCACCAGGCCCAACCCAACTTTTGCCAGGTTTGAAGGCCAGTGGTTTTGGGTTCGGGCCTCTAGTTCCTTAGGCCCAAATAACTACTGGGACAGGCTCGGGTTCAGCTCCCTAAGCCTGTTGGGTTCATATACAACCAAGAAAAACATGAAAAGACAGCCCCCAACCTCTAGACAGAGGCCCAGGGTTTTAAGGGCTGTTTATGGCATTTTTCCTATATAAATACTCTGTTAAGTTGGAACCCCGTCCATGCACACCCAGTGCATGTGCATGCGTGTGTGGGCAAGATGAAGGATGCTTTGACCCTCTTTTGATGTGGGTAGATCATTGATTGTTTAGTGTGAGCTAATTGGGTTGGGTAGGAAAAGCAGATGAAGAGGACAGGACAAGCATCATGCGTGTGTATGCGGTGTGGGTTAGGTGGAGGCTTTCCCACTTCTTATGTGGGGCCATTGTTGAGTTCTTGGACTTTAGTGCAAGTTATTTGGGCTGACCAAGTCCAATATTGGGCTTTCCAAACTGGAATAGGGTCGGTTTTGGGCCTGTTCTCAGGGTAGGTCTAGGCCGGGCTTGCAGCTAGTGCCTTCCAAGTTGAGCGGGTCCAGGCTTGGTCAGACCTGGTTTAAACTCAGCATGCTGCCACCCCTAGGCAAGAGGGACCATGTCCTGAACCTGTCAGGACCCCGTGATCTCTTGACATGCTCCAAGCAGGCTTGAACTCCAAAGCCATACGAAGGGCTAAAACTCATAATGAGTATGCCAACATAAAGAAGAGCAAATGATCTTACAGCACACATGAGATGTCCAAAGGCCAAACTCTATGAAAAATCACATATAAGCATGTTGATGTAAATCAAATACCTGTCCGGGACCATGATATGTAACTTCCCCGCCACGTTCAGTTCGATAAACATCAAAAGGAGCATTCTCTATCTCGAAATTCAAGTATTCCTCCAAACTGCCAGTACCCAATGTATAGACAGGCAGATGCTGTAGAATAATTAATGTGTCCGAATGATCTTCATCTCTTTCCATTAAAGCATGCCTGCTCCTCACTATAGATTTTTGCCATGACCATGCATCCTTGTAAGGAACAAGTTCTTTGCAGAGATCATAGCATTCACACCTATTCATTTAAAAAGCTGGTGGTTAATGTTCTCATATGAAAGAAAACCTGTGCAGAAGTAGTAGGGGGGCATGAAAGTGATGAGTTGAAGTGGAAAGAACTCGTGTTGTAGGCTTTTTGGCTTATTTCGGCATATGCCAAAAGCAATTCCCAACATGATTGACAGATGCATTTTAAAAAAAAAATACAAATGCATAACAGATAAAGGAACCAGACAAGTTGCATTCCTTCTCCGTTATGTTCTATAATAAATTTCTACAAAGTAGGACATGATACTCAGGATCCATATTCCCAAAGGTAAATAATACAAAGCAATATCTACAAACCATCCGAAGAATATATTCTTTTGAAATGGATTTCAGTCCATGGCTCAATGGAAGGAGCTCCTCTTCAACATTGAGGCCTTGGGTTTGAAAGAGAATAAGCTTTCTTCTCAATCCATCAGAAAAGCTACTTGAGGGCCTGTTCGGTGATTTCTGCTTTCTGTGCTGACGAGATGCGTGCCCTGCAAATCAATATTGGTTTTATTTTGGGAGGCTCCCAAAATCAAGTAAATATTGGTTTGCACCAGAAAAGTGGGAAAACAGAAAGCCCATGTAATACGGTTTCCTTTCCTCCACATGGACTACAAACGCCATGCAGACATGACATCCTAAAAGCCTACCAACGCAAGTTTGGTAGCACACCCAAACAGACCCTTAAACAGGAGCCTAAACATGTACTAGTCTGTAGACTAGTGCTAAAAGTGATCAATGAGATTATAACATAGAAACAATTATACTCAAGATAGAACATGAGAATGGAGATCCATAATACCAACGGAAACATTAATTTCTCACATGATTTTGATTCATAATTCCTGTTAGCATTCACATATGCCACAAGACAGGAATTAAGTGAACAGGAATAACAACCAAACAATAAGTCAATGACATTACTTCTTTTTTTACGCACGCACCCTCACACCCACACACCACAATGGGTACTCGAACCCATGACCTTAGTGTTGAAACTCTTGTGAGTCTACCACTAACCCAATGACATTACATGTATTACTGTGATTGCCCCAAATGGGATTGGGCAAAGGAAGAACTGCTGACAATTGAATTCCATCTTCCAACAACCACATGCAATCGAGAGATGACATAACAATATCTCACTTCAATGTATTTTCCATTGTGTAATACTAATTACACCTACCTATCCTCATACATAATTGGCAGAAACAACTCACCATCAAGATAAAAAGATATAGACTAGGACATACAGAAAGAAAGAAAGAAAAAAAAAAGATGGACAGATTGAGGTTGTCCACATATCTGTTCTCACATTTTCTTGTGCAGGTGTTTGTTTGTGTCTGATAAGGCAATTTTTAGGAGTGTCCTTGTTACAAAGAATGGAAGTAAATAGTGTCTAACCTCCTCCTACGATGATTTTTCGTGGTAGCTTCTTGAGCATCAAAATCAGAAATTTGATCAATCTTGCATATGGCCCCACGGTAATTCGATTGATACACTCTTTTCAATCCACGTGTTGGAGGCAATACAGAAAGGGGAGGAGCAGCTAGAATCATCATATCTCATCAAGACATACGCCTGAGAATCAGTAAAATAAAAATGTCTATCAATTATCATAACAATTTCCAGACTGGATAAGATTTGGTTTCTCCAATTTTATCATCGACATAATTCTTTGGCTTTTTTTCTCCCCTTTTGGAAGGCGACATAATCTAATGTGTCTGTTGTAGCAATTGCATCACTTTTAAAGAGGAAAGAGGAATCCGGTGTATAGCATCTACACTGATTATTTGATATGACTGAGAGAATTTACAAAAATTCTCAATAGGTGAGTAACTTTTTTTTTTTTTGGAAGGCCTCAATAAGTGATTTAAGCATGCACATAAATCAAACAGATGAATTCCCAAGCAGGTGGATAGATAAAGCAATTGTCTATTGAGGAATAACATGGTAAGTGACCTGCAGGTTAATTCTAACAGGTGGGACTCATGGTTTAATAATATAAACCACAGGTTTATTGTGCCCACCTTTTCTTTTGCTGTTGCATTCAATGTCAATAGACCACACCCTAGAAATCTACACAATAGTAGAGTTGTAAGAATAGTAATCTTGCGATTTGCGCCAGCAAATAGACGATGGTCTACACTTAACTGTCAAATTTTGCAAGAATGGTGGCTAGAATCTTCCAACCTGGGAGATGTTTGGGGCGTGTTCCATCCATGGTGGGATGCAACAGGCCTATGGTCTGAGTGCATGGGCTCCACTTGCAAAAATTAAAAAAGCCACATGCACTATGCAAAGATGTGGGCAGTGTATCATATAATTCCTCGTCCATGTACCCATATGTCCAAAAAAAAAAATACACGGGCCCTGTGTGGGCATCCAAAGAGAGAGCGGAAATGAATATGCATAGTGTGGAGGTCCCAAGGTTAATTTGGATGCCTGTAAGTTCTGTAAGAAGGAAGTGACTTACAGGTAAGTCAAAACTGCCATGAAACTTCATGGGGGCGGGGTGAGAAGTAACTTCCCTGTAAGTGACTTACAATTGAAAGTCACTTGCAACTTAGAAACTTACATGCATCCAAATGACCCCTAAGTAAATAGGACTTCCCAAAGTCCATAAGTGACACACATATCGACTAGTGACAGGAGTCTTCCTATTTTCCGGTTTTAGTATGGATGCAATTGTGAGGAGTCTTTGTTGATGATTACGTTAATAATATGAGCATTAGTTGGTGTTAAACGTGATATATGCATCTTGGTTTTGAAAGTGAATAGGAGATGTTACATTTGTTATTTTCTTCTCCATTGTCTCTATTTTTATCATTGCTACTTTGTTGATTGGGATGGTGATTAGTTTAGATCCAAGCACTTGCACGGTTGCACCTAATACAACAAGTTTCTCTTCCCGTGTTTGGAAGGGCTTCGAATGCCTGTGTCTCAGCTACATTGGTATAGCCATTCTCCACAAGATCCCATAACTCTAGGGATTTAAAGAGAACCTTCGTTTGGATGCTCTAGTGGTCATAGTTGTTCCCACAAAACCTCGAGAGTTGTGGTAGAATCATCCCATTCATGGCCATGATTCACATCGACACAGCACAATTGAATCGATCAAGCAAAAATTGGAGCTCTTATACCAATTGTTGTACTAAGTGCAAGCGCTTGGATCTAAACTAATCACTCCTCAGTTAACAATGTAGCAATGATGCAACAATAGTTTCATAAAGATTTTTTCTCATTACTCGCAAATCTAGCCATGATTTTGAACATAAGCACTAGGTTCAACAAATAGGCCTACATACATCTTGTGAAATGAAGCCGTTTGATGCACCCATGAAATGTGGACAGTGGAACATGATAAATGCTCGTCTGCAAATTTTCAACCAAAATGAGAATGGAATGATAATGGATTGGACATCTTGGCATCTAACTCTCATTCTGGGCATTGGATGGATGCCACCGTCTACATTTTTTGGTACGCCCAAACTAGCCCTTGGCTGAGAAATGATGCCACGAATCTCATCAAAGACGAATGGCGCAGGAAAAGAAGAAGAAGAAGAAAAAGAAACGCAGGCACAGGGAATTGTAAATTGAAGGCTGTTAACAGAAACATTTCATCAAACACATGCTGTGCACAGCTTAAACATTCCCAACAAACGATCCAAGCCAAGACTATTCTGTCTGCATCACTGTATACATGGCATACATTTATCAAAACCAGACCGTCCAGATCATTGGTCCCATTTTTTACCGGACATTTCTAACGAACCCCCACTGATCGGAAGATCTTAACCAAAAAAATCTCGATTAATTTGAACCACCAATTGTATGGCTAGGATAGTTCAGTTGCTGTGATCTTCGGGCAATGACGCATTCACGGTAGATTTCATAATCTGGACGGTCTGGATTAGCGCAAATGTGTGCGGTGGATGAGTCACCGCCACTTAAGATTGTTCTAGAATCAAATAGCTGTGAAAAGAACGTAATGACTGTAAAACGACACCTTTGGAGAAGGTAAGAAGGGAGGCGGCCGAATCCGAAACGAACTAAGCTAGGCCCACATACGACACGTCAGCGTGATCCTGACCGTTCATCCTCTCGGGTCCATACCAGCCATCTCTCCAGATTTTCGACATCACATCTGTCGGACTAAAAACACCCAGCTTTTCGAGTTCCCATCCGAGCAGAAGCGGGATTGGCTGGTGTACCTCACACCAGATATATAGCTGATGTATTGACGTAAGAAATTTCTGTGGGTCTGATCATTATATCCAAACCGTCAATCCATTTGGAGAGCTCGTCCTAAGGCTTTAGGCAAAAAAATAAGACGGATCTAACTATCAAGGGGACCACACTGCAAAAAGCAGTGGGGATTGAACGTTTACCATTGAAACCCTTTTTAGGGTCACGGAAGTTTTGGATCAACATCAAATTTGTTTTTCCTCTTCATCCATGTCTTTGTGACCTTATTAACAGATTGGATGGAAAATAAACGTTATGATGAGCCCTAAGAATCGTTTAACGGTGAAAATCATTATCTCTGCTGATATTTGTAGTGTGGTCCAGAGATGTTTGGATATGATTCGTTTTTTAGATAATGCTCTAAAATGATCTCTGAAAATAGATGAACGGTGTAGATATAATAAATACATCACTATGGGGCCATGTAATTTTGATCTCCTTTGAACCGTTCGTAGAACTGGGAGCTCGAGGAGCGTCAGTGGTCGTCTTCGCACGACACGTACCTACAGCAGCTATATAGCTGGTGTGTGGTACACCAGCCAATCCGCTTCCATCCCAGCACGGCATTTCCGAGAGGTTTGCTAGATGCTTTCCGACGTACCAATATGGCATGCTGCTGCGCTTCAGCCTTTAAATCTTATGTAATATTTAAAAGATCCAAACCGTTTATATAATGGGCCTCACCTTGGACGGTGTGCTACCATAAAAATATATTGGAATATTTGTTGGTACTTGGTTTATTTTATGTCACGTGTGTGCATGCAAGCGTGCCAGTATCATATAGACCAGACTTTGAAGATATCGGTCACCTACTTAGCATAGAGAAAATCTATAATGATCAAATTGTCCAAGAGCTGGCTTATTCCTCTAAAAATTAGCTTAACTTTTTAAAAAGGAATTTCTTAAAATACAAGTGCAATTAGAAAAAGGAAAACGTCAAAATCGACTGTTAAGAACGATGTACGAATGCGTCTCTTAAAAAAATAAGAGATATTACGTAAAGATAAAAGTAGGAGCATCTGAAGAGTTATAGTAGTTGAAGAGTTATTTATAGATGTCTCTTATAGTTATTTCTTACTTCTTCGGATATTTATAGATATCTCCTAGAGTTATCCCTTTATGTTATTTAATTAGTTAGTTTTATAGCAGATGAAGAGTCACTGTGTCAGCCTTTTACTTCATTTCTTTCTTGATACGTGTCCTTATTGTCCCTCTGTTGCTTTCGAGCATCTCTCAGCCGCTTATTTCACTTCTTGATGCCTCTTAACTGCTCGATCCACTTCTAAATGCCTCTCGGCTGCATCTTTCCTGTGGGTCACATTTTCTTAGATGCCTCTCTGTTAGAAATGAGTGAATCTTATACAAAATGGAGGATAGAATAAAAATATAATGAAACGATCAAATCTATTGAGATCAAGGCTTGACTTGAATAGTCAATAGCTGAAGATAGATTTACTGCCCTTTTTCTGGTGGTTCTGGCAAGTGCAAACATAAAAAATCTGCAAATTATCTTCAGAATACAATGAACTCTCAATCCAAATTTTAACAAGAAAATTTACACATTTAAGTGTTACACAGATATTTAGATTTGACACCGATATGCCTTTAAGACGTTTAGAAAAAACTCAGCAAGAGGTCAGATCGAGAGAACTTGCACAGAAGATGATATAACTTTAAGAATTAAAAGTATTTACTTCTGAATTATAGTATCCAGGATTTATAACAATTGAAAGGTCATCAATTTCTTCCTTAAAAGATGCTAATGTACCTTTTCAAGAAACCCATACTCATTCACAACAAATAATTTTCTTTTATAAAAGGACATGATGGTTATTTCTGTATCCATTCAGACAAAAATAATTATCTAACAGTAAAAACTATAGCCATATGTTCTAATCATCTTAACTGTTGCTAAATAAGCGACACGTAGCATAGGTGCATGCCACATGTACAACCATGTCATAGTCACTCTCAATCAACACTAAGGTTAAAATACTTTATGGTAGACCCTAGTCCAATTCAAGTATTTTGGCTTCATGTGATGATGCGCACGTGCGAAGTGCTAAGTGCGCCTAATAAAGAGCCAAAAAGCGCCTAAGCAGCCCTATAGCCCACGGCGAGTGCGGATGGTACGAACTCTATTTATGGAAAGTTTTAATTATTAATATATTTATTTACTTATTAAAATAATCTTTTATTTTTGAAATTTAATTTAATGTTTTTTTGTAAAAAAACAATATCTCAGTCACTTAGTTTGCTTTTTAAATACCTCTCGAATGCGCCTCCTGTATGCCTCTCGACTATTTGGTTTGTTTTTAAATATCTCTCGGTTGCTCTCTATCTTATCATCATACTAGTTATGATTACGTAAAAAGAACACTCCAAGTATCATTGAATATCTTTAAGATGATATATATTTCTATTGCTATAACACATGTCCATCCTTGATTGACTACTTCAAGAACGGTAAAAAAATAGGTCACGACAATATTATGAACCCTTTTGTCACTTGACTCATTTCATTTGCATATAAGTAATTTCCACAGCTTATAAATACTTTAATAAGATTTTTCATGGTATCTCCTATTTATGATGAGCCCCATCATATGAAAAGATCCTATTATAATATGTGAGGATATTTATCATGTGGACTACTTGCCAAAAAAATCACATGGACCAAACCTACCCTTATAAATATGATCATTAGTGGCCTATTATTTAGGTTATTAATGGCACCACTTAGTAGACTTTTTAGGCCGTAACGTCCCGAATTTTCACTGTAAGAATTATATATTATCCTTCGATTAAGCAACCTAGTGTAGATTCCTACTCATTAATAATGTTTTTCTTGATTTTGATTTAGGAATTGATAATTTTTCCCAAATCCCTAAACCTAAGAGCTCAAAATCGGAGATTTCTTCTTAGAGATGCGGACCATTATACTTAGGTTTCCATTTATCAACCCTTGAGGGTCGTAATTAATAATTTCTTATAGTGAATGATTTGTAAATTACATAGGCTATTCAAGTATTCAGGCCAAGTTTGGGGAGGCATTTTAGGTCTATAGATTGGGCTTAAGCTTTGATATAAAGCCCTCAATAATTTTAGGCAAGTATTTGCTTGATTCGGTCCAAATTTATATAATCTCTAATATATATTATACTTGAAAATTCATGAGAGTATATATTTCAAAAACATCATTTGACTCTTTATATTTAGTAAAGCGTTCCTCTCACTATATGAACAAAAGATGAGAAGTCTATTTTATCCTTGACATAATCACAAATTCAGTCTCCCTTAACTAGATGAGAACCACCCTATCGTGTTTCTGAAATCCAATGTAATCACCGATTGTGTGATCTAATTTTATGCATTGGTATAAAAAGCATCTGATCCATTCATGATTTAAGTAAACCACATGATTGGAAATACTGTACAGGTGATGCCCACCCTCCAAAGTGTGTTCCCTTAGTATGATCCACTTGAATCATGAAATATCCTAACTTTTGCATCATAGGTTTAAACGTTTTTGTGGCATTTAATGGTTTGATTGGATCACATAATCATCATGATGGGCTTTGTAAAAAATCAATTGTGGAAGTCTCTCTCTCTCCCCCACCTGTTTACTTTGGTGTGGCCCATCTAAATCACGTGTCAACCTAAAATTTTGGTCATGGGCCTAACGTTGGGTTACACATCTAATGGTCGAAGTAGATTTCAAATACACATCACGGTAGACCCCACAAAAAAATAGTTGTGGCATCTTTATGGTAACTCTTATGGGTAAAATTGGACTAACCAAACAACTAAATGGAGATAAAAAACAGAAGGCAAGTAGCTCAAGAGAAGAGATCGAATGAGAGCTCGGTCTCGACTATCGAGCATGATCTCCATGACTAGCTCAAGTACCAACCATCAGCGATGGCCTTAGCCACTTATCTAACATCTCATTGTCATAATTAAAGAACGACTATGGAAGTCGACTTCGGGAACGACCACCGATGACCCATACCTTAAGACTCGGCTCTGACCTAGGGTTATCGACTTCAAGTATTAGCCACAGATAAAAAGTCCTCGACCAACAATTTAGAGGTCGGCCTCGGCCCTCAACCCCAACCTCCTAGGATACCGACAACTAGGAGATCTTCTTTTAGTGATCTTTTAGGGAAGGAGGTATCTCCACGAGATTCTCATGGAGATAAGCGCAACACATCCTGAGGAGGATCCACTCTATGATACGCACCTACTAAGTAGAGGCATAGCCATATACGTAAGGACTATTGAAGGGTTATAAATAGGAACCGAACCCACAAAAAGAGGGATGCATTAAAAAACCCTAGCTCTACTAGACTCAGAGTGCCTGTTCTAACTTTAACATTGGGAGGTCCCCTGCTACAGCCAAGGTCCTCATTGTTATTTGGTTTTGCAGGTACATGATGATCTAACAGGGATGACCATATCTCAACATCAACAGAAACTATTTAAAAAAAATTAAGATTTAGTATATTAAAATAAATGATGAGACATGCGCCAAAGCCTATTGTTTTAGCTTGAACTAATAAATAGATGCTTGAACCACTTTCATTTCCTTATTTTATACTCGTTTTGGGTATCCAAGGCTAAAGTATTATGTTTTTAGTGGGAAATGCAAGCTTACCAGAAGATTGGACCAAGTAAAATGTTTAATTAAACCTTTGAGATACTATGGCTGAATCTCGTAAGGACCGTTTAAGATCTTGAATTTCGAATCAAGGTGATTTTGAATCCTTTAATTGTGTTTAATAGTTAAATTTTTGAATGCAATGAAATCCAAAAATAGCAATGCAGTGAAATTATGTTGTGTATTTATAAGAGTTTGAATTTGATTACTAAATCATTATATATATATATATATATATGTATGTATGTGTGTATGTATGTATGTATGTTATTAGTGTACTTTAGACACCTTACCTTATATCATGAGGCACTTACCTATAACTACTTTAGTAGGATTTAGCCACTAGGGGAACACATTAATCACTAGATGGCAAAAGTTAGAAAGAAAACCATTAATATATGACATATGAGGGCAAATAGTAGACACCTTCTCACCGACAGCCTAATGGGCTATGAGAGTCAGACACCCCTCACCAATGACCTATACCCCTCCCACCTATAACCTATAGGCTATAAGAGGCCAACAGCCCAAGTAAGATCAATTTTTCATAAAATTCACCACATTTGCAGACTGATGGAGGAGGCAAGTGTCGAGAGCTGAGTAGGGAGTGTGAGCCAGAGGTTTCTCTTCACCCATCAATGTGATTTTGCTAACGATCTCCTCCATGGCCAATCATCGAAGCAACTCAAGTGAAGAGTAGGGGTATGATCGGGGACATCTGATCATCTCTTTTTAAATAAGAGTGTCCAATTTTCCTTTCTTCTCACCTCTTCTAAACAAATCAATACCAACTCCACAAATTGCAAGATTGAAAATTTTTCTTACTTCATTCATATTCATTTTTTTATGATTAAACAATTTAATCCCTATGCGATTAAGCCACACATGATAACGTTCAACTAAATCCTCATAGAAATTAATAAAAACCTGTCAAGTAAAGACGACATGAGTGTACGGGCAGAAAATGGTGTGTAACGCATTTATTTTTCGTAACTGATGACCTTACCCAAATTATACAACATATCTTGGTGTAGGAGCCTCTTGAGCCAATAAATTCTTGGATTTTCGGCCTTTTTAGGTGATTTCACGGATCCTAACCACCTGCATATTCTAAAACCGTGATTTGACTAATGGTGACTTCAAAACATTATAAGCATTCCAAATGTGCCACTCTGCCTCCCTTGGAAAGATAATGCACAACCAATGAATCCGAACCAAATCAATCTAATCACTTAAAAGGGCACACATCTCTTAAAAAGTTTCTGGGGTGTGTGAACATCCGTTCCTTCTCTCCACACCGCTCTACATTGTGAGGGTGAAAAGTGATGTATATATGTAGGCATCATTAGAGGTGGGCATTGAGTCAAGTTGGACCGGATTGGGTCCAATTAGACTCGATCCAATTTTTTAAGAACCTAACCCGAATTCGATCCGATCCGGGACCGAGTTTAACAGGGCTGACTCGATTCGATCTGAATCCTTGCTGGCCAGACCCGAACCAAGTCTGACTCGGTCTGGGAAACCGAATCGAGTCGGATCGAGTTGAGTCTAGGGAGAGAGAGGGAGGAAAAGGAAGAGAGAAAGACGGAGAGAAAGGAGGAAAGAAGGAAGGAGAGGAGGGAAATTCGAAGAGAAAGAGGGAGAGAAAGGAGGAGAGATGGGTGGATGCAGCGCCTCCTTCAAGTAGTGAAAGAGGGGTTAGGGTTCGTTCGGATTTCAGATCGGATCGGTCCGGATTGACTATGATTTGAACTTGATCCAATGTACAATCGAATCTGACTGGTCCTACTTGATCCGCACCAATCCAGGCTTTTGGTTTGGTTTGAATTAGGTCGGATTCTACCCAGCTCTAGGCATCATTCACATGTACCTTTGTGATATTTGACACAATGATCGTAGTAGAGTCCACTGAAATATATACTTTAATAAAAAATTATGAAATTCCAAGCCTTAAACGGGCCACGAGCATAAGATCACAACTGAGCCACTAACTATTTTTTTAACCATTTGTTGATGCGAAAAAACTGGTGACCCTCCCTCGACGTACCACCTGCACAAGGATGAAAACAAAAGAGACCCTGGCTAAGGCCGGGCACCCTCCGATGCTTAAGTCAGTGATAGGAATACTTAGGAAAGGTTTTGAGAAGAGTTTTCTGCGTACCTTTCATTGTAGAGATTTCCTGTTTTTATAGGAATGAGAGGGTCCTGTCGTGCAGGGGTTCTCATCCGAGTATCTTGGAGATTTGATTTAGTTATAGTCTTTTTATGGATTCTACCTGATCCCGAGATCTTCGGGGTCGGGAATCCTTTTCATAAGATTTTCAGGACGATATTTATGTTTACACCATCTCTTCCTTGCTCAGCTCAGCCTTAATCGACTTTGGTAATAAATGAGTCTCGACTGGCTGCAAGGATGGGCCTTTTGCCTTCTGTTGGATGAAATAGAGTCGGTCTATAACCGATATCCTTTCTTAATCCGATAACCGACACTGTAACCGACCTAATATGGGGTGGTTTTATGGTAGGTCAAGAGACTGCTAGTGGTCGGGCCTTAATCGGTCCCTTTAGACGTTACTGCCTCGTTATCCGAGTCAACTTTATACGTCTTATATATTTTGCCTATGGCTCATGACTTTATAAGTCTCAGTCGAGGTTCATTCCTCATCGTCCAAGCTAAGTCTCTCCTTGAGGCATTTGATTCTTTTGCCTCGGTCGGGCTTATTGCCTCGGAATCCCGGGCAGTGTCAATAGAGTTGGTCCATTCCATATCCAGGCTTCCAAACTTATCATATTTTTCCTCAACAGTAAGCCCCCTTACTCCTTATGTCAACCGTGTTGATGCTAAGGAGTAAAGAGTTTTTGAGCCGGCTTGAACTGGAGACCGAAGTTATGATGGAGCATTTAATGCTCCTTACATCATCCATAATATGCGTTGATTCGTTACCTGAGGCCACACATGAGGAGAGCTCTCAGAGTGTTCCTTCGGCTTACCAGAATTGGACGCGTGGCGAAGGCAGCGTCTCTGTCAATCGGCGTGCACCACGTGTCGGGCGGGGGAGTCGAAACGACCATCGATTCGACTCCTTAAATGCCCTTGCCATGTGGCCGGGCTATAAAAGGAGGAGCGAGATGCCCTTTCCTCATTTTCGCTTGCGTGCCTGTTTTCCTCTTTCTCGTCCGGTTTTCACTGCTCCCGTTTCTTCCGCCATTTCCACTTCAGTTTTTAGTTTTGCGCCCACGTCCGCGTGCCTTTCACCTCTCCGGTGAGTTTTAGCTCTCTCCCTCCCTCTCATTTTTATTTTTCACAGCAATGTGAGGTTCTCAGAGCCCTTAGGAGGGAGCTTTCGGTGACGAGGGCTAAACGAGACGCCTCTGAGATGTTTTGGAATCGCCCTCGCTGCTAGCGGAGATGGCTATCAGTGTTGATGCGGCTTTCTGGTATTCGGAAAGAATGACGGGATCCTCAGTGGAGCACCCTTCTTTTGCAAGTCCTTCTCGTGGAGAGGCATCGCTGACGACTGCCCGTGGCAGACCTAATCCTCCTGGGGAGGAAGTGGAGGAGGAGGATGAGGAGGCCGAGGAGGCAGAAGGGGTCAGTGAGTCGGTCTTCATGAGGAGGTTGGCGTGGACCATTGAGTCGGTCTCCACTCAGAGATCGGTAAAGGCTGTCGAATTGGTGACCGAGGAAGGGGAGGCCGAGGATGAACAGAAGGGTTTGGTCCCCTCAGTTTTAACTGAGGTGGATCTGGACAGGATTAGAGTCGGGTATCATGTCCCGGACTCGGTCATCCTTCGTCTTCCTCTGCTGAGTGAATTGCCCGACCATCCTCCTGTTGGGATGGTCACAATTTTTTAAGTCGCTTTACAATACAACTTGCGTCTGCCCCTCCAACCCGTTGCTCGGGATTTTCTTTCCCGATTCCAAATTGCTCCTAGGCAAATAGTCCCGAACGGGTGGAGGAACTGGTTCGAGTGCTCGATGTTATGGGATGAGATAGAGCAACCCCCCATTGACTATCGACGAGTTCCTCTATCTGTTCCAAGTACGGCCAAACCCACAACAGCCCAACTGGTACTTTTTATGCGCTTGGCGGAACAAGGGCGGTCCTTTGATAACCGACCCTCCTACCTCTAATAAGCACTGGAAAGAGATGGTTCTGGGCATGTGGTCGCTGGGAGACTATCGAGCTAGGGCTCTTTGAGCCTCGCATTTCTCAGGCGTTTTCTGAAGCAGGTGACTCGTCATGTCATTTCTCTGTCTTTCTTTGTTATGATACTTTCGAGTCTGACTGAATGTGTCTTGTAGATATCCCCAAGAAAAGGCCGAAGCTAGAAGTCAGCGCTCTAGCTCGGATCAAGGATTTGAAAGCGTTAAGTCCGGGGGATTGGTCTTAAAAGGTTCTTCTTCAGCCGGAGTGCCTTCTTTTCTCGGGTTTGGACTCAGCCGTGACAGGTACTTTCTGTAGTCTTAATGCATTTTCTTGAATTTTGTCTAATTCCGTGCTTTTACTGATGCAAAGATGGCTGAGGCTCGGTCCCTTTTAAAACTTACTTCCAAAATGAAGGCCCCTCCGAGGTCGGTGATTCTATCGGAGACTCGACCTTCTAAGAAGCTGAAGACGGCTCCAATGGCCAAGGGGTTAGCCACCCTGGTCATCCCGACCGTGGTCGTACTCTCCAACCTTGAAGAAAGGGCGGAAGTGGCGGACGCGGTGGCTGGCGAGGCCCAGATGGCTCCTGAGCCAGGACCTATTACCGAGGAGGTCTCGGAGCAGAGGGAGGAGTAGAGAGGGGAGACCTCTAGAGGGGAGATGACTCAACAGGAGCCTTCACTCTTTTAGCGGGTTGTGTCAGATATGGTCCCTTGGGCCATCTCTCATGGGGGTGAGAGAGACTTTGCTGGCCTCTTCACTTCCCTCTCGAGGCGGACTCTCGCTCATGCGGCGAAGGTGCTGCTCGAGGTAATGTCTTTGATCCTATGCTTTGTCTTGAGTCTCGCGCTTGTCTCGGCAACCTAATTTTGACTTCAAGTTTTTCTTTTGCACTTTGCCCCTTGTGTGCTTAGGGGTAGCTCAGATCTTGCTGATGTTGAGAAGGGAGTTGCTGAAGTGGAGGCACAGCTTGAAGCTGCCATGGCTCGGGTTGGCTTACTATCGGGTGAGTTAGGGCTTGCCAGAAAGGCCACCGACGATGCCAAGACCGACTGTGCCCATGTAGTCTCGTTATTGAAAGAGGCTTAGGAGGGGAGTCGGCGACTCCGTCAGGCTCATGACTCTTGCGAGGATAGGCTGACTCGGGTCAAGGCCAAGGCCGGGGCAGCCATTGAGTAGGCCAAAGATCAGGCCAAGGACCAAGCCATAAAGGCTTTTCTTGACTCTCGAGAGTTCTCGGAAGAGAGGGATCGCTTATATTAAGAAGGGTAACGCTAAATGTATCCAACAGATGAAGCAATTTTTTCTGACCTCGATCTCTCGAGATTCGATGAAGATGCCTCTGGATCTGAGGGTCCGAGGCTGAGGCTGCTGAGTCTACTGACGCTACGGCTGGTATCACGGTCAAGTCTGAGGCAGCTATAGGGGTCACTCCAAGCGGCGGCAGCAGCTGAATCTGGGTTGCCTCCTGAGTTAGTAATGAACTTTAGAGCTTCATTCTGGGTGTTAAACACTTTAAGCACACCAAGCTTCAAGGCGAGCTCGAGAGCATCTGCAACTGAGAGAGGATTTCACGTGTCGTGGCCAACTGTTTTTGCCTTTATTTCTGTTACTCCTTCAATGTAATGCTGAAGTATAGTCAAATGTAATCCGATGCAACACTTACAATGATGAATGAATATATTTGGTTTTTTCTTATTCACTCGATTCAGTTTATATGTTTTTCATTCTTCGCTCTTTTTTTTTTGTCTTCCCAAACGCTTCAATCGGCTGACCTAAGGGTAGTAGATCTTCAAATGCTCGACATTCCAAGGATGAGGTAGTAATTGTCCAGTTAGGTCTTCTAATCGATATGTCCCAGGTCGGTCGGTGCTTGAGACGATATAGGGCCCTTCCCAATTGGGTCCCGGTGTGCCCACGCCGAGTTCCTTGGTGTTTAGGAACGTTTTTCGGAGGACCATGTCCCCAACTCGAAAATGTCTGATCTTGACTCGGGTATTGTAGAACCGAGCCACTTGCCGCTGTCGAGCCATCATTCGCATTCGAGCTCTTTCCCTCTGTTCTTCTACGAGGTCGAGTCTAAGAGCTAGGAGTTCTTCATTATCTTCCTCATTAAACGAGCTGACTCAAGCTGAAGGCAATCCTATCTCGACCGGGGTGACAGCTTCCAATCCATATGCAAGGAAAAAAGGAGTTTCTCTCGTGACGGTTTGAACAGTGGTTCGGTATGCCCATAGTATCTTCGGGAGTTCTTCAGCCCATGTCCCTTTGGCTTGGAGATTCTATTTAATGATTTTTTTGACTGCCTCAAACTGTCCGTTCATCTGAGGGTGATGGGGTGATGAGTAAACATTTCTGACCCCGAGATTATCGCACATCTCTCGGTAGCGCCTGTTGTCGAATTGCTTTCCATTGTCAATAACGATAGTCCGAGGTATCCCGAACCAACAGACGATGTTTTTCCATACAAAGTTCGTGATCTTCTTTTCAGTTATCTTTGCCAATGGCTCGGCCTCAGCCCACTTTATGAAGTAGTTCACAGCTACAACGACAAACTTAGTCTAGCCTTTTTCCAAAGGGAGTGGTCCGATGATGTCAATTCCCTACTGCTCAAATGGCCAAGGGCCAGCCATGGGAGTTAGTTCTTCGAGAGGTTGTCTCAGAATGGCCGCGAATCGTTGGCATTTATCGCAGCTCTGGACGAGTTTGCGCGTGTCATGTTGAATGGTCGGCTAATAGTATCCTTGACGTAGGACCTTGTGCGCGATTGATCGTCCTCCTGAGTGATTTCTGCAAATGCCTTCGTGAATCTCCCATAATACATAATTAGCTTCGTTGGGATTCAGACATCATAGCAAGGGAGTGAAAAATTCTTTATTATACAATACTCCATTGAGTATGGTATAATGAGAGGCTCGGATCTTCAATCGTCGAGCCTCGGCACGATCCTCGGGCAACTCTCCACTGTCGAGATATCGAACGATCGGGTCGAGCCAAGTAGGTTCTGAATCGAATGCATGTATGGTCGAGTTGACCGGATCATCGATACTCAATTTTGCAACGTACTCGATCGGGACGAACCTGAGTATGACGTCCTCGTCGGCGAAGGCAAGTTTTGCCAAAAGGTCGGCCTTAACATTTTCTGTTCGAGGAATCCGAGTGACAATACATAGCCAAAAACCTTCGATCAATTCTTTGACTTTCTTCATGTATGCTTTCAGCTACTCTTTTCTTGTTTGATACACACTAGTGACCTGATTGACGACCGATTGCGAATCGTTGAAGATGTTGAGATGAGTTACGCCCAGACTGGCTGCTAATCGGAGGCCAAGCAACAAGGCTTCGTATTTTGCTGTATTGTTCGAGGCTTGAAATCCAAGTCTTAAGGCATACTGCATATAGGTCTGATCGGGAGTTTCTAAGACGACTCCTGCCCCGCTTGCCTCATAGTTGGAAGAGCCATCGACATACAACTTCCAGGGTATTGGGTCAGGCAAGAACTCAGGAGAAGCTACTGTTGGTTAATTAATTAATTCATCTGCAAGCTCGGTAGGTAGATCGACCGGTGGTGTTATTTAGGCTATGAAGTTGGCTACAACCTGTCCCTTAATAACTGCTCTCAGCTTGTATTGAATGTCGAACTCGCTGAGCTCGATTGCCCACTTTGTTAGTTGGCCGGACGCTTTTGGTTTATGAAGGATCTGACATAGTGGGATGTCGTTCATAACGATGATCGTGTGAGATTGAAAGTATGACCGAATTCGTCACGAAGAGATGACTAAGACCAAGGCCACCTTCTCCAAAGGCGGGTATCTTGTCTCTGTCGGTAACAGTGCTTTGCTGACGTAATAGACCAGCAGTTACTTTCCTTCGTATTCGGGTATCAGCGCCGAGCTAACAACTGCGTTGGACACGGCTAGGTATAGTAGCAGAGTTTCCCCTGGCTCAGGTTTTGACAAGAGAGGCAGGGATCCGAGATAAGACTTCAATTGATGGAACGCTACTTTGCACTCTTCTGTCCAATCTAACGTTTGTCGTCCCTTCAATTGTTTGAAGAATGGGACGCATTTGTCAGTGACTCGAGAGAGGAAATGGTTGAGTGCGGCTACCCGTCCGGTCAACCTTCTTACATATTTGATTGTTCTCGGGGACTCCATATCGAGCAGTGCTTTGATTTTCTCTGGGTTCGTCTCGATCCCTCGTTAATTAACAAGAATCCGAGGAGCTTTTCTGAGCTTACGCCAAAGGCACCCTTGCTCGGATTTAACTTCATTTGGAACTTGCGAAGGATTAAGAACATCTCTTCTAGGTTGGCTACATGATCGGCCGCATGTATACTTTTGACAAGCATGTTATCAATGTAAACTTCCATGGTTCGGCCGATCTGCGGAGTAAATATTTTGTTCACCACTTGTTGATAGGTCATTCCAGCGTTCTTTAAACCAAATGGCATCACACAGTAACAATAAAGTCCCTTGTCAGTGATAAAGGTATTCTTAGATTTATCAGATTGATACATTACAATTTGATTGTATCCAGAATAAGCATCCATAAAGCTAAGTAATTCATGCCCTTCCGTGCTATCTACCAGCTGATCGATTCCTGAAAGAGGGAAACTATCCTTTGGGCAAGCTTTGTTTAAGTCGGTATAGTAAATACAGACTCACCACTTCCCATTGGCCTTTTTCACAAGTACTATTGTAACACCTTGAAAATTGAGGGTCGAGCAGGTACCCAACTCCCGAGTTCTAACGCATCACTTATGCAACATAGATAATAATAATTTGATGTTGTCCATGTTAGTGCATAAAACATGAATGAGATTAAGATAAATCAGCAAATCATACTCTAGGGATAGTTAAATTTACGCAAGCGGAAGATTGTGATCAGTGTATAAAATATATAAATCATTGTAGGTCTCCAAAGTATGAGCGCATTACTAGGTCAATTAGTTATAAGTATTGTTTCAAAACACAAAATATCAAAAGTGATGGTCCACTACAAGCATAAGCCCTGAAGCCCTGCCGATCAGAACGGTCTATAGAAACCCGCCAGAATACTGCATATATGGGAATGCCTCCTCATCATCCTCAAAGTCCGGCTCCACCTCACAGGCTGCGCCATCATCTGAAACTACAACAGGGTCTAGTTGGTGTTTAAAACATTACCCCGTAACGTGGGAGTGAGTGATCAACTCAGGGAAACAATAAAGCAAAGGTCAACATGTTATCAATTCAGTCAAGCAGTAATGATAAAGCAGCACAATTAAACATTCCTAAATACTCTGATTAATGCAAGAATGATATGAAATAATGATGTATGCCCTCGCCTACTCTCCCTCAGCGACTTCATCTCACGATCGCGGCATGCAACCCTTCCTCAGTGCTTGACCTGCTACGCCAAACGCACACGTAATGCAGTGCATGAACATAATTACCGAGTTCTTATTAGTTCTTTTCATACAGTAGTATTAGGAAGCTAAGGTACCTCCCTTATATCAATTCCTAAACAATGATCCATTCTAGGGTCGTCAGTCCTAGCAATTCTCATACGATGTTGCGGTTCTAGGTCACTACAAAGGGCTCGTCACCTGATCAGTGTAGGCTTAGTTTATACTCTAGTTGCTACGGAAAGACTCGTCACCTTTACGCAGTCTTAGAGTATGCTCGAGGTCACTACGAATGGCTCGTCACTTAGACATAGGCCGACAGCTTGAATACAGTGTCTCATACCACCGTATTCAGCTTACAAGTCTGGGTTGCTCACTGGACACTACGGTGAGGCTCATCACCCCAGCGTAGGTCGACAGCTCGACCACGGTATCCCATACCACCATGCCCAGCTCATGAGTCTTAGCGGATCGAGGTACCAAGGTTAAAGGGGTTTCCACTGGTGAGTTTGATACCTTAGATTTAAGCAGTAGCGTCCATACATGGTGAACACACATCGGGTCAATCGGGTTACTTGACAAGCTCGACTAGTACGGCGCATATTGACTTGATCGACATGGAGTGCATAAGCATTCCGCGTGGCCTAACCACTGTCGACAACCCAAGTACGACTCGGATTCATTGAACACGTCTGGCGTGGCGAAACAACCTCAGCCACCAACCCATGATCTGTTACCGATTGCCTGGACTATATAATAGTCCCAATCGCATCAATTCCAACAAGTAATCACATGAGATAGTCAAAACAGTAATGAATAAATAGTTCAAGTATTATAATCATTGAGCATTTTATAAGGACACATATTGAACATGTTATCCTAGGCATGTATTTCATACATAAATCACGCAGTTAGATTTTAGTCACATGAAGGAATTTATACATACAGCCAAGGTAGTTGAGAATCTCATCTCAACACCCTTAGAAAATACAATTCAACAAACACTTACTCTTTCAGACATTTTATTGAACACTTAGACTACACCTTTCAACATACATGATGTATGTCGGTTATAACATATATTAAGACAAATTCTTTCACCAAGGAACTGTCAAGTACACAACGATTATGTATTTGTATGCAATAATCATGGCAAGCACCATTTATAATTCCGCATCCGTTCAAACATTTCAACAAACACATGGAATGCATTTAAAAGCAACATAGTTCACATATATGTGTATTATACGGAAACCCTCGTATCTAAGCACATGTGATAGCAATCAATCCAGTTATAAATCATTACTGACATTGAAAGCCTTGAAAACTGTAACCTAAACATTTATAGTCCGCACCTTACGCAATAAACAAGTATTGAACTCAGTTTGTATACCGAGTCTTTGTCTACGGCACAACGACAACCTACAGTACGAAATATGTTAGTTATTTTATCACTTACATGATTTGAAACCCTAAAACAGGTTAGGGTTAGGTTTTTCTTACCTAAGAACGGCGTCGGAATCGCTGGAATAGCGATACAGAAATCGTGGTTAAGCACGTGGAGCGTCAGGGAAAGATCCCGACAACTAACTCCCATTCTCACTCATTTCTCCTCACTTTCTCCTTCTCTTTTCTCTCTCTTTTCTTTCTAGGGTTTGAAAATTCGTATGTGGTGAGAGAGAAGAGGGTTTAGGCCTTTATATAGGCCCAGGTCTGATGGAAATGGGCCCAGGGCCAAGGTATACTTAGGTTATATCCAAAGGACGTCTGTTTCAGTCCAACGGAGCACTTCTAGAGACCCATTTTCTACGTGCGATCGGACTTAAGCTCCCTGACATTAGATCTAGGTCAAGCTGAGTTTTCGGTCCGATCGGATTTATAGATCGATCGTGGCGGACCAGTTTCAGTTCGACGGTCACCGGTACTCGATCAGAGTCACCAGTGCACTGACATGTGTTGGACATTTTCCTGATCCAAGGGTGTAATTGGGTCAGATTCTGACGGTCTGAATCCTTATATTTGGACCTGTAAGTGAACAACTCAGTTTACTTAAGTTTGAATTTATTTCTTAAAGGCATTCGCGTTTCTCACACACTTTGCTCCGGGCTCAAGTTGTGCGTTTCTGGATACTATTAGGACTTGATTTTCGGTATAGTTGTCAAGTCCAACAAGGCGATCATATTCGTATAGTTTTGTAGTTATCAAACTTTTGATGTGCGGTCCAGGTCCGATACGGAGTTTCGATGTGCTCCCGAAAGCACTCGGGTTTAGAGATTGATTCTAGATTTCAGGGTAAGGTAGCGTCAATGATTCTACGAGTTTTAGGTCTTGCAGATCGTATTAAAAGCGATTAGTGCTGATTTCACAGATAATCTAGTTTAACACTAGTTATTTCCCGCCTAATTTCTAAAGGTTTTGGTCCTGTGTGATTTCTACTTGAGGTGGTACTCGGGTCTTAGTACGGATTTTTTTGAGACGTTACAACTATATTAGCTACACATTCCGAATAGTATATCTCCTCTATGAATTTGGCCTTGAGGAGCTTGCTGACCTCTTCTTCAATAATAGCGTACCTTTCAGGGCCGAGGGGACGTCGCTTCTGTCGGATCGGATGGTAGGTCAGATCGATGTTGAGTCGGTGGGTCATCACCGAAGGATTAATTCCTGGCATGTCTTCGTGAATCTATGCGAACACATCAGCATATCGTCGGAGTAGAGCTATCAACTTGTCTTTCATGGAAGACTGCAGAGACGAGCCAATCCGTACTGTTTTGGACTCGTCTGTCTTGACCAAAGGTACCGAGATAAGGTCCTTTACAGGTTATCCTCGCTCGTGAGTTTCGGTACGAGGATTCAATGATTCGATAGTGGATACCTCGACTGGTGCTTTTACGGCCGTTGCATAGCAATGCCTTGCATCTTGTTGATCACCTTCGACCACTCCTACTCCCGACTCGGTTGGAAATTTCATGGAGAGATAATATGTAGATACCACGGCTTGGAGGAGAAACAAAGAAGGTCGGTCGAGTATCGCATTATAAACTGATGTTGATCGACTATCAGAAAGTCGATCATTACTGTTGCTTGATGGGGAGGGTTCCCCGTAGTGAAAGGCAATGAAATGACTCCTTTGGGGAGTGTTCGTCCTCCCGAGAATCCAATCAATGGGGTGTGAACCAGCCGTAAAGCTGATCATTCGATTTCCATTTTGTCGAATGCTTGAGTGAACAGTACATCTGCAGATGACCTTATATCGACGAGAATGCGGAATACCTTGCGGTTTGCTATAGTCAACGTGACGACCAATGCATCATCGTGCGGATGATAGATGCCTCGGGCGTCTTCGTCGGTGAAGAATATGCAATACCTCTCTCTTTTCTTTTCCTTTGGAGGCCGAGCCAAGATCAAGATCTCAGATTCAGCGCGAGTGATACTCCTGGCATGATTTTTTCGAGCATTGTTTGAGTCGCCCCCGCCTCGGGGGCCACCTACAATTGTTTGAATTTTCTTGGTGGGTCGGTATCACTCTGTCGTTCGTCCGTAGTCCCAGTTCTTTCGACATGCTCTTTGAATAGGCCTTCTCGGATGAGTCTCTCGATTTCTTCTTTTAAGTGATAACAATCACTTGTATTGCGGCCATGATCGCAATGGTAATGGCAATATTTGTCCTTAGTCTGTCGGTTCAGATTGCCTCAGAGTTTATTCGACCAATTGACGAATCCTTCTCCCTTAATTTCTATCAACACCTGCTCTTGTGGTTTATTGAGTGGAGTGTATGTCGAAAATTTGTGATCGGGTCACTTATCCGACCTACGGTCATCACGTGCCCGATCTTCCTTACGCTTCTTTTCACCGGTCGAGTCAACTTCTTTTTTTGTTGACTCTTTAGCTGGGATTTTGCGTTCTGGGCAGCTTCGCGCATGATCTGGGTTTCTTTGGCATTCGCATACTTATCTGACCGGGCCATGAATTCAGCCAGAGTCAGAGGCGGATTTTTGTCCAGGGACGCTAGGAACGGCTTGTCCCTAACGCCTTGCATGATCGAGTTAAGGGCTGTTTCGTCTGAATGCTTCCGGACTTGGAGCAACTGAAATTTGAAACGCTTGATATAATCTTTCAGCAACTCTCCCTCCTTTTGCACAATGTTGTTCAGGTATGCAAGTGGCTTAAACTTTTTCTTCCCTCCGATGAAGTTGGTGAGAAAAGCGTCGCTGAGGTCTACGAACGAACTAATGGACTTCGGTTTCAACTGTTTGAACTAAAGTTGGGCTACATCGGCTAAAGTGAGAGAGAAGGCTCGACACATCATAGCATCCAAGGCATCGTGTAGTTCCATATACGTCTGAAAAGATTCACTATGCTCTGTTGGGTCGGTTTTATCGGTGAAGGGTGTAATCTGCGGAAGACGAAACCGTTCTGGTAACTGAGCTTGCATTACCTCCTTTACGAATGGGAATGTTCTTGCTTCGGACCTTGCCTGATGTGTATCTCCACCTTGTTTCATATCCGCAATCTCTTTCCGCACTTCCTTCCTGAAATCCTGGAGGTTGGCTTTCCAGGGTACATTACTTTTAGCCGTTCCCTCAACCGAAGGCCTACTGCACCTTCTTCGATCTATTTTGTGTCGAAGGTCGGTGTCGGGCAGCGGGGCAGTCACGGATTGAGTGGGTGCCAGCTCGGACGGACCATGGTGCTGACTCTGTTGAGGAACAGATTGCGGAGTAACAGGCTGAGGGTCGGCGAATTGCTGTGGAGCGTTCGTCGCCTGACCTTCTGCGCGCTGAGGTAACGGGACATGTTGACGATGAATTTGTTCCAACATTTTCTTCATGACGTTTATATTAGATCTGAGTTCCTGAACCTCCTTGTCCAACCGTCCATTGATACGGTTCCGCTGGGTATTCCTAGTCGCAACAGAGGTTGTCGGACGAGCGACGGAACTCTGTCGGTGGTCGGGTCGATTCTGAGCACCTTGGGCTCCGTTTGTACCTAGTGGTCCTTCGGTTACAGGCGGTCCAGTGACAACGACCTCATTCGGTTCATCTTGAACAGTCTTTCTGATTCTTGCCATTAAAACTCGTTTGAAGCTTCTGGATAGAGATAAGAAAATGACTTTTCGTATCGTTTTCCATAGACGACGCCAAACTGTTAATGCAAAAAAATTGGTGACCCTCCCTCGACGTACCACCTGCACAAGGATGAAAACAAAGGAGACCCTGGCTAAGGCCGGGGACCCTCCGATGCTTAAGTCAGTGATAGGAATACTTAGGAAGGGTTTTTAAAAGAGTTTTCTGCGTATCTTTCATCGTAGAGATTTCCTGTTTTTATAGGAATGGGAGGGTCCCGTCTTTCAGAGATTCTCTTCCGAGTATCTCGGAGATTTGATTTAGTTGTAGTCTGTTTATGGATTCTGCTCGATCCCGAAATCTTCGGGGTCGGGAATCCTTTTCACAAGATTTTTGGGACGATATTTATGTTTACACCGTCTCTTCCTTTTTGAGCTCGGCCTTAACCGACTTTGGTAATAAATGAGTCTCAGCTGACTGTAAGGATGAGACTTTTGCCTTCTGTCGGATGAAATAGAGTTGGTCTATAACCGATATCCTTTCTTAGTCCGATAACAGACACTGTAACTGATCTAATATGGGGCGGTTTTATAGTAGGTCAGGAGACTTCTAGTGTTCGGGCCTTAATCGGTCCCTTTAGACGTTGCTATCTCGTTATCCGAGTCAACTTTATACGTCTTATATATTTTGCCTATGACTTGTGACTTTGTAAGTCTTGAACAATGTACATTTCTTATCATCTAAGCTAAGCCTCTCTTTGATTATTTTGCCTTGGAAGGGCTTATTGTCTTGGAATCCCAAATAGTGTTAATAGAGTTGGTTCATTCCATTTTCGGACTTAAACTTGTTGTGTTTTTCTCCAACAGTAAGCCCGTTACTCAACATGTGGCCAGGGACTCACCGACTAAGCTGCTGCTCCGGTGTCCGCTCGTCTACGCCCGAGGCATTGACCGTCTAGACAAAGCGCATGGATAATATCAGCGATATCCATACAGCTCATAGGTTGGCAACCATGCATCCTCGCGTATTATACATGATGATACATCCTGACATTAGCTTCGTGTCTGGCCATATTTCAATGATCCAAACCGTTTAAACGATTGGAATCTTTCTTTTTGAGGATAAATAGGAAGTAATGGTAATATCACAGCTCTTTGATGAAATTTCTATTCTCTTCATAAGATGGACCGTCTTCTTAACTTTTGAGATATCAAAACGTTGAGAAATTTATATCTGTTAGCCTTTTGGGTATCTGCCATGCACTTGCAGACCAATAGTATAAATTCCAGCATAAACCGTTGTCGCCATTGAAAATGACCTGATCGAACGGTTCCTGTCGCTATGTATTCTGATATAGTACGTCGAAATGTACCGTAGGAAACTTCTCCCGCTCGTGCCTATCCGAAAGGCCAGCGGATGCCGGACGTGGACTGCGTGTATACGTGGTGCAAGGGCAGACACTGGATTGCGTGTAGAAACCAACACCGACTAGCCACATGTTGTAAAGACTCTTTGGCCATCAATATGCATTAATGTATGTGTTTTATATATACCAGTCATCCCGAGAAAATTGTCACTGTAAACGCCACATTTTACGAACAGTGCAAAGCTTACTTTCTCAACATAAGCCTTATATGTACGGACAGAGCATTTGAGGACGAAAATATCCTTGTCCGTACGTGCAATGTTACTGAAAAGCGGGGATATTTTCTTCCTGAAATGCTCCGTCCGTACGTGCAAGGTGTAAGTTGGGAGGTCTGATAAAAGACGCTGGATAAAAGGTAGCGTTCACGGTGGTAAGTTTCTCCGTCCCAAGAAAATTCTTCCCATGTGAAAGCTCATTTTAATAATAAAATCAAAATTGAAACATATGATATCGACGACTCAGGTGATCAAAATTGAAACATATGATATCGACGACTCAGGTGGACCACATGGGAGGAAACCTGGGATTGAATGCTCATCGTTGAAAACTATGAGATTGGATGGAAAATAAATATCATTGATAAAGATTTTAGCCGTGGATGCCGCTATCTCTAGTATTTTAGTATTTTGTTGCAGTCCGGTCAACTTAAATTTTGGATATGCTTTTATTTTTAACTTATGTTTTAAAATGAAATTTGAAAACAGATGAACCGCATATGAGATATATATATATATATATATTCAACTCATGTTCTATGCGGTCGAGCTCGTGGGAGCTTCCCATGAGGTCAAGTTGTGTGGGCCCCATCGTGATGTGTTTTGATCATCAACACCATGCATTTGATGGGTCCTCTTTAAACTATGGGATATCTGAAAAATCAGCGGTATACGGAACTCAGGTCAGCCATACCATCGAAAATCATGTGAAGACATGCTTAAAATATATAAAAGCATTTGGTGGGGCTCACTTGAAATTTGGATGCATAGGAAACTTGGTATGACCCCTCAGACAAGTGGGACACACATAATGGATGGGCTGGATTTCTGAAGAACATCTTGGTGGGCCCAAAAAATGATTATGAATATTTTAATGGAGGGTAACCCTTCTCAACTTTTGTATGTGGTGTGGCTCATTAAAGTCACGGATTGGCTTTAATTTTAAGCCCCAAGCCAACTTTGAATGGTGCATCTGACTGATGGGGTAGATGTTCAACACATATTATGGTGGGGTCCACACAACTTGACTTCATGGGAAGTTCCCTTGAGCTCGACCGCATAGATCCTTTTTCCACATATATAGCGCGGTAACTGAAATCGAGGGCGTGACTTTGGTGGATACTGGTCACCGTTATCTACGTTCCTCACATCCATGCCGTCCATATAATTTATTTGAAGGGATAATGAAAAAAAAAAATGAAGGAGATTCAAATCTAAGATGACCCATACCATAGAAATCAGTGGTAATTGACCGTTAAAAACTTTTCATGGGCCACAAAAATTCTAAACCAAGTTGATATTTGTGTGGTCCCTTCGATTAGGTATTTTTATCTAATCAATAGGTTGGATGGAAAATAAAGCGGGACAGAGAATTTTTAGTAAGGTATTCAATCACTACTACTCTTGAAAATTTTGGATTTGGCTCATTTTTTGGGTAATGTACTAAAATGAATTATAAAAATTGGTGGACGGCGTGGATGTATGGTACAAACATCCCCACATTGAGGGCTTCACCCACCTCGGTAGATCCGGGGATCCACCGAAGCCGCCTGCCTGACGGGAACCGCCATGGTCGGGCGCGGATTGGATACTGACAAGGTCAGTAGCCAAATCCCTGCTGAAGTGACGTCACCAAACTCT
Source organism: Magnolia sinica (assembly GCF_029962835.1). Taxonomy (NCBI): domain Eukaryota; kingdom Viridiplantae; phylum Streptophyta; class Magnoliopsida; order Magnoliales; family Magnoliaceae; genus Magnolia; species Magnolia sinica. Next base: position 3,277,334 of record NC_080583.1, on the reverse strand, counting down.
GTGGACCCCACCATGATGCATGTGTTGTATCCATATCGTCCAAACATTTTTAGAGATCTTTTTATGACATTACAAGGAGAATGAGATAGATCTAAAATTCAAGTGGATCCCACCGTAGAAAATAGTGGGGACAGTGACATCCACCGTTCAAAACGTCTTAGGGGCCACACTAGTTTCCGATCAAGCTGATATTTTTGTTTTCACTTTGTCTATCTCTGTGTTAACTTATGAATTGGTCAGATCTCAAAAATACATTACGGTGGGCCCTATAAATGTTTCAAAGGTGGGTGTGACTGCTCCCACGGTTTTCTGTAGTGGGTCCACTTGAAACTTAGATCTATTTCGTTCTCTTTGTAATGCCATAAAACGATCTCTAGAAATGGTTGGACGGTATGGATACAACACACGCATCATGGTGGGGTCCACAGAGCTTGGTGACGTCACTTCAGTAGCGATTTGGCTACTGAACTTGTCAGTATCCAATCCGCGCCCGAAATAGTCCCTCCACGTGGCGCTCGGTCGAGCATCAAGGGTACAAAAGTCATTTACCCTTATTTGATTCCACCGCGTCATTTCAACCGAGGGAAGAAGAAATACAGATCGCAGGATTGCTTTGTTCTCATTTCGGATATCTTCTGGTTGGGTGTGAATATCTTCAGATCGGGAATGGGGAAGATGGCGTATCTAGCAATGAAGACTGACAGCGAAAATCTGATCGCATCCGATTTCAAGGAGATTGGAATCGCTGCGAAGAAGCTCGCCAATGACGCTATCAAGCTCGGCGGCCTCGGCTTCGGTACCACCTTCCTCAAATGGGTTGCTGCCTTTGCCGCCATGTCAGCTTCTCTCCTTCTCTCAAAATTTTTTTTTTTAAATAATTTATAAATGCTTTTCTCCTCTCGTTTCTACAAAAACTTCGTATTTTCTCCTTTTCACTCAGTCATTTCTACAAACAGCTTCTCTGTCTCTCCATATCGACAAATCTCGTTCTCGGGAATCTTGAGGTTTTTCTCCGAATATTATCCGGAAAATATTGCTAGTAATAAAAAAAATTAAAAAGAGAAATGCTTTAGTACGACTATAAGTTATAGTGCTCCTAGTTTCATCGCTTTGAGAAATGCTCCATAACTCTCCGAGCAGTCTTTAAGTTATAGTGCTCGTAGTTGGGACACTTAGACAGTCCAATACATTGATCCAGACCGTTGATTATATCCAACACACATTTCATGGGCTATTATGCAAACATCACACCATTCTGACAAATATTAACCATGTGATTGATGGACTTTATGGACGGTGAAGATTGTTTACAAAAATAGGTCCAATCAACAATTTGATCCGTTTATATGTTAATAATCCATATGGACTGGGGTGCGGTTTGGGTGGATCCCCGGATCCACTGAGGTCGGTGGATCCCTAACTTGGGGCCCACTGTGATGCGTGTATGTGCCTTACATCTACACCGTCCATCCATTTTGAAAGCTCATTTTAGGGCATGATCCAAAAAATGAAGCAGATCCAAATCTCAGATGGACCATACCACAAGAAACAGTAGTGATTGAATCCCCACCATTAAAAGCTTCATGGGGGCCACTGGAATGTTTAGTTGCCATCCAACCCGTTGATAAGGTCAGAAAGATCGGGTGAAGAGACCACACAAACATCAGCCTGATCCATCATTTTTGTGGCCCACGACAAGTTTTTAATGGTCGAGTACCACTGTTTCCTGTATTATGGTCCACCTGAGATTTTGATCTGACTTCATGTTTGGGATCATGCCCTAAAATGAGTTTTCAAAACAGATGGATGGTGTGGATATAAGACATACATCACAGTGGGCCCCACAGTCAGGGATCCCACCCGCCTCAGATCCACCGCAGCCGCTTCCTATGGACTGCTTCTAATTTGAAAGAATCTATTTTGTCAGGCAATTGTAACTATCCGATCCATGGCTTGGAAAATGTACTATCCTCAGAAAATACTGTACAACAGAAAAAAGAAGAAATTTGGACCCTTTCATGACTCCCTCTCTTTGCATGAAATATCCCAAAAAACTTGCAAAAAAATTCTAAAGAAATAATCATGAATCTTCTAAAATCAAGCTATTCCACATCCTATACCTTTTCCCTTCAGATGACCACGTGGTCATACACCGCCGACAATACTTAGATCCCTACCATATATGTTTACTCTTAAGATAACCTTGATAGTAGAGTGTAGAAACATAAATGATATGAAAGTGGAAGAACTCTTAAGTTCCCTATAAACATATAAATACACTTAAAGATCCCTCTAGAGCGAAGAAACTAGTCGTCCTTAAATCATCTAATAGGTATTCACATAAGCTTAAGGTTAAATCCAAAAGTGATAATGATAGTGATGATAAGGATGAGAAATTCGAAAGAAAAATTAAGAAATTCCTCAAATTCAATAGAGGAAACAATTGTGATAAGAGGGACAAGACGGTTGAGAATCGTAAAGGTAAATCTGTTAAACAACCTAAGCCAGTATAATGTTTCCATTGTGAGGGTTATAAATGTATTGCCACTGATTGCCCTAGCAAAGTAAGATCCAAAGGCAAAGGGTATAACATCAACATAAGATGATAATGAGGAGTCCCAATTCAATTCAGGAGACTCTTCTAGTGTTGAAGACCTTAGTCACTTACGTGTCTTAATGGCTTTCACCATGGTGTCTCTCTCTACAGACATAGTGTAACGCCTCGAATTTCGGGGGCCGAGTAGGTACTTGGCTCCCGAATTCTCACCTTGGATCACCAACCAGTTTTGCTGGACTTGGGGGGCATTTTGACAGGGCTCTTCTTTCATTAAAAAAAGAAAAAAAATATTTTGCTTGATGGTGCCGATTTTTTGAAGATCGTTGTTGGTTATGGAATGAATTGGTTTCTAAAGGGTTTGGCGGTGTTCAAGTTTGAAAAAGCTTGAGTTGGGTCAGTGCGCCACTAATAGTAGAGGGAGACTCATTATTTGCAATAGCTTGGGTATTAGGGAGGTGTGCCCCCCTTGGAATTTAGCCTTTATTTTAAATGACCTTAAGGTCTCGGTCCATGGAAATCAGTTCTAGTCAAATCCCTAGCGAGGCTAATTTTCTGGCTGATTCTCTTGCAAGGAAAGGGTAAATAAATCTTTTCCTTGTGTAAGAGACTATCCATTTCCTTCAATGGATTTTTAATTTATTCCTTTGTTCATTCTTAACTAAATTCTTTTTGTTACTTACAAAAAAAAGTAATTAATAAAATGAGTTAATAGAAAAATACGCAGGCAAGGCTATAATGATGATGAGTAAAACGAGTTGTTGATAAAAAAAAGCTCTCTCTCTCTCTCTCTCTCTCTCTCTCTCTCTCTCTCTCTCTCTCCCTTTTATTTCTTTCAACTAAAAATTAGTCAAGAATTCTCTGAGAATTTTACATTATGCTTACTTTTCCGCTCTAATCCCTGTCTTATATGCCTATACTGCAGATATTTGTTGATCTTGGATCGAACAAACTGGAAGACAAACATGTTGACTTCCCTTTTAGTCCCTTACATTTTCTTTACTCTGCCTTCAATCTTGTTCAACGTGCTAAGGTGATTATCCATACCATTAGTTTGATATCCTTCTTTCTGTCCAACTTGTTTATTCCATCTGCTAAGATATATATGATATGTGCAGGGGAGAGGTTGGAAAATGGATTGCCTTCATTGCCGTTGTATTGCGGCTCTTCTTTCCTCGACACTTCCCAGGTATGGTCATTATCTTTGCCATGCGCTCAATCAGCATGTTTACGATTGTATAAGTCGAATGGTTTTTTTTTTTTTTTCTAACTTAAGTAGTTCATAGTTGGCACCTAATATAATCTTAAACCGAGGGATATTCCTCTTTCTATATATATTTTCGGTTGATAGGATGCACCTTTGTGCCATGTAACTTGAACACAGACATAGCCATTAGAGCTCATCGTTGGCATAATGCCTTAGGGCATAGAGATTCTAGATATCCTGGCCTGAGGGCACATTCATACCGTAAGGATTGATATTTTGGTGCATTTACCCAGATTTTTAACTTGAAAAGTGGGAAAAATTCCTTAGGAATAAGCATTTAGGTGCCTATATATTTTGATTTTGAAAAGTGGGCAAAATGCCTCAAGGATTGTCATTTGGAGTCCTTATCCAGAGATATAACTTGAAAAGTGGGTTGAATGCCCCAAGGATTGGCATTTTGGGCCTTTACCAAGATTTTTGACTTTGAAAGAGGGAAAATGCCTCAACATTTAGGTGCCCCTAACTAGACTTTTAACTTGAAAAAGTGGCAAAATGCCTCAATAATTAGAATTGAGGTGTCCTAGGTTTTTAACTCAATAAGTGGCTGAAATGCTTCAAGATAGAAATTTAGGTGCACTTACCCAAAATTTTGCATTAAGGATGGGCATTTTGGTGCCCTTAATAAGATTTTTAACTCAAAGATGATGAATTGCCTCAAAGGTAGGCATTTTCGTGAACTTACCTAGATTTTTAACTTGGAAAGTGGGCAAAATACTAGGAAGGATAGGTATTTAGGAGCCCTTACCTTGATTTTTATATTAGACTGGGCAAAATGCCTCAATGAAAGCATTTTGGTGCATTTACCTAGACTTTTAACTTGGAAAGTGGGCAAAATACTTGGAAGGATAGGTATTTAGGAGCCCTTGCCTTCATTTTTATATTAGCCCGGGCAAAATGCCCCAATGAAAGCATTTTGGTGCCTTTACCTAGATTTTTAACTTGAAATTGGGCAAAATATCTCAATAATAGGCATGTAGGAGCCCTTATACATATTTTAAAGTTGAAAGGTGGGCAAAAATGCCTATCCTATCTCAAGGATAGGCATTTTGATCTCCTCGCCTAGATTTTTAAATTGAAAAGTTCATAAAATGCCTCAAGGATTGTCATTTTGGTACCCTTGCCAAGATTTTTAACTTGAAAAAGTTGCCAAAATACCTCGAGGATAGGCATTTTGGTGCATTTACTAGATTTTTAACTTGAAAATGGACAATATGCCTCAAGTATAGGAATTTAGATGCCCCTACCTAGATTTTTAACTTGAAAAGTGGGAAAAATGGCTAAAGGATTAGCATTTTGGTGCCTTTACCCTAATTTTAACTTTAAAAGTGGGTAAAATGCCTCAAAGATATTTATTTAGATGCCATTGTCATGATTAGGTGCCCTTACCCTTAATGATATTTATTTAGACCAACTAAATGATATTTAAATGGGCATTTATAAGCCCTTACCCTGATTATTAGCTTAAAAAGTGAAAGAAAACAAAATGGCTCAAGATAGGCGCGCTTAGGTGCCTGTTCCTAGATAGTTTACTTTGAAAGGTGGGTAAAATGCTTAAAGCATGGGCATTTAGGTGGCTTTACTTGGACTCAAGGTATTCTTGGCGATAACGCCACCACTGTTACCTTTTTGATACAGGTTGTAATGGCCGTTATGGTCCCTTTTTTAATTGAAGGAAAAAATATGAAAAACCTGTATTTGCTTCATGACGTTGAAAAAGAAGCCGAAAAACCTATATCTGCTCTGTAACATTGAAAAAAAATAATCTGAAAAACCTGTATTTGCCCCATAACATACCAATATGGGGCTGTTACAACCTTTACAAGGGGCGTAACGGGCTGTTAACGGTGGTTACATATCATTTTTTCCATAATGACTGTTATTGCTGTTAGGACTCCATAACGTGTAACGGTTGTCACCGTTACCTTTATGTAATGGCCTTTACGGCCCCGTAATGGCCCTTATGGCACATCATGCTTGGACTTTTAACTTTAAATGTCGACAAAATGCCTCATTCGTCATTAGTAGGGATTTCGGGTAAGGATTTTTAACTTGGAAAGTGTGCCCATTGCCATAAGAACAGGTACTAAGGTGCCCTTACATGCATTTTTAACTTTAAAAGTGGCAAAATGCCTCAAGGATAGGCATGTAGGTGGCCTTACCTTAATTTTTAGCTCGAAAGTCGGAAAAATGTCTTATCGATAGGCATTAGGTGTCCTTACTTGGATTTATGCCTTGGATGGTGTGCAAACTGCGTCAGGTGCATGGTGTGCTGTAAAGGCCGTTAAGGGGCCATAAAGGCTGTTACATAAAGGTAACGGTGGCAACCGTTACATGTTACGGGGTCGTGACGGCCGTAACAGCCGTTATGGAAAAAAATGACCCGTAATTGCCGTTAACGGCACATTATGTTCCCTATAAAGGCCACAGTCCTGTAATTGTCTGTTATGGGGCAGATACAGGTTTTCCATACTTTTTAATCAATATTGCGAGGCAAATACAGGTTTTTCAGGATTTTTTTTTTTCAATAAAAAAAGAGACCGTAACGGTCGTTCCGGGGGGCGTAACAGCCGTTATGACCCGTATCGTAAAGGTAACGGTGGTGGCCGTTATGACCACCGTTACCATTACAGAACACCTTGGTTAGGTATAAGGATTTAATGCATAGGGGTTTAGGTGCCTTTATCTTGATTTTTAGCTTGAAAGTGGGAAACTCCTTTAAGGATAGGCATTTAGGTAGTGCTTTTGATTTTAGCTTGAAAAATGGGCAAAATACCTCAAGGTGCCTTTACCTTGATGTCTTAATAGTAGGAATTTAGGTGCTCTTACCTTGATTTTTAGCTTGGAAAGTGTGTAACATGCCTTAAGCATAGGAATTTAGTTGCCCATGCCTGAATTTTTAGCTATAAAACTAGGCAAATGCTTCAAGGATAGTCTTGTAAGTGTGCTTATTAAGATTTCTGACTTGAAAAGTGGGCAGAATGCCTCAAGCATGAATTTAGGTGTCATTATCGAGATTTTACTAGAAAATGGGTGGAATGCCACAAGGATTGGCATTTAGTTGGCCTTACTAAGATTTTTCATAACTTTATGTGTGGGTAAAATGCCTCAAGGATAGGCATTTATGTTCCCTTACATGAACTTTGAACTTGAAAGGTGAGCAAAATGCCTAAAGGATAGGTATTTGGGAGCCATTTCCTGGATTTCTGACTCTAAAAAGGACAAATTCCTCGGGGATAGGCATACAAGTGCTTGTACCTTCAACTCTAAAAGTGGGAAAAATGCCTCAAGGATAGGAATTTGGTGCCATCATTTGATTTTTTACTCTAAAAAAGTGGGCAAAATTCATCGAGAATAGGCATGTACATGGTGTGCCGTAACAACCATTACGAGGTTGTAAAGACCATTATGTAAAGGTAATGGTGGCAACTATTACACGTATGTGGTTGTAAGGACCGTAGTGGTTGTTATGGAAAAAAATGACTTGTAACGGCCGTTACAACCGTAATGGCCCGTTATGCCCCATGTAAAGGCTGTAACAACTCTGTAATGGTGCATTACGGGGATGATAATGTTTTTCGGATTTTTTCAATAAAAAAAGAGAGACCATAATGGTAGAAACCATAATTGCTGTTACAACTTGTATCATAAAGGCAACGGTGGTGGCCATTACGGCCATCGTTACCGTTATGGAATACCTTGGGCATGTAGGTGCATGTACTTTTACTTTTAACTCTAAAAGTGGGAAAATTGCCTTGAGTATAGGCATTTGTTGCCATCACTTGATTTTTTACTCTGAAAGTGGGCAAAATTTCTCAAGTATGGGCATTTAGGTGCCTCACGTATATTTTTAACTTGAAAAATGGGCAAAATGCCTAAAGGATATGCATTAGGTGCCCTTTCTAGGATTTTAACTTGAAAAAGTGAGAAAAAATGCCTCTTAATGCATTTAGTTGCACAATCACTGAGATTATTAACTTAAAACATTTACAAAATGCTTTAAGGATAGGCGTTTAGATGCCGTTACTGAGATTTTTAACATGAATAGTGAGCCAAATGCCTCAAGGATAGGCATTTAGCTGCCCAAACATGTATTTTTAACTTGAAAAGTGGCAAAATGACTCAAGAATGGGCATTTAGGTGCCCTTACCTGGATTTTAGCTTCAAAGGTGGGCAAAATGCCTTGAAGGGCATTTAGGTGCTCCTACCCTGATTAATAGCTTGAAAGGTGTGCAATATGCCTCAAGGATACACATTTAGATGCCCTTATCAAGATTTTTAACTTGAAAAGTGGACCAAATGCCTTAAGTAAAGGCATGTAGGTGCCAAAATTTTGATTTTTAACTTACAAAGTTGGCAAAATGGCCTAAGGATGGGCATTAGGTGCCCTTATTTGAATATTTATATTTAATTGTGGTCAAAATGCCTAAAGAAGACACATTTATTTGCCCTTACCTGAATTTTTAGCTTAAAATATGGGCAAAATGCTTATAGGGGAGGTGTCATGGTGCCCGTAGCTTGAAAAGTGGGCAAAATGTCTTAAGGTTAGGCATTTAGATTCCCTTCTTGAGATTTTTAAGTTGAAAAGTCAGTTAAACCCCTCAACGGTAAGTAGGCGAAATGCCGTTAGGATAGGCATCTAGATGTCTTCACTGATTTTTTAAAACCCAAAAGGTGGGCAAAATGCCTCAAGGATGGGCATTTAGGTGCCTTTATCTAGAATTTTATCTTGAAAAATGGGCAAAATCCCTTAAGGTGATGCATTTAGGTGCAATCATCAAGATTTGAATTGAAAAGTGGACAGAATGGCAAGAAAGGCATTTAGGTGTCTTCATCGAGAATATTAACTTGCAAAGTGGGAAAATGCTTCAAGGATAGGCATTTAAATCCCCATACTGAGGTTTGTGAAATTAAAAGTGGGCCAAATGGATCAAGGATAGACTTTACATACTTGGTCTCCATTGCAGATGGCTAACCAGTACATGTCTTGGTCTCCATTGCAGATGGCTAAACCATCTTATTCTACTTTCCATCATCTTATTTCCTACTGGTGCTTCTCCCTAGTTCCCTTTGACTTCATTAGCTTCTAATTTTTTCTACTTATCAATCTCAACATCTCCATTTCAGCTACACTTGTCCTATGAACATGTTCCTCGATTGTTCAACATTTTCTCCCATATGCTATAAAATTTCCACTTTAGTTTTATTGGTATACAGTGATCATGTAAAATGGTGAGGCACATCTCCACTTCATCTACCCAACTAATTCTATGAGTGACATCCTCCTCAATCTCTTCGCTCTTTTGAGTTATCAACCCAAGATATTGAAAATGATCATTTTGGGGTACTTGTTCAGCAATCTTAGGGCCCGTTTGGATAGTCGGAAAAGAAAAGGAAATTGTAATGATTGTCAGATGGTGATTTCACAAGATTTCTATTAGCACTATTGAAATACAGTTTCCCATGGATTGCATTTTAGGGGCCTTGTTTGGAATCTGGATTTCAGGGGAAAATCTCATAAAACTCTCACCATTTTTACCTTGAATCTTGTGCATGAGAATTTGACTATGGCGTTTGGGCGATGATCGCTTTTTGCAATGTAATATATTTTTTTTACTAACCAAACATTGTGAAACATCCCATCATGGAAAAAGTCATCCGTTTTCTTTTCTTTTCTTTGCCTGCTATCCAAACAGGCCTTTAACTAATTTCTTGTTTCTACTTCTATTGTTACTAAAATTGCATTCTTCATATTCTGAATTAATTATTTTTTTTTAGTAATTTTCATGTTAATATCAGGATAATTTGCAATAAAATTGAAAACCTCAAATATTTTGAAAATATCATGATATTTTCAAAATCTTAGCCAGTTACAGTGGAACGTCCATATGCTGACATGGAATTTAGGTGTGCAAGCCATACTTGCACAGAAGACTACTTAGGTTCTCTGGCTCCTACTTTCACAAATATATCTCCATACTTGGACACTAAATGCAATGAAATAGCTTACTTCCTATTTTCCGTTGCTGCTCCCACTCTGGCCTCCCTATGCTTATTATAGTAACTCAAGGTGCAAACAGACCCATGCATGGAAATACATATGACTTAAGAGGAATTATATGATGCGTAGTGTTCACAACTTTTCAGTTTGTACAAGTGGAGTCCATGTCCATTTGATCTAGACTGCTGATACGATGGGCCCATCAGATGATTGTCAATGTGCGAAATATCCCAGATGTGACAATCCCAATCTATTGGCTGCCTGCAACTAAATGGCTAAGAAAGGGAACAGTAGTAACTGTCCACCTTGTACCTAGAAAGGGAGAAGTGGACAGTTAATACTATTCCAGCATGAGCAAGGATTGAAACTTGGTTTCAGTGTACTGTATTGGTCACTACTGAAGCCAGGTAGTATCGCCCTGTTGTGGGCTGATACGGCCGATTTAGCTGTATCGTTTATAGACAGAACCAATTCGTATCAGCTGATGCATGGGTTTCAGTGTACCATATCAGTCAAAATTGGTTAATATCAAGCAATATGTACTGGTTTCAGACGATAGTTTAAAACTTGAACCTGGGAGGATGTTGGGTCATGGTCCTCCATAGAGTGTGGTCCATTGCATTGACAGTCCCTATCAATAAAACATGAGGCCCTCTTGTAAAAAACTGAGGTTGGAAGGATGCTGTGCATACCATTGGGGTTAGGATCATTTACCTTGTCTATAAAAATGTGTATGCACACACTATATATGCCAGCATGCCGCTTGGCATAATAGAAATACATCCATTCCTAATGTATTCGTACACTTGCATTAACTGCTGCTGACTGTGATCATAAAAATGGCAATGGGTGCAGACTGGTTAGAGATGCCTGGATCGTTGATTCTTCTTCTGGTGGTTGCACCGAGCCTTTTTGCCCACACATTCAGGGATGGCCTGGTGGGTATCATTATATGCCTGTTCATCGGCTGTTACCTGCTGCAAGAGCACATCCGAGCATCTGGCGGGTTCCGGAACGCCTTCACTAAGAGCCATGGCATCTCTAACACCATCGGCATCGTCCTCTTGTTTGTCTACCCTGTCTGGGCCCTGGTACTTCATTTCCTCTGAGTGTCTTCTGCAGCCGAACCTATGCCTTCTTATTTTCTGGTTTGCAGTTTGAATGTTTCTGCCGCAGCTAGAAATGCTTTTGCTTCATTTGTGCCATTTGTTTGATAAGACCTGCGTGTTTTTGTTGTTGTTGTTGTTGTAGTACTTTTAGCCCAGCACTAGATGCAGTTTAACATTGTATGCAAACCATGATGCTAAAAGTATGGTATTATTTGGTGGGCCACTTTGGTTTTGGTGGGTCATTTGATTTGTGCTGCAGAATAAGGTTGGCAATGTGCTGGGCCTGGTCCAAGTAAAATCAAAATTTTGTACGGAGCTGCCCGATGGCCGGCTTGATCAGTTAAAAAATTCAGTTACGGCCTGACCCATTGCCTGGCCGACTCCAAACGGACGGTTGGTATCAGTGCGCGAAGTGCCATCATAATATTTTGATGTCGTGTCAGCGGTTGTGTGAGCTGAAATGTGCAGCCCAACGGATCATTAGATTTTCTTTAGAAGCACTTGAAGTTGGGAGGGGTGAAGCACTCTTTAATCTCTACAATTGAAATGTGACATGTGCATTTGTCTCCAGCACGGTCCACTTTTGCTTGGCCATCATCCAAAATTTGACTTGGAAGCCATGTAGGTGAATGGTTAGATAACCAACCACATGAGGGACTAAGTAGATGGATGGTCTGGATTACCAACCACGTGGCCCACCCTCTGTGGAATGGGTGTCAACAATTATACAGCTGTTTGTGGTGTATTCCATATGTTTTGCTTCCTTTAGGAATCCATATTAGTCAATCTTGTACGCTTGGAATACGTCTATTATAGATCCGATGGGGCAATCCATACCGTTCTGGAGACAATAGTTCGGTTGTGCAGACGGTCCATTAAGGATGATCAGAAGCATTGATCAGGTGGGCCCTGAGGTATGATAGACAGTGAGAATCATGTTCTATTGACTGGTCTTTGGTCATCGCATCAGCTTTTATGGATCTCATACGTACATCACGGTAGAGCCCACACAACGTTGACACCCTAATAAAGGTTTTGTACGGTGCAGATCCGTCGTGGGTTTGTACTCTCCACAATCACACGGATCAAGCGATCTCAATCATCGAATTAATGGCCATCAAGTGGACGGTCAAAAGTGCAATGGTGTGCGGTCCAAATTCCGAGGGAATATCTGATGGTTGATATTATCTTTCCACTTGGTTGGCGGTTTGGACGTTCTGGATTGCGTTGCAAGTATGCCATGTGTGCAGTACAAGAGTCACCACCATTTTAAAATGGTGTTGAACTAACGTAGCAGTCTAGCAAGAAAGAAAGAAGAAAAACTGCCTACAATCGATGGCTGTCAGTTATCCAATCAACATGGGTCCACATAGTGGTCCTTCGGTTCAGTCGTGCTGATTGCCTTGCTTGCGGCGGAAATCGATCATTGTGCATAGCAATGATTCACTATTTTGTAGTATGCGTCTGCCTCGTTCGCTAAAAGGTGGCAACCCATCCACTGTACGTCGCATGTATGCATATCGATCCAAAGTGCAAGGGATGGCCTCCTACGATGGATGGCACGGGAGGACTCGACTCATCCGACTCGATCCAAACTGAACGGGTGAGTTGGTCCGAACCGAGTAGGCTTCACCCAATTTGAACTCAAACTGAGTGGAGTTTAAGTTACCCAGTAACTCGACCCGACTCGGTCTGAAACCGACTCTCAGATGTGTGTGGGTATATATATATATATATATATATATATCATAAATTTTAAGTATCTTTGAGCCTATATGTTGCACCCGACCACACCCCAACCTGATCTCAAGCTCTCTCTTCCTCGTCCTCATCCAAACCCAACAACCATCCAACACTATCACCACACTCCTCTTTTTCCCTCTTACTCTTTTCTTCCAAGCCTAGCAGGACCCACCACCCTCTCTCTCTCTCTCTCCCCCCTCCCTCCGTCTCTCCGAATCGGTACCAACTTGAACTGAAATGGTACTTTTTATTGGATTGGACTTGGTCCAGATTAGTCCAAGACAGACCTGAATTCACATCGGTTCACCTATGTTTGATTTGGTACTGAGTCGAGTCGAGTCAAACCGTAACTCTGTTCTGCTGGACTCGGGAACGGATTGGCTACTCCTGCCACCAGCCCCGTGGCTGGTGGTCGGTGCTCTGTGGGCCCCACCATGATGTATGTGCTTCAGACATTTCGTTCATCCATTTTTAAAGATCAGTTTAGGGCTTGATACCAAAAATTATAGGAATATAAATATCAGGTGGACCACACCACAGGAAAACAATAGTGATTGGATATCCATTATTAAAATCCTCCTAAGGCCCACTGTACTATTTATTTGACATCCAATCTGTTGATTAGGTCATACAGACCCAGATGAAGGGAAAAAACAAAGATCAGCTTGATCCAAAACTTTTATGTCTCCCAAAAAGTTTTTAATGGTCGAAGTTCATTCAACACTGTTTTCTATAATGTGGTCCACTTGAAATTGGAATATATCTCAGTTTTTTTTCTCATACTATAAAATGATCTATAAAACTAGATGGACGGAATGGATGAAACAAATACATCATGGTGAGGCCCACAGAGCACCGACCACCAGCCATCGGCTGGTGGCAGGGGGAGTAGCCAATCCGTTTCCACTGGACTCATGCCTAGCTCTACCAAGGGTGATACCAACCGTTGGTACGGATGGTCTACTTGAGTTGCAACTGCATGAACGGTGAGAAGGGAAAAGTCAGAGGTCCAACCTCACCAAGAGAAATGAGATGGCTTAAGATCATCATCGATGGTTGAGATATTCTATTATGTTACATCCACAGTAGGGCCCGTATATTTCTACGCTTCCAAAGGGGGAGCATTAAAATGTGGCAAACATGCACAGTAAAATTTCCACATTAGCTATCGTACCGTTGACTCACCCAAACCCTGATACGGAGCCGCACTGATGCACACCTAGGGATTTCTAACGCGGATCGCGCGAATGAGATAAAGAAGAAACCTCGCGGAACGGATTCCAACTTGGCCACGTATGATATATCTACACCATTTATCCTGTGGTACCACTTACGAAAAGTACTATGACACAAATGGACCACCATCAGAGGAATGACTAGTGTAATTAAACGTAGATCGTTTGGTACTTATATTATCCGTCCATTTCTCTTCAAAAAATTTGGCCATTCAGTCACAACACTGACCTGAGATCTGAAACAGGCCACTTCCACGGCGTTCCCTACCCATTAGATAGACGGTCCGAATCTGTCACACGTGTAAGCTTCTAGCAAGACTATGGCGAGCTACTTTACAAATGTCGTCAGCATCAGTGCCGTTAGAGGTGCTTACGCCCATTCAAGGGCATTTTCGTTATTTTCAACGATGAAAAAAAGAGAAATCCTAAACCCTAACGGAGTTATTTTTGATACTCCTCTAGACTATGGTAGATGGTACTCAAGCATTAAATGTAATCTATTTAAATAAAAATAAACCGTCCAAATAACATAAACCTATACAGATAGAAAACAAGCCTAAAAATAGTATAATCCTAATGATTTAACTTCTGATTTTTAAATTTTTTTAATTAAATTGGAACCGTAGAATATTTTCATCTAATCGTCCAATCAGATATCAACTAATCAAATATATAATATATATAAATTTGTATATTTATTTCAATATAAACCATCTAAAGCATATCCCATTATATGGACAGTTGATTAGACTTAAAAATATGACACGTATGCTATTTTTGAGTGGCTACGTATGATGAAATATACTACTCCAGAGTAACAAAGTTTTACTGAACCCTAAATCAACATCTCCTTTATAATGACGTTGCAATAGGCAATAGCTGTTCCGCACTCATCCGTAGCCTCTCTCCCTCTCTCTCTCTCTCTCTCTCTCTCTCTCTCTTCAAATGGATTTTCATGGCAATCATTTCGCTTTCTCTGTCTCTCGCTGGGAATAGATTTTCTGGGCAATCATTTCTCTTCTCTCTTGTCATTGAAATCTTCTTGAATTTTCGTTGGCTTCTGAAATCTAGTTTTGGGTTTTTCAGTGATGAAGAAATGATGACGAGTCCGATGGAAATAAAAATCTCATTTTTTTTCCAAAGCTCGTGAGGACAAATCGAGGCATTTGTCTGAGAGAAACCCTCTTCAGATTTCCTCAAATTTACTAAAGAGGTTTTTTCTTCATCTTTTTTTTTTTTTTTTTTAATTTCTTTTGTTGGGTCTGTTTGTTTGCACCCAATATCTTAAAATTTCATGATATTTTACTCCAAATTAAACTGAAATATCATGAAATTTGATATTTTGTGCAGCCAAACGCATACTTCGATATTACACACACACACACACACACACACACACACTTTCTAATTCTGGGGCATGATGATGAATAAAGATTATTCTGATATTTCTTGATTGAAATAAATCCTCCTACTCATTCTGAGTGCCTCAGATCTCTCTCTTGATTTTGATGAATTTCATCACCCTCATTTTGTTATTTTATTTTATTTGAGAGATGTTCTTATACAACTACAAGACTTGTTTCCCGTCCACGCATCACTCGTGAAGAAAATCTGAGCCGTCCAAAGGGTTGGCCGCAAAGAAAAAGTCGCAAGCGTCAAAAACTGGGCCAGTCCAGTCATTATGTGGGCCCCACTCATACATTTAGTTAGACTATTGGCTGTCCATTGATTTCGCTGATGAGTGGATGGTGAAGAAAGCATTCTATCTCGAAGTTAACAAACTAGGTTTTTTGTTTGTATGTGAAACGCATTCTCTTACGCAAGAATCAAGCCGCTTTCACATTGGAGGCTTTTTATTTTTATTTTCATTTTTTCTTTAATGGTTTTAAAACCGTCCATTCTCTTCAGATGGGGTGGCCCACCTGATTTGATATTATGATTATATTTTCGGTGATATTGCGTGTGCGCTAAGGAAACGCATTTTTTATTTTTTAATTTTATTTTTAAATTATAAAAAAAGGGGGTGAATGGATCGGCGAAGGAAATGTGGCGATGATGATAAAGATCTGCATTAATTACATGTGTTGAGGAAAATCCTGTGATTATGCGTTCAAGCACTTTTGAGCTGCATCTCTCTCCCACTCTCTTTTTTTTTTTTTCGGGGATCTTATAATTTTGGCCATTCATTTGGTAGGCGTGAATTGGATGGTGAGGATTGCTTGATTAGTGTTATTCAACTGGGTTGTTTCATCTAGCCATTGGCCTTGTACACTAGTGGATGTGATGCTACCATTCATTCTTACAAAACGGTTGTGAACTATCTTTTCTATAGAAATGGGCTGAATCTGGACCATTGGTATGTCGTGGCCCACTTGGGTTGTATGATAAGCTTAGCCTACAATGCAATGCGTTGGACTTGTGTTCTTTTCGGCAGATCAAAAACTCAGGTGGGCCTCACGGTGTAAAATCTATAGCCCATACAAGATCTAGAAGGTCTCGTAACGGTGGGCTTCAACATTCCAACTGTTAGCTGTGTTACGGCTTACCTTAGGTTTTTTGTTCTCCATGAGAATATGATGACGCACAGATGATGGACGGATTGGATTCCACGCCCACATCACAGTTGGTCCCGCACAATGCTTTGAATGTTAAACCGAACGTACAAAGCTTTGTACTGCATCCGATGGACCATTTTCGCTTGGAAACCTCGCCCTTCCTTTCTCCTCGAACACCAGCCGGCCAGCTGCTGTCAAAGCTCTGTGGGCCTCACCATGATGTATGTGTTTTATCCACGCCGTCCATCCATTTTCCAGCTCATTTTAGGGCATGGGCCCAAAAAATTAGGTAGATCTAAACCACAGGTGGACCACACCACAGAAACAGGCGTTGAGTGAACTCCCACGGTTAAAAACTTCTCAGGGTCCTAATGTTTATTTGTCATCCAACATTCCAACATGTTGATTAGGTCACGTAACCTTGGATGAAGGAAAAACCACAAATATCAGTTTGATCCAAAACTTCCGGCCCTCAAGAAGTTTTTAACGGTAACAGTTCAAACCCCACTGTTTCCTCTGGTGTGGCCCACTTGAACTTTACATCTGCCTCGTTTTTGGGTTCATATTCCAAATGGGCTGGCAAAAATGGATGGACAGCCTGGATAAAACACATACATCATGGTGGGGCCCACTATGGCTGGTGTTGGGGTCATTAGTCAAACCGCGTCCTGTCTTTCTAACCTGTGGGGCCCACCGTGGTGCCTGTGTTATATCCAGTCCTGTCCGTCCACATGTTGTGCCAGCTTTAAAAAAGACAAAAAGGAGATGGGTTAGGCTTTAAAAAATCAACGCCAGAAAATCTAGCCGCAGACGGTTCGTGGTCCTAGCTACTGTCTGAACTTAATAGGCTGGCAGTCTGAAAACTTCCAATTAATGGTTGACATTCAATGAATAAATATTGCTCACTGACCATCCACAGTACGGACTAGCAGATGAACGGTCTGATGTTATACGAGTGCATCACAAATGTAAGAATCCAGAGAACCCTTTATTTTATTAGCTCATTAGAGTTAATCATCTATGTGGGGCCCTATCGTTGAAAGCATGGGTTGGGATGTCATTCCAGAGAAATTTGTCTTTGATGTAAATTTTAAATTGGAAAAAGTTGCACATCAGGGTGTCATTATCATGGGCGATGATTAGGAGTGGCAATGGGCCGCATTTGGGGGTAGACCCCACGACTGGAGGGGATATTACTAGGATATTCATACTTTTTGTTAGTACGGCTGGGGTTGTACACAGTCGATCCGAGTCGAACTAGGCTCAACCCGGCCTGGCCCAGTCACCGGCCAAACTCAGCTCGAACTAGGCCTGGCTTGGTCACGGGGCCAACATGTCCAGCCCGAATTCGGCCCGGTTAGCAATCGGGTGAATTCGAGTCAAGTTCGGGCCTTACAGCAAGTTCATGGGAAGGGCTTTGGCATGTAATCCGCGTCCCAGTTTCGGGCCACTGTAAGATTTTTTAAAAACATTACACACACACACACATACACACACACACACCATAAAGGCCGAGTCGGGCTGGGTCGGGCCGAGTCGAGTCGGGTTTCGAACCGAGTCGGGCCGAACTGGGACCTGTCCGAACTTGGCCTGAACTCAGTTTCAAGTTGAAGAAATTGGCCCGTCCCGAACCGAACTCAATTCAAAGTCAGGCCAAGTCGAGCTTTTTCGGGCTGAGTCAAGTGAGTTAACTAAGCTAGCCCGGTTCGTGTACAACCCTAAGTACACTCACTGTCAGTTCACACTTTCACCGTTAGCCACCCCCTACTAGGGAATCGATACCAATACCTCAGTGTTGGAACAAGGTATCTTTCACTCAGTCTACCACTTGAACTATGGATCTAAGGTGTTTGTGGCTTACAAATAGGTGGAAGAGAAATATATCAGCGGTCCACATTCCACTAAAACGAGCCCAATGATTGGCTGTACCAATCAAATGGTGTCCACATCGTCCATGGAACATGGCCCACTGATTAGATGACACTAATCAACAAAATTTTTTTTTCCCTTCATATTGGGACAACCAGATTCTTTTCACCTATTAAGTGCATGTAGTATCCAACCCATCCAATAGCTTAGCCACACCATTAAAATCACATTATGAAAAAAATTAGCCCTATCCAGTCATCATCAAGGGGGCCACACCTTATAAAACAATGTCTAACCATTGATAAACAGAATATTACAAGTGTGGCCTACCCCATAAGTGTATGTGAATGATTTTTACAGTAGGTGTTCTTTGTAATTTTGGCAAGCTATTGGATATCGCATGCACTTAATACGTGGGAAGTTATTAGCTGGGTGGACCGCGTATATTTATTTTTAGTTCTTATTTATGTGGAGTGAGGTTACCAGGTTCACTTCTTTAGATTTGCCTCATTTTTAGATTAATGTCCTAACATAAGCAGGCAAAATCGATAAACATGGTAGATTTCTTACAAACATCATGGTATGCCCCAACTAGCTTTGGGGGTTCACAAGCAATCTACATTCTTGTTCCTGTACATCCGGCGTGCACTTTCTAATGTTGGTGTCTATGATTTGAATGATTTGGATAGACGAACACATGCCTTTAGTGTATCAATGTGTGGGAGAAAAATAGGTGTAGCCCTTGCTGCAAGGCTTACCTTGATGTATGTATTGTCTATATATTGTAACGTCCTGGATTTTCACTGTTTTGGATTTCTAAAAATTCTTAATTTTTTTTAAAAAATGTAATTAACTTATATTATCACTTACTGACCATTAGCACTCAATGTTAGTTTATACACGGGTGGTACCAGTAAAGAACCACACAAGTCCGATTAATCAACCGTAGGAAGCCAATGAATCCGCCCGATCACTTGAACATCAAGTTTAACCCCATGATTAACTCACATAGGGCCCAAATCTAACCAACCCATCGCTAACTAATCAAGACAATCATAACTAAATTAAAGATATAACCGAAGCCGAGTCAGATAAGGGCCGGATCTTGGTTAATAGACCAAATCAACCCTGTTACTCTTTTAGCTTAAAACCGACGGTTTAGAGTAATCATGACCAAATCTCCACTTTCACTCGTTATAAATAGGCCACACTATGAATATAGTTAATCCAAACCCTAATTATTGCCCATGAGAAATCTCAATACCTAATTCATTCCAGAAATGCCCTAATTTTCCGAACAAGCTCTAGACCGCTCGTTGGTAGGCCACTAGTTCCAAAACTATAGAATAATGTCGGTCTTATTGATCTTGACGTCCATCGTGGGAGTCGTACCTGGGTACTGTTCAGAACCACTGAACTTGAGCCAAAGGACGAGTGCATGAGAAGTGCAAATACTCTAAAGGAAGAAACTGAAACTTAAGTGAATTGGGTCGTCCACTCTTTTGCAAAGTTGAGGATTTCGGACCGTCGGTTTATGACCAAACTTCACACGTGAAGTAAGTATATTTCTCTGCTCATATCCGTATAGCCACGGCCCCGATCGACCATCGGTGACCGTTGAACAGACTTCTAATCATATCTATCAATTGACGCATCCAAATGGCAGGCCGATCATATCCATACGTAGATTATTGTTAGGGCTAACTATCCTATGGTGTATATCAATATGTACGCCCCATAGTGGGCCCTAGAGGTTAGAAAAACCCTCTCATAGGGCTAGTATAGTAAAAACCTAGCCCTTGGGGCCATTTACACCAAATTTGGTACTATATAAGGGTTTCATTTGGGCACCCCTCTCCCCATACGAATTTACCCTATAAGAAAGAAAGAGAGAAAGGGGAGAAGAGAAAGAGGAGAAAAGAGGAGAAAGAGAGAGGTAGAGCTTGGAAGCATGATGGTTTGTGCATTTTCACCCTCTCATCTTTTCTATAGCAACATTGTCCTTCATTGGTGTCGATTCGGCGATGATTGAAGGTAAGTATTGAGTTATGTTTGTAGGGTTAGGTCTTGTGTTTAATTTCTTCCAATTCTTACAAGCTTGTATGCTTCTTTAGGCATTTCAACGATGATTTCCTAACACCATAACCATACGGGCGTCGTGAATCGAGCGGTTCGTCACAAGGTACAGACTATTATCCTTAGGTAGCCTAACACCAATTTTACTATGAGTTTAATGATTATGAATGTTAGGATGATGTGCTTGAGTAATCTAGAGAGAACCTAGTCAAGACCCTACATGATAGGCCCCCCTAAATTTCATGAAATTGTTAAGTGTTGCTTCTTTGTTCTTTAATATGATTGGGTTTGATTTTAGTGTGGCATGTTTATCCCATATAAGATTTTAGCAAATTCCATGAAATGATTAAGTATTGTTTATTTGTTCTTCAACATAATTGGGTTTGATTTTGGTGTGGCATGTTCATCCCATATATTATTTTAGTATAACCTTCATTGTGGCACGCACGATTACGTTAATCTTTGTTGTATGTTTGTCCTATGAATGATGTATAGTTCTTGGTCTCTTCGGTAACCCCACTCAACACACACACACATTAATGTTATATTTTGTTAGTGGTTGCATTGTAGAAAAATCTAAATTTTTATGTTGGATGGCATGACTTTACTTGTGGTAGAAGACGAATTCAGAAATATTGGAATATTATTGAATGTCATTAAACCCCTAGGTTGGTCAGGGAATTAAGGTGGGAGAAGGTGGTCCCGTTGATAGAACCATCCTGCGCCTAAACCAGCGGATTTGGGCGGATGCGAATGGGCAACGGTAGTTGAACTACATGGGTCACTTGTACTCGATGTCGTCCATCACGTACTCGCCTGAACTCACACAGTTTAGTTCACTTACTGACCAACCACGTTTGTTAATCATGTCTGCTCACGCCTATATGGAACCTGGAACACCCTTCAACCATCGAAGCTGATTGATAACCATTTGAAACAAATCTACTGACTCGAGAGCCGAGCATGGTGGAGTAACACACTGTATCTGAGCTGTCGGCCTACGTTGGGGTGACGAGCCTCCCTGTAGTGACCGCGAGTGATCCCTCTTCTCAGCACTCCCCATGTGCTTGAAATTGGGGATGGGGAACCCGATGGGATTAAAGATCGCGGGGTCTTAGCCTCGCACGTTGAGGGGCTTTGGCTTCGCAACCAGTTGATGACAATGATATGTGGGGTGTACCAGTTTTTCCAATCTGCTGGATGAACAGAATTAATTAAGAACTCGGTTAACACGATTACGATCGTATCATACTAGTTAGGTTAGCGACTCGGCAGTTGGGGTCGCAATGAGGGAGTGTTGGTCATGCGCGATCGTTAGACGAAGTCGCTCGAGGGAGTACTTTTGCGAGGTCATGCATTATATCATAATATATGCATATACATTAACAAAACTAGTTAGGGATCTGTGAATGTATGCCTTTTATTAAATTCATCATATAATTGATGCCTGTTGTAACTTAAGGCTAATAGTAACCACTGAGTTAGCTACTTACTCCCACTCTGGGACGGTGTTTTAAAACACCAACCAGACCCTTTACTAGATGCAGGTGAAGTGGAGCTCGACGAGCCGAGCGATGTGAGCATGGATAGGGAAGATGAGCTTTCCTATTTCCAGCTTATGAGTGGATCACCGTAGACTGGTTGATTATGGGTTGTTGAGCTGTGGATCTAGTGCACCTTTCCTTTTGGACATTAATTTTATAAATTTTTTTGAGCGAGGCCTTGTCGACCCGTTTGATATTCCTATAGACTTGTATTTCTTAGTCGTATTTAATTCAGTAAATTAGTTGTGGTTGTGGTTTATGTTCCAGCCGATTTATTTATTGTTCATTTAAACTGATTTATGTACAAATCACCATAATTAGGATATAAGTGACACCTGGGAATTTGGAGGCCAAGTTCTTACACGGCCCTTGAAAACTCGGGGTGTTACATATATGTTGTCCATTTGTCTTTCTCTATCTGTAACACTCTAAAAATTGGAGGTCGTGCACAAAATCGACTCCCAAGTTCCCGGCTATCACCTTTATCCGATTTTTTTACTAATTTATGTTTAATCAGGGAAATGCGTAATATGGAATTATTTGAAACATGAAACACGATCACAACTAGTCTGCTGAAATGAAACAGATTAATATATACATGTCCAAAAGAATATAGATGGGTCGCGCAAGGCATTGCCCAACAAAATCCCAAAAAGAATGTCATGTCCAAAAGAATAGAGCTGAGTCCACTACTCAGCGATCCAGATTCTGTCTACTGGGCCGACGGGGAACCGTCCATTAGCTGAAAATAGGACAGCTCGTCCTCCTCCTCAAAGCTCGCGCCGCCAGGCTCCTCATTCTCTACATCACCTACGTCTATGAGAGAGTCTGGTTGGTGTTTTAAAACACTGTCCCAGAGTGGGAATGAGTGATCAACTCAGTGGGTGCTATTAGTCTTAAGTTATAACAGGCATCAATTATATTATGAATTTAATGAAATGCAAGCATTCATAAACACCTAACTAATCTTGTTAATGCAGGTGCATGAAAAATGATATGATATATGCCCTCGCCACAACACTCCCTCAAGCGATTTCGTCTAACGATCGCGCATGACCAACACTTCCTCAATGCGACCACGAGTGCCGAGTCGTCAACCTAACTAGTGCGATGCGATATGATAGTGTTAACTGGGTTCTTAGTTAATCCCATTCATCCAGTAGGTTGGGAAAACTGATACACCCCACGTGACAATGCCCTCAACTAGTTGCGATGCCAAGACCCCTCAACGTGCGAGGCCAGGGCACCGCGATCCTTGATTCCGTCGGGTCCCCCATCCCCGACTTCAAGCACATGGGGAGTGCTAAGGAAAGGAATCACTCGCGGTCACTACGGGGAGGCTCGTCACCCCAGCGTAAGCTGACAGCTCGGACATAGTGTCCCATTCCACCATGTCTGGCTCACGAGTTGGTGGATCGGCTTCAAATGGTTAGCAATGGGCTACAATGGTTGAAAGGTGTTTCAGGTTCCATACATATGTGAGCAAATAGGGTTAACAGACAAGGTTGGTCAGTAAGTAGACCAGACCGCACGAGTTCACGCAAGCACATGGCAGACGACATCGGGCACGAGCGTCCCATGTAGTCTAACTACTGTTGCCCGCACGCACCCGCCCAAATCCATGGGTTTAGCCTTAGGATAGTCCTACCAACGAGACCACCTTCACTCGCCTCATATTCCTGACCAACCCAAGGGTCCTGATGGTAATCCATAACATGCCAATGTTCAGGGTTATCATCTAGCATAAGCAATATCATGCATTCATATTTCTCAACATAGAACTCAAATTTTCTACCAAGCAAAGCTAACATTGTTGTGACATCGAGTGCATGCGTGTTGTGTGGATTAGTGAGGAAGCTAAGCATTTCACACACACACACACACACACACACACACACACACACATATATATATATATCATAAGAAACAAATACACATAGGTTAATAAATCATACATGCTATAAGGTAACATCATATATAAATCAACAAGACATGCACATGCAACATGAAATTTATACCATTCATGTGAGAGACAACAACATTCCATAACTATTCTATGTCGATTGAAAGAATCAAGGTAAGGTCTTTCCTAAGTTCTCTCTAGATCCTCCAAATAAATCATCCAAGCAATCAAAATCATTAAACTCATAACTAAATTGGTGCTAGGCCACCTAAGGATAATAGTCCGCACATATGGATCGTTGAAGACTTGGAAAACGATCTAGGAGTGTGGATTTTAGGGTCGATCGGCCGGAATCCCTAAAGCAAGCACTTGTATGTTAGAACTCCAAGCCAATCTCTTCTCAACACAAGGTTTCAAGAAAAAAGGATGAGGGATTTACCTAGATGGTTAACGGAAGCGATTCTTGCTGTTGAAGTGTAGGGTTTTCTTGGAGAAGTGGTAGGGAGTTGCAAGATTGGGTTTCTTGGGCCCTACCTCGATCTAAGGTCCACTCACACTCTTCTTCACTCCCTCCTTCTCTCCTTGCTTTCTCTTTACTCCCTTAGTGGTGGTAGTAATGATGGGAGTTATGAGATAAGTAGCTAGGGCTTTATTCCCTTACGGGTCCGATTTGTGATCAACGGTCACCGTTCCACAATCGGGTTCCAGATTCTGTGGACGAGCCTAGAAAAATACATTAGACTTCCACCGTAAACGTAGAAGAGATCCGACGGCTGGAAAGCCTGATATTTTAGTTTTATTTACAAGTGCCAGATTCAATTCTGGCCTGGGGTGAGTTGCGTTTGGCAAGTGCCACGGGGACGTCGTAGATAATTAATTTCTGGGTGTTCACTGAGTCCGTGGTCCGCGATGGACCACAAGCCCAGTGAGATCTTCGGTTCCCTAAATTTTTAGATTTTTCTGACCTTCCTTGGTTGTCGTATGGCCCGCACGGGCTGTTGTTAAGCATAAACGGGCCATCTGGCTTGACGGCCTGCACTTGGTCTGATCATGACCAGACTGGTCTACTCTAATGGGCTAATCTTATGTTAATTAATTGGTGATACCCCACACACAAACGGTTTAAGCGAACGGTCTTGCTGCAAATTCTATATGGACGCCTCAGGACATTGTTCTGGTTGGATAGGACGTTACAATCTACCCCCATTATAAATAAATTTCATCTTCAAAATTTGTACCTGTTCGTACTGCTGGAGTAGACTTGGGTAATGCTTGCGGACTTCTGCTTCCATCTCCCAAGTGGCCTTTTCTTCATCGTGGTGAGTCCATAGTACCTTGACCAATGGGATGACCTTGTTGCGTAGGACTTACTCCTTCTTATCCAATATTCGAGTGGGTTGGAGAATATATGTGGCATTCTCCTTGACCTCCACGTGTTCCCACTTGATGATATGCGAAGGGTCAGGGACGTACTTCTTCAACATTGATACATGAAAAACGATGTGTACTCCGGCGAGTGGTGTAGGTAGGGCCAAGCGATAGGCAACTATACCTACACGATCCAAAATCTGGAAGGGCCCAATGAATCGTGGCGTGAGCTTTCCCTTCTTGCCGAAATGTACAACACCCTTCATTGGGGAGATTTTGAGAAATATGTGGTCCTCAACTTCAAATTTTAAGTCCCTCCATCTAGTGTTGGCATAACTCTTCTGTCTGTTTTGGGCTGTCAAGAGGTGGTGCCGGATAATCCCAATTTTCTCGGTCGTAATTTGCACCAAGTCCTGCCTTAGCAAACTCTTCTTGCCAATTTCCTCCCAATAATGTGGGGCTCAGCATGGACGCCCATACAAAGCCTCATAAGACGTCATACCGATGCTAGCCTGGAAGCTATTGTTATAGGCGAACTTGGCGTATGGGAGGCAGTCGTCCCAACTCTCCTGA
This sequence comes from Magnolia sinica, assembly GCF_029962835.1. NCBI lineage: Eukaryota > Viridiplantae > Streptophyta > Magnoliopsida > Magnoliales > Magnoliaceae > Magnolia > Magnolia sinica. Next base: position 3,251,540 of record NC_080583.1, on the reverse strand, counting down.
AAATCCAATACACAAGCTCGCAACATGTCTTCCAATATCTGATTTACCCGCTTGGTTTGCCCATCTGTCTGTGGGTGGAAGGCGGTGCTAAACTTCAGCTTCACTCCCATAGCTTCTTGGGTGCGGGTCCAGAAGATCGATGTGAATTGAGTGTCCTAGTCTGACATAATTTCTAACGGGACGCCATGAAGCCGTACAATCTCCTTGATATATAGCTTGGCTAGATCATCAGCGGAGCTAGAAGTCTTTATCGGCGGGAAATGGGCTGATTTGGTTAATTGGTCCACAATCACCCATATTGAGTCATGCCCTTTCCTAGTCTTAGGTAAACTGAAAATAAAATTCATTGATATGAAGTCCCATTTTCATTCTGCTATGGGCATGGGTTGCAAAAGGCCCAGCGGTCAGCGGTGCACGGCCTTGACCTGTTGACACGTGAGGCATCGGGACACGCACTCCGCTATTTTCTTCTTCATGTTGTCCCACCAATAGCTCCACCTCAGATCCCGGTACATCTTAGTACTATCGGGATGCATCGCCAACTTAGAGTTGTGAGTGGCATTTATGACTTCTTCTCGTAGCCCCTGAAGATTTGGGACACAAAGGCGGCCTCGGTACCGTAATCCCCCATCAGTGCTGACTCTCCACTCGGACTTCACATCATTCTTTGCTCTTCCTCTCATATTTTTCAACAGCTCATCGCCCTCCTGGGCTTTAATGATTTTACTGTTAATCATTAGCTGGGCCTGAATGTGGGCTATGACCTCGTACGGTTCCTCCATGGTTAGCTTCATGTAAAGGTCCCGTACAAATTTCACCATGTCCCATTCTCTCACCATCAATGGGGCCACAAATTTAAGCTTTCTCTTACGACTCAGGGCGTCTGCCACCAAATTGGGCTTGCCAGGGTGATATGAGACATCAAACTTAAAGTCTTTCAACGTCTCCATTCAGCGACGCTCTCTCATGTTCAGGTCTTTTTGAGTGAAGATGTATTTGAGGCTCTTATGGTCACAGAAGAGCTCAAATTCCTCGCCATAAAGATAATGTCTCCATATCTTCAAAGTAAATACTACCGCTGCAAGTTCGAGGTCATAGGTAAGGTAGTTCTCCTCATGTTTCCTTAACTGTCGAGACGTGTAAGCAATTGTCCTGTCCTTTTGCATGAGTACGCAACCCAAGCTCACACAAGATGCGTCAGTATAGACGGTGTACTTGACCTCTTGCTTAGGTAAGATGAGTACTGGTGCCGACATTAGTTTATCTTTCAACTCTTGGAATGCCACCTCCGCCTTCTCATTCCAGGCGAATTTAAGGTCTTTCCGTGTAAGCTGGGATAGCGGCCGGACTATTTTAGAAAAATCCTTAATGAATCTTCGATAATAGCCGGTGAGATCGAGGAAACTTCTCACTTCCGTAATCGACTTTGGTTGCTTCCAATCTTGCACGGCCGCCACCTTGGCGAGGTCCACGGAAATATCTTCTTTGGATACCACATAACCCAAGAACTTGACTTTTTCCTTCCAGAAGTTACATTTTCTATACTTTGCATACAATTGGTTCTTCTTGAGGGTTTCGAGGACGACTTGCAAATGACTTTCGTGTTCTTCGCGGCTCTTTGAATAAATCAATATGTCGTCAATGAATATGATGACAAATCTGTATAAGAACGGCCTGAAGACTCTGTTCATGAGATTCATGAATACTGCTGGAGTTGAGCACCCCTCAGTTGGTCGAATAACGTCGATTTTGGGCAACAGATATTTGTTCCAAACCATTACTTGGTTCAATCTTCTGTAATCTACGCACAGTCGCAAAGAGCCGTCATTCTTCTTCACAAATAGGACTGAGGCTCCCCAAGGTGAGACGTCGGGTCGGATGAAGCCTGACTTTAATACATCATCAATCTGAGTCCTAAGCTCCTCCATCTCACATGGGGGCATGCGATAGGTCGGCAAGGAAATTGGTGTGGCACCCAGCGTTAGATCGATCGTGAAATCTATCTCACGTCGAGGAGGGAGTCCAAGTATGACTTTAAACACGTCCCAAAAATCCTGAACCATGGGGGTGCATGTTATCGATGGTCCATCATAACCCTCCTCCAATGACGCATAACACAAAATTCTACGATCGTGGCTGACCTGGACTGGAAATGTGAAGGGAGCGACGTCGTCCTCGTATATCTTCACTGATAGTGTCATAGTCGATTTATGCTTTCATTGGGATCAATCAGTCCATGCCTAGGATGACTTCGTAATGAAAAATCTTAGTTGCGATCAGATCGACGAGTACCACCTTGCCCCCCAAGTCTATGGGGCAGTCATAACACATCCTCGTCACTTTAGAAAAAGTTCCGGCGGCGGCAATGATTTTCACTCCTATGATAAGAGTGAGGCGTAGCCCTAAGCGCTTGACGGTTACATACGATATGAGAGAAGCAGTGGATCCAGTGTTCACCAATAGAAATATGAGAGCACCTTATACGTGGGCCATCACCTCGAAGGCCGTAGGAGTGAGGATGACTGCATCCTGGCCCTCGGCCGTTAATGCATGTACCCATGCCTGTTGTGGAAAGTTCGGTCGCTGCATGGGCCGTTGTGGCGGCCTAGCTTGAGGTGCAGGAGGACGACAGAACTGCTGGCTAGGCCCCATCATCCGTAGGGGAGGAATCTGTAATGCTTGCTGTGGGGGTCTATTGTTGCGTTGAGGGGATGTGAAACTGAGGTCCCTCATCCTCGTAAAGCAGTACGACTCAGAGTGACCGGTCCTCCTACAGTAGTTGCATATCTGAGTGGGTCGTGCAGAAGGGTTCGGTGTGGCAGCCAACCTAGGCGGAGAATTTAGGCGCGACCTTTTCCCAGCAAAAGAAGAGGACGGTCCCTCCATCCTATTTCGTGGCCCCAGCTGTGAACGGGTCCGTGAGACTCGTTCCTCATCCTGTTTCGCCCGTATTGATATCTCAACGAGCTCGGCATAGGTCTTGATGCTTGCACAACACATCTTCGAGCGGATGTCGCTCCTCAACCCCTTCGTGAATCGCCTCATTTTAATCGCCTCGTCGGCGACTATCTGGGAAGCATAGCGTGATAATTCAGTGAAGCGGTTCTCGTATTGTGCTACGGTCATCCCTCCTTATTGGAGGTGGAGGAATTCATTTTCCCTCTCATGACGGTACGTCTGTGGGAGATATTTCTGATTGAAGCGGGCTTCAAATGCTTCCCATGTCCACACATGATTCTCCGGGAGGGTCCGAAAAATACTTTCCCACCACAAGTCTGCCTCCTTCTCAAATAGGTAAGAGAGGAGCTCGACATTTTCCATTTCTGAACCGTGGAGAGGCCGAAGCAGCTTGATGACTCGATTGAGCCAATATTCCGCTTCCTCTGGGCGGTGGGTGCCAGCAAAAGTGGGCGGCCTAAACCTTTGGAACCACTCGAATAAGTGACTCATGTTGGTTGTGGGCGCGACCATGGCGGGTGGTTCCGGTTGTTGCACCCCCATGTTGTGGGCCATAACCCCCATCACAGTGGCCATCATTTGTTACTGTTGTTGCATGAGAAGTAACATCTGGCCCATCTGGTCCATAGATGGTGCGGTGGGAGGTGCGGGTGCCGTGGCTTGCGGTGACGGCACGTTCGGGACCGCCTCCTGGGTAGTACTACCGGTATTTTGGGAACTAGTCGCCCCTTGGGGGCCTTGTTGGTCGTCGGAGATTTGGTCCCTCTCGATTAGGCCGCCGTGAGGTAGGCGGACATATCGACCCTCTTCACGCAGAGACATTTCCTGAAAGAATGTCATTTGATAGGTTAGGTACTAGAACATTGCCCACACCAAGGTCATGCATAAATATACAGGATCCATATATATTCTATTCGTGAACATAGGCAACTATACATATAAGCATTCTCATGGCGACAAGAAATTTTCAAGGCAATCCATACATTCACATTGATTTCAAAATGCCATAGGTATGGCCAATTACATGTTTCAGCATGGATTACAAGCATTACTAGACATACTAGACTAAAGGAAATACAATCTAGTTAAGCAAAGGTCATAACTATCCTTCAGTACATGCAATTAGACCTAACCGACTTAAAGCAAACTACTAGCTATTCGTATAGTCAATCTACTATTCTTCTAAGTCAGACGAGAACAGGGGTGCTTCTTCCCCCTTAATGTAGCAGATCAGGGTCTTTATGGCCTGATACATCTTCTTATTCCATTTTTCCTGCTTCGCTTAGTGCCTGGCTTGGTTCTTCTTGATCTCTGCTACCTCAGCCTTAACCGCATCCAAGCGCTCGCGTATATCTGGGATGGTAAGGGGCTCCCTGCTAACTTCTTCGATTTCCTCAGCTGCTTCCGCCCCTTCAGCTTCATCCTCATTCTCATCCTTGTCCTCGTCACTTCCATTGTCTTCCTCTTCCTCTTCGTTGGCATCCCCGTACTAGTCGATGTGGGCCTATTACTGATTGGGACCTATTCCCATATTGTTCAACATATCATCGCCCAATATCTGTGTCGGTATAAAATTTCCATCCGATCCACCCACACCGTATTGCTGGGCCAACCGACAGACCAAGCGACCAAATGGGGGCATACATTCTTCCATGTTGCCCTTGCGGCCCTCACAATCTGGTGGAGTACTACGCTGGGGAGACACACATCTTCTCTCTGTCCTACTTGATATAAAAACTCCACCATATAGCGGGAGCACTCGGTGCGGTTCTTCAACCTCGGGCACACGTTATGGGTGCAAATGTGGTGAAGCGCATGGTACTCTGGGGTCAAGTTGGACGAGTTCAGGCCGACCTCTCGCTCCACTGGGCAACCTGCCCACACAAAAAGCAAGTCTGCTCGTTATGGGCTCGACTCGTATCCAAGTTTCCCTCCTCGATCTGTACTTCACCTACTGGCACCCCAAGCACGTTGGCGATATCCTTCACCTCGAATTGGAACCTCTTGTTACCCGCTACAACATCAAAGCCCAGGGACTTGAATTGAGGGTTTCTGATCTGTACAAAGAAAGCCTTAGCTTGTCCTTCATTTGCTTGGAAACCTCCATAGAATATTGGACCCCATTCCCTTTCCATAAGCCGACCGAGTAGGGCGATATTATCGAATAGATGCTCCTCCACGGAGGCTTTGAAGGCGACGTTGCGCACGTGAAAATTTTCTACATCTTCAACGGGTGGTTGGGACGCTTGAATCGCGAGAGCCTTTTGAGAATCGTTTTTGTGCTTGGATCGGACTTTCGAGACTGCTTTCTCCTTTGGATTGACCTTTTGCTTGCTTCGCCTTTCTCGGCTCGGTCCGGGCTCAGCGGGGTTCGTTCTCTTCTTCCCCATGAGGGAAAGAATCACCAGAATGGTAAAGAAAGAGGTGACGTTTGCCAAGAAGGCCATTTCCCTCGGCTAAGGCGGACTGGGTGTGAGAAATATAGGTGATTGTTGGAGGGGAGTTTCTAAGGATGGTTTTGGGAGGGACTTGAGAATGTGTTTAGAACTGGTTTAGGGAATGTGGGTTGGAAAATGAAAATTGGGAATGAGTTTGAGGTAATGTTGAGGGAGATGAACTTGAAGATGAGTTGAAGATATGGGATTTGAGAAGGGATTGAGATGAGTTTATGAGAAATGGAGTTGGGGAATGGGAGTTGAGAAATGGAGATGAGTTGAGGAATGGGTTTTGGGGAAAAATGGGTTTTGGGAGTGAATGAGTGTATGGTTTTTTTTTTTTTGAAAGTGAATAAATGTACGAAGTGAGATTTGGGGAATGGGTTTGAAATGGGTTTGTTGAAGGGGTTTTGTGGGTGGACTTGAGAATGGGATGGGTTTTGGAAATGAGAATGGAATGGGTTTGATGGGTTTTGGAAATGAAGTTTGGAGATGGGGAAGAGGAGATGGGTTTTGGAAGTTGGTTTTGAGGATGTGAGAGGGAGAGCTCTCTCTCTCTAGGGCTTAGAAGCAATGAAGGGGAGTGAGATGGGAGGAATGAGGGATTTTGTGCTTTTAAATTGCATTAAAAATGAGCCCCACTCGAAATTTCTTGGCACAAAGGGGAGGACCATGCACTTGGGGTCTAGGCAGGGCTCACGCCTGTCCCGCTGAGCTGTTGGATGATCGGGAGGGGGCCACGCCTGGTGAGCGGGGTCCCGCCGGGCTATTAGATGGTAGGGCGGGGGCTACGCCTGGTGGGCTGGGTCCCGTGCGGGCTCTGGACGAGTGGGCGGGGTTGGGGGCTCTCGGGCGATGTGCGCGCGGACGGGCGGGGTCTCGGTGGTCAGTGTGTTCTCAGGCAGGGTCCACTTCGAACGCCGCTTCTGGGGCGCTGGTACGCCCCCCCGGAAGGTGCCATATATGATTTTGAGGTAGGAGAAGCCGATCTACACGGTAGGCTTATTCGTTTCATGAGATTCTTCCCGGTTAGGGGTCACAATCCCATTTTTCTTTAGTTTCACTATTTTCAATAAATTTTCATTCACCCCTAACTAATTATCCCCAAATGGTTCGGATCTATCATGTTCGGCCCGGTATTAGCTCATTTGGACTTGGACGATGGTTTCGACCGTCCAATCATTTAGTCTTTAGCTCGTTTCTATCAATGTCTCGGGAAAATTAAAGGACAGAGTGAAGGTATGTGAAGACTTTAAGGGGATAGGTTGGGGAGAGGAATTTGTACTTAGGCCTGTTTGGCCAGTGATATTAAGCTGTACTAGATGGGATTACAATGCCAATCCTAGCTCAAGATTGGGAATGACATGTCTGGAACGAATGTAGGCTGGGACTCACAATTTATTTCACAGGCTCTGCTAAATGAGCCTTGTGTTGGAAGGTGTAATGTAGGATTTCCAAATCTCAGGATGATGAATTTCTAAGTATAATTGGGAAGGAAGACCCGTGATTTATCCTTAATTGAATACATTCCAACAGGGCATTATAGAACATGGGATGCACTCATCCCAGGGACAATACCTTACACTTGCATTTATCGTTATTCTAAAATTCATTTCACCCTAATCCCACCTATTTCAGTTGGCCCAATGGACCCTAGAAATTTGATGGACTAAACTAGCTAAATTTCTTAGTTAATCAAATTGAATATTGCCGTCAAGTTTCCAATTTCTTGCCCGGGAATGGGCTGTGGCACTGTAAGACTCTTGGATCCCCTTCTCTAGCGTTACTATTCCCTCTCTCGCTACCCATTCTTAACTCCTTGGAAGTCCTACCCTCTGTCTACAATTGTTGGTTTAGGGTTTGGGATGGTTCCTAGCGTTCTAAGTCCCTATTGCATTTTCTATTACATATCCTCTTAAGTCAGTGGACGCGTTAGTGAGTTCATGACTCATGACCCAATGGATTCCAAACTATTGCTCTGATACCAACTTGTAATACCCTGAAAATTGGGGGTCGTGCACACGCTCGACTCCCAGGTTCCCGGGTATCACCTTTATCTGATTTTTTTACTAATTTATGTTTAATCAGGGAAATGTGTAATATGGAATTACTTGAAACATGAAGCACGATTACAACTAATCTACTGAAATGAAAGAGATCAATATATACAGGTCCAAAAGAATATAGATGGGTCGCGTAAGGCGTTGCCCAACAAAATCCCAAAAAGAATGTCATGTCCAAAAGAATAGAGCTGAGTCCACTACTCAGCGATCCAGATCCTGTCTACTAGGTCGACAGGGAACCGTCCATCAGCTGAAAATAGGACAGCTCGTCCTCCTCCTCAAGGCTCGCGCCGCTAGGCTCTCATACTTTGCATCACTTGCGTCTACGAGAGAGTCTGGTTGGTGTTTTAAAATACCATCCCAGAGTGGGAGTGAGTGATCAACTCAGTGGGTGCTATTAGTCTTAAGTTATAACAGACATCCATTATATTATGAATTTAATGAAATGCAAGCATTCATAAACACCTAACTAATCTTGTTAATGCAGGTGCATGAAAAATGATATGATGTATGCCCTTGTCACGACACTCCCTCAAGCGACTCCGTCTAACGATCGCGCATGACCAACACTCCCTCAATGCGACCTCGACTGCCGAGTCGCCAACCTAACTAGTGCGATGCGATATGATAGTGTTAGCCAGGTTCTTAATTAATTCCATTCATCGAGTAGGTTGGGAAAACTAATACACCCCACGTGACAATGCCCTCAACTAGTTGCGATGCCCAGACCCCTCAACGTGCGAGGTCAGGGTACTGCGATCCTTAATTCCGTCGGGTTCCCCATCCCCGACTTCAAACATGGGGAGTGCTAAGGAAAGGAATCTCTCGCGATCACTCCGGGGAGGCTTGTCACCCCAGCGTAGGTCGACAATTCGGACACTGTCCCATTCCACCATGCTCGGCTTACGAGTCGGTGGATCGGCTTCAAATGGTTAGCAATGGGCTACAATGGTTAAAGGGTGTTTCAGGTTCCATACATATGTGAGCAAACAGGGTTAACAGACAAGGTTAGTCAGTAAGTAGACCAGACCGCACGAGTTCAAGCAAGCACATGGTAGACGACATCGAGCAAGAGCGTCCCATGTAGTCTAACTACTGTCGCCTACACGCATCTGCCCAAATCCATGGGTTTAGCCTCAGGATAGTCCTACCAATGGGACCACTTTCACTTGCCTCATATTCCTGACCAACCCAAGGGTCCTGATGGTAATCCATAACATGCCAATGTTCAGGGTTATCATCTAGCATATGCAATATCACACATTCATATTTCTCAACATAGAACTCAAATTTTCTACCAAGCAAAGCTAACATTATTGTGACATCGAGTGCATGTGTGTTGTGTGGATTAGTGAGGAAGCTAAGCATTTCACATATATATATATGTGTGTGTGTGTGTGTGTGTGTGTGTGTGTATCATAGGAAACAAATGCACATGGGTTAATAAATCATACATGCTATAAGGTAACATCATACACAAATCAACAAGACATGCACATGCAACATCAAATTTATACCATTCATGTGAGAGACAACAACATTCCATAACTATTCTATGTCGATTGAAAGAATCAAGGTTAGGTCTTTCCTAGGTTCTCTCTAGATCCTCCAAATAAATCATCCAAGTAATTAAAATCATTAAACTCATACTAAAATTGGTGCTAGGCTACTTAAGGATAATAGTCTGCACCTATGAATTGTTGAAGACTTGGAAAACGACTTAGGAGCATGAATTTTGGGGTCGATCGGTTGGAATCCCTAAAATAAGCACTTGTATGTTAGAACTCCAAGCCAATCCCTTCTTAACATAAGGTTTCAAGAAAAAGGGATGAGGGATTTACCTAGACGGTCAACGGAAGCGATTCTTGCGGTTGAGGTGTAAGGTTTTCTTGGAGAAGAGGTAGGGAGTTGCAAGATTGGGTTTCTTGGGCCCCACCTCGATCTAAGGTTCACCCACACTCTTCTTCACTCTCTTCTTCTCTCCTTGCTCTCTCTTTACTCCCTTGGTGGTGGTAGTAATGGTGAGAGTTATGAGATAAGGAGCTAGGGCTTTATTCCCCAGACTTGGGCCCTTTGGCCTTAAGTTTCCTCAAATGCCCACAATAGCTCTGTAGGACTCCTTATTGGTTTTGGGGTGGTCCTAACACTCCCTTTGGCACAAAATTTGGTGTGTAGGTGTCTCATGGCCCGATGAGGGGCCACGTAAAATTTGGGGACAAACGGATACGGGATTTTGTCATATGGCTCCGATCTTTAAATGACACTATGATACCCATTCTAGTTGTTGGGGCGGTTCTGATTGCCCTATGACCATGAAACTTATAGGATAGGTGGTCCATGGCCCGATGAAGGGCCATACAAAATTTGGAGATGATTGGATGTGGGGTTTGATCGTACGGGTCCAATTTACGATCAACGGTCACTGTTCCACGATCGGGTCCCAGATTCTGTAAACGGGGGTAGAAAAATATATTAGACCTCCATCGTAAATATAGAAGAGATCCGATGGCTGGAAAACCTGATATTTTAGTTTTATTTACAAGTGCCAGATTCAATTTTGGACTGGGGTGAGTTGCGTTTGGCAAGTGCCGCGGAGACGGCGTGGATAATTAATTTCTGGGTGTCCATTGAGTCTGTGATCCGCGATGGACCACAGCCCAGTGAGATCTTCGGTTCCCTAAATTTTTAGATTTTTCTGACCTTCTTTGGTCGTCGTATGACCCGCACAGGTTGTTGCTAAGCGTAAACGGGCCATCTGGCTTGACGGCCTGCACTTGGTCCGATCATGACCAGACTGGTCTACTCAAATGGGCTAATCATAGGTTAGTTAATTGGTGATATCCCAAACATAAGCGGTTTAAGCGAACGGTCCTGTGACAAATCCTATATGGACACCTCAGGACACTGTTCTGGTTGGACAGGACGTTACACTATCATTTTAAGGCATGAGCCTAAAATTAAAGCAAATCCAAATCTCCCATATGAGAAGAAATATTGGTGGTTGAATGAGCCACTATTAAAAACTTCCTAGGGCACACTTTAATGTTTTCCTAATGTTTATTTGGTATCCAATTTGTTGATAAGGTCACGCAACCTTGTTTGAAGGAAAAAAAATAAAAATAATAAACTTCATTCAAAACTTTTGTGGCTCACTGTTTCCTATATTATGGTCCACGTATGATTTGAATTTGCTACATTTTTGTGCTCATGCCCTAAAATGATATGGAAAAATGGATTGCAGTGCGGATACATAATACATACATCAAGGTGGGCCCATGGTAAAAGGGCCGCACTGCCTTGGGTGAGGCTGGGGCTGAACGGACACGGATTTCCACGGATACATAATACATACATCAAGGTGGATTGGAGGGGATTGAAGAGGGTTTCGAATCCCCTGGTTGTTTGGCAGCATAAAGTAAGTGAGGGTTTCAAATCCATGGAGTCTCCAATCCCCTCTTTTAGGGGGTCTGTAATCCATGGTGAGAGATTGGATTACACCTAAAATCATTTCAATAGTTGCAGGTGTAATATGTGTCACTATACACTATCATTCTATTGGGCACATGACCCACTAATGATGATCAGTACCGTCCAAACATTGTTCATCTAAATTAGAACCGTCCAAACATTGTCCAGCACCGTCCAAACATTGTCCATGTAAATCAATGATTAAAAATCATTGGTTAGTCACTCAGACATGATCTTGTGCTTGTGGCCCGTCCGAGACTTGGAATTTCATCATTTTCCGGCAAAGCATATATTTCAACAGGCTTATCACAACCATTGTGTGAAAAATTACATATCTCACTAATTAGAGATATTAAAGTTGATTTAGTAATTAAATTCAAACTCCTGTAAATATACTTTGGATAGGTACTTTTGGATTAGAGTTGATTCACACTCCAGGGCACCAAACACACCCGGAGGATTGCGAATCCAGGGGGTTTCTAATCCTGGGGGTTCCCAATCCATGGGGTTCCAAATCCACGCTCCCAAACAGGCCCTATTAAGTTACTGTGCTGGAAACCTAGGTGGGGCCTAATTGCGATGTTTGTGAGAAATCCACCCAGTCCATCCGTTTTCTGTGATGTTTACACGCTATCCATACCGTTAATAACATCGTTCCCACTGGGATGAACTGAAAACACAAATATTAGCCTGATTCAAAACTTCTATGGCCCCACTAATATTTCAACTGTGGACTTTCAATCCTCACGTTTTAGACCCACTTGTATTGGATACAGCTCATTTTTGGCCTCATGTCCTAAAATGATCTCACAAAACTGATGGACATGGTGGATTTCTCACAAACATCATGGTGGGCCCCACGTAGGTTCCCAGTGCAGGAACTTCCTTCCCAAGCCTTTCCCAGGAAATCCACGTCCAGGCTGCACCTAGTTTGCTTTCATGGACCGTACTACAACACCACAACACCACCCATTGGTTTTGATGATTCTACCACTTCCGATAATTCTATATTAGTTTATCTTCAATCTCCTTTTTTGCTATGTATCTCTAACATGGATGGTGCTTCTTTATAGTCCCACTATCCTCTTGGTGGTTGTTCTCTACTACTCAACGTACCATGTCACGTTATCTGATGGCCACTCAGCTTTCCTTACAGTACTATGAAATAAAAAAGTCTAATTTTCAACTCATCATCCTCTACCTTTGGCTTCGCAATATGGCCTAGGCAATACTTTAGGAGTTTAATGCCCTCTTGAAGAATCAAACACAGCCCTGGTTTCTCTTGGAATGGTCATATAAAGTTTATTTGTTGCTAAGGGATTAATAGCAAACAACCTTGTCTCGACTAGAATAAAACATTTAATCATACAAAAATAGCCTTCATTTACAGACAAGTTTATACACATGTGGGTACTGTTACTATACTATAGAGTGCATGCACCCCAAAATTTTCATATGAAAAAAAAAAACCCTACTTCAATTAGGGGTGCACACTGAGCCGAGCTAGCCTCAGCTCAGACTCGGCTCGGCCACTAGCTGACCCCAGCTCGAATTCGGCTCGGCTCAATTCGGTAAGCAGCTTAGGCCAGTTCGAGCCAAAATCGAGCCTTTGCGGCATTTTCACAAACACATGCAGTGACACTTTCAATTTCTCACTATATGTTAAACAACAGTAGATATTTACAAGTATTTCATCAAACACCTTATAGGCAACATCAAAGTCAAGGAAAAATGGTATTTGTTTCATATACATACCTTCCTTGCCACTAGCTGACACTTCGTTGAGTCATTTCATCAAGCACTTGGTAAGCAACATTAATATCAAAGTAACCGAGTTACCGAACTAGTTCGATCCGAGTTCAATTTGAGTTGGGGTTTGATCCGAGTCGAGTCGAGCTCGGGCAAGCTCGAAGTTGGTTTGAAAATTTTTCGAGCTCCAAAAATCAGCACGACTCGGCTTGAACTCAGCTTCGAATTGAGTCGAATTGAGCTTTTTCGAGTCGAGTCGAGCGAGCTAACTTGGTTCGTGTACACCCCTAACTTCAATAGGTGATGGAGAAATAGGAAACTAAGAAAATACACCAATGGTTCATATTGTTAAATTTCATTAAATTCGATGAATAGAAAGTGTACACATGCAATATCATTTATGAGATACAAAACCCATAAATTGGAAGAGGGATTGGTCACTAACCTTTAGCCATGTGATCAAACCATTAATGTAAAGAGTCTTCCCTCCTAGTTCGCCTCGAAGATGAATGGCTCTTGTTATTGCCCCACGTCTCACTTGTTGATGCCATAGGTCTACCTTTTCTCCAATTCTTTCTTTCAAGTATGTGCGAAATATGTGGTGTCCACTTATTTTTGAGGATGTAGAAGGTCAAGAGTCTCTCTTATTTATAAGCTTTAGTTTTCCTTTCTCATTATAATAACTAAGTCCTATTAAGGCCTTCATGTAATTTTCTTATGTAATGCTTGATACCCAAGAGCCCAATTTTTTTTTTCTTTTATTAAAACATTTAAATGCACCTGAATACATGCAGGTAGACTACTTACACACATAGGTGATGCTAACATATAATGGACAAGTAAACCCCCAAATAGTCTATATAAATGAGGGGGAGTTGGTTTATGGGCCATCTATAGTGATGGCCATTATATCCACAGGTTAGATCATTACAAAAATGAGCAGAACTTGTCCAAAATGAAACACTGATGCACTGTGCAAACTCTCATAGAGAGCATTGCATAATCACGGATATAAATGCCTCGAGAGATCTACAGAACACGGGTGACCGGGCGAGTATAAATGAGCGGGACCCACAACTTTTTGACGATTTAGCTGGGCTGTGGATTGCAAATGGCTCAGAAGCTCAACTCAACACCATATGGGCTGGATTAGAGTTGGGCACAGGATGACTCGACTCGTCTGAGTCGACTCATTCAACTTGTTCAGACTCGACTCGACTTGAACTGAATGGGTGAGTTGGTCCGAACTGAGTAGGCTTCGCCCAATCTGAACCCAAATCGAGTCGAGTCCGAGTTACCCAGTAACTTGACCCAACTCAACCCAAGACCTGATTCGGTCATACTCGATTCGATCCAAATCCGATTCGACTTGGATTCGGGTGTGGGTGTGTGTGCGTGCGCGCGCGCGTGTGTAATTTTTAAGTATCTCTAAACCTACCCGCCGCACCCAACCCGACTCGATCCCAAAATCTCTCCTTTCCTCCTTCATCCTCCTTCCCTTCCAAGCTCGGCACCCACCCACCACCACCTCCCTCCTCCTCCTCCTCCTCCTCCTCTCTCTCTCTCTCTCTCTCTCTCTCTCTCTCTCTCTCTCTCTCTCTCTCTCTCCCTCCTCGGACTCGGTCCGGATCAGTCCAGGCTAGACTCAGACTTGGATCGGATTAGGCATGCTGGACTCGACGCCGAGTCAGGTCGAGTTCAGGTCAGGCCTATTTCAAAATTGGATCGAGTCGAGTCAGCCCTAACTCAATCCAACTGGGCTTGATGCTCAACTCTAGGTTGGATGGAGCATAAATGATCCTTTCCTCCTAATACAAAGTATAAAGGTTCATCAGGACACATGCTCTGAAGTGTTGTTTGAGGTCTATATGGCGTTTTGGTCCAAATCATTTTTTACATTATGTGTTTGGATGCATTTTGCATACTTCTATCTCATCTTCCACACATTTAAATGTTTACTTGGCAAAAGCCAATCCTCAAGTTTACTGAAAAAGCAAAGCTTGAAATCCTGTTTTTCTTGAAACCTCCTTTTGAGAAAGAGTGTCTAAATGAGTTATAAGGGCCGTTTGGTATCTAGGATTTAGATTTTGACTTAAGAATTAAAGTATAGAATTTTCAATCGTGAAAATTTTCATCTTGATTAACTATTTTTGGTAACCTAGACATTTAACTCTATAAAATTTAAAATTGCATTTGGCAACCTGTATTTACAAAAAATTCACTTGACGCAGGGAAAGAAAAAGTAGCTATGACAGTTGGAAAGTGCTATAAATCAAATTTGAAAATAAATTAGATTTTGCATCCCACTTTAAGAGAAAATAAAAAATAGCTTTAAAAAAAAATATCCAATCCTATCAAATTTGCACTACTCCATCTAAAATTTATGAAGCCGAAGAAAGGCTTTTTGCCCAAAATCTAAGCTGACAACTGACCCTTTAAAAAAAATGGATTGGTTATAATGATTTATGAAAGCTCATGTGGCTCATGCGCACCAAGGACACAATGATGCTTCACATGACACATGATGGTCAAATCATTCATGAGGTATTGGTTCACAACTCTTTGATTGTGACATTCATCTGCTGTCACCATAGATGGGTCGCCCTCAAAATTACATAGCCAGGTGCCACTGATTGTTGGAGATTTGGTTCTTAGAAAATGAAAATTTTTAAAAAATACAAACAATGGTTCACATTCAATTGGCAAAAATATTCCTATAAGACAGGTAAACCCATATTGCTGTTGTGATTTCTTGGGTATGGCCCATCTCAAAGTCCTGGCAGATGACCGGTCCAAATCTCATAGAAGTGTGTAGCATGTACAAGGAGATGCAATTTCTTGTACCCATGCACACATGCTAAAATCATCTCCCGAGTTGATCGATGAGGATTTCCTATGCATTTTCCCTCCAGCTTATAGAAATTTGGTGCGAAAATTTGATAGTTTTTTAATGTAAAAATGTAATGATTATAATTTATATTTAAAAAAATGATAAAATTATAATTTACTTCATATATTCCTTTACAATTGTATTTGATCCTTGATTTGCTCACATTTGGATATACATACACTGATTGTTTGTTTATTGGATGGTAAGCTTCACAAATTCTTCTTACAAGCCGCAAGTTTAAAACTTGTTTGGATGCTTGAAAAACCCACTTGAGAAATAGATTTTCATTTCTAAATTTTTAATCATGGAGATGGATTTTCATGTATTCTATTTGGGTGTGTGGACAAGGTTGTCCATGGATATTATTGTCTTGCATGAATCATGATGCCATCTCTTAAACAACCTTTTTCTTACAAGTTTTGAAATATATAAGTAAAAATTATTTCAGTTTTTCTTATTATTATTTTTATATATAGAGAAATACATATATATACATTGACAGAATAAGTTGTGTATAAGAGTCCTTTAAGATGTTGGTTCTAAGATATGAACATGGTTGAGTAGAATATAATTCATATAGTATTGGGTGGAATTAAGATTAGGGATGTTGCTCTAACAATATATTATTTGATTATTTGGAAAAAGGTTGTCCAAACTGACAAGCTTGTCCAAGACTAGTAAGATTGGTAAAGGCATTTTAGGTCATTTGGCATGGCGAATCTTCATCTTTATAAGATTTAGATAGCCGAAGGAATTTTAGAATCCTCATCTTTATAAGATTTCGAAGTGTACAATGACCCAATTTTTTTTTTCTTTATAGCCTCTATGATATAAAATGATAATTGGAAATTAGAAAAACCAATCCTATTTAAATCCCATGGACCCATTATTACTTATGGATAAAGAAACATGTAGTTACAACAATTTTCAGTTATAACTAAGATGTGAGGTTTTAAATAAATTTGTATTTTTGTAGCTATCTCTCTAACTGTTACAAAGGTAGTTAGGGAGGAGTTGAAGGAATATTAACAGGGAACCATTGTTAATGTGGGTGTGTATTTTTAGCTGTACCGTTCAATAGGTGGGCCATCTTTTGAATGGGTCACAAGTCATGGGGCTCAAATGGCAATCACACGGACCAATATACGTTTTGTAACTGAGTTGGTTGACACAAACCATGGACCAGGATACAAGTCGCTTGGAAAAATGGGGGATCGGATTGCCTGTGCTCCGGCCACAGGAAGTTCCTGTGTGGTTGGAGGCTATTTGTGGCCCACGGAGATGCCTGTGGGAAATCCACTCTGTCCATTAGTTTCTCAACATTATAATTGGATAGGAATCCAAAAATCAAGAAGATCCAAAACTCATGTGGGCCACACATAACAGGAAACAATGAGAATGGAAATGCCAACCGTTGAAAACTTTTTAAAGCCCACCATGATGCTTATATGCTATCCAAACCGTTCATAATGTTATTGACACTGCGATAAATAATATCACAGATATCATCTGATTCAAAACTTCTGTGGCCCTAATGCTAGGTGTTTAATCCACGCTGTTTCCTGTCGTGTGGATCAAATGAGGTTCGGATCTGCTTGATTTTTAGAGTACTTTCCTATTGTGTGGTTGAGAAACTAATAGACAGAGTGGATTTCTCACGGACACCTCTCTGGGCCCACATAGCTTCCGACCACGGGAACTTCCTGTGTCCAGGGGCAGAGGCAATCCGCGTCCACAAAATGGACATGA
Source organism: Magnolia sinica (assembly GCF_029962835.1). Classification (NCBI taxonomy): domain Eukaryota; kingdom Viridiplantae; phylum Streptophyta; class Magnoliopsida; order Magnoliales; family Magnoliaceae; genus Magnolia; species Magnolia sinica. Next base: position 3,234,228 of record NC_080583.1, on the reverse strand, counting down.
CGCATAGCTCTCAGTAGTCTACTGATTGGTTTGTCAGGATTGATCCACGTGTTCACTGTTATCTTACAAATCGCTGAGGGGGCGCGGATTGGGTACCACCCTCACCAGGACGGACGCCCTACCTAAGGGTGTACATGGAGTGAACAAGTGGAGCTGGACTCAGCTCGACCACTGGCCGATCTCAGCTTGAACTCAGCTCGGCTCAGTCCTCGAGCCTGACTGGCCAGGTCGGCTCGGTTGGGTCAACAGCTTGGGCCAGCTCGGGTCAAGTTCGAGCCAAGATCGAGCCAAGTTTGCCATTGAGGTATTTTTACAAACACCTGAATTGCAACTTTAAAATTCCACTGTTTTACAAACAGAAGCAATGGTTCTACAAGTATTTTATCAAACACCTTTTAAGCAACATAAAAATCAAGAATAACAAAGAGAAAAATAGTATTTGTTTCATGTACATACCTTCCTTGCAACCAATTACATTTCATTGAGTCATTTTATCAAACAGTTGGTGAGCAACATCAATGGCAAAGTAACCAAGTCACCGTACTGGTTCGATCCGAGTTCAATTCGAGCTGGATTCGATCAGAGTCGAGTCGAGCTAGGGCTAGCTTGAAGTCGGCTCGAACTCATTTTTGAGCTAAAAAAATCAGCTCGACTTGGCTCGAACTCAGCTTTAAACCGAGTCGAATCGAGCTTTTTTCGAGTCGAGTCGAGTGAGCTAACCAAGCTAGCTGGTTCCTGTACACCCCTAGTCCTACTCCCGCCTAGACAGTAATTCGTCCGGACAAGGCTCTTAGGGCCCACCGTGATGTAAGTGTTTTATCCATGCTGTTTATCGTTTTTATCTAATTATACTAAGGTATGAGCCAAAACATGAGGCATGTACAAGGCTTAAGTGGACCACAAAGTTGGGATTGAATGTCCACCATTAAAAACTTTTGGAAAGCAGGAGAAGTTTCAGATCAAGCTGATATTTGTTTTTTCACTTCATTCACCTCTACATGACCTTATGAATATGTTCTATGGTAAAAAATAATCATGGTGGCGCTTAGAAAGTTTTCAACTGTAGCTGTCATTATCATTGCAGCTTCCTTTGGTGTGGACCCGATTCATTTTTAGGCTCATACGTTAGAATGATCTATAAGACACAATGAACAGAGTCGATAACACACTTACATCACGGTGGGCCCCACAGAGCGCTGCCCGGACGGTTATGTCCGGGCAGGGGTAGGACGCAGTCCGCGACCCCCCCAGCACCTGGCTAGAGACGGACATCTGTGGAACCCACTGTAAGGTATATGTCTTATCCACGCGGTCCATCCATTTTGATAGATCATTTCAGGGCAATACCCCAAAATGAGGCAGATTGAATTCTCAAGTGGACCACACCACATAAAGAATTGAGGATTGAGATTCTACCGTTGAAAACTTCCGAGGGCCCACCGAGATGTTTATTTTCCATCCAACCTGTTCATCAGGTCACGTAGACCTTTGTGAACGGAAAACGTAAATATCAGCTTGATCTAAAACTCTGTGAACGGAAAACGTAAATATCAGCTTGATATAAAACTTCTGTGATCCCCGATAAGTTTTCACCGGTAAGCTTTTAATCCCATTGCTTCCTGTGGTGTAGTTCACTTGACCTTCGATCACCATCCTATTCTAGGTCCTCCACTAAAATAATTTTTCAAAATAGATGGACGGTGTGGATAGAAGTGAACATAAACATTAGGGTGGGCCCTACATAGCCCCCGACAGGACCGTCTGTCTCTAGCGAGGTTCTGGTGGGTAGTACCCAATCCGCGCCCTGTACTCGACGTGTACTACAACTGATCTCGAATTTCTATGAACGCTGAAGCTGCTGGCACGGATGGTCGTACTCTTCCTACACGTGCCATTACAGCATATGTCAGTGTGTAAGATCCAGGTCATTCATCAAGCGGGCCCACCATGAACATCCCTTGTCCTGAAAATCAATCCGGTCCACTCAATAATAAGTGGGTCATGCTTATATGAGAAAATAGACGGTTAGAAGAAAATAACCAAACCACCTAATTCAACGTTGTGGCCCAGATGATGGGTAGAGAGGCCTGGTTTTCGGGACAGGTCATGTTAACGACGAACCAAACACGATGAACGGTATGGATCTCTTACATGTCTGACACATTAGCGCTTTTGATTTGGCGCATTCGCACAACCACCGTACACGCGGCGGCAGATCCCAATGGCCTGACGAATATTAGCCGTTTGATCAATGGCCTTTAGAATGAACGGTCAGGAAAAATTACAAAATATGTATCTGCTCAACAATTTAATCCATCTATTTGTTAGGGGCCACCATGGCTTGCTTGCGATTCTAAAGAATCATATTCATTACGAAATCCCAACCATCCAATCCATGAATTAGAAAAAGGATGGCTATCAAGAAAAGCCCAAATCAGGGATGGATTGGACCATCTGATCTGTGCAATTTTTGCATGATATTCAAATTGATCTACAATCACTGTAGCTTAGTGCTACGGAAGCACTGGAGCATTTACCTTTAAAAAGAAATCCACTCTAAATCTACCATCTTAAAGGGAGTGGATTAGCTTACCCTAACCGTGTGGGACCCACCGTGATGTATTTTTTGTATATCCACACTGTCCATCTATTGTTTCATATCATTTTAGAATGTTATCTCAAACCTTAAGAAGATTCAACTGTCAGGTAGACAATAAAACTAGAAACAGTGAAAAACGACCATTAAAAACCTTCTTGTGGGCCACCAAAGTTATAGATCAATATGATATTTGTATTTCCACTTCATCCAGGTCATATTGGCATTATAAACAGCTTGGATGGAAAATAAACATTACAAAAACTCTACGATGCGCCCTTTGAAATTTTTAATGGTGAGGCATTCAAACAACACTGTTTCCTGTGGTGTGGTCCACTTGAGATTTTAATCTGCTTATTTTTTAAGATTATATCCTAAAATGGGCTGTAGAGACGGATGGACGGAGTGGATATACAGCACATCATCAAGATGGGCCCCATGGTAAGGGTAACACCTAATCCACTCCCACTCTTAAAAACTCCATGACATCCGATGCCAAACAAGGAAAATAAGAAACCATACGAAGTACCAAATCAATCTTAGATCCTTAGAAATAACCATCAACATCTTTCTCATAATGACACGTGTGTATGCTGATCTGAATAGTTCATCCACTAAAAGATCCATAAGTGGACCGCAGGCCCAAAATCATGCTTATCAGAAAATGCCAACCATGTAAAATAAGCATGTCCTGGATTCTTGGTCCACTGCAATTTTTCATCCCATGATCAATTCATCTTCATCCCAAAAAAAGAATGAACGGTTCTAATCAGCTGGAACCAGATGAAGTTGATGTCTCCTCATTCATAATAATACAAATAAAGCTCGCATCTTTATAAATACATCTACCTCCAACCATTAGAAAGAAAAGAGAAGAAGGGTCCCACCTATTGTTTTGTAGTGTTCTCCTACTTCTCTTTGAGTGTCCATCTAGATACCTTCCATGGCCATTGAAATTACTTGTGGTTGGATGAATATTCTGATATTAGTTTTGGTAGCAATCTCTATTCTACATAGCAATGCAAGAATCCAATCTAAAGATGAATGCTTGGGATTGAGAAGACAATTCAAGCTCCTCAACAAACCTGCTGTAAAGAGCATTCAGGTCAGTCTCTTAACATCTACTAACATGTGATCAAGGGCACCAGTGTAGTGGGGTCCAATTTTCAATGATCCAGATCATTCATCTAGTGTTGTGTTTTTCTTGAAGAATATTGATTAGCAATTTAATTAAAGGGAAATGATCATGTAATTGTAGATGCATGGTAATCACCTTGTGTTTGAGTAGGTGGGGCCTACCACAGGGACCCATTTTCAATCATGCATAAAACCTATGTAATTAAGTGGCATGGTCCACATGAGTTTTAAAAGATGTCCTTTATCACACGATATGGTGGACCCTACATTCCATCTAAAAGTTCCTATGGTGGGGGCCACCCATCCCAACGTTCCCATTGTTTTCCTATAGTGGGGTAGGTACGCTATGACTGTTGTAGGTTGGATGGGGGAGTTTTCCTCTCTTTACACACCCTTAAAGAAGCTCTGATGGGATTGTCGTGGGTGCTATATGTTAGATCCGGAGAGTCTTCCTCTCCTTACACACCCTTAGAGAAGCCCTGATGGGATTGCTGCTTCTGAGACGGTGTTGGACCGGGGACCAGCCCTGGTTTATAATGAAGAGGTACAGTAATGTGAAACCCATCATATCTCCTCTTTCTACTGGCTCCACACAAATTGTAATCCCAGCTCTAGTTTAATAACATGTTATAGTTCTAGCATTCCACCCCTACATGAATTATTGGATGTATCACAACTTAGTGGAGCTCCCTGGTACACCCAATCACATTATTCAACTCCTCGGACAATTCAAACCATTGATCAATAAGGCCCACCTTATAGAGTTCGTACTGGGTCCACTTGACTTCTTGTGGGGATGGGTTGGATAGCAGCCCCACATTACTATGGGTCCTCGAGATATGGTGATTGCCATACATTGGGACATAACATGATTATCACCCCTTATTCAACTTTTTTAGTGGGAATTTTCAATTAGAGATATCTTTGCAGAATCATACATCTAGTTGGGCCCAACACATGAATGGTACTCTGAATCATTGGAAAGTTGGTGGGCCATGTGTAAGCTTTGACATTTTAAAACCATTATCATCACCATCACTATCACCATCATCATCATCATAATAATCATAATGCTGCATCATTGATATTATTAGAATGTTCTAGAATAATGATGGTTTAAAGCTTTTTACAGACTGAATATGGAGATATCTTTGATTGTGTGGACATGTATAAACAACCAGCTTTTGATCATCCATTACTCAAGAATCACAAAATCCAGGTCAGTGTTTCTTTCTTTTACTTTATCATGAATGGGCTATGCAGCAAAAATTAGTGATTGGACAATCCTAGCCATTTAAAAATTGGTACACAACATCTGTTTGTCAGCTTATGAGAGTTGGGTCATTGTGATTTTTGGTCCATGGCCCATTCATGGAATTTTAAGATAAATGAACGGTTCAGATCACCATAGAAGGATGGGAATTTCATCCCTCCCATGTGGACTAGATCTCATTGTATAATATTAATGCACAAAAGTTCAGCCCCTCGGTTTAGCTGGTCAGAGGTCATCATCACCATTGATATAATAAGAGGCCTAAGGGACCCATGCTTTGGTGATCCAGGCCATTGAGCTTGTGGCTTCCATCATGATCGACCGTGCTCTAAGAATGTCGTGAATTGGACATTCCGAATGTTTCTATAGTTGGCATGCAAATCGATCAAATTTGGACACCTGGACCATTTGAAGCATTGATCTGGACCGTCCATCTGGTCCAACCTTCTCCCAAACGGCCACAGTGCATAAATTGCATATATCAGAGTGATGCTAACAATCTGCTCTTTTTAACAATACCTTATTGAGGCCACTGATCTGGCTTGGATTTCCATATAAAGGTACTTCCAACAAGACATGGACAATCCAAGTTGAGGTCCACTGGATGGACGCTCCAGATTATACATTTTGCAGGTTTTTGATCAAATGATCGCCAGATCTTTGGTTGCCATCCTAAGTCTGTAGTATATGCACACCCTCTGCCGGTCTGCATCCAAAATCCTGCATGATACATCTCACAGGTGGGCCACACCAATTGGAACAATTGGGGGTAATTGTGGAGGCTGATGCCCACCATAGAAACTTCCAGATGGAATCACCGTATTGTGTATATGTCATCCAACCCGTTCAGGAAGAAAGGATAAAGGAAACAAAAGCCATTCCAAAGCTCAGGTGGGCCACAACAAGTGAATATATAGGTTTTAGGTGTGATTGCAAATTTCCTGTGTTGTGTCCCATCTGAGTTTTAGATCATGATGATTATTGGTATGAACAGTGAACATAAGGATTCCCACCAGATGTACGGTTTTGATTCAATAAACACATCGTGGGTGTTAACTACGGTGTTAATGAAATCATGCCATTTATAGTAAATATATATGTCATGATATTTCCATAATCATTTTGTAACATTTGAAAACTGTAACATACTAATACTATGCAGATGAATCCCACTTCCTATCCAAAAGGGATGGAAAATCAAGAACATTCAAATGCGAATATCGAGATTGGGCTCAAGGATGGCGGGTGCCCACTTGGGACAGTACCTATTCGACGGACGAAAATGCAAGATCTATTGAGAGCTAAATCTCTATCTGATTTTGGTAGAAAAAATGTGTCCCATCTCCACACCCAGGTGGTTGGTCATCATGTAAGTATCTTTTAGTTACTCTATTTTGGTCTGTTATTGTATTTTCCTCTTAAAGGCATTTATGCAGACAAGTGGTGGGTCGCTTGCTTGATCTGAGCCATTGATCAGGATCCAAGAGGTGGCATTTTCAATTAATGCTCTTCGTTTGATTGGGACACTTGGATGGTTCATCTGATCGATCTGTGCCGTTCATTAGGTTTATAATATATATATTTCATGGACCACCATTTAGAGCTACATTAGAAGGACAATTCTAACCACCCAAATAATAGCCCAATAAAAAGGATGGTTAACACCATTCATGGAAAAATAGGCCAAACCTACAATGCCTTGGAAAATGGATGGCCATAAAAAAGAGAAGTCTATCTCATTGATAGATCAGGTCATCTGATGACTGTGATTTTTATGTTGATGCCCACAAAATGTATGCTAAACCTAATAGACGGCATGGATCGATCTGATGGAATGTCCTAATGGCACCAAGCTGCTAGGAGCGCTATACATTACAGTGCCGTGAGAGCACTGGCTCATTTCTCTTTAGAAGAAAATTAAATAAAATAAGGTGTATGTATATTATACTAATATTGTCTTATTTTTGTAAGTATGCTCTTGCAACATCTGAAGGTCAAGTGTATGGGACTGGAGTGAGTATGAATTTGTGGGGCCCAATGATTCCAGATCAAAGGCAATTCAGCTTGGCCCAGTTATGGGTTCTCAATGGCCCACAGGATCAGCTCAATACAATAGAGGCTGGATGGAGTGTAAGTCACCATATCTACGCTATATGAGAAAGATGAAATTGTAATTTATCCAATTAGATTTTATTTATTTTTTTTTTTTTTGAAAAGCTATATCGTATGTAGTACCATTCTCCTACTCTCACACATACACATACATCCAACGGAGTCGAGTCGAGGTGGGCCAAGTTCGACTCGGCTTGTCCCTGCTGTACTCGAGTTCGAGCTTGAGCTCGAGATCAGCCTCGAGCTCAACATTGAAGCTTGACTTGTTTGCCAAAACTGTCGAGTCGAGTTCGAGTCAAGCTAGTGGTTCGAGTTGAGTCAAGTTTACCTCGAGTCGAGCTCAAGCTTGTTGGGTGAGAGAGTAATTGATTCTGTTCTTGATCCTCCTCCATTGATGAAAAATTCAAAAATCTTAAGAGAATCAAAACAAAACCTGATGAAAAAATTAAACAAAACTTCGAATCGGATGAAGAAACCTGTAAGAACCGATCTGTTCTTGATCTTCTTCTACTAGTAGAAATCCAAGTACTAAAAAAGAAACAGAGCAGAATACAAATAAGAAATCCAAGTAAAGAGCTCTAGCCAATCTGATCATTGGATTTCCTTGAAGCTCTAACAAATTTGAGAAGAACTCATATCGGATTTCTTTGGTTTCCCACCCAATAAGTAGATCTCAAGAGATTGAAATCATACTATTGTAGAGCTGAAATGAAAACTGGTGTTGGTGGTCCGGGCAGGCGTGCGGTTGACTGTGGGTAGAGAAAGAGAAGAAAGGGAAAGAGAATGGGAAAGGGGGTGTGTGCGGTCGGGTAGAGATTTTGGGGTTTATTTTCTTCCTTCTTTTTTTTTTTTTTTAAAAAAAAAAGTTAAATCTTATATATATATATATATAAAATATAATATAATATAATATAATATATAATATATTTATTAATCGAGCTGAGTCGAGTCGAATTGAAATGCCCCATGATCGAACTCGGCTCGAACTCAACTCGAGCTTCAACTAATTAGCTTGACTCGGCTTGAATTGGCCATTCAAGCTGAGTCACTCCGAGCTGACTCGAGCTGAGTTGAGTGAGTTTTTCGAGCTAGCTTGACTCATGAGCAGCCCCACACACACACACACAGAGTTCTATACGGTCGAGCTCATGGGAACTTTCCATAAGGTCAAGCTATCCGTGATGCGTGTATCATTCAAATGCAGTAATCCATGGTGGGCCTCAGGCTTAAAAATCAAGTCAATCCATTACTTTTGTGGGCCACTCCATACAAAAGTTGAGAGGGGTTATTCTCCCATTAAAACATTCATACTCATTTTTTGGGCCCATTGAGATTTCGTTCACAAATCCAGCCCTTCCATTATGTGTATCCCACTTGGATGAGGGGTCAAACCAAGTTTCAGATGCATCCAAATTTGAGGTGGGCCCCACTAAGTGCTTTTATATGTTTTAGGTATGTCTTCACATGATTTTAGATAGTATGGCTCACCTGAGTTCAGTGTACGACTGATTATTAGGATATCCCATAATTTAAAGGGGACCCATCAAATGCAAGGTGTTGATGTTCACACACATCACGGTGGGGCCCACACAGCTCGACCTCATGGGAAGTTCCCATGTGTGTCGAACATCAATGCCGATGCATTTGATGGGTCCGCTTTAAATTATGGGATATCCCAATAATCAACTATCTACGGAACTCATGTGGGCCATAAAATTTAAAATCACGCGAAGGCATGCCTAAAATATATAAAAACACTTGGTGGGGGCCCACTTGAAATTTGGATGCATCTGAAACTTGGTCTGACCCCTCATCTAAGTGGGATACACATAATGGATGGGCTGGATTTGTAAACCACATCTTAATGAGCCCAACAAATGATTATGGATGTTTTAATGGGATGGTAACCTCTCTCAACTTTTACATGTGGTGCGGCCCACTAAAGTCATGGATTGACTTGATTTTTAAGCCCAAAGCCCAACATGGATTGGTGCATCGGACTGATGGGGTAGATGTTTGACACGCATCATGCATCATGGTGGGGCCCACACAGCTCGACCTCATGGGAAGTTCCCATGAGCTCGACGGCATAGGACCATTTCCACACACACACACACACACACACACACACACACACACACACACACATATATATATATATATATATATATATATATATATATAGATATATATATATATATATGTATATATATATGTGGCCTGTTTGGTTGCACTAGATATCATGAACTTTCAGGATATTTTGCACCAAGTTAGACCCATTATTTATGAAATATCATGTTATTTTTTCCAACCAAATGTACCCTAATTTATTTACAAACCTTCCAAATACATGATTCTGGTACGGGTCTGAATCATATATCATGCATGATGGGCACACCTAATGTACAACCCAGATTGTGGTAGGTAGTGGGCCTTAGGCTCAGGACATTTGTAATTATAATGAATTGGGTTTAGGTCTGAATTGTGTCCCATTAATGAAAATGGGTTCAAGACAGGTCAATGGGCTCTAAGACAGCCCAAGTCCAACCCATTGATAACCCTGACATTACCCATTGAAAAATTTGAGTTTTCTATGTTCTGATCCGGCCCATTGAGACTACCTTGTTGATGTGTCAGGGTTCTGGGGAGGCTTTTCTTATAAATTGGATTATTATTATTATTATTATTTTGTCTTGGATGATCAAAATAGTGATTAATAGCTTTTATCTTTTTCAAAAGTATTTCGAATGGATTGGAATTTATTTTCTGATTTACTGACTAAAATAATGGTGCGGTCCTTACTGTGGGCGCACTTTGATGTATGTATTGTATATCCACGCCGTACATTTGTTTTTCCAGATCACTTTAGTTCAGGAGGCAAAAATGAAGTGGATCCAAATAAAAAGTGAACCATAATATAAGAAACTGTGGTGGTTGAACGTTCCACCATTAAAAAATTTCTAGAGCGTAGCAAAATGTTTATTTGCCATCCAACCTGTGGATAAGGTCATAAATACATCGATGAAGGGACAACAGAAAATATTAGCTCGATCCACAACCTTTGTGGCTCACAATAAAGTTTTAATGGTCAATCACCACTGTTTCTTATTATGTGGTCCACCTGAGATTTGAATCACCTTCATTTTTCTATTCATGCACTAAAATTATTTGGTAAAACTGGTGGACAGCTTGGATATTACATCAAGTTGGGGCCCAAGGTAAGGGCTGTACCTAATCCACTCCCACATATGTATGGTACCGAGACGAATCTTCTGCTGGAACCCCACCATCTATGGGCTGCACCTTTAAACTTAGCTGTTCCGATGACCTTAGCCACTGATTTCATGATTTTTGTTGATTAGAAATGGACAAAAAAGTCCAACCAATGGTTTGTATTCAATCGGCAAAAGTTATCCATTAAAGGGCTACGATCATCCCAACTGTTGCGATTTCGTGGTACGGTACCACGACTGAAGTCCCAATGGATGAGTTGTACTGATATCATACACGTGTGCCATGTGTGGCAAAGGAGAGAGAGAGAATGCTCTTGCTAACTGATTTAGATGATGATTGCGCATTTTATTACGAGACGCATCTCACCAGTACCTTCCGCATGCATCCCAACGTGCCGTGGAGATTACACTTAAGCTGTCCAAAAGGTGGACCCCACCATATACATCATTGGGCACAAAAATCAATACAATCTATAAGATGGGCTAAATGATACAAACGATGGAAGACTGACGGTCCGATTCAAACCTTAAATGTGTGTTTAACCTGATGAGTGGATCAGTTTGTTTTTAGTACTACGGAATCTTCATGGTGGGGTTCACCTTTTTGATGGCTCAGATTCCATATTTTTAAATCATATTTGAACGTTGCAGAAGGTGGACGATAATTAACCGTCCAACGATTTGTCCGTGATCATTGCTTTTCTAGTTCGTTATCTCCGAGCCTCTCTAATTTCCTCAGGAAGATCCAAGTCTCTTCGGCGACGCGTTTCCTCGGTTGTTTATTTACTGGACAGTAAGCTTCACACTCCTCTTATCTGCAAACCGTTGATCAGATGATCGGTACCGTCCAATTAATGGGTCGCCTCTTGAAGTGGCCATAGAAAAAAAATTCGTGCCTACGCGTCTCGATTAAACGGTGGAGTTACTTTTTAATTTGATACGCATGCAGAGTATGGCTATCCATATGCATGCATGCAACCACTTCATTCGTGGCATACACGTACCCAATGCAAGCCGTTTGGTTGGTGACCCCAACATCAACTAGCTAGCTTTGGCAAAGATCTATGGCCCCTCTATGATGTATGTGTTTTATCTACGCCGTCCATCCATTTTGCCAGCTCATTTTAGGGTATTATCCCAAAATTGAATTAGATCTAAAGCTCAAGTGGACCACACTACACAACACAGTAGGGATAATGACCTTCACTGTTGAAATCATCCTAAGGTCCTTCAACTTGTTCATATCACACGGACCTGGATGAAAATATCAGCTTGATCCAAAGCTCCTGTGGTCTCAGGGAAATTTTCAACGGTAAGCATTCAATCTCCACTGTTTTCTGTGGTGTGGTCCAGTTGAGCTTTGGGTATGCTTCGATTTTGGTATCATGCCATAAAAATGAGCTGGAAAATGGATGGACGGCGTGGATAAAACAGATACATCATAGTGGAGCCCACAGGGCTTGACACTAACTAGTTGGCTGAAGTTGGGGTCATCAGGCAAACCGTGTCCATGCAAAACCGTCCAAATCATGGGGCCTATATGAACCAAGAAAGAACAGGTACAAAAGATGATCTCAACCATCAGATTGGTGTCTGTCAAGTCTAGCGTTGAAATGGAAGACTTGATCGATTTATGTTGGAGCTGTCCTGTCAATTTTATTTTAGCCTCTGACCCATCTATACCGTGTCCCTCGATTTGGACGGTTCAGATCTTCATTCTCTTCTATTAATAAAACACTTCGCTGACATGGATGTACACTTCTAATAACAGGCAGATGGATACCAGAAAACAGGCTGCTACAATATACTGTGCCCTGGTTTCGTACTAGTTAGCAGAGACGTAGCCGTTGGTGCTATCATACAACCAACTTCTACCTACAACGGAGCTCAGATGGAAGTGCCACTTCTAGTATTCAAGGTACCTCTCATCTTTCTTTCCTATCAGTCAATGGGCTGGGCTGGCCCACTTCAGGTGTACTTGGACTGAAATATTAGGCCCATTACCTAGGCCCAGACTAAAATTCGAGCTCGTCTATTAATCGGGTGGGTTATGTCTAAGAGCCTGTTGTTCTAGCTCAATCCGGCCCGTTTAGGGCACCAAGGGCGTTTTTGTTGACCTGATGAACGGCCCAGATCGTGAAAAAAAGTGGGTTGATGATCAGGCTCAAGCCATGTGTATTAATTATGGGCTATGCTCAAGCTGGGATTATTTTATTTTATTTTTTCCTTTACCGTTTGGGATTGGACAGTCCTTAGCCAGGCCCGACTCCGGCCCATTTATCTGCCCTAATATAATTAAGGGCTGTGGCTGAGCTGGGAAAGCAACTCATTTTCTGGCTCACATCATTTTGGGTCATGTTTGGGCTGGACCTAGAATTTTCAGGCCCTATTAATAATCAAATGGAGGCCCAGTATGGTTACTACCATATACTTGAGCTGTGTGGGGACACGCAAGATGCTTATGTGGAATCTAAACCGTGAATCTGGTGTGCTTCCTTATATTCACCGTATATATTATGAATTATGCCAATCCAAAACTCAGGTGGGACACACCATAGGGAGGAATGTACAACCACACACGAAATCTATACATTTACTTGTTGTGGCTGACCTAATTCTGGAACGGCCGTAGTTTCGATCTGTTTCTTCATCCCAGGGGTTCACACCTGATGAATGGGTTAGATGACATATAAAGAACATAGTGGACCATGCACTCTTCATTTGGATGTTTCTATACATACAGGGTGGAATTGACTCATTGTTTATGAATTAATAATGGAGATTCTATACTCAAAATTTCAAAGCATATTCAATTGAAAAAACATTTCTGATCCACGATTTGTGGAGAAAGGATTTTAGTCTACCACTGTTTATACGTTTAAGAGAACCTTCAATGAAACTTAGGGTTTTCTCTCTTACCTGGCGAGGGAATCAAGATATGTATATATAGGAGATAGGGTCAGAGAAGTTTACTCATCACACTTCTCTCCTACAAGATCTTCACACCGAAGTTTTAATATCCAGCTTAATAAGTATGAATAGGGACCACAATTTAAGTGTCTTACCTTGGTACTTTTTGTAATTATCACAATTGTAGTGGGGCTCATTAAATCACTTAATCTGAATAATCCAATGGCCAAATTTAAACCGGTGATTGCATTTGGCCCACCTAGAGTCTTAAAGGCACCACCCTCACCAATGTCTTGTTACCTTTGGTGCTGCCCGTCTGTAACTTTTGCATCGTGGTCTGACCTGACTTTTGTGTGAGGGGATGCAGATAGTGGGCCTCACCTGATGAATGGGCACCTGTTGCCCGTCCTTATAGGGGGGCCCAGCTGAAATCTAGCTACTTCTACTACAGGACGCAAGTACAGGTAATTGGTGGCTGGCATACGGAAACAACAACGTTCAAGTAGGCTACTGGCCAAAGTCCATCTTCACAAGCTTAGCTGACAGTGCAGCTGCACTTGCATGGGGTGGTGAGGTGTATACACCTCCAGGTAGCAGGAGTCCTGAAATGGGCAGTGGCCATTTTCCTGATGAAGGGCTGAGAAAGGCTTGTTATATGAGGTTATTGAGGTTTGTGGACAATGAAAACACCCTTAGAGACATTCCCAACAAAGTCACCCTATTTGAAGATATACCTCAATGCTACAAGGTGATTGATGGTGGTAATTACTTAGGTGGGGTTTGGGGTAGGAATATCTATTTTGGTGGGCCAGGTGGATGCTAGAGTTGTGATGTGTGGTGGATTTTTATCTGGTTTTTTTTTTTTTTTTTTTTAATAAAGGAATTAATAAAATTATAGGAATTTATTAAATGTTTTATTACTTCATAAAGTAACATGGTCGTCCAATCAATATTTCATTTTTCTATTACATGGTAAGGTGGAATGAATCTACATGCTTTTGCAAGCACCTTAACTTATTTTTTAGACAGAAAAACCAGATTTTCTTAAATTAGAACAGCCATGCAAAGAACCCATCTGACACAGATAAGCCAAAATGGCACACTAGTGAGAAACACAAGCGGTCCATGAAATGGATTTGGGTTGCAATGGGCTGGTTTGGGTTAGGCCAAGATAAGCTAGGCATGACCTGACACTCAAACCCCAATGCCTGAGCCCAGAAACAAATGGTTGGGGTCAAGCCCAACCCAGCCTGACTTGAAAATTGATAAAATATAGTCCATCCGTTGATCAAGTGGGCCACACTTGCACAAAAAAAAAAAGAAGCCCCTTGGAGGTTTAAAAGGTATATATGCATTCAAGACACGAGCTGCCTAATTTAAGATTGGAACAATAAATCCATGGGATATAACTAGAGCTGTCAACGGTCTGGATCTGTCTAGGCTTCATGTTGCCCAATCTTAGCCCAAGATCCTATAAGCTAGCCCAAGCTATTAATGGGCTGGGTCTGCATGGGCCTATGCCTCTATTTCACATGTTCATTTCAATTGAAAGTAGGCAGAGTTCATATTTGAATTCCCTCTTTAATGTACATACAATGGAGTTTTTGTACCTAAAGCCTAACTGTTCCATGGGCCTAAAAGACCTGCCCAAACCGGCCCACATACAATCCAGCCCAAAAGCTCACAGGCCAGCCCACTGCCGTCCCTGAACATATATACATATGAAGTTGGGTTGCTCTTCGACGGGCCCAGTAAAACACAGGCCCACCGGAAATTGATGGGGCCCAAGGAACACAACATGACCTGTTTGATGAGTTGACTGCCTGATTTCTGGGCAGGGGCATCTACACAGTGGGACCCACCCGTTTGACAGCTTGGATCTGGAACACGTGTTCCACATCAGCTCATGGGGTGGCTTGTGGATGGTTTACATGCATGTGGGGACATTCATAAGTTATAGTGCTCCCAGTTGCATGTGGACACTTAGACAAATCCAATCCATTCAACCAGACTGCTCATTAGGTCCAAAGCACGTTTCATATGCTGGTATGCAATATTACAATGATACAACGAATATTAACCGTTTGATCAATGGCCTTTAAATCGATGGACGGTCCAAGTAAACCGGTGCAACTAGAAGCACTGTAACTATTTGCTCTAAGAGGACTGGAGCATTTCTCTTAAAAGCGGATTGCCTGTGACCCCGGACACATAGATATACCTGTGCCCGGGGCTGTGTGGGGTCCACAGAGATGTCCGTGACAAATTCATTCCGTCCATCTGTTTTCAAAAGACCATAGTAGGATATAAGTATAAAAATTAGATATATCCAAAACTCAGGTGGGCCACACACACAAAAAAAAACAGTGGGAAAAGAAACGCCCATCGTTCCTTCCTGGAGCTGAACATGATATTTATATGCCATCCAAACCGTTCATAGGGTTATTACCACTCAGATAAACTGTTGGCACAAATATCATCCTAATACACTTCTGTCACCCCAGGCGTTCAATCCTGTGGTATTTCCCACATGAGTTTTGGATCTACCTGATTTTAGAATCCTGTCCTATTGTAGTCTTGAAAAACAGATGAATGGAGTGGATTTGTCACAAACATCTCTGTGGGCCCCACACAGTCACAGGCAATCCGCTTCCATTTCTCTTTAGGAATAAAATCCACTCAAAATCTGCACTCTAAAAAAATCCCGGTTCACTTTTAAAAAAACCCATACAAAAGACCAAATCAACATTAGATACTTAAAATCCACGCCCTAAAAAACTCCAGGTGTTGCTGTAACTTACCTAGCCGCATGCACAATTGAGCTTGGAATAAGATTCAACTATGATATTGACAAGACCCAGGGAATAGCAGTAGTCTATCCCATTTCACATAGCTTAAGCGTCCCCTATCGTGTTCGAAGTAATCCCGTAGTATTTGTGAAATGCAAAGATAACCTTTCCTGAGTGGTCTCTACAAACTCTTCCTCTGCCTTGGCCTAAATTTCCTTTCGACCAGCCATCAATATTCAATTTCTCTCTATCATTTTATCCATCTGACTATGAGAGATTTGCCGGTGGAAGGCGTAAAATTTCTTTCCATCTTCAAAGCTTGGATAATAACGCTATCTGACAGAGAGTTCCTGTCCGTCTCTGGCATAGTGGATCCTACATCTCTCTGCCAAGGAGAAACCTTGGCTATGACAGAAGCACTATTAACTTATAGGACATTTACCTACCAACACAGCCAAACATCACGTAGCTATTGGACGGTATTATGTGGCCCCACAATGATGTATGCTGTTTTTCGACCTGTCCATCCATTTTGGATCATTATTTAGGGCATGACAGATCCAAATCTCAGGTGGACCACACCATAGTAAACA
Organism: Magnolia sinica; assembly: GCF_029962835.1. Lineage (NCBI taxonomy): Eukaryota > Viridiplantae > Streptophyta > Magnoliopsida > Magnoliales > Magnoliaceae > Magnolia > Magnolia sinica. The sequence goes on along the minus strand of NC_080583.1, from coordinate 3,217,585 downwards.
ATGGTGATTTAACGCCTACCCTTAAATAATTCTTGGGAGGCTACAAAAGTTTTGGGTCAAGCTAATATTTTGTGTTATCCATTTATCCGGGTCTTTGTGACCTAATCAACAGGTGATGGCAAATAAATATTACAGTGGCCTAGAAGTTTTTAACGGTGGGTGTTCAATCACTATTTTCCTGTGGTGTAGTCCACCTTAGATTTCAATCTGTCTCATTTTTAGTCTCATGCCTTGAAATAAGCAGCTGGAAAAATGGATTAAATCTACACTCTTAAAAAATTCAGCTTCACTTTAAAAAATCCATACAAAATACCAAATCAACGTTATATCCTTAAAATCTACGCTCTTAAAAACTCCGGGTGTTACTATAACTTAATTCTCTGAAAGCAGTAATGCATTTCTATTTAAAAATGAATCCACTCAAAATCAACACTCTAAAACTTGGGGAAAATAAAACCATACAAAGTAAAAAATCAATGTAACAACCTTAGAAATAATAATCAACATCTTTCTCATAATGGCATCTGTGTACGATGATCTCAACTCTTCATCCACCACAAGGCTCTTAAGTGGACCACAGTCAAAAATCACAGTGATCAGAAAATCCCAACCATCTAAAAGAAGTATGGGTTGGATTGTTGGGTCACTTCGATTTTTTGCCCCTGATGAATGAATGGTTCTAATCTGTGGGACCCAGGTAAAGTTGAGATCCCAATTCCCACCTTTTTGATAAAACCAAAAAAAAAAAAAAAAAAAAAAGTTTTTTGGCAATCCCTTATTCATAATTCATAATAATAGAAGTAAGGCTCCCGTCTTTATAAATAGATATGCCTTCAACCCATTACAAATAGAGGAGAAAGGGTTTCAACCTATAGTTTTGTAGTGTTCTCCTACTCTTAGAAGTTTACATCTACGTGCCTTCAATGCCAGTGCAATTACATGTAGTAGTAGAATTCTGATATTAGTTTGGTAGCAATGCAAGAAAATTTTCTAAAGAAGAATACTTGAAGATTAAGAGACAACTCAAGATTTTCAACAAGCCTGCTGCAACGAGCATTATGGTAAGACTTGTAATAACCGCTGAGATGTAATGGAGTGCATGCATTGATGTAGAGGGTCTAATTTTCGGTGATCCAGATCCTTCATCTGGTTGTCATGGGGGTGGATGGCTAGTGGACCGAATAATTCCTGCATCAAACACATTCCTAGCCATTTGATCAATGGAAGTTTTGGGGGTCATGATGTGGGATGGTTGTGTTGTATTTTTCTTTAAGAACCTATTAGCAATTTAATGAAATGGGAATGATCACGTATGTTAGAGCTGCATGGTAATCATATCATGTGTTTGAGCATAGTGGGGTCCACTTGACTTCTTGGGAGATCTAATGGAGAGGTAATTGGATGACTTTATTTTAAGGTATGCTAAATCAACAATAGTAGCCATGTTAAATAATTGACTCAAGGCATATTTGACTCTTTTCCTCTTGAGATTCGAACACATGACTTTATTTTCTAATACCATGTTAAATATTTACTTTCTCTAAAATTATGTCAGAATTACTTTAACCGGTCTGACAGCACCTGGGCCAAGCATGGAAAACTCCTCCGTTAATCTCAGCTGTGTCCATGATCCTGCGTCCATGTCAGCCCACTTCTTTTATTCACTAACACAAACAATGAAAAGCTTTATCAATCATCATCATCATCATCAGCATGTTATAATTATGATTAGATAGAATGTTTTAGAATACTAACAGAGATTTTAAGGTTCGTACAGACAGAATACGGTGATATCCTCGACTGCGTGGACGTTTATAAGCAACCGGCTTTTGATCATTCTTTACTCAAGAATCGTAAAATTCAGGTCAGTATTCCTCTCTTTTCAGTTATAAGGGACCATCATGAATTGGTACACAAAATCTGGTCAGTTAGTTTTCCATCACTTAATCTTTTATTTACTTGCTTACAAGAGTTGGGTCATTGTTATTTTTGGTCCATGGTACATGTCTCATGACTCAAGGAAGGACGTGAGGTCGAGCAGCGTCATCCTCAAGAGGATAACTATTCCGAATCCACGGAACTTCTCTGGACTCCTCACAGAGACTTTTCGAATCCATGAGGAAAGAAAGTAGAAAATAAAAATAAATTATAATAAATCCAAAATTGATTAATGAATTATTGATAATCGTTTAATACATCTCCTTACACTAATAAAGAAAAAATAAACTAAAACTCGTAATTATCAAAAATAGCAAAATTCTAACTCTAATAAAAATCCTAATTCTAATAAAATTTTTCTAATGCCTAATTTTTAAAAATAAAAATTTCAAATAAACTTTCTTTAAAAGAGTCTTAGTATAACTAAAGTTATTTCTAAAAGGGAAGAAAATCTAAAACTCTAAAAATAGAAAAAAAAATTAAAAAATCAGAATTACTAATAATTAGGGTTGTTCACGAGTCAAGCTAGCTCGAAAAACTCGCTCGACTCGGCTCGAGTCAGCTCGGATTGACTCAGCTTGAATGGTCGATACGGGCTGAGTCAAGCTAATTATTTGAAGCTCGAGTTGAGTTCAAGCCGAGTTCGACTAGGAGGCATTTCAACTCGACTCGACTCGAAGCTCAAACTCGAGCTTGATTCGGCTCGATTAATAAATATATTAAAGTCGTGGGGAATGTTGAGAAGCTCAAACTCGAGCTCGACTAGTGGAATCTCTTTGCTTTTACCCCAGCAGCGAAGAGTTTGATGTTGGTGTTGACAATCTCTTGAATCTAAAATGGTATATTATATGGAGCACTCACATGAATAGACATATCCTTCCTAAATATGTTGTGAGCTACAAGTCCTCAGATCATCTGCAAGGTAACGGAAACTGCGCTTTTGTCTGAGTAGCAACAATACAGGTGGGTCCCACTTTAGCGAAGGCCTATCCACATTAGTCAGGACCTCTCCGACTAGAAATCCCGAGCCGAGGCCAGGGAAGAATGCGGATGCTCCATGCGCTAAAATAGGAAACTACCTTAAGCAGACATGACCGATTTCCTTGCTCGCAGATACGCATGATTTTCTACACGATCTCAGGATTGTGCGCAATATCTCCACGATCTAAAAATTCCATTGATTGAACGAATCATGCCGAGATTAACGGACCTAGTCCATCCAATGGTCAGGTATAAATACAAGGGAAACCCCATTGCTACAGGTACACAACATCTTGCACTCTCCCTCTACTCTTCAACTTAGACCCAGATTCCCTTGACCTGACTTAGGCATCAGAGGGTCCCCCGGCTTAGCCAGGGTCTCCTTTGCTAACCCTTTGTGCAGGACCAGGGTTCCTTAGAGTTACGCTGTGCGGAGTAGAGGGTGGTCCAGATTTTGTCATCAACATTTTTGGTGTTGTCTATGGGAAGCTGATACAAAAGGTCAGGTTCTTATTCTTAAGCATAATAGTGAGAGGAAAGAAGAAAGTAGTAGCTGCAGAACCAGAGCAAAATGAGCAGACTCGTTCCTCTTCACTGCTTCAGCCGAATCAGCCTCAGGGCCTTCCCAGTGTTCTCGTAATCGGGCGAGTAAGTATCGAGCCATGCAAAGCGAGATACAGGCGCCGCGGGATGAGGTTAACCAGATGAAGCAATGACAGGATCCACAACCACGCCCTACTCAGGAAAACCCTGTTCGTGAGCTGATTGGTCTAGTCGTGGAAGCTCACTCCATGCCGAGGAGTATTAGGCCTGAGGGACCTTAACGCCCCCGAGCGCCAGTTTCGGTTTAGAATCCTCCCCTGACCCAAATCCGAGTCTCGGCTCGGATTACAGCTATTTGAGCTTCGATAAATGCCTCGGTCATCTCAGCCTTGGCACCTACGGATCTCCTCCACGAGCTTGATCGGAGGAGGGGAATGAGGACTCCCGAAACATAAAATGCCCAGGAGATAGTGGCTGAGAACAAAGATCCTTGGGAAGCACGGTTTGCGGAGCTTAATGACAAAATCCTGACACTTGAAAAGAAGCAGCAGTCATCGTCAGTTCTTGCTGTTGTTCAGGCGATGATGGAAGAGATCGAGCCTCCATTCACCTTAGTAATCATGAATGAGGTGATGCCGCAGAGATTCCGGATACCTCCCGTCATCCAATATTCCGGGTCTGGTGACCCGTTCGAGCACGTGGAAGCTTACAATTTATAGATGCAAATCTAGACAACAACCGATGCGATGATGTGCAGGGGGTTTTCAATCACACTCACCAGATTCGCTTAGAGTTGGTATCGACAACTCAAGCACAATTCCATTGGTTCCTTCGTAGAACTTAGCTGGTTATTCCTTACCTAATTCATAAGCGGTAAGAAGAATTGCAAGTCGAACACTCACCTGTTCACCATCAAACAAGAGCCCAAGGAGTCATTGAAGGACTATATCACTCGCTTTAATGAGGAAGCGTTTCAAGTGGAGGACTACGATGACAAGATGACACTCTCCGCCATATTTGGAGGTTTGAAAGAGGAAAGGTTCACCTTCTCTATTAGGAAGAATCCGCCAAAGACGTTAGCCGACCTCATCGCCAGAGCTCAAAAGTACACTAATGCCGATGAATTCTCCAATGCTCGTAAGAACGTTCAAGGGAGAAATCCGACTGGTAAGGGGAAGAGGCCTAGGAACGAAGAATCTCAAACTCGAGCTCGACTCGGCTCGATTAATAAATATATTAAAGTCGTGGGGAATGCGGAGAAAGTTGAAGTGGGATCTCTTTGCTTTCACCCCAGCAGCGAAGAGTTTGATGTTGGTGTTGACGATCTCTTGAATTCAAAATGGTATATTGTATGGAGCACTCACATGAATAGACATATCCTTCCTGAATATGTTGTGAGCTACAAGTCCTCAAATCATCTGCAAGGTAACGGAAACTGCGCTTTTGTCTGTGTAGCAACAATACAAGTGGGTCCCACTTTAGTGAAGGCCTGTCCACATTAGTCAGGACCTTGCCGACTAGAAATCCCGAGCTGAGGCCAAGGAAGAATGCGGACGCTCCATGCGCTAAAATAGGAAACTACCTTAAGCAGACATCTTCGGTGGCTTATCCAATGGAGGAGACTCAAACCAGGCTTGAAAAGCCCACTCCCTAAAGTCCGATCCAGAGCAGTACGTCCACCTAACCGAGCGGCCTAGCAAGGAGCTCCGAGTCAGCCCGTGTAGTCTAACTTTCACGGAAGATGATGCGCGCGGAATCCACCACCCGCATGACGACGCCCTGTGGTTACTATGACCATAACATACCACAAAGTGTACCGCATCTTGGTTAATACCGGAAGCTCGACCGATGTAATCTACTCCAAGGCCTTTGAAAGAATGGAGATCCCAAGGTCACATCTTAGACTTGTGAAGACCCCCTACACGGCTTTGTCGGAGAAGGAGTAATCTCCGAAGGAGCCATCTCCCTCCCTGTGACCGCAGGAGAAGAACAAATCAAGCCACCCTCATGGTGGACTTCCTTGTTGTCAATGTACCATCCGTATATGACGTTATTCTGGGCAGACATTCCCTCAATGCAATGAGGGCGGTCGTTTCTACTTATTATTTGATGATGAAGTTCCCCGTTGAGGGCAGAATAGGATACCTTCGAGGTGATCAACGCGAGGCTTGGAGATGCTATACTATAGCAGTTAAGAAAGGGTTAGTTAAGCAAGCACTCACCGTCAACCTGCTAGACCCCAGAGGACCTACGGAGGGTTTATCCGTGAAAGACCTGGAGAAAGTACCGCTCGATGAGGCAAACCCAAGAAGAACTGTTCAGCTTGGAACATCGTTGGACCCTGAACAGCGGTTCGAAGTGCTAGCCTTCCTGCGATAGCACAGAGATGTCTTCACATGGTCCATGAAGATATGCCTGGAATCTCTCCGGATGTCATGGTCCACAGACTAAATGTAGACCCGGATCACAAACCTATGAAGTAAAAGAGGAGACCGTTCGACGCCGAGCAGTATGAATCCATAGCCGACGAAGTCTCCATTTTACTCGATGCCAGTTTCATAGAGGAGGTACACTATCCCGAGTGGATCGCAAACGTGGTCCTCATCAAGAAGGCCAATGGAAAATGACGGGTTTACGTAGATTACTCGGATCTAAATAAGGCGTGTCCGAAGGATAGCTTCCCGTTGCCTCAGATTGATCAGCTGGTGGACAGCACAGTAGGACACGAACTACTTTCTTTTCCGGACGCTTACTACGGGTATAACTAGATCGCGATGCACCCCCCAGACAGGCAGAAGACTACCTTTGTCATGGAGAAGGGACTCTACTATTACCAGGTTATGCCGTTTGACATGAAAAACGTTGGGGCCACATACCAAAGGCTAGTGAATTAAATGTTTGCCAAGCAGATCGACATATGATGGAAGTGTACATCGACGACATGTTAGTAAAAAACGTCAAGGCATCTGACCACCTGACAGATCTCGGAGAAACTTTCACCATCCTTTGAGAATACCAGATGAAGCTGAATCCCGTGAAGTGCGCCTCATGAGTCAGTTGTGGTAAATTTCTCAGGTTTCAAGTTAGCCAGAGGGGCATTAAAGCAAACCCCAATAAGATCAAAGCACTCCTCGACATGAATTCGCCTCGAACTGTCAAGAAAATACAATACCTCACAGGACGAGTAATGCACTCAGGCATTTCATATTCAGAGCCACAGATAAATGCCTCCCCTTCTTTCGACAATTGAAGGGTCATATGAAGGCAGAATTGACGACGGAATGCGAACAAGCCTTCCAGCAATTGAAACAGTATTTAGGCTCACCACCCTTGTTGTCCAAGCCCGAAGAAGGTGATCCCTTGTTCCTGTACCTGGCAATCTCAACTTCGGCCGTTAGCTCGGCCCTGATTAGCGAGGTAGGAGGCAAATAACATCCCGTATACTATGTAAGTAAGGCCATGGTGCCTGTCGAGACAAGATATCCGGCTCTCGAGAAGCTAGTGCTTAGTCTCATCGTTTCAGCTTGGAGGTTACGTCCGTATTTACAAGCTCATTTCGTCATTGTGTTAACAGATTTTCCTCTCAAAAAAGTTCTTCAGAGGCCCAAAGTTTTGGTCGGCTAACCAAGTGGGCCATCGAACTTAGTGAATTCGACATCCAGTTTCGTCCAAGGATAACAATTAAGGGCCAAGCCGTGGCCGACTTCATTGTGGAATTCATCACTCCGAGTGAAGAAGGGATCAGTACTGGAGTCAAAGTGGCTCCCTCGCCTGTTCCTCCAAGCAATCAAGAGGCAGAATCTGCATCAGGATGGATTCTCTACGTAGAAGGGTCATCCAATGCCAAACGCGGTGGGGCAGGAATTGTCATGGTCGCGCCTGACTCCACACCCATCCAGTATGCAATCCGACTCGATTTCAAAGCCTCCAACAATGAGGCAGAGTACATGGCTCTACTCGCTGGACTCAGACTGGCAGCAAGCCTGGGGGTTCAGTTCATTTAGGTCCGATGTGATTCCCAGCTGGTAGTGAACCACATCTCCATCGAGTATGAAGCTAAAGAAGCAAGAATGATTGCTTATCTAGACGAGGCAAGAAAATTGATTGAAAGATTTTGGAGCTGCACTATCCATCAAATCCCCAAAGCAGAAAATTTGTGGGCCGATGCTCTAGCAAAGTTAGCCTCGGCCACAGAAGGAAAGATCCTGCGATTCATCCCCGTGGAGTTCATAGAGCATCCGAGCATCGACTAGACGGAGAAGAAAACGGTCAATCCAGTAAGTGATACTCCAAGCTAGATGGACCCAATTTATAGATATCTCACATCCGGTGAGGTTCCTTCAGATAGGTTGGAAGCAAGGCGCCTAAGAGTCAGAGCAGCGCGGTACATAGTTCTGGAGGGGATATTGTACAAGAAAGGGCATTAGTAGCCCTATCTCAAGTGTCTCCGACCCGATGAGGCAGATTATGTGATTCAAGAGATTCACGAAGGAATCTGCAGAAATCACTCTGGTGGCCGAGCCCTGGCCCTGAAGATACTCTGGCAAGGATATTTCTGGCCGACCATTAAGGAAGATTCAAAGAACTATGTTCAAAGGTGCGATAAGTGTCAATGATATGTAGCTGTGCCAAGGCAACCTGCAGAAGAATTGACTCCCATGAGCGGTCCGTGGTCGTTCGCTCAATGAGGAATCGATATCATCGGTCCCCTACCCATAGGAAAGGGCCAAGTCAAGTTCGCTATTGTCGCAGTTGACTACTTCACCAAATGGGCTAAAGTCGAACCTGTCGCGAAGATCACGGAGCAAAAAGTGATCAAATTTTTGTGGAAAAACATAATCTGTTAGTTTGGGATTCCATGCACCATTGTGTCTGATAACGGCAAGCAATTCGACAATGATAAGTTCCAAGGCATGTGTCAGGGGCTCGACATCACCAACACATATTCCTCGCCTCGGCACCCGCAATCTAACGGACAGGTAGAAGCTGCCAACAAGGTTATCAAACACCATCTCAAGACAAAGTTGAAAAAAATAAAAGGCAACTGGGCCGAGGAGCTCCCATTTGTCCTCTGGGCTTACAGGACTAAGACTTAGTCGTCTACTGGGGAAACTCTATTCTCACTTTCTTACGGTTCGGAGGCAATGGTGTCAGTCGAGATTGGCCTCCCTACGTGTAACGTCTCAAAAAAATCCGTACAAAGACCCGAGTACCACCTCAGGCAGAAATCACTAAGGGTCAAATTATGTAAAAATTAGGCAAAAATTAATTAAGTACTAAACTGAATAAATTGGTATATTAGCTTGAACCGATTTCTATACGAATTGCAAGACGCAGAACTAGTATAATCGTTAACTCTACATTACCTCAAAACTCAGTTGCTCTCGAGAGCACACTGAAACTCCGTATCGGACCTGGACCGCGCGTCGAAAGTCTGATTACCGCGAAACTATACAATTATGACCGCTTTACTGGGCTTGACAACCATGTCGGCAATCAAGTCCAAATAGTATCCAGAAATGCACAACTTGAACCTGGAGCGAAGTGTGTGAGAAACGTGAATATCCTTAAAAAATAGACTCAAACTTAAGTGAATTGGGTTGTTCGTTTGTAGGCCAATTTTAAGGTTTCAGACCGTCAGATTCTGACCCAACTATACCCTTGGATCAGGAAAATTTTCCAATACATGTCAGTGTACTTGTGGCCCTGATCGAGTGTCGATGGCCGTTGAACTGAAACTGGTCCTCCACGGTTGATCCGTAAATCCGATCGGACCGAAATCTTCACCTGATGTAGATCCACTGTCAGGAAACTTTCTCTGAACCGTGTGCATAAAATGGATATCCAGATGAACTCCGTTGGCCCGAAACAACCGCTTTTTGGCTATAACCTAAGTATACCATGGCCCTGGGGCCATTGCCATCACTTCTAGGCCTATATAAGACCCTAAACCCACCTCTCTCTCATTCCATATGAATTTCCTAAACCCTAGGAGAGAGAAGAGAGAAAAGAGAAGGAGAAAGTGAGGAGAAGCGAGAGACAGTTGTGGTTTGTCGCTGGGATTCATTCCCGCCACTCCATGTGCTGAATCACCTCTCTCGTGTCGCTACACCGACGAATTCGAATCCATTTTTGGGTAAGGAATCCTAACCCTAATCTCATTTTGAAAGTCCAAATAGAGGAATCGACGAAATACCTAACCTATTTCGTGATTCAGGTAGCCGTTGTGCCGTAGACAAAAACGTAGTGTTCGAACTGAGTTCGATACGAGTTTACCGATAGAAGGTGCGGATGATAAATGTTTAGGTTATGGTTTTCAAGGCTTTCGATGTCAGTAATAGTTTATGACTGACTTGATTGCCACCATATACCCTTAGATGCGATGCTTTCCATATATTACATGTGTATGAACTATGCTTATTAACTATGCATTCCATGTGTTTATTGAAATGTTTGAATGAATATGAAATTTTGATTTGTGCTTGCCATGATTATTAATTGAGAATACATGATCGTTGTATGCGTGACAACTCCTTTATGAAAGGATTTGCCATAATATATGCTATAATTAATTCATTACATGTATGTTTGAAATGTGTAATCTAAGTGTTTGATAAAATGTTTGAATGGGTGATTGTTTGATGAAATGCATTTATTAAAGGTGTTGAGATGAGATTCTTAGTTACCTTAGTTATATGAATAGATTCCTTTATGTAATTTACATTCGACTATGTGATTCATGTATGAAATGCCTAGGTGTGATAACATGTGCACTATGTGTTTGTTAAAATGCTCAAATGAGATTTATATTTGAATTGGTTGTTACATGTTGTTTGACTATCACATATGAATGCCTATAGTGTTTGATTATGATTGAGACTAATACGTAGTCCAGGTAATTGGTAACGGTTTACGATTAGTGGCTAAACTAGTTTTGTCACAATGGATACGTTCGATGAATCCGAGTCGTACGATGATTATTGATAATGGTTAGGCCACAAGGAGTACGTATGCGCTCCATGTCGATTAATTTAACGTACGCTCGTACCAGTCGAGCTTGTTAAGGAACCCGATTGACCTAATGTGTGTTTACCATGTATGGACCACTGCTTGAATCTAAGGTACCACTTACCAGTGTAAAGCCCGTTTAACCTTGGTACCACGATCCGCTAAGACTTATGAGCCGAGATGGTGGTGTATGAGACACCATGGTTGAGTTGTCGGCCTACGCTGTAGTGACGAGCCTCCCTTTAGTGACCAGTGAGCAATACAAACTCGTGAGCTGAATGTGGTGGTGTATGGGACACCGTATTCAAGATGTCAGCCTACACTAAGGTGAAGAGCCTTCTTGTAGTGACCTTGAGTATAAAATAGGCCTACGATCGGGTGACGAGTCTCTCGTAGTGACCTCAAGTGAGAATTACGCTTATGCTGAGGTGACGAGCCTCCCACAGCGACCTATAGTGTAAACTCGCGAACTTGCCTATCGTATGTCATTAACTAGGATTGACGACCTTAGATGGATCATTGTTTGGGTCAATGATATAAAGTGAGGTACCTTAGCTTCCCGAACCTGTTGTATGAATAAGTCTAAGTAAGAACTTGGCTAACATGACCATGCACCATATTGCATATGCCTTTGGCATAGGTGTTGAGCACAGTGGGAGTTTAGCATGCGTGACCATGAGATGATGTTGCAGAGGGAGTGCATGTGAGGGCATGCATCATTATCGCATATCATTCTTGCATTAACCAGAGTAGTTAGGACATGATTGTTGTACTACTTTATCATTACTGCTTGACTGAATTGATAACATGTTAACCTTTGCCTTGTAGCTCCATTGAGTTGATCACTCACTCCCACTCTAGGATGATGTTTTAAAACATTAATCAGACTCTGTTGTAACTGTAGATGATGGTGAGGCTTACGACATGGAGCCTGTCTTCTACGACGACGAGGAGTTCTCCTACCTGTAACTCTTTGGCGAGTCTATGTAGACTTGAAGTTGCGTCACCGGGGTTACCGGGATATGGATTAGATGACATTACACTTTATCATTTTGTATATTTTGAAACTATATATGTAATTATTCAGCTTGGTGACATGATCATACTCTGGGGTTCATATCCACTTATACACTTTATACATCTACCACATTCTTCCGCTTGCTTGATTTAGTCGCCTTTGGAGTATGATATGTTGATTTAGTATAATCCTATTCGTGTTTAATGCACTAATATGGATAACATTTAATCATCATTATCTATGTTGCATAAGTGATGCGTTGGAACTCGGGAGTTGAGCTTCTGCTCGACCCTCGATTTTCGAGGTGTTACACTACTATAAACTAACAAGTCACAATAATAATTTAAGAAAAAAATATAATACACATTAAGCTCAGGGAAGTCTCCATACTCCGAGCCGCTACTCGACATCAACAGGTGGCGCGATTCTACAACGCTAAGGTTAAAACCAGGCGGTTTCGTCCAGGGGACTTAGTCCTTCGCCGGGTTTTTCAGAACACCACTGAGCGAGGGGCTGGGGCACTAGGGCCTAACTGGGAAGGGCCTTACTGCCTGGTTTGATCGACCAAACCAGGCTCATACCATTTAAAAGATCTTAAGGGCCGCCAGCTCCCCCACCCCTAGAATGCCAAGCACATAAAAATCTACTATCCCTGATGTAATGGTTTTTAAGGCCTTTAATAAGTATACGCCTCCGCGCGACCAGCCTTTAAGGCTCCTAATAAAATTTACATCTTCCATCTACTCCAGCGGGTTATTAACTAAGAGAAAGTTACCTCTCATAAGCAGGGGTGGACTCAACGGACTGATCCCTTAGAGAAGGGGTGAGAACGTTATCCCACGAAAATTCCACAAGGCATCCCCTCATTGTCAGGGAAGAAACCGGTAGATGACTCGACTCCCCGACGAAGGAGTCGGCTCATCACTCGATTGACGAACACATTAGAAGTCGCTCGCCAATTGTGGGAGAGGCCGACCCCATAGGGGTCCGGGCCTAACAACAATATCGTGAAATTCAAAGTTCTGCAAAACAGCACAAGGGGTTGGCTCGGCAGTGCCCCTAAAGAAAATCGACCTATCGACAAATTAGCTCAGCAATCAACATCCAAAAACCAACTACAGATTAACACATAAAGAAATCATTATCCAAATGCCCTCTCCAAAGGGTCAAAAATCATCTTCATCCATGTGCCCTCTCTAGAGGGTTAAAAAATAATATCCACAAATCATTCATTGAAAAGATAAGTTCAAAAAGCCATAAAAAGAGAAGTATTCCAAGCTATGCAGTCAGAGGAGGAGCTTGGGAGTTAGGGCTTGATCCAGGCAGACATCATCAGCGGGCTTCTCTCCTGCGTCCTCAGGTAGTAGAGGATCAAGGTTAAGGTCCGGGTACAAGTCCTGGACCACTTCAATGCAAGCGTCGAAGCCACAATTGTAGAACTTAGTGGCTTCGGTGGCCCTCTCCTTCGAAGCCTTAAAAGTCTCTACTGCGGCGGCTACGGCCGAGGCTAGGGACACCTCATCTTCAGCCTGCTGGGCATCCCTTGCTTGGAAAACTGCCCTGAGCTGGTCTTCTGCTGCTGTGGCCCTGGTCCACTCAAGCACTTCTCCCAGCCGAGCATTCTCCTTGGCAAGCGAGTCCGCGTTTTCCCTGGCCCGGGTTAGCTCGTCTGCAACAGCATCACATCGTGCCTCAAGATTGCTCACGACCCCCTGAAGCTGGAGCTCCCGGGCCTTCCCGTCATCCATATGCCGGCGGAGTTCTGCCTCCTCTGTCCAGAGGAAGGTGGCCTCGTTCCGTAAGATCCTGGCCTCATCCCTCAGGGCCTTTGCCTCAGCATCCTTGTTGACGGCTTCCTTCAATCTCTCCCGAGTCAGAAGGAGCCTCGGAACGGACTGCACTAAAACGACAATGAATATTCAAATGCAAAAAAAATGATGACGAAGGCAAGAAAAGTTAATAAGATTACCCGATAAAAGACGGACGCCAAGTCGTTGATAAAAGACTTGTCCGACTTCTCGAAGAGGCGGACGATCTCCTCCTTGGCGGCATGTTTGTTGGCCCAAGGAACTAGACAAGACATGTGGTAGCCCGATTCAAACCTTCCCTCGCTTGTCCCCACCCGGGCCGATTCTATTGCTTCCTTCGCCCCAATCCTGCTGCCTGCCGAGGCCTGAGACTCGGCCCTGAGATCATTCCCAGCCTCGGGAGGGGAGATCATAATGTCAGCCATCCGAACGGCCTCCTCCTGCTTGGAGGAAGAAGGGACGACGATGCAGGGCTTTGGGGCTGTGGGAGGGGCCTCGGCGGTAAGTGGACTAACAACGGGAGGAAGGGTCGGAGCCAGGACAACGACAGTAGTGGCCTCTACAGGCGCTGCAGCTGGAGCTATAGCTGGAGCTGCAGCAATAGAAATTGGGGTCGAGGGACCTTCACCACGACGAGCTGCCTGCCTCCTCCGAACGGTCGTCTTTGTTCAGGGCTCGGCCCTCAGCATCTTGTCGATAGTCGGGGCGGCCTTTCTCCTCCAGGACCCGGCTACCTTGGCCATGCCTGCACGATCAACAAAGAGTTAACAACCAAGTTAAGAAATTTAAACTATCTAGAGATAAAGGGTTAAAGGTAAACTCACTAAATGAAGTGAAGAGGGGTTCGGACTTACAAAGCCCTGACCAGTGAAGATTGGCAGCGGTGATCAGATCCGACCAGGAGTGCAGGTCTCTTGATCGCGCTTGGGCATTAACGACCCAATTCTTCTGGTCCGAGGAGAGGAGGGGTGAACCTCTCGAAAAGTCTACAGAGATAAGAGGAAGCTTTTTAGTTCAACTACTACGAAAAAGAGAAATACATGGAAAAGAACGTGCATGCGATCCGACTTGGTGAAGTAAATAGGGTGGGAATTCAAGTCATCAAGCTTCCGAGCTCCACCACCGGCGCCTCCCATTCGCTCAAAGCCCAAAACCATTTATTCTTCCAGTCCTTGTTGGAAGACGGAGGATTCAAGACCAGACCCTACCCCTTGCTGCCTCGCGTCATGAAGTAGTACCTTGGCTTTTGACTGTCGTGCTTGACCAGGTACAAACTTATTAATTCCTCTAGTGTTATCTCTGGATTTTTGACTTTACGCTAGATGATGAAGGAAGAGATCAAAACCCTCCAAGCGTTGGAGGTGAATTGGCCAGGAGCTAGCCCCAGATAGGCTGTCAAGGCCCGGACGAAGGGGTGCAGAGGAATTCGAAGTCCGCATTGTAAGGCGCAGAGGAAAATGGCGACTTCCCCTTCAGCGGGTGCGCTGACAGTGTCAAGGGGCTTAGGTGCCCTTATCTGAATGGAGTTTGGGATCTCAAACTCCAAACGGATCCATCCCATCTGAGACTCCGTCAATACGGAGCCTCTTGGGATGACCTCCAATGCCCGTTCACTAGCCGGCATTTCAGCTCCACCCGCCATCGAGTCCCGGAGTGCTCGGGTGGCTTTCTTCTTGCTAACTCGATGAGTCCGAGCGCCCGCCTCCTTGTTTCTTCGGGGAGGAGGGAATAGGGGCACCGCTTCGAAGGGGCCTTCAGATGCCCCCCTCCCATCATTTGAGCTCATCGGCTCGGAGTCGTTATAATCCTCTTGGACCACGTCCATGTCAGACGACATCTCGCAAAAGCAGATGAAAAAGAAGTGATGCTGAAAGGAGGGAGGAAATGCTCACTGGATGACTGCTGGAAATCGCCTCCGTCAAGAAATCCCTAATCGGTCGGAATCGCCCTGCCGGAAACCTCAAGATGGCCAGAATCGCTTCTGCCGAAAATCTCCTCCTCAGGGAATCAATAGCCACAAGGAATTTGAAGTGTGGAAATGAGAAGCGTTTCCGAAACGCTGAAGATTATATAGCGAAGGAGAAGTCTCTGCATTAATGGCAAGGCATTGATGGTCGCAGCTAAATCGTCGCGAGCAGACTCTGGAGCACACGTGGCTGCTGACTATTGGCTTGAGCTTTGTCAGGCTAAATGGTTCTGACATTGAGCGATAGGCTCCATCTAGCAGAAGCGGTGCCTGAGCTGGGGAAGCGTCGCTGGGTCGCCTCCTAGGGCCTACGTGTTAGTTAGCTATAGGCCAAACAATTATTCGAAATCTTAACCGTCACCACGTGTCAGCTGGAGATTATCCCACGGATGGAAAGACCTGAGGGCGTGTTTCTTCGACACAAGAGTCATGATGATAAACGCATGCGTGAAAGGTGTGACATCGGAAACCGTTGATCTTCTGTACATGTTTACTCTCTGAGCTCGTATTCGAACTCAAAGAGTAGGGGGCTTCTGTTACAGGAAGATCTGAACCTCTCCAAATCTTAGAAGCCACAGGACACTAATCTGGTCGGATGCATAATAAGTAGTCCAAATGAATATTGCCACTGAAGGAAAGGATTCTCAGTTTGGTTCCACTCGCACTCCTCATCCGAGGCTAGTAGTCAGTTCGAAGTAATCCAAAATAGACAAAGTGAAGCTCAAGTCAAAAGCTATAGGCAGTCCTGACCATAATCAAATAAGAAGGCCACCTGCATCGGTTGCGAAAAAATTCAACTCGACCAGACATACCTACCGACCTGCCTCGGAGCTCGGAGAGAAGAC
Source organism: Magnolia sinica (assembly GCF_029962835.1). Taxonomy (NCBI): domain Eukaryota; kingdom Viridiplantae; phylum Streptophyta; class Magnoliopsida; order Magnoliales; family Magnoliaceae; genus Magnolia; species Magnolia sinica. The sequence continues at coordinate 3,201,478 of NC_080583.1, read as the reverse complement.
CTCTAGAAGGCTCGACAGACGAATAAACCCAAATCCACATTCGGCTCAGACCGGTGCTCGGCTCAGACTCGCGATATGATCCATGTATAATAAACTAACAGTGAAGGCCTGTCCACATTAGTCAGGACCTCTCCGACTAGAAATCTCAACCCGAGGCCAGGGAAGAATGCTGACGGTCCATGAGCTAAAATAAGAAACTACCTTAAGCAGACACGACCGATTTCCTCGCTCGCAGATACGCACGATATGCTACACGATCTCAGGATTGCGGACAATATCTCCACGTTCCGAAAATCTCATTGATTGAATGAATCATGCCGAGATTAATGGACCCAGTCCATCCAATGCTCAGGTATAAATACAAGGGAAACCCATTGCTACAGGTACGCAATATCTTGCACTCTCCCTCTACTCTTCAACTTAGACCCAGATTCCCTTGACCTGACTTAGGCATCGGAGGGTTCCCCAGCTTAGCCAAGGTCTCCTTTGCTAACCCTTTATGCAGGACCAGGGTTCCTTGGAGTTATGCCGTGTAGAGTGGAGGGTGGTCTAGATTTTGTCATCAACAGTAGGGATCAGAAAATCCTAGCCATTTGAAAATTGGTATAGAAAATCCAATTTGTTAGTTTAACCTACTCTTTTTTTATTTTTTTATTTTATTTTTTTATTTTAAACTCAGTTAGGAGAATCCGATCACTGTGATTTTTAGACCATGACTCGTTCATGGAACTGTATTATTAATGAACAGTTGAGATCGCCATAGGATGACGAGAATTTCATCACTCCCATGTGGACTACATCTCCTCCTATACCATTATTGTACACAAAAGTTCGACTACTCAAACATATCAATTTTCTGTTTAACTGCTCTGAGATTGTTACCATCATTAATATAAAAGAAGCCCATGCATTAGTCATCCAGACCATTGAACTTGTGGGGCCATCATGGATGGGCCATATACTCAAAGAAAGTTGCAAATCTGAAAAGTCTAACCTTTAATCATTTACTGGCATACAAAAACATAATTAAGAAGAATGAAACTGGTGATCAAATCAAATTCGGACATGTGGGCAGTCCGAGACATTGATCTGGACCATCCATCAGCACGATACGTAAATCACATAGATGGACGCGTCCAAACAGTCCGATCTTTATAACGCCCTTGTCAGGGCCGCCAGTCGGACTTGGATTGACTAATAGAAGTAGTTGCCACGATACATGAACAGCCCAAGTCAGAGGCACATAGGATGATGTGTGTCAGATCCACACCGTCCATCTGATTTTCCATATCATGTTAGGACATGAAATAAAAACCCTAATTCTAATGCTTGCGTGTGTCACATTACATGAAACAATATAATCGTATTGCTGCCGTTGAAACCCTAATTCCAATCAAGTTGATATTTGCATTTTCCCTTTGATGTATGTGTTTTATATCTGCGCGGTCCATCAGTTCTTACCATTCATCTTAGAGCATGGTACAAAAACTGTAGTAGATCCAAATAAGTTAACCACATCACATGAAACAGTGGTTCATGATAATATTTATTTGCCATCCAACCTGTTAATAAGGTCACATGTATTTAATAGACTTAATGAAGTGAAAATTGTCAAAACTTTTGTGGCCCACCAAAGGTTTTTAATGGTCAATCACTACTGTTTCCTGTGGTGCCGTCAACTTGAGATTTAGATCTGCTACAATTTTGGGCTCATGCCTTAAAATGAGCTGGAAAAACGGATGGACAGCATGGATATACAATATATAAGGCATGCCAGTCACGCGGATTTCCTAAAATTCCTGTGCAAGGATGGTGGGTGGGGCCTACTGAGATGTTTGTGAGAAATCCACCTCGTTCATCGTCTACGAGAGATCATTTTAGGACATGCCACAAAATGTGATGTGTATTAAAGACTTAAGTCGATCATACAAGAGGAAACAGTGGAGATTTAGTGTAAATCATTGAAACATTCTTGAAGTCATAATTTTTTTGTGTCAGGTAATTCTTTTTTTTATTTTCACTTCATCGCAGTGGCAATGACCTTATAAACGGTTTGGATGGCTTATAAACATGAAGGTAGAGCCCAGAAAGGTTTCAACGGTAAGAATTTCTTTCCCCAATTTTCCCTCTCCTGGGACCACTTGAGTTTTGAATCCATCTCATTTTTTCCCCCTAAAATAAGCTCTTAAAATGAATGGGCTGGGTGAATTTCTCACAAACATCCCTATCTCTGTGGGCCCCACCCAGCATCCTTGCGCAGCAACTTCCGGCCAAAGACTTGCACACGATATCATCATACGGTTACACGGACTCACGTAATCCCCGCAAGTCACGGCATGCCGTGAGGACGGGGCGCGGATTAGCTACTGAGCAGCGAGACTCGCTACTGGATTGACGTCACCATGTTCCTTGGGCCCCACCATGATATACGTTTTGTATCCACGCCTTCCATCCATTTGGAGAGATCATTATAGGGCAAGATCCAAAGAATGAGTTAAATCCAAAGCTCCAGTGGACCACAGCACAGAAAACAGTGGGTGGGGACAGTGACGCTGATATTTGTGTTTTCCCTTATTGCATGTATTTTTTAACTTTTTAACAGGTTGGATTTCAAATAAACATTATGGTTGGCATTAGGATAGTTTCAACGGTGGGAATCACTCTCCCAACTGTTTTATGAGGTGGGGTCCACTACAGATTTTTATCTGCCTCATTCTTTGGCTTATGTCCTAAAATGATATCTCAAAATGGATGGACGGTGTGGACACAACAAATACATCATAGTGGGGCTCACGAAATTAGTGGAATCGCTACTCAACTTGACAGTATCTAATTCCAAACTTCCTGCAACAGAAATCTAGGTGGGGCCAGATGATGACCCGAAGAATGAGGTGGATCCAAAACTCAAGTGCGCCACATGACCGGAAAAAAGTGGATGCTGTCATGTTTAGATGCCATCCATGCGCCTTCATAAGGTAGCCTGACCCAAAACTTCTGTAGCCCCACGAATGTTTCAATGGTGGACAGTCAATTCTCACTATTTTCTCTTGTGGGGTCACTTGAATTTTGGATCTGCCTCATTTTTGGGACAATATCTTAACATGATTTGAAAAAACAGATGAGCTGGGTGAATCAATCTTATTTTTGGGCTCATATCTTAACAGATTTTGAAAAAATAGATGAACGGACTAGATATTTTACAAACGTTATTGTGTACTCACCTAGATTCCTATCTAATGAAGATTCTATGAGAGGCTTTCACATGCGTGGAAAATTGTGACACATGTGGACAAAATCGTGACTCTTATTCTACATGGGTCAAAGCCTCGAGCATGGATGACTTGTAGAGGTGTACACGAACCGAGCTAGCTCGGTTAGCTCCCTCGACTTGACTCGGTTCGAAGCTGAGTTCGAGCAAGTCGAGCTGATTTTTTGAGCTCGAAAATGAGTTTGAGCCAAGTTCGAATAGCCCCCAGCTCGACTCAACTCGGATCGAGTCCAACTCCAATCCAGTTCGAATTGAACTTGGATCGAACCAGTTTGGTGACTCGGTTACTTTGCCATTGATTTTGCTCACCAACTGTTTGATCTAATGACTCAATGAAATGTGGCTGGTGGCAAGGAAGGTATGTACATGAAACAAATACCCTTTTTCTCCTTGTTTTTCTTGGTTTTTTATGGTGCTCAGAAGGTGTTTGATAAAATACCTGTAAAAATCATTGCCTCAGTTTGTAAAACAGTGAGATTTTGAAGTTGCAGTTCAGGTGTTTGTGGAAATGCCTCAATGGTGAACTCGGCTCTATTTTGGCTTGAACTTGGCCTGAGTTGGCCCGAGCTGCTGACCGAACTGAGCCGAGCTGACCAGTCAAGCTCGAGGACTGAGCCAAGCCGAGTTTGAGCTGAGGTCAGCCAGTGGCCGAGCCGAGTCGAGCTGAGGCCAGCTCGACTCATTTCAACTCGATGTACACCCCTAATTACTTGCAAGACTTTACTATAAATCTGAAGAAACCATTAATTCGATGGCAACGTAGAGATTTTTATCAATGCATGACTTGCCTGGATCTAATGGCTTTATGAGGATGAGATCCACACCATCGATCAGGTCCACCATGCATCTGCAAGTGGGTGAAGTTGAGATGGGGTACCATTAAAAACGTCCAAATTATTTGCAAGTCTCAGTCATGCATGTATGCCATCCAATCTATTCATTTGATGAGCTCCATTAGAATTAAAGGACACCCTTAAAATTAGGACACCCCAACACCCACGTTAGCCACCCCATGTGAATCGAAATTAAGATATTCAAGCAAGTCTAGTAGGGCAGTGATTAGAATTTCTCACCTGGGATTAAGTACCACCCACACCAGGATCTAGCTAGAGACAGACAGGTAGGCCCCACCATGATGTATATATTTTATCCATACTGTCCATCCATTTTTACAGATCATCTTAGAAGATGAGCCCAAAAATTAGGCAGATTTTAGGTTCAAGTGGACCACACCACAAGCAATAGTGGGGATTGAAAGCTTACCGTTGAAAACTTCTCGAGGGGCACATAAGTTATGGATCAAGCTGATATTTATGTTATCCCTTCGTACAGGTCTATGTGTATTTTTGAGCAGGTTGGATGGCTAATAAACATCCCGATAGGCCCTAGAAGGTTTTCAATGGTAGGAATTCAATCCCCACTGCTTCTATTGTGTGGTCCACTTGAGCCTTCAATCTGTCTTCTTTTTCGGTTCATGACTTAAAATGATATGTCAAAATGGATGGACGGTGTGGATTAAAAAAAATAAAAAATACATCACTGCTGGTCTCACGAATCCTCTTATAGAGTGTCCATCTCCAGTTAGGTCCTGGTGGGGTAGTAATCAAACAGCGCCCCTCACAAACCTATCCAACCCTCAATTCCAACATCCACATGAGCCACACGATGCTGTTACACGTAATTTTATACTATTCCTTATTGCTTGTGGTGTGACCCACTTAGTCTTCTCCCCGCGTAGCAATCGGTTCGCGCAAGTCACACGTTCTTCAATCAGGTTAGCGCAGTCCACTGGAGAAAACGTGTTTTTCACGTAGATGCTTTGATAGAATACATCCTCTGTATTGGTATGAAATGTTTCATTACTTTAGCCTTTCGATATATGGTTCTATTTCAATTATTCAAACTGGATATATGATGGGCCGGTCTCACCTTGGATGGAGGATACACAAGTAATGAAAACTTTTAAATTGAAATATTCTAACCTCTTGATCATTTCATCTAATACTTCACACATGGATGGTCTACTTAATCTTTTAATCATCAAAGGGTGGAAATAATAGGAGCTTTTTCTAGTATACCCCATCCAAAGTAGCTAGGGTCTATGGCATGCATATATTAACTTGAGTTCAACTGTGACTAAATTGTGGAAACAAAACATTAAAAAAAAAAAAAAAAAATTTAAGAAAATCCTAACCTCCTAATATTTGTGATTTTCAACTGTCCATTAAATGTCTACCAATCTTGATCATGAACACCACTTTTATTAGCAAGGTGGCCCACCAAATGATCCATTGGTCATGTGTCGCACATGCAAAAGAAACTCGTACTGATGATTGACTTCAATAAAACTAGTTTCACTTTATCACCTTTTCACCCCCTGGACGGCAAGTCAAGAGAGTTCCCAGCTCTTTCTAGAGCAACATTATAAATAGCCTCATTTGAGATAAAGTGTCCATCTACCTATCCTCTATTTCCTAAGAAGTTTCCATCTACCTATCCTCGATGTCCACTCCAATTAGTTGTAATAGTAGGATTTTGATTTTAGTTTTGTTGGCAATTTCTCTTGTTTATGGAAATGCAAGAAGTCTATCCAAAGAAGAATACATGGAATTGAAGGCACAGCTCAAGGTTCTTAATAAGCCTGCTGTCAAGAGCATTCAGGTGAGTTTTCTAACAATCACTACCATGTGATTCATTGCACCAGTGTTTATTATTATTATTATTATCATTATTATTATTTAAATCATCTGAAGCTTAGAGGGGTTTAGTTTTTAGTGATCCAAATCCTTTGTTTGGTGTCCCACTGGTGGAAGGGCTGAAAATTTCATGCATCAAAGCCACTCCCAGTCCTCTGATTCTACAAACAGATAAAGCTTAAAATCCATCATCATCATCATCATCAGCATTGTAATCACAGTCAACGGCATCCATGCCATCATTAGGATGTTTTTGAATATTGATGGAGGTTTGATGGTTCTTGTAGACTGAACATGGCGACATCTTCGATTGTGTGGACATGTATAAGCAACCTGCTTTCGATCATCCTTTGTTGAAGAATCACACTATCCAGGTATGTTTCTCTTTTATTATTATTATTATTATTATTATCTTCTTATTCTCTCTGATTTCCATTTATCAAAAACCATCATCAATGATGAATGGGCCATCCTATCCTAATCATTTAGAAATTAGTACACAAAATCTGTCTATTGATTTTTGCATAACTTCATTTTTTTTACTTTGTTGAGTGAAGTTTGACCATTGTGATTTTCAGTCCATGGCCCATTCATGAAAGTATGTGATAAATGAACGATTCAGATCACCCATGTGGAATAGATCTCCTTGGATAACATTATGTCACACAAAGTTTGGCCACTATAAAATATGAATGTTTGGTTTAAATGTTCAAAAATTATCATCACCATTAACATTAATATAATAAGAGGCCCATGCTTTAGTGATCCAGACCATTGAACTTATGGCTTCCATCATGGATGGACCATGCTCAAAGAAACTTGCCAATTGACGAATCTAACCTCTCATTTGTTGGCATGCAAATGCATTGTTAAGAACAATGATACTTATGGTCACATAATATTCGGTTATATGGGCTATCTGAAACATTGATCTGGACCATCCATCTGATCGAACCGACTCCCCAGCAGCCACTGCAGGGAAATCACGTCGATAGAATGATCACATACATTCTGATTTACTGTAGTACTTCATGTTCAAGTTTTGTGTGGCATGCAGTGATATGTGATTGGCATCCAACCCGTCCATTAGATGTGCACCTCCATGTTACGCTTACATTGTAGGATCCTGCATGATATATAACACACGTGGGCCACACCAAATGAAACAATGAGGTACTTGGGGAGGAGTGTGAGCATCATCGAAACTTCCAAATGGAATATAGGGCCCACTGTACTGGGTATACATCATCGAACGAGCATTCAGCCAAGAAGCCACACTATGATGAAGGAACATATATACCAAAACAGATCCCATTCCAAAACTCAAGTGGGCCACAACTAGGGGAGTACACCAACCGGGCTAGCCCGGTTAACTCACTCAACTCGGCCCGAAAAAGCTCGACTTGGCCCGACTTGGAACTGAGTTCGGTCCAGGACGAGCCATTTTCTTCAGACCAAAACTGAGTTCGGGCTGAGTTCAAACAGGTCCCAGTTTAGCCCGACTTAGTCCGAAACTCGACTTGACCCGACTTAGCCTTTATGATATATATCTATACCATGTGTTAAAAAACCCCAAATCCTTTCCCCTATTGATAGCCGCTGACTGGATAGCCTAGATAGTTGGATATGTTTCAAGTTATACACTGTCTACAATAAGATGTATAACTTGAACGGCCTAGATTCACCTAAATACAAAAAAGAATTATAATGTCCTCACTAGTTAGATTTTTTGTGGAGTGTATAGTTCAATTATCCAAACCGTTGATCGAGGGCTCTTATAAACTTGCTATAAGGTCCGAAACTGGCTCGAACTCACCCGATTGTTGACTGGGCCGAGTTCGCGCTGGACATGTTGGCCCGGCGATCGGGCCAGGCCAAGTTCGGGCTGGGTTTGGCTGGTGACCGGTCCGGGACGAGTTGAGCCCAGTTTGACTCGGTTCGGTCCGATGTAAACCCTAGCCACAACAAGTGAATGTATATAAGTTTTCAGTGTAATTGCACATTGCTGCATGTGGTGTGTCCCACCTGATTTTTTTAATTATGATTATTCTGGGATGTATGGTGAACAAAAGGTCTAGCGCCAGATGCACCGTTTAGATTCAGCATACGTATCTTGCCTTGTAATCATCGTACGATTTGAACTTATGGGATCGTTTCCCTTTTCAATTTCAATGATGACATGTTAGCCATTGTATTTCCATATGCATTTTTTTAATCCCTTTTCAATATTAATGATTACATGTTTATTTACATATGCATTTTTTTTAACGTCTGAGATTGTAACTCACTATGCAGATGAGGCCCACTTCCTATCCAGAAGGGATGGAAAATCAAGACCCTTTAAATGCCAATCTACATATTGGGCTTAAGGATGGTGGATGCCCACTTGGGACTGTACCCATTCGACGGACTAAAATGCAAGATTTAATGAGAACAAAATCTCTCTCTGATTTTGGTCGAAAAAATGTAGAAAATGGGTCCCAACTCAACTCCCCATCTGGTCATCACGTAAGTAATTTTTGTCGTTTTGGTATATTTATGCCGAAACGTGCAGGATCTGAGCCATTCATCAGTATCCAAGAGGCAGCATTTTCATTAAATTATATTGCTCTATGGGAACGCCTGGACAGCCTAGCCAACCGATCTGTGCCGTACATTGCGTCTAACCATCTAAATAACAGCCCTAAAAATGGATGGTCAAAACCATTTAATAAAAATAAATCAACAACTTGTGCCGTGTATTTGTTATGACCCATCATGAATTTCCTATGGCTCTACACAATCACTTCCATCAGAAGATCCCCATCATCCGAGCTATGGCTTGGAAAATGGATGGGTAGGATAGCTGTGATTTTCAGATCGAAGGAAATAAAATGTGAGCTCAACCTAGTGGACGGTTCCGATTGGTTTGCTGGAGTGTCCAAATGGCACAATGCTACTAGGACAGCTATAAGTTACAGTGATAGCGCTGGCTCGCTGGCGAATTTTTCTGTTGGAGCAAAAAATAAATAAATTCTCGGTGATGTATTTAACACTAATCTACTTGTTTTCTTTGATCAAGTATGCAATTGCAAACTTGCGTGATCAGGTGCTAGGAACCCGAGTGACTATGAATGTGTGGGACCCAATACTTCAAGATCCAAGTCAATTCAGTTTGGCCCAGTTATGGATTGTCAATGACCAATCAGATCAACTCAATACGATAGAGGCTGGATGGATAGTAAGTTTGCAGCATATGTTGTGAAAGAAAAAAACGATTTTTACTGGAATCAATATTTTACTAATGGTGTTGGATAGAGGTGGGCACCGGACGGCTCGATCTGGCTAACTCAACTCTCATCCAACTCGTTTAGATCCGACTCCACCCAAACCGAATGGGTGAGTCGTTCCGAACTGAGTAGGCTTCGCCCAATCCGAACTCAAACCGAGTCGAGTTCGAGTTACCTAGTAACTTGACCCGACTCGACCTGAAACTCGATCCGGTTGGACCCGACTCGATCCGAACCTGACTCTCTAACCCTACTCGCATAGACTACATTGACCCGATCCCAAAATCTTTCTCCCTCCCTCATCCTCCTCATCTTCTAAGCTCGACAACCACCCACCACCATCACCCTCTTCTCCACTCTCTCGGTCTCTCCCTCCCTCATCTCTCAATCTAACTCAGTGCGAACTCAACCCGACTTCGTACTTCTTAATGGATCGGACTTGGTATGAATTAGTCCAGGCTAGACCGGACTTGGATCGAGTCAGGCATGCTGGACTCGGTATCAAGTCGGATCGAGTTCGGGTCATGCCTATTTCAAAACCGGATCAAGTCGAGTCAGCCCTAACTTGGTCTGACTCAATTCAATGCCCAACTCTAGTATTGGAAATGCTTTTTGAGGGATGAAATTGCAAAAATGCCCCCAATTGATTTTCTTTTCTTTTTTTTTCTTTTTTTTTTGGGAGGGAGGGTTGGGGGCACATGGTCCATGTATAATATCCAATCCATTAAGTGTATGTAACACACCATGGTGACAAGAGGAACAAATCATCGGATCTTTCAGATCAGATGGGATATATTTGAATTGGGATATTTGAACGGTATACATTAGTTTTCTGAATCACCTTATGATTTGATCCACCTTATTTTAGGTTCATCTAAGAGGGCAGCAATGTAATTTCTCTTTTTAAAAAGCACTACCAGTCTGGCGGCACTATTTGGTAAAATCAATTGAGGAATTTTGGGGTAAAAGTCCAATTTTATTTATTTATTAGTTTTTTTTAAAATTTAAATTCTGTTAAAAATCCCGTCTTATTATTATTATTATTATTATTATTTTCAAAACACATCATGTGAGTTTACTTCTCACTAATAAGGCCCAGATTCGTGCCGTTGACAGCCCCATTTTGGATTCTGGAGATGATTTTAGATCCAAACATGTTTCAAACTGACTTTGACCAGATGCAATGGTATAACCGATTGGATCCTGGGCCCTTTATTCAAACCCGATTTACTGGAATCGAATTTCTCAGGTCCAGGCATAAGTGGGCCTGCATGGGATGAAAATCTGACCATAATGACTAATATGCAAAATAGTTATCGAGCTCTCCATCTCCATTCATAAGACAGTAGTAAAGATGTATAAGATCCAGACCGTTCATCTGCTAGGCCCCTTTATGGATGGGCTGCACCTATAAACTTAGGCTGTTCAGATGAATTTTTCCTCTGATTTGATGATTTTTGTTGATTAGAAACCGATGGTTAGAAAACAGTCTGACTAATGATTTACATACAATGGGCATTAATTCTCCCATAAGGGGCTACGATCATCTCGACCGTTGGCTTATGGCACAGCAGATAAGCTGTCTGGATGTCATACTCGTGTGTCACGTATGTAGATATATAGAGTGCTTGATAACTAATTTAATTTAGATGATTCTTCCCATGCACCTTACCCTCTACCTTGCGAATACACCCCAACGTGCCATCTATTTTGGCATCCAAGCCGTCCAAAAGGTGGTCCTCATGATACAAATCTGCTGGCCCAATAATTAGTTCGATCCATCAAACAAGGCATATGTTACAAAAACGAAAGATTAACGGTCCGATTTGATGTAAAATGCGTTTTCCACTTGATGAGTAGATTAGATTGATTTTTCACGATAACTCACGGTCCGCTGAGCTTCTAATTTCCTCAGGTATATCCTGGATTATTTGGCCACTCGAATCCACTGCTATTTGTGTATTGGACAGTAAGCTTCACAACCATCAATCTCTGCTTACCTACATACAAACCATTGATCGGTTGATCGGTACCGTCCAATTAATGGGTCACATCTTGAAGTGGCCAGAACAGAAGTTATTCCCATGTATCTCAATTGGTGATACCGATTATCCGGTCTGTTATCATGGTACTCTATCTGAGTAAGGCCATCAATATGCATGCAGTCAGCCACCTATTCGTGGCATGCATTTTCGCCATGCAAAGCTGTCCAAATCATGGGGCCTGTTTGGATCAGATCATGACCCAAGAAATAAGAGGGTAAAAGGATAATCTTAACCGTCAGATTGGCAGCTACCAAATAGAACGTTAAAAATTAAAAAAGAAAGTAAAGGTCAAGATTCTACAAATCAGACTGTTAGAATCGTATAGTCAATCTGATTTTGGGACCGTCACCCATCTACACTATGCCCCATGATTTGGACGGTTTGGATGGTTATAATTTTGTAGAAGAAAATACTTTACTTACATGGATGTATATTTGTAATATCAGGCAGATGATTACAGGAGTACAGGCTGCTACAATCTATTGTGCGCTGGTTTTGTACAAGTTAGCAGAGATATACCCGTTGGCTCTACCATACAACCAACTTCTACCTACGATGGATATCAGACGGAAATCACCCTCCAAGTATTCAAGGTGCCTTACATCTCTCATTCTTATTAGGGAATGGGCCTGGCTGGCCCATTGGGCTTCTGGCATGGTCGGTTATGTATGATTACTGTACGTTTGAGATGTATGCGGCCCATGCACGATACTTATGTGGAATCCAAACCATGAATCTGGTGCAGCTCCCAATGTTCACCATACATACCAGGAACCATCTTGATCCAAAATTGAGGTGGGACACACTGCAGGGAGCAATGTACAACCATGCTTAAAAACTAAGTTATGGTGTGTCCGTTGATCATGGTGGGACACATCTGTTGAATGGGTTAGATGATACATAATCTGGAAGTTTCTATGGTGGACCCACTTGATGAATGGTTCCTGTGTTCAGTCCAACTAGTGGGCCTCAACTGATCTGGTTGCTACTTTTACAGGATCCAAATAGTGGTGATTGGTGGCTGACAATAGGAGACAATAACATACAAGTGGGCTATTGGCCAAAGTCCCTGTTCACAACCTTAGCTGACAGTGCATCTTTAGTTCAATGGGGTGGTGAAATAGTCACAACTGAAAGCACCCAAAGCCCTCAGATGGGCAGCGGCCATTTTCCTGATGAAGGGTTTAGAAAGTCCTGTTATTTGAAAAAGCTGATGTTTGTGGACAACACCAACACCTTTAAAGACATCCCTGACAACACCTTTCTCTACGAAGATTTGACTCAGTGCTACAGAGTGATTGATGGTGGGAACTTAGGTGGCGATTGGGGTAGGCATTTCTATTTTGGTGGGCCAGGTGGATGCTAGACTCTAGGCTGATGGTGGATTTTCAATGTTTTTATGCACTGTGTAAGCTTGACTCACATATGGGTTTGTTTTCCAGATAAGTAATAAATAAAAATCGCTACCATGCTTTTCTTATATAATCAATTAACTCTTTTCATTATTTTGATCATAAAATATGATGTCTTATGGTAGTTATAGGGCACAGGAATCTGGCACGACTCGAGTCGTGTGTATACACACACACATCATGATGGGACCCCATTACGGAAACGGATTGGCTACTCCCCCCACCTGCCAATGGCTGATGGTCAGTGCTCTGTGGGCACCACCATGATATAGGTGTTTCATCCATGCCGTCTAACTATTTTTCTAGATCATTTTATAATACGAGACCGAAAATGAAGTATATCCCAATCTCAACTAAACCACATTACAGGAAACAATGTTGAATGAGCTTCGACCGTTAAAAACCTTTTAGGGGCCATAAAAGTTTTGGATCAAGCTCATCTTTGTTTTTTTACCTTCATTTGGGCTTGCATGACCTAATCAACCGATTGGATGTCAAATAAAAATTACAGTGGACCTTAGGAGGATTTTAATGGTGGGTATCCAATCACTATTGTTTTCTGTGGCATGGTCCATCTGAGATTTATTTTCCTCTTATTTTTTAGTATAAAGCCATAAAATTATCTCTAAAAATGGATAAACCAAATGTATGAAACACATACATCGTAGTAGGGCCCACTCCGGCTGGCAGGAGAGTAGCTAGTCCGTTTCCCCACCGAACTTGTTGATGTAAATACACCAGCCAATCCGCTTCCGGCTTTCTCGAGCAAATCCGGCGTCTGACGATATGACATTATAAAAAAGAGGGGAGGCGGATTGGCTCGTGTACTGTGTACCACCAGCAAGTTTCTGTGTGTCGTCTCACGAGGTATGCGTTATATCCAAATTGTCTATTCATTTGGTGAGCTCTCAGGGCATCAAAACAAAAATAAGACAAATCTAAATATTAAGTGGACCACACTGCAAAAAACAATGGGGGGATTGAACTTCTACCATTGAAACCCTTTTTGGGACACAAGTTTTGGATCAATATGAAACATTTTTTCCTCTTCATTTAATTCTTGGTGACCTGATTGGATGGAAAATAAGCGTTATGGTGGGCCTATGAATTGTTTAAAGGTGAAAATCATTATCTCAACTGCTATTTTTGTTGTGGTCCAGATGATCTTTGGGTATGATTCATTTTTTGGATAATGCTCTAAAATAATCTCTAAAAATAAATGAATGGTATAAATATAATAAATACTTCACTGTGGGGCCATGTTACTTTGATCTCCTTTCAACTGTTGGTACAACTCGGAGCTACAGGGGCATCAGTGCTCGTCTTCGAGGGACACGTACCTACAGCAGCTATATAGCTGATGTGTGGTACACTAGCCAAAGCGGTGAGAGGAACATACGTGGAAAAGGTGGATGGAATGATGACTATCATTATACAAGGGCGAAATGTCTCCTCGATCGAACTTGTATTACTTGCAAGACTTTGCCATTGACCCAATAAACTATTAATTCGATGGTGATGTGGAGATTTTTAGCAAGGCATGCATGACTTAACCTGTTTCCAACGACTTCATGTGGATGAGATCAACACCATTGATCAGGTCCGGCACGCACCTTCAAGTGGGAGAAGTTGAGATGGGGTCACTACCATTAAGAACTTCCAAATTATGTGCAAGTCTCTGTCATGCATGAATCCCATCCAACCATTCTTTTGATGTGCCTTGTTGGAACGGAAAGACGGTACCTTTAAATTTAGGACACTCTAACATCCAAAATAGCCCCATCATGTGAATCAAAATTAAGATTTTTCATAAAGTTTAACGGTTTTTCAATTCAGTGGTAAATACCCTGCGAATGGACAATAATTATTTCATCTAGTATATAAAACATTATTTCCGTGCTTGATTTGACTAGCTTCTCTTTAGACGCGAAAATTGAAAATGCTACAAAATATTTTTGGGTCCCACTTTAATGTATAGTGCTTATCCATACCGTTCATCCGTTATGCTAGCTGAGTTTATGACATGAGCCCATCCACGTAAAAATTAGGACACTCCAGCATCCACTTTAGCCACACCATGTGAAACAAAATTAAGATTTTCCGAAAAGTCTAAAAGTCCACTTATTAGAAGTTAGATAATGGATACCCAGTGGAAGGATTTCTCATTAAAATAATATGTATTCTCTGATTCTCTTCTCACAAATAGCTCAGATTGGATACTACCCATTCGGACCTAGCTAGAGATGGACAATCCTGTCGGGGCTCATCATGATGTATATATTTTATTCATGTGTTCTATCTATTTTGGTATACATTTTAGGAGATGAGCCCAAAAGGAAAGTAGATTGAAGGTTCAAGTGGGTCACACCACAAGCAGCAGTGGGATTGAAATCTTACGATTCAAAACTTCTTGATCGGCATAGGAGTTTTGGATCAAGTTGATATTTATGTTTTCCCTCCATACAAGTCTGACCTTATGAGCAGGTTAGATGGATAATAAACATCACGATCGGCCTTGGGAAGTTTTCAATGGTAGGAATTCAATCCCCACCGCTTCATATGGTTTGGCCCACTTAAGCCTTAAATCTGACTCCTTTTTCGGCTGATGACTTAAAATAATCCTTCAAAATGGATGTAAGACGTGGATAAAACAATACATCACGGTTGACCCAAAAAAATCAAGAAAATCCTAACCTTCTAATATTTGTCATTTTCAACCGTCCAGTATGAAATGTCTGCCCATCTTGACTAAATGTCCACCACTTTAATTAGCAACGTGGCCCACCAAATGACCCATTGGTCATGTGTAGCACATGGAAATTAAAGAAACTTGCACTGATGATTGACTTTAATAAAAACTAATTTCCCTTTCTCACCTTTCCAGACCGTGTACGGCAAGTCAAGAAAGTTCCAAACTCTATCTAGAGCAACATTATAAATAGCCTCATTTGAGATAGAGTGTCCATCTACCTATCCTCTATTTCCTAACAAGTTTCCATGAACCAATTCTCGATGTCCACTCCAATTAGTTGTAGTAGTAGGATTTTGATTTTAGTTTTGTTGGCAATTTCTCTTACATATGGAAATGCAAGAAGTCTATCCAAAGAAGAATACATGGAATTGAAGGCAAAGCTCAAGGTTCTTAATAAGCCTGCTGTCAAGGGCATTCAGGTGACTCTTCTAACAATCACTACCATGTGATTCATTGCACCAGTGTTTTTTCTTCTTTTCTTTTTTTTAAAATCATATGAGGCTTACGTCTAGAGGGGCCTAGTTTTTAGTGATCACCCAAATCCTTGTTTGGTGTCCCACTGATGGATGGGCTGAAAATTTCCTGCATCAAAAGCACTCCAAGTTCTTGTGATGATCACATACATTTCAAACAAGTAAATACTACATGTTTGAACTTTGTGGGGCCCACCTGTGATGTGAGTGTGGAATCCAAACTGCGGATCCATTGTGCTAAGACAAAACTTAGGTGGAAGACATACACAGCAATAGGGCTGTACACAAGTCAAGTTAGCTCGAAAAGCTCGCTCGACTCGGCTCGAATCAGCTTGGATTGACTCGGCTTAAAAGGCTGACTCAAGGTGAGTCAAGCTTGTTTACTATCGAGTTGAGTTCAAGCCAAGTTCAACCATGGTGTATTTCAACTCGACTCGACTCAACTTGAAGCTCGAGCTCGAGCTCGACTCGGTTCAAGTAATATATTTTAATGATATATATATATATACAAAAGTTTTAAAAAAGAAGTTAAAACTTAAAAGTTTTTACTTAAAAAATCTTACCCAACCCTACCCATCCTCATTCCCTCTTTTTCTTTCCCATACCCTACCGAGGTAAACTTGACTCAACTCGAGGTAAACTTGACTCAACTCGAACCACTAGCTCGACTCGAAAGCTTTAGCAAACAAGCCAAGCTTCAATGTTTGAGCTCGAGCTCTAGCTCGAACTCGCGTATAGCATGGACGAGTCAAGCCAAGCTTAGCCCACCTTGACTCGACTCGGCTCGATGTACAGCCCTACGCAGCAACGGACGATCAAGCTTAAAAGTGTGTGTGTGTGTGTGTGTGTGTGTGTGTGTGTGTGTTCACATGGTGTGGCCCGCAAAAGTTTTGGAACGGCCATTAAACTGTCTCTTCAACGTTGTGGGGCATAAGTAATGGTTGAGCTGGATGGCATACACACTACATGGTTGATCCCACGTTCCATCTAATGGAAGGGTTGGATTGCACCCACACATCACTTGCTATGGAGTGTCCTGGTTCAAACTCCGCAGCCAATCCAAGCCGTCTCCACGCTTCTATGTCTACATGGGCCTGTTTCTTTAATTCAAAAATACAAATAATAATAATAATAATAATAATAATAATAATAATAATAATAAAAAAAGCTTAATACACCACCATCATCATCATCCTAATCAACGGCTACGCTATCATTAGAATGTTTTTGAATATTGATGGAGGTTTGACGGTTATTACAGACTCAACATGGTGATATCGACTGTGTGGACATGTATAAGCAGCCTGCTTTCGATCATCCTTTACTGAAGAATCACACAATCCAGGTCTGTCTTTCTTTATTTACTTTTTTATTTATTCCTCTTATTTCCATCCATCCGGATCCATCATGAATGGGCCATCCACCAAAGTCACAACAATATCTATTTGGTTTTTGGTCCATGGCTCATTAATTCATGGAAGCTTGTGATAAATGAACAGTTCGGATCACCCCATTGATCTCAGATTATCATCACCATTATTATAAAAATTAGAGGCCCATGTTTTAGTGATCAAAACCGTTAAACTTGTGGGTCCCATCATGGATGAACCATGCTCAAAGAAACTTGCCAATCTCACAAATTTAATCTTTTATTTGTTGGCATGCAATGCATTGTTAAGAAGAAAGACACTTGTAGTCACATCAAATTCAGTCATGTAGCCTACCTGAGACATTGATCCGGACCATCCATCTGATCAAACTGTTGAAATCACGTTGATAGAATGGTCCTAACAATCTGATCCAACCAGATGCACCAGGATTACCTTGTAAAAGTGGTTGCCACAAGACATGGACCAGTCAAGTTCAGGCCCATCAGATGGAGATTCAAGACTGTCCTTTTTGTGGGCCGTGTATCAGATGATCGCCTGATCTGAGTTTGAATAGGATTCTGAACATCTATTTCTTGAAATTAAACATACTAACAATCAAAGTTCTTAATAGAGGAATGATCACATGGTGATATGTTCTGAGTTATGTGTGGCCCATGGTGATATGTGATTGTCATCCAACCCGTCCATTAGGTGTGCACCCTGATGTTAGGCTTACATCTCAGAATCCTACATGATCCATAGCACAGGTGGGCGACACCAAATGAAACAATGGGGTAATTGGGGAGGAGGGCCCCTTTCATAGAAACTTCCAAATGGAATCTGGGGTCCACCATATTGTGCATACATCATCGAAGACATAACAAAACACAACCTATTCCAAAACTCAAGTGGACCACAACAAATGATTATATATTTTTTAGGTGTGATTGAACATTACTGCCTATGGTGTGTCCCACCTGACGTTTTGAATTGGGATGATTCTATAGATGTAAGGTGAGCAAAAGGACTAGCACCGGATGCACGATTTAGATTCATTATGCATATCTTGATTTAGATTCAGCATGCATATCTTGCATGGTAATTATCATACATTAGAACTCGTATGTGACTGTTTCCCTTTACAATATCAATGATTACGTGTTTGGCATTCTATTTCTATATGCATTTTTAACATCTAGATTGTAATTCACTATGCAGATGAGGCCCACTTCCTATCCAGAGGGGATGGGAAATCAAGACCCTTCAAATGCCAATCTAGAGATTGGGCTTAAAGATGGTGGGTGTCCACTTGGGACCGTACCCATTCCACGGACTAAAATACAAGAGTTAATGAGTGCAAAGTCTATCTCTCATTTTGGCAGAAAAAATCTGGAAAATAGACGACTATACTCCACAGCTGGTCATCATGTAAGTACTTTTTTTTTTTTTTGGTGGATTTATGCAGACACGTGCAGGATCCAAGCCGTTCATCAGGATCCAAAAGGTATCATTTTCATTTAGTGCTCTATTGGGAAACATGCACAGCCCAGCCAACTCATCTGTGTCGTACATTAGGTCTAACAATCTGAACAATAGCCCTACAAAATGTATATTCAAAACCATTTTAGAAAAATAGGCCTAATCTACAAATTGTGCTGCGTATTTTTTGCGGTCCATCATGAATTTTCTATGGCTCTAAGCAATCACTTTTATTGAAAGATCTTAATTATCAGATATATGGCTTGTAAAATGGATGGCTATAAGAAATAATCCTAATTCATGGATCACTGATGTTCAAACGGAAGCAAATGTGCAAATGTCACAATTTACTTGGATCGCTATAAGTAACGGTAATAGTATCGGCTCATTTTTCTTCTGGAAGAAAAGAAAAAGGAGCATACTCTTATTAGATGATGTATGTAATACTAATCCACTTGTCTTCTTTTTATCAAGCATGCTATTGCAAGTTTGTCTAGTCAGGTGTATGGAACCCAAGTGACTATGAATGTGTGGAGCCCACAACTACAAGATCAAAGGCAATTCAGCCTGGCCCAGTTATGGCTTCTGAATGGCGCAAATGATCAGCTCAATAGCATAGAGGCTGGATGGCATGTAAGTTGCTGCATCTACTAATGAAAAGTAAGAAAGAAGTAATTGATCTTTACATCTTCTTCTTCTTCTTTTTATTATTATTATTTTTTTCAAAACATATTATGGAAGTAAAAGAGGTAAATGGAAAGATTTTGGAGTAAATGAAGGTAAATACCATCTCAGGTGTGTTAAGGGCCTGTTTGATTTTTCAAAGCAGGTGTAAATACCATAATAATTACCCTTTCACCCCGTTTGAAAATTAATTGTAATTTCTACCTTGGAAACCGGTTCAAAAGAGCTAATTTAATTTTTTTTTAAACCCCACAGTGAGGTATATGATATATCCGTTCCGTCCATCCGTTTCATCGCAATATTTTGAGGCATAAAATGAAAAATGAAGCAGATCCAACACGTATGGCGTGGTCCACTTGAGTTTTGGATATTCCTCTATTTTGAGTTCATGCCATAAATTCATCTCGCATAATGGATGAACGGTGCGGATAAGTGAAACACATCTCTGTGGGACCCACAAATATTTTGCAATGTTCTCATTTGTGTCCAAAAAGTTGGTAGTCAAATGAAGCACGGGGAAAATGTCGTAAATGCCTGAATTGGAAAATCATTCATGCATTGGGGAAAAATATTGTAAATGCGAGTAAATGTATGAAAATGAAATGAAATGGGAGTAAATAGACATGTAAATGAATTCCTTTCCATCAAAGAGGATTTGGAAGTAAACCGCTGAGATGCCTTTTTGAGCTCCCGGGAATGTCACACAAGTAAATGAAGGTGGCATCACGCACATGTCTGCCATACAAGGCATGCTAATGATTCTCCAAAATAATTCAATGGCTATGTCACTAAAATCACACCAATGGAATGATTCAAACCATCCAAGGTTGGCCATCAAAATGGATTGTTAAAAAAGCATTCACAAGTGCTTGTTTGTGATCTTTACATTTGTGACCCACAGGCTTAAAGGTTTTCATTTTTTGCTAAAGTATATATACTTCAATGGGCTTATTACAACTATTTTGTAAAATATCATGTATGTACACTTTGTTAAAACTAAATTTGAATATCACAAGTTTTCTTAAGAATATATTTAAATTTTCTAATGCATTCTTATTCCTCCTATTTACTCCTATCCTAACAAAATATTTGAATTTCAAATTCATTTTATTTACTCTTATCGAAATGCAACTGAGTAAGTCATTTATTCCTAATCCATTTAGTACCTCTTATTCCATGTCCCATTTACCTCCGTTTACCAGCTCGTAATCAAGCCCTAAAATAAGGCCCAGGTATTTATTGTTAATGACCCTATTTAGTAGTCTATAGGTGATTTTAGATCCAAACTCATTCCACACATGTTTCAAACTAGCTTTGACCAGATGCAATTAGAGCTGGACATCGAGTTGAGTCGGACTGAGTTAGGGCTGACCCGACTCGATCTGGTTTTAAAATAGGCTTGACCTGACTCGACCCGACTCAATACTGCGAATCCATCATGCCTAACCTGATCCGAGTCTGGGTCTAGCCTGGACTAATCTGAACCGAGTCCGACCAAGTCAAAAGTACCGTTTTGAGTCGAGTTGGCACCGAATCATATTGAGAGATGAGGGAGGGAGGAAGTGGAGAGAGAGAGAGAGAGAGAGAGAGAGAGAGAGAGAGAGAGAGAGAGAGAGAGAGAGAGAGAGAGAGAGAGAGAGGAGGAAGAGGAGGGTGGTGATGGTGGTGGGTGGATGCCGGCCTTGGAAGAGGAGAGAGAGAGAGAGAGAGAGAGAGAGAGAGAGAGAGAGAGAGAGAGAGAGAGAGAGAGGTAATGGTGATGGGTGGCTATCGGGCTTGGAAGAGGAGGATGAAGGATGGAGAGTGAGAGTTTGGGATCGAGTCGAGGTCGAGTGCGGTGGATAAGGTTAGAGATATTAATAAATTAGGATTTTTTATTCTATATATACTCAAATCCTAATCAAGTAAGGTTTTGAATCGAGTCAAGTTTGACCGGATCGAGTTACCCAATAACTCAGACTCGACTTTGTTTGAGTTCGGATTGGGCGAATCCTACTCGATTCCGACAGACTCACCCATTCGGTTCGGATCGAGTCGGGTCTGAACGAGTTGGACGAATCGAGTCAGGTGAGTCGAGTCTTCCCATGCCTAGCTCTGATATAGCCCATTGGATTGGATGCCGGCTCGTTTGTTCAAACCTGATTTAGGAAATGGGATTCCCTTAGTCGGGTCCAGTGACTGGCATGGCAGAATGGGACGAAAGTATGACTAATAACCAAATGACTAATATGCAAAATAGTTATTGACCCTATATCTCCATTTATATTACAGTGGCAAAATGAATCGAATCAAGACCGTTCATCTGCTAGGCCCTGTTATGGATGGGCTGCACCTGTAAACTTAAGCCAGTCAGATGAATTTATTCACTGATTTGATGATTTTTGTTGATTAGAAACAGATGGTTAAAAAATAGTTTTTTTTTTTGGGTTAGCTTGTCAGTACACACCCATGTCAGTGCGCACACTCCATGTTAGCCACCCCGCTAGGGATTGATACCAAGACCTCGGTGTTGAAACGAGGTATCTTCACTCAGTCTGCCAGTTGAGGTATGGATCTCCCATAAAGGGCTACTGTCGTCCCGACTGTTGGCTTAAGGCCCAGCAGATGAGCTGTCACGATCTCACACACGTGTGGCACGGGTGTAAATAGATAGAATTTCTCGATAACTGATTTACATGATTGTTCCCATGTACCTTACCCTCTACCATGTGCATACATACCAACGTGCCACATATTAGGACATCCAAGCCGTCCAAAAGGTGGTCCTCACGATTTCAATTTACTGTCACAAAAATCAGTTTGATTCATCAAACGGCCCACATTTTACAAAAATGGAAGACTGACTGTGATAACTGTCCCTTGATCATTGTACTCTTTAATTCATGACGACTCTGACATCTGAGCTTCTAATTTCCTTAGGTAAATCCTGGACTGTATGGCGACTCGGTTCCACGGCTGTTTGTATATTGGACAGTAAGCTTCACAACCGTCAATCTCTTCTTACCTAAAAACCGTTCATGGGTTGATCAATACCATCCAATTAATGGGCCACCTCTTTTGGTCTGTTAGAATGGTACTCTAACAGAGTAAGGCCATCAATATACACGCAATCAGCTACCAAACGGTGTCACGCATCTACACAACGCAGAACTGTCCAAATCATGGAGTTTGTTTGGATCAGCTCATGACCCGAGAAAGAAGAGGGAAAAAAGGACGATTCCAACCGTTAGATTGGTGGCTATCAAATGGAGCGTAAAAAAAGAAACTAAAGGTCAAGATTCAACCAATTAGACTTGATCTATTGGAGGTTGAAACCCTCCAGTCAATCTGATTTTGACACCATGGCCCATCTACACTATACCCTATGATTTGGACGGTTTGGATGGTCATTCTTTTGTAGGAGAAAATACTTACACTAATTTAGATGTATATTTGTAATATCAGAGAGATGGTTACGGGACGGGCTGCTACAATCTAAAGTGCCCTGGTTTTGTACAAGTTAGCAGAGATATAGCCGTTGGCTCTACCATACAACCATCTTCTACCTACAACGGAGATCAAAGGGAAACCACCTTCCAAGTATTCAAGGTACCTCATATCTCTCTCGTTCTTATCAGGCAATGGGCCTTCCTGACCCATCAGGCTTCTGGCCTGACCCACAATATGGGCCTGGGCCTAAAATTTGAGCCTGTTTACCCAACCTGGCCCGTTTGTGGTACCATGGTCAATTTTGCTATGACCACACATTCCATATAGAAGTTTCTATGGTGGCCACAATCCTACCCAATGGCCTCTTCTCTCTCCAGGTGGCCCTGCTTGAATTTGTTGTTTTTTATGTCTTAAATCTAGTCAGAAATATGGCCTTTCGAACAGTGCTCAATCCTATCGAGAATTTTCAGATTTTCTTTAGTTGGTTGCTGTCCCTTACAGAATCTTGGTCAAGGACATTCTAAAAGTGTGCCCACTTGATGAATGGTGCCTGTGTCCAGTCCACCTATTTGAACTCACCTCATCTGACTGCTACTTTTGCAGGATTCAAGTACTGGTAATTGGTGGCTGATATACGGAAACACTCAAGTAGGCTACTGGCCCAGGTCACTCTTCACAAGCTTAGCTGACAGTGCCTCTCTAGTTGAATGGGGTGGTGAGGTGTATACTGAAAGCACCCAAAACCCACCGATGGGTAGTGGCCATTTTCCTGATGAAGGGTTCAAAAAGGCCTCTTATATGAAAAAGCTGATGTTTGTGGACAACACCAACACTTTAAGAGACATCCCCAGTAACAGCCCTCTCTATCAAGATTTGCCTCAGTGCTACAAGGTGATTGATGGTGGTAACTTAGGTGGGGATTGGGGTAGGCATATCTATTTTGGTGGGCCAGGAGGATGCTAGAGTTGTGATGGACGGTGGATTTTCAATGTTTTTATGCACTGTAAGCTAGACTCATATATGGGTTTTCTAAATAAGTAATAAATAAATGGGGGATTTATCAAAAATTCCCTACACTGCTTTTCTTATTTGATTAAGTACTTTCTTCGATTATTTTGATCACAACGTATGATGTCCATCATAGTCTTAAGGCACAAGAATCCCACATGACTCATCTGAGTCGACCCGGACTCAGCCGGATGAGGTCTGGTTTAAAAGTGAGTTGTGGCTCGACTCTTCAGACCTGATGAGTCAGCCGCCGTGTCTTAAAGCATGGTCCCACCTCTCATTAGAGGTGACAGTGGGCTGGACCATTCTATACCCGGGCTCAGCCCTACAATGTAATGCCCAGGGGCCAGGGCTTAGTTCAGACCTATATCCACATGGGCAGGCCCAAAAATAATAAAAAAAAAATGATTGGGTCAGGCCTGACCCAACCCTGATCTGGCCTAAAATTCATCGATTGATCCAAAAATGAATCCGTGCCTATAAAAGAATCATGCTGATCCAAAAATCATGATTCCATATGTTTGAGATCCACTCCGTCCATTGGGTGTGCCACCCATTTTAGGCCTTAATCCCCAAACACCGATTCAAAATTCATATGTCCGTCAGTGTAGGAAAAAGTGTAAAATCTGCCTTAAACCCATAAATCTATGTTTTGTGGTTCACCTAAGTTTCAGAAAACCTAATTTTTGGTGAGTACCTTCGTCTTGATGAGAAGCATCACATTGATGCATTGGATGGTATATACAAATCAAGGTGGGCCCTATTGAAAATTAACGGTGGGTGAGCATCCCACCCTAGCTCTTCCTTATGCTGTGGCTTACCTTTAATTTTCAACCAAGCCAGTTTTTTTATTACTAGGGAGTGTTGTACCCTATTTATGACTATTCGTGAGAAATTAAATTGGAAAAGGACATGTGTCGTGTCATGTTATGACACAATTGAAAGAAACACGGTCGAACGAAAAGCAGTTGAGCAGAAAGAGGTGGAAATCAGTCAAGTTAAAATGAATGGTTATAGGGATTCGAAGCGACAGAAAGATCTACAAGCCTACACGGCAACGATTCAGTTGTCATAACCAACAAAATCATATATGTGATATATGTTAATTCAAATTAAACCTAATAATTATTATAACCCGCTGGTGTTAAATTACACCCGAGAATTAGATTTGCTTGAACAATCCAAGCCTCTGATTCGTGGACACTTAAAGACCATTGGATGCTTTTCATTTTTAACCGTCCAATTAATGTTCACTAATACAGTAGTAAGCTAACCAAGTAAGCTCGTCATGTTGTATTTGATGTCTTAAATTAAGTAAGATATAGGGCCTATCGATTCCATCGATAGACTGTTCAATGTCACCTTCAATGGCATCGAACAATGCTGGATCCCATCGAGATTTTTTCAATTTTTTTTCCGGTTAGTCATTGGACTATCAGGGTGTCTTTTCAATGCCATTAAAGGTTGTTGGATGACATCGAAGCAAATGTTTGATGCCATCGAACATAGCACGATGCAAGCTAGAATTTTTGAAAAATCATATTTTGTCTCTGGACAATTGAGGTGTTTATTCGATGCCATCGAAAGATTAGTTTCAATGACATTGAAGTTTGTTCAATTCCATCCGATATTGAAGTCTGTTCGATTCCATCGAAGGACTCTGTGCAGATTTTTGCAAAGTTATAATTTTGTAGGATTTGTTTCCGATTTCGTTTAGGATTCTTCCATAGCTTATAAATATGGGTGTAAATAGGATTGAGAGGTATTCCAAGGGTTTCTAATTTGTCCAAAGGGTTTCAATGATATAGAAAGGGTTTGATTCGAGGTTGTTGGAATCAGGTAAGTTCTCTTCTCTTGTAATTTTCTGCATTCATAGTTTAATATGTCGCTTTGTGCCATGGTTTTTTCCCGCAAGAGTTTTTCCACACAAAATCGTTGTGTTCTGACACAGGGATGAACGTGATGAGGTCGATCACCGTCTTCTTCAAGGATAACTACTTCGAATCCATGGAGCTCCCTTGGATTCCTCATAGAGACTTCTCAAATCCACGAGGAAAGAAAGCAAGAAAATAGAAATAAATTCAAATTTTAATTGATGAATGACATAAACAAGTTCACAACCTTTTAAATAAGGATACCAAGCAATGTGAGAGAAATCAGAAGCAAACTACAACTAAAACTCCTAGAATTCGCAACCTACTATAAATACTAAACTTACTATTTTTAGATGGTTATGATGTCTACTAGTGCGCAAGGTTTTTGGCCAAAAATAGTAAGTGTCTTATTTGGCTTCACCAAGCTGTTCTCCTAATTATTTTAAGCATTTTTCGTGTTGGGTGCATCTCCTAAAGCCCAAGCTCAACGGATGAAGAGTTATAATCAAACTAAAACTTATTATTTATAGTAAAAACAAAATTAAAATATGGAATTCGGCCGTCGATATGATGGAATCTCACAAATTCGGCATGGGCAGCCTGGCATAGCCAGGTTGGCTGGCTAAAGTAGCTCATCCTACCCCAAAATCATATATTGTACGTCGAGTAACTCATTCCGCTTTGCGAGATATGTCTGTTTTAAGGTTCTGATGGTCTTGATGACTTCTGTCGTTGACCGGGCATTTTTTGATCCATCCTGGTCATAAAACTATCCGGAACCCACTCTACATCATGTTCTCTTTGTGTTTGCTTGGTGCGATTGGATTGCTTCATTTGATTCATCTCTGTGTGCTTTTGCGGTCTTCTAACAAGTGGTATCAAAGCTAACGTTGGGGCATAGGCTTGAATCTAAAAGGAGAAGTATCAATGGGTGGAAATCCTAAGTATGATATTGAAAAGTACTCTGGCAAAAATAATTTTGAGTTGTGGAAGATTAAGATGATTAGTCTCTTAACTTAGTAAGGGCAAGATGAGGCTCTTGACGAGCGACGTGCATCTATGGATGACAATGAATGGAGGATTCTAGATAAGAAAACTAAATCCTCAATGCGATTGTGTCTAATGCATTAGGTTTTCTACAATATCATGAGGGAGAAAACCGCAATGGAGTTGTGGGCGAAATTAGAGGACGTTTATACAAATAAGTCCTTGAAAAATCGCCTAAACTTAAAGTTGCAGTTGTTCAACTTCAGGATGACAGTTTATTTACAAGTTGCTAGACATGGAGTAAGTGGTTAAAGATGAAGATCAGGCATGTATTTTGCTGAATTCACTTTCAGCATCGTATAAGTCTTTCAGGGACTCATTGTGCACTAATAACCAGCCCGTTGACTAGTGGTCGGTGCTCTGTGGGGCCCACCATGATGTATATGTTTCATCCATTACGTTCATTCGTTTTTACAAATCATTTTAGAGCTTGATCCCAAAAATGAGAGGGAAATGTATGTGTATATATATATAACAAAAACGGTCTGGAAAGCCAGCAAGCTGCTGAAAAGCCGTTGCGCACTAAAGCCTGAATTTACGATGATAAACATTTTGAAGCAGCTCCCACCTTAGCCTCGTTAGACTCATAGAAACTTCTCGTGATGTCGAGCTATATGGTCCCCACCATGATGTGTATCGAACATCAACACTGTGCATTTAATGGGTCTCCTTTAGGTTCTAGGACACCCTAAATTTTAGCCGTATATGGAACTCGGGTGGGCCATACCATCTAAAATCAAGTGAAGACATGATTAAAGCATATAAAATCACTTTGTGAGTCCCATTTGAGTTTTGGATGTGGCTGAAACTTAGTCTGACCCTCATCCAAGTGGGACACACATAGCTAGATTTGTAAACCACAACTCAATGGGCCCAATAAATGATTATAGATGTTTTAGTGGGAGGGTAACCCCTCTCAAATGTTGTATGTGGTGTGGCCCACCCAAGTCATTTACTGACTTGATTTTTAAGTCCGTGCCCCACCATGGAATGGTGCATCTGACTGATGGGGTAGATATTCGAGACACATCACGGTGGGGCCCACATAGCTCGACCTCATGGAAAGTTCTTGGGAGGACGACCTCATGGTACCATTTCCCATACATATCTATTTCATTTTTGAGCCCATGTCTTTAAAAACATATGGACGGCTGGATATCTCACAATTGTCGCTGTGGGCTTCACCTAAATTTCTATCTCATGAAGTTATTGTGAAAGGCTTTCCGAAGACGTGACATGAAATGACATGGTAACCAATAAAAAGGTACATTGTGGAAAATTGTGAGGCATTTCGATAAAATCACGACTCTTACTATACATGGGCCAAAACCTCGAGCTTGTATTACTTGCCAGACTTTACCATTAACCCCAGAAATCATTAATTCGACAGCGATGTGGAGATTTTTAGCAAGGCATGATTTGACCTGGATCCAACGGCTTCATGTGTGAGATCAACACCATCGATCAGGTCCATCACGCATCTTCATTTGGGAGAAGTTGAGATGGGTCACCACCATTAAAAACGTCCAAATCATGTGAAAGTCGCAGTCATGCATGTATATGTCCCATCCAATTACCTAGTCTTTTGATGTGGCCCATTAGAACGAAAGGACACCATTAAAATTAAGACACTCTAACACCTACGTTTAGCCACACCATGTGAATCAAAATTAAGATTTTCCAGTTAGATAATGGATCCCCAGTGGAAGGATTTCTTGTATGCTCTAATTCTCTCTTCTCACAAATAACTCAGATTGGGTACTTATTATGATGGACAGTTCTGTTAGGGCTGGCTAGAGATGGACAGTTCTGCCAGGGCTAGCTTATTATGTCTGTCCATTTTGGCATATCATTTTAGAAGATGAGCCCCAAAGGAAAGTAGACTGAAGGTTCAAGTGAACCACACCACAAGTAGTAGAGGGGAATGAAAGCTTACCGTTCAAAACTTCTTGATGAGCGCAGGAATTTTAGATCAAGTTGATATTTATCTCTTCCCTTCAAACAGGTCTGACCTTATGAGTAGGTTAGATGGGCAATAAACATTATGATAAGCCTTAGAAAGTTTTCAACGATAGGAATTCAATCCCCACTGCTTCCTGTGGTGTGGTCCATTTAAGCATTAAATTTGCTTCCTTTTTCGTTTTATGACCTAAAATGATCTGTCAAAATGGATGGACTGTGTGGATAAAATGAATATATCACGGTTGGCCCCACAAATCTGCTGATAAACTTTCCATCTCCAGCTAAGTCCTAATGCCGGTAGTATCCAATCAGCACCACTCACAAACCTATCCAACCATCAATTCCAACATCCACATAATTTTATTAGCAAGGTGGCCCACCAAATGACCCATTGGTCATGTGTCGCACATGCAAAAGAAACTCGTACTGATGATTGACTTCAACAAAACTAGTTTCACTTTATCACCTTTTCACACCCTGGACGGCAAGTCAAGAGAGTTCCCAGCTCTTTCTAGAGCAACATTATAAATAGCCTCATTTGAGATAAAGTGTCCATCTACCTATCCTCTATTTCCTAAGAAGTTTCCATCTACCTATCCTCGATGTCCACTCCAATTAGTTGTAATAGTAGGGTTTTGATTTTAGTTTTGTTGGCAATTTCTCTTGTTTATGGAAATGCAAGAAGTCTATCCAAAGAAGAATACATGGAATTGAAGGCACAGCTCAAGGTTCTTAATAAGCCTGCTGTCAAGAGCATTCAGGTGAGTTTTCTAACAATCACTACCATGTGATTCATTGCACCAGTGTTTATTATTATTATTATTATTATTATTATTATTATTATTATTATTTAAATCATCTGAAGCTTAGAGGAGTTTAGTTTTTAGTGATCCAAATCCTTTGTTTGGTGTCCCACTGGTGGAAGGGCTGAAAATTTCATGCATCAAAAGCACTCCCAGTCCTCTGATTCTACAAACAGATAAAAGCTTAAAATCCATCATCATCATCATCATCATCAGCATTGTAATCACAATCAACGGCATCCATGCCATCATTAGGATGTTTTTGAATATTGATGGAGGTTTGATGGTTCTTGTAGACTGAACATGGCGACATCTTCGATTGTGTGGACATGTATAAGCAACCTGCTTTCGATCATCCTTTGTTGAAGAATCACACAATCCAGGTATGTTTCTCTTTTATTATTATTATTATTATTATTATCTCTGCGCTGATTTCCATTTATTAAAAACCATCATCAATGATGAATGGGCCATCCTATCCTAATCATTTAGAAATTAGTACACAAAATCTGTCTATTGATTTTTGCATAACTTCATTTTTTTACTTGGTTGAGTGAAGTTTGACCATTGTGATTTTCAGTCCATGGCCCATTCATGAAAGTTTGACCATTGTGATCACCCATGTGGATTAGATCTCCTTGGATAACATGATGTCACACAAAGTTTGGCCACTATAAAATATGAATGTTTGGTTTAAATGTTCAAAAATTATCATCACCATTAACATTAATATAATAAGAGGCCCATGCTTTAGTGATCCAGACCATTGAACTTATGGCTTCCATCATGGATGGACCATGCTCAAAGAAACTTGCCAATTGACGAATCTAACCTCTCATTTGTTGGCATGCAAATGCATTGTTAAGAACAATGATACTTATGGTCACATAATATTCGGTTATATGGGCTATCTGAAACATTGATCTGGACCATCCATCTGATCGAACCGACTCCCCAGCAGCCACTGCAGGGTAATCACGTTGATAGAATGATCACATACATTCTGATTTACTGTACTACTTCATGTTCAAGTTTTGTGTGGCATACATGCAGTGATATGTCATTGGCATCCAACCTGTCCATTAGATGTGCACCCCCATGTTACGCTTACATGATAGGATCCTGCATGATCCATAACACACATGGGCCACACCAAATGAAACAATGAGGTACTTGGGGAGGAGTGTGAGCATCATCGAAACCTCCAAGTGGAATATAGGGTCCACTGTATTGTGTATACATCATCGAACGAGCAATCAGCCAATAAGCCACACTATGATGAAGGAACATACTAAAACAGATCCCATTCCAAAACTCAAGTGGGCCACAACAAGTGAATGTATAAGCTTTAGGTGTAATTGCACATTGCTGCATGTGGTGTGTCCCACCTGACTTTTTTAATTGTGATTATTCTGGGATGTATGGTGAACAAAAGGTCTAGCGCCAGATGCACGGTTTAGATTCAGCATACGTTTCTTGCCTTGTAATCATCATACGATTTGAACTTATGGGATCGTTTCCCTTTTCAATTTCAATGATGACATGTTAGCCATTGTATTTCCATATGCATTTTTTTAATCCCTTTTCAATATTAATGATTATGTTTATTTACATATGAATTTTTTTTAACGTCTGAGATTGTAACTCACTATGCAGATGAGGCCCACTTCCTATCCAGAAGGGATGGAAAATCAAGACCCTTTAAATGCCAATCTACATATTGGGCTTAAGGATAGTGGATGCCCACTTGGAACTGTACCCATTCGACGGACTAAAATGCAAGATTTAATGAGAACAAAATCTCTCTCTGATTATGGTCGAAAAAATGTAGAAAATGGGTCCCAACTCAACTCCCCATCTGGTCATCACGTAAGTAATTTTTGTCGTTTTGGTATATTTATGCCGAAACGTGCAGGATCTGAGCCATTCATCAGGATCCAAGAGGCAGCATTTTACTTAAATTATATTGCTCTATAGGGACACCTGGACAGCCTAGCCAACCAATCTGTGCCGTACGTTACGTCTAACCATCTAAATAACAGCCCTAAAAAGGATGGTCAAAACCATTTAATAAAAATAAGCCCAATCAACTACTTGTGCCGTGTATTTGTTATGGTCCATCAAGAATTTCCTATGGCTCTACACAATCACTTCCATCAGAAGATCCCCACCATCCGAGCTATGGCTTGGAAAATGGATGGCTAGGACAGCTGTGATTTTCAGATTGAAGAAAATAAAATGTGTGCTCAACCTAGTGGACGGTACCGATTGGTTTGCTGGAGTGTCCAAATGTCACAATGCTAATAGGACAGCTATAAGTTACAGTGATAGCGCTGGCTCGCTGGCCAATTTTTCTGTTGGAGCAAAAAATAATCAAGTTCTCCTCTAATTAAGGTGATGTATTTAACACTAATCTACTTGTTTTCTTTGATCAAGTATGCTATTGCAAACTTGTTGGATCAGGTGCTTGGAACCCAAGTGACTGAATGTGTGGGACCCAATACTTCAAGATCAAAGTCAATTCAGTTTGGCCCAGTTATGGATTGTCAATGGCCAATCAGATCAACTCAATACGATAGAGGCTGGATGGATCGTAAGTTTGCTGTATATGTTATGAAAGAATATTATTATTATTATTATTATTATTATTATTAATGATTTTTACTGGAATCTATATTTTACCAACCATTGATTTTTTAGGGATGAAATTACAAAAATGCCCTCTATTAATTTATTTATTTATTTTTCCTGTAAAAAATAGTGAAACTCAAGACTTATTGGACACATATGGTATGTTTATAATATTTAATCCATTAAATATACGTACCATACCATGGTGAGGAGCAAAACATCCGGTGAATCAGATAAGATGAGCTATACTTGAATTGAATTGGGATCCTTACTCTTGCTCGGGTGGTAGACTCTCACGAGTTTCAACACCCGGTCAAGGGTTCGAGTATCCATAGGTAGTGAAATCCCATGGTGTGGGGGTGTGTGTGCGTGTGTATAAAAAAAAATAATAAAAAAAATTGAGATATCTTGAACAGTCTACATTCGTTTTAGACTTGTCCATGAAGGTAGCAATGTAATTTCTCTTTTTTAAATAGTACGACCCAGCAACCTGTGGAAACGGATTGGCTACTCCCCCAGTGGCTGGTGGTCGGTGCTTTGTGGGCCTCATCTTGATGTATGTGTTTCATCCATGCCGTCCATCTATTTTTTCAGATCATTTTATAGTGTGAGACGAAAAATGAGATATGTTTGAATCTCAAGTGGACCACATTATAGGAAAAAGTGTTGAATGAGTGTCGACCATTAAAAACCTTTTTGGGGCCATAAAAGTTTTCGATCAAGCTGATTTTTGTTTTTTCCCTTCATCTGGGCCTTTATGACCTAATAAACAGATTGGATGTCAAATAAACAGTACAGTGGGCCTTAGGAGAATTTTAATGGTGGATATCCAATCACTACTGTTTTCCTGTGGTGTGGTCCACCTGAGATTTGTATCCCTCTCATTTTTCGCATAAAGCCATAAAATGATCTGTAAAAATGGATGAACAGAATGGATGAAACACATACATCATGTTGGGGCCCACAGTGCACCGACCACCTGCCCCACTTGGCTGGTGGCAGGGAGAGTAGCCAATCCGTTTCTCAACCTGCCGGCATTATTTGGTCAAATGAAGAAATTTTGGGTAAAAGTCTAATTTTATTTATTTATTATTTTTTAATTTGTTAAAAATCCCATCTTATTATTATTATTATTATTCAAAACACATCATGTGAGTTTACTTCTCACCAATAAGGCAATAAGGCCAAGATTCGTGCCGTTAACAGCCCCATTTAATTAGAGTTTGGGGCTGATTTTAAATCCAAACATGTTTCAAACATACTTTTAACAGATGCAATGGGATACCCGATTGGATCGTGGGCCCGTTTATTAATTGGGAATCGGATTGCTCGGGTCCAGACATGGGCAGGCGCGTATGGGATGAAAATCTGACCAATAACATAACGAGTAATATGCAAAATAGTTATCAAGCTCTCCATCTCCATTCATAAGACAGTAACAAAGATGTATAAGATCGAGACCCTTCATCTGCTAGGCCCCTTTATGGATGGGCTGCACCTATAAACTTAGACTGGTAGATGAATTTATCCTCTGATTTGGTGATTTTTGTTGATTAGAAACCGATGGTTAGAAAACAGTCTGACGATTGTAGGTTCAAGTGGACCACACCACAAGCAACAGTGGGGATTGAGAGCTTACCGTTGAAAACTTGTTGAGGGGCACAAAAGTTATAGATGAAGTTGATATTTATGTTATCCCTTCATATAGGTCTATGTGTCTTTATGAGCAGGTTGGATGGCTAATAAACATCCCAATAGGCCCTAGAAAGTTTTCAATGGTAGGAATTCAATCCCCACTGCTTCTAAGGTGTGGTGCCCTTGAGGCTTCAATCTGTCTCCTTTTTCTGTTCATGACCTAAAATGATATGTCAAAATGGATGGACGGCATGGATAAAACAATACATCGCGGTTGGTCTCACGAATCCCCTGATAAAGTGTCCATCTCCAGTTAGGTCCTGGTGCGGGTAGTACTCAAACAGCGCCCCTCACAAACCCATCCAACCCTCAATTCCAACATCCACATGAGCCACACGATGGTGTTATGCATAATTTTATACTATTCCTTATTCCTTATGGTGTGGCCCACCTAATCTTAACGCATTTAGCAGAGCACATGATGGATGGGGTGGATCTGATGCGTGTTCTCCCCACCTATCAATCTGTTTGCGCAAGTCACGCGTAGTCCAATCAGGGTAGAGCAGTCCATGGGAGAAAACGTGTTTTTCACGTAGATGCTTTGATAGATTACATCCTATGAATTGGTACATGTAATGTTTCATTACTTTAGCCTTTAGCCTTTAGATATAGGGTTCTATTTCAATGATCCGAACCAGATATATGATGGGCCTCACCTTGGTTGGATGATAGTGAAATAATGAAAACTTTTAAATTGAAATATCCTGACCTCTTAATCATTTCATCTAATTATGCTTTTCACATGGACGGTCTACTTAATCTTTTAATCATCAGGGGTGGACATAATAAGAGATTTTTCTATTATAGTACCCCATCTAAATTAGTGTCTATTGCGTAAATTAATTGGGGTTAAATTGTCTAAATTGTGGCTGAATCCTTCTCGTGAACTCCAAATCCATGAGTTCCGTCCCCTCGTGGGCCCTAAATTCATGGGTTCTGCCTCACATGGCCCTCAAATTCAAGGGTTTTAAGGGCCACCCACGCTGAATGTGCCCCTGCATCCCACATGCCAGCCCGCTCAGCCCGGTGTGAAAATGCCCTCACATTAATGATACTCATTCGGTGAAATAGAATTTAATATTTGTCATTTCAAGCGTCCGTTAGCAATGTGGCCCTCCAAATGGCATAGTCCGCACGCAAAACAAACTGGGTCAATGGCACGCAAGCAAAAGAAACTCCTAGTGATCATGGACTATTAATAAAACTAATTTCATTTTGTCACCTTTACACATGAATGGTAAGGTAAGAGAGTTCTCATCCTCATAATTAAAGAGCGGCATGCATTATAAATAGCCTCATTTGAGATAGAATGCCCAATAAAGAGGAATCCCAAGGGATAACACGTCTTGCTTTGTAGTGTTCGGAAGTGTCCATCTAGCTACTTTTCATGGCAAGTGAAATTACTTGTAGTAGTAGTAGTAGGATGCTGATATTAGTTTTGGTAGTAATTTCTCTTGTTTTCAGTAATGCAAGAAGTCTGTCTAGAAAAGAATACTTGGAATTGAAAAGACAGCTCAAGTTTCTCAACAAGCCTGCTGTCAAGAGCATTCAGGTAAGGCTTGTAATAGCACTAACATCTGATAAAATGCAATAATGTTTTCTCATTTGAGCCCACATGCCAATAGTTTTCATTGATCCAGATCCTTCATTTGCTGTCTAATTGATGGATGTGCTGAAAATTTCCTGAATCAAATATGTTTGAACTTTGTAAGGATGTGTATCTGGAATAATCCAGACCGCGAGTCCCGATCCAAAACTCAGGTCGAACACACCACAGGGAGCAATGTACAATCATAGCTAAAACTTATATATTTGCATGATGTGGTCCGCAAGAGTTTTGGAAGGGTCTTCGATGTGTTTCTTCTGCGTTGTGGGGGGGCGAACCTGATGACTGAGCTGGATGGCATAAACACAACATCCACAAGAGTTTTGGAAGGGTCTTCAATGTGTTTCTTTGGCGTTGTGGGGGCGAACCTGATGACTGAGCTGGATGGTATAAATACAACATGGTTGATCCCACATTCAATAGAATGGATGGATTGGATGGCACCCACATATAACTTACTGTGGGTCCCTCAAAGCTTGATGATATGGTAATAATCATTCAATCAAACATATATATGTGATAATTGCCCTATGTAAAATTTAGTTTTTTGGCTGATAATCTAAAATAATCTGTCAAAGTGGATGTACAATGTGGATTAAACAATACATCACGGATGGCCCCAAAAATCAAGAAAATCCTAACCTTCTAATATTTGTCATTTTCAACCGTCCATTAAATGTCTACCAATCTTGACTAAATGTCCACCACTTTTAGTAGAAACGTGGCCCACCAAATGACCCATTAGTCGTCTTGTACTGATGATTGACTTTAATAAAAACTAATTTCGCTTTATCACCTTTCCAGACCGTGGACGGTAAGTCACGAGAGTTCCCAGCTGTATCTAGAGCAACATTATGAACAGCCTCTCATTTGATAGTGTCCATCTACCTATCCTCTGTTTCCTAACAAGTGTCCATCTACCTATCCTCTGTTTCCTAACAAGTGTATCCTCGATGTCCACTCCAATTAGTTGTAATAGTAGGATTTTGATTTTAGTTTTGTTAGCAATTTCTCTTGTTTATGGAAATGCAAGAAGTCTATCCAAAGAAGAATACATGGAATTGAAGGCACAGCTCAAGGTTCTTAATAAGCCTGCTGTCAAGAGCATTCAGGTGAGTTTTCTAACAGTCACTACCATGTGATTCATTGCACCTGTAGTTTTGTTTTTGTTTTTGTTTTTTTTTTTTTCCTTTAAATAATAATCTGAGGCTTACGTCTTGAGGGGCTTAGTTTTTAGTGATCCAAATCCTTTGTTTGGTGTCCCACTGATGGATGGGCTGAAAATTTCCTGTATCAAAAGCATTCCCAGTCCTCTGATTGGCGGAAGTTCTTGTGATGATCACATACATTTCAAACAAGTAAACACTATATGTTTGAACTGTGTGCGGCCCACCTGTGATGTGTCTGTGGAATCCAAACTGCAGATCCATTGTGCTGTGATGTTTGGGAGGACGTGAGTTCGAGCAAACTCTTCGAATCCATGAGGAAAAGAGCAAGGAAAATAGAAAATAAATTCTATAAAATTCGAAATTGATTGATGAATGAATTAAATGAATTCACAACCCTTTAAATAGGGATATTAAGTAATGAGAGAGAAATGAGAATCAAACTATTACTAAAACTCATGGAATTCGCAACTTACAACTTACTATGTATAATAAAAATGGAATTAAAATAGGAAAACGACTGTCGATCCGGTGGTATTTCGCAAATCCGGCTTGCACAACCCGGCTTAGTGGGGTTGGGTGGCTAAAGTACCTCGTTCTAAATCATCTATTTTACGCCTGATAACTTGTTCTAGATTGCGAGATATGCCTTATTTAAAGTCTGACGGTCCGGATTACTTCTGATGTCGACCGATCCTTTTCTGATCCATCTTGGCTATGAAACTGTCCATGACCGGCTCTACGTCATGCTGATCCAAAACTCAGGTGGAAGACGCACACAACAACCGAACAATCATGCTTAAAAGTTTATAGATGTATATATATTGCACATCACTTACTATGGAGTGTCCTGGTTCAAACTCTGCAACCAATCCAAGCGGTCTCTACGCTTCTATGTCTACGTGGGCCTGTTTCTTTGATTCAAAAAACAAAAATAAAAAATAAAAAATAAAGCTTAATACACCCCCACCATCATCATCCTAATCAACGGCTACGCTATCATTAGAATGTTTTTGAATATTGATGGAGGTTTGACGGTTATTACAGACTCAACATGGTGATATCGACTGTGTGGACATGTATAAGCAGCCTGCTTTCGATCATCCTTTACTGAAGAATCACACAATCCAGGTCTGTCTTTCTTTATTTACTTTTTTCTTTATTCCTCTTATTTCCATCCATCCGGATCCATCATGAATGGGCCATCCACCAAAGTCACAACAATATCTGTTATGATTTTTGGTCAATGGCTCATTAATTCATGGAAGCTTGTGATAAATGAACGGTTCAGATCACCCCATGTGGACTTGATCTCTTCAGATAACATTGCACACAAAAGTTTGGCTACTAAAAAATATGAATGTTTGGTTTAATTGGTCAGAGGCCCATGTTTTAATGATCCAAACCATTGAACTTGTGGGTCCCATCATGGATGAACCATGCTCAAAGAAACTTGCCAATCTCACAAATTTAATCTTTTATTAATTTGTTGGCATGCAATGCATTGTTAAGAAGAAAGACACTCGTAGTCACATCAAATTCAGTTATGTGGTCTACCTGAGACATTGATCCGGACCATCCATCTGATCAAACTGTTGAAATCACGTTGATAGAATGGTCCTAACAATCTGATCCGACCAGATGCACTAGGATTGCCTTGTAAACTTGGTTGCCACAAGACATGGATCAGCCAAGTTCAGGCCCATCGGATGGAGATTCCAGACTGTCCATTTTGTGGGCCGTGGATCAGATGATCGCCTGATCTGAGTATGAACAGGATTCTGAACATCTATATCATGAAATTAAACATATATACTAATTATACAAACCGTCCATTAGGTGTGCATCCTGATGTTATGATTACATCTTAGAATCCGGCATGATCCATAGCACAGGTGGGGACACCAAATGGAACAATGGGGTAATTGGGGAGGGAGGGCCCCTTTCGTAGAAACTTCCAAATGGAATCTGGGGCCCACAGTTTTGTGCATACATCATCGAATGCATTCATCTGATAGGATGAAGGGACATACCAAAACACAACCCATTCCAAAACTCAGCTGGGCCACAACAAGTGATTATACAATCTTTAGGTGTGATTGAACGTTACTGCATGTGGTGTGTCTCACCTGACGTTTTGAATCGGGATGATTCTTGGGATATAAGGTGACCAAAAGGACTAGCACCAGATGCACGATTTAGATTCAGCATGCATATCTTGCATGGTAATTATCATACATTAGAACTCGTATGTGACTGTTTCCCTTTACAATATCAATGATTAAGTGTTTGGCATTCTATTTCTATATGCATTTTTAACATCTAGACTGTAATTCACTATGCAGATGAGGCCCACTTCCTATCCAGAGGGGATGGGAAATCAAGACCCTTCAAATGCCAATCTAGAGATTGGGCTTAAAGATGGTGGGTGTCCACTTGGGACCGTACCCATTCCACGGACTAAAATACAAGAGTTAATGAGTGCAAAGTCTCTCTCTCATTTTGGCAGAAAAAATCTGGAAAATAGACGACTATACTCCACAGCTGGTCATCATGTAAGTACTTTTTTTTTGGGTGGATTTATGCAGACACGTGCAGGATCCAAAAGGTATCATTTTCATTTAGTGCTCTATTGGGAAACATGCACAGCCCAGCCAAGTCATCTGTGTCGTACATTAGGTCTAACAATCTGAACAATAACCCTACAAAATGTATATTCAAAACCATTTTAGAAAAATAGGCCTAATCTACAAATTCTGCTGCGTACTTTTTGCGGTCCATCATGAATTTTCTATGGCTCTAAGCAATCACTTTTATTGAAAAATCTTAATTATCAGCTATATGGCTTGTAAAATGGATGGCT
Organism: Magnolia sinica; assembly: GCF_029962835.1. Classification (NCBI taxonomy): domain Eukaryota; kingdom Viridiplantae; phylum Streptophyta; class Magnoliopsida; order Magnoliales; family Magnoliaceae; genus Magnolia; species Magnolia sinica. The sequence goes on along the minus strand of NC_080583.1, from coordinate 3,161,946 downwards.
ATAAGAAATAATCCTAATTCATGGATCACTGATGTTCAAACGGAAGCAAATTTGCAAATGTCACAATTTACTTGGATTGCTATAAGTAACAGTAATAGTATCGGCTCATTTTTCTTCTGGAAGAAAAGAAAAAGGAGCATACTCTTATTAGATGATGTATGTAATACTAATCCACTTGTCTTCTTTTTATCAAGCATGCTATTGCAAGTTTGTCTAGTCAGGTGTATGGAACCCAAGTGACTATGAATGTGTGGAGCCCACAACTACAAGATCAAAGGCAATTCAGCCTGGCCCAGTTATGGCTTCTCAATGGCCTAAATGATCAGCTCAATAGCATAGAGGCTGGATGGCATGTAAGTTGCTGCATCTACTAATGAAAAGTAAGAAAGAAGTAATTGATCTTTATATCTTCTTCTTCTTCTTTTTATTATTATTATTTTTTTCAAAACATATTATGGAAGTAAAAGAGGTAAATGGAAAGATTTTGGAGTAAATGAAGGTAAATACTATCTCAGGTGTGTTAAGGGCCTGTTTGATTTTTCAAAGCAGGTGTAAATACCATAATAATTACCCTTTCACCCCGTTTGAAAATTCATTGTAATTTCTACCTTGGAAACCGCTTGGGAAGAGCTAATTTAATTGTTTAGACCCCAAGGTGAGGTATATGATATATCCGTTCCGTCCATCCGTTTTACCGCAATATTTTGGGACATGACTTGAAAAATGAAGCAGATCCAACACTCAAGTGGCCCACACCAAAAGAAACAGTGGCCCTAAGAAGTTTTTAATGATAAGTGTTAGATACCCTTTTTCATATGGCGTGGTCCACTTGAGTTTTGGATATTCCTCTATTTTTGGTTCATGTATAAATTCATCTCGCATAATAGATGAACGGTGTGGATAAGTGAAAAACATCACTGTGGGACCCACAAATATTTTGCAATGTTCTCAATTTTTGTGTCCAAAATGTTGGTAGTCAAATGAAGCACGGGAAAAAATGTCGTAAATGCCTGAATTGAAAAATCATTCAAGCACAGGGGAAAAATGTTGTAAATGCAAGTAAATATATGAAAGAGAAATGAAATGGGAGTAAATAGACATGTAAATGAATTCCTTTCCATCAAAGAGGATTTGGAAGTAAACGGTTGAAATGCCTTTTTGAGCTCCCCTAGAGTGTCACACAAGTAATTGAAGGTGGCATTATGCACATGTCTGCCATACATGGCATGCTATTGATTCTATGAAATAATTCAATTACTGGCTACATCACTAAAATCACACCAATGGAATGATTCAAACCATCCCAAGGTTGGCCATCAAAATGGATTGTTAAAAAAGCATTCACAAGTGCTTGTTTGTGATCTTTACGTTTGTGACCCATGGGCTTAAAGGTTTTCATTTTTTGCTAAAGTATATATATTTCAATGGGCTTATTACAACTATTTTGTAAAATATCATGTATGTACACTTTGTTAAAACTAATTTTGAATATCACAAATTTTCTTAAGAATATATTAAAATTTTCAAATGCAATCTTATTCCTCCCATTTACTCCTATCCTAACAAAATATTTGAATTTCAAATGCATTTTATTTACTCTTATCCAAACGCAACTGAGTAAGTCATTTATTCCTAATCCATTTACCTCTTATTCCATATCCCATTTACCTCCGTTTACAAGCTCCTAATCAAGCTCTAAAATAAGGCCCATGTATGTATTGTTAATGACCCTATTTAGTAGTCTGTAGGTGAATTTAGATCCAAACTCATTCCACCTACACATGTTTCAAACTAACTTTGACCAGATGTAATTAGAGCTGGGCATCGAGTCGAGTCGGACTGAGTTAGGGCTGACCCAACTCGATCTAGTTTTGAAATAGGCTTGACCCGAACTCAACCCGACTAAATACCGTGAATCCATTATGCCTAACCCGATTCGAGTCTGGGTCTAGCCTGGACTAATCTGAACAGAGTCCGACCAGGTCAAAAGTACCATTTCAAGTCGAGTTGACACCGAATCATATCGAGAGATGAGGGAGGGAAGAAGTGTAGACGAGAGAGAGAGAGAGAGAGAGAGGAGGAGGAGGAGGAGGAGGAGCGTGGTGGGTGGATGCCGGCCTTGGAAGAGAGAGAGAGAGAGAGAGAGAGAGAGAGAGAGAGAGAGGGGTAATGGTGGTGGGTGGCTATCGGGCTTTGAAGAGGAGGAGGATGAAGGATGTAGAGTGAGAGTTTGGGATCGAGTTGAGTCGAGTGCGGCAGATAAGGTTAGAGATACTAATAAATTAGGATTTTTTATGCTATATATACTCAAATCCTAATCAGGTAAGGTTTTGAATCGAGTCGAGTTTGACCTGATCGAGTAACCCAGTAACTCAGACTCGACTCTTTTTGAGTTCGGATTGGGCGAATCCTATTCGATTCAGACCGACTCACCCATTCGGTTCAGATCGAGTTGTGTCTGAACGAGTTGGACGAATCGAGTTTGGGGAGTCGAGTCTTCCCATGCCCAGCTCTGATATCGCCGGATTGGATCCCGGGCTTGTTTGTTCAAACCTGATTTAGGAAATGGGATTCCCTTAGTCGGGTCCAGTCACAGGCACGGCAGAATGGGACGAAAGTCTGACCAATAACCAAATGACTAATATGCAAAATAGTTATTGACCCTACATCTCCATTTATATTACAGTGGCAAAAATGAATCGAATCAAGACCGTTCATCTGCTAGGCCCTGTTATGGATGGGCGGCTCCTGTAAACTTAAGCCAGTCAGACGAATTTATTCACTGATTTGATGATTTTTGTTGATTAGAAACATATGGTTATAAAAAAGTTTTACCAATGGTTTACATACAATGGACACAAATTCTCCCATAAAGGGCTACTGTCGTCCCGACTGTTGGCTTGAGGCCCAGCAGATGAGCTGTCACGATCTCACACACGTGTGGCACGGGTGTAAATAGATAGAATTTCTCGATAACTGATTTACATGATTGTTCCCATGTACCTTACCCTCTACCATGTGCATACATACCAACGTGCCCTATATTAGGACATCCAAGCCGTCCAAAAGGTGGTCCTCACGATTTCAATTTACTGTCACAAAAATCAGTTTGATTCATCAAACGGCCCACATTTTACAAAAATGGAAGACTGACGGTGATAACTGTCTCTTGATCATTGTACTTTAATTCATGACGACTCTGACATCGGAGCTTCTAATTTCCTTAGGTATATCCTGGACTGTATGGCGACTCGGTTCCACGGCTGTTTGTATATTGGACAGTAAGCTTCACAACCGTCAATCCCTTCTTACCTAAAAACCGTTCATGGGTTGATCAATACCATCCAATTAATGCGCCACCTCTTCAAGTGGTCACGATCAGAAGTTCTTCGCTAGAATCTCAATTGATACTACCGATTATTTGGTCTGTTAGAATGGTACTCTAATAGAGTAAGGCCATCAATATACACGCAATCAGCTACCAAACCCTGTCACGCATCTACACAACGCAGAACTGTCCAAATCATGGAGGCTGTTTGGATCAGCTCATGACCCGAGAAAGAAGAGGGAAAAAAGAACTATTCCAACCGTTAGATTGGTGTGGCTATCAAATGGAGCGTAAAAAAAGAAACTAAAGGTCAAGATTCAACCAATTAGACTTGAGCTATTGGAGGTTGAAACCGTCCAGTCAATCTGATTTTGACACCATGGTCCATCTACACTATGCCCCATGATTTGGACGGTTTGGATGGTCATTCTCTTGTAGGAGAAAATACTTACGCTAATATGGATGTATATATGAAACATCAGGCAGATGGTTACACAAGCACCGGCTGCTACAATCTGAAGTGCCCTGGTTTTGTACAAGTTAGCGGAGATATAGCCGTTGGCTCTATCATACAACCATCTTCTACCTACAACGGAGATCAAGAGGAAACCACCTTCCAAGTATTCAAGGTACCTCATATCTCTCATTCTCATCAGGGAATGGGCCTTCCTGATCCTTCAGGCTTCTGGCCTAACCCGCCTACCACCCAATGGCCTCTTTCTTTCCAGTTAGCCCAGCTTGGTCAAGGACATTCTCAAAGTGGGCCCACTTGATGAATGGTGCCTGTGTCCAGTCCACCTATTTGAACTCACTTCATCTCATCTGACTGCTACTTTTACAGGATTCAAGTACTGGTAATTGGTGGCTGATATACGGAAACACTCAAGTGGGATACTGGCCTAAGTCACTTTTCACAAGCTTGGCTGACAGTGCCTCTGTAGTTGAATGGGGTGGTGAGGTGTATACTGAAAGCACCCAAAGCCCCCAAATGGGTAGTGGCCATTTTCCTGATGAAGGGTTCAAAAAGGCCTCTTATATGAGAAAGCTGATGTTTGTGGACAACACCAACACTTTAAACGACATCCCCGGTAACAGCCCTCTCTATCAAGATTTGCCTCAGTGCTACCAGGTGATTGATGGTGGCAACTTAGCTGGAGATTGGGGTAGGAATATCTATTTTGGTGGGCCAGGCGGATGCTAGAGTTGTGATGGACGGTGGATTTTCAATGGTTTTATGCACTGTAAGCTTGACTCACATATGGGTTTTCTAACTAAGTGATAAATAAATGGAGGATTTATCAAAAATTCCCTACACTGGTTTTCTTATTTGATTGAGTACCTTCTTCGATTCTTTTGATTATAACATATGATGTCTATCATATTTTTAAGGCACAAGAATCCCACATGACTCATCTGAGTCGACCCGGACTTAGTCGGATGAGGTCTGGTTTAAAAGTGAGTTGTGGCTCGACTCTCCAGACCTGATGAGTCAGCCGTGTCTTAAATGAATGGTCCCACCTCTCATTAGAGGTGACAGTGGGCTGGACCATTCTAAGCCCGGGCTCAGCCCTACAATGTAATGCCCAAGGCTTAGTTCAGGCCTAGATCAGCATGCGCAGGCCCAAATAAAAAATGATTGGGCCAGGCCTGACCCAGCCCTGATCTGGCCTAAAATTCAGGGAATCCTTATTTTGACCGTCCATATAAAAGAATCATGCTGATCCAAAACTCAGGATTTCATATGTTTGAGATCCACACCGTCCATTGGGTGTGCCACCCATTTTGGGTCTTAATCCCCAATACACCGATTCAAAATTCATGTCCCTCACTGTAGGAAAAACTGTAAAATCTGCCTTAAACCCATAAAATCTATGTTTTGTGGTTCATCTAAGTTTCAGAAAACATAATTTTTGGTGAGTACCTTCGTCTTGATGAGAAGCATCATATGGATGCATTGGATGGTATATACAAACCAAGGTGGGTCCCATTGAAAATTAACGGTGGGTGAGCATCCCATCCCAGCTCTTCCTGATGCTGTGGCTTACCTTTAGTTTTCAACCGAACCAGCTTTTTATTACTGGGAGTGTTGTACCTTATTCATGACCATTTGTGGGAAATCAAATTGCAAAAGGACATGTGTCCTGTCATGGTATGGGAAATAAATAGCATGGAGCATGGCTGAAAGAAACAGGGTTGAACGGAAAGCGGTTGAGCCGAAAGAAGCCGAAATCAGTTAAGCGAAAAAGAATGGTTAGAGGAATTGAAGGGACGGAAAGATTTGAAAAGCCTGCATGACAATGATTTAATTATCATAAAAGACAAAATCATACATGTGGTATATGTTAATTAATTCAAATTAAACCTACTAAATACTGTAACCCACTGGTTTTAAATTACACCCGAGAATCAGATTTGCTTGAACAATTCAAGCCTCTGATTTGTGGACACTTAAAGGCCATTGGATGCTTTTCATTTTTAACCATCCAATAAATGTCCACTAATCCAGTAGTAAGCTAACCAAGTAAGCTCGTTATTGTTGTATTTGATGTCTTAAATCAAGTCAGATACAAAGCCTATCGATGCCATTGACAGACTGTTCGATGTCACCATCGATGGCATCGAACAATGTTTGATCCCATTGAGATTTTTTCGATTTTTCTTTAGTTGGTCACTAGACTATCAGGGTGTCTTTTCGTTGACATCAGAATGCGTTCGATGACATCGAAGTAAATGTTTAATCCCATCGAACATAGCACGATGCAATCAAGAATTTTCGAAAAATCATGTTTTGTCTCTGGACAAGTTGAGGTGTTTATTCAATGTCATTGATGTGGCTTCGGTGCCATCAAAAGATTAGTTTTGATGACATCGAAGTATGTTCAATTCCATCGAAGGATTCCGCGCAGATTTGCGATTTTGCGGGATTTGTTTCTGATTTTGTTTAGGATTCTTCCATAGTTTATAAATATGAGTGTAAACGGGATTAGGAGGCATTCCAAGGGTTTTTAATTCGTCCAAAGGGTTTAAAGGGTGTAGCAAGGGTTTGATTCGAGATTGTTCGAATCGGCTAAGTTCTTTTCTCTGGTAATTTTTGCTTTCATAGTGCTATTTGTCGCTTTATGCCGTGGTTTGTGGTTTTTTCCCACAAGGGTTTTTCCATGTTAGAATCAATGTATTCTTTTTGTGCTTGCTTGGTGCGAGTAAGCTAACCAAGTAAGCTCATTATTGTTGTATTTGATGTCTTAAATCAAGTCAGATACAGAGCCTATCGATGCCATTGACAGATTGTTCGATGTCACCTTTGATGGCATCAAACAGTGTTTGATCCCATTGAGATTTTTTCAATTTTTCGCCAGTTGGTCACTAGATTATCAGGGTATCTTTTTGATGACATCAGAATGTGTTCGATGACATCGAAGTAAATGTTCAATGCCATCGAACATAGCACGATGCAATCAAGAATTTTCGAAAAATCATGTTTTGTCTCTGGACAAGTTGAGGTGTTTATTCAATGTCATCGATTTGGCTTCGGTGCCATCGTAAGATTAATTTTGATGACATCGAAGTATGTTCAATTCCATCAAAGGATTCCTCGCAGATTTGCGATTTTGCAGGATTTGTTTTCGATTTTGTTTGGAATTCTTCCAGAGTTTATAATACAAGTGTAAACGGGATTATGAGGTATTCTAAGGGTTTTTAATTCGTCCAAAGGGTTTAAAGGGTGTAGCAAGGGTTTGATTCGAGATTGTTCGAACCGGCTAAGCTCTCTTCTCTGGTAATTTTTGCTTTCATAGTGCTATTTGTCGCTTTGTGCTGTGGTTTGTGGTTTTTTCCCGCAAGGGTTTTTCCATGTTAGAATCGATGTATTCTTTTTGTGCTTGCTTGGTGCAAGTGGATTTTATCACTTGATTCACCTCTATGTGCTTCCGCAGTCCCCCAATATGCCGTGCCACGAACTTGCAACAGTGGGGATGATCATGGCCCCTTAATGGATACCTTATGCCAATTGAATACAAACCATTGGTTGGACTTTTTTGTCCATTTCTAATATATATATATATATAAAAAATATATCAAATCAGTGGCTAAGATCATCTGAACAGCTAAGTTAAAAGGTGTAGCCCATACATGGTGGGGTTCCAACAGATGATTGGTCTTGGAACCATACATATATAGGAGCGGATTAGGTGTAGCCCTTACCTTGGGCCCTACCTTGATGTATGTATTGTATATCTAAGCTGTCCATCAGTTTTTCCAAATCATTATAGTGCATGACCACAAAAACGAAGGTGATTTAAATCTCAGGTGGACCACACGATAGGAAATAGTGGTGACTGACCATTAAAACTTTTTTTGTGAGCCACAAAAGTTGTGGATCAAGCTAATATTTCCTGTGGTCCCTTCATCCACATATTTGTGACCTTATCAATAGTTTGGATGGCAAATAAACATTTCAGTATGTTCTAGAATTTATTTATTTATGGTGGAGAGTTCAACCACCACAGTTTCTTATATTATGGTTCACCTTGGATTTGGATCCACTTCATTTTTGGGCTCATGCACTAAAATGATGCAGAAAAACAGATGGATAGTGTAGATATACAATACGTACATCAAAGTGGACCCCATAATAAGGGCCACACCATTATTTCAAAAGTATGTCCAATCCATTGGACATACTTTTGATATATATATATGGGAAAAGGTTCTATGCTGTCGAGCTCATGGGAACTTCCCATGAGGTCGAGCTATGTGGGCCCCACTGGGATTTTGGTAGACACAGGGAAGAAAATGGGAACCAACTCAACTCCGCATCCATTCATCACGGAAGTAATTTTGTTGTTTTGATATATTTATGCCGAAACGTGCAGGATCTGAGCCATTCATCAGCATCCAAGAGGCAGCATTTTTATTAAATTATAATGCTCTATGGGGACACCTGGACAGCCTAGCCAACCGATCTGTGCCATATGTTACGTCTAACCATCTAAATAACAGCCCAAAAAATGGATGGTCAAAACCATTTAATAAAAATAAGCCCAATCAACAACTTGTGCGTGTATTTGTTATGACCCATCATGAATTTCCTATGGCTCTACACAATCACTTCCATCAGAAGATCCCCATCATCCGAGCTATGGCTTGGAAAATGGATGGCTACGATAGCTGTGATTTTTAGATTGAAGCAAATAAAATGTGTTCTCAACGTAGTGGACGGTACCGATTGGTTTGCTGGAGTGTCCAAATGTCACAATGCTACTAGGACAGTTATAAGCATTCATTCTGATGGAGCAATAAATAAATAAATTCTCCTCTAATTAAGGTGATGTATTTAACATTAATCTACTTGTTTTATTTTATCAAGTATGCAATTGCAAACTTGTCAGCTCAGGTGCATGGAACCCGAGTGACTATGAATGTGTGGGACCCAATACTTCAAGATCAAAGTCAATTCAGTCTGGCCCAGTTATGGATTGTCAATGGCCCATCAGATCAAATCAATATCGATAGAAGCTGGATGGATCGTAAGTTGCAGTTTATGTTATGAAAGAATTTTTTTATTTTATTTTTATTTTTATTTTTATTTTTAATCATTTTTACTGGAATTATATTTTACGAATGGTATTGGTTTTTTAGGGATGAAATTACAAAAATGCACTCTATTGAATTATGTCGTTTTTTCCTCAGGTATATCATGGAATTTTTGGCGACTCCCTTCCACGGCTGTTTGTGTACTGGACAGCTTCACAACCATCAATCTCTGCTTACCTACATACAAACAGTTGATGGGTTGATCGGTACCGTCCAATTAATGGGTCACATCTTGAAGTGGCCAGAACAGAAGTTAATCGCATGTATCTCAATTGGTGATACCGATTATCCAGTCTGTTATCATGGTACTCTATCTGAGTAAGGCCATCAATATGCATGCAGTCAGCCACCTATTCGTGGCATGCATGTACGCTGTGCAAAACTGTCCGAATCATGGGCCTATTTGGATCCGATCATGACCCAAGAAATAAGAGGGTAAAAGGATGATATCAACCGTCAGATTGTCGGCTATCAAGATTCAACAAATTAAACTGTTAGAACTGTCTAGTCAATCTGATTTTGGGGTCCCCACCCATCTACACTATGCCCCATGATTTGGACGGTTTGGATGGTTATACTTTTGTAGAAGAAAATACTTTACTTATATGGATGTATATTTGTAATATCAGGCGGATGCTTATAGGGCTGACAGTCGGGTGCGTTGGGTTGGGTTGGGTCAGGTTGGTGTTCAACCGTAGCCCAACCCAAGTTCCTGTACCTCAACCCTAACGTAACCCAACCCAACATCAGGTTGAAAATTCTCAACCCAAGCCCAACCCATGCCGGCTTGATCGGGTTGGGTGGGTTGGTCCGGCGGATACATGCTAATATTTTCGTTATTACATTAGTTATTTATATGTCAATACACTTCTTATTTTTTATACCTATGATTTTATTCACTATATATGTAGCTATTTATGATAAAGAACTTTATTTTTTCTAAACAAACAAGCTAAAATATAGAACTACTCCTTTAAAGGCCATGTTAGGTAGTATGCAATCTATTTGAGAGAAAAATCTGGCATATCTTGTTAGCTTGAGTTATTGAAAATGGTGTGGACCAATGAGACCTGACGGCACTAGAATTTCCTATGCCTTCAACAGAGATGATCCACACTCAATTATAATTTATAACTTACATATTGATTAGGTTCGGGTTGGGTCAGGCAAACCGAGACCTCAACCCAAGCCCGACCCAACCTTTATCGGGTTGGTGTTTATATAGCCCAAGATCGAGACCAAACCTGGTACATATTGCCTGAACCTAACCCAATGTCGGGTCGGTCACGGGTTGATCGGGTTGAACCCACCCGACTTTCAGCCCTAGATGATTACAAGAGTACAGGCTGCTACAATCTAGTGTGCGCTGGTTTTGTACAAGTTAGTAGAGATATATCCGTTGGCTCTATCATACAACCAACTTCCACCGAGCGATGGATATTAAAAGGGAACCAGCCTCCAAGCATTCAAGGTACCTTACATCTCTCATTCTTATCAAGCCAGGCCCATTGGTCGCATGGCCGGATTCTGTTTGATTACTGTACGTTTGAGACGTATGGGGCCTATGCACGATGCTTATGTGGAATCCAAACCATGAATCTGGTGCAGCTCCCAATGTTCACCATACATACCAGGAACCATCTTGATCCAAACTTGAGTTGGAACACACTGCAGGGAGCAATGTACAACTATGCTTAAAAACTAAGTTATGGCGTGTCCGTTCATCATGGTGGGACACATCTGTTAAATGGGTTAGATGATACATAATCTGGAAGTTTCTATAGTGGACCGACTTGATGAATGGTTCCTGTGTTCAGTCGAACTAGTGGGCCTCAACTGATCTGGTTGCTACTTTTACAGGATCCAAATAGTGGTGATTGGTGGCTGACATTAGGAGACAACAACATACAAGTGGGCTATTGGCCCAAGTCCCTATTCACAAGCTTAGCTGATTCAATGGGGGTGGTGAAGTAGTAACATTTGAAAGCACCCAAAGCGCCCTCAGATGGGCAGTGGCCATTTTCCTGATGAAGGGTTTAGAAAGTCCTGTTATATGAAAAAACTGATGTTTGTGGACAACACCAACACTTTTAAAGAAATCCCCAACAACACTGATGTAGAGCAGGTCGCGGACGGTTTCATGGCCAAGATGGATCAGAAAAGGCCCGGTCGACGACAAAAGTGATCCGGACCGTCGAACCTTAGATCGGGCATATCTCGCAATCCGGAATGAGTTATCTGACGTAAAATATATGATTTTGGGGTAGAACGAGCTACTTTAGCTAACCAACCCCACTATGCCGGGTTGCGCAGCCCGAAATTGCACGAAAAACCCCTAGATTGACGGTCGTTTCCCTGTTTTAATTTCGTTTTTACTATAAATAGTAAGTTTTAGTTTGATTATAACTTTTCATCCGTCGGGCTTTAGGAGTTGTGCCCAATGTGAAAAGAGCTTAGAATAATTAGGAGAACAGTTTGGTGAAGCCAAATAGGACACTTACTATTTTTGGCCAAAAACCTTGCGCACTAGTAGACATCGCGACCGTCTATAAATAGTAAGTTTACTATTTATAGTAAGTCGCGGATTCTAGGAGTTTAAGTTGTAGTTTGATTCTGATTTCTTTCTCATTGCTTGGTACCCCTATTTAAAGGGTTGTGAACTTGTTTTTATTCATCAATTAATCAATTTTGAATTTATTAGAAATTTATTCTATTTTCTGCTTTCTTTCCTTGTGGATTCGAGAAGTCTCTGTGAGGAGTCTAGAGAAGCTCCGTGGATTCGGAGTAGTTATCCTCATCACGTTCATCCCTGCATCAATTGGTATCAGAGCGAGGATTCCCCTTGGGCCGATGATAAACAATGAATGTATGAATCAAAATCCTGTGGACGGTGATCTAGGGATTCATTATCTTTCGGAAAGAACGGAAACTTTTCACCGGGAGAGTCAATTGACCATGCAAGGGCTGTAGGCAACTCTCGACCGTCTTATGGATGCGCTACTTCCGCCCTGAGCCCTAAGCGGTGCTCTACCACCTTTGGTTGCTCCCTCACCCATGGTGGCTCCACCACCTATGGTTGCTGTACGACGCAACCCCGATTTTCGTACAGCACTATCAGTGGCAAACCGTAGGGCTACACCAGATGATTCAAGTTCTAGCGACGAGGACCTTAATGAGGGTTTTGTCCGATGACCAATCCATGGAGGTGATCATTTAGATCGTGCTGAAAGAGACTATCGAGGTAAGGTTGAACTTCCTAGTTTTAACAGTTTATTATGTATAGAAGATTTTCTCGATTGGCTAGCCAAAGTAGAGAGATATTTTGATTACATGGATGTGCCAGATTATAAAAGGGTAAAATTAGTAGCATTTAAATTAAAATCTAGTGCTTCTACATGGTGAGAACAATTACAACTCTCACGAGCCTGCCAGAACAAGGCGCTCATCTCATCATGGCCACGGATGAGACATCTTCTTCGATCACGATTTCTCCTCAGTGATTATGATCAGATATTATTCCAGCAATATCAAAATTGTAGACAAGGAAATCGAACCATCACAGATTACACTGAAGAATTCCAACGGTTGGCTACACGAAACGGTCTGTCAAAATCTGAGTCACAGAAGGTGACATGATTTATAGGTGGGTTGCGACTGACAATTCGGGACCGAGTTCAGATGTACCCAGTCGGGGCCATGGATAAAGCAGTTCAATTAGCGGGTAGGGCAGAAACACAACTTGCAAGAGCTCCTACTCGTCCATATCCTTCAACTCGACCTCCCATGACGGGTCCCACACATGATCTAGTGCTGCCACGAGGAAAAGACCTAGTACCTCAACTTCCTACAATTGCAAACCGTGATACGGGGAGCGGCTCATCCAGACCTCAACGTACAACACCCACAACAATGGGTCCGAATAGGATTCAAAATCCTTATGCTCGGTGAAGGTCGAACAATTGTTACCGCTGTGGCCAACCAGGCCACTTATCAAACACTTGTCCTCAATGTCCCGCAGTACACTTGACTATAAACGAAGGGACACTGAAGATGAGGCCGCAGAAGAAGACCATCGCTTTGATGAACATGAACAAACCACTGAAGAAATATCAGGTGGCGATGAAGTGACGGACGAGGATCGTGGCGAATTTCTAGTTGTGAGGTGATTACTATATGCCCCACGAAAGGAATTACATCCACAACGACACAATATATTTTGTACTCGATGCACCGTCAACGGAAATGTCTGTGATGTGATCATAGACAGTGGTAGTAGCGAGAACATAGTCTCGAGGGTGATGGTAGACAAGTTGCGGCTACCAATGATGAAACATCCTTCCCCGTACTCAATTGGCTGGATAAAAAAGGTGAATGAGACCAAGGTAACTAAACAATGTACTATCTCGTTTTCAATTGACAAAATTTATAAGGATCAAATACTTTGTGACATGGTTGCTATGGAAGCTTATCATATGTTACTCAGTTGACCCTGACAGTCGGACCGTGATGCGACCCATCGGGGACGAGATAATGTCTACGTATTCGTCAAGGATAGTTGAAAAATTATCCTTGCCCTTATAGCACCAGAGAACCACCTTGAAGCCTCTAAAGTAGAGAGGAGTTCCCTCTTGACCATTCGGGATTTCTTGGAGGAATTTAAGGAAACCAGCGAGGTATAAGCTGTAGTGGTGAAGGGCGAGGAAGAGGAACCCTCAAACATTCTTCCAAGTTTAAGACTGTTGCTAAACGAATTCAAAGAAGTCTGGCCTGAGGATTTACCTAATGGATTGCCCCCCATGAGGGACATCCAACATCACATAGACCTCGTCCCTGGGGCTAACCTACCTAATCGCCCTCATTATCGGATGAGTCCGAAAGAGTATGAGATACTTCAGGGGCAAGTGGAGGAATTGATCCGTAAGGGTCTCTTGAGAGAGAGCATGAGCCCATGTGCCGTACCAGCATTATTAACGCCAAAAAAGGTGGAAGCTGATGCATGTGTGTCGACAGCCGGGCAATCAACAAAATTACCATCAAATATCAGTTCTCAATACCACGGTTAGACGACATGCTCGATATGTTAGAAGGGGCTAAGGTGTTCTCTAAACTAGATCTAAGAAGCGGGTACCATCAGATTCGTATTTGACCCGGTGATGAGTGGAAAACAGCATTCATGACCAAGGAAGGATTGTATGAGTGGCTGGTTATGCCCTTCGGCCTATCGAACGCACCAAGTACTTTTATGCGTTTGATGAATCAAGTTATAAAACCTTTCACTGGCCAATTTATGGTACTATATTTTAATGACATATTGATATATAGCTAGGATGAGGTGAAGCATAGGAAATATCTCAGGCAAGTGCTGCAGGTCCTACAAATTAACAAGTTGTACCTCAATTTGAAGAAGTGTAGTTTTTTAACTGATAACCTGTTGTTTTTAGGATTTGTTGTAACGTCTACAGGCATTCGTGTGGATGATGAAAATGTGTGAGTTATTAGGGAATAGCCGATCCCGACAAACATTCATGAGGTGAGGAGTTTTCACCGGTTGACGACTTTCTATCGTCGATTTGTGCGAGATTTTAGCACCATAGTCGCACCTATAACAAATTGCATGAAAAAAGGACCGTTTCAGTGGACCGATAAAGCTGACAAGAGCTTTCATGAGATCAAGCATCATTTGTCTACAACACCAGTCTTGGTGCTTCCTAATTTCAATAAATTATTTGAGGTTAAGTGTGATGCTTCATACGTTAGAATTGGAGGAGTATTATCACAGGAAGGCAGGCCGGTAGCCTTCTACAGCGAGAAGCTTAGTGAAGCCCGAAAGAAGTGGTCGACTTATGAGCTTGAGTTATACGCAGTTGTTTAGGCGCTGCGACATTGACGACATTATCTGATTCAAAGAGAGTTTGTTTTGTACACTGACCATCAAGCATTAAAGTTTATTAATAATCAGACTAACGTTGCATTTTTACAGGAATTCACGTTCGTTCTGAAGCACAAGTCAGGGCAACAGAACAAGGTGGCTAATTCACTTAGCTGTCGTGCATCACTACTTGTTACGATGAGTAACAAGGTGGTCTGTTTCGACTGTCTCAAGGAGCTGTATGCCGAGGATGAGGACTTCAAAGATTCTTGGATGAAGTGCCAAGAAGGTCACCTCAGTGACCTCCATATACAGGACGATTTTCTCTTCCAAAGAAATCGATTGTGCATCCTCCAAAGTTCTTTGAGGGAGTAGATTATTCAGGAGCTACATGGAAGTGGCCTTGCTGGACACCTGGGGCGAGACAAGAAGCGAGCTCTTGTGGAAGAGTGGTATTACTGGCTGCAATCAGTACGTGATGTGGAAAAAGCCGTACAACGTTGTCATGTTTGTCAAACTTCCAAGGGGCAATCTCAGAATACGGGCCTCTACACCTCGTTACCTGTGCCTGACGGTCCTTGGGAGGATTTATCAATGGACTTCGTGCTTGGTCTCCCACAAACACAACGCGACATGGATTAGGTGTTCGTGGTGGTAGATCGTTTCTCCAAGATAGCACACTTTATCCCATGTAAGAAGACTCTCGATGCAACACATATGGCGAATCATTTTTTAGGAAGGTTGTACGGCTACACGGGGTCCCCAAGACCATTACTTTCAATCGTGACACGAAGTTCATTAGCCACTTTTGGCGGACTTTATGGAATTGATTCGATACACGACTTCAAATTAGCAGTGCTTACCACCCACGGATTGATGGGCAGATTGAAGTTATGAATCGCATGTTGGGAAACCTCATTCGCTGTATTTCAGGAGAAAAACTGAAGCAGTGAGATTTGGCCTTGTCTCAAGCAGAGTTTGCATTTAACAACATGGTAAACCGCTCGACAGGGAGATCACCGTTTCAGATTATCTACGGACGAGTGCCTCGCCATACACTTGACTTGGTCCCTCTACCCAAGCACCCAGGCACGAGCATTGCAGCTGAACATATGGCAGATAAGATCGTGGGCATCAATGCAGAAGTGCAGACCAAGCTACATGCCTCGAACGAGAAGTACAAGGAATAAGTGGACAAGCATCGGTGACAAAAATTGTTCAAGGTGGGCGACCGCGTTATGGTTCATCTGTGCAAAGAGAGATTTCTAATCGAGACATACAACAAGTTGAAAAATAAGAAGATTGGACCCGTTCCAATCATTCGAATGATCAATGATAACGCTTAGGTTGTTGATCTTCCAGATGACATGGCAATCTCACGGACTTTCAACTTCGCGGACCTAACCGAGTAATCATGAACCAGAGCAGGATGAGAACTCGAGGACGAGTTCTTTTGAAGTAGAGGGGACTTATGTAAAGCGGGTCGCAGACGGTTTCATCGCCAAGATGGATCAGAAAAGGCCCGGTCGACGACAGAAGTGATCCCGACCGTCGGACCTTAGATCGGGCGTATCTCACAATCCGGAATGAGTTATCTGACGTAAAATATTTGATTTTTGGGTAGAACAAGCTACTTTAGCAAACCAACCCTACTATGCCTGGTTATGCAGCTCGAAATTACACAAAAAACCCCTGGATCAACGGTCGTTTCCTTATTTTAATTTCGTTTTTACTATAAATAGTAAGTTTTAGTTTGATTATAACTCTTCATCCGTCGGGCTTTAGGAGTTGCGCCCAACATGAAAAGAGCTTAGAATAATTAGAAGAATGGTTTGGTGAAGCCAAATAGGACACTTACTATTTTTGGCCGAAAACCTTGCGCACTAGTAGACATCGCGATCGTCTATAAATAGTAAGTTTACTATTTATAGTAAGTCGCGGATTCTAGAAGTTTGAGTTCTAGTTTGATTCTGATTTCTTTCCTATTGCTTGGTACCCCTATTTAAAGGGTTGTGAACTCATTTTTATTCATCAATTAATCAATTTTGAATTTATTAGAAATTTATTCTATTTTCTGCTTTCTTTTCTCGTGGATTCGAGAAGTCTCTGTGAGGAGCCCAGAGAAGCTCCGTGGATTCGGAGTAGTTATCCTCATCACGTTCATCCCTGCGTTAAACACCCCTCTCTATGAAGATTTGACTCAGTGCTACAGAGTGATTGATGGTGGGAACTTAGGTGGCAATTGGGGTAGGCATTTCTATTTTGCTGGGCCAGGTGGATGCTAGACTTCGAGACTAATGGTGGATTTTCAATGTTTTTATGCACCGTGTAAGCTTGAATCACATATGGGTTTGTTTTCTAGATAAGTAATAAATAAAAATAAATCCCTACAATGCTTTTCTTATTTAATCAATTAACTCCTTGCATTATTTTGATCATAAAATATGATGTCTTATGGTAGTTTTAAGGCATAGGAATCTGGCATGACTCGAGTGTGTGTGTCTATATATATACATTGTTAGGTGAAAAATAGTAAAAGTTGCTAGGTCAACTTATGGAATGGACCAACTCTACTAACCAGCACGGTCTCTTCGAGTTCCAAGCTCTAAGGTGCATCTACGTCCAAAAACATGCCAACCTTCCAGGAGGTCGATGCGACTATAAGGACACTCAAAGAAAATGTAACCGTAAGTCCACTTAAATGGCCAATTGCTAACCTAACATATAGGTTGGTCGTAGCTCGACCAGAGCTCAGCTTATAGCTCGGCTATAGGTCGGTCATAGCTCGACTATAAGTCGGTCATATCTCGGTTATAGGTTAACCAATAGCTCGATCGTAGCTCAACCAGAGCTCGGCTATAGTTCAGGGTGACCATTGAGAGAAGGCAAATACTGACTCCACGAAAAACTCGGCATACGACCTATCCTCGGACCAATAGTCCAAAGATCTTTCCAATGGCCCGAAGATCTCTCCCAAGATCTTCGGAGGATCGGATCAGATCCCGAGAATATCGGGTCACGATAAACTCGCAAAGATCCCGGATATAAACGGATTCGGCTCCAACATATCAGGAAAGACTCCTTACGCCATCGTCTTCCTTCCCCTATAAATAGAGGTATCCCTAACCAATGTAAGGTATACACACCCATACCCTAATACTCGACTGGTGACTCTTTTCCAAAGAGATCGTATCCTTTAAAAGACTCTAAGGGGGCATCTGGCGCATGCGTTTAAATGAGATTTGGTGGGAGTGGGCCGGTTTTAAGATCCCATGGATCATTGCAATGTTTGTTTGAGACTCACGTAAGGTATGGGTTATGAAGCCCCTTCTTGGAATAAGCGCCAGGGCAAGGGTTTTTGCAATTCTACTTTGGGTTTCATGTAGCTAGTGGTTAGTGCTGTGGACCCCACCATGATGTATGTGTTTTATCCATGCCGTCTATCCATTTTGAAATATAATTTTAGGGCTTGATCCCAAAAATGAGGTAGATATACATCTCAGGTAGACCACACCATGGGAAAACAGTAGTGATTGAATTACACCATTAAAAACCTCCTGGGGCCAACTGTGCGGTCCACTTGAGATTTGGATCAAACTCATTTTTGGGCTCATACCATACAATGACATGGAAGAATGGGTGGACGACATGGATGAAACACATATATCATAGGGGGGCCCACAGAGCACCGACCGGTAGTGGCAAGATAAGTAGCCAATCAATTTCTCAAACATGAAGTGGGATGGCCTCCAAGCCATGGGATTAGAGGACAATCCCTGACATAGTGCATCATTACATTTTGGTAATTCCATCCCACTTAAACGCATCTAATCCCATGCTCCAAACACCTCCTAAAGTCCTTAGGCATTGGAGGGTTATCAAAGGGTCAATTAGGAAAGGTCTACTAGGAAATTGCATCAACATACATCATGATGGGACATACAGGACTTGTTGACGTCAATACACCAGCCAATCCGCTGCTAGCTTTCCAAAGCAAATCCAGCGTCATGACGTGACATGACATTATATGAAAAACAATGAAAAGCCGTGAGAGGAACATGCGTGGAAAATTGTGACATAGGTGGATAGAATCATGATTTTTATTATACATGGGCTAAAGCGTCCTCAACCTTGTATTACTTGCAACCAATAAACTATTAATTCGATGGTGATGTGGAGATTTTTAGCAAGGCATGACTTGACCTGTATCCATCGGCTTCATGTGGATGAGATCAACACCATTGATCAGGTCTGCCACACATCTTCAAGTGGGAGAAGTTGAGATGGGTCACCACCATTAAAAACTTCTAAATTATGTGCAAGTCTCAATCATGCATGTATCACCTATTCTTTTGATGTGCCCTGTTGGAATGAAAGGGCAGTACCCTTAAAATTAGGACACTTCAACATCCACGCTAGCCACACCATGTGAATCAAAATTAAGATTTTTAAGGGCTTTAAAATTCAGTGGTAAATACCCCATAAATGGGTACTAATTATTTCAGCGGGTATTTATAGCACTATTCTCAGTGCTTGATTTGACTAATTGATATTTAGACACAAAAATTGAGAAGGCCACAAAATATATGTGAGTCCCACCTTGATGTATATTG
Source organism: Magnolia sinica (assembly GCF_029962835.1). Taxonomy (NCBI): domain Eukaryota; kingdom Viridiplantae; phylum Streptophyta; class Magnoliopsida; order Magnoliales; family Magnoliaceae; genus Magnolia; species Magnolia sinica. The sequence continues at coordinate 3,142,544 of NC_080583.1, read as the reverse complement.
CTTATCCACACCGTTCATCCATTATATCAGCTGAATTTATGGCATGAGCTCATCCACGTTAAAAGTAGGACACTCCAACATCCACGTCAATCACACACACCATGTGAATCAAAATTAAGATTTTTCAGAAAGTCTAGAAGGCCAGTTATTAGAAGTTAGATAATATTGGATACCGAGTGGAAGGATTTCTCAGTAAAATAATATGTATTCTCTGATTCTCTTCTCACAAATAGCTCAGATTGGATACTACCCACTCCAGACCTAGATAGAGATGGATGATTCTGTCAGGACTCACCGTGATGTATATATTTTATCCATGCGGTCCATCCATTTTGGTATATCATTTTAGGAGATGAGCCCAAAAGGAAAGTACATTGAAGGTTCAAGTGGGTCACATCACAAGCAGCAGTGGGATTGAAATCTTACCGTTCCAAACTTCTTGATGGGTACAGGAGTTTTGGATCAAGTTGATATTTATGTTTTCCATTCATACAAGTCTGAACTTATGAGCAGGTTAGATGGATAATAAACATCACCGTGGGCCTTAGGAAGTTTTCGATGGTAGGAATTCAATCCCCACTGGTTTTGTCCACTTAAGTCTTAAATCTGACTCTTTTTTCAGTTGATGACCTAAAATAATCCCTCAAAATGGATGTACGACGTGGATAAAACGATACATCATGGTTGGCCCCAAAAAATCAAGAAAATCCTAACCTTCTAATATTTGTCATTTTTAACTGTCAATTAAATGTCTACCAATCTTGACTAAATATTCAACATTTTTATTAGCAACGTGGCCAAATGACCCATTGGTCATAAATGTCACCGTAGGCTTCACCTAAATTTCCATCTCATGAAGTTATTATGAAAGGCTTTCCAAAGAAATTAGCGTTGACGTGACATGAAATGACATGGTAACCAATAAAAAGTACACCGTGGAAAATTTTACAGATGGGTATCTCACTTATGGCACATTGGCAGGTGTGGCACATGTACCACACGTGTGCAAAAGTTAGCTACTCTTTGGGGTGGGCTAGGCGTGGGCACGAGTGCGAGTGTACTTGCGTGGGTGTGTGTGTGTATGGGTATCCATGAGATTTTATTTACAAGAGTGTACTCGTACTTACACCTTTCGTTTTAAACCAGAGAGACATGAATATTTGGTTGGTCGCCCCTGTTGACGGACCTAAACCTTTCTAAGCACCCTTTCTGACCCCATTTAGTTGGGTTAAGGCTTATACGATGATGATTTGAATTTATTGGAATTGGTGTCGATGATTGTTGACAAGTGAAGGATATGTGCCACACGATTTTAGGCTTAAGGATGAAAAACCAGCATCATTTGTGATACATGTTTAACACAAGATAGTAATCAGTGTACAGGAGACATCACCTTCAAAATTATTTTCATTGCTGTGGCCCACTAGAATTACGGATAAGGATGATATTTGGGCCTTGGGCTTAACATGAGGGGGACACATTTAGTAGTCAAAGTAGATTTCACATATACATTGCAGTGAGGGCCAACTGAACTTATCAGACCTTTGTACGGTGAGAAAAAGGTGCGTAGACAATAAAGTGCGAGGGAGATATATATATATATATATATATATATATATATATATATAGAGGGAAAAGGTACTATGCGCTCCACCTCACGGGGCCATCCCATGAGGTCGAACTGTGTGGGCCCCACCGTGATGCGTTTCGAACATCTACCCCATCAGTCAGATGCACCATTCCATCGTGGGCCTAGTTCTCAAAAATCAAGTCAATACGTGACTTTCGTGTACAACACCACATACAGAAGTAGGGAGGGGCCGTGCACCATTAAAACATTCATAATCATTTTTTGGGCCCATCGAGATGTGGTTTGCAAATCAAGCCCATCCATTATGTGTGTCCCACTTGGATGAGGGTTCAGACCAAGTTTCAGCAGCATTCAAAACTCAGGTGGGCCCCACCAAGTGCTTTTAGATGTTTTAACGGTGTATTCACATAATTTTAGATGGTATGGCCTACCTGAGTTCCGTATATGGCTGATTTTTGGGATATCCCATAATTTAGAGGGGACCCATCAAATGCACGATGTTGATGGTCGACACACATCACGGTGGGGCCCACACAACTCGACATCACGGGAGCTTATCGTGAGGCCGAGCTACCTTTTCCCATATAATGGACACACATAATGGGACACACATAATAGACGGGCTAGATTTGTAAACCACATCTCGATGGGCCCAATAAATGATTATAGATGTTTTAATGGGAGGGTAACCCCTCTCAAATGTTATATGTGGTGTGGTCCACCCAAGTCATTTATTGACTTGATTTTTAAGCCCATGTCCCACCATGGAATGGTGCATCTGACTGATGGGGTGGATATTTGAGACACATCACGGTGGGGCCCACACAGCTCAACCTCATGGAAAGTTCCCATGAGGACGACCTCATGGTACCATTTCCCATACATACCTACATCATTTTTGAGCCCATGTCTTTAAAAACATATGGACGGCTGGATATCTCACAAATGTCGCTGTGGGCTTCACCTAAATTTCTATCTCATGAAGTTATTGTGAAAGGCTTTCCGAAGACGTGACATGAAATGACACGGTAACCAATAAAAAGGTACATCGTGGAAAATTGTGGGACATTTCGATAAAATCACGACTCTTAATATACATGGGCCAAAACCTCGAGCTTGTATTACTTGCCAAACTTTTCCATTAACCCCAGAAATCATTAATTCCACCGCGATGTGGAGATTTTTAGCAAGGCATGATTTGACCTGGATCCAACCGCTTCATGTGGATGAGATCAACACCATCGATCAGGTCCATCACGCATCTTCATGTGGGAGAAGTTGAGATGGGTCACCACCATTAAAAACGTCCAAATCATGTGCAAGTCTCAGTCATGCATGTATATGTCCCATCCAATTACCTATTCTTTTGATGTGGCCCATTGGAATGAAAGGACACTATTAAAATTAAGACACTCTAACACCTACGTTAGCCACACCATGTGAATCAAAATTAAAATTTTCCAGAAAGTTAGATAATGGATCCCGCAGTGGAAGGATTTCTGGTATGCTCTAATTCTCTCTTCTCACAAATAACTCAGATTGGGTACTTATTATGATGGACAGTTCTGTCAGGGCTAGCTAGAGATGGACGGCTTTGTCAGGGCTAGCTTATTATGGTGTATATGCTGTCCGTCCATTTTGACATATCATTTTAGAACACGAGCCCCAAAGGAAAGTAGCTTGAAGGTTCAAGTGCACCACAGGTAGTAGAGGGGATTGAAAGCTTACCGTTCAAAACTTCTCGCAGAGCGCAGGAATTTTAGATCAAGTTGATATTTATGTCTTCCCTTCAAACAGGTCTGACCTTATGAGTAGGTTAGATGGGTAATAAACATTATGATAAGCCTTAGAAAGTTTTCAACAATATGAATTCAATCCCCACTGCTTCCTGTGGTGTGGTCCATTTAAGCATTAAATTTGCTTCCTTTTTCATCTCATGACCTAAAATGATCTGTCAAAATGGATGGACGGTGTGGATAAAATGAATATATCACGGTTGGCCCCACAAATCCGCTGATAGACTCTCCATCTCCAGATAAGTCCTAATGCCGGTAGTATACAATCAGCACCCCTCACAAACCTATCCAACCATCAATTCCAACGTCCACATAATTTTATTAGCAAGGTGGCCCACCAAATGACCCATTGGTCATGTGTCGCACATGCAAAAGAAACTACTAATGATTGACTTCAATAAAACTAGTTTCACTTTATCACCTTTTCACACCCTGGACGGAAGTCAAGAGAGTTCCCAGATCTATCTAGAGCAACATTATAAATAGCCTCATTTGAGATAAAGTGTCCATCTACCTGTCCTCTATTTCCTAAGAAGTTTTCATCTCCTATCCTCGATGTCCACTCCAATTAGTTGTAATAGTAGGATTTTGATTTTAGTTTTGTTGGCAATTTCTCTTGTTTATGGAAATGCAAGAAGTCTATCCAAAGAAGAATACATGGAATTGAAGGCACAGCTCAAGGTTCTTAATAAGCCTGCTGTCAAAAGCATTCAGGTGAGTTTTCTAACAATCACTACCATGTGATTCATTGCACCAGTGTTTATTATTATTATTATTATTATTTAAATCATCTGAAGCTTACGTCTAGAGGGGTTTAGTTTGTAGTGATCCAAATCCTTTGTTTGGTGTCCCACTGGTGGAAGGGCTGAAAATTTTGTGCATCAAAAGCACTCTCAGTCCTCTGATTCTACAAACAGATAAAAGCTTAAAATCCATCATCATCATCATCATCGTCAACATTGTAATCACAATCAACAGCATCCATGCCATCATTAGGATGTTTTTGAATATTGATGGAGGTTTGATGGTTCTTATAGAATGAACATGGTGACATCTTCGATTGTGTGGACATGTATAAGCAACCAGCTTTCGATCATCCTTTGTTGAAGAATCACACAATCCATGTATGTTTCTCTTTATTATTATTATTATCATCATCATCATCTTCTTATTCTCTCTGATTTCCATTTATCAAAACCCATCATCAATGATGAATGGGCCATCCTATCCTAATCATTTAGAAATTGGTACACAAAATCTGTCTATTGATTTTTGCATAACTTCATTTTTTAAACTGGTTGAGTGAAGTTTGACCATTGTGATTTTCAGTCCATGGCCCATTCATGAAAGTATGTGATAAATGAACCATTCAGATCACCCATGTGGATTAGATCTCCTTGGATAACATTATGTCACACAAAGTTTGGTCACTAAAAAGTATGAATGTTTGGTTTAAATGTTCAAAAATTATCATCACCATTAATATAATAAGAGGCCCATGCTTTAGTGATCCAGACCATTGAACTTATGGCTTCCATCATGCATGGCCATGCTCAAAGAAACTTGCCAATTGACGAATCTAACCTCTCATTTGTTGGCATCCAAATGCATTGTTAAGAACAAAGATACTTATGGTCACATAATATTCGGTTATATGGGCTATCTGAAACATTGATCTGGACCATCCATCTGATCGAACCGACTCCCCAGCAGCCACTACAGGGAAATCACGTTGATAGAATGATCACATACATTCTGATTTACTGTACTGCTTCATGTTCAAGTTTTGTGTGGCATGCAGTGATATGTGATTGGCATCCAACCCGTCCATTAGATGTGCACCTCCATGTTATACGCTTACAATATAGGATCCTGCATGATCCATAACACACGTGGGCCACACCAAATGAAAAAATGAGGTACTTGGGGAGGAGTGTGAGCATCATCGAAACTTCCAAATGGAATATAGGGTCCACTGTATTGTGTATACATCATCGAACGAGCAATCAGCCAATAAGCCACACTATGATGAAGGAACATACCAAAACAGATCCCATTCTAACTCAAGTGGGCCACAACAAGTGAATGTATAAGTTTTAGGTGTAATTGCACATTGCTGCATGTGGTGTGTACCACCTGACTTTTTTAATTGTGATTATTCTGGGATGTATGGTGAATAGAAGGTCCAGCGCCAGATGCACGGTTTAGATTCAGCATACGTATCTTGCCTTGTAATCATCATACGATTTGAACTTATGGGAACGTTTCCCTTTTCAATTTCAATGATGACATGTTAGCCATTGTATTTCCATATGCATTTTTTTTAATCCCTTTCCAATCTTTTAATCCCTTTTTAATATTAATGATTCCATGTTTATTTACATATGCATTTTTTTAACGTCTGAGATTGTAACTCACTATGCAGATGAGGCCCACTTCCTATCCAGAAGGGATGGAAAATCAAGACCCTTTAAATGCCAATCTACATATTGGGCTTAAGGATGGTGGATGCCCCCTTGGGACTGTACCCATTCGACGGACTAAAATGCAAGATTTAATGAGAACAAAATCTCTCTCTGATTATGGTCGAAAAAATGTAGAAAATGGGGCCCAACTCAACTCCCCATCTAGTCATCATGTAAGTAATTTTTGTCGTTTTGGTATATTTAAGCCGAAACGTGCAGGATCTGAGCCATTCATCAGTATCCAAGAGGCAGCATTGTCATTAAATTATATTGCTCTATGGGAACACCTGGACAGCCTAGCCAACCGATCTGTGCCGTACGTTGCGTCTAACCATCTAAATAACAGCCCAAAAAATGGATGGTCAAAACCATTTAATAAAAATAAGCCCAATCAACAACTTGTGCCGTGTATTTGTTATGGCCCATCATGAATTTCCTATGGCTCTATACAATCACTTCCATCAGAAGATTCCCATCATGCGAGCTGTGGCTTGGAAAATAGATGGCTAGGATAGCTGTGATTTTCAGATTGAGGAAATAAAATGTGTGCTCAACCTAGTGGACGGTTCCGATTGGTTTGCTGGAGTGTCCAAATGTCACAATGCTACTAGGACAGCTATAAGTTACAGTGATAGCGCCGGCTCACTGGCGACTTTTTCTGTTGGAGCAAAAAATAAATAAATTCTCGGTGATGTATTTAACACTAATCTACTTGTTTTCTTTGATCAAGTATGCAATTGCAAACTTGTCTGATCAGGTGCTAGGAACCCGAGTGACTATGAATGTGTGGGACCCAATACTTCAAGATGATCAAAGTCAATTCAGTTTGGCCCAGTTATGGATTGTCAATGGCCGGTCATATCAAGTCAATACCATAGAGGCTGGATGGATAGTAAGTTTGCAGTATATGTTGTGAAAGAAAAAACGATTTTTTTACTGGAATCAATATTTTACTAATATTGTTGGATAGAGGTGGGCACCGGAAGACTCGATCCGGCTAACTCAACTCTTGTCCAACTCGTTTAGATCCGACTCGACCCAAACTGAATGGGTGAGTCGTTCCGAACCGAGTAGGCTTTGCCCAATCCGAACTTAAACCGAGTCGAGTTCGAGTTACCTAGTAACTTGAGCTGACTCGACCTGAAACTCGATCCGGTTAGACCCGACTCGATCCGAACCTGACTCTCTAACCCTACTCGCACACCCTACATTGACCCGATCCCAAAATCTCTCTCCCTCCGTCATCCTCCTTATATTCCAAGCCTGACAACCACCCACCACCATTACCCTCCTCCTCTCCACTCTCTCGGTCTCTCCCTTCCTCATCTCTCAATCCAACTTGGTGCCAACTCGACCTAACTTGGTACTTCTTAATGGATCGGACTCAGTATGAATCAGTCCAGGCTAGACCAGACTCAGATCGAGTCAGGCATGCTAGACTCGGTATCGAGTCGGATTGAGTTCGGGTCATGCCTATGTCAAAACCGGATCGAGTCGAGTCAGCCCTAAATTGGTCCGACTGGATTGGATGCCCAACTCTAGTATTGCAAGTGCTTTTTGAGGGATGAAATTGCAAAAATGCCCCCAATTGATTTTCTTTTTTTGTTCTGGGAGGGAGGGTTTGGGGGCACCTGGCCCGTGTATAATATCCAATCCAGTAAGTGTATGTACCACACCATGGTGACAAGAGGAACAAATCATCTGATCTCTCATATCAGATGGGATATATTTGAATTGGGATATTTGAACGGTATACATTAGTTTTATGGATTGGCACACCTTATGATTTGATCCACCGTATTCTAGGTTCATCTTAGAGGGCAGCAATGTAATTTCTCTTTTTTAAAAAGCACTACCAGTCTGGCGGCACTATTTGGTAAAATCAATTGAGGAATTTTATTATTTTTTTTAATTCTGTTAAAAATCCCATCTTATTATTATTATTTTCAAAACACATCATGTGAGTTTACTTCTCACTAATAAGGCCCAGATTCGTGCCGTTGACAGCCCCATTTTGGATTCTTGAGCTGATTTTAGATCCAAACATGTTTCAAACTGACTTTGACGAGATGCAATGGTGTACCCGATTGGATCCTCGGCCTTTTATTCAAACCCGATTTACTGGAATCGGATTCCTCAGGTCCAGGCATCAGTGGGCCTGCATGGGATGAAGATCTGACCATAATGAGTAATATGCAAAATAGTTATGGAGCTCTCCATCTCCATTCATAAGACAGTAGTAAAGATGTATAAGATCGAGACCGTTCATCTGCTAGGCCCCTTTATGGATGGGCTGCACCTATAAACTTAGGCTGGTCAGATGAATTTATCAGTTTGATGATTTTTGTTGATTAGAAACCGATGGTTAGAAAACAGTCTGACTAATGATTTACATACAATGGGCATTAATTCTCCCATAAGGGGCTACGATCATCTCGACTGTTGGCTTATGGCACAGCAGATAAGCTGTCTGGATCTCATACTCGTGTGTCACGTATGTAGATATATAGAGTGCTTGATAACTAATTTAGATGATTCTTCCCATGCACCTTACCCTCTACCTTGCGCAAACACCCCAACGTGCCATCTATTTTGGCATCCAAGCCGTCCAAAAGGTGGTCCTCATGACGCAAATCTGCTGGCTCAATAATTAGTTCGATCCATCAAACAGGGCATATGTTACAAAAACGAAAGATTAACGGTCCGATTTGATGTAAAATGCGTTTTCCACTTGATGAGTGGATTAGATTGATTTTTCACGATAACTAACGGTCCAGTGAGCTTCTAATTTCCTCAGGTATATCCTAAAATTTTTGGTGACTCCCTTCCACGGCTGTTTGTGTACTGGACAGTAAGCTTCACAACCATCAATCTCTGCTTACCTACATACAAACCGTTGATGGGTTGATCGGTACCGTCCAATTAATGGGTCACATCTTGAAGTGGCCAGAACAGAAGTTATTCCCATGTATCTCAATTGGTGATACCGATTATCCGGTCTGTTATCATGGTACTCTATCTGAGTAAGGCCATCAATATGCATGCAGTCAGCCACCTATTCGTGGCATGCATTTACGCCATGCAAAACTGTCCGAATCATGGGGCCTGTTTGGATCAGATCATGACCCAAGAAATAAGAGGGTAAAAGGATGATCTCAACCGTCAGATTGGCAACTATCAAATAGAACGTTAAAAATTGAAAAAGAAAGTAAAGGTCAAGATTCAACAAATTAGACTGTTAGAACCGTATAGTCAATCTGATTTTGGGACCCTCACCCATCTACACTATGCCCCATGATTTGGACGGTTTGGATGGTTATACTTTTGCTTACTTATATGGATGTATATTTGTAATATCAGGCAGATGATTACAAGAGTACAGGCTGCTACAATCTATTGTGCCCTGGTTTTGTACAAGTTAGCAGAGATATACCCGTTGGCTCTACCATACAACCAACTTCTACCTACGATGGATATCAGAAGGAAATCACCCTCCAAGTATTCAAGGTACCTTGCATCTCTCATTCTTATTAGAGAATGGGCCTGGCTGGCCCATTGGGCTTCTGGCCCGTTATGTATGATTAGTGATTACTATACGTTTGAGATGTATGGGGCCATGCACGATGCTTATGTGGAATCCAAACCATGAATCTAGTGCAGCTCCCAATGTTCACCATACATACCAGGAACCATCTTGATCCAAAACTGAGGTGGGACACACTGCAGGGAGCAATGTACAACCATGCTTAAAAACTAAGTTATGGTGTGTCCCTTGATCATGGTGGGACATATCTGTTGAATGGGTTGGATGACACATAATATGGAAGTTTCTATGGTGGCCACTCTCTTCCCCAATGTCCCATATTCCCTTTAGTTCCTCTTCCCTCTGCAGGCAGTCCAGCCTGAATGGTCAAGGCCTTTTTCTTAGTGGACCCACTTTTTTTTTATTTTTTATTTTATTTTAACACTCACACGCACCACCACACACTCACGCCATGGTGGGATTTCACCACCTATGGGTACTTGAACCCTCAGCCAGGTGTTGAAACTCCAGAGAGTCTACCACTGGAATAAGAGTAAGGACCCACTTGGTGAATGGTTCCTGCGTCCAATCCAACTGATGCAAGTAGGATATGTTGAGGTCAAGCACCATCTTTCTCAGGGGGGTAAATACTCCGACCCATGGAGCTTTATTGGACTCTTCACAGAGATACCTCAAATCTACTAGCCAAAGAAAGAAATAGAAAATAATTTTTAGAAATTCCAAAGTAATCGATTCATTCTCAAAAACAAGTTTACAACCTCCTAGTGCCACGAACCCTGGTAAGAAGTTTCAGAATCAAACTATAATGAAAATTTCTGTAAATCGTGACTTATTATAAATAGTAAACTTATTTATACTGTCATGATTTCCACTAGACCTCATGGTTTTCGGCCAAACTTATTAAGTGTCATATTTGGCTCAACCATACTATTCTCCTAATTTTTCTAAGCACTTTTCATGTTGGACACAACTCCTAAAGCCTAACGGATGAAAAGTTACAATCAAACTAAAACCTAGTAAAAATGAAAATAAAATCGATTTTTGACTGAGGATCTGATGGAATCTCACAAATTTGGCTGGTTTGGCTAAAGTAGCTTCTTCTACCCAAAATCAAATATGGTAGGTCGTGTAACTCATTTCAGTTTGCAAGATATGCCAGTTTTAAGGTTCTGACTATCCGGATCACTTCCGCCTCTAATAAAACCTGTTTCTCTGATCCATCTTGGCCATGAAATTGTCCATGACCCGCTCTACATCACCAACTAGTGGGCCTCACCTGATCTGGTTGCTACTTTTACAGGATCCAAATAGTGGTGATTGGTGGCTGACATTCGGAGACAACAACATCGAAGTAGGCTACTGGCCTAAGTCCCTATTCACAACCTTAGCTGACAGTGCCTCTATAGTTCAATGGGGTGGTGAAGTATTCACATTTGAAAGCATCCAAAGTCCTCAAATGGGCAGTGGCCATTTTCCTGATGAAGGGTTTAGAAAGTCCTGTTATATGAAAAAGCTGATGTTTGTGGACAACACCACCACTTTTAAAGACATCCCTGACAACACCCCTCTCTATGAAGATCTGACTCAGTGCTACAGAGTGATTGATGGTGGGAACTTAGGTGGAGATTGGGGTAGGCATATCTATTTTGGTGGGCCAGGAGGATGCTAGAGTTGTGATGGACGGTTGATTTTCAATGTTTTTATGCACTGCAAGCTTGACTCATATACGGGTTTTCTAACTAAGTGATAAATAAATGGGCGATTTATCAAAAATTCCCTACACTGCTTTTCTTATTTGATTAAGTACTTTCTTCGATTATTTTGATCTTAACATATGATGTCTATTAGTTTTAAGGCACAAGAATCCCACATGACTCATCTGAGTCGACCCGGACTCGGTCTTGATGAGAAGCATCATATGGATGCATTGGATGGTATATGCAAACCAAGGTGGGCCCCATCGAAAATTAAGGGTGGGTGGGCATCTCATCCCAGCTCTTCCTTATGTTGTGGCTTACCTTTAGTTTTCAACCAATCCAGTTTTTTACTAGGGAGTGTTGTACTCTGGAGATTCTATGCCACATGATTTTGGACCATCTCGCATTGATGGTTGGGATCTGCCGCTGCGTGTACGGTGGTTGTGCGCATGCGCATGGATGGCCAAATCAAAAGCGCTAATCGTTTAGATATGTAAGAGATCCATACCGTTCACCGTGTTTGGTTCGTTGTTAACATGACCTCTGCCGAAAACCAGGCTTCTCTACTCATCATCTGGGCCACAACATTGAATTAGGTAGTTTGGTTATTTTCTTCAAACTGTCTAATTTTCAAATATAAGCATAACCCACTTATTGAGTGGACCGGCTTGATTTTCAGGACAATGAATGTTCATGGTGGGCCCGCTTGATGAATGACCTGGATCTTTCACACTGACATATGTTGCAACGGCACATGTGGGGAGAGTACGACTATCCTTGCCAGCACCTTCAGCTTGCATGGAAATTCGAGATCAGATCTCGTACACGTCGAGTGCAGCACCATTCCCTGCCATGGACGCGGATTGAGTACTACCCACCGGGACCTCGCTAGAGACGGACGGTCCTGGCAGGGGCTCTTTGGGGCCACTGTGATGTTTATGTTTTATCCACACCGTCCGTCCATTTTGAAAATTTTTTTTAGGGCTTAATCTCGAAAAGGATGCAGATTGAAATCCAAGTGGACCACACAACAGGAAGCAGTGGGATTGAAAGCTCACCGTTGAAAACTTCGTGGGGGTCACAGAAGTTTTAGATCAAGATGATAATTATGTTTTCTGTTCACAAAGGTCGACGTGACCTGATGTACAAGTTGGATGACAAATAAACATCTTGGTGGGCCTTCGGAAGTTTTCAACGGTAGAACTTCAATCCCCATTGCTTCCTGTGGTGTGGTCCACTTGAGATTTCAATCTTCCTGCTTTTTGGTCTAATGCCTGAAATGATCTATCAAAATGGATGAACCGCGTGGATAAGACAAATACCTTATGGTGGACCCCACAAATTCCCCACACAGAACTGTCCTCTCTAGCCACATCCTGGTGAGGGTAGAGCTGTACAGGAACCGAGTTAGCTTGGTTAGCTCGTTCAATTCGACTCGGTTCCAAACTGAGTTCGAGCTGAGTCGAGTTGATATTTTGAGCTCAAAAAATTTTGAAGGAGTTCGAGCTTGCCCGAGCTCAACTTGATTCAAATTGAACTCGGATTGAACCGGTTTGGTTACTGGGTTACTTTCATATCGATGTTGCTCACCGGGTGTTTGATGAAATGACTCAACGAAATGTTCTTGATTTTGATGTTGACTACAAGGTGTTTGATAAAATACTTGTAAACAACTGCTACGATTTTACATGTATTGAGAATTTGAAAGTGCACCTCATGTGTTTGTGAAAATGTCGCATTGGCTTGATCTTGGCTCGAATTGGCCCGAGTTGCTAGTCGAACCAAGCAGAGCTGGCCAGTCAGGCTCAAGGACTGAGCTGAGCCAAGTTCGAGCTGGGTCAGCTAGTGGCCAAGCCAAGTCAAGTTGTGGCAAGCGCGAATCGGTTCGACTTGTGTACACCTCTGGGTGAGGGTAGTACCCAATCCGTACCTCTCTTCATTTTGTAATATAATAGTGAACAGTGGATCAATCCTGACCAACCAATCAATAGGCTATTGAGAGTTGCGGATGCGGATTGCCCATGCCCCCGGGCAAAGAAAGTGTGGTCGAAAGCTATATGGGGCACTACATCTATTAGTTTCTCAACCTCCCGATAGTAAAGCACTCCAAAAATCAAGCAGATCTCAACTTCATTTAGGCCACACGATAGGAAACAGAGTGGATCGAACGCCTAGCATTGGAAACTTCGTGGGGGCCACAGAAAATTTGAATCAGATGATATTTGCGCCTACTATTTATCTCAGTGTCAATGACATTATGAACGGTTTGGATAGCACATAAGCATCATGGTGGCCTCTAGAAAGTTTTCAACGGTTGGCATTTCCATTCTCATTGTTTCCTGTCATGTGTGGCCCACATGAGTTTTAGATCTGCTTGATTTTTCAATTCCTGTCCAATTGTGAGGTTGAGAAACTAATAGACAGAGTATATTTCCCACTGGCATCTGTGTGGACCGCACATAGCTTCCAACCACACAGAAACTTCCTGTGGCCATGACTTGTAGCCTATTCAAAAGATGGCCCACCGATTGAACTGTACAGCTTAAAAAACACACACATATTAACAAGGGTTCCCTGTTAACATTCCTTCATTTCCTCTCCAACTACCTTTGGATCAGTTAGAGAGATGGCTACAAAAATAAAAATTTATTTAAAACCTCATATCTTTGTTATAACTGAAAATTGTTGTAACTACATGTTTCTTAATCCATAAATAACCATGGGTCCATGGGATTCAAATAGGATTGGTTTTTCAATTTTCAATTATCATTTTATAACATCAGAGCCTAAAGAGAAATTTTCTTGGTGGTTGTATAATTCTAAATCTTATAAAGATAAGGATTCTCTTTCCCACATGATCTACAATGCCTTCAGCTATCTTATCGGTCTTGGACAAGCTTGACAGTTTGGACAACCTTTTCTAAATAATCGAATTATATGTTGTTGGAGAGACATCCCTAATCACAATTCCACTCCATCATATGCCACCCAATACTATATGAATTGTATTATACTCAATCATGTTCACATCTTAGAACCAACATCTTAAAGTATTCTTATACACAACTTATTCTGTCAACGTGTATATATGTATTTCTCTATATAAAAAAAAGTTAATAAGAAAAGTTGAATTACTTTTTTACTTATATAAAATCCATGTCCATGATTGAAAATTTGGAAATGAAAATCTATTTCCCAATTGGGTTTTTCAAGCATCCAAACAAGCTTAAAACTTGTGGATTGTAAGAAGAGTTTGTGAAGCTTACCCTTGACACTGGGCGGGACATGATGAGGTCGATCACCTAATTTCTTAGGGAATAACTACGAGAGATAAAAATAAAAATAATTTCTAATAAATTCAAAATAAATTGGTTGATGATAAAAAAATAAAATAAAATGAAATTACAATCTATTAAATAATGAGCTCAAACTTGGGACAGAGTTTTAGATTCAAACTCCAACTCGAGCACCTTAAAAATGTGACTTGCTATTATGGTCACCACTCCTACTAGACTTTGAGGTTTTCGGCCAAAAATAGTAAGTGTTGAATTTGGCCTAACTAGAGCTAGGCATCAGTCTGGATCAGCTTGGATTGGGTCCAACTCGACCCGATCCGAAAACTTAATAGCCTGACCTGAACTTGATCCGATCCGGGACCAAGTCTGGGTCATCTGACTCTGGCCAATCTGATGCATGGTTAGCCTAACCCGAACCAAGTCCAACTCGGTCAGGGAAGCCGAGTTGGATCGGGTTCGGTAGGCTTCGGATCGTAGGAATTTAATCCAACTGTTTCATATAGTGTGGTTCACTTCAGCCTTTAATATACTGCATTTTTATGTTCAAGATGATCTTTGGATATTAATCATTTTTTAGATAATACTCTACAATGATCTCTAAAAATATATGAATGGTGTAGATATTATAAATACATCACTCTGGGGGCCATATAACTTTAATCTCATTTGAACTGTTTGTACAACTTGGAGCTCGAGGAGCGTCAGTCTCGTCTTCGCACGGAAACCGGTTGGCTACTCCCCCTGCCACCAGCCATTGGCTAGTGGTCGGTAGAGGTGGGCATCGAGCCGAGTCGAGTCGAGCTGGGCCAAGCTTGGCTTGGCTTGTCCATGGTGTACTCGAGTTCGAGCTCGAGCTCGAGCTCGGCCTCGAGCTCAACATTGAAGCTTGGCTTGTTTGCCAAAGCCGTCGAGTCGAGTTCGAGTCGAGCTAGTGGTTCGAGTCGAGTCGAGTTTACCTCGAGTCGAGCTCGAGCTTGTTTGTATCATTCATCATAGGTTACGTTATTAAAATTTTGGCTAAAAAATACAAATTAAATGCCACATTACTAAGACATAAATGATAAACCTCTAGATACTATCAATATCATACCACAAAAAAATAATTTGTCCTCAACAATCAACATCAACATCAATTCGAAATAGTTAAAATATATCAAAAATTATAAATCCGTTCATGAAAATTTTTAAAGCTTTTCCTTTAAGCGTCTGGCCCACATTTTCAATTTCATTGTCCTCTTCATACTCTTCAACATCGAAAGTGCTACCGCCCCAAACTGGATGCAACCAATCTTGCGTACATATCAGTGCTTCAACTGTATTCGAGGCGAGTGAACTTCGATACTTGCTAACTACCCTGCTGCCAGTGCTAAAAGCTGATTCTGATGCCACGGTCGAAATTGGAATTGATAAAATGTCTCGTGACATCAACGAAAGTCTAGGATATTCACGAGCTCGAGACTTCCACCATTGCAAAACATCGAAATCATTATCTTTTATCTTTATGACCGGTTCCTTTAGATACTTGTCCACTTCGGATTCAGTTTTCTGCGTCTCTGTTTCTTCTTCGTCTAAAAAAGACATAAAGTCACGAAGTCGCTCGCCCACAGTAGAAGAATTATCTGTAGTTTGAGAAGTACCTATTGCACTTGATGAATCGGCCAAATTATCAACATATGATGCGAACAACTCTTCAATTGCCGCATTAATAACGACGGTCTCCGCTGAAACTCTTTCGAAACTGGAATAAAGTGATCTGAAAATAAATCTAACCATTGCCATCTTGTATCGTGGATATAGGATAACTGCAATGGCCATTAATAAGTGGCATTCAGCCCAATACTTATCAGATTTCATCTGCATTCCTAGAGCCATCGCTTTTAAAAATTCCGGACCATTAGCAGCACATTTTTTAAGCGCGTTCATAATGAAAATAATTTCATGAAGAAATAGATTTGTCGTGGGATACTTATTTCCTGAAAAAATCTTTATGCAGTCGTAAAAAACTTTGAGAAACCAATGAACATCTTCAGCTTTCTTCCAGTCTTCATCACTTGGCACGTATACGTACATTTTATCACGTGCCGCAAGTTCAGGGAATGCAACTTTAAATTGTAAAGCTGTATCCAACATTTCATAAGTGGAATTCCAGCGAGTGCAGACATCTAACTTCAACTGCTGTTTAGATTTCAAATCCAAACGTTGGATTATATCATTCCACGTACTCATTCTTGAAGGTGACCCCCTTATATATTTAACGCTGTCTCGTATGTTTACAATCGTTGAATCAATTGCTTTCAGCCCTTCTTGCACAATCAAGTTGAGTATGTGAGCACAACATCTAACTTGGAATATTTTACCTTCGAAGAATAAATTTTCAGCAGCCTTGAACTGAGTACGTAAGAAAGAAATTAACGTATCGTTGGATGATGCATTATCTAAAGTAATTGAAGAAATTTTCTTTTCAATGCCCCACTCAACAAGACAGTTGTAAATGCAATCGGACAGTACCACACCGGTATGAGGAGGAGGAACATAGCGGAAGTTTAAAATTCTCTTTTGTAGTTTCCAATCCGCATCAACGAAGTGTGCGGTCAATGACATATATCCCTTTCTCTGATTTGAGGCCGTCCACATATCAGATGTCAAACTTATTCTGGATACGGATTCCAATAGAGCTTTCAAGTTAGCTTTCTCAACGGCATACATCTTCATACACTCTCTTTTCACAGTAGATCGAGAGGTCTTCTCACATCTGGGATTTAGAAATTTACAAAATCCCATGAAAACCTTGCTTTCCACCATGCTGAATGGCTTCTCATTTACTATCACTAACCTCGCAAACCACTCATTTAGTTTATCCAGGTCATACTTATATGTTAAGAGTGCAGCTTTAGAGTCGTCATCTTCAGAAATATTAAATGAAAGCAGTTGCTGGACTCCACCCTTCGATATTCTTGGTCTCTTCACACATTTATCTAGATGCCTCTGATAGTGAGTTGTAGAAGAACCAGAATGCTTGCTGTAAAGAGTCTTACAAAACTTGCATCTAATCTTGACAGAATCATCTGGTTGTGTGATCTCATCAAAAGATTCCCATATTGCCGATCTTTTTTTTCCTTTCACAGAACCTGAAGTTATTTCAACTTTGTTCTCTAATTTTTCTTCATCCATGGAAAAAGAAGAATTGATTGACGCACCAGGGTCAGGAGTACTTGGGTTTTCTTCAGTAGTCATCTAAAAATCAAAAGTTAACAAGAGTAGGGTAAGATCAGGAATTTTATAGGTTGAAGGAATCAGTCAATGACATTTATACATACATATATATATATATATATATATATATATATATATATATAAATATATATATATATATATATATATATAAATATACAATACAAACAATATCGGGCCCCTCCATAAACTGGAAGATACAAGTGTCTCAAATAATCCTCTAATAAATAAATCCACCAGGATACATATATATACATAACTATAAATTGTCCATAATTGTTTCAATTTTTTTTACTTATTATTTCTAAATATCTTATTCCTACTTGTCTCTATCTAGAGGTGCTAATTGTCTCTATCCCATTCGGTAACATTCCATGTAATATCACCATACAATTTACTTGTCTCTATCTAGGTGACCTAAATATTAATTAACAACATCAGATCACAAATAATCATAAGTAGCAATATGACAAAATGTAAAGAAAAATTATCAAAATATATTAGAAATAATTTATCCATACACCTACAACTCTACAAGAAGATAATGTTTAAAAATAAATAAGAAGATGATGCATATGATCATTAACATACAATAGTGCATAATGCAACTATATAAGGAGATAATAAAGTAATATGTTATCATTGTTTATTTCCTCTACATGATAGTAAATCAAGTGGACTTTAAAAGAAATTTGTGATCATCATAATTTTATATTGTATTGTATGGAAAAAAAATAATAATTTAGAAGGGTACACATGATTCGGATTGGTTCATGATGCATTTAGAGTGTATGCATGACTTGGAAGGACAACTTTTAAGTATTATCGAACCGCCTGCTTATCATTCATCACGCTTTGCTAGAGTACTGAAGTTTTTTTTTTTTTTGTTATTGTGAATGATATTATGTGGTTTAAAAGCGCACGTACTTTACGTGCAATCACCACAGGAGATTTTTGGTTTTATGGCTGGATTTCTAATCCGTATGATGAAGCAATACATGTAAACTAGCGCAAGACAACAGAGCTAGGATGTCACCTGCTGTGGGACCGCAAGCTGATTGCGTGGTGATCCCTAATACGACGTAACTTCATGGTGACGTGTGTATTATCCAAGCCTTCCATTCATATTTTTAGGCATGAGCTCAAAATTGCAGCATCTCCAAAGCTCAAGTGGACCATGCCACTGGAAACAGTGGGGGTAATGATATTTACTGTTAAAACTTTCTTTAAAATGTATTAATGTTTATTTTCCATCTTTGAATGTAATCCATCGTATCTTAGAAAATTATAACATCTGAGTCATAAACACTTGTTTGTTGAAATCAGACCATATGATAAGATTAATTTCTAACCGTCTAATATTTTTTCATAAATCTAATATTAGATGATCAAGTGGGCATAATTTTTTCCTAAATCTAAACTGATACCCATACTTAAGATGGGTTAATTTGAACTAATTTTATGCCATGTATGTAAGTCTCAAGTGCATGTGTATTGTCTATGATACTTCGCAAGAGTACCAAAGGTGTTTCTCAGGGAGGGATCCAGGCATATATATAATGGTAGGTTGTGGAGCCCAAGCACTGTGGGCCCCACAATGATGTATGTGTTTCATCCGTGCCATCCACCCATTCTTTCATATCATTTTATGATATGAGCCCAAAAATGAGTTTGATCCAAATCTCAATGGACCACATAGTGTTGATTGAACGCCCACCATTAAATACTTTTTGGGAGCCACAAAAGTTTTGGATCAAGCTCATAAATATTTTTTCCCTTCGTCCAAGTCTTTATTACCTAATTAACGGGTTAGATGTCAAATAACCATTACATTTGGCCCTAGGATATTTTTAATGGTGTAATTCAATCACTACTGTTTTCCCATGGTGTGGTCCACCTGAGATTTATATCTACCTCAATTTTATGGTCAAGCCCTAAAATTATATTTCAAACCGAATGGACGGCATAGATAAAACATATACATCATAGTGGGTCCCACATAGCACCAACCACTAAGGCACGTGAAATCCAACGCTGGACTGCAAAAATCCCACTAGCGTAAATTCGAAGGAGGGCCTGTGAAGCCCATGCCTGAAATGACGTTTCAAGCTCCCATTGACTATTCTCTAGAAACGGATTCGCTACTTGTGGTCGGTGCTCTGTGGGCCCCATCATGATGTATGTGTTTCATCCATTCCGTCCATCTATTTTTCTAGATCAATTTATGTGTAATACACAAAAAATGAGATATATCCTGGTCTCAAGTGGACCACATTACAGGAAAGTGTTGAATGAACTTCAACCATTAAAAACTTTTTGGGGGCCATAAAAGTATTGGATCAAGTTGATCTTTGTTTTTTCCCTTCATCTGGGTCTTTATGACCTAATCAATAGATTGGATGTTAAATAAACAGTACAGTGGGCCTTAGGAGGATTTAAATGATGGATATCCAATCACTGTTGTTTTCCTGTGGTGTGGTCCAATTGAGATTTACATCCCTCTAATTTTTGGGGTAAAGAACTAAAATGATATTTAAAAATTGATGAACGGATTGGATGAAACATATACATCATGGTGGGACCCACAGAGCACCGACCACCAGATCGAGGGATGGTGTCAGGGGGAGTAGCCAATCCGTATCCCTATTCTCCGGAAAAAAAAAAAAAAAAAGCAACCCAGATCCATTCCATCCTTTCTACCTCCAACTATAGCTGTTCTTGGACCCACGCTACAGGCAGATACGTGAGAGATCTAATCCATCCACTCATCAGGTGGGGCATCAGCGGGCCATCAGTCACGGAACCTGAATCAAGATCCAAGCCACTCATCAGGTGGACCCCATTCTCCAACAGAATCAAGAAAGAGAAAAAAAGAAGAAGAAGAAGAACTCACCTAATCTCCTTGATGATGTTGGTCGGGTGGGCGTGCGGCGAGCAGGGGCAGCGGACTGGGTGGGGACCGTGGGGTAGAGATAGAGAAGGAGAAGAAAAGGGAGGCAGTCGTGCGGTGGGGAGTGGGGACCGTGGGGTGGGGTAGGGTTTTTATTTTTTATGATATATATATATATATATATATATATATATAAAATATTTTAAAATATCAAAAAACCTATTTCTAACGAGCCGAGTCGAGCTCGAGTTCGAGGCGAGTCGAGTTAAAATGGCAATGGTCGAACTCGGCTCGAACTCAACTCGAGCTACAGAATTTTAGCTTGACTCGGCCCAACTCAGCCATTCAAGCCGAGTCAATCCGAGCTGACTCGAGCCGAGTCGAGCGAGTTATTCGAGCTAGCTCGACTCGTGAACAGCTCTAGTGGTCGGTGCTCTGTGTGCCCCACCATGATGTATGTGTTTCATCCATGCTTTCCATCTATTTTTATAGATCATTTTATGATATGAAAGAAAAAATGAGATATATCTCAATCTCAAGTGAACCACATTACAGGAAACAGTGTTGAATAAACGTTGACCATTAAAAACGTTTTGGGGGCTATAAAAGTTTTGGATCTAGCTGATATTTATTTTTTCCCTTCATCTGGGTCTTTATGACCTAATCAATAGATTGGATGTCAAATAAACAGTACAATGGACCTTGGGAGGATTTTAATGGTGGATATCCAATTATTATTGTTTTCCTGTGGTGTGGTCCACCTAAGATTTAGGTACCTATCAATTTTTTTTTATCAATCCATAAGATGATCTGTAAAAATGTATGAAGGGAATGGATGAAACACATACATCATGGTGGGGCCCACAGAGCACTGACCACCAGCCACGGGGTTGGTGTCAGGGTGAGCAGCCAATCCGTCCCCTCCTAGCCGGCTAGCCTGAGGCTAGGGCAGTAGCTGGCATGTGGTACTGACGGACCACATGGTCCACGCCGACTTCCGAGAGGATGAGTTTCAGCGGGAAACACACCAATCAAGGGAAATGCTACTTGACTCTCGCACATGCCAATCGGGCACATGTATGCAATGAAAGCAGATCATCAGATGGACCCCATGATCAGATGATCTGAGTCAAAGTCAATGTTATAATCTAACATCTTCACTGACACTTTCATATTCGATGGGGACTAATGGTCAATTTCTTTCCATTATTTTCATCCGAGTGTGGCCCACCTAATGCGCAACCTAGCTGGAATTTTGGGCCAACGAACCTGAAGCTTCTTACATGTGTCATATCAGTGACGCCTGAGCATGAAAGAAACGGATTGGCTACTCCCTGTTCAGTGATTTGTGGGCCCCACTATGATGTATGTATTTAATCGATGTCATTCATCCATTTTCACGGATCATTTTAAGGCTTGATACAAAATATTAGAGGGATAAAAATCTCAGGTGGACCACACCACAGGAAAACAATAATGATTGGATATCCTCTATTAAAATCCTCCTCATGCTCCGGGTCGAGTCTGGTCGGTTCAGGCCGGATCCTTTCGGTTCGGTTATCCGGGTCAGATCGGTCCGGATTGGCCTTTATCCGGACCCGACCCAAAATACGATCGGATCTGGGTGGACAGACTCGATCAGGTCGATTTAAGTCGTCGGTTCTATTTAGAATGGTACCAAATCGAGTAGGATCGGGTCCAAAATGCCCACCTCTAGGCGTAACCTTTCTATTCTCCTAATTTTTCTAAGCCCTTTTCATGTAGGGCACATCTCATATAACTTAAAAGATCAAAAGTTATAATCAAACTAAAACTTACTATTTATAATAAAAATGAAATTAAAATGGACTTTTGACTATTAATATGATGGAATCTCGCAAATCTAACTTCGGTAACCCAATGCGGTACGGTTGGTTGGCTAAAGTCACTTCTCCTATCCCATAATCTGTTGGGGAACCACCGAAGGACATGGAGGTGAATCAAGTAGAGTATTCTGGTCACACAAACAAGCCCAATAATAAAGACTACGTGGAAAAATCATTTAAAAAAAATAGTTATGGTACAAAGCAACAGTAATCACTATGAAAGCAGAAATTACAAGATATAGGAAGAATATCCAATTCAAACAATCCTCAAATCTCTCCTTACAAGCCCTTTGAAACCCTACCAACTAATGATTAGGTTAGATTGATAATATACATTACAATGGGCCTTAGGAAGTTTTCAATAGTAGGAATTCAATCCCCACTGCTTCCTATGGTGTGGTCCACTTAAGCCTTAAATTTGCCTCTTTTTTCAGCTCATTTCCTAAAATGATCTGTCAAAATGGATGGACAATGTGGATAAAACAATACATCATGGTTGGCCCCACAAATCGCCTGATAGACTATCACAAACCTATCCAACCCTCAATTCTAACATTCACATGAACCACACGAGGCTGTCACACATAATGTTATACTATTCCTTATTGTTTATGGTGTGACCCACATAGCTAGTCTTAACCCATTTAGCAAAGCACGTGATGGATGGGGTGGATCTGATGCGTGTTCTCCCCGCATAGCAATCGTTTTGTGCAAGTCACACATTCTTCAATTGGGGTAGCGCAATCTATGGGAGAAAACTCGTTTATCATGCAGATGCTTTCATAGAATACATTCCATGTACTGGTATGTAATGTTTCATTACTTTAGCCTTTGTACTATTTCAATGATTCAAACTGGATATATGATGGTCCTCACCAAATTTTACGTGGAAAAACTCTCACAGAGAAAAACCCCGGCACAAAGCTGACCATAATGCATTATAAAAGCAGAAATTACAAGACCTACGCATTATCGATCCAAACAAGCATCGAATTTTCTCTACAAGTCTAAGCTATGCCCTTGAAACTTTTAGTAACGAATTTAAAAAACCTAAAACACATCTTGCTTCCTAAATCCCGATTACACCATATATATTCTATAGTAACACAATCAAATAGAAAACAAATCCTACACTTATGCAATTATTTATTACCTTTTATGGTACTTTAATCACCTTGACAATTTGTTAATCACATCGAACACCTTCAGTGACACTGGGAAAAACACCAAAACATTTCAGCGATAAAATATGGACTTTTTCAATGGCATCGAGCACTCGTCGATGGCATCAAGTGGTTTGTCAATGGCGTTGTTTACATATTTAAGACATCAACAACATTTTCTAGTATACGCCATCCAAATTAGGATTCATCACATATATTAACTTGAGTTCAACTTTAACTAAATTGTGGAAACAAAACATTAAAAAAATCAAGAAAATTCTAACTTCCTACCTATGAAACTCGTTCATTGAAATATAACTAAATATTTGTCATTTGCAACTGTCCATTAAATGTCTACCAATCTTGACTAAATGTCCACCACTTTTATCATTGACGTTACATTCCCTCCCCCAGTTACACTGCGATTACAGAGCAACGTGGCCCACCAAATCACCGATGGTCATGTGGCGCACATGCAAAAGAAACTCATACTGATGATTGAGCAACATTATAAATAGCCTCATTTGAGATAGAGTGTCCATCTACCTATCCTCTATTTCCTAACAAGTGTCCATCAACCAATCCTCGATGTCCACTCCAATTAGTTGTAATTAATAGTAGGATTTTGATTGTAGTTTTGTTGGCAATTTCTATTGTTTATGGAAATGCAAGAAGTCTATCGAAAGAAGAATACATGGAATTGAAGGCACAGCTCAAGCTTCTTAATAAGCCTGCTGTCAAGAGCATTCAGGTGACTCTTCTAACAATATCACTACTATGTGATTCATTGCACCAGTGTTTTATTATTATTATTATTATTATTATTTAAATCTGATGTTTAATTGCGTCTTGAGGGGCTTAGTTTTTAGTTATCGAAATCCTTTGTTTGGTGTCCTACGGATGGATGGGCTGAAAATTTCCTCCATCAAAAGCACTCAGCCCTCTGATTGGTGGATGTTCTTGTGATGAACACATACATTTCAAACAAGTAAATACTATATGTTTGAACTTTGTGGGGCCCACCCGTGATGTGTGTGTGAAATCCAAACTGCGGATCCCGTGTGCTGATCCAAAACTCACATGGGTGTGGCCCACAAAAGTTTTGGAACTGCAATCGAAGTGTCTCTTCAACCTTGTGGGGTCATAACTAATGGTTGATCCCACCGTCCATCTAATGGAAGGGTTGGATGCACCCACACATCACTTACTATGGAGTGTCCTGGTTCAAACTCCGCTGCTAATCCAAACCGTCTCCACGCTTCTATGTCTACATGGGCCTGTTTCTTTGGTTCAAAAATACAAAATAAATAAATAAATAAAGGTTAATACACCACCACCACCATCCTAATCAACGGCTTCGCTATCATTAGAATGTTTTTGAATATTGATGGAGGTTTGATGGTTATTACAGACTCAACATGGTGATATCGACTGTGTGGACATGTATAAGCAACCTGCTTTTGATCATCCGTTACTGAAGAATCACACAATTCAGGTCTGTTTTTCTTCATTTACTTTTTCTTTATCCCGCTTTATGGAAGCTTGTGATAAATGAACGGTTCAGATCAACTTGATCTCCTCAGATAACATTGCACACAAAAGTTTGGCTACTAAAAAATATGAATGTTTGGTTTAATTGGTCAGAGATTATCATCAACATTGGTATAATAAGAGGCCCATATGATTTAGTCATCCAAACCGTAGAACTTGGGGCTCCCAATCATGGATGGACCATGCTCAAAGAAACTTGCCAATCTCACAAATTCAATCTTTTATTAATTTGTTGGCATGCAATGCATTGTTAAGAAGAAAGACACTTGTAGGTAGTCACATCAAATTCAGTCATGTGGCCTACCTGAGACATTGATCCGGGCCATCCATCTGATCGAACGGATTCCCCAGCAGCCACCACATGGAAATCACGTTGATAGAATGGTCCTAACAATCTGATCTCTGTAACAATCCCCGGTCAAGGCAACCAGATGCACTAGGATTGCCTTGTAAACGTGGTTGCCACTAGACATGGACCAACCAAGTTCAGGCCCAGCGGATGGAGATTCCAGACTGTCCATTTTGTGGGCCGTCGATCAGATGATCGCCTGATCTGAGTATGAACTGGATTCTAAACAACTATATCTTGAAATTAAACATACTAACAATCAAAGTTCCTAATAGAGGAATGATCACATGGTGATATGTTCGAGTTATGTGTGGCCCATGGTGATATGTGTTTGTCATCCAACCCGTTCATTAGGTATGCACCCCCATGTTACGCTTACATCTCAGAATCCTACATGATCCATAGCACACGTGGGCGATGCCAAATGAAACAATGGGGTAATTGGGGAGGGAGGGCCCCTTTCATAGAAACTTCCAAATGAAATCTGGGGTCCACCATATTGTGCATACATCATCGAATGCATTCATCTGATGAGCCACGCTAGGATAAAGGGACATACCAAAACACAACCCATTCCAAAACTCAAGTGGGTCACAAAAAGTGATTATATAATTTTTAGGTCTGATTGAACATTACTGCCTGTGGTGTTTCCCACCTGACGTTTTGAATCGGGATGATTCTTGGGATGTGAGGTGAGAAAAAGAACTAGAACTAGATGCACGATTTAGATTCAGCATGCATATCTTGCATGGTAATTATCATACATTAGAACTCGTTTTTGACTGTTCTTTACAATATCAATGATTACGTGTTTGGCATTCTATTTCTATATGCATTTTTAACATCTAGACTGTCATTCATTATGCAGATGAGGCCAACTTCCTATCCAGAGGGGATGGGAAATCAAGACCCTTCAAATGCCAATCTAGAGATTGGGCTTAAAGATGATGGGTGTCCACTTGGGACTGTACCCATTCGACGGACTAAAATACAAGAGTTAATGAGTGCAAAATCTCCCTCTCAATTTGGTAGAAAAAATCTGAAAAATAAACGACTCTCCTCCACAGTTGGTCATCATGTAAGTACTTTTTTTTTCTATAGATTTATGCAGACATGTGAAGGATCCAAGCCGTTCATCATGATCCAAGGGTAGCATTTTCATTTAGTGCTCTATCGGGACACATGCACAGCCCAGCCAATCGATCTGTGTCGTACATTTGATCAAACCATGTGAACAATAGCCCTACAAAATGTCTCTGTGTATTTTTTTTGCAGCCCATCATGAATTTTCTATAGTTCTCAGCAATCACTTTTATCGGAATATCCTAACCATCCGATCTATGGCTTGTAAAATGGATGGCTATAAGAAATAAGCCAACTTATGGATAGATCAAATTATCATCTGATCAATGATTTTAAGAAGGAGGCAAATGAAACATGTGGTCAACCTAGTAGACGGTACCAATTGATTTGGAGTGTGCAAATGTCACAATTTACTAGGAGTGCTATAAGTAACAGTGATAACAATTTATGGAAGAAAAGAAAAAGGAGCATACTTAAGTAAGATGATGTATGTAATATTAATCCACTTGTCTTTTATTTCTTTTTTTTTTTTTATCAAGCATGCTATTGCAATGTTGTTTAGTCAGGTGTATGGAACCCAAGCGACTATGAATGTGTGGAGCCCACAACTTCAAGATCAAGGGCAATTCAGCCTGGCCCAGTTATGGCTTCTCAATGGCCATGATGATCAGCTCAATAGCATAGAGGCCGGATGGCATGTAAGTTGCTGCTTCTACTAATGAAAAATAAGAAAAAAGTAATTTATCTTAGTATCTTCTTATTCTTCATTTCTTTTTTCAGAACATATCGTAAATGAAAATGCATGGAGGCACATGGGAAAATTTTCGAGTAAATGGAGATAAATGGTATTTAATGTGTGTTTAGATAGAATTAAATGCTTGGAAATGAAATGAAATGAAATGGGAGTAAATGGATATGGAAATGAAATATTCCTAAATGACATGTGTTGGGGACAAAACATACAAGTCCGCAGACTCGGACTTAATGCCTCGGGTCACCAAAGGATGTGTCAAATCCGAGGAATTATTCGCTAGACCGAGGCAAAGGTTGAGTCGGCCCTGACGAGTCGTCAGTGTCTCGGGCATGCTTCGGGCGGACCTCTTTATCGGATCGACCGTCACAAGATGAAGCCGCACTCCGGATGTCTTGGGATAAGATTCCCGATCCCGAAGCTCACGGGATCGGATGAAGGCACGAGACGGACACGATCCTGTTTCCGTGATCCCAGGAGAAGATCCCGCGCACAATACCAGGAAGAGAATCCTCGTACGATTAAATGCCCCAGCAGCTATAAAAGAAGGGGGGCCCTCACCTTGAGAGGTACGAAAAAAATTCCTCCTAAAAATCTTTCAATATTTTGAGACCCCGAGTCCAGGCCTGACTTTGGCATCGGAGGGTCCCCTGCTCGAGCCAGGGTCTCCTTTGTTTTCTTTCTGTGCAGGCATACAAGGGTCCAGGAGGACGAACCAGATAATTGCATCAACAGTTTGGCGCCGTCTGTGGGAACGTGCAAAAAGCCATCCCGTACCTCTATACTGAGTCCAATGGTGATGACTAGAAGGACGGTCCCAGAAGAAGATTTGAATGAGAACGCGATTACAGGGCCACCCGGTCCAATCGCCGTTCCCCCAGCCCAGAACGCACCTAACAACCGCCGACGAGGGGCGACCGGAACAAGCAACAATCAGCGGGGTCGCGACGATGGGCGGTTGGACAAGGAGGTTCAAGAAATCCGTTCTGATATGAATACGATGAAGCAGATGCTGGAACGAATGTATCAGCAGCAAATGCAGCCACTCCCGCATCCTCAAGGGGAGACAGCGCACGTACCGACGGCGGCGGTTGATCCCCAATCTTCCGCGCCGCAGTCTTTCCGGCCGAGCCAACCCCAAGGCGGACCAGAACCATCTCCAGCGCAGTCAGCCAACGCCTCCCTCCCCCCGACTGATCTTCGGCACGAAATAGAGCGAAGAAGGCGCAATCGCCCTTCCATGGAAGGCACGGCAGAAAGCAGCGAACCTTGGAAAGCCGACATTCAAAATTTCAAAAAAGAAGTGCGGGAAGAGATGGCAAAAGAGATGGCGGACATAAAGCACGGCCGGAACGTATATTCAACCGGGTCCGAAGCGAAAGCATCCCCCTTTGTGGACTCGGTATTGAAAGCCCGATTGCCCGAGAGGTTTCGATTACCTCAAATCGCTCCTTTCACCGGCAAGACTGACCCGACCGAGCATATTGAGTGCTTCAGAACCTATATGGAACTCCATGATGCCTCGGATGCAGTAATGTGTCGGGCCTTTTCTCTTACATTGACTGATGTAGCTCGACTGTGGTTCAAACAGCTGAAGCCAAAGTCCATCAGTTCATTCGTTGAGCTGAGCGACGCCTTCCTCACCAACTTCATCGGCGGAAAGAAAAAATTAAAGCCCCCTGCACATCTGAATAACCTAGTCCAGAAGCAGGGAGAGCTATTGAAAGATTACATCAAGCGTTTTAATTTCGAATCCCTTCAAGTTCGGAAACATTCGGAAGAAACGGCCCTCAATGCACTCATACAAGGAGTTAGGGATAAGCCATTCCTGGCATCTCTAGACAAAACTCCGCCCGATACTCTGGCAGAGTTTATGGCGCGGTCCGATAAATATGCCAACGCCGAGGAAGCACGAATCCTGCGTGAAACTAAAACCTCGGCCAAAGAGTCGGCCAAAAAAGAAGCCGACTCGGCCGGGGGAAGGAAACGCAAAGAGGATCAAGCACGTGACGAGCGAAGGTCAAGAAAACGGCCGGATCGAAAATTTTCCATATACACTCCCCTGAATAAGACTCGGGAAGAGGTACTGATGGAAATAAAAGACGAAGGCTTTGTTAGCTGGCCCAGTAAGCTCAGGAGTAATCCTAATCGGCGGGATAAGGATAAGTACTGCCATTATCACCGCGATCACGGGCATAACACAAGTGATTGCCGTCACTTAAAAGAAGAAATCGAACGACTCATAAAAGACGGCCGACTCAGAGAACATATGGTCAAAGCTGGGGCATCCGAGGCGCGCCCGACCGAGAGTCAGCCTATGGAAGAAATCCGGACGATTATCGGCGGTCCACAATGTGGGGGCGACTCAAACAACGCGCGAAGGAATCACGCACGAAAACTCAGTCAGCCTCGGTCCGAGCTCATGATTATAGATCGGCCATCAAAGGAAAAGAAAAGAGAAAGGTATTGCATATCGTTCACTGAAGAAGACGCCCGAGGTATCCATCACCCCCACGATGATGCGCTGATCGTCTCCTTGGCGATCGCTAACCGAAAAGTGTTTCGGATACTCGTCGATACAGGGTCATCTGCAGACGTGTTATTTACTCAAGCGTTCGACAAAATGGGGATCGAACGATCCGCGTTACGCCCGGTTCGGACCCCATTGATCGGTTTTTTCGGAGGACAAGTATTGCCCGAGGGGACTGTCTCATTACCACTCACTGCTGGCACTGCCCCGCATCAGACGACGATGATGGTTGACTTCCTGGTCGTCGATCAACCCTCGGTATACAACGCGATACTCGGCCGACCTTCATTGAGTCTCCTCCAGGCCGTGGTATCCACATACCATCTTACAATGAAATTCCCGACCGAGTCAGGAGTCGGAATTGTCAAAGGAGACAAGCAAGACGCGAGGCGATGTTACATGATAGCTGTAAAAGGAGCCGCCGACAAGAATCCGACCAACATATTAACAATCGAATCGTTGGACCCTCGGGGCGAGAATTATGAACGAGGACAGCCGGTCGAAGATCTTGTCTCAATTGCCTTAGTCGAAACAGATGGATCCAAGACAGTGCGAATTGGCTCATCTCTGCAGTCCCCTTTGAGAGAAAAGCTGATCGCCCTGCTCCGAAAGTACGCCGACGTATTCGCTTGGAATCATGAAGATATGCAAGGGATCGACCCCTCCGTGGTGACTCACCGACTTAACGCCGATCCGTCTATCGACCGATCCGACAGAAGCGACGACCGCTCGGCCCTGAACGATACGCCATCATCGAGAAAGAAATCAACAAACTACTCCAAGCTAGTTTCATAGAAGAAATACACTATCCAGAGTGGGTCGCGAATGTCGTGCTTGTAAAGAAGTCCAACGGGAAGTGGCGAGTCTGTATTGATTATACCGACTTGAATAAAGCCTGCCCCAAAGATAGCTTTCCGCTTCCGAGGATAGACCAGCTAGTAGATAGTACAGCCGGACATGAGCTCCTTAGCTTCATGGATGCTTATTCGGGATATAATCAAATTGTAATGCATCAAACAGATAAATCAAAAACTACCTTTGTCACCGACAAAGGCCTTTATTGTTACCGAGTGATGCCATTTGGTCTGAAGAATGCCGGTGCAACTTATCAAAGGTTAGTTAACAAAATCTTTGCTCGACTTATAGGCCGAACCATGGAAGTATACATCGACGACATGCTTGTCAAGAGCATACACGCGGCGGATCATGTGAATGATTTGGAAGAAATGTTTCTAATCCTGCGGAAGTTCCGGATGAAGCTAAATCCAAGTAAATGTGCTTTTGGAGTAGGCTCCGGAAAATTCCTCGGTTTCTTAGTCAGTCAGCGAGGAATAGAGGCAAACCCTGAGAAGATAAAGGCTCTGATTGATATGGAATCCCCCAAAACCATTAAGGACGTCCAAAGATTGACCGGACGAGTCACAGCACTTAATCGATTCCTGTCCAGAGCTACGGATAAATGTCTCCCTTTCTTCAAACAATTGAAGGAAGACAAGCGATGGGTTGGACGGAAGAGTGTGAAGCAGCATTCCAGCAATTAAAATCATATCTCGGTTCTGCACCTCTCTTATCAAAACCCGAACCAGGGGAGTCGTTGCTCCTCTACCTAGCCGTGTCCGAGGCAGCTGTTAGCTCGGCTTTGATACGAGAATCTGAAGGAAAGCAACTGCCGGTTTACTATGTCAGCAAAGCATTACTGCCAGCAGAAACGAGATACCCAAGCTTGGAAAAAGTGGCCTTGGCTTTAATAACTTCTTCTCGGCGGCTTAGGCCGTATTTCCATGCCCACACCATCATTGTAATGACCGACCTTCCGCTTCGCCAGGTACTGCAAAAACCAGAAGCTTCCGGCCGACTCACCAAATGGGCTATCGAGCTGAGTGAGTTTGATATTCAATACCGACCAAAGGCAGCAATCAAAGGGCAAGCCGTAGCTGATTTTATCGCCGAAGGAACACCTTCAACCGAACTCTCAGTGAACGATACGCCGAAGGTCGATGCAGTGCCCACCTCAACCGCTTCCCCTTGCCCTATTCCATGGAATCTGTATGTCGACGGTTCTTCCAACTCGAAGGCCAGTGGGGCTGGGGTGGTGCTGGAAACCCCCGATCACACCTATATACAGTATGCATTACGACTTGGATTTCAAGCGTCGAACAATACGGCGGAATATGAAGCGTTGCTACTCGGCCTCCGACTCGCCGCTAGCATGGAGGTCACGCACCTAAGCGTTTTCAGCGACTCTCAGTTGGTTGTTAACCAAGTTACCGGTGTATACCAGACACGGAAAGACCGGCTAAGGGCTTACATGGAGAAAGCGAAAGAACTTATCAACAGATTTCAATTCTGTCGTGTAACTCGGATACCTCGTACGGAAAACAGCAAAGCCGATTTGCTAGCAAAGCTCGCCTCGGCCGAAGAAGATGATATACCCAGGTCCGTCCCTGTCGAATACGTCGATAAACCAAGTATAGACGAGCCAATTAGCGAGGCCGTCAATACAATCGACTCGGAACCATCCTGGATTGATCCAATCTGCCAATTCCTTGACGAAGGAAAGTTACCAGAGGATCGCACCGAGGCCCGACGAATTAAGATCCGAGCTTCCCGTTACATCATACTCAACGGGACCCTTTATAAGAAAGGATACTACGCCCCATTGCTGCGGTGCCTCAAACCCAGCGAGGCAAACTATGTGTTACGGGAAATTCATGAAGGAATCTGCGGAAACCACTCTGGAGGGCGATCCCTCGCCTACAAGGTCTTACGACAGGGATACTACTGGCCCACTATCCAACACGACGCTCGTGAGCTCGTTCAAAAATGCGACAGATGCCAACGGTTTGCGGCAATTCCGAGGCAAGCACCCGAGGCACTGACGCCGATGACTGGTCCCTGGCCTTTCGCACAATGGGGCATCGACCTCATAGGACCGCTCCCTATGGGAAAAGGGCAGACCAAGTTTGCTGTGGTAGCAGTGGACTATTTTACGAAGTGGGCCGAGGCAGAACCATTAGCCAAAATAACCGAGCAGAAGATCACCGAGTTTGTATGGAAAAACATTATCTGCCGATTCGGAGTACCCCGTACCATTGTCACAGACAATGGAAGGCAATTTGATAATAGGAGCTTTCGTGAGATGTGCGACAACCTCGGAATCAGAAACGTTTATTCTTCACCTCATCATCCTCAAACCAACGGACAAGTCGAGGCAGTTAACAAGATTATCAAGCAACATCTTCGGACCAAGCTTGGCCGGGCCAAAGGAGCATGGGCCGAAGAGCTCCCGAAAATCCTTTGGGCTTACCGAACTACAACCCGAACGGCCACAGGAGAAACTCCGTTTTCACTCGCTTACGGCTCAGAAGCAGTCACTCCCGTCGAAATCGGATTACCTTCGGCTCGAATCACCTTATTCAATGCGGAAGAGAATGAAGAACTCCTTGCACTCTGACTCACCTTCTGGACGAACAAAGGGAAAGGGCGAGGCTGCACACGGAGGCTCGACAACGACAAGTGACTCGGTTCTACAATACCCGAGTTAAGATTAGAAGATTCCGAAGGGGAGATATGGTTCTTCTGAAAGTGTTTTCCAACACTAAGGAGTTTGGGTCGGGCACACTGGGACCCAATTGGGAAGGACCCTATATCGTCTCGGGCACCAATAGACCAGGAACATAACGGCTAGCAGACCTAAAAGGACAGTCATTGCCTCATCCATGGAACGCCGAACACCTCAAGGTCTACTATCCTTAGTTTGCTATTTGATGTTTAAAAACCCTGAGGAAGAGTAAAGCCGAGTCAAATGAATAAAGACATGCTTTTCTTTTTCATTCGTCCGAATATGTGTAAGTACAAAAGCAACCGAATACATCGGAGCAAAAAAATATATACATATAAAAAACCAAAGTCTTCATGCGTCGACCCCGTCCCCGGCAGTTGTGTCTTCAGCGGCGGCGTCCGGATTCTCGGACTCTGAGGCTGCCCCGCCTTCGATTTCTGAAAGGTCAAGGTCAGGAAAAGACTTCTTTATATCCTTGACGCATTCCAGATATCCGCTCTGGAACAGGCGATCCCTCTCGTCCTCAAACTCGGCCGACTCAAGGAAAGCTTGGACAGCTTGGTCCCTGGACTTCT
Organism: Magnolia sinica; assembly: GCF_029962835.1. NCBI lineage: Eukaryota > Viridiplantae > Streptophyta > Magnoliopsida > Magnoliales > Magnoliaceae > Magnolia > Magnolia sinica. The sequence goes on along the minus strand of NC_080583.1, from coordinate 3,108,605 downwards.
CTGCCTCGTCGGCCCGCTGAATGTGTTCCGCCGCCTCAAGCTTAGCCCGAGCTAAGTCATCCGCGCACGAAGCATGGGCTGCCAGAACTCGCTGATTCTCTTCTTCAGCTTTGGAGAGTAAGGCCAGTGCTTGAGCGACCTCAGCCTTCGCCTCGTCCAGGGCTCTTCTGGAGGAAGCCGCCTCTGCCCTCGCGTCTTCAGCAGCCTTCCGGGCAAGGGCCGCCTCGCCTGTCAGGATGCCGACTCGGATCTCGGCCTCTTCGCGACGACCTTCGGCCTCAGATAGAAGAGCCTGCAGCCGATGAGTTGAGGATAGCTCCTTGCTGGCCTTGATTAAGCAAGGAGCAAGTTCAAAAAGCATCCGAGCAGCGTGGCTGACGGTCTGCGACGACGGGGCGTTGTAGAGTTTCACGAACTCTCTCTCACACCCGTGGGCTAGGGCCCAAGGAACCATCCCCGACACCACTTGCTGCAGGACCGACGGCCCCTCCTGGTTCGTCTCCTCCCCTCGGGAGGGCGCGGTCCTGGCCTCTCCTTCCCCCCTGGAGGACGCGGCCCCGGCCTCCTCCTCCCGACTCGGAATATCCGTCCCAACGCGTGCCGAGTCAGGTGCCGTCTGAGGGTCCGAAGCAGCAATCGCCGTCTCCTCCGCCCTTTCGTCCGGGTCGGGAATCACCACGACGGAAGGGGCAGAAGAGCTCGCTGGCTCTTTCTCCTTCCGCAGCACCCTTTGCCTCTTCGGCGGCCGAGGCTTCGAAAGAAGAACTGACCGCGGAGGAGCCTTCAACTTCGTGACTGGCCTGAGGGCAGGACGAGCTCCAGTCATCTCCGGTTCGAGGATAATCCTGAGGTTGGGACGAGCTTCGGGCAGATCTGTTTTAAAAAAAAAAAAAAAAAAAGAGAATAGGTTATAGCGAATCAGGTCGGGGGAAATTCGGAAGATCCAGAAAACTCATTCTCAATTACCTGTAACTTCCTAGTCCAGACCTGCAAGATGAAGGCGCTCCGGTTGTAGAAGCACCTTCCAAGACCTATCTCTCGGATTCAATGCCCTCAACTCCTTAATCCGAGCCGAGGCACTGGAGCCAAGCTTCGGCCGCTTCTTCGGAATATCTGCCAAACACAAGTCCGTCAGAAAAAAAAAAAAAAAAAAAAAATGAAAAAGGGCGAGGGAGAGAAGACCCAAGTCACCTGATCTCTGAAATGTCCGAGGGACACGAGCCTCGCAAGACCCGGACTCGTCCGTCTCCCATCGACCACATGCCCAGAACCAACGCTCTTTCCAATGTTTGTTGGAAGTGGGAGGGTCGGTTATCAGGGAACCGCCTCCGCCTCGCCAAGCAGCAAAGACGTAGAAGCCAGGGTAGTTCGGATTTACCCGCACTTGGTACAGGTGGAGAAACTCGTCGACTGTGAGCGGTGGCTGTTCCATCTCAGCCCACAACACCGCACATCCGAGTAAGTTCCTCCACCCATTCGGGACTATCTGCCCCGGGGCAATCTGTATGCGAGATAAAACTCCCCGGACGATGGCCTGAAGGGGCAGACGCAAGCCGCACTGCATCGATACTTGGTAAATTGCGACTGCCCCAGCAGGGTGATCCGGCAGGTCATTCGGGCGAGGAAGATACGTGATGACCGACTGGGATATGATACCCGACTGGATTCTGCCCAAGTCCGCTTACCAAGACCGAAGGAACCGACCGCTTAAATCTTCCCGATTCTTCCTTCGACTCGGCCGCGCCGATTCATCGCCAGGAACCGGGTCGGGGTTCCTCCGGCGATTAAAATTTCATCTTCTTCCTCTTCATCTTCCTCCATGTCCCTTGGTAAGTTGGGCCTCCTCGGGCGGGTTAATAAGGATGACCCGCCACGGGAAGGAACGACGGAAGCAGGGCGCTCCGCCGGATCGTCGGTGACTCTCTCAGGCATACAAGCAGCGTTGGCATCCACTGCTATCTCCGTTAGTAAAGAAGGCGATTCCGCAACGTTCCAAAAACGTTGCGCTTCGCCTTCGTCTCCGGAAACTCCCCCCTGGGGGCTTTGAGAACTCCTATCCGCCATTATTATTATCTAATAAAGAGGAAGGAGAAACTCACCGGAGAGAAAGGAACAATGGCGGAAAGAAGCACCGACGGTAAAGAGAGAAGAAAGGAAGGAGATGAAAGGCTACGCAAATCCTAGGGAAAACGCAGAGCGAGAATGGCAAGAGCAGTAAAAGTTCAAAGTGCGGGACCCCTGACGTTTTATAAGGTCGCCCTACGGCGGAGACATTAATGGGGAAATGATTCGACGCCTGCATCGGTTCCCCCACTCGACACGTGGCGCACGCCGACTAGCAACAATAATAGCTTTACTACGTGTCCAATCCTCATTGGCGGGACCTGCGATTTGATGGCTAACGGCGCATACGATGTCAGAAGCTGAACCGTCCCCCATCAAAGGTCTCAATGAATGCGCTTAACGACTACTTCTCGTCTCGGACTAAGTTATGAACCGACTCAGCACTCGCTACTCCTCAGTGTCATAAGACTACTACTTTTGAGTAGTGAGTCTTGTTGGGGACAAAACATACAAGTCCGCAGACTCGGACTTAATGCCTCGGGTCACCAAAGGATGTGTCAAATCCGAGGAATTATTCGCTAGACCGAGGCAAAGGTTGAGTCGGCCCCGACGAGTCGTCAGTGTCTCGGGCATGCTTCGGGCGGACCTCTTTATCGGATCGACCGTCACAAGATGAAGCCGCACTCCGGATGTCTTGGGATAAGATTCCCGATCCCGAAGCTCACGGGATCGGATGAAGGCACGAGACGGACACGATCCTGTTTCCGTGATCCCAGGAGAAGATCCCGCGCACAATACCAGGAAGAGAATCCTCGTACGATTAAATGCCCCAGCAGCTATAAAAGAAGGGGGGGCCCTCACCTTGAGAGGTACGAAAAAAATTCCTCCTAAAAATCTTTCAATATTTTGAGACCCCGAGTCCAGGCCTGACTTTGGCATCGGAGGGTCCCCTGCTCGAGCCAGGGTCTCCTTTGTTTTCTTTCTGTGCAGGCATACAAGGGTCCAGGAGGACGAACCAGATAATTGCATCAACAACATGAATTGACTTTTTGAGCTCCCTTGAAACATCGACATAATTTAATGATTGATGGTGGCAACTTAGGTGGGGATTGGGGTAGGAATATCTATTTTGGTGGGCCAGGCGGATGCTAGAGTTGTGATGGACGGTGGATTTTTAATGTTTTTATGCACTGTAAGCTTGACTCACATATGGGTTTAATTTCTAACTAAGTAATAAATAAATGGAGGATTTATCAAAAATTCCCTACACTGCTTTTCTTATTTGATTAAGAACCTTCTTCGATTCTTTTGATTATAACATATGATGTGTATCATATTTTTAAGGCACAAGAATCCCACATGACTCATCTGAGTCGACCCGGACTTAGTCGGATGAGGTCTGGTTTAAAAGTGAGTTGTTGCTCGACTCTCCAGACCTGATGAGTCAGCCGTGTCTTAAATGAATGGTCCCACCTCTCATTTGAGGTGACAGTGGACTGGACCATTCTAAGCCCCGGCTCAGCCCTACAATGTAATGCCCAAGGCCTAGTTCAGGCCTAGATCAGCATGGGCAGGCCCAAATAAAAAATGATTGGGCCAGGCCTGACCACAGCCCTGATCTGGCCTAAAATTCAGGGAATTCTTATTTTGACCGTCCATATAAAAGAATCATGCTGATCCAAAACTCAGGATTTCATATGTTTGAGATCCATACACCGTCCATTGGGTGTGCCACCCATTTTGGTCTTAATCCCCGATACACCGATTCAAAATTCATGTCCCTCACTGTAGGAAAAACTGTAAAATCAGCCTTAAACCCATAAATCTATGTTTTGTGGTTCATCTAAGTTTCAGAAAACATAATTTTTGGTAAGTACCTTCGTCTTGATGAGAAGCATCATATGGATCATATGGATGCATTGGATGGTATATACAAACCAAGGTGGGTCCCATTGAAAATTAACGGTGGGTGAGCATCCCATCCCAGCTCTTCCTAATGCTGTGGCTTACCTTTAGTTTTCAACCGAACCAGCTTTTTATTACTGGGAGTGTTGTACCCTATTTATGACCATTTGTAGGAAATCAAATTGAAAAAGGACGTGTCCTGTCATGGAGCACGGCTGAAAGAAACAGGGTTGAACGAAAAGCGGTTGAACTGAAAGAAGCCGAAATCAGTCAAGCAAAAAAGAATGGTTAGAGGGAATCGAAGAGACGGAAAGATTTGAAAAGCCAGCATGACAATGATTTAGTTATCATAAAAGACAAAATCATACATGTGATATATGTTAATTCAAATTAAACCTACTAAATACTGTAACCCACTAGTGTTAAATTACACCCGAGAATCAGATTTGCTTGAACAATTCAAGCCTCTGATTTGTGGACACTTAAAGACCATTGGATGCTTTTCATTTTTAACCATCCAATAAACGTCCACCAATCCAACAGTAAGCTAACCAAGTAAGCTCGTTATTGTTGTATTTGATGTCTTAAATCAAGTCAGATACCGAGCCTATCGATGCCATTGATAGACTGTTCGATGTCACCTTCGATGGCATCGAACAATGTTTGATCCCATTGAGATTTTTTCAATTTTTCTCTAGTTGGTCACTAGACTATCAGGGTGTCTTTATGATGACATCAGAATGTGTTCGATGACATCGAAATAAATGTTCAATGCCATCGAACATAGCACAATGCAATCAAGATTTTTCAGAAAATCATGTTTTGTTTCTGGACAAGTTGAGGTGTTTATTCGATGTCATCGATGTGGCTTCGGTGCCATCGAAAGATTAGTTTTGATGACATCGAAGTATGTTCAATTCCATCGAAGGATTCTACATAGATTTGAGATTTTGTGGGATTTATTTCCGATTTCGTTTGGGATTCTTCCATAGTTTATAAATACGAGTGTAAACGAGATTAGGAAGTATTCTAAGGGTTTTTAATTCGTCCAAAGGGTTTCAAGGGTGTAGCAAGGGTTTGATTCGAGATTGTTCGAATTGGCTAAGCTCTCTTCTCTTGTAAATTTTGCTTTCATAGTGCTATTTGTCGCTTTGTGCCGTGGTTTGTGGTTTTTTCCCGCAAGGGTTTTTCCATGTTAGAATCGATGTATTCTTTTTGTGCTTGCTTTGTGTGAATAAGCTAACCAAGTAAGCTTGTTATTGTTATATTTGATGTCTTAAATCAAGTTAGATACAGAGCTTATCGATGCCATTGACAAACTATTCGATGTCACCTTCGATGGCATCGAACAGTGTTTGATCCCATTGAGATTTTTTCAATTTTTCTCCAGTTGGTCACTAGACTATTAGGGTGTCTTTTCGATGACATTAGAATGTGTTTGATAACATCAAAGTAAATGTTCAATGCCATCGAATATAGCACGATGCAATTAAGAATTTTTAGAAAATCATGTTTTGTTTTTGGACAAGTTGAGGTGTTTATTCGAAGTCATTGATGTGGCTTCGGTGCCATCGTAAGATTAGTTTTAATGACATCGAAGTATGTTCAATTCCATCGAAGGATTCCATGTAGATTTGCGATTTTGCGGGATTTGTTTCCGATTTCGGTTGGGATTCTTCCATAGCTTATAAATACAAGTGTAAATAGGATTAGGAGGTATTCCAAGGGTTTTTAATTCGTCCAAAGGGTTTAAAGGGTGTAGCAAGGGTTTGATTTAAGATTGTTCGAATCAGCTAAGCTCTCTTCTCTTGTAATTTCTGCTTTCATAGTGCTATCTGTCACCTTGTGCCGTGGTTTGTGGTTTTTTCCCACAAGAGTTTCCCACGTTAGAATCGATGTATTCTTTTTGTGCTTGCTTGGTGCAAGTGAATTATATCACTTGATTCACCTCTGTGTGCTTTCGCAGTCCCCCAACATGCCGTGCCACGAACTTGCAACAGTGGGGATGATCATGGCCCCTTAATAGATACCTTATGCCAATTGAATACAAACCATTGGTTGGACTTTGTTGTCCATTTCTAATATAAAAAATTAAAATTAAAAAAAAAATCATCAAATCAGTGGCTAAGATCATCTAAATAGCTAAGTTAAAAGGTGTAGCCCATACATGGTGGGGTTCCAGCAGATGATTGGTCTTGGAACCATACATATATAGGAGCGGATTAGGTGTAGCCCTTACCTTGGGCCCCACCTTGATGTATGTATTGCATATCTAAGCTGTCCATCAGTTTTTCCAAATCATTATAGTGCATGACCACAAAAACGAAGGTGATTTAAATCTCAGGTGGACCACACGATAGGAAATAGTGGTGACTGACCATTAAAACTTTTTTTGTGAGCCACAAAAGTTGTGGATCAAGCTAATATTTGTTGTGGTCCCTTCATCTACGTATTTGTGACCTTATCAACAGGTTAGATGGCAAATAAACATTTCGGCATATCCTAGAATTTATTTATTTATTTATGGTGGAGAGTTCAACCACCACAATTTCTTATATTATGGTTCACCTTGGATTTGGATCCACTTCATTTTTGGGTTCATGCACTAAAATGATGCAGAAAAACAGATGGATAGTGTAGGTATACGATACATACATCAAAGTGGACCATATAATAAGGGCCACACCATTATTTCAAAAGTATGTCCAACCATAGGACATTCTTTTGATATATATATATATATATATATATATATATATATATATATATATATATATATATATATATATATATATGGGAAAAGGTTCTATGCGGTCGAGCTCATGGGAACTTCCCATGAGGTCGAGCTGTGTGGGCCCCACCGGGATTTTGGTAGACATAGGGTAGAAAATGGGAACCAACTCAAGTCCCCATCTATTCATCACGTAAGTAATTTTGTCGTTTTGATATATTTATGCCGAAACGTGCAGGATCTGAGCCATTCATCAGCATCCAAGAGGCAGCATTTTTATTAAATTATAATTCTCCATGGGGACACCTGGACAGCCTGGCCAACCGATCTGTGCCGTATGTTACGTCTAACCATCTAAATAACAGCCCTAAAAATGGATGGTCAAAACCATTTAATAAAAATAAGCCCAATCAACAACTTGTGCCATGTATTTGTTATGACCCATCATGAATTTCCTATGGCTCTACACAATCACTTCCATCAGAAGATCCCCATCATCCGAGCCATGGCTTGGAAAATGGATGGCTACGATAGCTGTGATTTTCAGATTGAAGCAAATAAAATGTGTTCTCAAAGTAGTGGACGGTACCGATTGGTTTGCTGGAGTGTCCAAATGTCACGATGCTACTAGGACAGTTATCAGTTACAGTTATAAGCATTCATTCTGTTGGAGCAATAAATAAATAAATTCTCCTCTAATTAAGGTGATGTATTTAACATTAATCTACTTGTTTTATTTTATCAAGTATGCAATTGCAAACTTGTCAGATCACCGCCATCTATGGTGGTGTTAAGCCTATGTGAGGCTCACATAAATGTACGTGTTTTATTCACACAGTCCATCTATTTATCCATATCATTTTAAGATATGAGCCCAAAATTAAAGCATATGCAAAGCCCAAGTGGACCCCACCACAAAAATCAATGGTGAAAATGATATCCACCGTTGAAACCATCCTAGGTCTCATAGTGATATTCATTTGTCGTTCGAATTGTTTACTTTGATGGATGGAAAACATAAATATCAACTTGAATCAAAACTTTTATCACCCAAAGAAGCTTTCAACGGTAGGCATTTAATTCCCACCATTTTCTGTAGTATGGTCCACTTGAACTTTGGATATGCCTCATCTTTGAGTTCATACCTAACATGAGCTAAAGAAACTAATGGATAGTGTGGATAAAACACATACATCACAGTGGGCCTCATAGAGTCTCACACCACGGTACAGGGTGGTGACGGCTTCATTGCAATAAAAGTCTTTTACTTGAACGTGAGGTAAATGGTGATGTTGTTTGGATGGGCCCCACCATCATGCGTTTTTAAAATCCACTTTACCGACCAAGTTAGTCACCCAATTTTAGGCTTAAGGATGAAAAACCAACATCATTTTTTATACAGGTTTAACACACGATTGAAATCAGTGTACCAGTGACATTACCTTTAAAATTATTTTCTTTGGTGTGGCCCACTTGAATTACCGATAAGGATGATATTTGGGTCTTGGGCTTAACATGAGGGGTCACATTTAATTAGTGGTTAAAGTAGATTTCGCATATACATTGGTGTGGGGGCCACTTGAACTTATCAGACCTTTGGACCTTAAATTGGTTGCTCAGAAGACCATTATATATACATTGAATTGTTTCCCTTTCTGTGGCCCACCTAACTCACAAATCTGCAAAAAATGCCGTGACTTGTGGCTTAATTTCTATATAAAACTTAATGGACGACGTGGATTTTATTTACATATCATGGTAATGCCCACCTCAAATACATTTTGACAAATTGCATGATCAGTGGTAAAAACGGTACTCAAAAAGGTCCCTCCAAATAAATAAATTATATATATATATATATACACTCACACACGCACACAGAAGACCAAGTCTATGAGGTCCGACCAAGAACGGGCCTCATCTGCTGGGTCTTTATATATATATATATATATATATATATATATATATTAGCGAGGAGACCTATTCGACCTCATATAAACTTCCCATCAGGTTGAGCTTTGTGGGCCCCATTGTGGTGTGTATCGACCATCAACACCATGCATTTAATGGGTCTGCTTTATGTTATGGGATACCCTAAAATTCAATATGGAGCTCGGGTGGGCCATACCATCTAAAATCATGTGAAGACATAAATAAAACATATAAAATCACTTTGTGGGGCCCACTTGAGTTTTGGATGCGGTTGAAACTTAGTCTGACCCCTCATCCAAGTGGGACACACATAATGGACGGGCTAGATTTGTGAACCACATCTCAAGGGGCCCAATAAATGATTATAAATGTTTTAATGGGAGGGTAACCCCTCTCAACTGTTGTATGTCGTGTGGTCCACCCAAGTCATGGATTGACCTGATTTTTAAGCTCGTGGCCCTCCATGGAATGGTGCATCTGACTGATGGGGTAGATATTCGAGACACATCACGGTGGGGCCCACACAGCTCTACCTCATGGTTCCCATGAGGACGACCTCATAGTACCATTCCCCATATATATCTATATCATTTTTGAGCCCATCTCTTTAAAAACAGATGGTCGGTTGGATATATCAGAAATGTCACTGGGGTTCACCTAAAATTCTATCTCCTGAAGTTACTGTGACAGGCTTTTCGAAGAAATCTGCATTGGCGTGACATGAAATGACATGGTAACCAATAAAAAGGTACACCGTGGAAAATTGTGAGACATTTGGACAAAATCATGATTCTTATTCCACGTGGGCCAAAGCCTCGAGCTTCTATTACTCGCCAGACTTTACCATTGACCCCTAGAAATCGTTAATTCGATGGCGATGTGGGCTTGACTTGACCAGCTAGCTGGATCCAACGGCTTCATGTGGATGAGATCAGCACCATCGATCAGGTCCACCACACATCTGCAAGTGGGAGGAGTTGTCCAAATCATGTGCAAGTCTCAGTCATGCATGTAGCTCATCCAACGTATTCTTTTGATATGGCCCATTAGAATGAAAGGACACCATTAAAAATAAAAATAGGACACTCTAACACCCACGTTAGCCACACCATGTGAATCAAAATTAAGATTTTCAGAAAGTTACATGATGGATCCCAGTGGAAGGATTTCTCATATGCTCTGATCACCTCACAAATAGCTCAGATTGGGTACTACCCACCCCCTAACTAGCTAGAGATGGACAGTTCTATCAGGGCTAGCTTATTATATATATTTTATCAATGCTGTCTGTCCATTTTAACATCATTTTAGGAGATGAGCCCAAAAGGAAAGTAGATTGAAGGTTCAAGTGGACGACACCATAAGCAGCAGAGGGGATTGAAAGCTTACAACGGGAAGCTAGGTGGGGTCTACTATGATGTTTGTGAGATAGCCACCTATTCATCGGTTTTACTAGATCATGTTAAGTCATGGCCTTAAAAATGAGGCAGATCCAAAACAGAAGTGGTCCACATGACAGGATAAAAAAAAAGTAGATGCCCACGGTTGAAGCCATTCCGGAGTTCACTATCATGTTTAGATGCCATCCATACCCTTCCTTCATAAGGCAGGCTGACCCAAAACTTTTGTGGCACCATGAATGCTTCAATCGGTGGACACTTAAATCTTAACTGTTTTCTTGTGCAGCCACTTGAATTTTGGACCTGCCTCATTTTTTTTGGGTTCATGTCCTCACATGTTGGATATCTCGTAAACATCACTGTCTGACTCAGCGGATTTCGATACATGTCCTAACATGTTGGATATCTGACAAACTCACTTGAATTCCTATCTCATAAGGGGTTGTTTGGCACCATGGATAAGGGGTTGTTTGGCACCATGGATTGGAGGGGATTTAAGGGGGGTTTCAAATCCTCTGGTTCTTTGGCGGCATAAAGTAACTAAGGGTTTCAAATCTAAGGGGTTTCAAATTCTTGAGGGGGTTTGCAATTCATGGTGAGAGTTTGGATTACACCTAAAATCATTTCAATAGTTGCAGGTGAAACATGTGTCACTATACCTTATTGTTCTATTGGGCACATGGCCCACTAATGATGATCAGCACCGTCCAAACATTGTCCATGTAAATTAATGATTAAAAATTGTTGGTTAGTCACTCATGATCTTGTGCTTGTGGCCCATCCAAGACTTGGAATTTCATCATTTTCGGGCAAACCATATATTTCAGCGAGCTTATCGCAATCATTGTGTCAAAAATTACATATCTCACTATTTAGAGATATTAAAGTTGATTTAGTATTTATATTCAAATCCTTATAAATATAGCATACATAGGTACTTCTAGATTAAAGTTGATTCACAATTGAGAGTGCCAAACACATTGGGAGGATTTCAAATCCAGGGGCTTTCCAATCTTGGGGGTTCCAAATCCAGGGGTTCCAAATCCACGCTCCCAAACAGGCCCTAAAGGTATGGGGAGAGTCTTTCCTGAAGGAGTTGATGGTGTACCAGACATCAGCTACATGGTAAGCTTTCCGTAAGTGGGTTGCTGGTGTACCACACACCAGTTATATAGCTGTTGTAGGTATGTGCCCCGTTAAGACGAGCGCTGATCCTCCTCGAGCTCTGAGCCGTGCCAACAGTTTAAATGAGATCAAAGTTACATGACCCCATAATGATGTATTTATGATATCCACACTTCAAAGTTACATAACCCCAAAATGATGTACTTATAATATCTACACTGTTCATCTATTTTTTGAGATCATTTTAGGGAATGAGCTAAAAATGAATCATATACAAAGCACAAATGGATCACACTACAAATAGTAGCGGATAATGATTTTTGCCATTAAAACATTCACAGGGCACACAATGACATTTATTTTCCATCCAATTTATTCGTAAGGTCACAAATACATAGATGAATTGGAAAAAAATATCATATTGATCTGAAACTTATGTGACCTCAAAAGGATTTCAACGGTAGATGTTCAATATCCCACTGGTTTTTGCACTGTTGTCCACTTGATCTTTAGATCTTTATTATTTTTTATCTCAAGTCTTACTACGAGCTTTCCAAATGGATGATGGATGGACAGTTTGGATATAATACATACCTCATTATGGCACCCGCAAAACTGGTTGACTCCAATACAGCATCCAATCCGCTTCCGACTTTTCCAAGCAAATCCGGCGTCACGACATGACGTGACATTATATGAAAAACAATGAAAGTGGTGAGAGGAACAGGCGTAGAAAATTGCGAGACATGTGGATAGACTCATGACTCTTATTATACATGGCCCAAAGCATCCTCGACCTTGTATTACTTGCAAGACTTTACAATTGACCCAATAAACCATTAATTCGATGGTGATGGATGAGATCAACACCATTGATCAGGTCCGCCACGCATCTGCAAGGGGGAGAAGTTGAGATGGGGTCACCACCATTAAAAATGTCCAAATTATATGCAAGTCTCAGTCATGCATGTATCCCATCCAACCTATTCTTTTGATGGAAACGGGTTGGCTACTCCTGCCCCCAGCCAAGGGCTGATGGTCACCACCACTATAATGTATGTGTTTCATCCATGTCGTCCTTCTATTTTTCGAAATCACTTTATAGTATGAGACCAAAATTGAGATATTTCCCAATCTCAAGTGGACCACATTACAGAAAAAGTGTTGAATGAGTCGACCATTAAAAACCTTTTGGGGGCCATAAAAGTTTTGGATCAATCTGATCTTTGGTTTTTCCCTTCAATTGGGGATTTATGATCTAATCAATAGAATGGATGTCAAATAAACAGTACAGTGGGCCTTAAGAGGATTTAAATGGTGGATATCCAATCACTATTTTTTTCCTGTGCTGTGGTCCACCTAAGATTTATATCCCTATCGTTTTTAGGATAAATGATATGTAAAAATGGATGAAGGGGATGGATGAAACACATACATCATGGTGGGCCCACAGAGCACCAACCAACAGCCACGAGCTGGTGGCGGGGGGAGTAGCCAATCCGTTTCCTCTTTTGATGTGACCCGTGGGAATGAAAGGATAGTACCCTTCAAATTAGGGCATTCCAACATCCACGTTGGAGATTTTCCATAAAGTCTAAGGGCTTTTCAATTCAGCTGTAAATATTCTGTAAATGAGTAATTATTTCATTTGTTATTTACTTACGGCACTATTCCCTGTGCTTGATTCGAGCAATTGATCTTCGCACTGGAAAATGGAGAAGGTCACAAAGTATTTGTGGGTCCCATCTTGATGCATATTGCTTATCCACACCGTTCATCCATTATGCCACCTAATTTTATGACATGAGACAAAAAATGAGGCATATCCAAACCTCAAGTGGACCACACCATGGGAAAAAGTAAATTGAACACTTACCGTAAAAAACCTCTTGAAGCCACTGTTTCTTTTGATGTGGGCCACTTGAGTGTTGGATCTGTATCATTTTTTGGATCATGCTTCAAAATATTGTGGTAAAATAGATGGATGGAATGAATATACAATACACATCACATCGGGGTCTATAAATTTAAACTAACTCTTTTGAACTTATTTCGAAGGCAGAAAGATCAGCTACCGAACCTAAAGTAGCGAGTCTGGCTACTGGAGTGACGTCATCACATTCTTTGGGCCCACCATGATGTGTGTGTTATCATCACACTATCCATCCACTTGGAGAGATCATTTTATGGCATGAGCCAAAGATTATTAAGACGGATGCAAAGCTCAAGTGGACCCCACCATAGAAAACAGTGGGGATTGACTACATACCATTAAAAACTTGTTGGGCACCTAAGCTTTTGATCAAACTGATATATATATATATATATATATATATTCTCTCACTCCATGTCTTAGTTAACTTATAAACGGGCTGGATTTCAAATAAACATCATGGTGGCCTTAAAATGGTTTTAAGGGTGGGAATCACTGCCCCACTGTTTTCTGTGGTGGGATCGACTTGAACTTCAGATCTGCCTCAGTCTTTGGATAATTTCATAGAATGATCTCTCCAAGTGGATGGATGGTGTGAATACAATACATACATCATGATGGGCCCCAAAGAATGTGGTGACGTCACTCCAGTAGCCAGACTCGCTACTGTTGGGTTCGGTAGCTAGTCTGCGTCCATTTTCAATTGGGATGAAATGGTAATAGTTACCCATTTACAGGGGTAATTACATAGGCTTTCAAAAATCAAACAGGCCCTAGAAGGCCACTTATTAGAAGATAGATAATGGATCCCCAGTGGAAGGGTTTCTCTTTAAAATAATGTATATTCTCCGGTTCTCTTCTCACAAATGGCTCAGATTACCCATTGTGGACCTAGCTAGAGGTGGATAATTCTGTCACGGCTTATCACGATGTATGTATTTTATCCATGTAGTCCATCCATTTTGGTATATCATTTTAGGAGATGAGCTGAAAAGGAAAGTAGATTGAAGATTCAAGTGGGTCACAGTACAACCAGCAGGGGGATTGAAGTCTTACCATTCAAAACTTCTTGATGAGCATAGGAGTTTTGGATGAAGTTGATATTTATGTTTTCCCTTCATACAAGTCTGACCTTATGAGCAGCTTCGATGGATAATAAACATCAAGATGGGCCTTAAAATAGCGGGGAGAGTGATTCCCACCATTAAAACTATCCTAAGGCCCACCATAATGTTTATTTGAAATCCAATTTGTTCAAAAGTTTAAAAAAGACATGAAATAAGAGAAAACACAAATATCAGCTTGATCTAAAACTTTTGTGGCTTTTAGAAGTTTTTAATGGTGGACGCCACTGTCCCACTTTTTTCTGTGCTGGGATCCACTGGAGCTTTGGATTTAACTCGTTTTTTTGGATATTGCCCTAAAATCATCTCTCTAGATGTATAAAAGGATATACAAAACATACATCATGGTGGGGTCCATGGAGCTTAGTGACGTCACTTCGGTAGCTAGTCTCGCTACTCAACCTATCAGTAGCTAATCCGTGCCCCGCGGAAGGGAGTAGATTAGGTGCGGCCTCCGCCTAACCTAGGACAGTGCATCCCTCATCATGGGGCCCAACTTGATCTACATATTGTGTACCCACATGGCCCATCTGTTTTGGAAGAAAATTTTAGGTCCTGATTCCAAAAATAAAGAAGATTCAATTCTAAGGTGAATCATACTATCGGAAACAGTGGTGATTAAATAATCACCTTGCAGACAGTCTATCCTCTGGATTGTGTGGGAATGAATTTTTATCTACACAGATAGGTGGGCCCATTATAATGTTTATGACAAATCCACCATGTTCATTCATTTTTTCAATGTAGGAAAAATAATGAAGTATATCTATAATTCAACCAGGCCACATAACAAGAAAATGTGAGTAGTTAAATGCCTACTGTTGAAACCTTCCTAAGGTCTTCCATTATTCTTATATGCCATTTATACTGTTCACAGGGTCCTTCTTACTATGATGAACTGAAAATACAAAAATATTAGCTCAATCCAAAACTTATGTAACCCACCAATGTTTGCCAGCAGACATCCATTCCTCACTATTACTTGTCGTGAAGCTTACGTGATTTTCGGATCTACCCCACTTTTTTTCTCATGCCCTAATGTGAAATAAAAAACAGATGGACGATGTGGATTTCTCACAACATGATGGTGGGCCCTAACTAACTTCCTATCACATTAAGCTTCTCCAAGAGGTTGTCGCATCTTTCCGTGCATTTTGAATGTTTATCATCCAACGGTTCACATTAAGACACGACTCAACTGTATGTTATGGTTATATGCGCTAGGCCTTATGGTACATTTTTCCTATACACACACACACACACATGGAGTGGTTGGGGCTGGGATTACTTAGAATGGGTGGCCCCAATGTAATGCATTTGTGAAATCAACTCCAACCATTAGGTTCACAATGGAAATTTAGCCGTATGTCTCACAAAGCAATCAGATTCATGATTCAGTTGGGCCACAAGCCAAGGGAAATAACAGGAGAGGGGAGCCTGCCATTGAATTTTTGAAGGGACTAACCTAATGTTTATGTGAAATCCACTTCATCCATTAGGTGCCACACTAAAATTTAAGTATATATGGGTCTAAAAACCTATGAATATTCGTGATTCAGGTGGGCCATATTAAGGGAAACAATTTGGATGGGGAATAAATCCTCATACATGTTCCATTCGTAGGTACGCTTTTCATATCCAGACCTAAGATTTGCTCACTCAACTAATGGGTCAATTGTATTTTAAAAATACATTATGGTGGGCTCACTCAACTAATGGGTCAATTGGACTTTACATTTACATAAAGCGTGGAGGCTGATTTGAAGTGAAGAGCTCACCACCATTTATGGTGGTGTACTTAAGACTATGTGAGGCTCACATAAATGTATGTGTTTTATCCACACCGTCTATCTATTTCTCTGTATCATTTTAAGATATGAGCCCAAAATTAAAGCACATGCAAAGCCCAAGTGTACCCCACCACAGAAATCAATGGTGAAAATGATATCCTGGGTTGAAACTATCCTAGGTCCCATAGTGATGTTTATTTATCATTCCAATTGTTCATAAGTTCAGAGAGACCGGGATGAATGTAAAACATGAATATGAGCTTGAATCAAAACTTTTATGGCCCAAAGAAGCTTTCAACGATAGGCCGTTCAATTCCCACAATTTTTTGTGGTATGGTCCACTTGAACTTTGGATATGATTCATCATTGGGCTCATACCTAACATGAGCTGAAGAAACTAACTGACAGTATGGATAAAACACATACATCACAGTGGGCCTCATAGAGGCTCACACCAGGGTACATGGTGGTGACCGGGTCATTGCAATAAAAGTCTTTTACTTGAACCTGAGGTAAATGGTGATGTTGTTTGAATGGGCCCCACCATCATGCATTTTTTAAATCCACTTTATCCACGAGGTGACTAACCCAATTTTAGGCTTAAGGATGAAAAACAGTATCATTTGTGATACAAGTTTAACACACGATTGGAATCAGTGTATGGGTGACATTACCCTCAAAACTATTTTCCTTGGTGTGGCCCACTTGAATTACAGATAAGGATGATATTTCGGCCTTGGGCTTAAAATGAGGGGACACATTTAGCAGTCAAAGTAGATTTCACGTATACATTGCAGTGGGGGCCACCTAAACTTATCGGACCTTCGGACCTTAAATTGGTTGCTCGGAAGACCATTATATATACATTTCACTGTTTCCCTTTTTGTGGCCCACCCAACTCACAAATCTGTAAAAATTTTGTGACTTGTGGGTTAATTTCTATCTAAAACTTCATGGATGATGTGGATTTTATATACGTGTCACGGTAATATCCACCTCAAACACACTTAGATAAGTTGCATTCCCAGTTGAAAAAAGGTAAGTAAAAGGTCTCTCTCAAAAAATATATATATATATATATATATATATATATATATATATATATATATATATATATATATATATATATATATATATATATATATATATATATATATATATATATCCCACTTAGCGATGCATTGTTTTCTGCTATGTTTCAGCCACATCCAAAACTCAGGTGGGCCCCACAAAGTGATTTTATATGTTTTATTTTAATCATGTCTTCACATGATTTTAGATGGTATGGCTCACCCGAGTTCCATATACGGTTGAATTTTAGGGTATCCCATAACCTAAAGGAGACCCATTAAATGCACAGTGTTGATGTTTGATACACATCATGGTGGGGCCCACACAGCTCAACCTCATGGGAAATTTCAGTGAGGTCGACTAAGTCTTCTCATCTAGCTAGTTAGGATGTTGAAACACAGCTCAAACCCCTAACTAGCTAGAGATGGACAGTTCTGTTCAAGGCTAGCTTATTATGATGTATATATTTTATCAATGCTGTTCGTCCATTTTAACCTATCATTTTAGGAGATGAGCCCAAAAGGAAAGTAGATTGAAGGTTCAAGTGGACCACACCACAAGCAGTAGTGGGGATTGAAAGCTTCCTTCCTAAGGCAGCCTGACCCAAAACTTCCTTCCTAAGTATCACCGTCTGACTCCGATACATGTCCTAACATGTTGGATATCTGACAAACTCACCTGGATTCCTATCTCAGAAGGGGTCGTTTGGCACAGTGGATTGGAGGGGGATGGAAGTAACCGAAGGTTTCAAATCTAGGGGGTTTCAAATCCCTTCTTTAAGGGGGTTTGCAATCCATAGTGGGAGCTTGGATTACACCTAAAATCATTTCAATAGTTGCACGTGTAACATGTGTCACTATACCCTATCGTTCTATTGGGCACATGGCCCACTAATGATGATCAGTACCGTCCAAATATTGTCCATGTGAATCAACGATTAAAAATTGTTGGTTAGTCACTTAGGCATGATCTTGTGCTTGTGGCCCATCCGAGACTTGGAATTTCATCATTTTCAGGGAAACCATATATTTCAGCGGGCTTATCACAATCATTGTGCCAAAAATTACATATCTCACTAATTAGAGATATTAAAGTTGATCTAGTAATTAAATTCAAACTCATATAAATATACCATGCACAGGTACTTTTGGATTAAAGTTGATTCACACTCCAGGGTGCCAAATACATTGGGAGGATTTCAAATCGAGGGGGTTTCCAATCCCGGGGGGTTCCCAATCCTGGGGGTTCCAAATCCACGCTCCCAAACAGGCCCAAAAGATCGATATTGGGATAGTCTTTACCGGAAGCGGGCTGCTGGTGTACCACACATCAGCTATATAGTGAGCTGTCGGGAAGCGGGTTGCTAGTGTACCGAGCTGTGTCATACCAACAGTTTAAATGAGATCAAAGTTACATAGCCCCAAAACGATGTATTTATGATATCCACACCATTTATCTATTTATCGAGATCATTTTAGAACATGAGCCTAAAAATGAATTATATACAAAGCTCAAATGGATCACACCACAAATAGCAGCGGGATAATGATTTTTACCATTAAAACATTCGTAGGGCCCACAATAATGTTTATTTTCCATCCAATTTATTCATAAGATCACAAATACACAGATGAATAGGAAAAAAAATATCATATTGATCTAAAACTTCTGACCTCAAAAGGGTTTCAATGGTAGACGTTCAATATCGCACTGGTTTTTGCAGTGTTGTCCAACATTTGATCTTTAGATCTTTATTATTTTTCATCTCAAGCCTTATGATGAGCTGTCCAAGTGGATGGATGGTTTGGATATAATACATACCTCATGATGGGACCCACAAAACTGGTTGACGTCAATACACCACAATCCGCTTCTAGCTTTTCCAAGCAAATCCGGCGTCATGACATTACATGACATCATATGAAAAACAATGATAACAAGTACTGATGATTGAGAAACATTATAAATAGCCTCGTTTGAGATAGAGTGTCCATCTACCTATCCTTGATTTCCTAACAAGTTTCCATCTACCTATCCTCGATGTCCACTCCAATTAGTTGTAATAGTAGGATTTCGATTTTAGTTTTGTTGGCAATTTCTCTTGTTTATGGAAATGCAAGAAGTCTATCCAAAGAAGAACACAAGGAATTGAAGGCACACCTCAAGCTTCTTAATAAGCCTGCTGTCAAGAGCATTCAGGTGAGTCTTCTAACAATCACTACCATGTGATTCATTGCACCTGTGGTTTTGTTCTTGTTTTTATTGTTTAAAAAAAATAATCTGAGGCTTACGGTACATCTTAAGGGACTTAGTTTTTAGTGATCCAAATCCTTTGTTTGGTGTCCCACTGATGGATGGGCTGAAAATATCCTGCATCAAAAGCATTCCCAGTACTCTATTGGCGGAAGTTCTTGTGATGATCACATACATTTCAAACAAGTAAATACTATATGTTTGAACTTTGTGGGGCCTACCTGTGATGTGTGTGTGGTGACTCCTCAAATCCACAAGGAAAATAAAAAATAAATTCTATAAAATTTGAAATTAATTGATCAATGAATTAAACGAGTTCACAACCCTTTAAATAGGATATTAAGGAGATAAATCAAAATCAAACTATAACTAAAACTCCTAGAATTTGCAACTTACTAGACCATCATGATGGCTACTAGTATACAAGGTTTTCAGCCAAAAATAGTAAGTGCCCTATTCGGCTTCACCAAGCTCCCTTCTCAGCTTTGGGCATAACTTCTAGAAGAGTTATAATCAAACTAAAACTTACTATTTAGAGTTAAAATGGATTTAAAGTAGAGAAACGATCGTTGATCTACTGGTATTTCGCAAATCCAGCTTGTGCAACCTGACTTGGCAGGGTGGAGTGGCTAAAGTAGCTCCTTCTACCCCAAAATCATATATTTTATGCTCGATAATTCGTTCCAAATTGCCAAATACGCCTAATGTAAAGTCTGACGGTCCGGATCACTTCTGATGTCGACTGAGCCTTTTCTGATCCATCTTGGCCATGAAACTGTCCCCAACCCACTCTACATCATGCTGATCCAAAACTCAGGTGAAGACGTAGGCAGCAACGTACAATCATGCTTAAAAGTTATATATATTCACATGGTGTGGCCCACAAAAGTTTTGGAACGGCCATCAAAATGTCCCTTCAACGTTGTGGGGGCATAATTAATGGTTGAGCTGGATGTCATACACACTACATGGTTGATCCCACGTTCCATCTAATGGAAGGGTTGGATTGCACCTACACATCACTTACTATGGAGTGTCCTGGTTCAAACTCCGCAGCCAATCCAAGCCGTCTCCACGCTTCTATGTCTACATGCATGGGCCTGTTTCTTCGATTCAAAAATATATAAAAAATAAATAAAGCTTAAAACACCATCATCATCATCATCCTAATCAACGGCTATGCTATCATTAGAATGTTTTTGAATATTGATGGAGGTTTGACGGTTATTACAGACTCAATATGGTGATATCGACTGTGTGGACATGTATAAGCAACCCGCTTTCGATCATCCTTTACTGAAGAATCATACAATCCAGGTCTGTCTTTCTTTATTTACTTTTTTCTTTATTCCTCTTATTTCCATCCATCATGAATTGGCCATCTACCAATGTCACAACAATATCTGTTATGATTTTTGGTCCATATATGGCTTATTAATTCATGGAAGCTTGTGATAAATGAACGGTTTAGATCACCCCATGTGGACTAGATCTACTCAGATAACATTGCACACAAAAGTTTGGCTACTAAAAAAAATATGAATGTTTGGTTGGTGAGAGATTATCATCACCATTAATATCATAAGAGGCCCATGCCTTAGTGATCCAAACCGTTGAACATTTTCTTTTTCTTTTTCTTTTTTTTCTTTTTTTTACACACGCAGACACACCACCACACACTCACACCGTAGTGGAATTTCACCACCTATGGGTACTCAAACCCTCAACCAGGTGTTGAAACTCCTTAGAGTCTACCACCTGAGTAAGAGTTACTACCCTTGTTGCCAACGTGGTTGCCACAGGACATGGACCAGCCAAGTTCAGGCCCATCAGATGGAGATTCTAGACCGTCCATTTTGTGGGCCGTGGATCAGATGATGGCCTGATCTGAGTATGAACAGGATTCTGAACATCTATATCTTGAAATTAAACATACTAACAATCAAAGTTCTTAATAGAGGAATGATCACATGGTGATATGTTCGAGTTATGTGTGGCCCATGGTGATATGTGATTGTCATCCAACCCGTCCATTAGGTATGCGCCCACATGTTACGCTTACATCTCAGAATCCTGCATGATCCATAGCACACGTGGGCGACACCAAATGAAAAAATAGGGTAATTGGGGAGGGAGGGCCCCTTTCATAGAAACTTCCAAATGGAATCTGGGGCCCACCATATTGTGCATACATCATCGAATGCATTCATCTGATGAGCCACACTCGGATAAAGGGACATACCAAAACACAACCCATTCCAAAACTCAGGTGGGCCACAACAGGTGTGAAATAACATTAATACTGCCTGTGGTGTGTCCCACCTAACGTTTCGAATCATGATGATTCTTGGGATGTAAGGTGAGAAAAAGGACTAGCACTGGATGCACGATTTAGATTCAGCATGCATATCTTGCATGGCAATTATCATACATCAGAACTAGTATTTGACTGTTTCCCTTTACAATATCAATGATTACGTGTTTGTCATTCTATTTCTATATGCATTTTTAACATCTAGACTGAAATTTATTATACAGATGAGGCCCACTTCCTATCCAGAGTGGATGGGAAATCAAGACCCTTCAAATGCCAATCTAGAGATTGGCCTTAAAGATGGTGGGTGTCCACTTGGAACCGTACCCATTCCACGGACTAAAATACAAGAGTTAATGAGCGCAAAATCTCTCTCTCATTTTGGTAGAAAAAATCTGGAAAATAGACAACTATACTCCACAACTGGTCATCATGTAAGTACTTTTTTTTTGAAAGATTTATGAAAACACATACAGGATCCGAACCGTTCATCAGGATCCAAAAGGTAGCATTTTCATTTAGTGCTCTATTGGGATACATGCACAGCCCAGCCAACTGATCGATCTGTGTCGTACATTAGGTCTAACCATCTGAACAATTGCCCTTCAAAATGGATAGTCAAAACCATTTAAGAAAAATAGGCCTAATCTACAAATTGTGCAGTATATTTTTTGCGCTCCATCAAGAATTTTCTTTGGGTCTAGCTAAGCAATCACTTTTATTGGAAGATCCTAATTATCCGATATATGGCTCGTAAAATGGATGGCTATAAGAAATAATCCCAACTTATGGATCACTGATTTTCAAACAGAAGCAAATGTCCAAATTTCACAATTTACTTGGAGCGGTGTAAGTAACACTGATGGCATCGGCTCATTTTTCTTATGGAAGAAAACAAAAAGGATCATCCTTTAATTAAGATGATGTATGTAATACTAATACACTTGTATTGTTTTTATCAAGTATGCTTTTGCAAGTTTGTATAGTCAGGTGTATGGAACCCAAGTGACTATGAATGTGTGGAGCCCACAACTTCAAGATCAAAAGCAATTCAGCCTGGCCCAGTTATGGCTTCTCAGTGGCCCAAAAGATGAGCTCAATAGCATAGAGGCTGGATGGCATGTAAGTTTGGTGCATTTACTAATGAAAAATAAGAAAAAAAAAGTAATTGATCGTCCTATCTTCTTCTTATAAAATAAGAGTAAATGGGTATGTAAATGAAATTCTCTTCATGAGAAATAATTTGAAAGTAAATGTAATGAAATACGTTTTTTGAGCTCCCTTTAATCCTCGCACAAGTAAAGAAAGCCTGCACTATGCACATGTCCACCATACACATCGCATGTTTATGATACCCTTAAACAATTCAATTACTAGCTATATCACTAAAATCATACTAATAGAATTTTCCAAACCATTCCAAGGTTGGCCATCAAAATGGATAGTTAAAAAGTGTTCACAAGTGCTTGTTTGTGATTCTTACATTTTTGGCTCATCTAAGGCTTTAAAATTTTCTCATTTTTTATATTAACGTATATATTTTAATGAGTTTGTTACAATTATTTTGTTAAATATCACTTATCTAAACTAATTTGAGATATTAAAGCTAATTTAGAATATCTTATAAATATATTGAAAATTTCAATGCATTCCAATTTGGCCCTTTTACGCTGATCTACGTCAAATACTTGGATTTCAAATTTATTTCATTTACTCGTATTCAGGCACAATTGAATAAGATTATCTCCAATTTCATTTTCCCATTTACCTTTAAAAAAATTTAAAAATAAAAAATAAAAAAAATATCCTTTTTGAGTCTTCAGGTGATTTTAGATCCAAACCCATTTCACACATGTTTCAAACTGACCTTTGACCAGATGCAATGGGATAGCCGATTGGATCCCGGGCCCGTTTGTTCAAACCCAATTTACAAGATCGGATTCCCTTTAATCGGGTCCAATCACAGGCACGGTATGATGGGACGAAAGTCTTGACCAATAACCAAATGACTAATATGCAAAATAGTTATTAACCCTAACATCTCCATTCATATGACAGTGGCAAAGATGCATCGAATCAAGACCGTTCATCTGCTAGGCCCTGTTGTAGATGGGCTGCACCTATAAACTTAGGCCAGTCAGGTGAATTTATTCACTGATTTGATGATTTTCGTTGATTAGAAACAGACGGTTATCAAAAAGTCTGACCCAGGGTTTACATACAATGGACGCAAACTCTCCCATAAAGGACTACTGTCGTACCGACTGTTGGCTTAAGGCCCAGCAGATGAGCTGTCACGATCTCACACACGTGTGGCACGCGTGTAAATAGATAGAATTACTCGATAACTGATTTACATGATTGTTCCCATGCACCTTACCCTCTACCTTGCGCATACACACCAACGTGCCATGTATGAGGACATCCAAGCCGTCCAAAAGGTGGTCCTCACACGATTTCAATCCTCTGCCATGAAAATAAGTTTGATTCATCAAACGGCCCACATTTTACAAAAATAACAGTCCCTTGATCATTGTACTCTTCAATTCATGACGACTCTGACATCTGAGCTTCTAATTTCCTTAGGTATTTCCTGGACTGTATGGCGACTCGGTTCCACGGCTGTTTGTATATTGGACAGTAAGCTTCACAACCATCAATCTCTTCTTAACTAAAAACCGTTCATGGGTTGATCAATACCGTCCATTTAATGGGCCACCTCTTGAAGTGGTCACGATCAAAAGTTGTTCCCATGAATCTCAATTGGTGCTACCGATTGTCTGGTCTGTTAGAATGGTACTCTAACAGAGTAAGACCATCCATATGCACGCAATCAGCTACCTAATCGTGCCACGCATGTAAACAACGCAGAACTGTCCAAATCATGGAGCCTGTTTGGATCAGCTCATGACCAGAGAAAAAGAGGGAAAAAAGGACGATTCCAACCATTAGATTGGTGGCTATCATTTGAAGCGTCAAAAAAGAAACTACAGGTCAAGATTCAACCAATTAGACTTGATCTATTGGAGGTTGGAACTAACGGTCCAGTCAATCTGATTTTGACACGATGGCCCATCTACACTATACTCTATGATTTGGACGGTTTGGATGGTCATTCTCTTGTAGGAGAAAATACTTACACTAATATGGATGTATATTTGTAATATCAGGCAGATGGTTACACAAACACGGGCTGCTACAATCTAAAGTGCCCTGGTTTTGTACAAGTTAGCAGAGATATAGTCGTTGGCTCTATCATACAACCATCTTCTACCTACAACGGAGATCAAATAGAAACAACCTTCCTAGTATTCAAGGTACCCCATATCTCTCATTCTTATCAGGTAATGGGCCTGCCTGGCCTATCGGGCCTCTGGCCTGCCCCGCAATATGGGCCTAGGCCTAAAATTTGAGCCTCTTTATAGCCAACCTGGCCCGTTTGTGGTACCATGGTCAATTTTGCTATGACCACACATTCCATCTAGAAGTTTCTATGGTGGCCAAACTCCTACCCAATGGCTTCTTCTCTTTCTAGGTGGCCCAGCTTGAATTTATTGTTTTTTATATCTTAAATCTAGTCACAAACATGGCCCTGTCGGACAGTGCTCGATCCCATCGAGAATTTTCAGATTTTCTTTAGCTGGTCGCTGTCCCCCACAGAATCTTGATCCAGGACATTCTTAAAGTGGACCCACTTGATGAATAGTGCCTGTGTCCAGTCCAACTAGTTGAACTCTCCTCATCTGACTGCTACTTTTGCAGGATTCAAGTACTGGTAATTGGTGGCTGATATACGGAAACACTCAAGTGGGATACTGGCCTAAGTCACTCTTCACAAGCTTAGCTGACAGTGCCTCTCTAGTTGAATGGGGTGGTGAGGTGTATACTCAAAGCACCCAAAACCCACAGATGGGTAGTGGCCATTTTCCTGACGAAGGGTTCAAAAAGGCCTCTTATATGAAAAAGCTGATGTTTGTGGACAACACCAACACTTTAAGAGACATCCCCAGTAACAGCTCCCTCTATCAAGATTTGCCTCAGTGCTACAGGGTGATTGATGGTGGTAACTTAGGTGGGGATTGGGGTAGGAATATCTATTTTGGTGGGCCAGGTGAATGCTAGAGTTGTGATGGACGGTTGATTTTCAATGTTTTTATGCACTGTAAGCTTGACTCATATATGGGTTTTCTAAATAAGTAATAAATAAATGGGGGGATTTATAAAAATTCCCTACACTGCTTTCTTATTTGATTATTTTGTTTATAACATATGATGTCTGTCGTAGTTTTAAGGCACAAGAATCCCACATGACTCATCTGAGTCGACCCGGACTCGGTCTCGATGAGAAGCATCATATGGATGCATTGGATGGTATATACAAACCAAGGTGGGCCCCATCAAAAATTAAGGGTGGGTGGGCATCTCATCCCAGATCTTCCTTATGTCGTGGCTTACCTGTAGTTTTCAACCAATCCAGTTTTTTACTAGGGAGTGTTGTACTCTGGAGATTCTACGCCACATGATTTTGGACCATCTCGCATTGATGGTTGGGATCTGTCGCTGCGTGTACGGTGGTTGTGCGCATGCGCATGGATGGCCAAACCAAAAGCACTAATCTGTTAGACATGTAAGAGATCAGTTAAAACTAAGGAAATAGAGTTTGTAGAGGAGGAAGAGAGAGAGAGAAAGGAAGAAAGAAAGTTGGGAGAAAGCTTGGAGATTGTTTTTTTTTTTTTTTTTTTTAATCCCTACGTATACACTTATATAAAATATTACACAAATAGATAAAATTAAGGAGAGAGATCAGTTATATGAAAGGGCTATTACCCCAAGATAGAAACAAGTGGCTTATTGATTGGAAAATCCTTGATTGTAGTAGTCATAGCTGCAAAGCTGGACCATTATACTTCTAGAAGATACACTTTAATACTCCCCCTCAAGCCGGTTGGAAGATATCGAACATACCGAGCTTGGATAGCGCAAACTGAAACTAAATGGTGCCAACTGCTTTGGTGAGAATATCCGCATATTGTTCGGTAATAGGAACAAACACCATACAAATCTGCCCAGAAAGTAGCTTCTCACGAATAAAATGACGATCAACTTCAATATGTTTTGTGCAGTCATGGTGTATTAGATTATGAGCAATGTTAATCGCTGCTTTATTATCACAGTACAGAGTTGTTGGAGTTGGAACATCAACTTCTAATTCCTGCAACAGTCTCTGTAGCCAAATCATCTCGCAAATACCATGTGTCATTGCACGGAACTCGGCCTCGGCACTAGAGCGAGCAACCACAGTCTGCTTTTTTGCTTCTCCAAGAAATAAGATTACCACCCAATATAGTGCAATATCCCGATGTAGAACGTCTATCGGTAACTGATCCGGCCCAGTTAGCATCCGTCCAATATTCAATCCGATTGTGACCATGTTTATGAAAGATGAGACCCTTTCTAGGACAACTCTTCAAATATCGAAGAATACGAAAGGCCGCCTCAAGATGAATTGAGCGAGGAGCATGCATAAATCGGCTAACAACTCCTATAGCATAAGTAATATCAGGTCTAGTAAAGGAGAGATAAATTAGTTTCCCAACTAGACGTTGATACTGTGAGACATCTACAAGGGGCTCTCTTTCCACATCACTCAACTTATGATTTTTCTCAATAGGTGTATCAGTTGTACGACATCCTAATTTTTCACACTCTTGTAAAAGATCCAAGACATATTTACATTGTGAGATAAAAATACCTGACTTTGATCTTGCAACTTCAATGCTAAGAAAATACTTCAGAGGGACAAGGTGCTTAATCTCGAAGCTGTTGAGATGTGGAGCCACATATGGGCGCCGCTCGACTAGTCGAGTGCCCTGCTCGACCGGTCGAGTGTCCCACTCGACCATTCGTGGAATGGCTCGACTCAAAGTCCAACGAGCATTAGTTTTTGGGTTCTGAGGTGCTCGACCAGTCGAGGTTACGCAGATTCGTTTCCGGATTTGATGCGAACTGTAAATTTTTGAGCCGATTTTTGTAAGGGTGAGAAAGGGAAGTTGCCTAAACTATAAATATGTGTTCCTAGGGCTTTTTTAGGGTATGAGAAATAATTCTAAGGTGTTGGCAAAGAGTTTTCTCTATACTTCCAAGGAAGAGGTTAGTATATTGCCTACTAATCTTTATTTTTCTTCATAGTGGAAGTTTACATCCATAGTTTTTTACCCTTGTTGAGGTTTTTTCACATATATCTTGTCTTGTGGTTTGTTTTAAATGCTTTGATTCTGTTTGTAGTTTATATTTCTTCTTGTTTATCGTTTTTGGGTGAGACTGGAGATTGGATCTTGGTTCACTACGTTGTTGGTGTGCTGCGCAACAACTAATATCAGAGATTATTGGTTTAATTATATTGGGAGCGATGACGGAAGAAGGGAAAACTAGAATTGAGAAGTTTAATAGTTCAAACTTTGCCTTCTGGAAGATACAGATGGAAGATTATCTGTATTAGAAGGACCTCTATATTCCTCTAGGAGGAAAAGAGAAGAAATCAGAAAAGATGGCAGATGATGAATGATTTTTACTAGATAGGAACGCTTTAGGAATGATCCGACTCTCTTTGTCTAAGAGCGTCGCCTTCAATATATCCAAAGTGAAAATTACAAAAGAATTAATAAAAGCCCTAGCCACCATATATATATATATAAAAAAAAACCCTCAGTGTCCAACAAGGTTCATCTTATGAAATAGCTATTCAACATGAAGATGTCAGATGGTGGGAGCGTGGCTGAACATCTAAATGAGTTCAATACAGTCACGAGCCAGTTGAAATCCGTTAACATTGTTTTTGAGGATGAGGTCAGGGCGTTATTAATCTTGTCCAGTTTTCCAGACAGTTGGGATGGTTTGGTAATTGCTGTGAACAATTCTTCAGGGTCGATAAAGCTGAAATTTGATGATGTGGCCGGTCTAATTCTCAGCGAAGAATTTAGAAGAAAGGCATCAGGAGTTTCAAGGGACTCAAGGAATGCTTTAGATATTGAAGGAAGAGGAAGATAGTTGAATAGAGGAGGTAATAAACACCAACGTTCTAAGTCGAGGAAGAAGTCCAATGGACCAAAAGACAAAGACGGGTGTTGGCATTACGAGAAAAAGGAGCACATGAAATGTGATTGTAGGGCGCTCAAGAAATAAGAAGGAAGCTCTCAAGCTGGGAAGGATTCAGTGAATCTATCTGAGGAGAGTGACACAGAAGTATTAATCTTGTCTCTTGATGCAAGGAATGAGTCTTGGGTTATAGACTTGGGTACTTCATTTCATGTCACTCCATGTAAGGAAGTTCTGCGGATTATTTGTCAGGTGACTTCGGGAGAGTCTACCTGAGTGATGATGAACAGTGCAGTATCGTTGGAAAGGAAGACGTTCATATAAGTTAGAAAGACGGAATGGCTTTGAAACTGAAGGATGTCAGACATGTAACGAATTTGAAACGGAACTTGATCTCAGTAGGGCAGTTGGCCGATAACGGTTATGTGACGACATTCACCAGTGATTCCTGAAAGATCACAAAAGGTGTCTTGGTGATATCTCGAGGCAAGAAGAAAGGTACTTTATACGTAACTTCAGAATCGTATAGTTCACTCTCAGTCACATAATTGGAGTGAATGGGTGGTTATGACATTAGAGGTTGGGACATTTGAGTGAGAAGGGGATGAAAGTGCTATTGTCAAAAGGGAAGCTACCAGGGCTGAAGTCTATTGACTTGGAATTATACGAGGATTGCGTGTATGACAAGCAGAAGAGGGTAAGTTTCAAGAAGACAGGATGCTCTCCAAAGACACATCTGTTGGAGCTTGTACACATTGATATGTGAGGACCGATACAGGTATCATCTCTTGGTGGCTCACGTTATTTTGTTTCTTTTATTGATCATGCTAGTAGAAAACTGCGGGTTTATTTCTTAAAGCACAAATCTAATGTATTTGATGTATTTAAGAAGTAGAAAGTTATGATAGAAAATGAGACAGGTAAAACAGTAAAATGTCTCAGATCTGATAATGGGGGAGAGTATTGTGTAGCAAATGGAATCAAACATCAGAAAATAATTCTAATGATTCTAGGGACACCGCAACAGAATGGTGTGGCTGAGTGCATTAACAGGATCATCCTTAAGCGCACCAGGAGCATGAAGTTACATGCAAGGTTGCCCAAGACGTTTTGGGCAGATGTTGTGAATACTGCCGCATATCTCATCAATAGAAGTCCCTCAGCACCATTGGATGGTGGACTACTAGAAGAAATGTGGACTGGGAAAGAAGTGATCCTTTCACATCTCAGAGTATTCAGTTGCACTTCATATGTTCACATTGATGTAGAGCACAGAAATAGGCTGGATGCGAAGTCTAGGAGGTGCACGTTTATAGGCTATAGGCAACATGATTTTGGCTACAAGTTTTGGGATGCAGAAAACATGAAAATCATCAGAAGCAATGACGTAATCTTCAATGAAAAAGTGATGCATAAGGACAATGTGTAGGAAAATAAGGCAAGGAGAAAGAATTCGTAGAGTTGGAAGAGTTACTGGACATGGGTGTTACAGCGCCACAGGATGATCATGCACAGAAGCAATATGAGGCAAAGCCACAGACACTGGTTGTGAGGAGGTCTACTTGGGAGAGAAGACTCACGGTCCGATACTCACCCTCCTTACATTATCTGTTGCTGACAAATAATGGTGAACCAGAGTGTTTTGAAGAGGCGTTACAGTCAGATACACGGGTTAAGTGGGAGCAGGCCATGGATGATGAGATAGACTCTCTTAAGTCTAATCATACATGGGAGCTAGTTACTCTACCTAAGGATAAGAAAGCTCTTCATAACAAGTGGGTTTATAGACTGAAGGAGGAGCACGATAGTTTGAAACGGTACAAGGCCAGATTGGTTGTGAAAGGGTTTCAACAAAAGACAGGTATCAATTTTACTGAAATATTTTCACCTATGGTGAAAATGTCTACGATTCGCATGGTCTTGAGTATAGTGGCTACAGTTACATCTAAAGCAGATAGATATTAAGACAGCCTTTCTTCATGGAGACCTTGAAAAAGAGATATATATATATATGCATCAGTCGACAGGATACGTGGCACCAGGAAAGGAGAACAAAGTGTGCAGACTGAAGAAGAGTTTATATGGCTTGAAGTAAGCCTCGAGACAGTGGTACAAGAAATTCAACAGTTTCATGTCGAGAAACGGTTTTAGGAGATGTCATGTAGGCTACTGTTGTTACTTGAAGAAGTTTGATATGTCATACATCATCCTTCTTCTGTATGTTGATGATATGTTTATGGCCGGTTCAAGCATAAAGGACATCTCAGTTCTCAAAAGACAATTGTCTAGAGAATTTGTCATGAATGATTTAGGAGCTGCAAAACAAATCCTAGGCATGACGATAAAGAATGAGAGGAAAAATAAGAAATTAGTTTTGTTACAGGCAGAGTACATAGCCAAAGTACTTGATCGATTCAATATGGGAGGTGTTAAGCCAGTTAGCACTCCATTAGCCAACCACTTCAAGCTATCTAAAGAGTAAGGTGCAAATATGCAGGAGGAACGGGACTACATGGTTAAAGTCTCATACGTGTCAGCTATTGGGAGTCTCATGTATGTTATGCTGAGCACGAGGTAAAACATTACTCAAGCAGTGGGAGTTGTTAGCAGGTTCATGAACAACCCCAGGAGGAAACATTAAGAAGCTGTGAAGTGGATTCTTAGATACCTGGTAGGTACTAAGGATATAGGGTTGTGCTATGGTGGATCAAAAATCAAGCTACAACGCTACATGAATTCAGATTTGACAGGAGACATCGACAACAGAAGAAGCACTACAGGTTATGTTTTTACTCTGGGTAGTGCTGCAGTCAGTTGGGTTTCTCAGTTACAGAAGATAGTATCTATCAGTACAACAGAAACAGAATATGTTGCGGCTACAGAAGCGTGCAAGGAGATGGTGTGGATGCAAGGTTTCCTGGAAGAGTTGGGTAAGAAGCAAGCAGATTGCAAGCTGTACAGTGACAGTCAGAGTGCAATACACTTGACTAAAAATCCAGTCTTTCATTCAAGGACCAAGCATATTGTCATCAGATATCACTTCATACGTTCGTTACTAGAAGATGGATCGATTTCCCTGGAGAAGATTCATACAAGTGAGAATCCTGCGGATATGCTGACCAAGGCGATCACATGGGACAAGTTGAAGCTCTGTTCAGCTTTGATTGGTCTTCAGGCTTAAAGACAGGGACAAGTTGTACTCCGGATATAAAAGACGAAGGTTTATGGTGATATGTCTCCAAGTGGGAGATTGTTGAGATGTGAAGCCATATTTGGGGGCCGCTCGACCAGTCGAGTACCCTGCTTGACCAATCGAGTGGCCCACTTAACCAGTCATGGACTGGCTCGACTCAAAGTCTAGTGAGCATCAGTTTTTGGGTTCCAAGGTGCTCGACCGGTTGTGGCCCATGCTCGACCAGTCGAGGTTACGCAAATTCGTTTTCAGATTTGATGTGGACTGGGGATTTTTTTAATCGATTTTCACAAGGGTGCAAAAGGAAAGTTGCCTAAACTATAAATAAGTGTCCCTAGGGCTTTTCTAGGGTATAAGAAATAATTCTAAGTTGTTGGCAAAGGGTTTTCTCTGTACTTCCAAGGGAGAGGTTAGTATATTACCTTGTAATCTTCATTTTTCTTCATAGTGGAAGTTTGCATCCGTGGTTTTTTACCCTTGTTGGGGTTTTCTATGTATATCTTGTCTTGTGGTTTGTTTTAAATGCTTTGATTCTTTTTCTAGTTTATATTTCTTCTTGTTTGTCATTTATGAGTGAGACTGGAGATTGAATCTTGGTTCACTGCGTTGTTGGTGTGCTGCACAACAGAAGTGATGTTGAAGATGAGATTTTAACTCTTAAATGGCGATTGGATCATTTCTGATGATAACTATATTATCGACATAGATAATAAGAGCAGTAAAACTATCACCAATACGTCTAATAAAAAGAGTATAATCTACTGCACTTTATCAATATCCAAAACCAATAACCACCCCATTGAATCGATCAAACCAAGCCCGAGGAGATTGGCGGACACCATATAAGGATTTCTTTAAGAAACAGACTTGCCCTTCATGGCCAGGAAACAAGATACCAATTGGAGGAGTCATATACGCCTCTTCTTGAAGATTCCCGTAAAGGAATGCATTTTTAACATCCAATTGATAAAGTTCCCAATCACTATTTGCAGCTAAGGACAGTAAGACACGAATGGAATTCATCTTTGCAACAATAGCAAAGGTCTCATAATAATCAATCACATAAGTTTGTACGTACCCATTTGCAACCAGCCGTGCTTTGTACCGATCCACGGTACCATCTGAATTATGTTTAACTGTAAACACCTAACGGCATCCAACTACCTTCTTTCCTCTGGGTAATGGCACTAGTTCCCAAGTATCATTGTGATTCAAAGTTCTCATTTCTTCCTCCATTACCGCTTTTCACTTAGGATCAAACATTGCTTCACGGACAGTAGAGGGAATCGTGATAGAAGAGACAGAAGCTAAGAATGTACAATAAGATAGTGCCATAGCATCATATGTGACATAATCAAATAAATGATATTTAGTAGAAATTTGTCTTTTACCATTTCGTAAAGCAATGAGAATATTAAGATCTGAAGCAAGAGGAGGAACATCAGAAGATTCTTGCTCACAAGGTGGGAAAGGCATGGACTGATCTGATATAGGAGAAACGTTGCAGTGTTGTGAAGCAGGACTTCCTTCCAAAAACTGCAAGTCCTTATGTGTTCCTGCATGTACAACTGAGTCACCAGTAGTATGTTCATGATGTATAACCGACATAGGTGACATGGAAAACTCTTGAGAGGATACAGGTGGATCTGGGATGACAATAGGAAGAGGGACATGTGATGGTTGGACATCACGGTCACGACAAGTGGCAAACCACTCCCCCTGCAAAAAAACTGGACTTGAATAGTATGGCTGATTTTCAAAAAAAGAAATATCTTTGGAAACAAACCTCTGTCAACTGGGTAGATGATAGCATTTATATCGTTTTTGTGTGTTAGAGTAACCTAAAAACACACATTTTAAAGATTTTAGGTCAATTTTGGAACGTTCTTGACCCAAATCTTGCACAAAACACACAACCAAAAATCTTGGGTAGAAGAATAAATTCTGTGTCACGAGGATGAAGAACAGAATAAGGATATTGAAAATTCAGCACACTAGAAGGTGTGTGGTTAATAATGTAGCAAGCTGTCAAGATAGCTTCAGACCAAAAGAATTTAAGAATGTTCATCGCAATGCCGATAGAACGAGCCAAATCAAGGATATGCTTATTCTTCCATTCTGAACGACCATTTTGTTGTGGAGTTCTAACACAAGATGTTTGATACTCAATACCATGCTCTTCACATAACTTTTGGATTCCAGAATTCGCGTATTCAATCCAATTATCAGAACGAAACACACGAATCTTTGTATCGAATTGAATCTGAACCATAGTAATAAATTTTTTTAAGATGTAATAAACTTCATCTTTACGTTTCATAAGAAAGAGTCAGGTACAACGACTGAAATCATCAATAAATAACACAAAGTATTTAAAACCCAAAAGAGACGGTACAGGAGCGGGTCCCCAAATATCAGAATGAACAAGTGAAAAAGGAGAAATATTAACTTTATTAGAACTGAAGGGATAAGTAATTCTATAATGTTTGGACAATTGACAAATTTCACACTGAAAGTCAGAAACTGATTGACCAGAAAATAAATCTGGAAGCAAATGTTTCATAAATGAAAAGGAAATGTGACCTTGCCGGTTATGCCATAACATAATCTGATGTTTATTTGCTACTACGAGCTGACTCTGCAATGCACATGGTTGAAGCACACTTGGAGTTTGCGGATCTTCGAGGATGTACAAACCATTAGCTTCACTTCCACTACCAATCGTTTTCTTCGTTACCAAATCCTGAAAAAGACAATAAGATGGAAAAAATGTAATACTACAATTCAACGACCGTGTAATGCTACTGATAGATAAAAGATTGGTAGTGAGTTGAGGAACATACAACACATCAGAGAGTGGTAGAGAGGGGGTGGCATTTATGAGTCCTTTCCCTGCAACAGAAGAAAGAGATTCATCTACTAACCGAACTTTATCTCTACTGGAACAAAGAGAATATGCACGGAAAAGAGAAGGTATACCGTTCATATTATCAGATGCTCCTGAATCGATGATCCAGGATGGGCCGGGAAGGAACAATGGAGACAATATTTGCTGAAGTAAATGTACCCGACTGTGCAAAAGTGGAGGTAGCTGTCTTTTCGTCAAACTGTGCCATTAGGACATGGAATCAATCCAAATCTTCTCGAGATACAGTAACACGATCAGATGGTGCAGCAGGAGGGGCATGATTCTGAACCGGAATCTCAGCAGCGATGCAGTCTTAGTGGATGGTGAGGATGCACTCCGATTCGCTTGTGGCAAGGTAGGCCCTTTTTGTAGAAACCCATTAAGAAAATAGCAGAACTGTTTGGTATGTCCATATTTCTTGCAATGGTCACAAAAACGCTAGGAGTTCTTCTGATTCTTGCTTGGGCGAGAAAGAAACACAGGTGGCGATGATACTATAGGTGTCACCAGTGCTCTCCAACCATGTCTGTTTACATCCATTGTCGCTTTATCTCCAGGCTGGATCATTTCTTAGCCCATAAAGTTATGCCTATTTTCTTTAGAATAAATATAAGCATATACATCTCCTAAAAGTGGAAAATCATCTTTTCTGTTCAAAATCTGCACACGAGCAGTCTCATATTCCGAGTTCAATCCTGCAAGGAACTGATATACGCGCTTCTCTTCAATAAACTTTGAAAAAATCTCTCCATCTTTGGGGCTTTCCCAATTGAAGGTCTGATATTGATCAAGTTCTTCCCATTTTTGTCAAAGAGTATTATAATACTCCAATAGGGTCTTCTCCCCCTGCTATAGTTGGGAGGTCTCCACATCCAACTGATAGATGCGGGAAGCATTCTTCTTATGAGAATATGTCCGCTGCACAAGATCCCAGATCTATTTTGCAGTCTACAGAAATATATATGTATTCCCAATCTCCAGCGTCATAGAATGAAGTAACCAGGACATAACAATTGAATTCTCTGATTCCCATCGTTCAACAGCTGCCAAGTCTGATGTGTCTGGTGCCTTAACTGCCCTTGTAATATATGTTATCTTCCCACGTCCAGAAATATAGAACTTCGCAGATCTTGCCCATGTCAAGTAATTGGTTCCATCGAATTTAACGGTGGTAATCTGGAGAGTCGGACTCTCTTTCTCAATTACGAGGGGCTGTGTAGAAGATATGGGTGCAACAACAGTTTTTCCAATGGATGATCCGTCTTCCTCCATTAAAAAAAATCACCAAAAATAAACAAACAATAACTAGATCTTGAAACCAAAGAAAAAAATATCAAATCATATCACCAGGCGTTGATTCAATCCAGATTATCAACCCTGGGAAAGAGAAAAAAATACTAACCTGGTTTTGATACCAAGTTAAAACTAAGGAAATAGAGTTTGTAGAGGAGAGAGAGAGAGAGAGAGAGAGAGAGAGAGAGAGAGAGAGAGTTGGGAGAAAGCGTGGAGATTGTTATTTTTTTTAAATCCGTACGTATACACTTATATAAAAGATTACACAAACAGATAAAATTAAAGAGAGATCAGCTACATGAAAGGGCTATCACCCCAAGATAGAAACAAGTGGTTGTATTGATTGGAGAATCCTTGATTGTAGTAGTCATAGCTGGATAGCTAGACCGTTATGCTTCTGGAAGATGCACTTTAATAAGATCCATACCGTTCATCGTGTTTGGTTCATCGTTAACATGACCTTTACCAAAAACCAGGCCTCTCTACTCATCATCTGGGCCACAACGTTGAATTAGGTAGTTTAGTTATTTTCTTCAAACCGTCTATTTTTCAAATATAAGCATGACCCACTTATTGAGTGGACCGGCTTGATTTTCAGGACAATAAATGTTCATGGTGGGCCCGCTCGATGAATGAGCTGGATCTTTCACACTGACATATGCTACAACGGCACATGTGGAGAGAGTACGACTATCCTTGCCAGCACCTTCAGCTTGCATGGGAATTCGAGATCAGATCTCGTACACGTCGAGTACAGCACCTTTCCCTGCAATGGACGCGGATTGAGTACTACCCACCAGCCGGACCGCGCTAGAGACGGACGATCCTGGTAGGGGCTCTTTGGGGCCACCATGATGTTTATGTTTTATCCACGCCGTCCATCCATTTTGAAAATTTATTTTAGGGCTTAATCTCAAAAAGGATGCAAATTGAAATCCAAGTGGACCACACAACAGGAAGTAGTGGAATTGAAAGCTCACCGTTGAAAACTTCTTGGGGGTCACAGAAGTTTTAGATCAAGATGATATTTATGTTTTCCGTTCACAAAGGTCTATGTGACCTGATGAACAAGTTGGATGGAAAATAAACATCTTGGTAGGCCCTCGGAAGTTTTCAACGGTAGAACTTCAATCCCCACTGCTTCCTGTGGTGTGGTCCACTTGAGAGTTCAATCTTCCACTTTTTTGGTCTAATGCCCTAAAACGATCTATCAAAATGGATGAACTGCATGGATAAGACATATACCTTACAGTGGGCCCCACAAATTCCCCACACAGCACCATCCGTCTCTAGCTACATCCTGTGAGTAGAGCTGGGCATTTCATACCCGAACAGGTGGATCCGGCTCGATCAGACCCGATCCGACCCGATTCGAACAGAACCGATGGTTAGGATCGATCAAGACCGGGTAGCATAATCCAGATCTGAATTATTTTCGGGTTGAATCCGAATAGGCCCTGTTCTGAACCAACCCGATCCGATTGGATCCGATTCGGACCAACCCGATCCGGACCGCATATATTAGTGAGTGTGTGTGTGTGTGTGTGTGTGTGTGTGTGTGTGTGTGTGTGTATCTTTTTACTTTTATCGCC
Source organism: Magnolia sinica (assembly GCF_029962835.1). Lineage (NCBI taxonomy): Eukaryota > Viridiplantae > Streptophyta > Magnoliopsida > Magnoliales > Magnoliaceae > Magnolia > Magnolia sinica. Next base: position 3,070,882 of record NC_080583.1, on the reverse strand, counting down.
TAGGCTTTATGATTCGGTGCTAAAAAATCCCGCCCAATGTACACTTAAGCCCATCCCTATCTCTCTATCTCTCTCCATCTTTCTATATCTGTGATTCTCTCTCCATATCTACGTCTCTATTTCTGTTGAAGAAGAAGGCGAGAAGAAGGTTTTGGAGCTTAGATTTATCTGCTGGAGAGAGATATACTGAGAAATGATTTATTCTTATGTTCAGAAGAGAGAAAGAGGGAAAGAGAAAGAGAGTCGCAGGTGTAAGAAGCGGATGGACTCAGGTAATGTTAGAAAGTTTTGTGGGTCTGATCATGAGGTATGTGTTATATCCAAACCATCCATCCAGTTGGCGAGCTCATTTTAAGGCTTTAGATACAAAATAAGACATATCTAACCATCAACTGGACCACACTACAAAAACTAGAGGGAGATTGAACGTCTACCATTGAAACCCTTTTTAGGGTCACAGAAGTTTTCGATCAATATGAAATTTGTTTTTCCTCTTCAATCATGTACTTGTGACCTTAAGAAATATGTTTTTTCAGGTACTTGTGACCTTATGAACAGACTGGATGTAAAAAAAACGTTATGGTGGGCCTTATAAATTTTTTAACGATGAAAATCATTATCTCCGCTGCTATTTATGGTGGAGTCCAGATGATCTTTGGATATGATTCATTTTTTGGATAATGCTCTAAAATGATCTCTAAAAATAGATGAATGGTGTAGATATAGTAAATATGTCACTGTGGGGCCATGTAATGTGGATCTCCTTTGAACCATTTGTACAACTCGAAGCTCGAGGAGGGTTAGTGCTCGTCTTCGCACGACATGTACCTAGATCAGCTATATAGCTGGTGCTAGTTGTACTTGGAGGGAGACGGATCGGCTACTCCCCCTGATGGTCGGTGCTCTGTGGGCCCCACCATGATGTACGTGTTTCATCCAGTCCGTTCATCCATTTTTACAGATCATTTTAGGGCTTGATAAAAAAAAGTATAAGGATAGAACTCTTAGGTGGGCCACACCACAGCAAAACAATAATGAATGGATATTCACCATTAAAATCCTTCGAAGGCCCACTGTACTGTTTATTTGAAATCCAATCGGTTAATTTGGTCAAAAAGACCCAGATGAAGGGAAACAATAAATATAAGCTTGATCCAAAACTTTTCTTGCCCCCAAAACGTTTTTAATGGTCAAAATTCATTCAACACTATTTCCTGTAATGTGGTCCACTTAAGATTGAGATATACTTCATTTTTTTTCATATCATAAAATGATATATAAAAATAAATGGACGGCATGGATGACACACATACATCATGGTGGGCCCCACAGAACACCGACCACTATCCACTTGGGAGTTACAAAGCTTGTTCAAGAAGCTATCTATCTGTGGTGTAAAGCTTCTTCAAGAAGCTATCTGTCTATGTGGTGTAAAGCTTCTTCAAGAAGCTAACTGTCCATTTTTTTCATACTGAGTAAATTATGTGGGGCCCATCTTGAACTTTTTTTGGTTTATCCACACCATCCATCAGTTTTTTATCCGAACCTTACTCAATCCGATCCAACTCGGTTTTCCTGACCGAGTCAGACTCGAATCGATTCAGGCCACCAGGAGTTCGGATCTGTTCGAATTAAATGACCCAGATCCGGTCCCGAATCGGATCGAGTTCAGGTCGGGACCTACAAATTTCGAACCTGGTTGAGTTGGACCAAATCCGATCCGACTCGGTCTGATGCCCAGCTCTGCCTGTGACGGTAGAGCTATATAGGAACCGAGTTAGCTCAGTGGATTCGACTTGGTTTGAAACTGAGTTCGAGCCAAGTCGAGTTGATTTTTTTAGCTTGAAAAAATTTCAAACCAAGTTCGAGCTTGCTGGAGCTCAACTCGATTCGAATCGAACTTGGATTGAACCGGTTCAGTTACTCGGTTACTTTCATATCAATGTTGCTCATCAAGTGTTTGATGAAATGACTCAACAAAATGTGGGCGGGTGGGAAGGAAGATATTTCTATGAAACAAATATCAATTTTTTCTTGATTTTGATGTTGACTACAAGGTGTTTGATGAAATACCTGTAAACAATTGCTACTAATTTACATATATTGAGAAATTGAAAGTACACTTCATGTGTTTGTGAAAATGCCGCATTGGCTTGATCTTGGCTCAAACTGGCCTGAGTTGCTGGCCTAAACGAGCAGAGCTGGCCAGTCAGGCTCGAGGACCGAGCGAGCCGAGTTTGAGCTCGGTCAGCTAGTGGCCAAGCCAAGTCGAGTTGTACCAAGCTTGAATCAGTTCAACTCGTGTACACCTCTTGGTGAGGGTAGTACCCAATGGCACCCCCTCTTCATCTTGTAATATAATAGTGAACACGTGGATCAATCCTGACCAACTAATCAGTAGGCTATTGAGCGGATGCGGATTGCCCATGACCCCGGACACAGGAAGTGTGGTCGAAAGCTATATGGGGCACTCCATCTATTAGTTTCTCAACCTCACGATAGTAAAGCACTCCAAAAATCAAGCAGATCTCAACCTCATTTAGGCCACACGATAGGAAACAGAGTGGATTGAACGCCTAGCATTGGAAACTTCGTGGGGGCCACAGAAAATTTGAATCAGATGATATTTGCGCCTACTATTTATCTTAGTATCAATGACATTATGAACGGTTTGGATAGCATATAAGCATCATTGTGGCCTCTAGAAAGTTTTCAACGGTTGGCATTTCCATTCTCATTGTTTCCTATCATGTGTGGCCCACATGAGTTTTAGATCCGCTTGATTTTTCGATTCCTGTCCAACTGTGAGGTTGAGAAACTAATAGACAGAGTGGATTCCCACTGGCATCTCCGTGGACCACACATAGCAAGATGGCCCACCGATTGAATGGAACAGCTAAGAAAACACACACACATTAACAAGGGTTCCCTGTTAAAATTCCTTCATCTCCTTTCCACCCACCTTTGGATCAGTTAGAGAGATAGCTGCAAAATTAAAAATTTATCACATCTTTGTTATAACTGAAAATTGTTGTAACTACATGTTTCTTTATCCATAAATAACAATGGTCCATGGGATTCAAATAAGATTGGTTTTTCATTTTTCAATTACCCTTTTATAACATCAGAGCCCATAAAGAGAAATTTTCTTGGTGGTTGTACACTTCTAAATCTTATAAAGATGAGGATTCTCTTTCCCAAATGACCTAAAATGCCTTCAGCTATCGTTTTAGTCTTGGACGAGCTTGACAGCTTGGACAACCTTTTCCAAATAATCGAATAATATGTTGTTGGAGCGACATCCCTAATCACAATTCCACTCCATCATATGCCACCCAAATACTATATGAATTGTATTCTACTCAATCATGTTCACATCTTAGAACCAACATCTTTAAGTATTCTTATACAAAACTTATTCTGTCAACGTGTATATATGTATTTCTCTATATAAAAAAAGTTAATAAGAAAAATCGAATTATTTTTTTACTTATATAAAATCCATGTCCATAAGATTGAAAATTTGGAAATGAAAATCTATTTCCCAAGTGGGGCTTTCAAGCATCCAAACAAGTTTAAAACTTGTGGCTGGTAAGAAGAGTTTGTGAAGCTTACCATTGAGTGCAGGGAGGGAAATGATGAGGTCCATCACTGTCTTTCTCAGGGAATAACTACTCTGAATTCACGGAGCTCTCTGAACTCCTTTGAGAGCTTCCTTAAATTAATTTCTAATAAAAATTCAAAATAAATTGGTTGATGATAAAAAATAAAAATAAAAATAAAAAATAAAATTACAATCCTTTAAATAATGAGTTCAAACTTAGGACAGAGTTTTAGACTCAAACACCCTAAAAATGTGACTTATTATAAATAGTAAACTTATTATTTATATATGGTCACCATTCCTACTAGACTTTGAGGTTTTTAGTCAAAAATGGTAAGTGTTCATTTTAAGCATAACCATGTTATTCGCGTAATTTTGCTAAGCCCTTTTCATGTTGGACAAAGCTAATACAACTCAAAGGATTAAAAGTAATACTAAAACTAAAACTTACTATTTATGGTAAAAATGAAAATAGAAGGGACTTCTTGACTGTAATTCTGATGGAATCTTGCAAATTTGGCGTCGATAACCCAACATGGTAGGGTTGGTTGGCTAAAGTAGCTTCTCCTACCCCATAATCTGTTGGGCAACTGCGGGAGCACACATAGACGAATCAAGTAGAGTATTCTAATCACACAAATAAGCCCGATAACAAAAACTCTAAATTTAACTTGGAAAAATTATTTTGGAAAAAAATAATGGCACAAAGCGACAATAATCATTATAAAAGCAGAAATTACAAGAGAGAGAGTACTTGATTCAAGACTCTCCCCTTTCAAGCCCTTTGAAACCCTACAAACTAATGATCAGGTTAGCTGGGCCTAAGGAAGTTTTCAACAGTAGGAATTCAATCCCCATTGCTTCTTATAGTATGGTCCACTTAACCCTTAAATTTACCTTCTTCTTTTTTTCAGCTCATGTCCTAAAATGATCTGTCAAAATGGATGGATGGTGTGGATAAAACAATACATCAGTATTGTTGGCCCCACAAATCCGCTGATAGCACAAACCTATCCAACCCTCAATTCCAACGTCCACATAAGCCACACAATGCTGTCACACATAATTTTATACTATTCCTTATTTCTTCTGGTGTAGCCCACCTAGTCTTAACCCATTTAGCAGAGCACACGATGGATGGGGTGGATCTGATGTGTGTTCTCCCCACATAGCAATTGATTTGCGCAAGTCACGTTCTTCAGTCCATGGGAGAAAATGTATTTATCATGTAGGTGCTTTCATAGAATACATCCTATGTATTGGTAGGTAATGTTTCATTACTTTAGCCTTTGGATATAAGGTTATATTTCAATGATTCAGATCGGATATATGATGCTCCTCACCTTGGATGGGGGATAGAGAAGTAATGAAAACTTTTTAATTGAAATATTCTCAATCATTTCATCTAATGCTTTGCACATATATGGTCTACTTAATCTTTTAATAATCAATAATTAATATGAGGTTTTTCTGCTAGGGAATTGCAGTAGCACACACAGATGATTCAAGTACTTCAATCACACAACCAAGTTTAAATACAAACAAACCAAATTTTACGTGAAGAAACTCTTGGGGGAAAGAACCACGGCACAAAGCGACAATAATGCATTATAAAAGCAGAAATTACAAGAGGTAAGGATTACCGATCCAAACCAACCTCGAATCTTCTCCACAAGCCCAAGTTATGCCTTTGGCACCAAGGGATGATAATGCATTATAAAAGCAAAAATTACAAAAGAGAGATTACCGATCCAAACTAGCCTCGAATATTCTCTACAAGCCCAAGCTATGCCCTTGAAACTCATAGTAACAAATAAAGAAAATCTAAAACACATCTCTTGCTTCCTAAATCCTTATTACACAGTATCCTATAGTATCACAATCGGAATAGAAAATAAATCCCACACTTCCGTAAGTCTGTATCACCTTTTATGATAATTTAATGGCATCGACAATTTGTCAACAGCATCGAACACCTTCAATGGCATAAAAAAATACCAAAACATTTCAACAATAAAATATGAATTTTCTCGATGGCACCAGGTATCTATCAATAGCATCAACCGTTACATGATGACATCTACACACCCAGTTATAGTTATTTATGGATTTAAGACATCAACAGCATTTTCTAGCATACCCCATCCAAAGTAGGATCTATGGCATATATTAACTTGAGTTCAACTGTGACTAAATTGTGGAAACAAAACATTAAAAAAAATTAAGAAAATCCTAACTTCCTACTTATGAAACTCGTTCATTGAAATATAACTTACTATTTGTCATTTTCAAGTGTCCATTAAATGTCTGCCAATCTTGACTAAATGTCCACCACTTTTATCATTGACGTTACATTCCCTCCCCCAGTTACACTGCGATTACATAGCAACGTGGCCCACCTAATGACCTAGTGGTCATGTGGCGCACATGCAAAAGAAACTCGTACCGACGATTGAGCAACATTATAAATAGCCTCATTTGAGAGTGTCCATCTACCTATCCTCGATTTTTCTATCTACCTATCCTCGATGTCCACTCCAATTAGTAGGATTTTGATTTTAGTTTTGTTGGCAATTTCTATTGTTTATGGAAATGCAAGAAGTCTATCCAAAGAAGAACACAAGGAATTGAAGGCACAGCTCAAGCTTCTTAATAAGCCTGTTGTCAAGAGCATTCGGGTGAGTCTTCTAACAATCACTACCATGTGATTCATTGCACCTGTGGTTTTGTTTTTTCTTTTTCTTTTTCTTTAAATCATCTGAGGCTTACGTCTAGAGGAGCCTAGTTTTTAGTGATCCAAATCCTTCGTTTGGTGTCCCACTGATGGATGGGCTGAAAATTTCCTGCATCAAAAGCACTCTTAGCCCTTTGATTGGTAGAAGTTTTTGTCGGGTGACCACAGAAGCATACAGATGAATCAAGCAAAGTACTTAAATCGCACAACCAAGTCTAATCATAAACACTCCGAATTTAATGTAAAACAAACCCTTGCAGGAAATATATATATATATATATATATATATTAGGGCACAAAGCGATATTAATGCATTATGAAAGCAGAAACCTATAAAAGATGGAGGTTACCTAAATCAAACAAGCCTCAACTGTCCCTTAAAAACCCTTGATACCTTTAGAAACGAATTAGAAAGTTCTGAGATACACTTTTCTTCTTCTCTTCCCCTCTGCAAATGCGTATCTCTTTCTATCTCTTCTTCGGCTCCAACAGTTCTTGTGATGATCACATACATTTCAAAAAAGTAAATACTATTTGTTGGAACATCGTGAGGCCCACCCGTGATGTGTATGTGGAATCCAAACTGCGGATCCCATGTGCTGATCCAAAACTCAGGTGGAACACATACGCCACAAGGAGAAATGTACAATCATGCTTGAAAGTGATATATATTCACATGGTGTGGCGTTCGAAAGTTTTGGAACGGCCATCGAAGTGTCTCTTCAACCTTGTGGGGGCATAACTAATGGCTGAACTGGATGGCATACACACTACATGGTTGATCCCACCTTCCATCTAATGGAAGGTTTGGATTGCACCCACGCATCACTTGGTATGGAGTGTCCTGGTTCAAACACCTCAGCCAATCCAAGCCGTCTACGAGCTTCTATGTCTACATGGGCCTGTTTCTTTGATTAAAAATACTAAAATTTTAAAAAAAAAAAGAAGAAGAAGAAGAAGAAGAAGAAGAAGAGGCTTAATACACCATCATCATCATCATCATCATCACCATCATCATCCTAACCATCAACGGCTACGCTATCATTAGAATATTTTTGAATATTGATGGAGGTTTGACGATTCTTACAGACTCAACATGGCAATTTCGACTGTGTGGACATGTATAAGCAACCCGCTTTCGATCATCCGTTACTGAAGAATCACACAATTCAGGTCTGATTTTCTTTATTTACTTTTCTTTATCCATCATGAATGGGCCATCCACCAAAGTCGAATCCTAATCATTTGAGAAGCATAAATGAATGGTTCAGATCACCCCATGTGGACTAGATCTACTCAGATAACATTGCACACAAAAGTTTGCCTACTAAAAATATGAATGTTTGGTTTAATTGCTCAGAGATTATCATCACCATTAATATAATAAGAGGCCCATGCTTTAGTGATCTAAACCGTTGAACTTGTGGGTCCCATCATGGATGGACCATGCTCAAAGAAACTTGCCAATCTCATAAATTTAATCTTTCATTTGTTGGCATGCAACGCATTGTTAAGAAGAAAGACATTTGTAGTCACATCAAATTCAGCCATGTGGCCTACCTAAGACATTGATCCCGACCATCCATCTGATCAAACTGTCGAAATCACGTTGATAGAATGGTCCTAACAATCTGATCCGACCAGATGCACTAGGATTGCCTTGTAAAAGTGGTTGCCACAAGACATGGACCAGCCAAGTTCAGGCCCATCAGATGGAGATTCCAGACTGTCCATATTGTGGCCGTGGATCAGATGATGGCCTGATCTGAGTATGAACAGGATTCTGAACATCTATATCTGGAAATTAAACATACTAACAATCAATGTTCTTAATAGAGGAATGATCACACAGTGATATGTTCAAGTTATGGGTGGCCCATTGTGATATGTGATTGTCATCCAACCCGTCCATTAGGTGTGCATCCGCATGTTACTCTTACATTTCAGAATCCTGCATGATCCATAGCACACATGAGCGACACCAAATGAAAAAATGGAGTAATTGGGGGAGGGAGTGTCCCTTTCATAGAAACTCTTCCAAATGGAATCTGGGGTTCACCATATTGTGCATACTTCATCGAATGCATTCATCTGATGAGCCACACTAGGATACAGGGACATACCAAAATACAACCCATTCTAAAACTCAAGTGGGCCACAACAAGTGATTATATAATTTTTAGGTGTGATAAAACATGACTGCCGGTGGTGTATCGCACCTACATTCTATTTCCATAAGCATTTTTTAACATCTAGACTGTAATTCATCATGCAGATGAGGCCCACTTCCTATCCAGAGGGGATGGGCAATCAAGACCCTTCAAATGCCAATCTAGAGATTGGGCTTAAGGATGGTGGGTGTCCACTTGGGACCGTACCCATTCGACGGACTAAAATGCAAGAGTTAATGAGTGCAAAATCTCTCTCTCATTTTGGTAGAAAAAATCTGAAAAATAGACGACTCTCCTCCACAGTTGGTCATCATGTAAGTACTTTTTTTCTATAGATTTATGCAGACAAGTGAAGGATCCGAGCCGTTCATCATGATCCAAGAGTAGCATTTTCATTTAGTGCTCTATCGGGACACATGCACTGCCCAGCCAATCGATCTGTGCCGTACATTAGGTCTAACCATTTGACCAATAGCTCTACAAAATGTCTACTCAAAACCATTTAAGAAAAATAAGTTATGTATTTTTTGTAGCCCATCATGAATTTCCAATGGTTCTCAGCAATCGAATTTGATTGTTAATCAGTTGGGCCCACCTTGAATGTCCGTAGTCTATCCACGCCCTCAATCTGTTTTTACATCTAATTTAAGGGGTTGAGCCCAAAATTGAAGCATATCCAAAGATCAATTGGATCATAACACATGAAACAGTGGGGATAATGATTTCAACCGTTGAAAGCTTGCTAGGCCTCACAGTGATATTTATTTGTCATTCAACCTGTTCATAGGATCATACAGACATGATGAAGGAAAACCACAAATATAAGATTTATCCAAAACTTCCGTGGCCCCCAAGAAAATTTTCAATGATAGACATTCAATTCAACTGTTCCTATGGTGTGGTCCATTTGAACATCGTATATGCTTCATTTTTGGGCTCAATACCTACCCAATCTGCTTCTTCAGCAATCACTTTTATCAGAAAATCCTAACCATCCGATATATGGCTTGTAAAATGGATGGCTATAAGAAATAAGCCAAATTATGGATAGGTCAAATCATCTGATCAATGATTTTAAGATGGAAGCAAACGAAACATGTGGTCAACCTAGTAGACAGTACCGATTGATTTGATGGAGTGTGCAAATGTCACAATTTACTTGGATTGCTATAAGTAACAGTGATAGCATCGGCTCATTTTTCTTCTGGAAGAAAAGAAAAAGGAGCATACTCTAATTAAGATGATGTATGTAATACTAATCCACTTGTCTTCTTTTCATCAAGCATGCTATTGCAATGTTGTTTAGTCAGGTGTATGGAACCCAAGCGACTATGAATGTGTGGAGCCCAGAACTTCAAGATCAATGGCAATTCAGCCTGGCCCAGCTATGGCTTCTCAACGGCCATGATGGTCAGCTCAATAGCATAGAGGCTGGATGGCACGTAAGTTGCTGCATCTACTAATGAAAAATAAGAAAAAAGTAATTGATCTTAATTAGTATCTTTCTTATTCTTCTTATTCTTCATTTCGTTTTCCAAAACATATCATAAATGAAAATACATGGAGGTACATGGGAAAATTTTGCAGTAAATAGAGATAAATGATATTTAAGGAGTGTTTAGATAGATTTAAATGCATGAAAATGAAATAAAATGGGAGTAAATGAATATGGAAATGAAATATTCCTAAATGAGATGAAATGACTATTTGAGCAGCCTCGGAACATCGCATAAGTAAATAAAGGTTACACTCCGTACATGTTTGCATTACATGCATAGCATGCTAATAATACCTCCAAATAATTTAATTACCAGCTATATCACTAAAATCAAACTAATAGAATGATAAAAAATAATCTCAAGGTTGGCCATCAAAATGGATGGTTAAAAAGTGTTTATAAGTGCTTGTTTTGTGATCCTTACATTTGTGGGTCATCTGAGGCTTTAAAATTTTCTAATTTTTTGCTAAAGTATATATTTCAATGGATTTATTATAACCATTTTATTAAATATCATGTATGTACACTAATTTGAGATATTAAACCTAATTAAAAATATCATATAATTTTTTGATAAATATATTTATAAATTTAAATGCATTTCAACTCCTATCATTTACTCCCATCTACGTGGAATGTTTGAATTTCAAATACACTTCATTTACTCTTGTTCCAACACAATTCTGTAAGTTATTTACTCCTAATTCATTTACCTCCAGTTTCATTTCCTATTTACCTTCATTTACTCCCACACGTTTCAAAGTGACTTTGACGAGATGCAATGGGATAGCCGCTTGGATCCCAGGCCCGTTTATTCAAACCCGATTTACCGAAATCGGATTCCCTTAGTCGGGTCCAGTCATAGGCACGGCATAATGGGACAAAAGTCTGACAAATAACCAAATGACTCATATGCAAAATAGTTATAAAGCCCTACATCTCCATTCATATGACAGTGTCAAAGATGCATCGAATCAAGACCGTTCATCTGGTAGGCCTTGTTATGGATGAGCTGCATCTGTAAACTTAGGCTGGTCAGATGAAATTTATTCACTGATTTGATGATCTTTGTTGATTAGAAATAGATGGTTATAAAAAAGTCTCACCAATGGTTTACATACCATGGACACAAATTCTCCCATAAAGGGCGGGCTACTGTCATCCCGACTGTTGGCTTATGGCCCAGTAGAAGAGCTGTCAGGATCTCTCACAAGTGTGGCACGCGTGTGAATAGATAGAATTGCATTTACTTGATTGTTCCCATGCACCTTACCCTCTACCTTGCGCATACACACCAACGTGCCATCTATGAGGACATCCAAACCGTCCAAAAGGTGGTCCTCTTGATTTCAATCTGCTGTCACAAAAATCAGTTTGATTCATCAAACGGCCTACATTTTACATAAATGGAAGACCGACGGTGATAACTGTCCCTTGATATTGTACTCTTTACTTCACGACAACTCTAATATCTGAGCTTCTAATTTCCTTAGGTAAATCCTGATTTGTATGGCGACTTGGTTCCACGGCTGTTTGTGTATTGGACAGTAAGATTCACAACCATCAATTTCTTCTTACCTAAAAAACCGTTCATGGGTTGATCAATACCGTCCAATTAATGGGCCACCTCTTGGAACCGTCGGGTCAATCTGATTTTGACACCATGGTCCATCTACACCATGCCCCATGATATGGACGGTTTAGATGGTCATTCTCTCTGATAGGTGAAAATACTTACGCTAATATGGATGTATATTTGTAATATCAGGCAGATGGTTACACAAGCACCGGTTGCTACAATCTATACTGCCCTGGTTTTGTACAAGTTAGCAGCGATATAGCCGTTGGCTCTATCATACAACCATCCTCTACCTACAACGGAGATCAAATAGAAACAACCATCCTAGTATTCAAGGTACACCGTATCTCTCATTCTTATCAGGTTATGGGCCTGCCTGGCGCATCAGGCTTCTGGCGTGGCCCGATTTTTTGGGAGCTTGGACCAAAATATATTAGTTATGTAAGACAATTAATCACTTACTCTAAAAGCTTCAACTGATAGAGTATGGTGAGTCGGTCCCTTTATCTCACAATTCAGCCCCCACATCTCATGGGTTAAGACCTCGGCTGAATTCTCCTCGTGGGCTCCACTTCACATGGGTTCCACCTCACACATGCACAAGCCAATTACTTCACACGGGTGGATCCCGCCTCACACGAGCTGCCCACCCAAAGTGTGCCCTTGCATTCCACCTTACACACAAGCCACAGACAACCCCACTCAAGCCCAATGCGAAAAAAACCCTTGTATTAATTAGGCTCACAATTTAAACTAAGGCCTAACACTTAAACCCTGTTTGTTTTTTTTTTTTTTTAATAAGGAGGCTCAAAGATTCCATTGGCCGGTGCCTAGCCCGTTTGTGGTACCATGGTCATTATTGCTATGTATCATGCATGGTTGGTCTCCAACGGTCAGGATCTTGCACAAAAGTGGGTAAATGGGCTAAGGCTCATGCCATTTTAATCATATGGGCTAAGCTAGTCTGAGGTTTTACTTTATGGCTTGGGATTGAACAGTTCTCAATGCAGCTTGATCTCACCCATTGATCGCCTTACCAATCAGACATGTGTACCTTGATCATAGTGGGACACACATATTGAGTGGGTTAGATGACACATAAAGAATATGCTGGACCACACATTCCATCTAGAAGTTTCTGTGGTGGCCACCCTCCCACCACCCAATGGCTTCTTCTCTTTCCAGGTGGCCCAGCTTGGTCAAGGACATTCTCAAAGTGGGCCCACTTGATGAATGGTGCCTGTGTCCAGTCCACCTATTTGAACTCACCTCATCTCATCTGACTGCTACTTTTACAGGATCCAAGTACTGGTAATTGGTGGCTGATATATGGAGACATTCAAGTGGGCTACTGGCCTAAGTCACTCTTCACAAGCTTAGCTGACAGTTCTACTCTAGTTGAATGGGGTGGTGAGGTGTATACTGATAGCACCCAAAACCCCCAGATGGGTAGTGGTCATTTTCCTGATGAAGGGTTCAAAAAGGCCTCTTATATGAAAAAGCTGATGTTTGTGGACAACACCAACACTTTAAGAGATATCCCCAGTGACTCCCCCCTCTATCAAGATTTGCCTCAGTGCTACAAGGTGATTGATGGTGGTAACTCAGGTGCGGATTGGGGTAGGTACATCTATTTTGGTGGGCCAGGTGGATGCTAGAGTTGTGATGGACGGTTTTTTATAAAGTACTACAAGCTTGACTCATATATGGGTTTTCTAACAAAGTAATAAATAAATGGGGGATTTATCAAAAATTCCCTACACTGCTTTTCTTATTTGATCAAGTACCTTCTTTGATTATTTTGATTATAACATATGATGTATATCATAGTTTTAAGTACCTTCAGTCCCCACTGCTTCATCTGGTGTTGTCCACTTGGCCTTCAATATGCCTTCTTTTTGGGCTCATTCTCTAAAACTATCCATCAAAATGGACCCCACTGCTTCCTATTGTGTGGTCTATTTGAGCTAATTAATATGCTTTTGTTGTGGGTTCATGCCTTAAAACAATCTTTCAAAGTGGATGAACGGCATGGATAAAACACATCTCGTGATAGTAAGGTTAGGATGATTTTTTTATATTCTGTCTTTCCTGATTTGGGTTGGGAGAGGATCTTGAGCTAATCAGCCCTGGCCATTCAAAGTTTTGATTTTGATCGGCCCAGACCTGTCCCACGTGCCACTTCCGACATGATGCGGTCCAAAATTTGGTGAAGTTGTATCATTCAACCAGATGTTGAAAATAAAGCCATTAGAAGTGAGATGTCCACTCATGAACTTCAGCTATGATTCATTAAGGATAATGCCTACAAGATGGACCGTTCAAATCACACAAACATGCAGCCATATTTCCTCTAACCGTCTCATGGCCATTTTTTTTTTTTTAATTTCATCATTACTTTTATCAGGCAAAATTACCATGGTAAAATGTGCATGATCACACCGATTTTTTTATCTTCCCAAAATGCCCATATCCTCATTCTTAAATTACACCATATATCACAACAAGGAGGATCAATGAGGGGGTGACACGTGGCACTAAGACTTTCTTTATCAATCAAAACTCACCCCTTGCCATGTTTGCCCCCCACCTACCCCACTTACCTTTAAATTCTAACTTTGCCAAAGAGCCCTCACTGGCCTTTTACTTAGTCTAACGTATCAACCACGCTTAGTTTAAGCCTCTTAACCTTAGACCTAAGCTAGCCATCACTGGGAATGTATGTGGTCTATCCATGCCATCCATCCGTTTTTCCAGCTCATTTAGTGATTGAATCCAAAATTATAGTATATACAAAGTTCAAGTGTACCACACCATAGTAAACAGTGGGAATAATTATTTCCACCGTTTAAACCTTGGTAAGTCTCACAGTGATGTTTATTAATCATCCAAATGTTTATAAGATCCATGTATGAAGGGAAAACACAGATCACCAGCATCATCCAGAATTTTTGTGGCTCCAAGAATTTTTCAATGGTATACATTCAATGCACACTCTTTCCAGTGCTGTGGTCTATTTGGGATTTGGATATGCTTCATTTTTCTACAAAGTCCTCAAATTATATGTTAAAAGGAATGGACAAAGTAGATAAAATACGTAATTTGCAGTTGAGTACATAGAGTTTACTCACTCTGTGCTGTAGCAATCTGCATCCGCTGCTAGTTCCTTTGTGGACGCATAATAATGAATGGTTTCTTTTTTTTTTTTTGCTATTTCAACTATCTTTTTTTACATCTCATTTTATAGTATAAAATTAAAAATGAGGCATATCCAAATATCAAGTCTACCAAATTATAAAAAAGAGTAGTGGTAATTGAATGACCACCATTAGAAACTTCTTATAGCTACAAAAGTTTTGAGTCAAGCTGATATTAATCAACAGGTTGGATGTAAAATAAACACTACAATGGGTCCTTTGATGTTTCAAATGTTAGCTCTCTCTCTCTCTCTCTCTCTCTCTCTCTCTCTCTCTCTCTCTCTCTCTCTATATATATATATAAATATATATATATATATTATTCATGGATTCGTTCGGTCAGCCTGTATAAACACAGATGGATCAAATAGAGGAGTCGCTACCAAATTTCCGTGTCTGCTGGATTTTGCCAGTCCATTATAAGTTATAAGATACAACTAGCATATAACTTCAAACCTGTCGTACGTAAATGAAATCAAAATTGTCCAATAGGTGGTCATCATGAGCATTACCTTTTTAAAACTCTTCGACATCCTGTCATTGAGTGGGCCAGTCATTTGAATGCTATTTTATATACTGTTTTAACTTCCAACATTTTAAAGGCATGTTTGGATATTATAAATAGCTTTTATAACTAATGTAAGTAAATAATTTACTTTTTTCAAAATTTAAGTTAGTTTTATAATCACTATTGTAAAAGTAACTTATATAAAAGACATTAATTCTTATAAGATTTTTTAATTGATTATGTTTCTATTGCTTTTTCGTTTCATCTCTCCATGTGATAGATGATATATACCAAAGGAGTCCCTACATGATGGATGATCAACATGAAAAGCATGCCCCACATGATGGATGTTCCATATTAACATGGGCCCACATAATAGATGGTCCACATCAAAGGTTGGCCCCAAAAGATGAATGGCCCCACCTCCAAGGTAAGCTCCACATACACCCAGATCCATAGCTCAACTGGCAGACTGAGTGTAGATACCTTGTTTCAACACTTAGAGGTTTTGGTATGGATCCCTAGTGGGGGGTGTCTAACATGGAGTGTGTACAGACATGGGTGTGTACTAACAAGCTAACCCAAAACAAAAAAAGGTAAGCCCCGCGTGATGGATGACCCATATTGAAGGTGGGGCCCATATAATGGATAGTCCACATCAAAGTTGGGCTCCATAAGATGGGCAGTAGACATTGAAGGTGGGTCCCACATGATGGATGACCCATATCAAGCCTGGACACATAGAATGGATGGTCCACATCAAAGGTTGGCCCCTAACGACAAATTATCCACATCTAGCACGCCTTTTCATGATAGACGACCCACATTCAAGGGAGGCCCACACAATGGAATGTCCATATCAAAGGTGGGCTCCACATGATACACAATTGATATTTGAAGGTGGACCCCACATGGTGGATGGTCCATATCAAGGTGGGTCCCATGTGAGGATAGTTCACATGGAAGGTCGGGCTTATAATGCCCCCACATGATGAATGACCTACTTTGAAGTTGGGCCATAGACGAGCTATAATTCACATTGAAGACAGGGCAAAGATGGGCCCAACATAATGAATGGTCCACATCAAATACTAGCCTCTTATAATGGATGGATGGTGGATATTAAGGGTGGACAAAAGGAAGTTAGGATTTATACTTATGTGATGGTGGAAACTTAGGTTGGAATTGAGGTAGACATATCTATTTTGGTAGGCTAGACAGATGTTTATAGTTGTGATGAATGGTGGGTTTTCAGTCCAAAAAATATGATTGGGTCCAGGCCTGACCCAGCACTAGGCTGGCCTAAAATTCATCAAATCCCCACTTTCACATTGCATGTTAAAAAATCAGTCCAGTCCAAAAACATAGTTGGACCATTCAATATAAATCACGCTTAAAACATATGTATAATCTCCGTGGCCCATCAGGATTTTAAATTAGGTTGATCTTCTAGTATCTGTTCATCCTGATAGGCTCATCTGATTATCCGAGGCCCACATGCTAACCCACGTGTCAGCATTTTTCCTTTGGACATGACTATTCCTTCGGCGTGGATGGGATCAGCCCCGTCCGTCAGGTGGGCCACCCATTTTAAGCCTTGATACCGAACTTCAAATTGATTCAAAACTGATCAGCTGGGCCTCACCGTAGGAAAAAGGGTAAGATCTTCCTGAAAACTATAAATCCATCTTGTGTGGTCTACCTGAGTTTCAGAGAGAGTACCTTAATGAAAAGCATAATATTAATGGATTGGATGTTATATACAAACCACTGCAGCTCCATGCGAAACTAATGGTAGGCATCCTATCCCAACTCATCCTGATGGTGTGGCCTACCTGAGTTTTCAATCAATCCAATTTTGTTTTGGAGGGTGAACATGATGCAGAGAAACTGATGGACGGCTTCGATCTCACTTATGTTCTCATCGGGATGGTGTTTGGGTAGATGAAGGCACACTCCATGTGAGTGGGGCGGAGATTGAGTACTACGTCCACCGGGACCTACCTAGAGACGGACAGTCCTGTCAGGGGCTATGCGGGGTCCACTGTGATGTTAGTGTTTAATCCACGCCATCCATTCATTTTGAAAAATCATTTTAAATTATGAGGGAAAAAAAGACAGATCGAATTCTGAAGTAGACCATACCAAAGGCAACAGTATGGATTGAATGTCTCCTGTTGAAAACTTCCCGGGGGATACGGAAGTTTTGGATCAGGCTGATATTTATGTTTTTCCTTCATTCATCCAGGTATATGTGACCTTAAGAACATATTAGATGTAAAATAAAAATTATGATGAGTCCTAAGAAAGTTTCAATGATAGGGGTCATTGTCACCGTTGCTTCTTGTTATGTGGTACACTAAATCCTTTGATCTAACTCATTTACAGCGTTCTGCCCTAAAATAATCTTTCAAAATGGATGGACGGCTTGGATAAAGTATATTTATCATGGGGGATCGCACAAAGCCCCTGACAAGACCGTTTGTATCTAGCAAGGTCCTGGTGAGGGCAGTACCTAGGGCTGTATAGGAACTGGGCTAGCCCGGTTAACTCGCTAGACTCAGCCCGAATCGGAACTGAGTTCGGTCCAGGACGGGCCATTTTCTTCAGCTCGAAACTGAGTTCGGGCCGACTTCAAATAAGTCCCGATTTGGCCTGACTCGGTCTGAAACCAGACTCGGCCGTTATATATATATATATATATATATATATATATATATATATATATATATATATATATATATATATATATATATATATATATATATATATATCCTAAATCCTTACCTTAACCATTTAAGACGGAGAAGTGAGAATGCCGCCTAACCCATGAACTTGTTGTAAGGTCTGAAATTGGCTCGAACTTGGCCCGAACTAGCCCGATTGCTAACCGGGCTGAGTTCGGGCTGGACATGTTAGCCCGGTGACCGGGCCGGGCCAGGTTCGGGCTAAGTTTGGCTAGTGACCGGGCCGAGCCGGGTTGAGCCCAGTTCAACTCGGTTCGGCCCCATGTACACCCCTAACAGTACACAATCCACGCCCGTGTGTGTGAGTGTAGGTACTCGGAACGGATTGGCTACTCCCCTGCCACCAGCCAATGGCTAGTGGTCGGTGCTCTGTGGGCCCCATCATGATGCATGTATTTCATCCATTCCGTCCATCTATGTTTTTAGATCATTTTAGGGTATGATACAAAAATTGAAATATATCCCAATCTCAGGTGGACCACATTACAGGAAAAAGTTTTGAATGAACATCCACCATTAAAAAAATTTTAGGGGGCCATAAAAGTTTTGTATCAAAGTTGATCTCTGTTTTTTACCTTCATATGGGTCTGTATGACCTAATCAACGTATTGGATTTCAAATAAAACGTACAGTGGGCCTTAGGAAGATTTAAATGGTGGATATCAATTCACTATTGTTTTCCTATGGTGTGGTCTACATAAGATTTATATACCTCTCATATTTTGTATCAAGCCATAAAATGATATTTAAAAATGGATTAACAGAATGGATGAAATACATACATCATGGTAGGGGCCAGAGAGCACCGGCCATCAGCCACCGGGCTAGTGGCAGGGGAGTAGCCAATCCGTTTCCCGCGTAGTCAGGCTACGCTAGCGAATAGCGAGGTTTTAGTCCTTTTCTACACCGCGGTTCATTAGAAGAGTGTACAATCCAATAACTTTGTATTGTTAACTATGTTGTATGTAACAAATCCACTCCATCCATCAACGGATACTTATAATATTAACCGTATATATTAAAAAATTAGCCACATATAAAATCTTATATGTGTAACTTTACAATAAAGATGTAAATCACGTCTAGAAAATTTAAATTCATATTGTGCGGTCTGCATGAGTTTTGGATCAGGACTATATTCTGAAATTATGTTTAAAATGGTGGGGCTCATATGATGAGAAGGTAAGATAGAATATAAACATCATTGTATGCCCCATACAAAAACCTATGGTTAGCGTTCTCCCTCCGTTGTTCTCTGTTCAGTGGTCCACTTCAAATGCAGAACGTACGTATTTTTATCCTGAGGAACTAAAATTGAGGGCCACAACTGATGAAAGGAGTAGATCTCATATATAAACCATGGTAGACCGCACATATCTCCAATATTTTTGTTTTATTTATTTATATTTATTTCTTGCCCGATACCCCCTCTCGTACCATCGAAGATATAACTTGAAAATATGACCAATTCAACGATCCTAATGTTCAGAACTTTAGCCGGAGAATCTGTTTAGAAGACTAATAAAGGCCAGAAAATCTTTTCCTTTTGAATGATCCTGGCCGTTGGTTGTGGCTATAAATGGGAGATAAGATCCCTCCATAACTCTACAATTCAAAGCTTGCCTAATTCTCTCTCTCTCTCAAAGATTAATAAGAGTGCATTCGCAAGCGAGTAAGAAATCCATCCACAATTTCATTTATTTTCATATAATTATTATTTTCTTATGATTAAAATTAAATACTTTGTGTTGGTTCTTTGTTGTGTTTTGCAACAAAGTTTATAAATTATCATGAAAACTTTGTTACTATCACTATTAATTTTTATAAATACACATGCCACTTGTTGTACATCAAATTAGTTGGCATGTGGGGCCCATGCTATTTCGCCCATCCAGCAAAGTTGTCCACCGGTGAAAATGGAACATTCAAAAGGTCATGTGCATCTAACGGTTGGATGCTCTCCACATGAATTTGAAATTCTTTTATGTGATTGCTCATTGTTTTCCACCGTGAATAGCTTGTTAGTGTCGGGGGAATTACGGAAGCACATTGAGATAAATCAAGCAAAGTATTTCAATCGCACAATCAAATCTAATCACAAACACTCTGAAATTATAGTACAAAGTGACAATAATATGCTACGAAAGTATTAGTTGGATTTCACCCACTTGATAGTTTGATTCACTTAACATTTGGGGTGTCCCGTTTTCATGGTAGAACAACCTTGTTGGATGGATGAGATGTCATTAGATATATCACCATGTTGAGCCCACACACCAAGTTGTTAAGACGGACAACTATTTGTGTATTAGCATTTTTCATTAGTTTTTATCTTCTCTTTTTAGGATAATATTAAGAAAAAGTGAAATGATTGTAAATTTAAATGTAAACAACAACATTTAATTAAAACCATTCAGGATAATGTTAAGAAAAATTTATAATCATTACACTTTTTTTTCATTACTTTCATTACACTTTTTCTTAACATTATCTTAAAATTTTAATATCCAAACAATGACATTATTATATTGTCATGATGATTTGACATCAATACATATATATATATATATATATATATATATATATATATATATATATATATATATATATATATATATATATATATGATTTTACTTTTGGCTTTTCTGTGAAATGATCTGGAAAGAAGTAGAAATTCCTATTTATATGAAAGAAACGAAATAGATCTTAATAAAACTATAATACAAATTATATTTTATGGGGTTAGAAACCTAATAACATCTTAAAAATTCAAAATCTATATAGAAAAAGTCCTAAACATCCCATTTTTCGATCAATAATTCTGTTCTTTTCATTTTGTTTGGAGGATTTTATCTATTTTATCTATCCACGTATCACATATAGTAGAGTATAAAATATATGTGTATAGTTGTATACAACATGGATAGTTATATGAATGGATGCATATGTATTTGTTAAGATTTCTACTAATTTCAATACATCCCTCTCTCATCTAACCTCCATGTCTAATTATTTCAGTGGCTGGTGAAATTTCTCATAGAAGTTTTTCTTGTTCGAAGGAAATCATATTAGTTTTGGTAGCCATCTGGATCGTTTCGTGCAATGCAAGGACTCTATCTAAAGAAGAGTTTTTGAAAGCTACAAGGCCTAAGATCAAAGAGGTCTTGGAGCCTACTAAAGAAGAGTATTTGAAAATGAGGACTGAGAAAAATGATTTGGAACCTGCTAAAGAAGAGTATTTTGAACCTATGGATAGCTCTCTCAATGGGGCAGTGGTCAAGAGCATCGAGGTCAGGCTTCTATGAACAAACTACACATGCAATGTGAGGGGCCATTTTCAGTGGTCCACTATATCTTTCATTGGGACCTATATTTTCTCCATTTTTTGGCTATCCAGACCATTGTAATGGTGGGTCCCACAGTTGATGGGTAATGGACAGGAAATTCCTAAGTTGAGCCAATCAAGTTCTGTTTATTTATTAGTTTGTGGGTTAGACATGGGAAGCTCTCAATTGAGCCATGATGGCTCATTTGCATTCCCATGTCTAAATGGTCCATTAAAGAACATGGATAAATCTTTCACTGTTCATCATCATCATCTTCATTGTCATAAAAATTGATTAATACCATTTTATTTTTGTTTTTATTTTTCCTTAGAATTCTTTTATGATGGTGGTGATTCCATGATCGTTTGATTGTTTTTACAGACTGACGAGGGCTACATCATGGATTGCGTTGATATATACAATCTATTGGGACTTACTAATCCTATGCTACAAAACCACAAGATCCAGGTTTGTTATTATTATTTGATGTAGAGTGGGTTGCGGACGCTTTTATGGCCAAGATGGACCAAAGAAGGTCCGTCATAGGCAAAAGTTATTAGGATCATCGGAACCCTAAAGAAGTCGTATCTTGCAAACCAAAATGGGTCATTCAATGTACCATATATGATTTTAGGGTAGGACAATCTACTTTAACCAACCAACCTGCCATGCTGAGTTACCCATGCCAGATTTGCGAGATTTCATCAGATTGATCGGTCGTAAGTTCATTTTGATTTCGTTTTTAGTATTTATAATAAGTTTTAGTTCGATCATAACTCTTGATCCTTTGAGTTTTATGAGCCATGCCCAACATGAAAAGGACTTAGAAAAATTATGAGAATAACATTGCTATGCCAAATTGGGCACTCATTATTTTTGGCCAAAAGTCATGAAGTCTATTAAAAATCATGACCGTCTATAAGTAGTAAGGAGTTTGATTATGAAACTTTTTTCTAAGTTTGATATCACTATTTAAAGGATTATAAATATGTTTTTTTTTATTATCAATCACTTTATTTTTAAATTTATTAGAATTTATTTTTATTTTTTATTTTTCCCATAGATTCAAGAAATCTCTACGAGGAATCCACCGGGAGTCCAGAGAAGATTCATAGATTCGGAGTAATCATCCCCTAAGGAAGATGGTGATCAACATGATGTATTATTATTATTATTATTATTTAATCTCCCTATAGTAAAGTAGTGTGGCCCATCTGATGGAGAAGTGGGATGTTGCATGTGTTTTTGTAAAAGATACTAAATACACAGATGAAATCAAATCATGTTCAATGGTTTAGATAATTACATTTGCCTATCATTTTTACAGAGGTTACTATTTCATGGTCCATCCAGGGTGGGGCCCACATCCGCCAAGTGGGCCTAACATTGATTAATTGATCTAAACCGTCATTATATCTATTCCCCTCGTTAATTGGCCACCAACCAGAATCACACCAATCGGACTATTCTAAATGTTTCCACCAATAGCCGTCAATGGTAAGGAAAATGAGTCCAATCAACAATCTGAGCCAACTATTTTGTGTGGGCTATCTTGAATATTGTATGATTCCAAAGAATCACTTTGTCCCAATCCTGACCATCACATCCATCCCTTGGAAAACAGATGGCTAGAAAGAAAGACGGCCAATTTTTGATGCACAGGATCACCTGATCAGTTTCTTTTTTTCTTTTTTCTTTTTTTTTCTATGGTGGCACAGGAAGTGGACCTAATGAACTATTTAGATTGAATGATTGAACTGTCCACGTATCCATATGTCTTTAAAATGTGGAATTTAAAAAAATAATAAAATAAAATAAAATAAAAATAGAATTCTTAGATTAAACTATGTACATACGGTTGGCCTGGACAAGTGGACGGTCCAAAGAACCATCTGGACCATCTGTTCCAATCCAGTCCTACCAACAAACCAAAATCACGTGGATCCTAGCAAGCGAATATTGAACCATCCATTTTGAAGATTAATGATCAGATGAATATTAATTCCCCAATGAATATAGTTTTGGAGGGACAGACAAATCAAGGTGAGCCCTATTGGATGAATGGCCCAGATTGATGATTGGACTCACAGACAAGTAAGAAAATCCATTTAGTATGCCATTGATCAGACAGATAGGATAATGATGTACCATACTAACATACCCACTTGTGTGTATATATAGAGAGAGGAATTATCACCTGCGCACCGGTTCGCAGCCAGCTTCATGCCCACACCTCAACATCAGTCGTCAGAATTTATCGCTCTCCCTCTCTGACTTTCCCTCCCCAACTCCACTACAAAATGGAAGTTGATTGCGGTGAAGTCGGTGGTGTGGAAGCGGATTTACTACACATGGCTTTTGCAGGAAGATGGGAAGCTAGTGGGGCCCATCGTGTTGTTTGTGATAAATCCACTCCTTCCATCCAATTTTCCATATCATATTAGGACATGGGCTCAAAACTAAAGTAAATCCAAAACTCGAATGAGCCACACAACAGAGGATTGAACATGCACCGTTAAAAGATGCATGGGCCACAGAAATTTTGAATCAGGATAATTTTTATGATTGCAGTTCATCCTGGAAGAAATGACCTTATGAAGGGTATGGATGGTATATAAACATTACAGTTGACCTCAGGAAAGTTTCAACGGTAAAAATTTACGGATACATTTTCCTGGCCTACGACATACTTAAGTTTTGAATTTAGATAATTTTTTTGATCTATCCCATAAAATAATCTTTAGAAAATTGATGAATCGTGGTGGATTTTCCATAAACATCGTAGTAGGCCCCATGTAGCGGGAATCCCCGTCCGTGGACCACGCAATCCGGGTGCCGATTGCTTCCTGAGAGGACACGGATTGCCTCCAACCCCGCCTGTTTCCAGCTAGAACGGGCAGGAGCTTTGAGTGGCTACCATGATGTATGGGTTTTATTCACACCATCCATCCATTTTTCCACATCATTTCATGGCATTATCCCAAAACTGAGGCAGATCTAAAGCTCAAGAGGAACACACCACTGGAAGCAGCCGTGATAATGATTCTTACTGTTGAAAATTTTTAGGGCCCACCATCATGTTTATTTGCTACATGGACTTGGATTAAGAGAGAGCACAAATATCAGCTCAAACTAAAACTTGGGTGGCCCCCAAGAAATTTTCAACAGTAAAAGTTGAATATCCAATGCGTGGTCCACCTGTGTCTTTTATTTCCTTAATTGGATTATATCCTGAAATGATACAGAAAAATATATGGACGGTGTGGATATAACCCATACATCACGATGGCTACTCAAAGCTCTTGTATGTTCGCAACTAGAGACACCGGTAAGAGGCAATCTGGTTCGTCTGGATAATCCACGGGCTGATCGCGTATCGACAGTGCATGTAGCGAGGGTATGATATCTGGACACCGATTGCGTACTACCACCGCCCGTTTCTAGCTCCGAACGGACAGTTCTGTGGGTGGGCCCACCATGATGTATCTGTACATCCAAATTGTCAGTCGCTTTCCTCAGATTATTTTAAAGCACAAAAACAAAATTGAGTAGATCCAACGGTCAACTGGACCACACCACAGATGACTCTTGCAGTTAATGCAACTGTCATTTAATGCTTTGTGCATTTTAATGCAACCAAGCTTATTATTTGGTGTGCTCCACTTCAGCGTTGGATATGCCTCATTTTTGTGTTCATGCCTTAAAACAATACGTGAAAAAAGACTGACGGTTTGGATGTACAGATACATCACGGTGGGCCCACCCACAGAACTGCCTGTTCGCACCTAGGGACGGGTGGGCGTAGTACGCAATCCCCGTACATGATATCTGGGTACACCGTAATTTTTATGAGAAATACACCCCATCAATCTGTTTTGATATCATTTTAGGACACACGACCAAAATCGGAGTGGATTCAAAACTCGAGTGAGCCATTCAAGCTAAAAAATTGGGAAATGACTTTCATACCATTAAAACCTTCATGGGCTCCACCTTGATGTTTATATGTCATCCAAATCATTCATAAGGTCATTTGTAATGGGATGAAGTAAGATCATAAAAAATTTAGCTTGATAAGAAGGTTTCATGGCTAAATAAATGCTTCAATGGTAGTCATTATTTACTCTCATTTAGCACACTCGAGTTTTAGATCCACTTCAGTTTTGGTCTAATGTACTAAAATGATATCGCAAATCAGATGAATAGGGTGAATATAATACATCACCATGCAATCATTGTTCATATCACCTAATCTATTTCTATTTTAAAGTAGAGGCACGGGAGTGAAAGCCAGAAAAATACAGTTAAATCCGGCAATGGAATTGGGGAAGGGTGTGAGGCAGGAATGGGAGGGTGAAACTTTTTTAATCTCAACCGTCAGTCAGATCCAATGCCTGATGTTGAGGTGCACATGAAACTAGCTGCGAACGGGATGCTCACTTGGCACCAGTTCTCACAACAATTCGTGAGAACTTTTTCATAACTCATCACATATGATGTGGGCCCAAAATCTGAACCGTCCATGTGTTGCAGCGCCCAATGAAACCTCTAGGGTGCTACATCACATGGACCTTTCAAATATTGGGCCCACATCACATGTGATGAGTTCCAAAAAAGTTCTCATGAGTTCTTGTGATAACTGGTGCGCAAGTGGGCTGAAAGTTTGGGCTAGTGAAGTTTCAAGGGGTGCTGCATCATGTGGACCGTTCAGATTCCATGTCCATGACAGGTGTGCAAAGGTGCTCGCGTGAGAAGGTGCGCAGGTGAGCTCTCTCTCTCTCTCTCTCTCTCTCTCTCTCTCTCTCTCTCTCTCTCTCTATATATATATATATATATATATATATATATAAAATGTGTGAGTGCCATCCAACATGTCCACTATCAGATGCACCCCATGTTAGGCCCAGCTCCCAAAACCCAGCTTGATCTATGACTCATGTGGGCCACACTCAAGGAAACAATAAGAGACATTTGGGAGGGAACGGCCAACCATAGAAACTGCGTATATGTCATCTAATCCATTTACCAGATGAGCCCAACCAAGATGAAGGAAAAAACTAAAACTCAGTCGATTCAAAAAATCAGGTGGGCCACAACAAGTGAATATACAGACTAATAGCCTGATTGTCACACCACATGCATGGTTTGGATTCCACATTCACATCACTGGTGCAACCCACACATCTCGACCACATGTAACCATTCTCCTATAATAAATTAATAATAACATATTTCATGATATTTTCTTATAAATTTCTTTTTTTTTTAAATGCAGAATTTTGCAACCAAAGAAATGATTATCCAGTTGAGGCCCACATCCTATCCAAAAGGAATGAAAAAATCAAGATCATCCACATACTATACGGAAGTATCAGTGCCCACCTGGGACCGTACTCATCAGACGGACCACATTACAAAATATATTGAGAGAAGAAACTGGATCTAATTTTGGTGGGAAATATGAAGAAAAAGGGTACCACCCTTCATTTCTCACTGATCATGTGAGTCCTATTTTTTTCTTTTCTTAAATTCTTGCTTCTTCTTCTTCTTCTTTTTTTAGATTATTACATAATAATATTTCGTCAACATAATATTTACATCCCAGTACCTATTTAAATTAACTTTTCATCAAGCTACCTCACTAATCAAGTTAATTATCATAACGATATCTTCCCTTAGTTTTTTTTTTTTTTTTTCTAAATTCTGTAAGATTAAGTTTGCATTTTATGACCAAAATGCCTACAAATTAACTTGACCCAAGAAAGTTGCATAGCCAAAATAGTGTACAAATTTGAATTGAATCAATGGTTTGGATTCACTCAGCGAAAGTCCCTCAAACTCAATCAATATCAACAACATGCCGTGACGCTTTAGTTACATTTGATTGATTGTGTCTCAATTGGAAACTTCTCACCAGTGATGGACTAAAACAAATGTTCCGTCTTTTGTCTTCATCAAATAGACAAAACTAATGAGAGGTACCTTATGACAATTAACTTAATTAATGATGTAACTTACCTTTTCTTTTTAAGTTACGTCATTAATCAATTTAATTGTCACAACGATATTTTTCATTAGTTTTCTTTAAATTCTTTTAGACTAAGTTTGCCTTTTCATAAATGATTGTCCCTTAAATAATTTAACCTAAGAAAGTTATAAAACAAAATCAATCTACAATTTTGAATTAAATCATTTGTTTATACCCCAAACACTCTTCACCATTTGATCGTCCCCATTTCAAATCACCGTTTAAACCAAAACCCGAAGTGATCATCTCTCTCTTTATAAGCATTCTTCATTTCATTTCATCTTTATCTAATCCTACTTTTAGTTGCACTTCCTCTTTAAATTACACAATCTCTACAACTCTAGGGTTTCTCTTCTTCTAAAATGATGCCATCTTTCGGTTAGCCAGTGAGCGATTTCCAAAGCAGATTACGCTTTCAAGAGCTGTCCAATTACACTATAACTTCTCATACTCCATTCGAACCAGCCTCGAAGTATAACCTCATGCAGTCTTCCGTATCGGCAACAACAATGATTGGGAGTCATGGAAGGCGTATTGATTTTGAGGTTTTAGGCAAGCTGTCAGATCGAAGTTTTGAGTTGCAAGTAGAACATTCTAGAAAGATCATAATGTACAGGCAATTAGAGTCGAGACCTTTTTTTACATCAAAGTACCTAATTAAATTAACTATTCGTTAAAATACCTCCTTAATCAAGTTATTTGGTGGAAGTTTTTATCATTTATGAAAAAAAAAAAAAGTACACAACAAAATTTGGAGAAAATTAATGACAAAACTTAAGCTACATCATTAATCAAGTTAATTGTCACAGTGGTGCCTTCCATTAGTTTTCTCTAAATTCCATTAGATTAAGTTTATTTTTCATAAATGATTTTAAAAAAATTCCCACTAATTAATTTAATCCAAGAAAGTTGCAGAGGCAAAATAATTTACAAATTATAATTGAATCAATGATTTATCCCCAAAAAATCTCCACCATCTGATTATTCCTATTTCAAATCCTCTTTGAAAGCAAAATCCCAAAGTGCTCTCTCTCTCTCTCTCTCTCTCTCTCTCTCTCTCTCTCTCTCTCTCTCTCTCTCTCTCTCCATATGTGTTTCATTTCATCTTCATCTAACCCTAATTTTAGCTGCATTTGTCTCTCAAATTTACATAATCTCTATGTCACTAGGGTTCCTCTTCTTCTAAAAAGAAACTGACTTTCAGTAAGCCAGAAAGTTTTCTTAGAAGATTTCACTTTCAAATACCGCCGTTAACGACGATTTCTCATGCTCCATTCAAACAAACATCAGAATTTAACCCGGTGCAGTCTTCCGCTATGCGAATGACAACGATTGGGAGTCATGGAAAGAGCAATGATGTTGAGGTTTCAGGTGGGCCATCATATCAGGGCATCAAGTTGCAGGATCCTTCATTTTGGAAAGATCATAATACCAAGGTAATTTTGGCAAAAAACTTTTTTTACACCTTGATACCCATTTAGATTAAATTTTAATTAAGCTACCTCATTAATCAAGTTAATTGATGGGCATTTTTGTCAATTATGAAAAAGCTCACTTAACAAAATTTAGAGAAAACTAATGGAAGGTACAGCTATGACCAAGGTATTCAAAATCAGTTATGTAACGGCCGTAACAGACTGTAACAGCCCCATAACAGTATTGTAACAATTTTTCTAATAAATAAAAATTAAAATTAAAAAAAAAGGGCCGTAACAGCCGATGCCAGGGCTGTGACGGCTGTTACAGCCCGTATCATAACAGTAACAGTGGTGGCCGTTACAGCCACCATTTCTGTTATGGAACACCTTGGCTATGACAATTAACTTGATTACTGATCTGGCTTAACTTTTCAATATGTTACCTTATTAATCAAGTTAATTGGTATAGCAGTATATTCCTTTAGTTTTACTTGAATTTTGTTAGATTAAGTTTATTTTTTCATAAATCATAAAAATGCTTATTAATTAAATTGTGGCCAAAATAGTCTACAAATTTGAATTGAATCAACGGTTCATTCCTAAACACTCTCCACCATCTGATCATTCCTATCTCAAATTATCTTCAAAACCAAAACCCAAAAGTGACACCCCCCCCCCCCCCCCCCCTCTCTCTCTCTCTCTCTCTCTCTCAATACATATTTCATTACATTTTCATCTAACTATAATTTTAGCTGCACTTCCCTCTCTGCATACATATTTCATTTTATTTTCATCTAATTATAATTTTATCTGCATTTTGCTCTTCAATTTAAATATTCTCTGCAACTCTAAGGTCTCTCTTTTTTTTTAAAGACATCGACTTTCAGTAAGCCAGCAAACAGTTTTTGGAGCAGATTCCACTTTCAAGAACCACCGGATCCTTCATTCGATTTTAAATATCTCTGTTGCAAGACTATCAGAAATCAAGGAAAGAGTCATGAAGTTGCGGTTTTGGGTGAGCCGTCAGACTTCAAGTTGCAAGAAGATCCTTTGGTATGGAAAGATTACAAGAACCAGTTAATTTCAACGAAGGCCTTTCTTTAAATTTGGGTACTTATTAAAATGCCCTCGTCATTTTATGGTCAAGGAAATAGGAGAAGCAAAAGAAGTAGACACCGAAGAGGAGTGGGCGAATACCAAAGAGGAAGCAAAAGAAGTAGACATCAAAGAGGAGTGGACGAATACTAAAGATGTCAACGAGGTGAGGATTGCATAAGATGGTCTTTCTTTGATAAAGAAAGAGGTAATCATAGGTTATATAATTGTGTGGATCAACCATCGTTTGTGAGGTAATCATAGGTTATATAATTGTGTGCATAAGACTGAGTGAAAGATACCTCGTTTCAGCGCTGAGATCTTGGTATTGATCCCTAGTGGGGGTGACTAACAGTGAAGTGTCAACTGACAGTGGTTTGTACTAACAAGCTAACAAAAAAAAAAAGTCCCTATCCCTAGAAGCTGGAGTCCTTAGAGGATGGCATATCAATGTAAATTGAGGGACAACTTTAACACTCCCCCACACATGAACATAGTAGGAGAATATATTATAGAGGCATATTTGTTGCTCCTGGATTCGAACACAAGACCTCCCACTCTTATACCATGTCTAACAACCACTTGCTCTAAAAGCTCAAGCAGTTAGAGGAAGGCCTACAAATGTGTATTGAGAGACTTTACCAGACTACAATGGAGTTGTGTATTCCCCGATTAGAGGAGAAGACAGAGTGGCCTAGCAAAGGACCTAATCAACCAAAGACCAAGGAAGAGTCGGTCGATCAAAGGGCCAAATAAGCACCACGGCCTTTGCAGAATGACTTTCTATCTTTACATTCAAGTATTAATCTAAATTAGTTGAGCTACCTCATTAATCAAGTTAAAATGGTGGGCATTTTTTGTCATTGATGAGAAAGTACAGTTAATATAACAGAATTTAGTGATAACTACCAGAAGGTACTGTTATAACAATTAACCTGATTAATGATGTAGCTTAATGAAAAGTTAATTTATAGGCATTAGAATATAAATAGGAATCAGAATTTTAATTTAGACATTTAAATCCAGTGAGTCGTCTGGGACTCGGCATCAACTAGTTTGACATTGAGTTTTCCCCTAACTCGACAGGTCGGGTCATGTCTCACATGTAACTCACATGTGTGTAAACTTGTGTGAAAACAACGGGTCTTTTTTGTGTATAATCTTGCGCGAGCATGTCAAGCAATCATTTACTGTACTTCATGTCAACCAGGATCATGATCCCAACTGGCATTCTGACTCTGGTGCAACTAGCTATATGGCATTAGATGCGATCTCCTTCATCATTCCAATGATTATCATGGTTTGGATTGGGTAATGGTTAGGAATGGTAATGTGCTTTCTATCTCGCAGATTGGTAATACTCTTTAACTTAATCTAGCTACTTTGTTGGTAGAAAATGTCTTGCTTTTTTCTGTCATTAAGAAGAATTTTTCTTTCTATTGCACATCTAACTGGTAACATTAATTATTTGTTTACTTTTTAATCTTTGAGGTTTTATTATGAAATATTTTTGAATGGTAACACATCTTGTCGACGGAATAAAGGAGATCTATATTTGATTTTGGTGACTTTTCGGATGGTTGCAATAGCTTTTTTAGGATGTGAAGTTTTTGCAGATGTAGTTAGGGTATCTGGCTCCTCGGACTTTTTCCATTTTAAGTACGAATAAGTGTCTTGATTCTTGAGACAAAAGTTTGCTTGTTCTGAATGCCTACTTAGTAAAAGTATTAAATTGGTGTTTCATTAAATTTGGGATGGTTGGATGGGAGTAAATGAAGGTAAATGGAGAGATTTGGGAGTAAATTGAGGTAACATTCAAGGTGCCGTTGGATGGGAGTAAATGCATGTAAATGAAATAAAATAGGAGTAAATGGGCTTGTAAATGAAATCCTCTATTTGAGAGGGGATTTGAAAGTAAATGGGAGGGGGAGCAGCTCCCTTGAAAAGGAGCAAGTCGCACAAGCAAACAAAGGTGCCGCTAGGCACATGTCCACCATACACATGATATACTGATGATACTCCAAAACAATCCAATCATCGGCTACATCACTAAAATCACCCATTTAAAATGATTCAAACCATCCAAAGGTTGGTCGTCTAAATGAACGATTAAAAAACATTGGTGAGTTACTTGTTTTTGATCCTTACATCCGTAGCCCAACTGAGGCTTGAAATTTCCACATTTTGGGCAAAAGTATATATTTCAATGGGCTTATTGCAATCATCTTGTTAAATTTCATGTGTATAAACTAATTTAGAATATTAAGGTGATTTGAGATATGACATGTTCCCGTGAATATATTTAAAATTTCCAATGCGTTCCAACTCCACCCATTTACTCCCATCCCAACAGAATATTGGGATTTCAAATGCATTTCATTTTCTCCCATCCCAAGAGTCCCCAAATGTTACCTACGGTGTGGCCTGACCTTCCCTTTGCGAGGTGGCCCATCCTGACTTTTGGGTTAGGAAATTTTCATAGTTGACCCCATCTGATAAATGGATCACATATCCAGTCCTCCTAGTGAGCCCCACCTGATCTAGCTACTACTTTTCCAGGATTAAAAAAAAAAACTGGTCATTGGTGGCTAACGTTTGGAGACAACAACTACCCAGTGAGCTACTGGCCCAAGCCCCTCTTCACAAGTTTAGCTGAAAGCACATCTACACTTGCATGAGGTGGTGAGGTACATACACCTGCAGGCACCAAGAGTCCCCAAATGGGTAGTAGCCATTTTCCTTCAGAAGGGCTCAGCAAGCCTGTTAAATGAGGTTTTTGAGGTTTGTGGACAACACCAACAAGCCAGGTGGTCAATGCTAGAGTTGTGATGTATAGTCAATTTCAATGTTTTTATGCACTACAATGCATAAGCTTCAATTTTCATTTGAGCTCAATTAGAAAGTCCAAATGAAAATTCAAGCTTATCAGAATGCCCTCAAGCTTACACTGCATTGTAGTGTATAAAAACATTGAAATTCACGGCACATCACAACTCTCGCATTGGCCACCTACTCCACAAAAAAAAAAAAAAAAGGAAGTGCATATACTCCAATGCCGCACCCAAGTTACCACCATCGACCACCTTGTAGCATTGAGGCACTTGCATGGGTGGTGAGGGGCTGTGGCCATTTTCTTTGTTAAGGGTTCAGAAATGCCTGTTATATGATGTCTGTGGACAACACCAATAGGGCTTAGAGACATCCAAAAATGGGACCATATATGAAGATGTGCTCGTTGATCATAGCAATATAGGTGGTAATTGGGGTAGGCAATCTTTTTTGGTGGGCCAGGTGCCTAATGTTAGAGCTTTGATGTGTGGTGAATTTCAATATTTTTATGCACTTAAGATGCACTGTAAGCTTGAAATTTCATTTGGGCTCTCTCATTAAGTAATAATAAATACAATGCATTGTAGTGCATGAAAACATTGAAGTCCACCACATATCACAGCTCTAGCATTGGCCACTCGGCTCCAGAGGAAACTGATTTGGTGAGGCCTATGAAACACCTAGTTTGGTGAGGCCCTAACATGGCGAGATTTGATTGGACCACATGCCACTGTTAAAAATGGCCTCACAGAGCATGTTTGAAAGTGGATTGGTCTACTCGACCAACATTGCATGGGGCTGGACCAATCAAATCTCTCCGCATCAGGCCTCAGTCACCGGGTGTTTCAGCCATTCCACCCCCACCCACCCCCCACCCTGCAAAAAAAAATAAAATAAAATAAAGGGTGCATACTCGTCGGGTAGACCACATTTCAGGCCATAAACTGTCCATCATCATTTTTCCTTTTTATTCTTTTAACCCTGGACAACTATGATTGTGTGCGAAGATTGAACCAATGTCATGGTCCCACGTGAAGAAGTCCTCGAGCGACTCCTAACTAAAACTAGTTTGTTTTGGAGAGTTTGTCTTGGTTTTCAGTTCTCTAGATAAAGTCTCCCTTAGTATTTCCATCACTCATCTTGGGGTCTACTTCTAGGGTTTCAAATGATGTTGAAATGATATCCTAGGGTCTACTTCTACGGTTTCAAATGATGTTGAAATTATATGAAATTGGTCCATTTGAAATTCTTTTTTATTTAATTTTCAAAAGAGCCTAAGATCATGCAATTCTGAAACCTTTATCTCACTTGTTAATCTGGCAAGTGCACTCAAGGGATGCAGTTTGGTACTTTGAGTTGCATGTGGACCTTTTACATGTTCGTGATTGCATCTAGAACCTCGGCAAGTTGCTCAGGAACAAGTACGAGAAAAATCTTCTTTATCACATTCAATAAATAATAACATCAATTATTCTCCCTTAGACAGGAAAAATATAATATTTAAGGAAAAAAAAAAAAAGAAGATGGCCTATTTTACTTATGAACATGGAAGAGGAACAAACAATAAAGTTGCCACGAAATGGATCAAGAGAACATGAGCCTTAGAAAGATCTATTACTAGACACTGCCACGGCATGGGATTAGCCCATTTACCTATTCAGGTGTTGGTGCAATTTCAATCTTCCATTCCAATATCCCAAATTCTGGTACCATCTCATATCTTTGTTCCCTTCACCTCGCCATAGAGCTCATCGACGCGATCCTGCAATTGATACCCCCAAGAATATCATAAATGATATGAAATGAACAAGATCTTCTGCTTCGAAAAATGAAGATGGAAGAAAACAGAATCTCTTTAGTACCAGAATCTTAGTACTAAAGAGATTTACCACCAACCCCCCAGAGGGAATTCAGCAAAAACCTCATTTCATCTCATCAAAATGAAAGGAACTTTGAGAGACCCATGTAAAAAGTTATGATTTAATTAAGCAAAATAGGGAGTTCATGACCTTGCCATATCCATGATGGGGCACAATGGATGAGAGGTCCAGATCATAGTTCCAAAACCCGGTGACTCAACTAAAAACTTGGTGACTCGGTGATATTTCAAGCTGAGTCACTTGGAAACTTGAATCACAGAGTGACTCGTGTAACTCTCTGAGTCAAATTGCCAACTCAGTCGACACGATGCGACCTGCTGCAATTTGGGCTGAATCAGTCGCCTTGTCGACGTCCCTTTAATACAAAGAGTTAAAGAAAAAAAAGAGGCAGTAGTTAAACTCACAGCCTCCTTCAGATGAGCATCTTGCTAGTTGCTTGCCTATTTTCTCATTTCATGATACTAATCCAAAGACAACTAATCTCCTACTATTTTTAATTTACTATTATTAACTACAGAGTCGAGTAGGGTCAAGTCTTTTGAGCCCATCCACCCCGAATGAACATCTAGTTGAGTCGAATTTTCAAACTATGGTCCAGATCATGTGTCACATTTTTCTGCCGGGTGAAAATGATATTTTGGCGTGATACTAGCATTGCTATCCTTAACAGATATATACAGTGTAGACTAGCATCGATTTTATGCATATGAGAATGCTCACAGAAAGCGAAATAAGTAAAAGCATGTAGCAATAGAGAGTCTCAATAGACATACTTTGTAGTATTTGAGTAATTGTGGCCTTTTCAATTTGAAAGTTGGAGTAATCAAGTCCCTCTCAATGTCGAAAGGAGTCGGTTCCAAATGAACTGATTTTAACAGCTCAAACCCTCTAAGCTGTGACAATGCCTTTCGGGTCAGTCAAGAACATAACATGCATAGAATTAATTGACAAGAGAACAACAAAAGCAATGACATACTTTGTGTTTACGACCGGCATTATTGAGCTCATCAAGAATGTACTTCCTCGCCCTTGGATTTCTGCACAATGATTCGAAATCTCCCACCTCGTTATAGGTCACTGCCCAATCCTCGAGCACTTTCCTGTCAGGGATGACCACGGCCACAAGAAAAGATTCGAAGCTGTTCCCATATACCCAAATCTGCAATGAAGGCCAAAGTTGATCAAACAAATAAGGTTGATGGAATAGCCAGACCAAGAAATTTCATCAGAAAGATGGAATTATTAACTATGTTTGAACATAACTTGGACAGAAATAATGCAAGAGGAATGCTATGTGCAGGCAAGCTACCATGTGGCCATAAAGAAGACGTGTACAAGGTCTGGAACCCACATCTGGAGGACCACACCGTACAAATTAAATATCATGTGGCAAAAGAACAGCTCATTGGATGATCTTAGCCACTTGCTCAAGATGGGACCCAAAATGAGCATGAAACATAGCGAAGTACGCAGGCATCAATAAACATCCCACATGCATTTTCTTGGATTTATTACCAAAATTCTTTTGTGCAATAACTGATGTCAGTTGAATGTCATACCGAGGTGATAAGAGGGCAACGGCTATATGTGTTTTCAATGTTTTCAACAGCAACATACTCCCCTTGAGACAACTTGAAAATGTTCTTTTTCCTGTCTACGATTTTCATTGCACCATTGGGCTGCCATTCTCCAATATCGCCTGTCATATCAAAAGTTACACTTCTTATATGTCACTCAAATCGGCATAGATACAGTTAATCAACAGAAGTGCACACGATGACACAATACACATGTGAATGCATGTATGATTTTAAATGGAACATAAAAAAGGGCATAAGATTTTGTGAGATGTGCATTGTATTCCATTATTAAAATGCAAAGTAGTGAGACTGACCCCACCAAAAGTTAGATTAATTGCGGGGAAAAAAAAAACTACCAACTTTGAATCAATAGTCTCCTGAGTGAAAGAAAAATTGAAGAGACTTCAATGCTATTTCTTGAAGTGCTGCTTAGAAGGCCTGTTTGGATTGGTGGAATCCAGAAAGTAGGTTTCAAAAAGAATATGCCACATACGAGGAAAACCCCAGATAACATTATCGGTGGAAAAGAATCCGTAAAAAGGTTGTTTGTTTTAGTTTTGGTGATTTCTAGGGAAGAGTACAATGGTAAATAGTTGTGAAA
Source organism: Magnolia sinica (assembly GCF_029962835.1). NCBI lineage: Eukaryota > Viridiplantae > Streptophyta > Magnoliopsida > Magnoliales > Magnoliaceae > Magnolia > Magnolia sinica. The sequence continues at coordinate 3,034,087 of NC_080583.1, read as the reverse complement.
TCTATTTCTTAAAATGTGTGGAAACGGGGATTAACAAGTTTTAAAATGGATAAGGAAATTGCCCTTTTCTAAGCAAAATAATTGAAATAAAACAGTTTTCCACATGTTACTAATTATCCCAATCAGCAAAAAGCATCATATCAGTGGAAAACATTTTCTCCTCTCCACAGTAACTTTTTGGCTCCCACCAATATAAACAGGTCCTAATTTGATTTGGAGGACAGTCAAATGACTAGAAGGGTACTTTGGCTAAATCAATTTCCGATCAAATTCAAGATACCGAAAATGATTAGCAGTCCACGACAACATGTCTCGCCTTTCCTTGGTGTATGGGATGGGACCCACCCGAAGAAAATGATAGGACCCTTTGTATTATATGTGGGCCCCTTTTTAAACAGCCCATTAGAAGCAATAAAAGGTGGGACTATTGAGAAGAGTCACCAATGAAATTTACCTGTATGAAACCAACCATCGATGAAGACTTCTTCTGTAAGGTCCGGACGTTTGTAATAACCTGAAAATAAGGTTTTACCACGCAAGCAAATCTCCCCACGTGGCACTGCTGCGAGTGCGTCGTATCCCATGTCAGGTACCGACTCAAGTCTTGCTTCGATGGTTGTGACAGGTACACCCACCGTCCCCATCATTGAGAACACATTGGCTACGGATGTAAAACAACCTGCACAACTTTCAGTGAGACCTGCCAATCAAGCGGGAGGCGACAGTTTAGCCAACATTCATAATGCTTGGAATTCATCTACTTAGGGTGCATTTGAATGCACTATCCAATTGAATTGCAATAATTAGTCTAATAAAGTGGAAATAACCAAATGGAAATTAGTCTTGTAATCATACAAATCAAGGGACTAGTTTCCAAATTGCAATAACATTGCTTCCAAATCAACTTGAAAAGAACACAGCTGCAAGTTGAGGCACTTCCTCATTGTGAACGCTACGAAAAGAACACAACAGGAGTGTTTAGCACATCCCAGCATCTGCATTTTGCAGGAATTCACCAAATAGACTTGATCTACCAAAATGTAGGTGGTGGGAAGTGCTTTTCATCCGTTCGCATTTTGGGGTTACATCCAAATGGGCTGTAAATAGCAACACGAACTGGAAACCAGTGTTTTAGGTTAAGTTTACTATACTGCCATACCATATCCTTGTAACAAAATGCTGCCGCTTGTGACTCTCAAAAACTCCTCAATATGCCTAGACAATGGTGCTGCTCCAGATAACATGATGCGTACCCGTCCTCCTAACCCTTGTTTGATCTATGCACAAAATTCACATAAAAGGCATTATAAGATTAAAGAAAATAAACAGAAGATATGCCTCCTTAAAAGGAGGATGCTAATGTTTCCAAATTCATGTGGATGTTAGCAACATCTTCAAAGACGTGTGCCATGTCCAATCATCGATTCAAACCGTCCATCCATTCATAGCATCAGGGGGCGGCCATGGTTAGAAAAAACCATGCCAATCAAGTGATCCTAACCATCCAATCAATAGCATGAAAAATAGAAAGTCAAAATCTAGCAGAGAAACAAAATAGGTGTAAGCATCATCTTAAAACAGTTGTATACTAGGTCCCATTGTGGATTGTTCATATTCAAAAGAAGCATTTTGGTTTGATGATGTTAACCATCCAATCTACGGCTCACAAAAAATAATGGTTGTAAAAAAACATTTGGCCCAATAAAATGGGTTACGACTATACAATCAACATGATTTTTCCACCATCTCTTCCCTCCAACGGTATGAATGGATGGTCTTGATTGGTGATTGGATGTGGCATGCATCACACTAAAATATACTGGGGGAATTGCTAAAGACGACCCTTAGAGAAATAGTTACACTGACTTTGTTGAAGATGACCCTATCACAGAAAGGTGCTGCTTTGTCCTGTTTCAAGCCCTCATTCAAACTCTTCAACTTGCTGATATCACCAAAATGATGTCAATATAATATATTACATATCAAATTTAGATAGGCTATAAGGGTGTGTTTGGTTGCATCAAATTTTAATGAAATATCATGAGATTTTTCTTATAATTAGACTGATTAATCTTGAAAATACCATGAAATTTCATGATATTTGGTGCAACCAGAAGCACCCTAAAGCAAAACTAAAGGTCAAGATTTATCACTTCAAGATATAAGCTACATACCAGTTATAAGCACATTGAAATAGTATCCTTTTGAATGCTCCTCCAGATGAAATTTTATCATTTATACCTACAACCAACACAAATTGTAATGTAAATGAGCCAAAGAAAACATAAGAACATCAATGCAGAAACTCAAGTAAATCAGTCACAGGAATATATCCTGGTTTAAAATGTAAAACCTGTGTATATGCGATCGTAAACTCGAGGAACACCACAAAAGATTGTTGGCTTCAATTCTTGAATGTCCTCAACCAAATACCGAACATCCTACAAGTAAAATGATAGCACCAGCTACAATAAGATTTTGTTTTAAATGAGCGGTAAGAAAGATCCAATAAAAAGCAACTCACAACAAGAAATAAATCATCATACCCCTCGCCAAAATCCAATAGATGCACCCTTGTAGATGCAATAGGTCTCGATTATCTGATCAAATACATGGGCCAATGGAAGGAATGAAAAATATGTGTCTTCTTCTGTCACCTGTGAGTGAAACAATTTGCAAAACTCGGGCATTATGAATGAGAATTCGGGAACAACAAAATTGGAGCTTAGGCACTACCGTCTTCTATTTAAGCGAATTATGTAAGGCGAAGATAATGAATCTGAAGAAAGGTTCTTGTAAAGGCTGAGTTAGCTTATCACCGCTTTATCTGTTTCTACGAGTAGATGATCTATTGTCATGACCTCCGCCATGATAGCACCATTAGTTAGTAGAACGCCCTTTGGATCCCCAGTTGTTCCACTTGTATACATGATTGTGCAGATATCACTCTTCTCTTTTGGAGGCAGTTTACAAGTTTCACTTCCCTAAAAGAAACAGTAAATTGTCAGATCCCTGTATGCATTCAGTTCATAACAACAATGAAAATACTTTTTACTATGCTCCCATTCAGACTGTTGGTTTCAATAATTTCTCTGCTGAATTCCACCAAAGAGTGGCCCATATATCAGTTATGACTATTTAGGGTGTGTTTGAATGCATTAGCAAATTAAAATTGCAATGATTGGTTTAGGGAGCATTTGGCTGCGTCTCTCATGATATTTGGTACAACCAAATGCACCCTTATATTAAGTTTAAATAACCAAACTCGAATTGCCTTTTTGCATTATTCATACCTAGTGGCGGTGCTCATAATTACAATCATGTTACTTTCAAGTAACACTTGAAACAAACATAACTGCAATTTTACAGATCTTTCTTATGACTACTATGATATATTAGTTTTTTTCTTCTCTTAATTAAACTGACTGTTGACAGTTTTAATTCACTTTTGCATGCAAATGCAACCTTTGTTTCATATTTTGTTATGGTACAGAAATATTAGCCTAATAAAGAAAGCGCAAAAAGGTTGAAACTTCAGTATAAAAGAATTATTTAAAGATCAAGTCCTCACCAATAGAGAAAATTCATCCCAAGAAAAGCAAGAAACCCCAGCTACTTCAGCTTCTTTCTTTTGGGCGCTTGAAATCTTTCCGAAGCTGACAATCGCTGAAATTAGTAACGAAATACTGAAACATTACCAGCCTAAACAATCATTTTTCTTTTTGGAGTAATAAAAAGTCAGGGTTACATATCTACATACTCTTTAGATTTGCAGCACACCTCGGAAGACACGTTATCATCTGCCCAACACAAAGAATTACAACTTAAGACGGGCATTGCTTTAAATAGCTTTAATGAAGTCCATTGAACTCAGAGACAATGGGTATTACAAGAATTTCTCTTGTAAAAATATTGTGAGACATAATAAATTGAGGTAACAATCTGTGATCCTAAACAGCACTTGTAAAGATAGAAGAAGAATTGGCATACAGCTTCAATCTTATTCTCTTGAATGAAAGCTATTGAGACCTCAGCATGGTTGATAATGAATTCTACTGCATTAGCACCTGCAACATGTATACAGCCACGTAATCTGATCATTTTCTTATCTTATATGAATTAGCTAACTCGTATTAGGGCATAGTTGAAAAACTCAAAACTCAGACTTGACTCAATGTCCAGCAAGGTCAAGTCGACTTGAAGATCAGACAAGCTTTCACTTAATTTATTATTCAGTAAATAAATTAATAGAAAATGTTTAAATTAGTTATATGTACAGGCTAGAAGCAACATGACATCTTCTCTCACAAAACATTTTTGCCAAAAAAGTTTCTTCTAACTGAGCGACTTGGTTTGAGTCAACTGAATCAAGACCACCAAGTTGAGGGCCAAGTCTTGTACATTCCGGGTCTATATTACAACTCAGCCCAAAAATCTGCCGAGTTAGTTGACTTGGTTGAATTCCGAGTCAAGTCACAAATTGTGAAACTATGTATGATGTTTCTGTTTTAAGAGAAATACAAATGCACTCATGACATGTTGACAATATGGATAGGATTAAATAATTTAAGAAAGGGAAATGCTTCCTAGTTGTATTGTGACAGACAGTCCAATCAATTGATCTAGATTGTTGATCAGTTCAACATACATTTCATGGACTAAGACATAAATATCACAAAACCTGACAATCATAACCATCTTATCACTAGCCTTTAATATGGACAGTTAAGATTGTTTACATAAAAATAGTTCAATCAACAGTTCTATCTATAAATTAGTTGGAGGCCATCATGGGTTGCTTACAATCATGAAGAATCACTTTTTTGGGCAGCCCTAACTATCCCATCCATAGGCTGGAAAAAGGATGGGTACAAAAAGTAAGACTGATCCAAGGATGGATTGGATCATCTATCAATCTAATTTTTGCATGGTAGCCCATACAATCTGTCCTTTGATGTTTGGATCGATTGATTGCAATGTGCAAGTGACCGAATGAAACAAGGAGCATCTTAACTTGTAGTGCTCAGAGAGCACTGGAGCATTTCTTTTCAAGAAATATTGTCGTCGATGCTGGTTTTAGCTATTTTCTTTCAACCAGTTATCTAAATATTCGAGAAAAAAGCTTTCCCACAATTATGTATTATTCATTGTAGAAGAAAGAAGAAAACAAAAATACTTACCAAGAGTGTCGTATAAAGGGACATAATAGATTCCGTGGCAGTTGCAAGCCTGTAAAGGAACCAAATCATAATTTGTAAGAAATCAAAATTCAAAAGCCAACCGATAATTTGAACTATTAATCACTATGCAAACAGGCAAAGATAGTAAGAAGAATAGCAGCATCAAAATCCAAGATCATACTAGATCAAAGGCAGTCTAATCAAATCTCCAACTACTTTGATTTTCTATATCTTGATCAAATGGAGTCCTTGCATCCAGATGATTCTATCAAACATTTGAGCAAGATGCAGCATCTAAACATCTAAAACATACCTCCATTGTGATTATCCATTCAGGGCAGTTGGAACCATATATTCCGCAACGACCGCCCTAATAAGATTAAACCAAAATTAATATCATATCCACTCAAATGAAACAAAATCAACTTCCACATTTCTAAATTCAGTAACAAATATTGATAGGATTCATAATTGTACTTACAGGATTAATGCCACGACCTCTAATAGCAGATCCAATTTGGATAGCTTTGTCATACACCTCCTGGTATGTTTGCCAGATGTATGGGCCCACCTACAAATTCAAATTCAATTCATTTCTCTCTCCTTTCGTTGGGTAATTTTGATTGAACCACGGCTCGGACCCATTAGAATTTTCATTTACTGACACACATGTTCGCATGTGTGTGCACATGTCGCCAGTATGGCCTCCAACAGATGTGTTCACTTCCTATTTCTCATCCCAACATAATCGCATGGGATTTGAGTCATGCGGGTGTGTGGATGAAATCCCTGAATAGTAGGTGGTTTCTCCTAATGTGTAATGGATTGATCCAATGACATAGAAGGAGAAAGGGTGCTATAAATCAAAGCTATTGCAAGTACAAAACACACATAAAAATAATCCTACTCCCCGTTCATTGGAAATTCTATCACCACTGGCAATCCATAGACTAACATTATTTTCACCTATTCAGGTTGGCATTTCGTCAATCATCTGGACTGCATTTCTATGTTTTTCAAAATGGGTATTGATCAAATTGCTGAAAATGGAGAAGAAGTCAAATATACCTTCCCATCTGTAATCTCACGCCGACCAAGCATTGGGTTCTTGGGATTCCTTTCAACAGATCGACTGCAACACAGAAACCCACGTCTCATTCAAAACCATGGAATGAAATGCAACGGAGAATGATTTTCTTAAAAGAAAATTTACTTTGCTGAGCCATTGAAAATTTTCTTTTTAATGTTCTAAATTGATTCATATTTCTTTTCAATATTCTAAATTGATCCACAGATAGCGTTGGCCAGAGTAGATTCTAAAACATGGACGGTTCCGATTATTGGAAGACTCGGCATGTGGAATCCTTGGGGCAGCGACAGACGCTGTACCCTGAGTCCCGACGGAGACAACGAACTCCGGGAAGAATAACGAACTTTCAAATGGTCAGAGCACGGCTTAGGTGGATCCCCGGTTACACCCAGATCTGTGGATCCCTGACCGTGAGGCCTACCTTGATGTATTTAACTTACATCCACGCCGTCCATCAATTTTTAAAGATTATTTTAGTGCATGAAACCAAAAATTAAGCAGATCAAAATCTCAGGTGGACCACTCCATAGGAAATAGAGGAGATCGAATACCTACCATTAAAAACTTATAAGGGGCCAACGGAATGTTTGTTTACAATCCAAACCGTTGATAATGTCAAAAACATCTGTATGAAGGAAAAAAACAAATACCAGCTTGATCCAAAACTTTTGTACCCCACAGTAAGTTTTTAATGGTCAATCAGCATTTTTTCCTGTGGTGTGGCCCACCTGAGATCTGAATCTTCTTAATTGTTTTTTTATAATTCTTCAAATGAGCTTTAAAAACGTATGGTCAGATTGGATTTAAGTAACATGCTTCAAGGTGGGCCAACATTCAGGGATCCACTTTAGCCGCCTGCCGGGAGCAAGTTGGAGGGGGAGATTTGCGCGCCTACACTCGCTACAACTGACAATATGGGACATGTGTTCAAGATCTGAGCTGCAAATAATATGAGTACGACTGTGAAGATGCCATGGATTAAAAATCCAGCTTTATTGATAACTATATGGGCCACCAATGCAAGAAAGCAACGGACGGTCGTAAATGGTTTATAAAGAGCCTATATTCAACATGAACCTGTAGCCCTCCAATGAGGCTGATTCTTGCGCCACGTGTGCATAATTTCGTGGGCCCAGCCTTTTCACCGCTACGATGTTCATTAAACTTTCCAAGTTGGCAGATTTGCCGCGTGTGGAAGTACGCGCGTTCATAAAGAGAACTGACAGGTACAGACAAGGTACCACAACTTGTGTACTGTACTATCTTTCCTTCCAACGTGCCTCTGTATAGGACATCCGAGCCATACAAACGGAAGGCCCCACAACGAAGATAACCTGGAGAAAAAATCAGGTACGTCCAGTCATCAAAGACCCACAGCATCACAAACAATGGACAGCCAAGCGTCAGTAATGTAAGACTGTGGTCCACCTAATGTGTGGATAGCCTGGTTTTCAACGAACGTGACTTTCATGGTGGGTCCTACCTTTCCTACGGATCAGATGTCGTACACATGTGACTTTCTGGGGATAGGCGGGCTGGATGCATCGGTTAGGTGCAGAGGGGACTTGAAAATCTTAAATGCCATTTGCCGCTACGCTGCAGTACGGAATTACGTATAGTGCACGTTTTAGGGCAGTTGGGTGGAATATCGAGGACTCCGACTCGGTAATGACCCCTCACTGGTCGGTGCTGTGGGCCCTACCATGATGCATGTATTTTATCCACTCGGTTCATCCATTTTATCAGATCATTTTAGATATTAAGCCCAAAAACAGGGAGATTTAAATCACAGGTGGACCACACCACATGAAACAGAGGTGATTGAACACCCACCATTCAAAATTTTCCAGAGCCTACGGATAATGTTTATTTGCCATCCAACCTTTCCATTATCTCACAGAGATTTGGATGAAGGGAAAAAACAATTATCATTTTGGTCCAAAACTTTTGTCCCGAGTAAATTCAATGGGGGCTTTTGAGAAGGACAGAAAGGGTCGGAATTAAGTGGGATAGAATTGCATTCGGTCCCATTCAGGATTTCCAATGAATTTGGAAATCTGCTGCACGTGAGGTTCACATTGATGCATGTGCTTTATATATGCTGTCCGTTTTTATGTGACTTGCATCCATTATAATTTTGATTTGTTGATTATAATTTGTGTTTCCCATGGTAAGAAATTTATTTCAAAGATGGTGATACAATAGCCAGTATTTTCAGACATGCAATCATTCTGCAATAATGATGTTAATCTCATTTAATATAATTTGATACCATTTAATTGGACGGGCCAAACAAACGCTTATAGGTGTCAATGGTGTTGTATTAAAATGAATTTTAAATACAAAATATGTTTCGAAATTCAAATTTTCCTCCCTTATTTTTCTTTAATATGGAAGAGAAGTTCTGTCTTTTGGTGACTTATTGTCCCACATAAAATATGACTAAGAAAAAATTCAAGTTTATAATAATGAACTTTTGCACAAGGGGAGGGGAGGCCTGGACCATTAGCCCCACGCTATGCCTTTGACCACACATGTGCACTAGTCCACTCCTATTTGCACATTGCTGTACCTACTCTAATCCACCCCTGCTCCCAGTCCACTCCTATTTGCACAATCTCTATCTCTCTCTCTCTTCCCTTCCAGGACAAGTCTGTAGTTATTTTTATTTTGTAACTAAGTTCATTACCCGGTCAAATCACTTCGGTCCACGTTTTGCATGCTTATTCGAGCTCATGTATGACAAGTGCACCATTAGGACCGGGTTATAGTCGATCCAATGATGACATATTTGGTTTCAAGCCGAGCAACTCAATCACACCTTAACTCAACTTTATAAGTCATCTTTATTTTATTTTATTTTCTATTTGTGAATTTTATCTACTACTTTTAACACTATTTCCCAACAAATGGACGGGTTAAGGCCAAGCCAAGCTCTACCCTAGCTAGCCCACATTGTTGTATGAAAGTCCAAACCTAACCTGAGCCCATGATGGGCCAAAATTGTCCAATTCAAACCCAATCCCAAAAAAGTGAGAAAGCGTATGGCCTTCAGATCTCTCACAGGTTGTGGTTCCCATGAGGAAAGAGATGGGGAATTGCCATTTGGAATCCATTAGACCATGTCTTCTTTTTTGTATCTGTCTTCCTCCCTCTCATCCTCTTCCATTGGCATGGTAAACTCCATATAGAAAATGGCCCTTCATCTTCATAGTCATCTATTTAAGTTGTTATAGTTGTGATTTTAAAGGTACACATGTTGGCGCTATGTCCAAAACTAGCCCAATTTTGAAACATGCTTGATTTTTAAGCTCAAGCCCAATCCTCGGGCCTGATACTCCCACCCAAATATGACCACATAAAGATTAGTTGCTTGCTCTGTTAAAAACAAGTGTAGTTGACAAATCATTTCGAATATTGAATTTGAATAGCAAGAAGCCTCTCGTTTACTTAATTCGGCATTCGATGTAGTTCCGTTCTTTTACTAGGACAAGAATCCTCTGCAATCTTCTGCGTTATGCAGCCCTTAAAACACCAAAGCCTGTGGGGTCTACCATGCTGTATATGTGAAATCCACTCCACTCATCAGGTTATTTCCTCGATTTTAAGTTTTAAAACAAAACATCAGAGATATCGACATCTCAAGTGGACCACACAACAGTAAACAATGGGAATTGAATGTCAACCATAAGTTTTTGTGTGGGGCCACCATAGTGTGTATCTTTCATCCAACCCGTTAATCAGGTGTAACTCACAAGTTAGAGTAAAAATATAAAAATCAGCTTAATACAAATGACAGGTGGACCACTCCATGCGAATTTAAAGCTTTTAGGAGAAGTAGTTTTAAATTGTTCACATTGGTACAGCTCCATCAGAGACTTTACCGGGTTTATCTTTTGTATGCACGGATCAAATGATAATTCTCACCTGATAGACTGAGTCGATTCACATATCAAAGATGGTGGGCCCCACAAAGTGGTTGTTTCTTACAGCTACGTAAAAACGTTACAGGCGTTGCAGAATATTCCGGTCTCTTTCACTACTCATCAGATATTTCATTTTCCATCCTCCCACGTTTTGCAGTGAGGGCACGCGAGCCACGTGTATGGATGATCCAAACCGTTGGGTCACCCACAACGGGCCATGGGAAAAGAATATGTTTCTACAAAATGATCTCATCCGTTGAATCCATGGACACATAAAATCATAGATTTACAATAATGTTTACGTTCAAGTCCATTCTACATGTGGTATAAAAATAGTACCATCCATTCCCAATCCCTTGTGGGCCCAATTAAAGATAAGCACAAGCAATAAAACTGTTTTATGAAATCTAAAAATATCACTCTGTTTTAACTACCATATCTCATGGTTGTAACTACAACTGATTTTTGTTCCAATACAACTCACATTTTGCAATGTGATGCATTGGAACTTCACCCTTTGAAACTTGGTCTATCTTTTGACGATCAAATCTCTCAATCAGACTATTTCAACCCTTTGATTTGAAATTGAATAATCACATTAATCTTTTATATGATGAATGGATTGCAATTTTCAATTTGAGAGTTTTTTTTGTTTTGTTTTTTTCACACATCTTTCATCCCATGAGAGTCCTATTAAATAAATGGTTTGCATCTCTAAAAAACGCCAAAATCCAATGGATGAGGACAACTTATGACAAATCTCAGTAATACATCTCATAGTTTTTAATCTTTTTTAATATCTTAATTATATGAAATATACATAGATTAATTTTTACAGTAAGTTTGAACATTTTTGACCGTTTGAATTGTAAATATAAAATATGTGTTCTTTACTTAAACGACTTACACGTGTTGTAAACCATTGCCGAAATGAATCTTTCATTTCAAATAAATCCAAAAGGCCGACATTTTAAATGATTGCGAGATTGCGAAATTCTTTCCTTTTATGCAGCATTCCTCCATTTCGAAGAATAAATGCAACTAGTCCATGTTCTAATGTGGCTTAATTCCGGTAACCTTCGATCTTGATCCAATCAGACAGTGGTGATCGTGAAAGATAAAGATCTTTGAGAAAACTAAAAACCAAAATGAAAAAGGAAATCTAATTCTTACCTGAAGAACTCCCAAGGAGACTGAATTCCTTGTGGCAACTCCATCAGACCGTCTTTTGCGTAGATGCTACGATAAACAGGGCCTGCAGACGGCGTGTTGCCAATGGACGGTCTAGATTCTTCGACCTTGACGGTGTAAACGGCCATTTTTCTTGAAGTGAGAGGAGGGGTGTGGTGTGGAGGGGTGGCAAGAATGTGAGGGGAGAGAGCTAAATTTAAGAGAAGAGAGGAGAAAAGAGGGTTGAGGGAAAATGGTTGTTAGATCAGAGCAATAAATTCAGAAGACGGAATGGAAACAGCTTCCAACCATTTTCTAGCTTTCTTTCGGCGATTTATTAATGAAAATGCTACAGCTTTTATAATTCGAGTTCGCTTTCTCAATCGCATTCGGTGGGACGGTGCTGGAAAAGGTATGTGGGACCAACATGATGTATATGATGTATGTATCTTATCCACACCGTCAAACCATTTTTTCAGATCATTTTAAGGCATAAAATAAAAAATGAGATAGACCCAAATCTAAGGTGGACCACACAACAGGAAGCAGTGGTGATTGAACACCCACCATTAGAAACTTCCTAGGCCCAATTGTGGTGTTTATTTTCCATCTAACTCATTGAATAGTTCACACAGATCTGGATGAAGGGAAAAATCAAATATCAGCTTGATCTAAAACATTTGTGGCCCCAAGAAGTTTTTAATGGTGTACATTCAATCAATGCTGTTTCCCGTGGTGTGGTCCACTTTAGATTTGGATCTTTCTCATTTTTGGTTTCATAAACTAAAGTGATCTGGAAAAATGGATGGATGGCGTGGATAAAACATGTTCATATTGGTGGGTCCCACAAAGCTTTTTCGAGACCCGACCAGTACCGACCTGGTACGACAGGGATCTCTATCGAATCCGATTCCGTTTTCTCTCCGTCACGCGGCTGACAGACCATTGTGTGTCGCCACCCGCTTGAGTGCGCATGCTGAGATTCTCCTATTTGAACCGTCCATTTGTTTTCAGTTTAGTACCATAAGAAAGATATTGTTACTTAATCATGCTTTATTGATAATCCTATCGTTTGATTTTTAGATTTGTATGTTAGCCATTGAAACTTTTTTTTTGGTAATTTTAAAATTTCTTATGGATTGATCATAGAAATAATCTGTTCGGTTTAACTTCCTGTCCTCGACCTCATAGCATTCATTTCAGAACATGGAAGGCTCCGATTGTCGGACCTATCTCAGGATGTAGCCCAGTGTGAGGCGACACACGATGAATTCTATGTCGCGACGGAGTCAAACAAACTCTTTCTGGTTGAGAGCTTACAGGTGGGGGCCGCTCCACGAAGCAGGCGATCATTTAAATATATACCAAATAGACAAAAATGCCCCCCTAAAACTTCAAGTGATAGTTCACCACCACTTATTTTCTCCTATCAGGCTATCAGCATGGGCCTGGATTTTTATGGCTGGAACCTGGCCATTTGCCACAGCATGGCATGCACGTATGAGATCTAGACCGTCAAATAGAAAGGCTTGCTGTGGATAGAGCATGCCCACGTCGTGGTTAGGTCTTAAATTCCATACCGGTTGGACAATTGCGCAGATCGAATGGTTAGCATCCTTTAAAATTCGAGAAGATTTTAAGGCCCTCAATCCCCATTGAACCCTGCTATTTCACGGTCCACATTCCACACTTGGTGGCAAACGGGCCCATCATTTTTCAATATGCAGGAATTTCATGTTGTTATCCGTCGACAATTGTACGGTGGATGAGACAACGAAAATTAGAAAGCGGTGGCTAACTATCACTTCAATCTAATCTAATTACCGCCGAACAAACCGGATAAGAGAGGTGAAAGATAGCGATATCATTTTAGGCGTTGAGATCAAAATGGAAGTATATCCACACCTCAACCGTACCATACCACATGAAACAGTGGAAGTTTTGGTTTCCACCGTTGAAACCTTTCTGAGGCACGCAGTAATGTTTATTTTTCATCCAACCTGTTAATAAGATCAAATAGAAATGGATGAAGGAAAAAAACAAATATCAGCTTGATCTAAAACTTCTTTGGCCCCTAAGAACTTTTCAACGGCAGGTTGAATAAAATGCATAAATTAAGGTGGGCCCCACAGAGTTTACTCAGTACGCTAAGGGTACTGAGTTACTCAGTACGCAATCCGCTTCCTGATGTAGAATTACATTGACGTTTACAATAGCACATCGTTTTGGGATAGAATTACGGTTTTATATTTTATTTGATGCTCTTAGAGACCATGAAGATTGATACGCACGCATTCGGAAATTGCATACTCGGCCTGCCCCCGTCGGTCCAGGCAGGGGCTTTGTGGGGCCCTCTATGGGTTTTATCCATGCTGTTCATCCATTTTTAAAGATCATTTTAGGTTCGAACACAAAAAATTAGGCATATCCAAGGTTTAAGTGTACCAACACCACATAAAGCAGTGATGATAGTGACACCCACCGTTGAAGCCTTCCTAGGGTCCACCGTGATGTTTATTTGCCACCCAACCTATTTGTAAGGTCACATGGACATGGATGATGGGAAAAAAAGCTTTCAACTAAATCCAAAATTTCTGTGGTCCTCAGGAAATTTTAATGGTGGAAGTTTAATCCCCACTGTGTGGTCTACTTTAGCTTGAATCTGCCTCGTTTTTCGTTGTATTCTAAAATGAAATGTAAAAATGGATGAACGGCGTGGATAAACACCATACATCATGATGGGCCTCACAGGCCCCTACTTGGACCTATTCCGTACGGGAGAGGAGGCAATCGGCTTCCAGCCTGCATGAAGTAAAATTAATAAGAAAAGTTTTTATACTCCGGCATGATGTGTTGGATGATACTCAGTTACTTATAAATTACTTTAGATTGAATACCTAGAATATCGTAATTTAAATCAAACGGAGTAGACGCAGTGATGAGAAATGGGCGAGAGATGAATAAATAAATTTAAAAAAATAAAATTGAATGATGAGGCTGGACAGCAGATGTATGGATGGTACATGATCATCAGTGGGGCCCACAGCTTTTTTCCTAATGCTCTACTGTGCGCCATTTGCTAAATGCGGGTGGAGGGGGAATCAGACTGCGTACTGAGTAAACTCTGTGGGCCCACTATAATTTATGTTATCCAATCCGTCCATCCATTTTACCATATAATTTCGGAGCTTGAGCCCCAAAATGAAGAATATTCAAATCTCAAATGGACCACACAACAGGCAACAGCGTGAAATTTCTAAGGCTGAAATTTTCTTGCCAGCCATAGAAGTTTAGGCTCAAGCTGATATTCTTGTTTTTAATTCATCCACGTCTATGTGATCCCATGAACAGGTTGCATGACAATTAAATATCACTGTGGGCCTTAAGGAAGGTTTCAACAGTGGAAAACATTATTCCCCAATTTTCCGTGGTGTGGTCCACTGTGGGCCTTAAGGATGGACGGCGTGGATAAACCACATACATTGAAGGTGGGCCTAACAGAATTTACTCAGTACAACAAAAGCGAACTAAGTACAGTATGCAATCCGATGTGCTGCAACCAAACAATTATCACCAAGGAGTAGGGTGTACATCGGCCGAACCGAGTCGAACTTGGCTAAACCCGGCCCAACTCGGTCACTAGCCAAACCCAGCCCGAACCTGGCCTGGCCCGATCACCGGGCCAACATGTCCAACCCGAACTCGGCCCGGTTGGCAATCGGGCGAGTTCGGGCCGAGCTCGAGCCAGTTTCAGACCTTACAACACATTTATGGATCGGGTGGCATTCTCACCTGTTTGTCTCAAAAGGTTAGGGTAAGGATTTAAGAACACACACACACACACACACGCACACACGGAAACACTCACCTGCGAACTAGTTCGTTCGTGATGTGGATCCAAAATCTGAACCGTTCATGTGAAGCAGCACCTCGTGAAACCTCCCAAGACCAAGTTTTACTTTGATCTAAAACTATGATGGGCCATGAAAAATGAAAACAATTTTCTCCCTTGATTTGCATTTCTCTTTGCTATGGCCCACCAGAATTTTAGATTAGGATGAAATTTTGTCACATGAGGTTTCATGGGATTCCGCATCACATGGACCGTTCAGATTAGACACCCATGACATGTGTGCAAAGGTGCGCGCGTGCATAGGTACGCAGGGGAGCATGACTGACTCTCTCTCTCTCTCTCTCTCTCTCTCTCTCTCTCTCTCTCTCTCTCTCTCTCTCTCTCTTCCTCTATATCTCCCTCCTTATTTCATTTTCTCTCTTTTATGTTGAAGATGATATGTGTGTGTAGCCCGCACAATGTGATCTAAAGAAAATAACCCGTCCCGGACCGAACTCAGTTCCAGGTCGGGCCGAGTCGAGTGAGTTAACCGGGCTAGCCTGGTTCGTGTACAGCCCTACCAAGGAATAGAGTTTGTTGACAGAGATTAAATCCAAGCCCTACATTCATAGTATGTTGATTTTCAAATTAAAGAAATACTACGCATTTTTTTTTAAATCTCATTTATTATCTTATAAAATCTCAAACTTTACTTCTCTCCATGAAATAATTGCATGGCAAAAATGTGGGCAGGGCTCTGACTTCTGATAGCCACCATCATTTATGGATTTTATACACACAGACTATATCCATTTCTCATTATCATTTTAGGATTAGGCTTAAAACTGAGGCAGATCCAAGGCTCAAGTGGACCACACCACATGAAGCAGCGGTGATAACTCACCACTGAAACTTTCCTAGCTAAGGGGCAGAATTAGGACGCAAAATGCGCTCATAGAAATGATGGACCAAAACTTACTTTTGTTTGATTATCTGACATTCAAATATGTAGGCATATATTGGACCATTAAAAATGAAAAAAAAAATAATAATAAAAAATCCATTGGTCTTATTTCAATAAACACGTGTCCAGCAACTAGAGGTTAAGATTGTTAAACCAATTTGATTTTTGGACTGTAAGCTCCATAATTTTGTCAGTTCAAATTAAATTTATACTTAATTGTATGCCACGTGTACCACTTCCAAGTGCCTGTGCATCAAGCGACATACGCACCGGAGTATATACAAAATTCCCAAAGAGGCTAAATTGTGTAACTGTCGGCTAATTCAAATCTCTAGAATCAAATTGGTTGGAGGATACTAAAGCTTTGACTGGTGGACTCTTGTTTTTTAAAAAGGACCGTTGAATAATTTTAATTTTCCACCGTCCAATAACTGTCCACGATCACAATCCGACAATAACAGAGTTTTGTTGGGTGTAATTAAAAATTGGGAACTTTAATTACCAGGGTGGCAGGGACAGATACTAGCAACTGGAATCCTGTACAACACCTATTTTAGGCGGTACATAAAACACAAAACTCTGTGGGGCCCACCATTTTGTATATGTAAAATTCACTCCATACATCTTATTCTATCCTCAATCCTAGACTCTGTGGCCAAAAATCAGCCATATACAAAATTCAGGTGGGCAACACTAGTGGGAACAATGAGGATGGGATGATCACCATAGGTTAATCTGTGGGGGAAACCGTGGTATTTATCTTTCATCAAAACCATTAATCAGGTATATCTCAGTAGAATGGAAATCACACACAAGAAGCATCCTGATCCAATTTTCAGGTGAGTCAAACTAAGAATTTAAGTGTTCTAAAAGTTATTTTGGTCCATCAAAACCATTAATCAGGTGTATCTCAGTAAATATGGACCATCCATTTTTCTAAAAAAATATCAAGTGGTTGGATGATCTCATCAAATTGATTTTGAAGAACGCATGATCAGATTGACTCTTAGACCCATTTTCCTACAGATTATAATCAATATCTACCATTAATTTTCCCAGAAACTAATAGGATGTTTACAACGATCCAATCAAAATTATTCTTGAAGAAAACACAAAAGTGGGGCGCATATGATACACGCATTTCTTTATGATTTGCATGGAGTCTCATTTTCTAGAGATTGATTGAATGGTTAGGATGACCTGATCAAAGTGATCCTCGCAAGGTACATGCAATCAAGAGCCATGGCCACTCGATGAATGACCCAGATTGATAATTATGCCATTTTTCTAAAATAATTAAAGATGGACGGTACATTTCCTAAGCAATTGACTAAATGGCTGAGATGATCCTAATCAAAGTGATTCTATGGATTAAAAAAATTGCGCATCCAAAGTGGGGCCTACAGGACAGATTGTCTAAGCTGGTGATTATACCAGTTTCCCCGCATCAATCTGAGCCGTCTATTTTCATGGCAATTGATTTCATGGTTAGTACGTTTGATCAAAGTAATTATTCTGGAACACATGCAATTAAATATGTGGTTCATATGATGGACGATCCAACTGGATGATAGAACATTTTCCCCACAATTGATCCAATGGTTAGGATGATCTAATTAAAGTGAATCTTTAGATCCATGTGCATTTAAAGGTAAGGGACGGTCCAAATTAATGCTTGGTCATTATTGTTTGTGAAAAATCTCAACCATTCATTCCATTAACATTTGGTAGAATGGTTAGGATGATGTGATCAACGTGATTCTTGAGAGGCACACAAGTAGGCAAGAAAATTAAGTATCTACATTCATTTGACATTTTGTTATGATTAATGCATACGGTCTGTTCTAGTTGGACATAATTATATTCATAAAATCTATAAACGAAAGCAACGCTAGTCACAAGTTGGCGGTGCGAAATTATCAAAAGACACGTACGTACGTTTATTATTTTCCTTTAGAAAGTGTTGAATTCAAGAATTGTGGACCCGTGATGATGATTAAAGTCTTGAATTCAAGAATTGTGGGCCCATGATGATGATTAGATGAACAAAACATACGGTGGATCCAACCATTAGGTGGGCCATATTAATAAAAAATAATTTACACCACATAAAAACATCCAATTCACTTGTAACCCATCTAATAATTTGATAGGCCTCATATTTTGTTTGGGTGATCACCACGTTGTGTGTTTGACGGTACACAGAGCACATGATCCCTACAATTCGGACTTTATTACTTTTTGAAGAAAAAAATTAATAGAAGGTATTAAGGAGTTGCTTGGATGGCTATAAAGTTCTTAAATACTAATCTGTTTACAGGTAATCAGATTATAGAGGGTGTTTGGATGTGTATATTTGCATGTAATCAGATTATAGGTTATGATAATCTGAAACATGAAAAAAAAAAAATTAAAAAAAATCATGTTTCATATTATAGATAAAGAGATTTAAGGCAATGAACTATAATTTTTTTAAAAAATTCCAAGCAAGAAAGTTGCGGATCATCTTCCAATGGTTACAATGACTCAAAACGAAATAAGAAGACGACGGAGAAAAAAGGAATGATGAAAAGATAAACTTTTTGCTCTCTCTCTCTCTCTCTCTCTCTCTCTCTCTCTCTCTGTTATTGTTACTAGAGTTGAAGCTTCTCATATGTTGGGATATTATAAAATCTTAGTGCCGTATTTGAATCAGTGATTCTACTTTTGTGTCCCACCAAATGATTTATTTACTTTAAAAATCGGACATAGTTTTTATTGAGTTGGGCTTATGCCAATGATCTATCTTATATAAAAGCTTTATATGTTATTAGATTATTTTTAAAGAATATACCACTCTAACCTATGTTGTGAGTGAATACCTAATTACAGGTCGTAAACAAATTTCAAGGTCTCCAAATATAGACAATTGTTTCCCTACATTCACATTACAACTAAAATCCGAATAGAATTGCATGTAAATACTTTAAGCCTGTAATCAAATTACAACTTAATAACTTTACAAGCATCCAAACGACCATAATTCAAATCTCTCTACAAAGATTACCTTGTTTTATTAACTCCATTAAAAGGGGGCATGGATTACGTATTGCCCCTACTTTGACATGACAGGATTTAAAGCCGCTGCCGGAGATGGAGCATGGCCATCTTTGACTTAACCAAGCTCCATATCTTACAACAACCTACCTTTAAATGAATCATACCATGTTGTGGTATATAGGCACCGACAGTACCCAATCCATGTCCATTAAAGGTAAATACATCATGCACTTAGCAAGGTGGACTCCCTCTTGGCAAGGACCATATGGGGCCACCATAATTTATGTGATTTATCCATGCCATTCGTTCGTTTTTTAAGTCATTTTGGTAGGAGACAAAAATAAAAATAAAAAAATGAGGTAGATTCAAAGCTCAAATGAAACACACCCCTAGAAATAGTAGGAATAATTACACCCACTGTTGAAACCTTGTTGAGGCCAATCTTGATATTTATTTGCCATCAAGCCCATTGATACTTTGACCTGAATGAAGGAAAACACAACTATAAGATCACTCTTGACCTAGATGATGGGAAAACACAAATATTAGGTCAATCCAAAAACTTCAGTGGCCACAAGTTGATAATGGTGGGCGTTCAAGCCCAATATTTCTTGTGATATGGTCCTCTTAAGCCTAGGGCTATACACGAGCCAAGCTAACTTGAAAAGCTCGCTCGGCTTGGCTCGATCTAGCTCGACTTGACTTGACTTGAACGATGACTCAAGGTAAGCCAAGCTTCATATGACCCAACTCGTTTTGAAAACAAGTCAAGTTCGAACACAATAGAACTTGACTCAACTCGACTTGAACCTGGCTTGGCTCAAAGCACAAGCTCGGCTCGACTCGAATATTATATATATATATATATAAAATTAAAACTTAAACCATATCATACCCGTCCATCCCTTTCTTACTATTTCCCTTCCTTACCTAACTCGTTGCGTTTGAGCTCCTCTCTCTCTCTCTCTCTCTCTCTCTCTCTCTCTCTCTCTGCCACTCGCCCGAGCTTGACTCAGCATCTACCTGATTTATCTCAGTCATACTCTCTCTCTCTCTCTCTCTCTCTCTCTCTCTCTCTCTCTCTCTCTCACACACACACACACACACACACAACACAAACAACAAGGTACCCTGTAACGCCCTGAAATCCAGGGGTCGCGCATGCGCTCAACTCCCGAGTTTCCGAGAGTCACTTATAACCTATTTTCATTAATGTGCATTAAATCCAGTTTAATCACGCAGCCTGAAATTTCCTGGAACATGAACATAACCACACAAGTCTACTGAGGTGAAAGAGATCTATCATATATACAGGTCCAAAATATAAATGGGTCGCACAAGGTGTTGCCCAACTAAAATAACAAAAGAATACTATGTCAAAAAAATAATACGGCTGAGCCCAAAGCCCAACAATCCCAATCCTGCCCATCAAGCTGATGGAGAGCCGTCCATTAACTGGAAATAAAATAGCTCGTCCTCCTCGTCGAGGCTCGCCTCGCCAGGCTCCTCCAGCCCTGGGTCACTTGCATATATGAACAAGTCTGGTTGGTGTTTTAAAACACCGTCCTAGAGTGGGAGTGAGTGATCAACTCAGTGGGTGCTATTAGTCTCAAGTTATCACAGGCATCAATTATAATATGATCTTAATGAAAAGCAGTCAATCATAAACACCTAACTAGTCTTATTAATGTGCATGCATGCAGGATGATATGATGCATGCCCTCGCCACAACGCTCCCTCGAGTGACTCCGTCTAACGATCGCGTATGACAACACTCCCTCAATGCGACCTTGACTGCCGAGTCGCCACCTTAACTAGTGCGATGTAATGCGATCGTGTTAGCGGAGTTATTATTTAGGTCCATTCATCTAGCAGATTGAGGAGTCTGATACACCCCACGTATTAATGCCCTAAACTGGGTACGAGGCCAAGACCCCGAGACCCCGCGGTCCTTGATCCCATCGGGTTCCTCATTCCTGACTTCAAGCACATGAGGAGTGCCGAGAGAAAAGGGATCGCTCGCGGTCACAACGAGGAGACGCGGTACTCCAGCGTAGGCCGACAGCTCGGACACAGTGTCTCATTCCACCATGCTCGGCTCACGAGGCTGTGGACCAATTTCAAGTCGGTTACTAATAAGCTACAACGGTTGTGGTGTGTTTCAGGTTTCATACATGTGTGAGCAAACATGGTTAACAAACAAGGTTGGTCAGACAGTAGGCTAGACCGCATGAGTCAGGTGAGCGTGAGACGAGTAACATCAAGTACAAAGGACCCATGTAGTCAAACTACAGCCACTCGAACACACCTGTCCAAATCCACGGGTCTAACCATAGCATAGTCCTACTGATGGGACTACTGTCTCTCCTCAAGTTCCTGACCAACCCAAGAGGGTAAGGGGATCCATGACATACCGACAATCCAAGTTATCAACTAGCATATCACATCATGTTTTCATGTACCTCAATCATACAAATCATATATTCTCAACGAGCAAGCTATCGCTATCAGGAACAAGTGCATGTGAGTTGTATGAGCCTACGAGGAAGTTAAGCACTTCCCCCATATTACGAAATCATGTACACAAGCGAAATGACATCATATATACTATGAGGCACAATACATGAAGAAATCATTAAGGTATAATCATGTAATCGTACATACACAAAATCATGTGAGAGGCAAGAACGACATCAAGAGAGCCAATCATGCAATCCATACAATTTCACAAACATATACTTCCTAGGGCTTCTCTAGAATTTCAAATATTGTATCCAAACGATCAAAATCATTAAGCTTATACTAAAATTGGTGCTAGGCCACCTAAGAACAATAGTCCGCACCTTTGGATTCGTTGGAGGTTTGAAAACGACCTAGGAGTGTGGATTTTGGGATCGAATTGCCGGAATCCCTAAAGCATACATTTGTATGTTAGAATCTCATGTAAGTTTCTCCTCTACACAAGGGTTTCAAGCAAAAAGAGATGAAGGATCTTACCTAGACAATCAACGGACGATCCTTGGGGTTGTAGTGTTGGGTTTTCCCTTTGAAAAAAGGATAGGAAAATGCAAGATCGGCTTCCTTAGTCCCCACCTCGATCTAGGGTCCACCTTAAATCTCCTCCCCTCACACTATCTTCTCCTCTTGGCTCCTTTACTCTCTTTCTCTCTTGGTGGTTGTGGCAAATGAGGGAGAGTTATGAGAGTTAGGGTTTATTCTCTAGACTTGGGCCCTTTGGCATTAAGTTTCCTCAAATTCCCAGAATAGCCTACTAGGACTCACTTTTGGAGTTGGAGTGGCCCTAATACTTCTTTGGCCACCAAATTTGGTGGGTAGGTGCCCTATGGCCCGATTAGGGCCCGTGTAAAATTTAGGAACAAACGGGTGAACGGTTGTGGGGTTTGAGTCAACGGTTCTGATCTTTAAACGGCCCTGAGGGGTCCATTCTGGTGATTGGAGTGGTTATGGTGGCCCTCCAGCTATGAAATTCATAGAATAGCAGTTCCATGGCCCGATGAAGGGCCATGCAAAATTTAGGGACGATCGAATCTGGGATTTGGTCGTACGGGTCTGATTTGTGATCGACGGTCACCGTTCCACGATCGGGTCCCAGAGTTTGTGGACGGGTGTAGGAAAATTCATTAGACCACCACCGTAAATGTAGAAGAGATCCGACAGTTGGATAGCCTGGTACATCGGTTTCATTGCAAGCACCAGATTCCGGTTCTGGCATTGGTGGGGTGTATTTAGTCAGTGCCAAATCCCACTTCTGGGTGTCCACTGGGTCCGTGGCCTGCGATGGTCCACAAGCCCAGTGAGTTCTATGGTTCCCTAAATTTTTAGATTTTTTTGACCTTCCCGCGCCGCGGTATAACACATACAGGCTGTTCCTAAGCGTAAACGGCCATCCGACTTAGCGGCCCGCACTTAGTCTTGCCATGACCTGTCTGGTCCTCTCAATCTGACTAATCCTAGATTAATTTATTTATGGAACCTCCCCACAAGTAGTATAATCGAACAGTCATGCAACAAATCCTACGTGGACGCTCCAGGACACTATTCTGGCTGGACGGGATGTTACATACCCTCTATGACTCTATCTAATATTTTATTTATACACATTATTAATTGAATATTTGATTTGGGGGTAGGGTCAATTAGGTTGAGTTAGGTGCGAATTGAGTGCTGGGTCAGGTCGGGTTGGGAGTAGACTCGACTCGACTAAAGATAAGCTCGCCTCGAGCTCAACTTGAAAGGTTTGGCAACAAGCCAAGCTCCAATGGTAAGCTTGAGGCTGAGATCGAGCTCGAGCTCGAACTCGAGGAGAGCACGAATGAGCCAAGCCAAGCTTGACCCACCTCAACTCAACTCGGCTCGATGGACAGCCCTACTCAAGCCTTAGATTTGCCTTTAAAAAATAAAATAAAATAAAATAAAAAATCTCATGTCCTAAATTGATTTAGAAAATGAATGGACAATGGATAAAACACATACATTATGGTGGGCCCCATAAAGCTCCTACCTAGACTGAGTCAGTCCTTGCAGAGGAAGGGTGCAATCCACATCCATTCAAAGTTACAATGTGCTAAATGTGTTGAAAGGTATATATTTAAAATCTCCACTTTTCAAACACAGGGCCCTTCATTTGATCTTTCTTCCAAAATACCCTAGAATTGACGTGATATGTGAACAATGGCCCACTGAGCTATATCATTCATTTTGTGGGCCTTATGAAGTATGGGCCATGGCAGAAGAAACGCATAAATGTGAATACTGCCAATCCATGTAATTCTACCATTTTTCTGTTTATTTTATTTCAAAAAATATAAAAACCTGATAAAATTTTATTAGACTTGTTCGAGTCATTACTCATTGGTTGTAGAGTCTAATATGATTTCTTAGCTTTCAACATTTAAGTGTTATCTCAATTAATTGGAGTCAGTTGCATTAATCCAGTTCTGCCGCTCCACTCTATCAAAGGTATTTTGGTAATTTCAACTCTCCTAAATTCACCTTTTAAAACTTTTTCTTAGCTAAAGACACTAAAATCTTGACGAATTTTGTGGAAAATAGCCCAACAATAAAGGATAAGAATTTTTGTAGAAAAAATCCACAAATTCCAGATTTAAGTCTCTCACCCACCCACCCTGCATGCGTAGTCGATCCTAGAGCTGTACACAAATCAAGTTAGGTTGATTAACTCACTCAACTCAACTTAGAAAAGCTCGACTCAACTCGGCTCGAAATTGGGTTTGAGCCAAGTTGAGCTGATTTTTTTAGCTTGAAAAATTATTCGAGTGGAGTCTGAGCTCGACTTGGAACTTCATCCAAACTCAACTCGGTTCGAATTGATTCCACTTGGATAGGGTTCACTTAATATAAATATTTTATAAATATTTATATATTTAAATATATATATATATATATATATATATATATATATATATATATATATATATATATATATATATATATGGGAAATAGCTCTATGCGGTCAAGCTCACGAGAACTTCCCATGAGGTTGTGTGGGCCCCACCATGATGCATGTCGAACATCTACCCCATCAATCAGATGCACCATTCCATAGTGGGACTTGGGCTTAAAATCAAGTCAATCCATGACCTTTGTGGGCCACACCACGTACAAAAGTTGAGAGGGGTTATCCTCCTGTTAAAACATTCATAATCATTTTTTTGGGCCCGCCGAGATGTCGTTCACAAATCTAGCCCATCCATTATGTGTGTCCCACTTGGATGAGGGGTCAGACCAAGTTTCAAGTGGCCCCCACCAAGTGCTTTTATATGTTTTAGCATGTCTTCATATGATTTTAGATGGTATTGTGCACCTGAGTTCCGTGTACAACTGATTTTTGGGATATCCCATAATTTAAAGGGGACCCATCAAATGCACGGTGTTGATGTTTCAACACACATCATGGTGGGGCCCATACAACTAGAGCTCATGGGAAGTTCCCATGAGCTTGACCGCATAGAACTATATATATATAAAACCCTAAAACCTAAACTTTAACTTAGCTCGTAGGCTGGAACTCAAGCTCGGCTCAAAAGCTCAAGCTCAAGCTCAGCTCTAATTCAAATCAAGTTGGCTAGAGCTGCTGATCGAGCTGAGCGAAGTTGGCCAATTAGGCTTGAGGAGTAAGTCAAGCCAAGATCAAGTTGGGATAGCTTATTGGCCGAGCTGAATTGGGCCAAGCTCAACATAATTCAACTCACATACAGCTCTAGTCGATCCCTAGTCTCCTTGTTGAAATGAAGTCTCTCCATAACTAAGCCATGAAGTTGCACCCAAAGTACCCTCTTATATTGTTTTTCTTTAAGAAAGTAATAAAGTTAGATAACTTTTTGAGCCCATGTGACATGTATATTTCATCTCACCTATGAAAAACATGCACCCAACGATGATAATAACATAAACCAAAAATCTTTGTGATCATATCATCATATAGTTGTGCATGCATTTCGATGTTTTTTAAGTGGAGTATATTATTTCTAAAAGTATGGTTCACCTTATATTTATATTTACATAGAATAAATTTTTAGTTCTTCTAAATATCACGATGGATTGCATCCATTAAATGGATTGTATATCATATAAATATCACGTGGGGCACATAATTTTCTACTTTATTACTTTTCTAAAAAAATATGTATATAGGGAGCATTATTGTGGTTTCATTGTCCAGAAAGCACTTGAATTTTAATTCACATATGCATTATTGAGAAATCCTAATTTTTGATAAATCTCGTGAAAAAAATCCACAAAAGATATAAGACACTGAGTCCCCGTTTGAAACCAACATGAACTTTTTGTGTACCAAGTTTGTACATGTAGGAGCTGTGGTTGATTTATCCAAGCCATTGATATAATGGCCCTATCATAGATGTAGCATCCCCAAAAAAATTTGCTCAATGAAGGAAGGACCAAAATTCAACGGCCAAGATCTTCCCATTCGAAACATTTGGTGTTCATGGTCCATCTATAATGGGCACTGAAGTAATTTGCAAAGGAAATTTGGGCAATTTCGTTCATCACTCCTAACCCCATGGAGGCGCGTTAATAAGGGGTATTTGGTACTCTCGCAGCGCCTTATGTTTGATATGCAGCCACTAAGAAATTGTATGCGTTGATGCATTAACTCAAAATAAACGGGCTAATCACTGTGCACCAATCCCATGGGCCCATTGATGTTTTCATTTTTAACCATCTAATTAATATGCACCAATCAGATAATCACATTATCAGGTAATCCTTGAACCCATGATCAGGGATTGTGGCTATCCTTGAACCCATGATCAGGGATTCCCAGCGAATTGAGATCGGCCTCCACCTTGGTTTCCATTATTCCTACTCCAATGTGGAGGTTGGGGGTAAGATATGGATATTTTCCAAATTTCAGTCCTCTCTGTTTCCAGGGTTTCCTCGACAAATCAAATGATCTCCTTGACATTGAGCCTTCAGCAATCCAACAACCTGATCACATTGTCTGCGGTCTATGTGAGATGTTCGAGAATCCAAAGAAGAACTCTTTGGGAGGATGTTGCAGTGTTGTCCAGATCTGTGCAAGGCCCTTGGGCCTTAGGTGGCGACTTCAACGCTGTCATTGATGCTTCAAAGAGGCGTAGCAGAAGGAGGTTCGACAGTGGAAGCTCCAGAGATTTTGTGGACGCCATTAACAATGCGGGTCTCCTGGATGCTGGTTTTCTGGGCAGTAGGTTTACTTGGTCCAATAACCAGGTTGGCTCGGCTCGGGTTTAGGCAAGGCTTGATCGGGTGCTATGCAATGCGGCTTGGAGCAGCTCATTCCCCTCCTTTCAGGTATGCCATCTCCCTCACCATAACTCTGACCATGCCCCATTGTTACTTGTATTCCCTAGTCAGCAGTTTTCTAGCCCAAAACCTTTCTGCTTCCAGCAGATGTAGCTCCTCCACGATGCTTTCCTCCCTTTGGTGAAGGCAGCCTGGTCATCAGCTGAAAACCCCCACCCCATGATCAACATCCTTATCAAACTCAAGGCTGTTAAAACGCGGTTGAAGTGCTAGAACAGAGAGGAATTTGGGAACATCTTTCCAGCAGTTAAACATGCCGAAGAAGGGCTAACAGCCTTGGAAGACATTCTTTAGCAAGAGAAGGGGCCAGTTACAGATCTTAATCCCGCAGCTTTTGGAAGCAAGAGCCTCCCTCTCCCACTTGGAGCTTATGGAGGAAACTTTCTAGAAACAGAAAGCTAGGAACAACTGGTTGGAGAAAGGCAACATGAACACTGCCTTCTTCCATGCGTCAGCGTTTGAGCTGGCTAGGAGAGCTATTATCACCTCCATCAGACTGGATTCTGGTCGGACTGTCGACTCGCAAGGGGAACTCAAACATGAGGCAGCCAGACATTTTCATCGTCGTTTCTCCGCAGGTGAGGTAGATCAGGGGGATGATCTCCTCTCTTCCATCCCCTCCCTTAGTGTTGGCAGAGGACAACGCTCAGCTCATGGCCGACCCTACAATCCAGGAAGTGCAGCAGGCGATTAACATTATCCCAAGAGATGAGGCAGCGGGCCCGAACGGATTTTTCGGCGCTTTCTTTACTGGGTGTTGGGAAATTGTGGGGCAGGATTTATTCAAAGCAGCAACCTTTCTGTTCGAAGGAGGCTCTATGCTTAAGGCTTTCACTTCTACCCTAATTGCCCTCATTCTTAAGAAGGCAGTGCCAAATCGTTTTTCATAGTCTTTGCAACATGGTTTATAAGATTTTTGCGAAAATCATTGCCAACAAATTGAGTAAGTTGCTGCCCAAGCTGATCTCTCTGGAGTAAGGTGCTTTCATCCAGGGCCGCTCCATCTCTGAAAGCATAGTCCTCTCCCAAGAGCTTCTTAGAGAGTTGAATAGAAAAGTCAAATGCGTGAACATCGTGGTGAAACTGGACATGGAGAAAGCTTATGACAGAGTGGATTGACTATTCCTCAAAAGGGTGCTCGGGTGCTTTGGTTTCTCCACTACCTGGTTTACACTCGTGGAACGCTATTAGAGCAACTGTTGGTTCTCGATTCTAATTAACGGTGAATCAGGAGGCTTCTTTAAGTCCACTCGGGGTCTCCGCCAGGGGGACCCGCTCTCCCCTAGCTTATTCATTTTAGCCTCTGAGGTGCTCAGCCGAGGCTTCAATAAGCTGGTGGGTTCTAGTTCTTACCTCCCTTTCAAAGGCCGCCGTCGAAATGTAGTGGTGTCTCATCTCCTCTTTGCAGATGACACATTACTTTTCCTTAATGGTATTGAAGATTTTGGAAAAACACTTTGCAGACTTTCTTTGGGGCTAGGCGGATGGCAGGAAAAAGCTGCATTGGAGGAGTTGGAAGCAAATTACTGCTCCAAAGCTGGAAGGGGGGATGGGCATCAGGACCTTGTTTAACGTCATGGCTGCGTTCCGCTTGAAAATGGCTTGGACTGTGAAGTTTTAGTACTTAACAAGGGATGTGATGCACGTTTATTCAGTCCAGATATTCCCAAGACCTCCAGGGAGAGGGCCACCTCCAATCCTCTTCCTCTTTTTCTCCATTGTGGAAGAGAATTCGAGCCCTCTTTTCGGTTCTAGATTCTCACATTCAATGGCAAATCGGAGAAGGAAATCGGAGCTTATGGCGAGTGAATTGGACCGGTTTGGGTTCTTTGGAAAGTAGGGCGATTTGCTCCATCAGACCGTCTCTACGGAACCTTCAAATCAAAGATTTCCTCGACAAATCCGGCCCGCTTCCGCCTTCAGCGGTTCTGACCGTTCTGTCCCAACAGGACCTTGCCTCCATCTTCCAAGGGGGACATTGTTTATCTGAAGGCCCTGACTTACCTATCTGGCCGCGAAACCCTTCAGGTACCTTCACAATTGCATCGGCCTGGGATATCAGCAGGACGCGCAGGCCCGACACAACCTGGGGAGATAAAATCTAGAACGTCAAAATCCCTCTAAAGATTTCTCTATTAATTTGGAGGATTCTCAAGGGTGCCCTTCCAGTTGATGTGAGTGTTCAATCTCGTGGCATCCATCTCGCGTCCCGCTGCTGCTGTTGCATTAACGATCCTTGTCAGAGGCTAAGACCTGCGGTTGAGACTTCCATCTACCTTTTCTTACAGAGTAAGCACACGAGAGATGTCTGGTCCCATTTCTCCATCATTTTCAACATTCAGATGGCCCATTTCCCCTCAGTGGAAGGCTGGTTGCCCACTGGTGGAGATCCCGCTCATCGAATGGGCCATCGACACCTTTCAAGAAGATTTTGCCTTGTGTTATTCTTTGGGAGCTTTGGAAGAGTAGGAATGCGGCGCGCTACAAAGGGGTGTTGATGAAGGTGGGTGTGCTCATCTCCCGCATCAGTGGCTGGGTTCGTTTCTTCATCAACAGATGGGGCATTCCACGTTCTCGGCTAGGCTCGTCTAGCAAGGCTCTAGCAGCCATCGGTATTTCAGCACTTCCTCAGCCAAGAAGTTCGTCCTAGGTGGTGATTTGGAGGAAAACCCCGCCGAGCTGGTTTAAATTGAACGTAGATGGTTCTTCCAGAGGTAACCCAAGCGCAGCAAGGGGAGGGGGAGTTTGCAGAGGGGAGAAAGGGGAGTTCTACTTCAGTTTTTATGCTGGCTATGGTGTCGCCTCCAACACAAGAGCGGAGCTGCGGGTCATTCATGATGGTCTTCAACATTGTCTCCAACTGGGATACTCCAACATTTTAGTGGATCTGACTCTCTTCTAGTAGTGAATTTCCTTTCTGGTCGATCCGTTCCGGGTTGGAAATGGAAGTGTTGGATCGATAGAATCAAGAACCTCAACATAACAAGTAACATTCAATTTGTTCATATCCTTAGAGAAAGGAATGGGCCGGCGTATGCTTTGGCCCGTATGGGGAGCGAAAACCAAAGGTCAGCTCTATTCTTGGGCCATGCTGATCTCCCGCCGATCCCCAGGGGCCTCCTCTTCCTCGACAGGATGAGTTTAGGCACAGTTAGAAGGGGGATCTAGCCTTCTTTTCCCCTTCTTTTTGGGGTCAAGCCGGCCCCGCCTTTGTTTCTTCTTTTTTGTTTCTTATGATAGACTTTCCTTTCCTTTTTTTGTCAGGGAAAGCCCGAATCTTGGGTGATGCGAATCACCTTCTGTAAATCCTGTTTTTATGAAATGGAAGCCCCTTTTCCTTCTAAAAAAAAAACAAAAAAGATCAGGTAATTTTTTTTTTTTTTTTTTTTCAATACATCTTTGGACAGTTTATTAGGATGGGATCTATTAAAATAGGGCCATTAGAATCGGATCTATAATTTTGGACAGTATAATTTGAATAATTTATACTTCTCTTGTCATTCAGCCACGTGGTGATACATGGCAAAGCCACAAGATATGGTCAAATTTCACACGTGTAACTTCATTTTATATTAGGATATTTTAGTCGATTTCTTAAATTTGCAGGCGAAACGAAAGAATCCGGACGCGGATAAGGTGGTGATGACAATACCCCCATCCATGGTGTGGTGATGTGTTGAGCGCTGTGGGGTCTACTGTAATGTATTTGTTTTATATCCACACCGTCCATCGGTTTTCCAGTTCACTTTAGTATGTCAACCGAAAAATGAAGAAAATAAAATTCTCAAGTGGACCCCACCATAGGAAAAAGTGTTGATTGAACGCCGACTATTAAAAACTTCTTGGAGGCCACGAAAGTTTTGGATGGATGGAAACAGTGGTGATTGGACGCAGACCATTCATCAAGGTCTTTCTAACCTAACCAACAGGTTGGATGGCAAACAAACATTATGGTGGCCCTGGGAAGGTTTCAACGGTGGGTTTCATTATCCCTATTTTTTCTTGTGGTGTGGTGCACTTGAACCTCAGATCTGCTTCATTCTTGGGTTCGTAACCTAAAATGATCTGGCAAAAAGGATGGACGGCGTGGATATAAAATACATACATCAAGGTGGGCCCCACAGGGCCCAACACATAACCACATCACCACTGGAGGAGGTGTTGGCAACACGACCCAATCCGCGTCCAGAGAATCCCTGTAGAATCCCGTGCGGCCCTCTGACCGGTTCAAACCCTTTTTTTTGATAGATCCAACCTTTTCCACACTTTTTGTTGTATACTAGTACAGTTTAGGCTGTAAACGTTGGATCCCAAAAATTAAAATGACGAAAATGACCCTCCCTTCCATGGAAGTTCACCGCTATATTTCTTTAAATAGGTTGGTGACTCATCTTTTACGCGCCATCCAGACCATCCAAATTATGATGCAGATTCTGAATGGACGATAGGTTGGGAATCAAATCTGTCTCCCAATCCTAGCCATCCATTTTGTGGCTATCATATGGATGTTTATATCATCCGTTCAATGTGATATTCGACTTATGCTCCATCCACAAGTGGGCGAGAGATTTAAACGGTCTGGATCGTGTAAAACTATACCGTCTAGGCGGTGGATGAGTGAGCAAGCTCAGCCGTCCATGCAATCACATAAAAACGACAAAATCAAAGAAAGACGGAAACGAAACAGCTGTCGTCATTTATTTAACCGTCCAAGCATGTCTCATTTTTTTTTCAATGTATAGTATAACCGTCCAAGCGCTTATCGTGATATCTGATCCGAGCCGTTGATTACAGAAGGTAGCTTTCATCATATCCGGTGGTTTGTTAGACTTGTTGAAGGAAAGAGACAGCCAGCATATCAGAAAATTCGACTTGGCACTTGCAATTTTTGGAAGATTGTCCCGTTCTCATATGCACAACATACTCAGGTCCAGTCTCTACAAATGAGGTCCACTGTTCAAAGATCCAAACCATTGGTATCTATTGGGTGGTTGTGGATGGACCATGCCCTGGAAATCTCCTTAATGGGACAATCCTTACCTTTCAATCTGTGACTGCAAATTGACAGCCATGAAGAGATACGCCAGCTGTCCACAGTCAAGTGGGGTAAAAATAAAATAAATAAATAAATAAATCCCAGCTTGCATTTAAAAGAGGTAGGTGTATTTAAAAAATAAAATAAAAATAGTGGTCAGATATTTCAATATGTGAGAGAGATCAGCTAAAGAAAACAGTAGTATGGACCACTGACCATGGGTCCACTTTTTTCAACAGCTTGTATTTAAAAGAGGTAGGTGCAGCTTTCTAACACTGAACTAACAGGGACATAAATGCCCACTCAAACAGATAAGAAAGCAGGAATAAAAGTGCATCTTTTAAAGAAGGCCACCTGCCCATGAACCCACAAAAGGAACCAGCGGCTCCTATCAAATTTTTCAGGGAAAAATGCCAAAAATGCGTCATGTCACTCACACGTGGGAATAACCACACGTGTGCAGTTCGCAGGTGCAAATTATTCAGGGGACAATAGATCGAGTTCGGGCTAGGTCGAGGTCAGCCCAAGTACCAGTGATTTAGTAAGCAAGCTAACAGTTTTGGCTCGAATCGGACCATAACTCATTACCATGTGGCCGACCCAAGCTACTTAAAAATCACCGGACCCAAGCCCAACCCCACTCTACCGGGTCGATTTAATTGTAATAGGTCGGACTAGACCAACTCATCACAAATATACTTCAGTTAATAAAGTAACTTATATAGGAGATGTTTGAATTGCTAGTTATTTTGTATAAGCAACTTATACATTAAATAACTTATTTTGATTTTTATTAAGTAAATAAGTATATTTTCTAAATAATATACTTATCAACTAAAAAGTAGAAAAATATGTTTGATTTCCAGCATCAATTCCATTGCCAATCATGTGAGCCTAACCTTTGACATGAACCGTGTATTATGTTCGGCCTAACTTAGTCCGCTCTGCAATGTGAACCATCCAACTGGGGCATGCCTTCAGTGTGGGCCATCTACTTTACAAGACCAACATTCGATGTGGACTATCCATCATGCGAAGCTCACCTTGGATGTGGGCTGTTCATTGTTCGAGCCCGCCTTTAACGTGGATTGTCCATAATAGGGCCGAACTTCAAAATAGGTCATCCATCAAGGGAAGCTTGCCTTGGATGTGGTTCTTTCATCATTAAAGGGCTGACCTTCTATGTGAACTGTCCTCATGTAAGGGGTCATCGAACATATAGGCCCGGCTTTAATATCCATCACCCATTATGTGGAGCCCACCTTTGATGTAGACCGTCTACCATGCAGGCCACACCTTAGATATGGGTCGTTGATCATGCAGGGCCTGCCTTGGATGTGGGACATTGATCATAAGGCCGACCTTTCACATGGATTGTCCATTATGTGAGGCCCACCTTGATGTGGGCTATCCATCATGTGGGGCCCACTTTTAATGTTATTGTTCGTTATGTGGGGCCACCTTCCATATCCACTGCCCCTCATGTGGAGCCCACATTTAATATGTACTGTCTATTGTGTGGGCCCCACCTTCAATGTGGGTCGTCCATCATGTGAAGCCCACTTCGGATGTAGGTCATGCATCATTAGGGTCCTACCGTTGATGTGGACAATCTATTATGTAGGCTTACCTTGATGTGGGTCATCTATAATGTGGAGCCCACCTTTGATGTTGATCATCCATCATGTGGGCCCCACCTTTGATGTGGACCACGGATCATGTGGGGCCTCCTTTGAGATAGACCATCCATGAGAGAGAGAGAGAAGTTTAAAGCTGAAAAGTATAAAAAAAAAGTCAAGATAAGTAACTTTCACCGCATAAGAGAGAGAGAGAGAGAGAAGTTTAAAGCTGAAAAGTAAAAAAAAAAATGTCAAGATAAGTAACTTTCACCGCATAAGTTACTTTTACAACAGTGCCTATTAACTTAAGTTAAAAAAATTATTTACTGGGTGTCATCCAAATGGCCCTTACATGAGTTTAAAACGTTTTAACTTATTGGATGGTATCCAAAGGGGCCCTTTGTGAATGCAGATTGCATGTGTACATCTGTGAATGTGTCTCTACATATGCCTCATGTAGAGCCATTGATACTTGTCATGAATTAGTTCACTTCAGGTTTTGAGATGGACCTCATGAGGTCATCTGGCCCAGCCCATGGATAAGCTATATTGTGGGTTAGTTAGTAGGGTCCAAACCAACCCCCGCCCATTTACTAAAAAAGCCATACTTATATCCTGAGCTCAACCCACTACCTATTTAGCTTAACTCAAACGCTCCTAGTAGAAGCCAGCAGCCCACTTGACCTGCAAGCTGACCCAACTCATTGCCACCCATGGTGCAATTTCCCAAAGGCAGGGCTGGTGAAAGATCGTACATTGGCTAGGGTTAGACCTAGACCGGCCTAACTCCATCCCTGGCTCTTGCATTGGCTCTAAAAATCGTTCATCCATGATAAGTCCTATCAAACAAACCGTTGGATCATTAGAACATGACCCTAAATTGTAGGGCTCAAAAGTGTCGCCCTCTTGATGATTGTGAGCCTACCCTAACCAGACACCTAGCCTCAACTTCAAGCCTCAACTTCTTAATTGAGCGAGCCACCAGGTTATATATATATATATATATTAACGGTTAGGATTAGACGACATGTCGTTACTGACATGACTCCTGGATTAGTTTAGCACCATTTAGAAAATGAATGTGACTTTCCAACCATACACTGAGATGGACTGCTCAAATCACTCATCCAATTAATGGAGCATGACTGGGGGTGGAGTCGGGCTGGTTGGGTTGGGTTGGGTTGAGGGTCAACCCAATTAGAGCCTGACCTTAAGAGGACCAATCCAGCAACCCAACCCAACCTAAATTCCCTTATATTCCATCCAACTTGACCCAAGTAAGTGATTATTCCAGCCTGACCTAACCCAACATTAATTCGTTCAGCCTGAAATTGATCTAATCAGGTTGGCATTTTTCAACCTGATCGGACATGACAACCCAACTCAACCTGATCTTGGGTTTGGTCAATTAGGTTCAAGTGGCATTTTTGGGGAGGGACATGATGAGGTTGATCACCATCTGCTTCGGGAATATCTACTCCAAATCCACATAGCTCTCTAGACTCTTCACAAAGCTTCCCCAAATCCATGAGGATAAAAATAAAAATAATTTTTAATAAATTTAAATTTTGATTAATGATTAAAAAATAAAATAAAATTATAACCCTTTAATTTTAGAAATGTCTTCTCATGGATTTTGTTGGGAAAAAAATATGACAAGTCCGGAGACCCGGTTATGGAATGAACCAACTCTGCTGACACTGCCCGAGATTCTAAGGCAATAGGTCAGACCGAGACAAAACGAAGCCTAAAGGAGAGACTTATCTCGGATTGTAGGAAATGAATCCCAACCGAGATTCAAAGAGTCAAGAGCCATAGACAAAATATATAAGATGCATAAAATTGTCTCGGATAATGAGCCAGCAACGTCTAAATGATACCAATTAAGGTCCTAAAGCTATAAGTCACCTGATCAATCACAAAACCGGCCCATAGTAAATCGGTTGTAGTGTTAGCTATTGGAGTGAGAAGGGATATCGGTTACTGACCGACTCTATTTCGTCCGACAGAAGGTAAAAAGCCTTATCCTTGCAGCCAGCTGAGACTCATCTCTCACTAGAGTTGGTTAGGGTCGAGCCGAGCAAGAAAGAGACGGTGTAAGCATAAACACCATCCCGAAAATCTTGTAAAATGATTTCTGACCCTGAAAATCTCAGGATCGAGAAGCATTCGTAAACAAATTGCAAGTAAATCAAATCTCCGAGATGTTCGGAAGAAAATCCCTGCATGGCGGGACCTCCCATTCCTATAAAAGGAGGACATCTCCAACATAAAAGCTATGCAAAAAACTCTCTCCAAAACCCCCTCAATACTATAAGACCCAGATTCGTAGCCTAACTTTAGCATCGGAGGGTCCTCTGCTCTAGCCAGGGTCTCGTTTGTCGTCTTCTTGTGCAGGTACTCGAAGGTCTAAAGAGGGTGGATTAGATTTTTGCATCAACAGTTTGGCACCGTCTGTGGAAATCTGTACAAAAATTTATTTTTCACGCTCTACTCAAAAGTTGTGAATGCATTATAATGGCGATAACTAGAAGAATGGTCCAAGAAGAGCCAAATGGCACCGCCGTCACTGGACCGTCAGGTGAGAGCGTAGCTCAAGGAACTCAGAATCAACCCGACAACCGACAAGATTCCGCTGCTCGTCCAGCGGCCTCTGTTGTGACAAGAAATACCTAGCGGAACCGAGACAATGGGCGATTGGATAAAGAGGCCAGGAGCTCAGATCCAACATAAACGTCATGAAATAAATGTTGGAGCAAATACATCGGTAGCAAGTTCAGCCCTATGGTCAGACAATGAACGTCCCACAACAAGTAGCCGACCCTAATCTTATCGCTCTGCGATCAGTCCCTCAGCGAAGTCAGCCCCACAGTTCGTCCGAGCCAGCGCCCGCTCATTCCATTAATTTCCGACACGAGATAGATCGGCGGAGGCATAGGTGGCCTCCGGTTGAGGGGATGTCAGAAAGCGACGAGCCTTGAAAAATCGACCTCCAGTACTTCAGGAAAGCAGTATGGGAAGAGATTGCGGACATGAAGCAGAGTTGGGATGTAAATCAAAACAGGTCCGAAACAAAGGCATCGGCGTTTGTGGAGGAAGTAATGCATGCTCGGCTACCGGAACGGTTTCGTCTTTCATAAATTACACCTTTCACCGAAAAAACTGACCCAACTGAACACATCGAATGCTTTCGAACATACATGGAATTGCACGATGCCTCAGATGCCATGATGTGCCAAGCTTTCTCCCTCACCTTAGCCAACGTAGGTCAAGTTTGATTCAAACAGCTGAAACGAAAGTCCATTGGCTCGTTTATGAAGCTCAGTGATGCATTCCTCACTAACTTCATTGGTGGAAAGAAGAAGTTAAAACCCCCTGTACATCTGAACAACATAATTTCGAAGGAGGGAGAGCTACTGAAAGACTACATCAAGCGTTTCAATTTTGAGTCGCTCCAAGCTCGAAAACATTTAGAGGAGATAGCACTCAATTCAATCATGCAAGGCGTTAAGGATAAACTGTTTCTGTCATCCTTGGATAAGAATCTGCCTATGACTCTGGCCGAGTTTATGACTCGATTGGATAAGTACGCGGATGCCGAGGAAACCCAAATTATGCGCGAGGCCGCCCAAAATGCAAAAGCCCCAACCAAAGAGTCAGCTAAAAAGGAAGTTGACTCGGACGAAGGAAAGAAGCGCAAGGACGACCGAATGCGCGAAGAGCGCAATTCGGGTAAGTGACCTGATTGAAAGTTTTCTACATACACCCCACTTAATAAACCCCAAGTGCAGGTGTTGATGGAGATTAAAGCTGAAGGATTCGTGAACTGGCCAGACAAACTTCGAAGCAATCCCAACCGACGAAGCAAGAACAAGTATTGCCACTATCATCGCGATCATGGGCATAATATGAGTGATTATTTTCACCTAAAAGAAGAGATCGAAAGGCTCATCCGAGATGGCCGACTTAGAGAATACGTCGAAAGAATCAGGAAAGTGGAAGAACGCTCGGGTGACAACCGACCCACGGAAGAAATCCGAAGTATTGTCGGTGGTCCCCGAGGCGGAGACGACTCAAACAATGCTTGAAAAAATCACACCAGGAGCATCAGTCGACCCGAATCCGAGATCCTGCTGATAGCTCGGCCTTCTAAAGAAAACAAGAGGGAAAAATACTGCATCTCATTCACTGATGAAGATGCTCGGGGTATTCATCACCCCCACAATGATGCATTGGTCATCGCTCTCACCATCGCGAACTGTAGGCTGTTCCGCATACTTGTCGACACAGGATAGTCTGCTGACTTACTGTTCACTCAGGCGTTCGACAAAATGGGTGTTGAACGATCGGCATTACGGTCGGTTCGTACCCCATTGATTGGATTCTCAGGAGGACAGACATTCCCAGAAGGAATCATTTCACTGCCACTTACAGCTGGAAACCCTTCGTATCAGGTGACAGTAATGGTCGACTTTTTGATAGTCGATCAGTCGTCCGTTTACAACACTATACTCGACTGACCTTCTCTAAGTCTCCTCCAAGTAGTGGTATCTACATACCACCTCCCCATGAAATTCTTGACTGAGTCGGGAGTAGGAGTCGTCAAAGGAGATCAGTAAGACATAAGACGTTGTTACGCGATAGCCATAAAAGCTCCAGCCGAGATATCCACGATGGAGTCACTGGATCCTCGGGTCGAAACTCACGAACGTGGACAACCGGTTGAAGACCTTATCTCGGTACCTTTGGTCGAGACAGATAACTCCAAAACGGTGCAAGTTGGCTCGCCTTTGCAATCTCCCCTGAAAGAAAATTTGATAGCCCTGCTCCAACGATACGCTGATGTATTTTCATGGAACCATGAAGACATGCTAGGAATCGACCAATCAGTAATGACTCATCGACTCAACATCGATCTGACCTACCGGCCGATCCGACAGAAGCGATGCCCGCTTGACCCTGAAAGGTATGCTATTATTAAAGAAGAGGTCAGCAAGCTCTTCAAGGCCAAATTTATAGAAGAGATATACTACCAAGAGTGGGTAGCTAATGTCGTACTTGTGAAGAAGGTCAATGGGAAGTGGCGAGTCTGTATTGACTATACCGACCTAAACAAAGCCTGCCCAAAGGACAGTTTTCCTCTTCCGAGGATCGATCAGTTGGTGGATAGCACTGCGGGGCAGGAACTTCTTAGTTTTATGGATGCTTATTTAAGATACAATCAAATTGTAATGAATCAATCTGATAAATCTAAGACCACCTTTGTCACTGACAAACGTCTTTGTTGTTACCGTGTGATGCCGTTTGGTTTGAAAAATGCTGGGATGACTTATCAAAGATTAGTGAACAAAA
The DNA here is from genome assembly GCF_029962835.1 of Magnolia sinica. Taxonomy (NCBI): domain Eukaryota; kingdom Viridiplantae; phylum Streptophyta; class Magnoliopsida; order Magnoliales; family Magnoliaceae; genus Magnolia; species Magnolia sinica. The sequence goes on along the minus strand of NC_080583.1, from coordinate 2,995,032 downwards.
TATTTGCTCGGCAAATCGGCCGAACCATGGAAGTATACATTGACGACATGCTCGTCAAAAGTATACATGCGGCCGACCATATAGCCGACTTAAAAGAAATGTTCTTAATTTTACGCAATGAAGTTAAATTCGAGCAAGTGTGCCTTTGGCGTGAACTGGAAAAAGTTCATCGGATTCCTTGTTAGCCAACGAGGGATCGAGGTAAATCCGGAGAAGATCAAAGCATTACTCGACATAGAGTCTCCAAAAATAATCAAAGACATACAAAGGCTGATCGGACGAGTAGCCGTGCTCAACCGCTTCCTCTCTCGAGCTATTGATAAATGTCATTCATTCTTTAAACAACTGAAGGGACGGCAAACGATGGACTGGACGGAAGAGTGTGAAGCAGCGTTCCAGCAATTGAAGTCTTATCTCGGATCTCCACCTCTCTTGTCAAAACTCGAACCAGGGGAAGCTCTGTTGTTGTATCTCGCGGTGTCCGACGTAGCGGTTAGCTCGGCTCTGATATGGGAGCACGAAGGAAAGAAACTGCCGGTCTATTACGTCAGTAAAACACTGTTACCAGCAGAAACAAGATATCCACTCCTAGAAAAAGTGGCCTTAGTCCTTGTAGTCTCCTCGCGACGACTTCGACCATACTTTCAGGCTTATACCATTGTCGTTATGACTGACCTCCCACTGCGTCAAATTCTTCAGAAGCCAGAAGCATCTAGCCAACTCACAAAGTGGACGATCGAACTCAGCGAATTCGACATTCAATACAAGCCGAGAGTAGCAATCAAAGGGCAGGTCGTGGCCGATTTCATTGTTGAAGTAACACCACAAGTCGATCCAATGAATGAGCATGCTACCGAGCCTATAGAGGAATCGACGATCGCTTCCGAGAAACTCCCGATCAAACCTACATGCAGTATGCCTTAAGACTTGGATTTCAAGCCTCAAATAATACAACGAAATATGAAGCTTTATTGCTCGACCTTTGACTTGTAGCCAGTTTGGGCGTTACTTATCTCAACGTCTTCAGCGATTCACAATTGGTCGTCAATCAAGTCACCGGTGTGTATCAGACACGAAAAGAGCAGTTGAAAGCATACATGGAGAAAGCCAAAGAGTTAATCGATAGATTTCAATAGTGTGTGGTTACTCGGATCCCTCGGACAGAAAATGCTAAAGCCGATCTACCAGCAAAACTTGCCTCTGCCGACGAAGACGACATACCCAGGTTCGTTCCAATCGAATATGTCACTAAGTCGAGTATCACTGACCCGGTTAGCGTGACCATACACACAATTGATTTAGGACCTACTTGGCTCGACTCGATCGTCCGATATCTCGACAATGAGGAGTTACTGAAGATCGTGCCGAAGCTCGATGATTGAAGATCCGAGCTTCCCGCTACACCATTCTTAACGAGATGTTATATAAAAAAGTTTATATGCTCCTTTATTACGATGTCTAAATCTCGATGAAGCCAACTACGTACTACGAGAGATCCATAAAGGGATCTGTGAAAATCACTCAGGAGTGCGATCACTCGCACACGAGGTCTTACGTCAGGGATACTACTGGCCAACCATCCAGCACGACGCTCATTAGCTCGTCCAAAGATGCGACAAATGCCAACAGTTCGTGACCATTCCAAGGAAGCCCTCGGAGGAGCTGAATCCTATGACCAGTCCTTGGCCCTTTACACAATGGGGAATAGACATTATCGGACCACTCCCTGTGGGGAAAGGCTAGACCAAGTTTGCTGTCGTAGCAGTGGATTATTTCACAAAGTGGGCCAAGGCGGAGCCATTGGCGAAGATAACCGAACAGAAAATCATGGACTTTGTATGAAAAAATATTGTCTATCGATTCAGGATACCCCGGACTATTATTACTGACAATAGGAAGCAGTTTGAGAATAGGAGCTATCGGGAAATGTGCAATAATCTCGGGATTATAAAAGTGTACTCATCGCCCCATCATCCTCAGATGAACGGACAGGTTGAGGCGGTCAATAAGATCATCAAACAGCATCTCCGAACCAAGCTCGGCCAAGCCAAAGGAGCGTGGGCTGAAGAAATTCTGAAGATACTGTGGGCATACCGAACCACGACTCGAACCGCTACGGGAGAAACTCCTTTCTCCCTCGGTTATGGCTTGGAAGCCGTCACCCCAGTTGAGATCAGGTTGCCTTCAGCCAGAGTTAATTCTTTTAATGAGGAGGATAATGAAGAACTCTTAGTCCTCGGAATCGATCTTGCGGACTAACAAAGGGAAAGAGCTCGGCTGCGATTGGTGGCTCAGCAGCAACAAGTAGCTCGGTTCTACAATACTCGAGTCAAGGTCAGGCGTTTTCGAGTCGAGGACATGATCCTCTGAAAAACGTTCCTCAATACCAAGGAAGTTGGTGCGGGCACACTGAGACCTAATTGGAAAGGACCCTATGTCGTCTCAAGTACTATCCGACCAGGAACGTATCGATTGGAAAACCTAACTGGGCAATTACTACCTCACCCTTGGAATGTCGAGCATCTAAAGATATACTGCCCTTACGTCAACCAATTAAATATGTAAGAAGACTCAAAGATGACAACATGTAAACTGAGTCGAAATGAATAAAAGAAAAACCAAAGTATATTCATTCATCGGTATGTTTATTACATCGGGTTACATCTTGCTTTAACACTACATTGATAGAGTAGAAAGGTTAAAGGCAAAAGAAAGATTGGCTGAGACGTGCGAGCCTCTTCCTCGACTGTAGATACTCTCGAGCATGCCCTGGAGCTTGGTCTGCTTAAAGTCCTGGTGTGAGTGACAAAAATCAAGCTCCAAGGTTCATCAGTAGCGAACTCAGGAGGTGGCTCATACTCAGCTACTACCACCACTTGGAGCGACCTCTGGAGCTGCTTCAGACTCGACCTCGATACCAGCCGCAACACCATCAGACTCGGTAGCTCCGGCCTCCGGGCCCTCAGAACCAGCGGCATCGTCATCGAATCCCGAGAGATCAAGGTCGAAAAAAGATTACTTCATCAGCTGGATACAAACCGTGTACCCACCTTGATACAAGCGATCCCTCTCATTTGAAAACTCTTGGGACTCAAGAAAGGCCTTTATGGCTTGGTCCTTGGCCTACTCAATGGCCACCCCAGCCTCAGCCTTGACCCGGGCCATTTTGTCCCCACAAGAGGCATGAGCTTGACGGGCTCGCCGACTCTCCTCCTAAGCCTCTTTCAGTAGCAAGGCCACATGGGCACACTTAGCTTTGGTGTCCTCGGCAGCCTTTTTAGTAAGACTCAAATCGCCCGTCAGGAAGCGACCCAAGTCGTAGCGCCTTCAAGCTACGCCTCCAGCTTAGTGACTCACTTTTTAGCATCAGCAAGATCCAATTTACCCCTAAGCACACAAGGGGCAAACTGCAAAAAGAAAAACTTGAGGTCAGAACTGAGTCGCTAAGACAAATACGAAGCTACTTAAGACGGCAAAAATCAGAGACGTTATCTCAAGTAGCACCTTCTCCAAGTGAGCAAGAATCTGCCTTGAGGGGTAGCTACAGAGGCCAGCATAATCCTTCTCTCCTTCGTGAGAGATGGCCCAAGGGACCATGGCCGACACTTGCGCTGAAGGGGCGAAGGCTCCTATTGAGTCATCTGCCCCCTGAGGTCTCCTCTCTCTGCTCCTCTCTCAGTTTTGAGACCCGCTCTCCAATGAGTCCTGGCTCCGAAACCACCTGGGGCTCGGCAAGAGCCATGCTCACCTCTTTCGCCCTCTCCTCTGGGTGAGAGATTACGACCACGGTTGGAACAACCGGGGCGGAAGGCCCCTTAGCCTTTGGAGCCGTCTTTTGGTTCTTCGAAAGTCGAGTCTCCGACAGAAGCACTGATCTCGAAGGAGCCTTCATCTTGGAAGCTAGTTTCAGAAGGGGCCGAACTTCAGCCATTTGTGTATTAGATAAGGCACAGAGTTAAATAAAATCCAAGAAGAACACGTCAGAACAACCAAAGGATACCTGTCACGGACGAGTCTAAGCCCGAGAGAAGAAGACGCTCTGACTGAAGAAGAGTTTTCCAAGACCGATCCTCCGGATTTAGCGCCTTCAGATCTTTGATCTGAGCTAGAGCGTTAGCTTCTAACTTCAGCCTTTTCTTGAGGATATCTGCAAAATATGTTTAGTAAGACTCAGAAATATCATAGCAAGAAAATACGTAGAAAAGGCACGCCGAGTCACCTGCTTCAGAGAATGCTCGGGGAATACGAGGTTCGAAGAGTCCAGACTCGACAGTCTCCCAGCAACCGCATGCTTAGAACCATCTCTCTCTCCAGTGCTTATTGGAGGTAGGAGGGTCGGTTATCAAAGGACCGCTCTTGTTCTGCCAAGCGCACAAAAAGTACCAGTCGAGCTTTTGAGGGTTTGGCCATGCTTGGTACAAATAGAGGAACTCGTCGATAATTAGTGAGGGCTGCTCTGTCTCAGCCCACAACACTTAACATCCGAACAAGTTCCTCCACCCGTTCAGAACTATCTTTCCAGGAAAGATTCGGAGTCGGGAAAGAAAATCCCGTGCAATGGGTTGAAGGGGCAGACGCAAGTCACATTGCATAGCGACTTGGAAAATCGCGACCATCCCAGCAGGAGGATGGTCAGGTAATTCACTAGGGAGGGGGAGATGAAGAATAACTGAGTCGGGGACATGGTACCTGACTCGAATTCTATCCAAATCCGCTTCAATTAAGACCGAAGGGACTAAACCCCTTTGCTCATCTCCAGCCTCCTCTCCCTCGGCAGCCTCCTCTTCCTCATCTGTCAATTCAACGGCCCGTGCCGATCTTCTAAGAGGAACCGACTCAGTGGTTTCCTCACATTCATCATCTTCCTCTAAGTCTTCCCCAGGAGGATTAGGCCTCCTAGGGGCAGTCGTTAGTGACACGCCACCGTCAAAAAGACCTGCCGAAGCAAGATGTTCCGCTGAAGTCCCAGACACTCTTTCGGAGAACTGGAAAGCTTCATTGGCACCAATCGCCATCTCCGTCAGCGATGAAAGCGATTCCAACACATTCCAGAGATATCTCGTTTCGTCCTCATTACCGGAAGCTCCCTGCCGAGGGCTCTGAGAACCTCGTAACACCATGAAAATTGAAAAATAAAGGGAGGGAGGGAGCTTGATACTCACCGGAGATGACAAGATAAATGCAGACGAGAAGGCAAAGACCGAAAAGGAAGATAAGAAAATGGTTGAAAAATGGCGGAATACGGGAACAGTGAAGGCAGCCAAGAGAGAGAGAAGAGAGAGGCGGGTGCGAAAATGGTGAAGTAGCGCCCTTCTCCTCTTTTTATACTCTGCCACGTGGCAGAGGCATTTAAGGAGGAGTCGAATCGATGCTTATTTCGACTCCCCCGCTTGACACGTGGCACACGCCGACTGACCAAACAATGCCCTCGCCATGCGTCCGTCGCTCATAAGCGGACGAAACGTTCTGACGACTATCCACTCGCGCTACCTCGAGCATCGAACCGATGCCTGTTAAGGACGATATAAGAAGTATTAAATGTTTCATCATAGCCCCGATCTCCAGTGCAAACCGATACAAAAAACTCATTACTCCTTAGTGTCGACACAGCTGACACAAGGAGTAAGGGGGGCTAACTGTTGGGGAAAAAATATGACAAGTCTGGAGACCCAGTTATGGAATGGACCAACTCTGCTGACACTGCCCGAGATTCCGAGGCAACAGGTTAGACCGAGATAAGACAAAGCCTAAAGGAGAGACTTAGCTCGGATTGCAGGAAATGAATCCCGAACGAGATTCAAAGAGTCAAGAGCCATAGGCAAAATATATAAGACGCATAAAGTTATCTCGGATAATGAGCCAGCAACGTCTAAATGATACCAATTAAGGCCCAAGGCTATAAGTTACCTGATCGATCACAAAACCGACCCATAGTAAATCGGTTGTAGTGTCGGCTATCGGAGTGAGAAGGGGTATCGGTTACGGACTGACTCTATTTCATCCAACAGAAGGCAAAAAGCCTTATCCTTGCAGCCAGCCGAGACTCATCTCTCACTAGAGTCGGTTAGGGCCGAGCCGAGCAAGGAAGAGACAGTGTAAGTATAAACACCATCCCGAAAATCTTGTAAAAGGATTTCCAACCCCGAAAATCTCGGGATCGGGAAGCATACATAAACAAATTGCAACTAAATCAAATCTCTAAGATATTCGGAAGAAAATTCTTGTACGGCGGGACCTCTCATTCCTTTAAAAGGAGGACGTCTCCAACATAAAGGGTACGCAAAAAACTCTCCCAAACCCCCTCAATATTATAAGACCCAGATTTCTAGCCTGACTTTGGCATCGGAGAGTCCCCTGCTCTAGCCAGGGTCTCCTTTGTCTTCTTCCTGTGCAGGTACTCGAAGGTCTAAAGAGGGTGGATCAGATTTTTGTATTAACAGATTTCATTTTAAAAATTATAACTCTTCACAAGGCTTCCACAAATCCATTGATACTATTTATAAGTATTACATGTATCTCAAACCCATGCCTTAAGATTCTCTACTAACACTATTAATCGATGTGGCATCAATTCAACGGACCCAAACTTATAATATTAACTACTTGGAAAATATAATAGCACAAAATTCCAATCACGTTGAAACTAATTGTATGCACGTTATATGCGTGTGACTCCAACTAAAAAGGACTTGGGAAAGTCCTACTAATTATAAGAACATGACGTGCATCTAACTCGAACTAAAGGACTTGGGAATGTCCTACTTACGATAAACCCCAACTGAAATATCCTACCATATGACAAGAGCTGCAATGGAATAGGGCCATCAATGGATCTGGTTTAAGTCGGTCCTAAAGTATTTGAACCTAGCCAAACTCGGTTCTGGTCCTGCTGCTCTAGTTCTTGAAATCCAGACCCGGATCGTGTGAAGTTGGAGGCACCTGTTGGGTCTTTGAATGTAGGTTTTGAGAAGAATAAGAGCATTCACATGGTTGGGCCCACCTAATGGATTTGGACCCCATCAAATCAACTTCAAAGAGCCAAGCTCCACATTGATACGGAGCTTGTCATTGTTCCGTGGGTATAGCTGAGCCATTCAAATGGCCTGAATTGAACTGCATGCACGATTTTAGTCTAAAATAGTGAGTGGTCCAAATTATAAGGACAAAAGGAAAAAGAAAAAGAAAAAAAAAAAAACAGATTATAACTATAATATTGCTACTCTAAATTTTGGCTGAGCCCCATCTACACAATTAGATCAGTGGTTTGGATGGTGTGGATTTCCATGCATCTATACCATGTTTATGGTTTAAGTGTCACTATCATTCCAAAGAAGTCCAGCCTAAGAGAGAGAGAGAGAGAGAGAGAGAGAGAGAGAGAGAGAGAAGAAGTCTACTTCTCTCTAAAGGTTCATTGCAAGAACCGCCTTAATTAATCCTTTGATGGGTGGTTGAGCAGACAGTGGGAGAGTGAAACACATGACATCTGTTGCATAGTGAATCTATGATGTAGAATTTGATTGAGCCACATACCACTAGCATAGATGGGGCTAACCTAACATTTTTCAAACATGCTTTTGAATGGGATTCATCTGCTGCTTGTGGTCAAATCAAATCCGACCTAACAATTTTTCAAACATGCTTTTAGATGGGTCGCCACTCAATCCCGTCCGAGGAACTGTCCTTAGCATACTTACACTTTATTTTGTTGATATAATCATATAGAACCGTTGTATTAAATTAGATTATGAGAAAAACTTTGATACTGTGACAGAATATGATGGATGTCACACAAGCACTTAGAAATTGAATATTATTGTTGCTGGAGAACAGATTTTTTGGCAATGGGCTTGAATATTTTTATGCTCTTGTTGGGCCCACTTCAATTAGGGTTTCTTTTTTCTTTTTTTATAAATAAAAGGTGTAGGGAGGATTCTATATTCACACTCCTCTCTGCTAAAAAAACATACAATCAATTTAAATTATACCTCATTTGGGAGCATGTGTTTGATACGCATTTGCAATTGTCATGAAATCTATGTGAATTATAGTTTGTAATTGAAATTTATTGGAATCAATGAAAATATGTTTCATAACCTACATTTGGAACAAGTTAGTAGAGAGAGAGAGAGAGAGGGTTATTAATGCAAGGACATTTTCACACCATGTTTGAGTAGGGTCGCTTGTGGGATGTAGGGGCACACTCGGGATGGGCAACTCATGATTTGGGGCCCACAAAGGAAGTTTGGTTGAGGTCCTAACTCATGCGATGTGGGGCCTGAGCTATGAGATAAAGGGATTAATTCACCATAATCTAACAGTTCGAGCTTGCATTTTCACACCGGGGTCACTTGTAGGATGCAGGGCTTTTAATGGAAATTTATTTATTTTTAACACACACTCACGCTTACACAATTTCTCCATCAATCAATCCAAGCCGTTCATTAGTAGCAATAAGAGGAATGCTAATATCATGCACGGTTGTAACGTGAATCTCCGGTACGGACACAATCCATGCATGTGTATATACAAACATTCATCTACCATATCTATAGCCACATCACATGTATCCCTTGGCAATTGGATGATCGTAACATTCCATCAGAGGAGTTTTAAGGGAAAGAAAGATACCTCCGTTCCAGCGGTTAGGATCGTCCAATCAGAGTCATTCGTAAAGTATGGCCCATCCACGTTGGGCCTTGGACAGTATCATGCAAATCAGAATAATCAAAATATGGCAACATTTGGTGATGGATGGCTGGGATGACGCTAGGCTTTAGATGGTCCAATTTCGCAATGGGTAGTAAAGCTCGAAATCATCTTATGCGTGGCCCACTTAGTCGTCGGACCTTCAATTTAAAGGTCAATCCACCCATTGAGATAAAAATGGGCTTGTTTTGGGCTTGGGATTGGCCACCGGTATTGCGGGTCCCACCTGGACAAACGCCATCTAAGCATGAAAGTGAATCTCTATGGGTTCCACCATCTGTGTCACATCTACTCCGTCCATCAGTTGGATGGCATGTAAACAGTGAAGTGGGCCCAGGAAGGTTTCAAAGGTGGCCGGGCATCCTGATGTAAAGCGGTCACAGACACTTTCATGTTCAAGATGGTCCAAAGAAGGCCTGATAAGAGGCAGAAGTGATCAGGACCGCTAGAACCCTAAAACAAGCATATCTTGCAAACTTAAATGAATTATTGGATGTACCATATATGATTTTGGATAGGAGAAGCTACTTTATCCACCCAATTCATTACATTGGGTTGCCCTCGCCGTATTTGTGAGATTTCATCAGATTGACCGTGGAAAGTCCTTTTTTATTTCATTTTTACTCTTTATATTAAGTTTTAGTTTGACCATGGAACTTTAGGAGTTGTGCCTAACAATAAAAGAGCTTTAAAAACTAGGAGATGCCGTACCAGGCCGAGAACCAAGACCTCTGGAAAAAGTAAGCTTCCTAAACGTTTTTTCAGGGAGTTTGAGTTGGAGTTGGATTTTGAAAATTCTTCTTAGTTTGATATTACTAGTTAAGGGATTTCAAATTCGTTTTTTATTATATATCAATTTATTTTAAATTTATTAGAATTTATTTTTATTTTTTATCTTTTCACGTAGATTCAATGAATCGTTGTGAATATTTGTGAAGAGTCCAGATAAACTTAGTAGATTCAGCGTAATTATCCACTTGAGGAAGACAGTGATTCACATCATTACATCTATCCCTGCGTCCCATCCCCATCCTGGCTCTTTCCTTAGAACGTGGATGTTGCACAGACATCCATCAAAGGTGGGGCCTTTGTTGCGCATGCTCTGGGCTCCCTTCAACAAGTGTTGTAGAAAATCGGTGTCCGTCAAAGCACAGCTTTGAAGTTTCAAGGTAGAGTGGCCCAGTGAAACATGTAAAGGCCCACAGGCAGACACGGCCCAGGCCCAGGCCTAGCCCAATTGGTTACCCGGCTGAAAATTGAGGCCCAATCCCAATCTGCGATCATATGTACAGCCCAAATCAAGTTAAAAGCCGTCCATTTTCTCACATTGCCCAATTATGATGAAAAATAATTGATGAACGGTCGGGATGATCGTTCAGTGGCCGAAGTGCTACGTGAGGCAGCACGCAGCTGTAGTGAAATGTGCAAATGGCTTTGATGATCGTGGATGGGCCATGATCCAAAAATCACAACCACCCAATATCCTTATCCGCAGGCAATTCAATTTGACTGTGGACCATTCATAAGATTTTCTTCCAACCGTTGGTTCGGATGACCAGGATCAGCAACTGTGGGACATTGACGGTTGGGATCATCCAGAAACCCCCCCATGTGGGTCCCATCCAGAAGCTGGATTTGCTCTCCATATCACAAGACCCTCCAAGGGGCCGCCACGTGGCAGAAGCGACATGAGGGGCGTAGCTTCAAAGCTTCGAACATGAGATTTCCCTTATCCAGTCTCTTATCCTTCGCACCCCGGCGCCAACCAATATTACCCCCTCTTTCTCCATCTCCCAAGTTTTAGCAGAGAGAGATCCAAGGTCGAGGAAAATGGCGTCTCTTCAAGCAGCGGCTACGTTCTTGCAGCCGGCTAAGGTCGGCGTTACGGCTTGTAGCGGCCTCCAGCTGAGATCCACTCCGCAGGTGTCTAAGGCCTTCGGCTACGAGCCGGCTGGCGCCAGGTTGACCTGTTCGCTGCAAGCCGAACTGAAAGACTTGGCTCAGAAATGCGCCGACGCCACCAAGATCGCCGGGTTCGTGCTTGCCACGTCAGCGCTCCTTGTTGCGCGGTGTGTAATATGCATCCCTTGTTGTCAGAGACGGATTGGCTACTGCCCTGCCACTAGCTAATGGCTAGTTGTCGGTGCTATGTGGGCCCCACCATGATGTATGTGTTTCATCCATGCCGTCCACCCATTCTTCCAGATCATTTTATAGCATGAGCCCAAAAATAAGTTGATCCAAATCTCAAGTGGACCACACAGTGTTGATTGATCGCCCACCATTAAAAAATTCTTGGCGGCCACAAAAGTTTTGGATCAAGCTGATATATATTTTTCCCTACATCCAAGTCTGTATGACCTAATCAACAGGTTAGATGTCAAATAACCATTAAAGTGGGCCCTAGGAGGCTTTTAATGGTGGACATTCAATCACTACTTTTTCCCATGGTGTGGCCCACCTGAGATTTATATCCATCTAATTTTTGGTATAAAGATATAAAATTATCTTTCAAAATGGATGGACGGCGTGGATAAAACACATACATCATGGTGGGGTCCACATAGCACCGACCACTAACGACCTTGGTAGTAGCAGCGTCCCTAGCCAAACTGCGTCCCTTGTTGTCTCAGTTCTCTTTGCCGTATTATAAAATGGGCCACACCATTGTAATCACCTGGTTCGAAAATCAGGAGGATGCGCACATTGGGTGGGCCACACTATAATTCTAAGTCGTACGTACAACCTGCTGTCCGTTGATATTGATACTGTGTTATGTACGGATCAGCGTGATTTTAATATCAGCCGATCATCATGGTGTGGACCACCTTTTCAACGGATCAGATATTCTACATATGCCGTATGTTAGGGGGAAGAAATAGAAGGCCATCTGACTCGTCCAAAATGTGGACCCCACTATTAAAATCACAATGACAGTCCCCCAATCAGATGACCTCTTTTTTCTTTCCTTTTTTCCTTCCCAATCAGATCATGTTGCTGTTAGGTTCACAGCGGATCCTTCAAATCCAACGGTCCACATACATGAATAAATAAAGAAAACCCAATTCCCGCCCTTCTTTGAAAGGAGTAACGGCTCTCAACCTGCTTGAAATCTTCTTATCTGGCAGGGAGCTAGTGCTGAAGGATTACCAAAGCGCCTGACCTACGACGAGATACAGAGCAAGACATACATGGAAGTGAAGGGAACAGGCACGGCGAACCAATGTCCCACGATTGAAGGCGGAGTCGACTCATTCACCTTCAAGTCCGGCAAATACAACTTAACGAAGTTCTGCCTCGAACCCACCTCCTTCACTGTCAAGGCAGAGAGCGTCAACAAGAACTCCCCGCCCGAGTTCCAGAAAACCAAGCTCATGACCCGTCTCACCTACACCCTCCACGAGATTGAGGGCCCGTTCGAGGTTTCTCCAGACGGCACTGTCAAGTTCGAAGAGAAAGACGGCATCGACCTCGCTGCTGTCACTGTCCAGCTCCCAGGCGGAGAGCGCGTCCCGTTCTTGTTCACGATCAAACAGTTAGTAGCATCTGGGAAGCCTGAGAGTTTCGGAGGCCAGTTCCTTGTTCCGTTTTATCGGGGTTCTTCGTTTCTGGATCCGAAGGGACGAGGCGGGTCCACCGGGCATGATAATGCGGTCGCTCTACCGGCTGGAGGGAGGGGAGATGAGGAGGAGCTGAAGAAGGAGAATATAAAAGATCCCTCATCATCTACAGGGAAGATTACGTTGAGTGTAACGAAGAGCAAGGCAGACTCAGGGGAGGTGATTGGAGTGTTTGAGAGTATCCAGCCGTCTGATACGGATTTGGGGGCCAAGCCCCCAAAGGATGTGAAGATCCAAGGGGTCTGGTATGCACAACTTAATTGAGTAGGGTTTTGGTTGCTGTATATATTCTGTCAGGGGTGACTCGTCCTTGTGACTCACTGCTGTTGAGCCAGATCAGGTCTAACCAAATCCGAGTCGACTCGTCCGAGTCTTAAAACCATGTTTTGGACTGTACTTTTGTATCCTGGTTTTTTTTTTTTGGTTAGGATTTCTATATTGTACTATTATTATTATTATTTAATGTCTATGATTATGAGGTATGAGGCACTTTAGGAATAGAATTTTGTGCATGTTGGGCATATGATTAGTTGATCCACACAGATAATATATAATGGGGGTACAACTTGGGCCAGCATGATGCAAACATGATGAGGTTGATCGCCGTTTTCCTTAGTGATAACTACTCCAAATCCACTTAACTCTCTACATTTCGTAGAATTTTCTCAAAATTAAAAGGTATAAGATAAAAATAATTTCTAATACATTGAAAAATAAGTTGATTGATGATATATAAAAAATAAAAAAATAAAAAAATAAATAAAATAAAAAATAAAAAACAAATTACAATCCTTTAAATAATGATTTCAAACTTAGGATGGAGTGTTATACTCTCACTCCCTGGAAAACGTGACTTACTATAAATAGTAAATCATCATTCCTACTAAGCTTTATAGTTTTTGGCCAAAAATAGTGTCCAATTTGGCCTAACCATGTTATTCTCCCAATTTTTCTAAGCCATTTTCATGTTGGGCATGAATCCTACAACTCGATCAAAAGTTATTATTGAACTAAAACTTACTATTTATAGTAAAAATAAAAATAAAATAGACTTTTTACCTTCAATATGATGGAATCTCGCAAATCCGACGCGTGAAACCCAACATAGCAGGGTTGGTTGGCTAAAGTAGCTTCTTCTACTGTAAAATCATATATGATAAGGTTGGTGGGCTAAAATAGCTTCTTCAACTCCAAAATCATATACCACATGTGGAAAAGCTTATTTTGGTTTGCGAGATATAACAGTTTTAAGGTTTTAATCATCCTGGTCATTTCTGCCTCCAATCAGCCTTTTGTGAGCCATCTTTTCCATGAAAGTTTCTCTGACCCACTCTACATCATTGGGTAAGTCTAGTCAGGTTGAGGGTCAACCCAATCCCAACCCAACATCAACAGGAGTACTGGACTATATCCAACCAGAAGCATTTAAAATTCTAATCAATGGGAACTTCTACTAAACTAATATATAAAATCAAATATCGGACTACCCGCACTAATTTCATTGGTAATACACAGTTGCAAATGTAAACTGATAATGGCGTTTTCCCTAGAAAGCTGAAAGAACTAGTCAAATGGTAGGTCAGGTGAGATAAATGGTTTAAATTTTGGCTCTTTCTCATATATTCTTTTTACCCAAACTATGGATTTTTGTAATCTCAAAGGAATGCTTAGGTACAGATGTATGAATATTTTATACAGTTGTGATGATTATATTACATTTATGTTTTTCCTAATATGTACATAGACAACTGTTTATGCAACTATCTTACACTGTATTTATACTCCATACATGAATAGATTCCTACACGGTTCATACCTAGTTCACAACATGAAGAACTCAAGTCAGTTTCGACACAATCTAGCCAACGGATCATATGTAGCAACAACACAATGTGATTTCCTATCCTAGGTCCTCACCTAGAGATGGATCATTATTATATTTATCCAAAAATATTTTGAGAATGTATGAAATAGATCTGACACAGCTCACTGAAAGCAGGGATGCAGCAGGAGCATGAGAGAAATGCTTTATGAAGTCAATACCATCTAAAATTTAGGAATCTATGGTAGGTCAGACACCGTGGAGTCATGATAACCTAAGGGTTTAATATACTTTTGAATTGATAACTTCGCTTAATTTATACATAGATTCTAAGTAAGGGCCTTGATTGACTAGTAATTTTTAAATCTAATTTATCTTGCATTGAGGATCTGGTGCAGTAACTGGCCCACAATTATGATGGCTAAGAAAGCAAGTAATATATGGTATAGAAAAGAGGAAGATTCAACGGCTGGAATCTTCCAATCTGAAAGAATTTTTGCGCCTTTTGGGGTGAAGCCCATCACATTAACATTAAAAATAAATAAAAATAAAAATAAATGAGCCCCAATTGTAAGTCTGAGAGAATTGCATCCTGTAATTCCTCTTTCGCATGGTAGCCTACAATGACACACGCTCATGGCTGTTTTGTACTATACATATGTCACTCATCAAGGCCATTGATTCAGTGGGCCATATTTCAGAAGTGAAGTATATCAGATACCGGCAACCTTTTGATCAGTAGGCCCAGTAAACAGATAGTTCACTCAAAAACATAGCAACGCTCCCCATAAAATCTGAAAATATCATTCTGAAATCTTTATTCATAAGGTATTAATTAAATTATATTTCCAATAAGAAGCATCAAAGTCGTTGTAGTATAGTGGTGAGTATTCCCGCCTGTCACGCGGGTGACCCGGGTTCGATCCCCGGCAACGGCGCATTTTCTTTTTAAACGCGTGTTCGTTTTTTATTTCAGCTGCGATTCAGGATCCACATGCTTGATGGATGGATGATCAGAACCGTCCATGTTCTCTTTAGTGCAAGAATAATCTATTATCCAATAATCATACTTTAATGTTCATCCTAACCGTGGATTTTAATAGTTGAATTTGAGCCATTCATAATTTATATTTTTTTCAAAAATTTATTTAGAGATAGTCATAGCAATAATCATCACACAAGTTTACCCCGTTTGATGATTTAGCTAAAAAGTAAAGCTAGTCAACGGACCGTGGGACCCACCGGTTGCTGGTAGGGTGGCAAACAGGCCACTGGCGGCTGAGGAATGAATGGCTTGAGATTCGGACTGTCTCCCTAGTGGGGCCCACAGTTGAAGAAACCACACTCATCAGGCCCTCTTTTCCATATGTGATAAGCCTTCAAACCAGTGTACAAAGTGCAAGCGTACTCGCGTAACATGTGTAAGTAGGACGTGTGCAGGAGCAATGAATGGAGGTGCTCCCCATGTGTGGCCCACCTGATATACGGAAAACACATGAATGGTTGCTTTTGACCCCACACGTACATAGTGCACTCCAGCAAGTTGAGCATTTCCTTCGAATTTGTTGTTTTCTTTAACGGTATGTAGGCCATCCACGTGCCACAATCAAGACTACAAACAGGAATCATATTCATACGCACGTAGATGGTACATCCCCCAATCCTAGATTAGAAGATCCTAACGATTGCTGTAATTCTTTCTTTAACCATCCATTCAGAGGCCACAATCCAAAGGGTAGGTTTTGTACCATCCATCCATACAGTGAGACAAGTTGGATAAACGGTTTAGATGACATAAAAATCTGTCATGCTAGGACTGGTTAATTATGAAGAAATACTTCAATACTCTGGCGGAGTATAATAGTTGATACTCAGTTTGTATATGTGGAGTAAAAATAGTTTAGATTGAACCGTCCAATTTGCTACCCCAAGTATAGATAGATCATTGATCCGATTATATAACCGTATTTAAGATCTGGGGTCCCATCCATTATTCAGATGGCATATACGAATGGCCATTGCCCTGTTGTGGATGGATCATGTTTCGAGATTTACATGTGTGCATGCCACTTCTAGGATGGATGAGACAACACAAACTAAAAGGGTGGTGTACTATCAACCTAGTCTTCGATTTAAGTGAATGTCGACCGAAGAGAATCTGTACGTGAAGATCACATATCACTATGGTGGACCCGACAAATGGTTGGTTTGATTTCGAGAGTTTTAGGCTGTCACCTGTTTCCTTTGAGGTCCACAAATTCAAGGTGCAGATCCCCTTCAATGCGATCACCTACAGGAAGGATATATGGAATTGAGCATGGAATGATTTTAACCGTCAGATCTCACTTAAGCTCCTGGTGTTTGCTCGATTGGACGATCCTAACCGTCCGATGTCATTGGGAAAAGAGCGAATTGATGTGGTTTATCAAACAGTAGAGATGGCACATGCAATGCATGTGGAGAAAAGGAAGTGGCTTGGAAGACTGGGGGAGAAGCATAGATTCCCACTTAGCACATTTCTTTAGCTTGTAAATTATCCAAGGGCCTGATTAGTTTTCAAATTACAACGTTAAATGACCATAGAAGGGTAATTATTATTTACTCAGGTAATTGTGTGGTGACATCACTTATATTTGACAGCAATAATAATTTAATTTTACTATATTATTTGTTTCACCCTATAAATCAAGGTAAAAATGGTAATCCTATAAAGTGAAAATGTAAGGATGTATGAGCTTTGTGCCATTTTAAAAAATGAGGTAGATCCAAATCTCAAGGGATAACACTACATAAAAATAGTAGTGATTGAGTGCTTACCATCAAAAACTTCCTAAAGCCTAATGTAATGTTAATCTGTCATCTAAATTTTTTAAAAAACACACGCTCACACTCCGGTTAAATTTCACTACAATAGGTACGCGAACCCATGACCTAGTGTTGAAACTCTTGTGAGTCTACCACCGAGGCATGAGTAAGAGCTCACTATCCAAGTTGTTGATTAGGTCTTTATAACCTAATAAAAGGAAAATACCAATATTAGCTTGATGAAAACTATTGTTGCTCCCAAGAAGCTTTTAATGGTGGGCATTCAATCACCAATGTTTTCAATGGCGTGGTTAACCTGATATTTCGATTTAACACATTTTTGGGTTCATGCTCTAAAATGAGCTAGCAAAATGGATTGTCAACATAGATAAAATACATACATCATGATGGAGCTCACATAGGACCCTTCAATAGCAACTTGCTATGGCATCGTCAATACACAACCTGTATCCTGTAATTTTGTTTTTAAAACCCTTCCCACATCCTCAAATAATGCATAGCAATAACAACTAAAAGAACAACAATATCATACAACACTCTTGCCCATTACAACCTCTCATTATATATAATGCATATGTTGCATGTCAATTGGAGTCGTGGGAAAGAGAAATATAATTTACAATAAAAGTAAGAATGTTTTTCCTTTTCTTTTATTTATTTATTTATTTATTTTTGAAAGCGGGCTCAAAATGCAGCTCCATGTAAAGTAAAACATCATTCACCCAGTCCCAACCAAGTAAGTCCTTTGAATGGGCAGGTCCAACTGATAGTGAAACCTTAATATAGAAATTGTTAAAGTCCCTTGATACACTATCATCTAAAGGTTCAAGCTTTTAGATCAAGTAATTGTTTGCCATGGTATAGAGTGACATGTATTTAAATTCCAAAAATAGCAAATATTCTCATTTAATATATTCTCCCATGAGGAGCCGGGAAAAGTATGCACGTTCGGGGGAGTGTTAAAAACCCTTAAAATACATTGATGCACCATCATCTGAAGGCTCAAGTGGTTGTTTGATAGAAATGATACTATTCAATACAATATGTCACACATTGACAGAATTAGCAGCATGTGGCCTCACATTTTAAAAGCAAATAAAAATGGCCTTGATGACAATAAGCTGCCCCACCTAATGGAAGATCTAGATAAGATCTAGATCCTCCGAGCGAGATTTTATAATGATGATTTGGGTTGTCCATCTTTCAATTCTTCTTCTTCTTCTTCTTCTTTTTCAATTCTTCTTCTTCTTCTTCTTCTTCTTTTTTTTTGTGGGGGGGGGGGGGTAGCCACCCCCACTAGGGATCGATACCAAGACCTCAAGTGTCGAAACGAGGTATATCCACTCAGTCTGCTGGTTGAGCTATGGATCTGGGTGTCCATCTTGTTAGCCATTAGATGGATTGTTACAATTGCCCAACCAAAGTGTTAGAGATTCCCTAGATTTAAAATGCCCTGGATTTGGAATAAGCCCATTGAAATATCACTTTAACTGAAATGATGAAATTACAAGCATTGGATGGGGCTACAAGCTATATATATATATATATATATATATATATATATATATATATATATATATATATATATATATATATATCACAACCATCGGAAACCCGATCAGTTTTTAATTGTTGATTTACAAGGACAATGTTTGGACTGCACAAATCATTTTATTAAAGTAGTTTCAGTGATGCAGTTAAAAATATTATTGTTTTGGAATATAATCAATGGGCCACATTTAGCACATGTTATACACGTGACTCTCATTTTAAAAAATGAGCAAAAGTAGTGAATTAGAACCAATTGTAAATCTAAATAAAAAGGAAGGAATTGCAAAACTTACTAAGGGATCATTTGGCACCATGGATTTAGGGGGATTTCAAATCCCTTGGGTTGTTCGGCACAATAAAATAACCAAGGGATTCAAATCCAGGAGGTTTCAAATCCCCTCAATAGGGGGTTTCAAATCCAAGGTGAGACCTTGATTACAACTAATTAGATTATCAATTGCATCACTATAATTACTTTAATACGAAGATTAGCACCGTTCAAACATTGCCCATGTAAAACAATGGTTAAAAATCACGGTTAAAAATCATTGGTTAGTCACTCCGACATGATCTTATACTTGTAGGCCATCTGAGACTTGGAATTTCATTATTTTTTGACGAAGTATATATTTCAGCGAGCTTATTACAACCATTGTGTCATAAATTACATAAGTTCACTAATTAGAGATATTAAAGTTGATTTTGTAATTAAATTCAAACCCCTGCAAATATACTATGAATAGCTACTTTTGGATTAAAGTTGATTCTCAATCTAAGGTGCCAAACACAACAAGAGGATTTCAAATCCACGCTCCCAAAGAAGCCCTAAACGTGAGGATTTGAAATCAAGTTAGGGACACCCTTCAATCCGTGAACATGAAACATGGATGGTTGCATCTATTTTAATGGCCACTTACAAGCTAGAAATAAGATGGTTAGGACCGTCTGATCATACATTATGGGACCCACAAAGATGAACCCAAATACACACCAATTTGAAAATAAAAATATATAATTCTATAATTTCATTATTGCACATTTTCCTTCAAAATACAAAGCGCAATGTTATTTCCAACCCCCCAAAAGTTGATATTTCCACCCCCAATAAGTAAATTTCCGCAAGCGGGTTCCACCTAACAACGGGTGGAGATTTTTTTAAATATAAATGCGTTTCCCCTCCAAACACACCCGTGGGAATGATACTAACCATACGCCGGGGATGGTATCGTACGCACCCCGCCTTCGCCGCTTTCTCCTTCGTCGTGTGGTCGATTCTACTGTCTAGACAACAACAACCAGGCGCACTACGCACCCCCTGCGTATCGTATACTATAGTGCACGTACGTGTACGGAGTCCTTCGCATGCAGCGAGTTGCATGAGGATTCCACGTCATCCACATCACTTATCTAGACCGTCCATTAGGTACGGTCCATTCAAAATCATGGTAGGAACCATCTCATCCATCAATTCTTCCATCCCACCAATCAGACCGTTTGATCATCAGATAAGTACAATTTTCTCAAGTCACGCCATTGGGACTGAGATGAAAGAATGGACGGTTTGGATTGATAATATGAATTGCCTACGTGTCCTAATGCATGGTTGCCTGTGAATCATTACTCCGTATTTATTTGAATTTGACGCCCTTACCGTCATGTGGACCGCAAAACCCGTCAAAGAGGCGTCACGATCTCCGTCGAAAGCTCTCTTTTCCCGCTTTCCAAACCATCATTTATGACATTAAATGCCTCCGTTTCCCAGCAATTCATTAATTCCTGCATGCGACGCCATTAAAAACTAGACCCCAGCTGCAGTGACCGGAGATTCCCGGTCATCCTTTCCGACGACTGTATTCTCTCCCGGTCAGAACTACGGCAGTAACCGGATATTCTCGATCACTTCACTTCAGCCTCTCCGGCGACAGTAGGGCTTCTGGGTCACCGCACCGCATCCGGCTCGATACCGACCACGCCGAGGACCGGCCGAAGAACGGGCTCGTCAATGACTTGCTCCGGCGGGAGGAACCGCCGCCGGCGAATCTGACGCCACTTTCCGACAGAGGGAAGAAGCCTCTCCTCCGCCGGAAGAAGGGGGATTTCATCCCTCTGAAGGAGAAGACACGAGCCTTCGACGTGAACGGTGACGGCGAGGGCCGCTTCCAGAAGTTTCCCCGGCGGTACCTCCACGGCGACGCCGTCGCGGTGTCCAGCACCATCCGATCAACTGCCAGATTCCGCTCGAAACCGAAGGAGTAGGACCGTTTCAGGAGAAAATCCCGGCGACTGGTTCGCCTCTCTGTCTCGTTCCTCGGTGACGCCTCCAAGGGGACGATCTCCGGAGTCTGCGCCGGCGGGTCGGATTCCGGCGGGTTGGGGAGGAGGAGGCTTCTGAGCACAACGTCGTCGAGGCTTGGTCGGATCCTAGCTGACATCAGCGGCAGGAAGGGGGATTCTGGCCGGAAGATACCAGCGCGGCAGAGCGGGCAGCTGGCGTGGGAGCGGAGCCAGATGTCGATGCAGTCCACGTGGAAGGCATGGGCGCAGGCCGGGAGCGTACGGACGCAGTCGTTCTCTTCGAACTCGAGCAGGCAGACGGCGCAGTCACGGCTGTTAACGCTGCTGTCGATGGAAATGGAGCGTCGTTTGCCCTTGGCGTAGACGGAGAGGGGGATTGTCTTGATCGCCGTCTCGTCGAGGCCGTACGGGGTGAGGAATTGGAAGGCTGTGTTGAAGACGCCGCTGGCGGAGGTGTCGGTCGGAGACTCGACGTCTGAGGGAGATGAGGGATGGTGGCGCCAGCGACGCCTGCGACGCCAGCGGCGGAGGAGAGGCGGGAGGAGGTGGTGGGAGATGAGTCGAAAGTAGACGACGATCAGGAAGGCGGTGCCAACCACGACGACCATGGCGATTAACGGCGGGCTGAAATCGACCGTCAGTGATGATGGCGGCTGACGGGAGATTGACGGAGGTGCGGGCCACTCGAACTGGTACTCCGGTGGACTAGCTGGTGTCATCGCTATTCCTTCTTCCTCCTTCGCTGCTGACAACTCTCTCACTCTCTCGCGCTCTCGCTTTCGCGGGGATGTGCGGTTATTTGATAGGGAAGACTTTTGATACTCGGCTCTGTGATAGTTGATGCTCTGGTTTTAAGAGACTGTACACGAGCCATCAGATTAACTTAAGCTAGACTGTAAAATTTTGTAGGCTCTAAATTCGATGAACAATAAACAAAAATTCAATGTTTATCTTTTTCCAAAACGGTAGCTCGTGGACATTTAATAGACGGTTGTAATGGGAACCGATTAATGGCCAGATTTCAACAAGAAATATCAATTTTGAATTGTTTATTGCATGTGATCTTGAGTTAATGAATGTCACGTGTACAGCTTCATCGTGCCTATTATCAAACATCACTCTCTCCATATTACCAGATAAGGGATGCGGATTTGCGTTAGACCCTACCGATTCAACGCTAAGTGCGGTCCACTGTGATGGTTGTTAAAATGCACCCTGTCCGTCGGTCATGTCCGTTGATTTTGTTGGATCTTTTTAGGACATAAAGTTCTGAAAGGAAGCAGATACAAAACTCAAGTGAGCCTCCCCACTATCACAAGAAAAAAAAAAAAACTAGTAGAGATTAAGCACTATTGTTGAAACATTTGTTGGGCTTGTTTATGCTTATTTTTGAGGCCTGATGTGGGCCAATCACATGCAGCCATTTTTAGGTGAGAGTATTGTAGTTCGTGTTTTTCCTTTTTCAAAAATATACATTATGTTGTAAATGCTTATTATGTTATAGATGTGAATGCACAAGTTCTTAAACTTGCCTTCCAAGAGCCAATCATCACATGTAATGTGACTACTGTTATCACATTCATTGATGAGGCAATGTGCTCACCTGATTTATAAGAGACCCGTCAAGAGAGAGCAAAAGTTATTATAAACTAGATATGATTTTCTCAGTGAGGTCATCTCTCACATTTCTTCCAAAATAGGAGATCCTCCCAAAAACGTTTGGAAAGACTGTACCATTCAAGAAGTTTCCAAAGATCTGAAGATTGGACTGGTGTCTAAGCAAACCCAACCACAGCTCAAACCCGAATCAAGAGAAACGGATACATCATCCAGGTTTGGTCTACAGCATGTGGACGCTGGAAGGCGGATTTCACAAGGGGACGAGAGATCAACTCTCTTCTTTCATTGGTTGCATCGCTCGAGAACTTTAGTTAAAGGAGTAAAATGATGTTATACTTGAGTAAAGTCGCTACGAACTAATTATTATGATTATACAATCGATTAGACCCTATAAAAATGCTTAAAATTGAGGACCCCGGAGATCTTTAACCTTAAAATGACTCATGAGTTTACGTTCCAGAGATTACAAGAAGTAACCGCGATTACAGAGATAGAAGGTGTTAGGGCTTGTTTGGTTTTCCATAATCTAAGTAAATTGCTGTAAATCACTGTAAAGAAGTAATTATTACATTTTTTTTCACTTGTTTGGAAACAAGTGAGTAATTTCACCTAGAAAACCGGTCCAAAAATGTTGACTTAAATCCGTGGGCCCCACCATAATGTATATAATATATCCGTGTCGCCCATCTGTTTTATTAGAATATTTTGAGGCTTGATCCGAAAAAATTAGGAAGATCTAATGTTCAATTGGCCCACATGAAAGGAAACAATGGACTTAATTTGTCCACCGTTGAAAGTTGATTATTTTATTGGGCCCACATTGAGGTTTATTTAACATCTAACCCGTTCATAGGGTCACATGGACATGGATAAATGAAAATATAAATAAAAGCCTAATCTAAATTTTCTAAGGCCCTCAACAAGTTTTTAATGATAGGCATTCAATTCTCATAATTTCATGTGGTGTGGTCCACTTGACCTTTGGATTTGCCTAATTTTTGGGCTCATGCCTTAAATTCATTTGGCATAATGAATGGGCGGTGTGGATAAGCCACACACATTATGATGGGCCCTATATTTATTTTACAAATTCCTCGATTTAAGTGCTTAAAAAGTAATTGATCAAGTCAGCATTGGGAAAGATGCAGGTAATTACCTTGGTAAATAATAATTACTCATTTACAATATAATTACACTTGAGCCAGAAAACCAAACAGGCCCTTAGGCACCCAATCTACCTATACAGACGTGCGGTCTTTATTTCACAAGATATGACTAATTTCGAATGAATAATGGCATTTCTCACGTGCAGAAAATATAATGTGATACAATAGTAATAATGATTGACTGATCCGAATTTTTGATGGGTAAAATCTGACAATATCCAAAAGCTGCATAGCATACGTTCGAAACGATCAAGTGCAAGGTGCAAGTATGTATGTATGGGAAACTTGATGCTATATGGATGCTTATGATAAAACGACGACCAACCGGTTAAGGTTTCTGGTGGACCTGCTCCAATTATATCGACATGCCTCAGAATATACATCTGCTAGTTGGATCTGAGAAAACGATGAAATGCAATGTATGTGCTAAAACAACGACAAATTGGCTAAGGTTTCTGGTGGGCAAGATCTGATTATATCAGCAAATCTTAAAGCATGCGTCCTCCAGTTAGATGTGAGAAAATGACGAAATACATTATGATGCTAATGTATATGAGGAGCAATGGAGTTGCGAAGGGAATGAATGTTGCACGATGCTAATGCTCGGATTTTTTTATTAAACTGATAGAAGCTTGAATGTTTGGATGAACGATATTGTTACAAGGCTAGGTTGAGTGGCTCATATTTGAACTTACGTGGCTTAGGAGGCTTAAACTCTAACTAAGCTAAAGTAGATCAGGTCTAGGCTCTCACTCTCCTTGGTGGAGGAATGGACCTTAATGTGTGTGGTCTCTAAAATGAGAGGGATTGTTGGAAATGGGAGTGGATCATTGAAATGAAAGGGGAAGGGGGCTATTTATAGTCTCCCTACCCAGTTTTCTTGTAATTCCTGCTAAACCTATGGGGAAAAAAGTAAGTGAAGGATTGGGGTTAGAAATTACCACATGACATCATCTCATGGGTTAGATAAGGTGGCAAAAGGATAATTTTGGGTAAGGAGATGGGTATCGGAGTAAATGCACATCAACTATACATGTTTGAAAAAGGAGAGTTCCATATGCCTGAGGGATGTTGTACCAAAGAGAGGGATTGCAACATGGGTGTCAGCAACCTGACTAACGTTGGTCTCCACTTGGACTCCCTGGTTTGGTAGGCAGCATCCTCCAAGCATGTGGAGGCTCTGCTGTGAAGGTTGTTGATTTCGGGTTTCAACCATTTCTTCGATTGGGCTTGCTTTTAGGATTGGGTTCGGGCTTGGTTTTAGGTTTAACTAAGTGAGTTGATTGAGTTGTGGGATTGGGTAGGCTGACCGGGTGAGTTGACTGGGTAATTTGACTTGCCGAATTGACTCAAGGCTTCGGGGTTTTGGGTTCTTAAGGTTTAGGGTTTTAGGTTCTTAGGGTTCAGGGTTATGCTGACTGGTTTGACTGGCTTGTGGGGTTGAATAGGCTGAGTTTAGGGTTTAGGACAGGTTCATAGGATTTAGACTTTTGGGGTTAAGGTTTAGGATTGGGGTTTGGTTGTCTATCCATCAGTTCAAACTCAATCAGCTTATCAGCTTGGGGGTGGAGTGTCTACACAACCATGCCTCGATGAGAACAGAAAGAATGAGCAACGAGAATATGGCTGATAAAATATTAATAATGGACAGATCAGGGCCACTCATCAAGGAGATCAAAGGAAACAGAGAGATTACCCAGAGGTCATGTTGGGAGATCTTATCCAACAATTGAAGTCCCATTATAACCAAAAGAATGGGAGATCTTAATCCAACGGGTGTGACCCATCGCCAATAATAGATCCGTAGTAGGTGTCAAATATCACTATAGAGTCAGGAACTGAGTGCTCTAGACCTAGTCACTTAGATGAACAATCATGATGGATCTTAAAGAATGATGCTCATTTGGGTAGTGCGAGTTCTATCAGGGAGCATTTACATATAAAAGTGGGAATTTAATATCTGGCGTCTGCAGGCTTTTCGGAGACCTTCCTGTTAAGAGTTTTCAAATATTTCTACAAGACTTTCTTAACCAAAAGTCGTGACGTAAGTTTGAAGGATTCATAAGTAACAAAAAAACTCTAACGAGGGTTTCACCTCATTGATGATCTATAAAATGAGCAATTGAAAAAGAGCTCGAAGCCCTATGCCAAACACATCAAGTTATCTTTTATGTTTTTTTAGCATAGCTTATCTTAGTTTAGCTACTACTTAATGGCTCCCACTATAGTACCTTAGGGGTAGAGATTGTCTTTCTGCAATCTTAAGTTGTAAATCGTGATATTCTAAGTTCTAATTTGGTTGATTATACTTTCCTCAATTCGTCTGTTCTAATAAGGGTATCAGGTATTTATCCATTTTCAATTTTGTTTACTCATTTGCTTGTTTCGAAAGTTGTCAGTTGTAATAAACATTATTTCACAATACCTAATGAAATCAACAACATTTTGTCTTATTTAATTTGAACGTGTATCTTAATTCATTTGAGAAGTGTTTTGAACTTAAAGTATTAGTGAAATAACAAGTCCTTAAAGCTGTAGACTCACGTCTATTGTCACAAGGCAAAAAGAATTTATTCGGAAGGATTAACCTCATTTCCTTTTACTAGTCCCCTCAAAGGAGTGCAATATTGGTGGCTGAGAGGACTCTAGATCTTTGATACCAGTCTCTAATCTATCTGTCTTAATGAAGGGGACACTAACAATTCAATGAACGCTTAAGTTAGACAGACTCTGACATGCTTATGCATCCTACTCACACACGTGTATCCAATCTTAACCCTCTGTCACAGGAGTAGTCCAATTTGATTAAATTGGAGTACAACAGGGCTAACAATTTTGTGTTTTTAGTTTATTTGGGTGAGAATAAATGTTAGATGGCATGTAAACATTGCCCTTGACCTTATAAAAGTTTTAAGGGTAGGCATTTCTCTTTCATTTTTCCCTATTATGTGGCCCATTTGAGTTTTGAATCCACCTCATTTTTATCTCATCTTTTAAAATAAGTTGGCAAAACAGATGAATGACGTGAATGAAATCGTATTGTTGACTGAGTTACTCAGCACGCTTTTATTGTATTGAGTAAACTTTGTTGGGCCTACCATGAATGTATGTGGTTTATCCACATTGTCCATCCATTTTTCCAGCTCATCAAAGGGGTTGAGCCCAAAATTGAAGCATATCCAAATCTCAAATGGACCACACTAAAGGAAACAGTGGGAATAGGGCTATACACGAACCGAGTTAGCTCGGTTAGCTCGCTCGACTTGACTCGAAAAAGCTCAATTCGACCTGTTTCGAAACTGAGTTCGAACTAAGTCGAGCTGATTTTTTTAGCGTGAAAAAATTTTGACTCGACTCGGATCGAACCCCAACTCGAATCGAACTTGGATCGAACCAGTTCGATGACTCGATAACTTTGATATTGATGTTGCTCACCAAGTGTTTGATGAAATGACTCGACGAAGTGTCGGCTGGTGGCAAGAAAAGTATGTATATGAAAAAAAAAACCCTTTTTTTTCTTGATTTTGATGTTGCCTACAAGGTGTTTGATGAAATACCTGTAAACAGCTGCTACTGTTTTACATACAGTAAGAAATTGAAAGTGCACTCCTTGTGTTTGTGAAAATGCCGCATCTTGCCTTGAACTGGCCCGAGCTGCTGATCGAATCGAGCCGAGCTGGCCAATTAGGCTCAAGGACCAAGCCGAGCTGAGTTCAAGCTGGGGTTAGCCAGTGGCTGAGCTGAGTTGAGTTATGCCAAGCTCGACTCAGTTCAACTTGTGTACACCTCTAAGTGGGAATAATGATTTCCACTATTGAAACCTTGCTAGGGCCCACAGTAATGTTTATCAATATGTTTATAAGATCACACAAACATGGATGTAGGGAAACAAAATTATCAAATTGATCCAAAACTTCTATGATGCCCGAGAATTTTTCAATGATAGATGTTCAATTCACACTTTTTCCTATGGTGTGGTCCACTTGAACTTTAGATATGCTTCAATTTTGGGCTCAAGCTCTAAAATTATATGGTAATATGGATGGATGGAGTGGATAAAATATATAAATCATAGTGGACTCTACAAATTTTACTAAATACATTTGGTGTGATAAGTTACTCAGTACACAATCCGCTTCGAGGTGAATTTCTTACAAACATCTCAGTGAGCCCCACCTAGCTTCAGACACATCTTTTGCTCCATGCAGAATTTCGACCTTACCGTCTGAACCTCATTGAGGCCATGATGATGTTTGTGATAAATCTTTCCTCTGTGTATTTTGCTAGATCATGCAAAGCATGAGCCTAAAAATAAGGTAGATCCAAAACTCAAATAAGCTTATCCATAGGAATGTGGAGAGAACATTTGCCATCTAAATTATTGGTAAACTCATTCCCACTCATATCAATGAAAACATAAAAATGCTGGCATGATTTAGAATTTTAGTGGTCTTAGGGCCTAGTTTAACATTGCGAATACGGAATACCTAGCCCATGGATTTGGAATACCCTGAATTTGGAGTTCTCCAATTGTGCTTGGCACCGCTAATTTAGAATCCCTATAATGCAAAAATATCTATGCACTTAAATTATGTATTATATTTGTAGGAGTTTGAATTTAATTACTAATTAGTAATGTATATAGAATTGTATTAAGCCCATTGAAATATGTAGTCGGAGACTAGCCAAAGATCATTTTATTAATGTAATTTTAGTGATGTAGATTGTTTTAAGATATCATCAGTGGGGAAACCCGTACAATAGAATAGTAAATTAGTGACACATGTTACACATGTAACTAATTATACTTTAAAAATAAGGGGGGAAAACAAAACTCAGGAGGATTTGTAATCTAAGCAAAAGTGAGGATTTGGAATACCCTCTAATCTACCCTACCAAATGACCATAGATTTGGAATACCCTCAGATTCCCTCGAATCCACAGTGCATGATGGCCCTAAGTATGTTTCAACGGTGTGGATCAATCCCCACTGTTTCGAGCCGTGTGGATCACTTGAGTTTTGGATCTTCCTATTTTGGAGCTCATGTCCTATAGCTGTAAAAATGGATGGATAGGGTGGATTTATCACTAGCATCAAAGTGGCCCCATATACTGTGAGTCGAGGAATTACACCTGTTCTGCCAGATCATGATATAGTTTATGCTTGCATACACAGCCCTTGTAGTTTGGCACACGTATGCTTCAATCTGAGACGTCCAGTTTGTGGGTTCCAGAGTGGATGGGTGGTTGTATGCCCACTCCCACCACTGCTATCCATAAAATATATATTTAATATGAAAAGCAGGAAGCATCATGAGCAGATGAACTCATGTTTTGAAGTAGACCACAGAAGAGTTTGTGTGTATTAACTACATAAGAGTTTCACATAGACAACCACTGAGTTCATGTGTATGACAGCACTGTAGATATACGAGTCACATACACGCTACCTGTACTTTGTCAATGACTTCCTATGTAACTTTAAATAATGATTTATAGGCAACATCAATCAATCATATAAATCCTCATCTTAAATTATGAGTTCACTTTTATAGAATTTTGAGAAGTATAAGTAGAGGTGGGCAACGAGTCCAAACTGAGTTAGGTCCAACTCGACTCGATCCGGTTTTGTTAAATCCCTGGCTGGAACTTGATCTGACTTGGTACCGAATCCAACGGGCCTGACTCAATTTGAATCGGATCTTAGCTGGGCTGACCCGAACCGAGTCCAATTCAATCAAAGATACCGAGTCGGATCGAGTTGGCTACAATTCAGATCGGGTCAAATTGTAATCAATGAACCAAATTCACAACAAATGTTTGTCTCGTGTACACATATATAAATCGAATATCATATGTAAAGAGTGTATATGGATGGACAACATGGATAAACACATGCATCAATGTGGGGCCCACATTGAGCTAGCCGGGACCACCATAGTGAGTGCTTGAACCACTGCAGAGAAATAAAAAATTATATTTGACCTAAAATGGGCAGATTGCTGCTAGACTGGTGGATTGTTGCCACCAAATAGGTGGATTGTTGTGTTGACAGATGGGTGGATTGCTGCTGCTGGACGAGTGGAGAGAGAGAGAGAGAGAGAGAGAGAGAGAGAGCTGCTGGGTTCTGATTGGGTGCGGCGCGGGTAGGGTTAAGGTGGAGATAAAAAGTAAAAAATTTGCCTTATATACTACCCGATCCCAGATCGAGTTGGGTTTTAGATTGAGTTTCGGTTTGAGTTGGGTCGAGTTACTATGAAACTGGAACTTGAGTTGGTCGGGATTCGGATATGGATGAGGCTACTCGATCCGTACGTGACTCTGCTTTATGGTTTGGGTCGAGTCAGTCCAGCCTAGCTCTAGCTATTAAGTAGAGATTCATATATCTATAAAATTTAAATTTAAATTTAAAATCTTTTATTTTCCAGCATATTTCAAAAATCACAACAATTTAATTCATTCGTGCGGTGAGGACGAAGAGAGAGAGTGTGTGTGTAGGCATAATCAAAAGCTTTTGTGGAGGCCAGCGAGGTTTTCAATTGTGGGCCTTGGCACCCTCACTATTCCTTGTGATGGTAGCCCACCTTGGTTTTTTATCATCCTGATTTTCACAGTCAAGTCCCCATAGTCTCACAGAAATGGACGGCGAGAATTTTACACACACATCAAAGTGGTTGATGAAGCTTAAATAGTGGTGTCCTCTATTGCTTATTCACCATTGATAAATGGCATTGACTCTTCAAACGTCCACAAGATTTAGATGTACAGTAATCTAGATCGTCCAAATCGCTGACCCAACTGTGGATGGACCATAAAAAAAGATTTTCACCGATAATATATTATTAACATTCTTTGAATTTGGACCACCACCATTTTCTAGCAATCCCTATCGATATTAAGTCACTCCCGTTTTCTAAAATGGTGAAAGACTAACAAAGAAATCTGCCCTTTTTTAAAGTAATCAATGACACGTGTCGCTTTCTTTTAGAGAATCGTCCCGAGGAACCAACCCCAGTGAATCGTCGTAGCATTTTCCATAAGTCATACTCTTAGTTGAATCGGTACATATGCCGTACAATTTATTGATCTGGACCATCCATTATCTCCAACACAAATATCATTGGCTACCACATAAAAATCACAATGATCTGAAAGTATTAACCGTCCGATCAATAGAATCTCATATGGATGGTCAAGATTATTATTACAAAAATAGGCCCAATCAAAAATTTCATACATCTGTTAGTTCGATTCCATGATGGATATCTTATTATTCTAATCAATTCTGTTATGAAATCCTAACCATCCTGTATATGAGGTTTTCAAATGGACAGCTATATAAACAAAAGGGCCAAATTACGGATAGATTGGACCGTCTGATCATTATGATTGTGATTTTTACACAATGAATGTGTTCTGAACATAGTGGACGGTTCAGATCATCCGTTTAGACTTTCTAAGTCTCCCGATGGAACTTAAGAGCATATACAAGTTATGGTGGTATGAGGGGATTGGACCACTCTCTTTTCTCAAACCCAAGGGATTATGGAAATAGTTACGTAATTACAAATATGTCACTATCATGCTGAGGCACGCTCCAGCACTCGCCAGAGTATCTATCCAAATCATTCTCTTCCAATGTGACAGCCTGGCTCGTGTGTACGTGATTTGGGCCGTCCATCAGGTGGGGGCCACAGTGTCAAAAATCAAACAGCTTGATTCATTGGGTGGGCATTGCGTGGTGAGAGAATGGATGGTTGGGAAAGCTGACAACTGGCATGTGTGGCCCGCTCGGCTTGGTTAGGTCAACAGCTCCAGTCATTTCAAGCTAAGATGGAGTGTGTGTGGCATTTTTTTAAATACGTGGAGTGTACATTCAATTTTTCATTGTATGATGAAATTTACAAGTATTTCATCATACACTCAATATGCAATATCAAAATCAAGATATATAAGTATTTCATATATATCTATACCTTTCTCGCCATCAGTTGATACTCCATTTCATGAAACATTTGGTAAGCAACATCAATATAAAAATAATTGAGTAATCGGATTTGTTTGGGTTTGATCTAAGTCGAGTCAAGCTCGGGTCAGGTTGAAATTGGCCGGAAAGTTTTTTAAGTTCGAAAAATCAGTTGAATTAGACTCGAACTCAATTTCGAACCGAGTTGATTTGAACTCTTTTGAGCCGGGTCAAGCCAGCAAGCCAGCTAACCGAGCTAGTTCGGTTCATGTACGGCTCTAGCTCCAGACTGCCATGCTATCTGGGCCTGGGATGGGCCTCTGTCTTCTGAGATGGGCCTGGACCAGCGACAAATCAACTCATCCTGTCCGTAGATCTGAGGGAATCTCAGTTAGGCTGTCAGTGGGTCACACCCAGGCAAAGAAAATCGAAATTTTGAATAGGGCTGGCCCGGCGGATCCATACCTGGGCTGAAACGAACCTCAGGCCCGGCCCGTTTACAGTCCTAATGGAATTCCACCGAGGGACCATGGATCTGGTGGGCCATCACATGGATAGCCACTAGCCAAAAATATCCAGGGAGTGAACTGTCATGGACGTTTGATAAGCGACCTACGAAAGGAACGGTAAGAGCAGCGGTCCAGATTGAACCATTTAAATTCACAGCAATGATGCTAGGAGTTGTCCAATCAATGAGATATTTTTCCGTATACACCGTTCCCACAGTGGCCCACCAGATCAACGGTGACGATCACCAGATACACCATGTGCGGCCTGCTGTCCTCAACATAAAGGAAAAAAGTTATCCACTTGCTCATCATTGCATTTGACAAAAAGTGTACGATCTTGATGGCCCATCCGGTGGACTTAATTGACGGCCCAGATGATCTCCAATCCATGAGCACAAAAAAAATAAAAAAATAAAAAAAAAAGGAAAAGAGGAAATAACCAGCACTGAATGAAAAGTTCTCTAACCACTTCCCCACTGCCCTTTTGTCAAGCACTAAAGTATAAAGACTGATAAAGGGTCGTTCATCTGGGCCGTCCATTCATGTAGCCGATCAATTAGTTGGGATAAGCGGTCGATGATCCGGGCTGTCAATTCATGTAGCTGACCCCAATTAATTGGGATGAGGGTAGATGAAAAATGGAAAGTGGTCCACCAATCAGATTGGCAGCATTGTCCAATTTATACAAGTTTTCACAAAGCGATGCATCGATGATCATACCTACTATGAGACCAATCCAATGGACGGCCCAAATCATCCACCCCCTATCTGTCTTTGTACTTTAGTTCTTGACGAAAGGGTAGGTGGAAAGTCGTTAGAGTACTTAAATTTTGGTTATACAATGTGGGGTCCACTTCGGGGTAGATTGGGAATGGCCAGAACCGTCATCAAGGTGGGCCACCTACCCTTAAAAGCTAAGGACATTAGACACGTTAGAGGATTTAATTCCTACTGAGCCGCAAGAGATGATACGGTAGAGCCCTAAGAACGTAGGAGTGAGATGTGTCGATCAGGACTGTCCATATGGTGGGCCTCATCATGGATGGCATATGTTTCGAAACTGACACCTACCAGACAGCCCTAACCATCAGTTTCCTACACTTCGAAGTACTTGATTATGACAATTGATAAGTTTTCTCATCTACCGTTAGATTAAATGCTACTATTCAGATGGCTAGGATCATCGTATCTATGTGTATCTTTACGATTTAGTATCTATAGTAGGTACCACTACATCAACGGTCCTGATTGACAATTAACCTGCCACGTGTAGAGCGTAGTGCGATGGCTCTACCATATTCCGGTTCTACCGAGTGTTACCTTACTGTCTTCTTAGGGATGTCACATGTTTTCGGTACATGTACCCTCGTGGCATTCAATGGGAAGCCTTATATGGTACCTCTATTTGCATCAGGACGTTTAGACACTTTGATAGATTCATCCAGGCCGTCAATTAGGTCCAACACAAATTTAATGGGCCCCCACACAAAATCACCCCGATCAGAAGATTCTATCCATCTGATCAATAGCTTACCAAGTAGACCGTTGAGATCATTTAGGTCCCATCAACAATAGGATCCATCCATTTGTTGGGACTCATCATAGATTGGTTATGGCTAAGAAGATTCACTTTTATTAGATAAACCTAGGGGTGTACATGAATCGAGCTAGCTCGCTCGACTCAACTCGAAAAAGCTCGATTTGTCTCGGTTCGAAGCTGAGTTCGTGCTACTCAGGCTAATTTTTTGAGCTCGAGTTTTCAGTCGAGTTTGAGCTGGCCCTGGCTCGACTCGACATGGTCGAACTCAACTCGAATAGAACTCAGATTGAACCAGTTAGGTGACCCGATTACTTTTGATGCCCATCAAATATTTGATAAAATGACTCAACGAGGTGTGGCTGGTGGCAAGGAAGATATGTATATGAAATAAATGCCTTTTTATTTTTTTCTTGACTATTATGTTGCTTAAAAGGTA
Source organism: Magnolia sinica (assembly GCF_029962835.1). NCBI lineage: Eukaryota > Viridiplantae > Streptophyta > Magnoliopsida > Magnoliales > Magnoliaceae > Magnolia > Magnolia sinica. Next base: position 2,960,975 of record NC_080583.1, on the reverse strand, counting down.
TTTGATAAAATACTTCTAAAATTACTACTGTTGTTTTACATATATTGGGATTTTGAAGGTGCAGTACATGTGTTGATGAAAATGCTGCATAGGTGAACTCGGCTTGAACTTGGCGCCAACTCGGCTCGAACTCGCCCAAGCTACTGACTGAGCCGAGCTGGCCAGTCATGCTCAAGGACTGAGCCGAGTTCGAGCTAGGGTCAATTAATGGCCGAGCCGAGTCGAGCTAGCCTCAGTTCAACTCGATGTACACCCCTAGATAAACCTAATTTCTAACCATCCCATGATTGGCTTAGAAAATAGATGGCTGTGAAAAAAGAATGCCAGCTAATGGATTTGATCATCCGATCTAGGTTACATTTTGCATGGTGGCCAATGGAATGTGTGCTAGACCTAATGGATGGTCCAGATCAATCAATCATAGTGTTCAAGTGTCCCAATTCAACAAGGAAGACTGTAACTTAAACTACCACGGGAGCAATGGATCACACTTGGAAATGAGTAACACGTGTATAAGATAGGACCGGGTTCCTCTACAATAGGTATCTTAGCCACCGGCACAGCACCCGAGTCATGTGGGCCCACCGTTTGTGCGTGTGGCATCTACTCTGTTCATCAGGTATGTCCCACCGAGATCTCTACAAATTAGTCCAATCCAGGATAACTGAGATCTCTCTCCCTATGTAGTAATGGTGGTAGGACCCGGCATGTGAAGATCTGCTTGTATTTCATGGAAAACTGAGTGTACCTTTTTTCTTAAAATTCCATTCATGAGTAGATGAATCATTTTCAAATACAGTCTAGAATTCCACTCCATACAGAATTTTGGTGGGCCACACCATGAGTAACAATGTAAGGTCATGGATAAAAGGTCTAAGTTCATGTGGTGTGGCTCAACCAGCTGAGTTTTGGATCTGGCTGATAGACAGGTTGGATAGGTATTTTTTTTAAAAAAAAAATTTAATTTTTAATTTTTTAATTTTAATAGTTGTTGTTCCCTGTAGTGTGGCCCACCTGAATTGTGAATCAGGCTGATTATTTTTTTTAAAATTTTTTACATTGGGCCAAACATTGAGGGGCACCTAATGGATGGAGTGTTTAATACACGTGTGACATGGCGGCCCTATTGTACCTGTTATAGAGTTTTTTGATCCGGTGAGGCAGGACTGTCAGGTTATCTCCTCACCTTGTAGCGTCCATACATGTTAAATGTCGTGTAAATGCCTTGGATTCTACTCACTCTAGACGTTGAAGCAGGGTTATATCGGTTTGACCACTAGGGTACAGGTTTTTTAGGAGCAGTGCATGTTCTATTAATCCAAGTTGGTCTGACCGATGGTGCCATTCGTACTTCAAATAAATTATGCAATTTTACGAAAGTCAGGATATTTAAGCCAAGTTGCAATTAGGGCTTGGTGAGACTCAGTGTTTTCTCTCAGAAGACAAGGGTTTTGCAAGTTAAGAGGATTTTCTACACTTGGGAAATGATTACTCTAAAGTGATAGAGATTTTTCTATGGTGCGCATTGCAATAGGAGATTAGGTTACTTCTATAATCAAAGAAGGTGAGTGGTGTAATTTTAAAGTTTTAATTAAACTAGAGATTTCTATTACTTTGTGTTGTGGTATTTTCCCACAAAGGTTTTCCACGTTAAATATTGTGTGTTTGTATTTGGTTGATTGATTATTGTTTATTTGATTATTCTATCTTCAGTGGACATGGTTGCACAAAGTGCATGATTGACAATGGTATTAAATCCGAATTTATAATATTTAATATTGATCTAAATTTATTGTGGCTCGGAATTACAACATAAAACTATGCAAATATGAGTTAGGGGTCAACTTTATCAGACAACCGCTCGCTTCAAAAGCCCGAGCTGGTAAAAGATAGTGTATCAATGTATATGAATGGACTTTAACAACCCTTGCATGTGCGGGTAGAGCTCTACATAGGAACATATATTGAATAAGGTTGGAGGGCTACTCACACCATAAACAAGCCGAACTTGTTTTCTTACTCCTCACGATTGTAGCCAACGTGAATGATTATCATACGGAAGATTGTTGGGATTGTCACGAGTGGCCTTCTAATCTCATAGACGAGTGACTAATCTCCATGTAAATGTAGTTTATGATACATGCTTTTGTAGGCCCATGGCATGGTGATTGTGAGTGGAAAAAGCAGTTCAGAGGGAAAGTTAATTAAATAGGACGCGGATTGCTGATTGAGAGTGGCTCTTTGAGCCCCCACAATGATGTATGTATTTTATGCTGCTGTCCATTTTGGACCACACCATTGGAAAAAGAATATTTAGTGAATGAGACTGAAAATAAAGTAGATTGAAAAATCAGATGGACCACATCATAGGAAAATAGTGGTGATTCAACACCGCCATTAAAAACTTTCTAGGCTTTCATTTGCCATCCAACCTGTTGATTGGGTCAAAGCGACAGTTTGATCTAAAACTTTTGTGGGTCCTAAGAAGTTTTTAATGGTAGGCATTCAATCGCCATTGCTCCTATGGTGTGGTCCACTTGAAATTTTAATCTATCTCATTTTTGAATTCATGCCTTCAAATGAGCTGGAAAAATGGATGGATGGTGTGGATAAAATACATACATCATGGTGAGACTCACAGAGCACTGTTCAAACCCATTATTAGATATGGGTCTCTTCTAACTATTAAAACTGTTTAAATGATATACCTAATTCTCATTCATCATCTACACTAGAAGCTAAAGTCCCCATGCATCCTTATAAGAAAATGTCCGGATGTTTATTTTGGGTGAGTGGAAGTTGCCCATAGTTTATGACTATTCCAGTCAAAATTTTAAAATGACAAAAAATCTCTTACCTTAGCTACTAACTCTCCAAATTAGCTAAATTCTCTTACTTTATTGAAAATTCATTTACATATTCTTTAAATTTTCCACTCATTGAAAAAAATAAGTGGACTACTCAACTCGTATCCATAACAAAGATGTTTTAAAACAAGGTTATATTGATTTTATGCAATATGAACTTATTTTGTATGCCTTTAGTTAGGTTGTATTTAGTCTCTCAAGTACAATCAGAATAACAAAAAAAAGTATGTAGCAAAAATGCATGCATCAACCAGGAATCGTCTGGTCTCGATCAGGAAATCTCAACTGTAGCTTCACATGATACATTGCATCAATATTCGACGACGGTCTTTGTCCGTCTGTCTGTTTGAAGATGGCCAGCCCTCGGGCAAATGCAAAAGACCCAGTCCCACCAACGACCGTAAGTTCTTCCCTGCTCTTGTGGCCGATGTGCTTAGCGTGGACACTAATGCTGCCGGAGTATTCATCGGCGTCGATAGTAAGATATATGATGTTGAATGCAGATTGTGCAAAGTGCTCGATTGGGATTATGAAGCCTTGGGCCCTCCCAATGGCCCGTGACGTGTTCTCGGGCCCTGCCGTGAGCGTGTGGTGGAAGACGAACGCACCGTCGGCGAGTGGGCCCACTTGGGTGCTGGGAACTGGGTGGTGGGGGTGTTGGATGTACAAGGAGAGAGCTAGCCACGGCCTTGTTTGGTTCTTTTGTGGCTTTCTATGGACTGAAGGGGAGATCACAGCTAGGAGGATCACAGCTAGTGTGGCCACTGAAACTGCTGTGCAGAATATGATCTTGGGTAGCATCATGCAACAGATGGTTGTTTTTCTTTCTATTACTACTTTGATTGGATTGGATAGGGTTGGATGTGTTTTTATAGATTTTTTTTTTTCTTTTATTATTTTTAAGTACTTTCTATTGAATGTACTTAATCTATTTAAGACACCTAAACCACTAATTTCAAAAGGGTATTTTGGGTTAGTAGAGGTGTCTCCCTAACTGCTCCAAAAAGGGTACTTTGGTCACTTTGGTGGTTGGTGATGTGTGCAACTCCAACTAAGGTTTTCAATGGGCCGGCTTGAAATTGAGCCCATCTATTAATTAGGCGGGTCTGAGTTCTAAGGGCCCATTTTCTCAACCCATTTAGAATGCCAAGTGGCTTTCTTCACATGCTCCACATGGTGGAACACACTTGATGATATGGGTGCACACGGTTCGGTTTGGAGGTGAAACTGGAATTGAACCGTTCCCAACGGTTCCAGGAAAACTAGAACAAGAACCGGACCGTTTGCACCCTAGAATCGAATGGGATAGGACCATAAAAACCAGTTCAATTCTATGGTTTTGGGTGGGTTTTTTATAAACCAGTCCAATTGCATGATTTATTTTTATAATCCATTCTAATTGCATGGTTTTTTAAGAATCCAGTCCAAGGTTCTTGAGAGACAAAGAAAGGCATGAAAGAGGGGGAGAATAAAGAAAAATTAGACATTTTTTGCTTTTTTGATTTTTTAATTTTTACATTTTATGTTTAAAAAAAGGTAAATTTTAAATATTTATTGACCAAGGGTCCGGTTCTAATTTCAGATCCAAGGTTTGGTTGTACGGTCCAATTGGGTTATACAAAACCCCAAACCGTGAACCGAACCGAACTAACCAATTCTTTGATTTTCAGAACCAGAACCAGAATGGTGGTGCGCTTCAGAACTAGTCCAAACCGTGCGGTCTGCTCGGTTCTGGTCCGGTTCACCGGTGGAATTACCAGTTCAACCGGTTCCTTGTGCACTCCTACTTGATGAATGGCACGGATCTTGCACAAAAGTGGGTGGCTGGGCTTGGCGTCAGGCCTATTTCTTTAGGCCTGTCACATGTCCGAGGCTTGGGCTGAGCTTTTAATTTATGGGCCGGGCTTGGACAGCTAACCAGAGACCTATGTGCCAAATCCGCTGTTTATGTTTCTTGGACCTGAAAATGAGGTCGGTCCTGCAATCACATGGACCGCATGGTTACATAAGCTTCAATTGCTTAGTTCTTTTAACTATTTCATTTTCCGTCTCATGTGGTCCACCTGATGACAGAACCAACCTGATTTACAGACCATGTCACATGGATAATGGAGCGCAGCTGATGAATGGTCCGGATCTCACACACCTTTCATCATTCAAAACGCAACATGAGTGCAAGATCCAAGCCACTCATGTAACAAGCTCAGTTGTCTAGTTTCATTTTATAAAAAATCCGAGCAATCTGATCATCAAGTGGACCACACGTGTATAAAATAAATGTATGGTTAAAAAATGACTAACCATGCAAAGTCACGTACACCATTGGCCCTTGTGATCACTATATCAGCAGCCTAATCTTTTATATAAGTAATCAGCATGGTTGGACCCACCTATAAATCTAACAAGTTGGATATTTCACACGTGCCACATTACCACATGTGAGAGTTGAGATGCTGAAATATTTGTCAACTCAGGCCAATTACAATTGGGCCAGGCTCGGGCTATGTCTAAGATCCCATCAGCTCAGACCGGCTCATTGAAGGGGCAATTTTGTCATTCGCCATGCATGATGTCAGGGTCCGGGCTCAAGGCGGGCTTGGGGCTACGATTTAATAGGTGGGCACCCAGCCCATGGACAGTCCTAGTCATGGCCTTGCCCGGGCTATTTGATTTAGACTCAGGACAAAACCGTCATTTTAAATGATTTAGGGGCAAATGAGTGGTTGGTTGACAGTTGAGTTGGTGAGGTTATATTCATACGTGGGTGGAGTAGGTAGCGTTTTTCATGGACTCGGATTCCGTGATGGAAAATCTCTGTGGGATGCCCTTTATCCACGCCGTCCATTCATTTTTCCAGATCATTTTAGAGCATGAACCAAAAAAAAGGGTAGATCCAAATGTCTGGTCTACCACACCACAGGAAAATAGTGATGATTGAAAACACCCACCATTCAAAACTTCCTAGGGCCCACTATAATGTTTATTTGCCACCCAACCTATTAATGAGATCACACGGCCCTGGATGAAGTGAAAACAGAAATATCAGCTTGACCCCTAGAAGTTTTCAACGGTGAATGTTCAATCATCATTTTTGGAAGAAAATAAAGTGTTCAATGACCACTGTTTCCTGTAGTGTGGTCCACGTGATATTTCGATTTGTCTCATTTTTTGGATAATACCCTAAAATGATCTAGAAATGTGGATGGACCGTGTGGATAAAATACATACATCATGGTCGGGCCTACAGAGCTTTTCCAGTACCGTGCACTGAAGGTAACTACCGAATCCGAGTCCCTTTTTTATTGCATAAGTGGGAAGTGGCCGAAACTAGCATTTGGTTGAATTTGATGGATGGGGATGACTCTGGGCTTTGAATTTCGGAGCATTTGACGCAGAAAATGAAAACCCAAATCATACATGGCCCAAAAATCTATCAAAATTGGGATATGCTAACCACTGATCTTGTGCCACTTCTTAATTGTCTATTTTCAGGATTTAAATTGTAAGGTTAGGATTGAAAGACCAAGGAGAAGTTTGGGGCATTGACCATCCATGGCCATACCCCACAGATCAATGGTCTAGATCCCCAAACCTTAAACTCCATTTTGCATTAACTTAAATCACAAGTACAGTGTCCACAATTTTCGGAGCAGGACTGTATAGGGCTGTAATGGGCCGGGCCTAAGGTAGTTGTCAGCCTGATTTTGATCCATTTCAGGCCGGCCCATTAGGCCCACTATTGAAAATTCTGAAATTTCAGGCCTGAGCCCGGCCCACTGACACTCTTATGGCCATTTGGATACTACCAAATAAGTTACTTTGTCTACTTACAGCAGTAGATAAGTAACTTAATTCAGATAAGTAAGTTTGATTTATAATTAATTAAAGTTAATATTTTTTACTTAAAAATAATTAATTACTTAAGTTAATTTATATTTTTTTGCTTTATCAGCTTTTCATAAGTTGCTAGAAAGATGCAGAGGAGAGATGGAAGAGAATAGAAGCTGATATATCTTCTTAGTAAGTAGAAATCAAGATAAGCCATTTGTGGCATAAATAACTTATCTTAAGAAACTTAAGATCCAACCACCCCTTAGTGACTAATGTGGTTGAGATTTTGAAATTTTTGTGATATTCTTCAGAAAAATCAAATGGCATTCACATTAATGCTGTGAGATTTTCAAAAGCTCGCCATTTTCAAAATTTTGCAACTTTATTGCTAAATTATCTTAATAATGATGCATGAATAATTTAAAATTTTAAATAATGCTGTTTTTGTTTTTATTTTGCAAGAAATATTTTGAAATTATTTTATTGGTGTGAAATATTATAATATTTCTTACAACCAAACACATCTCAAATAAAAGGTGGGCATATCTTCCCACTTTGTTGTGCCCCACTTGATATTTGGACTGAGCTGATTTTTGAGCCTATAAGAGTTTCATAAGGTGACTCATAGGGAGTGGATAGGGTGCATCCTTGGCCTAACCTAAGATGGTGCAGCCCTCACCATGGGGCCCACTTTGATGTATTTATTATGTATTCATGCCATCCATCTGTTTTGTAAGATGGTTTTAGGAGCCCAAAATGAAGTAGATCCAAATTTCAGGTGGACCATACCATAATAGGATAGCAAATAGATATCACGGAAACAACATTACAGTAGGCCCTAGGAAGTTTTTAATGATAGGGTGTTTAATCTCCACTATTTCCTGTAGCATGGTTCACTTGAGATGATCTTCATTGTTATTGGGCTAATGCTCTAAAATGATATGCAAAACGGATGGGCAACATGGATATAAAATAAATACATCAAGATGAATCCCCATAGTAATGGCGGCACGCAAACAGCTTGAGTGGATCCTTTGAACCATCATAGTGGGTGGTCTCTGATTGTGGGGCCCATTGTAATGTATGTGCCTTGCATCTACATTGTCCATTCATTTTCACGTCATTTTAGGACATGATTCAAAAAATGAAGTAGATCCAAATCTCAGATATTTGTGTAGCCCCTTCATCCGGGTCTTTGTGACCTTTTAAATAGGTTGGAGGACAAAAAAAGAAAAAAACATTCCCGTGAACCCGAAGAAGTTTTTAATGGTGGGTATTCAATCACCATTAATTCCTGTGGTGTGGTCCACTTAAGATTTGGATCAGCTTCATTTTTTTAGAATTATGTCCTAAAATGAGCTTTCAAAAATGATAGACAACATGGATGTAAGGAAAACACATTACAGTGGCCTCCACAGTTAGAGATTCACTCAAGCCGCTCCAGACTCATCTGGCCTGTTTGGGAGCGTGGATTCGGAACCCCTGGATTTGAAACCCCCGAGATTTGAAATCCTCCCATTGTGTTTGGCACCTTGGATTGGGAATTAACTTTATTCCAAAAGTAGCTATGCATGGTATATTTATAAGGGTTTGAATTTAATTATTAAATCAACTATAATATCTATAATTAGTGACATAAGTAATGTTTGACACCATGGTTGTAATAAGCCCGTTGAAATACATGCTTTGCCTAAAAATGATGAAATTCCAAGTCTCAGATGGGCCACAAGCACCAGATCATGTTTGAGTGACTAACCAACGATTATTAACCGTTAATTTACATGGACAATGTTTGGATGGTGTTGATCATCATATTAAAGTAATTATAGTGATGCAATTACCTAATAGAATAATAGTCTGGTGACACACATCTTACACATGCAACTCTTGAAAGGATTTTAGATGTAATCCAAGCTCTCACCATACTTGGATTTGAAACCTAGTTACTTCACGGTGCCAAACAACCGGGGGATTTGAATTCCCCTGAAATCCCTCCAAATCCATGGTGCCAAACGACCCCATAGACGAGTTCTGAAAAGGTCTTGTATTTGCGTGTATATACTCAGCTGGTGGGAGTTTTGTAATCTAATTGTAATCCTAATCCTGTTTAAAGAGAGGGTTGTTTCAAGTTGACCGAGAAATTTCCAAGAACAAGATTTGATACTATGGTTGGGTTGTGTTTTTGTAAGCCATTAAAATTCTGGGCTTGGGTCTCATAATATCTTTGCTCGACCTAACTGGAATATGAACACTCGCACTAAACCGACCCCACTTTTATGAATAAGAATTTGGGTGGCCCGCGATCAGGATCTTCATATTGATGGTTTGGATCAAGTTTCATTAATCGAGCCTATATATTAGGCCCAATTGAGGAACCTAAGCCACAACCAACCAAAGTTATAAAATTGAGCCAGTTTTGGCCAGCTTTGGCAAAACCCAAACCAGTATCAATAGGGCTGGAAACAAGCTGGGCTCGACATCAAATCAGAGCCTGAACTGGTTCAAGTGCCTGATTCAGGTTCCACTGATAATTTACTAGGTGTTTAGGAAGGGCGGAAGCACACAAAGATGAATTAAGCAAAGTACTTACAATCGCACAAACAAGTACAATCACAAACAATCCAAAATTTATATGGAAAAATTCTTGTGAAAAAAACCCACGGTATAAAATAACAAGGAATGCAATATGAAAGCAAAAATTACAAGAAATAGTGCTTACTTATTCGAACAAGCCTCAAATCCACTCTACAAATCCTAGCTATGCCCATGAACCCTTTGGAATGAATTAAAAAGTCTCAAAAACCTCTCTACATCTCTCAAATCCCAATTACACTCCGATATATGAAGTATCACAACCAGAATCAGAAACAAATCCTGCACTTATACAATTTTGCGCTCATGTTCGATGGGACCTTCGATGGCATCAACAATTTATTGATGACATTGAACACCTTCGACGACATCGAATAGCAATACCAAAACATTCCAACAACCGAATATGAATTTTTTAGATTTTTTCGATGGCATCGAGCATTTGTTGATAGTATCGATCTTTGCTAGATGGCATCGAGTGGTATGTCAATGACATTGATAGACCTTGTTTCTTACGGATTTAAGACATTAACAACATTAGGCACAGCGATTTGAATATAATAGTATCCAGACCCAGCCCAATCCAGTAATCGTGTGATTTTTTTCTTTATGTAACCCTATGGACCGTCCCTAATGCCTCCCAACTGAGCCAGCTAGACCATCTATTCCTATGACCTTAGGAGCCGTTCGGATTCACAGGCCCGTTTGTTTTGTCCCGGGCTTGATGTGGCCTGGGTTTTACTTTACGGGCTGGACTTGAACTGACCTCTCTCCTACCCATTGACAGACAGAAGCCCGGTCGTTTTTCTTTGATAAGAACTCCGGTGCTCTGGCAGATTGTGAATCTCCATACACGTGCACTTAGAAGTTGTGCAGATGACATGAACATGACTCAAGATACGGTGAGAATCATGAACCCACCAATTAAACTAGAATTGCATTTTAACTGATGGATTGTTGGGCATGAATTGGACGGTTTATATCAAAATTCAACAAATCAACACTCAGGATCATCCAATTAATCTTATTTTATGGTTATGACCTATCTATACTGAGCCCCACGGTCTGGACGGTTTAGATTTAACTACAATTTTGCCACGTCGACAATTCCTGAAACTCTTCTGGCCCCCCAAATGAACAGCTGGGATATCACACACCGTACACTCATGTTTGGCAGTCGCCCATGTGCGGCTTCAAATAGCATGCCTCGTTTATCAGCCAGATCATGATCGTAGAAATCCTCTAAAAAGGTGACACGTGGCAAGCTCCTCTCCCTTCTTTTTGGCAATGGTGCTCTTTTTTTCCTCTTCGTTCTTTGACTCTCGGCCACTGATTGTGCACTTTTAAAGATGCGAATTTTCAACCATAGCATAAACTAAGGGAAAAGGATTGGTACCACTCCCTCTACCATTGAAGTAAGACAACGTGGGACCCACCTTGAACAGTGATGGGACCGAGCATGTTTCGTACGGCACCCTGTTTAACCATCCCTTGGTGGGCCACAGTCATCTCTCACAACAGTTCGAGAGGACCACTAAACTAGGCCTAGCAATTTATTTGAAAGGCTTTATTTTATCTAGGTCCCTTACTTTTGCAGCAATTATATACATCTCCTATGTTTTGAATTATTGCATGCATGCACCTTCCATATGGGCCTATTAGGTTTCAAAGTCGGTCGGGTTCAACCTGACCGACCCAAAATTGGGTAGGGGTTGGACAAGATGTATCAGGTTTAGTCTCGAGTTTGGGCTATATAAACACCAACTTGATAAAATTTGAGTCAGGCTTGGGCTGAGGTCTTAAGTTGCCCGACCGAACTTAAACCCAATCAATAAATAAGTTATAAATTATAATTGAGTGTAGATCGTCCGTGTTGAAAGTATAGGGAATTTCAGTGCTATCAGGTCTCATTGGTCCACACTATTTCCGATGACTCAAGCTAAAAAAATATGTTGGATTCCTCTCCCAAATGGACTGCGTGCTGCACAACACTACTTTTAAAGGAGTAGTTGTCCTAATTTTAACTTGTTTGTTTATAAAAAAAAAATATTCTTTATGATAAATAACTACATCTGTAATTAATAAATCATAAATACAAAAGATAAGATGTGTATTGAAATATAATAGGCTAATGCAATTACAAAAATATTAGCATGTATCCACATGACCAACCTAACGAGCCCGCTTGGGTTGGGTTGGGTTGGGATAGGGTTGAAGTATAGGAACCTTGGGTTGGGCTAGGATTGATCACCAACCCGGCCCAACCTAACCCGCCCAACTTTCAGCCCCGGGCCTACTGGGTCCATTGCCTATGAACCATCAAATGGAAATTGCGCAATGGCATGTGGGATTAGCATTCCTCTACTCATAGAGAATTTTTTTCGGACTATGGCAAAGTAATTGCCCATGTGGCCCACATCAAAATAGTGAAATAATGATCCAATTCTGGGGTGTATAATCCATCCACAATAAAGCTTGCGCGATGAACGGTGTGGATCTCGTACTAAGTGTGCCTTGTCAAAATGGTTCAAAGTTTCGCTGTCGAAATTGTTGGTCACGAGTCGTTCTCAACCCCATCAAAGCATCCAAGTTCGGTCAACAAAACGAAGAGGAATGATCACACACGACCATACCACACAAAGCATGCGATGCTACACCGTTTTTCTGCAAGTCTGTACCATGTGTAGGAAATCCAAGCCATACAAAATGTAAGCCCCACCATAAATATCACCTAGCATGAAAATCATCCCTTCCTGTAATCTAATGGAGACATCAATGTGTTGGAGTGTGATCTTTGGCCGTTGATGGATTTCGTTGGTCTCTCCCACTAGATGAGTGAATCGGCCTGATTTTTGCATCAGGTGATGATTGTGATTGACCCCATATTTTTCATGGCTTAGATGTCCTACAGATGTGATGTGTCAGTAGGAAACAAGGTGTTGCATAGTGAATTTAACGGTATATGGTTGTACGTTTTAATTCCTTCCTCCTTTTCTTACTTAATTAATGATCTGGCTACTTTAAGAGCCATCGTATGAATATTCGAGTGCTATACGTATCAGTTCCAAGTTGTATGCATGTGAAACAAGGTGACGTGCATTCACATTTGCAAAAGTGTGTGGACCACAGCTAGTTGTAGGTGAGCAACTAATTGGGTGTGGGGCCCACCGTGGCGTGATTGATATACATTGTCTAGCTCCATCTAAGCATCTATCATGTCATGATAATTGAATGTATAAAATAAAAAAAAAAATTAAAAAAAAATCGAGAGGATCTAACCGTCCATTCTAACCGGCACGTAAATTTAAGTGTGTTTGGATGGACGTGGAAATAAAAGGAAATGTGGATACAAAAGTTGGGACTGGATTCGGTAGTGACCTCTCCAGTACCCACCTTGGTACTGTTTAGAGTTTGAAAATGTTCCGTGGGCCACCATGATGTATGTATTGTATGCACTCTGGCCATCCATATTTGCAGCTCTTTATAGGGCATGAACTAAAAAAATCGGCAGATTGAAATCTCAAGTGGACCACACCATAGAAAACAGTGTGATTGAATGCCAACCATTGAAAACTTTCTAAGTGCCATTTTAATGCTTGTTTTGTTTGTCATTCAACCTGTTGATTAGGTCACACACAGCTGGATGAAGGGAAAACACTACGAAGGCGTTTTTAATACGGGCATTCAGTCACCTATGTTTCCTATGGTGTGGTCCACCTTATATTTGGATGGGCCTCATTTTAGAAGCTATTAATCGGACTATGATAGCTTTTTTTGATAATCTCAGTATTAATATAAAGTACATACGCACATTCACAGATTATTAATGCTTTTCTCATCAACTTGTATAGATGTAAAATATGGATGTGGATTGCACACTACCCCGCCAGTCTCCAGCCGGGAACCGGCAGGAGCTTTAAGTCGCCACCATGACATATGGGTCCAGGGGTGTACATCCAATCGAACCGAGTTGAGCTAGCCTCAGCTTGACTCGGCTGGAGCACTGGCTGACCTTAGTTCAAACTCGGCTCGGCTCGGTCCTCGAGCCTAACTAGCTAGCTCGGCTCAGCTCGGTTTGGTTACCAGCTCGGGCTAGCTCAAGGCGAGTTTGAGCTAAGATCAAGCTGACTTCGCCATTGAGGCATTTCCACAAACACCTGAACTGCAACTTTAAAAATCCACTGTTTTACAAACATAGGCAATGGTTTTACAGGTGTTTCATCACCGGCCAAACCTTCCTTGCCACCAGCCACATCTCGTTGAGTCATTTTATCAAATACTTGGTGAGCAACATCAATGGCAAAGTAACCGAGTCACCAAACAGGTTCAATCCGAGCTGGATTCGATCCGAGTTGAGTCGAGCTGGGGCTGCCCAAATTCATTTTCAAGCTCAAAAAATCAACTTGACTCGGCTTGAACTCAACTTCAAACCGAGTCGAATTGAGCTTTTTCGAGTCAAGTCGAGCGAGCTAACCGAGCTAGCTCAGTTCGTGTACACCCCTATATATGGACATTGCATTTTCATCCAACTAAAGGATTAATTCAAAGGACTAATTAATGCTATTTAATAACAATACAAAGAAAAGTTATTCTAAGAGGAAAAGTAGCCAGCCATGGTGGCCCCACCATAGTGTTAATATGAAATCCACCCCAATCATAAGGTGAGTCACCCCGTATTAGAACCATGTATAAAAAATCAGTCTCATCCATGGTTCAAGTGGACCACATGATTGAAAACAGTGTACAAGGAAAACTCACCCTCCAAACTATTTTTATTGGTTTGGCCCACCTGAATCACATATGCCCCTGATTTTTGGCTATAAGCCATAGATTTTTAGTGTCATATTAATGGTTGGAATGGATTTCACATTCTTGTCATGTTGAGCTTGGTAAAAATCAAGGGTGGACGTCTCTCCCAACTATTTCTATTGCTGTGGCTGAGTTGAATCAAAGGTTAGCATGATTTTTTGGCTCTAGGCCCGCAATGGAATCACGCATCTAATGATGGGAGTGAATCTTACTTATAGATCATGGTGGGCCCTGTAAAAATAGGAGGATGGTTGTTCCAGAGATGAATACCATGAGAGATGAGTGATTTCAGGTCACAAAGGGCTGGAGATTCGATGGCCCTACTATGGTGTTAATTTGAAATCCATTTCCACATGTGACCACCCAATGTTAGATCAAGGGACTGAAAATCAGCCCCAACATGATTTATTAGTTTTATCCATGCCGTCCATACATATTTTCATATTTTCAAATCATTTTAGGGTATGATAAAAAAATGAAGCAGATCCAATGCTCAAGTGGACCACACCACAAGAAACAGTGGATAGAACACATCCATCGTGATGAGGCCCACAAATATTTGCCATCTATACACGCCCAGGCTGTGTGGTAGGCTACACAATCTAAGTCCGCCCCGGAAGACATCAATCTTTTCTTGGAACTAATCGATCTTCGAGAAATTTTCTACTGTACTACCAATTTATGGCACATGAACCTTTTTAGGCCCACTTCTTTATAGCTCCCAAGAATAAGCCCCAGCTACGTGGACAACTTTTACAGGTTGAAAATGCCCCTACTTTATCAATTTCACTCCATTCACTCCCTTACACTGAAATACATGTCTGAACTCATCTCTGTCATCCATATTCCTTCTTTTCACCCATTTTCTTCATTAAATCTCCATAGAATCTCCATCCTAGTATCACATTACATCTCCATGTTCCATTTTACTCAAGGCTACTTGCATTCATTTTCTGAGAGGACATGAATGCATTGATAAACATGAAATCTTGTAAGCTTTTCTCCGAAGAATGTGTTTCGCATCAACGCACTCTTATTCTTTTTCTCGAACACGGATTTCACTGATACGACGGCTATAGGAAGTAAGGATGTTTAAATTCTTAAGAAATTACCTAGAAGTTTGTGGTCAATTTCACGTGGTCAATTTCATGCATTGCTAAGTCAATTTTACGTGGTTATCCAATAAATTTCAAGAAGTTCGCAGTTAAGTTGACGAAGTTTCGCGGTCAATTTCACTTAGTTCTCGGTCAATTTATTACATGGATCGGTCAATTTCATGGGCTACTTGGTCAATTTCATGCATTTTACTGTCAAATTGTAGTGCATTTTTGTAATACGACTGTGAATTTGTAGTGCATTTTTTGTAATACGACTATAAATGTTATATATTGAATACATTTGTTGCTTTCTTTGAAATTGCGAATTTCTTACCACTATGATTCAAATTTTCAATAAGATATTCATTTCACGGTCAATTCCAAGCATTTCACGGTCAATTCCCTTCACTTCATGGTTAATTCCATGCATTTCACAGTTAATTTCATGCGATTCCCCCTCACTTCACGATCAATTCAATTCATTTCGCGGTCAATTCCCTTTACTTCACAGTCAATTCCATGCGTTTCACGGTCATTTCCCTTCACTTCACGGTCAATTCCATGCATTTCACGGTCAATTCTGGCGATTCCCCTTCACTTCACAGTCAATTCAATTCATTTCGCGGTTAATTCCCTTTACTTCACAATTAATTCCATGAATTTCATGGTCATTTCACTTCACTTCACAGTCAATTCCATGCATTTCATGGTCAATTCTGGTGATTCCCCTTCACTTCACGGTCAATTCAATTCATTTCACGGTTAATCCCCTCAACTTCACGGTCAATTCCATGCATTTCACGGTTAATTCCCTTCACTTCACGGTCAATTCAATTCATTTCACAGTCAATCCCCTTCACTTCACAGTCAATTCCATGCATTTCATGGTCAATCCCCTTCACTTCACGATCAATTCAATTCATTTCATGGTCAATCCCCTTCACTTCACGGTCAATTCCATGCATTTCATGATCAATTCCCTTCACTTCACGGTCAATTCCCTTCATTTCACAGTCAATCCCCTTCACTTCACGGTCAATTCTATGCATTTCACGGTCAATTCCCCCTTCACTTCACGGTCAATTCCATGTATTTCACGGTCAATTCCCTTCACTTCTCACGGTCAATTCCGTCATTTCCTCTTCACTTCACGGTTAATTCAATTTCCTTAAGTTCACTCACTTTGCGGTCATTTGTAATCACTTCAGGACTGAGAAGTGAGTGAAATTCATCACGAATTGAGTGAACCTGCCCTAAATGTGAGTGAAATTGATCGCGAAGTAAGTGAAAATCATTGCGAACTGAGTGGCATAGATCCCTACAATTGAAAACTTTGAAAATTTGACCGATAAGTCGGTCATATTCGTGCTAGTACAACGATGGATTTCCTACTACTTGGTCAAATCCACCTTATACATGTGAATACTAAACGAGTTATATCATTATGTTTGTTTTCAGAAAATGGCTTCAATAATCATCTTATGCTCATATGGTGGGGAGTTAGTAAGTGAAAACAATCAATACATGTACAAGGGTGGAGACTCGAAAACTACTGTTGTGGGCGTTGACACTATATATGATGAGCTTTTATAAAAAATGTAATGGATTGCGAAGAGTAGACCTGAGGATTATGATATTAGGTTGAAAGGATTATATCCTTGCACAAACAAATCAGTCCTTCCGACTGTAATTGAAGATAACGTAGATGTAAGAATATTCTTGGCAGCACAATTGAAGCATCTAGATCACTACATTCCTTTATTCACCGAAACAATGCAGCGCGTTAATGAGGCAATACTCAAAGACCCGGTGGCTTACAGTGGTTTCGAACATGATGCCCCAACAGTAAGAAGTTTGGGTGTGGAACATATCTTGTAATATGACTGTGAATGTTATATATTGAATACATTTGTTGCTTTCTTTGAAATTGCAAATTTCTTACTACTACGATTCAAATTTTTAATAAGACATTCATTTCACGGTCAATTCCATGCATTTCACGGTTAGTTCCCTTCACTTCACAGTCAATTCCATGCATTTCATGGTCAATTACATGCGATTCCCCCTCACTTCACGGTCAATTCCATGCATTTCACGGTCAATTCCCTGACTAGTGCAAAGAACATATACACTTCTGGAGACCTAGTGATTTTGAACATGACGCCCCAACAATAAGAAGCTGGAGATCTAATGCAAAGAACATATACACTGCTTTAGTTTTTTACTCACACATTGATTTTTAACTAGTGCAAAAACAAAGTTACATGTGAAGAGAAACATACAGAGCGAACTTTTCCTAGATCAGCATGTGCACCAAGCAAAAGAAAAACAAGCCTGTTTAGAAGGATACAAGAGGTTCACACTAGTCAGCCTCCAAACTAATGCTACATCACTCAGGCAATCACAGAAGCCAAGATGTATACATCTTACCTTCCTACTCAAAACAATGGTGACCTCTTTTCACATCCTACCATCATGGAAAAACAAAGTGTATTGAATAATGCAACATGCTCCCCACAAATAATAGTACATTGAATAAAGCATATGAATTGAACGACTTTCAACATATGATTAGCAACATCAATAAATCTACATTAAGCTAGATTCAATCTTTTTGCATATGTTGAAAAGTAAACACCCTGACTATAATAGCTACACAATCATCAAGGAAAGAATCCTTTTTTGCACTTGACAGCTATGAACACATATCTTTAGGATTTACTTCTCAAGTGATCTTAATTGCATCAGAGGTAGCAAGATCTTGATTGGAGGTGGAATTGCAAGAATTATACAATTGGGCTGCAGCACAAGTTAAACATTGTTCCATCATCATATTTTCTTCGTAGCAGGTTCTTTATCCTATAATAGCATCAATATCTTCAAAATTAATCTGTAATTTTGTGAAAGAAGTCACCTAGAAACATATTCATCATCATCACTGGAATTGACGGTGAAGTGAAGGGGATTGACCGTGAAATGCATGGAAATGATCGTGAAGTGAAGGGGAATCACCGGGATTGACCATGAAATGCATGGAATTGACCGTAAAGTGAAGGAAATTGACTATGAAATGAATGAAAATGACCGTGAAGTGAAGGAAATTGACCGTGAAATGCATGGAATTGACCGTGAAGTGAAGGGGAATTGCCGGAATTGACCGTGAAATGAATGGAAATGACCATGAAGTGAAGGAATTGACCATGAAATGCATGGAATTAACCGTAAAGTGAAGCGAATTGACCATGAAATGCATGGAATTGACCGTGAAGTAAAGGAAATTGATCGTGAAATGAATTGAATTGACCGTGAAGTGAAGGGGAATTGTCGGAATTGGCCGTGAAATGCATGGAATTGACCGTGAAGTGAATGGAATTGACAGTGCAATGAATTGAATTTATCGTGAAGTGAAAGGAATTGACTGTGAAATAAATTGAATTGACCGTGAAGTGAAGGGGAATCACCGGAATTGACCGTGAAGTGAAGGGAATTGACTGTGAAATGAATTGAATTGACCGTGAAGTGAAGGGAATTGACCGTGAAGTGAAGGGGAATCGTCGAAATTGACCGTGAAATGCATGGAATTGACCATGAAGTGAAGGGAATTGATCGTGAAATGAATTGAATTGACCGTGAAGTGAAGGGGAATCGCCGGAATTGACCATAAAATGCATGGAATTGACCGTGAAATGAATTGAATTGACCATGAAGTGAAGGGGAATCGCCGGAATTAACCGTGAAATGTATGGAATTGACCGTGAAGGATTGAAATTGATCGCGAAGTGAATAAAATAGATTTTGGACCATTGACCTGATGGAATCTTTGAAAATAACGAGGTCGGTTGGCTAAAGTAGCTTCTCCTACCCTAAAATCATATATAGCACGTCAAGTAACTAATTTTGGTTTAGAAGATATTCTTGTTAAATGAATAAAGAAAGAAATGAAAAAGAAAAAGATATATATATATATATATATATATATATATATATATATATATATATATATATATATGATAAAAATGTAGGTAGAATAAAGTTCTCCACTTAAAATAAAAAAAAGGTGCACAGATTGCTGCGGCACTATGTTTAGGGTCCCAACTCGGTCGATCCCGACTCGCTGGCTTTTTTTTTTTTTCCCTGTTGTAATCTCTACCGCTTTTTGTGGATCTCATTATGAGGTATGTGTTATATCCAAACTGTCCATCTATTTGGTGAACTCGTATTAAGGGTTGAGATGAAAAATAAGATAGATCTAGCTATCAAGTGGACCATACTGTAAAAGGTAGTGGAGGATTGAATGTCTACCATTGAAACCCTTTTAGGGGTCACAGAAGTTTTGGATCATTATGAAATTTGTTTTTCCGCTTCATTCAGGTCTTTGTTTTTTCCTCTTCATTCGGGTCTTTGTGACCTTATGAATAGATTGGATGGAAAACAGATGTTATGGTGGGCGTTATAAAACTTTTAACGGTGAAAATCAATAATCCTGCTGCTCTGTGGTGTGGTCCAACTGATCTTTGGGTATGATTTTTTTTTTTTTTCTTGATAATGCTTTAAAATGACCTCGAAATATGGATGAACGTTGTGGATATAATAAATACATAATTATGGGGCCCATGTAACTTGGATCTCTTTTGAACCGATCGTACAACTTGGAGATCGAGGAGTGTCAGCGCTCGTCTTCGAGTACCAGCCGATCCGCTTACGGAAGGAAAAGGAGGCATTTTTGACCTGAGAAAAGTTATCCGTACAGCCAGGGCTTACTCTTGGAAGGTAAAAGCAAGTGGACTTACAAAGTTCGTGGGCCATATATGGGTGGTACGGTAGGAAATTTCTCTCGATCTTTTCTCGGTACTATACTATTTTCCCGGACCAGTGCAGGCGGTAAGCCTGCAATGATATTCTTGGACGCGGATTGGCTACTCACAGGTTGAGTAGTGACACTGCCACTGAAGTGATGTTATTTTTTGTATCCACACCGTCAATCCATTTAGAGCGATCATTTTAGGGTAATATCCAAAGAATGAGTTACATCCAAATCTCTAGTAAATCCCACCACAGATAACAGTGGGGAGAGTAATGCCACCGTTAAGAACTTTTAAAGGCTACAAAAGTTTTTGATCAGGTTGATATTTGTGTTTTCCCTTCTTTAATGCCTTTTATAACTTTTGAACAAGTTGGATTTCAAAAAAAAACATCATGGTGAGCCTTAAAAAGGTTTCAACGGTGGGCATCAATTTTCCCGTTGTTTTCTACGGTGTCGCGCACTAAAGATTTGGATTTACCTCATTCTTTAGATCATTTATTAAAATAATATTTACAAATGAATGAACATCGCGGATACAACACATACATCGCAATAGGATCCGCATAGTTTAGTGGCGTCACTTCAGTAGCCAGTCCGGCTACTCAACCTGTCAGTATATAATCCGCGTCGGATATTTTAAGAGGCGGGTTAGCTAGTGTCCAGTGACAGGTTGAGCAGCGAGATCGCTGCTGAAGTGACGTCACCAAGTGACGTGGGTCTCACCATGATAAATGTATTATATCCGCACAGTTCATTCATTTGGAGATATTATATTAGGAGGAGAGTCAAATAATAAGGTAGATAAGAATCTGTAATGGGCCCACTACAGAAAATCGTGGAGAAAGTGACATCTACCGTTGAAACCTTTCTAAGGTCCACTATGATGTTTATTTGAGATCCAACCCGTTAATAAGTTAAAAAATACATTATAAAGGGGAAAAAAAAATATCAGCTTGATCAAAAACTTTTGTTGCCCTTAGAAGTTTTTAATGGTGGGCGTCACTCTCTCTATTGCTTCCTGTGATGGGGTTCATTGGAGTTTTGAATCTTAGCCATTTTTTGGCTCATGCCATAAAATGTTCTCTCCAAATGGATGGACGGTGTGGATACAAAATATACATCATGTTGGGCCCCACGGAGCTTTTGATGTCACTCAGTAGCGAGTTTCCTACTCAACTTTTCAGTAGCTAATCCGCACGGATATTTCACTGGGTCAAACTCCCATCATTTTATTTGTAATCCGGGGCTAGTAACCTAAAAATCAGGATGATTTGTTATTCAATTGACCCACACCAAAGAAAATAGTTGGGAGAGAGACATCCACCCTCGATTTTTACAGGGCCCACTATACCGCCGTAGAATACATTACACCATTAGATGGGAAACCAAAAGATATCCTTAAAGGTTAAAAAATAAAGCTCACGTGGGATTCAATTGGGTCACATTTTAGGGAACAGTGTAGAGGGTGAGATTTTCCCGTAAAATATTTTCAATCATGTGGCCCTACTGAAACAAAGATCGGCAGATTTCTTAGCCCTAGATCAAACATGAAGTGATGGTTTGGGTGGATTTCACATTGACACAACAGCGAGGCGCATTCAATCGGAAACGGATTGGCTACTCCCCCTGACACCAGCCCCGGAGCTGATGGTCGGTGCTCTGTGGGCCCATCATGATGTATGTGTTTCATCCATTCCGTCTATCTATTTTTCTAGATCAATTTATGGTAATACACAAAAAATGAGGTATATCCCAATCTCAAGTGGACCTCATTACAGGAAACAGTGTTGAATGAACTTCGACCGTTAAAAAATTTTTGGGGCCACAAAAGTATTGGATCAAGTTGATCTTTGTTTTCTCCCTTCATCTGGGTCTTTATGACCTAATAAACGGATTGGATTTCAAATAAACAGTACATTGGGCCTTAGGAGGATTTAAATGATGGATATCCAATCACTTTTTTTTCCTGTGGTGTGATCCGTTTGAGATTTATATCCCTCACAATTTTGGGATAAAGATATAAAATGATATTTTAAAATGGATGAACGGAATGGATGAAACACATACATCATGGTGGGGCCCACAGAGCACCGATCATCAGCTCCAGGGCAGGTGTCAGGAGTAGCCACTCCGTTTCCACTCAATCTGGGTACTCATTTTGCCACGTAACATGGAGCTCCTTCTCTATGCAGGAGAGCATTTATTAACATGCAGTGATATGTAAACTAGGCAATAAGGCAACGGATGTTAATAGGAAATGGGATGACTAAGGAAGCTGCACACATGTGATGTATTTGTGCGTTGAACTAAATGTATAAGAAATCTCATCCATTACTTACATAGGATTTTATTTATTTATTTATTTTAACATGTGAAAGACATAAAAATATTTTTAAATGATTAATTGTATGATATTTATTTACAAGAAAACGGAGCTATTAAAAATCTATTCCAACCGTACATATTCAACTTATATGTGTGGCTATAGTGATAATGATCGTTTATTAAGTTTTAGCAGATAAAATATAATTAGTATGCCCTATTTTATGGATAGGCTAGATCTTTGACATATAATTTCTATCATACTCTTATAAAACCTGATATTATGAATACACACTAGTTATATTACTTATGGTGATAATAATTTTTTACTGTTTAATATACAGCTAGTTAGACTAATATAATTTTTCCAATTAGTTGTGTGTGAGCATTACTCTCTCTCTCTCTCTCACACACACACACACACATATATATATATATATATATATAAATGATTCACACAGTCCTACTTTGATGCGTGTTGAACATCAACACCATGCGTTTGATGGTCCCCTTTCAATCATAAGATATTCCAAAAATCAGCCGTATGAGGAACTTAGGCAGGCTATAACATCTAAAATTATGTGAATACATGCTTAAAACATATAAAAGCACTTGGTGGGGCCCACATAAAATTTGGATGCATCTGAAACTTGGTCTAACCCCTCATCCACATGGGATACATATAATGGATGGGCTGGATTTTTGAAACACATATCGGGCCTAACAAATGATTATGAACGTTTTAATGGGAGGGTAACCCCTCTCAACTTTTATATGTGGTGTGGCCCATCCAAGTCATGGATTAACTTGATTTTTAAGTCTAGAAGCCTACCATGGAATGGTGCATCTGACTAATGGGGTAGATTTTCAACATGCATCAATGCGGGGCCCACATAGCTTGACCTCATGGGAAGTTCCCTAAAGTTTGAACAGCTCCTGTACTCAACTTGCCAACGAGAAGATTTTCTGTACACCTGGAAAATCCGTACAATATCCGAACGGATCATCAGGTGGGGCTACATTGGATGGATTAGATACCGAAGTCCACACGGATTCGAAACTCCAAACCATTGAATTAGAGGAGAGAAGAATGGACGGACTAAGAATATGTTGACGTTCTTTCATAACCATCTATCTTTCCCCCAAACTCCTTCAATAGAATGGCTAAGATTGACTGATTGATGTTACTTTCGGTTATGGATTATCCAAGTTGTGGCCCACTCCGATCGTTCAATCCTAGCCATTTGATTGATGAATTAAGGCACGTGGAACTCATTCTTTACACAAGAGTCCTTCAATATCCAAACGTGGGGCGTTTATGATCAATCCATCAATCTATTTTTGGGATATGTCCACCTACAACGAGTCCCCGATTTATACGGTCTGGATTGAAGTACACACATACCACCTGACTGAATGATTAACCGTACACTTTTGAATACTTTTCTAGTATAGACCATGGACAACCTTCGTTTTTTCTTTCGAATCAAAAAAAACTTTAATTACTAAACTAGACTACTAGTTGTAGGTACGACCTTAGAAAGATAAAATAACCCCTGCCTTTTTAGGCTGCTTTTCTTTGATAGGCAGAAATGTTTTCGCAAAAAAAACGAAGCTCTATACCCTAAAAATATAAATCAGTGAAAAACTTTCGGAGCGGCTAAAAAAAAAGGGCATAACACGGACTCATCTACTCATCTAGGTGCTAATTTTTTCCACTTTTTTGAGTATCCATGCATTCATTTTAGAGAAATACTTTAATACTTTGGCAGAGTGCGATGGATGGTACACATGTAGTTAAAAATTATTGAAACATTGCACACGTGGCATACAAATTCAAATGAAACCTTTCAAACTATAGCACTAGTTTAGATTTGTCATGTAGCAAACCTAACTCTTATTTGGTTATCTAAATATTAGACTTTTGGACATTTAGTGAACAGTTAAAAAAAAAAAAATGCAATAGTCACATATTAAAAAACAAGTATTCGCCCGGAAGGGGTTAGAATTCTTGGAGACGGTGGGTCCCACAATTTAGTAGGTGTACATTGATTTAATATTTTCCACGTTTATCATTTTTAGTACCTGCATATCAAGAGCTATCCGCAGCCAGTGTATTGTATTACTATTTTGATCAATGAGTTTTTTTTATTTGTTATTCTTCCTTCTTCTTACACGCACACATACCCCACGCACGCACGCCGTGGTGGAATTTCACCACCTATGGGTACTCGAACCCTTGACCCGGTGTTGAAACTCTTAAGAGCCTACCACCCGAGTAGGAGTAAGGACCCTCTTGATCAATGAGTTGAGTTAGTCTACATCTTGCACAATCCAAACCGTAAATCATGACCAACATAGTGATGGGCCCATACTAAAAATTACAACTAACAGGTAATCCCAAAAACTATCCGATTTAAGGCCATTAACGGTCAAGATGAAAAATACTTAATTGTAATGGTCAGGATGAAAATACTTAATTGTTCCAACTAGGAAACGAATTAAAAACAATAAGAGATGAAGATCATCAGATGCTCCATCTAAAGTGAGGCCCACAATCTGGACGCTTTAGATGGAATGAGGCACATGCCAAATGTAAGGCAACTGGGTGCACGTGTATGGATGGTCTCATCCGAGTATCATCGATTTGATCGTTATCTTTCTCCCGGGAAAGGAAAGAAACGTGTCAGATCCCAACCGCCCAAAACGATATACCCGGCAATTCTACCGCCATCTTTCCTGAAGAAAAGCTGGAAAAAGAGAAGCTTCTGCAATCCAAAGCACCAGCATCTGTCCTTCAATTTCCCTCCTTTTCTCTGAAATTCTGTCTAGCAGGGAAAATAAAAAAACCAAAGGAAACCCGATTCCCAAATAGCTTTTGTTTGGGTTTTTATCATCGAAATCTCCGGAATTATCTTTCTGTTTTCTTGGAAATAAAGAAACAATAGAAACCCAATTCCATAAATAGCTTTTGATTGGGTTTATATCACTGGAGGCTGCAGAATTTTCTTTATGTTTCTTTGGAAATAAAAGAAACAAGAGAAACCCAACTCCCAAATAGCTTTTGATTGAGTTCTTCCATACCAAAATCTGCAGAACTTTTTTTCTTGATTTTTTTCTATATAAATCCAAGACTAGAGGAACCCAACTCCCAAACTGCTTTTGATTTGAGCTCTCATCAGAATCTGCAGATTTCGTTCTGTTTTCTTGGATTTCTCTTCAGAAATGGAAGAGAAGGGAAATCCAACTGCTGCATAGGTCTTCGTTGAGTTCTTCTAATCAGATTCTACGGAAATCCTTGTTTTCGGTAAAGGGTATTGTATTTTTGATTGATGAGAAGCTTTGAATGGCAAATGGTGAGAATTGAACGGCCAAGATGAGCCGAGTCAAGGCAGAAGGCAATCACCGCCGTCAATTCCATGCACCCCTTCTTTTCTACCTATGGATGAAATGCCTGGGTCTTTCGGCACGAGCGCCAGCTTGTCACTGCGGTTGGGGCAGGCGCTCTTCTCGGCAGCTTCTCTTCTCTTCATGTCTGTGGGCGTCGAATTCTACAGCTACACCGCCTTCTGGTAATCTTTATCTCTTTACCTCAAACATGCATATGTTGTGTTCTCAAATCCATTTCTCAATTCCAATTCCTATGCAAATCTCTTCAACTTCACAGATTTTGTTAATGAATGATTTGTATTATTTGGAAGTATTTGAATGATGTCAAAGGCTTAAAAGAGGAATTACGGGGTCATGAACACCAGGAAGTGTTAGTATGGATCAGGATCACACATATGGGGTCCATGGATCAGTGATCTAGACCATTGATCTGATGGTCCTCACCATGGATGCAGCATGCTCCAAAAATCTCCCAGACAGCAATCTATATTTAATTGAGAATGGTCCAAATATTGAAGGCTATGACCTCCATATCTGGAACATTTGTAGGGAACTACCATCTATGTTGGGGCCTATCACCATGGTCTCTTCCTATGTCTCAGAGAACAGGTTCTGAGAAACAAAGATTTGCACATGAACTTTGCTGCTATGGCTGTGTTTGAGTGCAGAATTGAATTGAATTGCAATAATTAGTTCAATGAAGTTTAAATGACAAGATTTCAGATGCTTTCTTTTGGATTCATATTGATGCGTGAGGTTCCATATTGAAATTATGTTACTTTTGAATTGTTAAAGGAATGTAATTGCAATTTGAGGGGCAGACACTAAAAAAATGGATCTTCAATTAGATCATTTGCTCTGTATTGAACTAATTATTGCAAGTCAGTTGGATGGTCATCCAAACACAACCTAAAATAGAGAGAGAGAGAGAGAGAGAGAGAGAGAGAGAGAGAGAGAGAGAGAGAGAGAGAGAGCCTGAATTCTCCCATGGGTTGCAGGAAGTGGCAAAAAATTTGGTTTTTGTGGTGTACTCTCTCTCTCTCTCTCTCTCTCTCTCTCTCTCTCTCTCTCTCTCAAGTTGGTGGACACACATCTGTAGCTTTTCTCCAAGGTTCCTCCCTCTCTCTCTCTCTCTCTCTCTCTCTCTCTCTCTCTCTCTCTCTCTCAAGTTGGACGGTACTGCCAATATTTATTTTAAAAAATCAGAATTACAAATGATAAGAGGGAGGGTCAAACATAATCCTTCAATTATTAAACCCAAAAATAAAAAATAAAAACCCTTAAAACAATCTGCTACACATAAATGTCACCTCATTTTTAATTGAAAAATCCTGAGTGATCTGAAAGAATCAGAGGTTTCATATGAGTAGGTATGGAAGACAATGTGGAAAAGGAAGAGCTGCATCACTTATTGCATGCCAGTGTGCACCTGATTGCTCCCATGAAGGATATGGGTCAAAGGACAATTAAGGGCCCATTTGGACACACTCTCCAGAGGGGTGTTTTAGGTGTAAACCCCCTTTCGAGCCAAACAAGTCTTTTTTTTTTAAATGTGCATTCTGATGCAATTTGCAAACTCCTGTTTCACCATCCCACTCAGCAAAATAGGCTCTAAAATGCTAGCTGAACAAAAACCAATCCAAAAGGTCTTCGTTAGGTCGATTAGAAAAGCAGGCTTGAAACACCCTTTTGTGCAACTGTGTCCAAAAGGGCCCTAAAAGTCTCAAGTAAACCTCTGATTTCCTCTCATTCATATCATGCATTCCAAGGAGCTCTATAGTTATGATTGGTGAAGCTATTAACTGCGACCCCAGAATCACTTCCACTACTACATAATGTTTTTGGAAGAACAAATTCTCAAGCCATCCAAAAGAGCCTTTATTTCTGCCTTCATGTTGTTACAAATGTCATAAAAATCCACATAAGCATAAAGCAAGTTTCCAAAGCCATCTCTAATAATTTCCCCAACTCCAACCTGCCCCGTCAACATTCAACTTCAGGAATCCATTTTTAGGTCATGTCGAGCTGAGTAGCATAAGTTTCAACATTTAATTGGACTCGAATCAATTTGAAGGTTCCGAAAAGCTTTTTTTTTTTTTGGATTTAACAGCCATCCTCTACAAACCCATCCTGCTTCTGAACAATCTGAATTGGATTGACAATTTTCTTAATAACCCAATTTAGATGAGTTTGATTTTCCTTCTAAGATTCAACAGTTTCGCTGTTTCCAGATCTCATTCTTTTGTTTTGATCTTATCAGTAAATGTTTGTAATTGTTTTAGAACAATTTGCTGCATTTTCTGCAACTGGAAAGAAAAAAGAATGTGGGTGGAATGGGCAGCATTTGGATGCATAAGTGAATTGAATTGCATTTCAGTTTATTCAAGAGGAAACTACAGAACTAGTGATGTATTCCAGCAATTATAATGACGAAGTAGCCTCAAATTGCATTTACATTTATTCCAACCTGAAAGTAACACAATTGAGTTTAGAGACAGATGCTCGATGGCAATGCAATTTAGTTATCGCCACTTTGTGTGACTAATAATCTCAATTCAACTAGATAATTCATCCAATAATTTGCTATTCGTTATTCTGAAGCTTGGTATACTTCTGTCAGCATCCCATGTTGTCTTTCTGTTTTTACTCTGTACTTGCTTATTATCAGTTTCTATCACGATTCTCATCCAAGCTTCTTTCCTCCATTATTTACATCACTCGATCCACCAAGATTGGAAACCGAAAATAAGATTTTTTATCGATCAGAGACAAGAATACAATAATCTGAAGAGCTACTAGTTTCTTGTTTGGGCTTGAATCGTGAAATTTTGGTTTAGTAAAGAGGAAATGATCAAATTACAATGACATTTCCTAGTATTCATAATGAGGCTCTTGTCATTTGAAAGTACTGCAATTGCAAGTTACAGCCTAATCTGTTAATATGAATTCGAAGTGAGGTGACTACCATTTGATCATTTTCATGTAAATGAACTAAATCACTGCAAAACAGTTTAAAAGTGTATCGAAATTTAGCAACCTAAAATGCTTTCCAGTTTCAACTCTCCAACGGCTTCCAGGGCTGCTTGGTTTTGGGTCAACCCGAACCCAATTTACCCAACTCAAGTCCAGGTTGGGTTTGGTCAGGCTATGAAGGTCCTCGGGTTAGGTTAGGGTTGGAAAATGCCTGCGCGATTTGAAATTGGTTTGGGTTTGGGTTGAGCAAATGCTGGTTGAGTTATACCAAGTTGGGAATAATCACATTTTGGGTCAGATCGGTCGGATTAAGTTGGTTTAGTGTTTATCATAGAGGAAGCTGGGTTGGGCACCTTGTGTTAGAATTCAGGATGGTTGGGTTAGGTCGGTTTAGTGTTTGGTATAGAGGTATTCAAGTTGGGTTTGGGTTGGGCACCTCGGGTAAGAATTTGGGTTGGGTTCTCTTGAGGTAGGGTTGGGCTCGGGTTGACCCTTAACCCAATCCAACCCGCCCAAGTTTCACCCTTAGCGGCTTCAAATATTAGAGACTACTCCACATGTTCAGGATTTAAATAATTCATCTAACATTGCCGCAAGAACATGTGCTATGGAGAATGTGTTTTCAGCATTTCTATCCTCTTCAAACTGTGTTCGAGAGTTGAGCCACACGCACGCACATGAAAAAAGAGAAAAAAAAAACAGAGTTGAGACACAAAACCATCTTGTGAAAATATAAGGACGCTGAAGCTTTTCCTGCCTTTTCAGCATGTTGTAATGCAATCAAGTGAACAACAGTGGGGCATATAGCACATCATCTTACATTTGATTCCACGGTCCTGGTGCTTCTGGTACATCTCATAGGTCAATCCTAATAACATATGCCCCTGGACATGATTTTGATGACTGCCACTTGAGTTCAACACGGGTGCAGCTTGGGCGGGTTGGGTTGGGTCGGGTTGAGGGTCAACCCAAACACAACCCAAACTCCAACTCGAGGTACCCAACCTGAGCCCAACCAAAGGCCTCTATACTCAACACAACCCGACTGAACCCAATCTAACCCAACCGGAAAACATGTGATTAATTGAAACCTGACCTAAAACTGACCCAAAATTTCTCGACCCAAAGTCAGTCGGTTGGCGCTTTTCAACCCAAACCCCGGTCAAGGGTTCGAGTATCCACAGGTGGTGAAAGCCCACTACAGCGTGAGTGTGTGGGGGTGTGTGTGCGTGTGTAAAAAAGAAAAAAAAAAATCCCAAACCCAGCCAAAGGTCCTTGACGACCCAACCTGAATTCGGGCTGGACCTCTGCGGCAGTTAGAAAATTGATTTATGGAGTAGAGCCATTTTAATTAAAGGACTGGTGCTGTCTGAACAAGGCTTGTTGAATGATATGTTTGCGGATTTCTTTTGCTTTCCAATTGGCATTTATACTCCGGAACTCGGGTCCTTACTCTTGCTCCAGTGGTAGACTCTTAGGAGTTTCAACACCTGGTCAAGGGTTCAAGTACCCATAGGTGGTGAAATTCCACCAGCGTGAGTGTGTGGGGGTGTGTGTGCATGTGTAAAAATAAATAAATAATAATAATAATAAAAAAACTCGGGAACTCGGAATTAACCAGTGAACTTCTTCTAGCAGTGGGGATTTACACTACCATGCAAATCATATTCAACAGTAAATAATCTGTAGAATGTTAGGGATAAAACTAGAGACTAGTTTCCCACATGTTTAGGAGCACTTGTGGATACCCCAAATTGCAGTGAAAACAGAAAGTCTGGTGAACAAGTGAAAACAGAAAATCTAGTGAACGAATGGTTGTCTGCTCCCAACTGGTTTCAGGCCAAGGAGAAAACTGAAGCCACATTAATCAGTTTGTCTGTCTGTCTTCTCCACCTAAAACAAGATCGATTTTGTTTCAGGTTTCAGGTAGGACCTGAAACAAATGAGTATTGATTTGAGCAAAAAAGTATCCTGCATTTCCAAAGACACCCAGATGTACTTCTGAGAATAAAAGAGCTTCATATCACTATCTTTAGGGTGCATTTGGTTGCACCAAATATCATGAAATGTCATGATTAATCAGTCTAATTTGGAGCAGTGCAACCAAATGCACCTTAGTGTTCGTTTGGAAGAGATTGCCAATGTTAGTTTATCAGTTGTCCCAACAACCATAACGAGATAAACCATTTCATTTTCATTGAGCAGCATATACTATATGTTGGAAGAAGAAATGGACAGCACAACACAACAATGACAGCTTGCTTATGTGAAACGTACCTTCTATCTAAATTGAATCTTTTTGCAAGTAAAAATATGGACACGCTTTTTACCCGTGATAGATCATCACTACTACAACGACATTGACTTGTGTGTTAATCTGACAGCTATCTGGTAACGATCATGGGTTTGGTGATTCCGTGGAGTTTTACATTGGCAATGGTGGACGGATATTCAATCTTTGTAGGATGTGGTCTTCGCCAACCAGGCATTATGGTGATCATCGTTGTCGGAGATTGGGTAAGTGCCTGCAATTCCTGAATTAACCAAATGCTCCCATGATCCATTCCTGAGAAAATTTAATTCCCACAATGCAGGTCTTATCATTACTATCGTTGGCAGCAGCTTGTGCTACGGCTAGTGTCATCAATGTCCTCCCCCACATTAATGGGTCCTACTGCCCATCAAAGTTCTGCAGCAGGTATCAGCTCTCTGCTGCGATGGCTTTCTTGTCTTGGTTTCTTACCACCACTTCGTCTCTTTTCAATATGTGGCTGCTTGCCTCTTGGTGATTCTCATTCAACTTGGGCTATTGTTGTCTTGCTGGTGATATCTGAGACTGTTCATGATGTGGTTGTGTCTATATATTATTGATATGATTGTGGAAGGTGGAAGTGAGTTGTTAATAAAAATCAGATTCTTCCCATTGATGAGTAAAAAGATGAAAGAAATGTGAAATTCTATGATGTATCTGCAAAAACTCTGTACATTGATTGGTAAGGTGGAACTCTTTCATTTCTATAAGAATCCAAACAAAATGAAAAAAAGAAAAAAAAGAAAAGCGAAAAAAAAAAGGTATCCTAGTTAGGATGGGAAGAAAAGAACTTTCCCAAAACAGGATTGCTGCTAGATTCACTTGCCCCAGCCCCTTGTTTTGCCCCATCATCATTTCTCACCTCTTGTCCAACCATGATGGGTGTTAAGAAGAAAGGCATGTTTGGAATGGGAACCCACATTTTGAGCTTTGAAAACCTTATATGGATGTCGAGGATATCCAATCGAGGGATTTTCCTACCCCCACAAGCGACGAATGGGAAATTCATCCTAGATTTTGCAATGCGATGTTTGAGGGTCATGTGCCATTCAAATATTTTTTAAGACTAAGAGCTGGTTTTGGATGCTTGTCATTTCGATACACTAGAATCCAAATTGCATGGTAAATGGAATAATTGAGAATTGGAATCCTGAGTTGTGTCTGGATGCCTGTAATTAGAATACATTGGATTCCAAAAATTGTGTTTGGATGCTTGTCATTGGAATGCATTAAGTAAAAATCAGTTTTAATAACCCAAATTAGTACATGTCACATTTGATGCCAAAATTAAGGACATTCGGAGCTTTGGGTGGGTCATAAAAGTGGGCCCGGCTTTGAAAATCCGACCGTTTCTGGCATTTGCTTCTGATTCTAAGCCCCTTTTGAGAGGATTCCAATTCACACGATTTTGTTGCATTCCATTTCACATTGATTGCAATCACCATTGTTTACCATCAATCAACCAAGCCCTGAAGACTTTGAAAATCCTATACCTTTCAAAGCAAAAAAGAATCCGTGGATTTCGGAACATGCCAAACTCAAATCCAGTGCAAATCCATAAATTTAACGAATTCATGGATTTTTATCAAATGCACATTATCATTTCCTTTATCCCAAACAGGCTTTAAGACACAAATCAGCCACGTGTCATTCATTGGCACGAGCAGCATGTCACCTGATAGGAAGCAATTTAGATTTTGCGTCATTGTAGTTTTATTTGATGGCCCCACCCAAGTTGACAGATATCTGCAATTTGCTGTGTTATATTCCAATGGTGGTGGGCAGTGGAGAATGCAGGAAAATCAAGCCTTATCCAGTACAGCTCCCATTTTCCATTGTAGGTGTTTAATCCCCATCATGTGGTCCACTTGAGCCCTGGACTGCGTGGATAAAACGTATACATCATGGTGGGCCCCTCAGAACCCTACCTGTGCCGAGCCCAGGACGAGCAGGGTAGCGTGGCACCCAATCAGTATCCTCAAAAACCCATGTATGCGCTCAAAAAAAGCCCAAGTGGCATACAACTAAATTGTGGAGCTCCTTGTTGCTAAGTCATAATCTTAAAACTAGGGCTGAAAGTAAGGCGGGTTGGGTTGGGTTGCTGCTCAACCCTAGCCAACCCAAGGTTCCTATAATTCAACCCTAACCCAACCCAACCTCAGGTTGGGAGTTCTCAACCCAAGCTCAACCCAAGTGGACTCGGTCTGGTTAGTCGGGTTAGATACATGCTAATATTTTCATTATTACATTAGTCATTAGTCTATTATATTTTCAATACACATCTTATTTTTTTTACACCTATGATTATATTAATTATATATGTAGTTATTTATAAGTAACTTATATATTGATTGGGTTAGCGTTGGGTTAGGCAACCCGATCCCTCAACTTGAGCCCGACCCAAGTTTTATCGGGTTGGTGTTTGTATAGCCCAAGCCCAAGACCAAACCCGATACATCCTGCCCATGCCCAACCCAATGTCGGGTTGGTCGCAAGGTCGGTTGGGTTGAACCCGCCTGACTTTCAGCCCTACTTAATGGAGGACACTTGTTTTGTCATTTCCCACCAATTATACAAATGAAACCTAACCATACACGTCCTTCAATTATATATTTTAAATGTACCACATTAACAATTCTTCCTTCTCTGCCAAAGAGCGATATTTTAATAAATAACCAGTTACTTCTCAATTCATATACACAATTTCTGCTATGTGAGCCCACTTAAGATAGATTAGAACATCACATTTGTAATGCGATTGTCATAGTTTTAATTCCATTAGCTAGCTTTTCTCTATTTGGATCGTGCCCATGGTGTGCCATAAAGGCCGTTACGTAAAGGTAACGGTAGCAACCATTACACGTTATGGGGTTGTAACGGCCGTAACAACCATTGTGGAAAAAGAAATGACTTCTAATTGCTGTTAACAGCACATTATATTCCCTATAAAAGGCTATAATAGCCCTGTAATGGTCTATTACGGAACATATACATGTTTTTCATACTTTTTAATCAACATATACACCTTGCTCGTGCCATATGTACACCATGTGACAAACTAGTAGTTCTTGGGCAGATCCATCTCCCAAGGGATGGAAATGGAATTGAAATAATACCATGAGATATTTTTCAGTTTAACTGTCCAATAGATGTCCGTGGATTGTATTAATTAATATAAGCATAAATTTTGATTCATTAATGCATCTTAATGCAGACCCAGAATTTGGACAGTTTAATTTTGAATTACATTTCCAAGTGCTTGTGTTTTCTCCTTCACACACTGCCAGAGTATCAAAGTTTTCTCCAACTTTTTTTTGAAGGGCTAATACAAACCAACGTATCAACTTCCAATCTCAAAGACATTGGGCAGAAAAAAGAAGAAAAAGGAAACAGAGAGTTCTTTCACAGCCAAATATGCTTCTCATTCAAACCCATCCAACCCTTGGGACTTAAAAACCCATGATCCAAAAGACCTAAACAGAGAGATCCAAGGCCTATGAGAACAAAACCCATGATCCAAAAGACTTACAAATAGATGGGTGTAGTTACATTTCCCCCTTTCAAACCAATCTTCCCCTGCTTTTGATTTTCCTCATAATTCAAGGGCCTTCTGAAAAGCATGATGTGGGGCTCGGGCTTATGAATCGCGTAGTGTACCCATCCGCGAGATTGCTGAACACCGATTCCTCTCCATTCCTCCTGAAAAGGGGTCGCGATCATATTGATCAGAACATTAATCCGCCATCAATCCATTCATGCAACTAAAATAATGAAGAGGTGAATCACGCACATGTATCAACATGGAAAATGTGCAAGATCCTGACCATATACCATGATGGAATCGACATGAATGCGTAGGTGAAGTATTGGCAGTTTATAAATTTAGTTTCAACCAACCATTTTACTCATTTGATAGCAGATTGTCCTGATTTATGGGACATGGCACATCCTAATGATTGGCAGAGATCTCTCACACACGTGAGAAAGGAAAATGTGCTGCTTGTCCCTCTTCAATCTCTCATCATGCTGATTATCTTGGTGGCGTTTCACAGTAAAGTAAATCATAAACCCAAATTGCAAAATCCAAACCGTAGAAACGGCATTCAAAGTATATTACCTCTTTAAGAAGTACGTTCTTAGGCAAGAGTTTCGCAACCTCCCGAGGTAGAACGACGTGCCTGTGAGAGAAATGATCCATTTCAATATGAATAGAAAACCCAATTCAAGAAATCGTAAGGAAGAAACGGAGAGAGAGAAGATAACCCAATTCAAGAAACATAAAGAAGAACCACGGGAGAGAGACTACCTGTATTCATATTTTTCATCGTAGTACTTTTCGGAGTACTGAATTTCCGGCATTTTTTTTTTTTTAAAATTTCTTGAGAAGTGAACGATTTAAAAATGATGGATATCTCACAATGTCAATGAGAGAGAGGAAATCTCGTTTATGTGAATGGAGAAGAAACGAATATATAGAGAAGGTAAAGAGCGGGAATGCTTAATTCAAAACAAGGAAAAAATAGCCGTTGGAGACATATTTGAAATTATAAAATCCTGAAACGGATAGATTGTTTGCCTTTTTAATTTTCAAATTTGAAGTTTAAAAAATGGTAAAGGATTATATTTCTTCCCGAAAATACCCCTCTCTAATACAAAAAAGCGCTTCCTCTTCAACTAAATTACAAGACTAGCCTGTAGTACGTTTTTGCGGGACGCGCTGCGACCCCTGAACCAGCCATGTGGGTGGGACCGTGATCGTGGGGCCCATCTCGAAGTATGAATTTTAGATCCACGCCGTCCATCCTTTTTTTCAGCTAATTTTATGGAACGACTCCAATTATGTATAAGATTCAAATCTCAGGTCGACCACACCATAGGGGCCACAATAGTTTCCGATGAGGCTGATATTTTTTTTTTTTTTCACTTCATCTAACTATATGTTAACTTATGAAAAGGATGGATCTCAAAAATACATCACTGTGGGTCCTATAAATGTTTCAACGGAGGGTGTGATGGCTCCCACAGTTTTCTGTGGTGGGTCCACTTGAACTTTAAATTATCTCATTCTGTTTTCAATGCCATAAAACGATCTCTAAAAATAGTTGGACGGTATGGATACAACACATGCATCGTGATGGGGTCCACATAGCTTGGTGACGTCACTTCAGTAGGGATTTGGCTACTGACCTTGTCAGTATCCAATCCGCACCCCCCGAACCAGCCATGTGGGTGGGACCGTGATCGTGGGGCCCATCTCGAAGTATGAATTGTATATCCACGCTGTCCATCCTTTTTTTCAGCTAATTTTATGGAACGAATCCAATTATGTATAAGATTCAAATCTCGGGTCGACCACACCATAGGAAACATTTGTCATTTAATGCCCACCACTAAACACTTCCTAGTGTCCACCGTACCGTTAAGATGACGGAAACGGATTGGCTACTCCCCGTGACACCAGCCAATGGCTGGTGGTTGGTGCTCTGTGGCCCCACCATGATGTATGTGTTTCATCCATGCCATCCATTTGTTTTTCTAGATCATTTTATGGTATTACACAGAAAATGAGGTATATTCAAAATCTCAAGTGGATCACATTAGGAGAAATAGTGTTGAATGAATGCGGATCATTAAAAGCTTTTAGGGGGCCATGGAAGTATTGGATTAAGTTGATATTTGTTTTTCCCCTTCATTTGGGTCTTTATGCGCTAGTCAACATATTGGATGTCAAATAAACAATACGGTGTGCCTTAGGAGGATTTAAATGATGGATATCCAATCACTATTGTTTTCCTGTGGTGTGGTCCACCTAAGATTTATATCCATCTAATTTTTGTGACAGAGCCCTAAAATGGCTCTAAAATGATCTTTAAAAATGGATGAACTGAAGGGATGAGACACATACATCATGGTGGGGCCCACAGAGCACCAACCACCAGCCATGAGGCAGGTGTGAGGGGGAGTAGCCAATCCGTTTCCATGTACCACACACTGGCTATATGGCTGGTGTAGATACGCGTCTAGCGAAGCTGAGCGCTGACGCTACTCGAGCTCTAAGTTGTACAAACGGTTCAAAGGAGATCAAAGTTACATGGCCCCACAATGATGTATTTATTATATCCATGCCAATCATCCATTTTTCGAGATTATTTTACAGCATTAAAAAAAATATAAATATGTCAAAATCTCAAATGAACGACACCAAAAATAGCAGCGAGGATATAAAAACTTCATGGGGCCTTCCATAACGTTTATTTTCCATCCATTACTAAGGTTAAAATTATATTTTCCATCCATTACTAAGGTTAAAATTACATGGATGAAGAGGAAAACCAAATTTCTTATTAATCAGAATTACATGGATGAAGAGGAAAACCAAAATTCTTATTGGTCAGAAACTTCTGTGACTCCAAAAAGGATATCAATGGTAGACGTTCAATCCCCCGCTGCTTTTTGCAGTGTGGTCCACTTGATCTTTAGATCTGTCTTATTTTTCCTCTCAAGACTTAAGAGGATCCTGTTAAATGGATGGCCGGTTTGGTCCTCATTTTTCCTCTCAAGACTTAAGAGGATCTCGTCAAATGGAAGGCCGGATTGGATATGATACATACCTCATGATGGGACCCACAGAACTTGCTGACGTCAATGCACCAGCTATGTGGTACTCCAGCCTATGGGCTTCCCAAAAAAAGTATAAACAGCGTGGATATACAATTGGTTCATCGAGGTGGGACCCACGGTCGGGTTCCCACTCATATCCATGGTTTGCGGACCTTTTGTTTTTTTTGGGATAATGAGAATGTACTTCATGAGGTGCTAGATCCACACGCATCAGAAAGCTGACACGCGTGTGGCACATATCTTCCGTATCCGTGCCGTCCAAGAGGTGTCCCTCATCATTAGAACAACCTAGTAATAATATACGTTGAATGGATCTCATTTCAAATTCTCTTAATACTCTGGCTACCTAATGCTTGCTACTCAGGCAACATGAGTTGTACACGTGGCATTTATTAACTCACGGGAGATGGATGCCATTGAGCCAGAGCACCCAGAATTGGGGCGCGGATGGGTATCACGTTAGTGTGTGTTACACTTACCGTGGGGCCCACCCTTATGTATGTATTATATATCCACGCAGTCCATCCTTTTTTCCATCTAATTTTAGTTCATGATCCTAAAATGGAAGCAGATCTATATCTCAGGTGGATCACATCACAAAGATCAGTGGTGATTGAACACCCACCATTAAAAACTTCA
Source organism: Magnolia sinica (assembly GCF_029962835.1). NCBI lineage: Eukaryota > Viridiplantae > Streptophyta > Magnoliopsida > Magnoliales > Magnoliaceae > Magnolia > Magnolia sinica. The sequence goes on along the minus strand of NC_080583.1, from coordinate 2,922,719 downwards.
TAGGGCCCACCCCCACCGTAATGTTTATTTGCCGTCCAAGCATTCTGCTGAGACCCATAATGCGGAAAAGCCATCTCTCTACGGTACACGTGGCAGGGAGTTTTATGGATCGGGGCGAGCCCAGATTGGGGAAGCGGATTGGGTGCTGACCCAGCACCAACATGATGTATGTGTAATATCCACACCATCCATCCACGTTACCAGTTCATTTTAGAGCATTATCCTAAAAATGTAGGAGATCCAAAGCTCGAGTGGACCACACCAAAGGGAAAAGTGAGGATTGAATGCCTACAGTTGAAAACTTCTTAGGCTCAAAGAAAGTTTGGATCAAGCTGATATTTGTTTTTTTTTTTTCCCCTTTATCCAGTTTTCCGTGACTTTATAAACAGGTTGGATGGCAAATAAACATTGTGTGGCCCCAATAAGTTTTCAACGGAAATCATTCAATCCCCATTGTTTCCTACGGTGTGGTCCACTTGAGCTTTAGATCTACCTCATTTTTAGCCTAATTCGATATGGAAAAATAGATGGATGGAGTGGATAAAAAATAAACATTATGATGGGGCCCACAAAAAATTTCTCCGACCTACTATACAGAGTTGGCTCCCCTATCACTACCAACCCAAGTCACAATTCTGTAATCAGATTGGTTGGTCGATTCAGACGTCTGACTCCTAGACATATTTGCCCACATGGGACTGTTTATTTGTTTTTTATTTTTAGTTTCAACCTTCCAGTAAATGTCCATGAAATATATGCATATAGGCACATATGGTGTGAAGGGGGTTCATGTGTTGGCTGATTGTAGGGATGCATGCATGGTAGAAAGTGTTTTTTTTCAAAAATTCAATTATATAATTCCTTAAGGATCTTCATACGTGATAATGTCAGATTTTACAAAGATTAAATATCAGGATTAAGAGTTTGGATCTTACTTCGGATCTTACTTTTGTGATGAATTGTAGGATGCTTTTTCCAAGATGTCAATTTTGATGCAGATCCATCGCTCTAAGTGGTAGACTAAGTGAAAGATACCTCGTTTTAACACTGAAGTCTTGGTTTCGATTCCCTAGAGGGGTGGCTAACAGTGAAGTGTGAACCCACCATGGGTGTACTTTAAAAAAATATAATAATAATAATAATAAAAATAAATAAATAAATAAAAATCCGATGCTGATCTTTTAACTATAGTGGTCTCTCTTTGATTTATTGCAAACAAAGGAGATAAGAGAACTAGCATATTTTCAAGGAGTATGGCTTATCATGATACTAGATCTATAGTACACAACTCTCTCTAAATAATAACATTGTATCTAATATTAAGTTTTAGTATTGTAGCTAATAATTGAATTGTTTTGAAATATCATTAATATGCTTTGTGTATGGCAGATGAGTGTAATGACATGTTTACCTGTGCAACTCTTTAAGGGAGCTCAAAGGGTCATTTCACTCAATTTACTTCAAAATCCTTCATGAGAAAAAGAATGTCATTTTCAGCCTATTTTTTCCCATTACAATTCATTTCCATCCAAACATAACTCAAATGCCCAGTACCTCTATCTACTTCAAATTCTCCTAATTTACCTCAATTTAATCTAATCCAAATAACCCTTTATAAGCCATTTGCATCCATATGTTGAATGGTCCTTTAAAACACATTGCTCTCTTTTCTATTAACGGACCAAGATACTTCAGACGGTTCAAAGCAACATGTCCGGAAATTTGAACTACCAGGATGATGTATGAAAAGTTTATAAACCAATTTCATAAACGTACTGCGTACTGAGTAACATAGAGTAAACTTTGTTGGGTCTACCTTGGATGTATGTGGCTTATCTACGCCGTTCATCGAATTTTTCAGCTCATTTTTTGGGGTTGAACTCAAAATTGAGGCATAAACAAAGCTTAAGTGGATCACACCACAAGAAATAGTGGGGATAATGACGTCCAACATTGAAACCTTCCTAAGGTCTACAGTGATGTTTATTTGTCACCTGTTCATAACGTTACAGAGATATTTATGAAGGGAAAACACAAATATCAGCTTCATACAAAACTTCTGTGTACCCTAAGAAGTTTTCAATGGTATGCCTTCAATTCGCACTGTTTCCTATGGTGTGATCCACTTGAGCTTTGGATATTCTTGAAGTTTGGGATCATGTCTTAAAATGATATGAAAAAACGGATGGACGGCATGGATATGACACATACATCATGGCGGGCCCCACAGAGTTTACTGAGTATGCATAGCGTATTGAGTTGAAATGCAATTCTGTCACCAATTCCACCTCTTTCATTTGTTTTTTGTTTTTTGTTTTTTCCAATGTTTTTGTGTTTGCGTCTCATACAAGTGCAGAAAATTCATCCTACTTACATAAACTCTTTCATTATTAGAGGGATTTTTTTTTTTTTGGCTTGCATGTTACAGAACAGAAAAGTCATCCAAATGAGGCTGAAACTGTTTCATCTAAAATGCTTCAGGCTCATTTAGCAAATTGGAATCAGACGGATGTGTGGGATTTGCTGTTTTCTGGATTATTATAACTAGGAATTGAAGGACTTTGAATTTGAGATTTGAGAGGAAAGAAAATCATATACTCTGCTGAACTCCCACCTCAATAGTCTGATTTCAAAAACACTTGATTCCATGGAAGTTCAAATCCACACTCACAAGCCTTTAGGTTCTTGAAATGCTTATAGAAGGGGTGACTCTTTACTAATTACCTAAACACAATTAAAATAAAATCCTATAAAAAACTATGATTCTCGGATCCTTACTCTTGCTCGGGTGCTAGACTCTCAGGAGTTTCAACACCTGGTCAAGGGTTCGAGTATCCACATGTGGTGAAATCCCACTATGGCATGAGTGTGTGGGGAAAAAAAACTGTAAAACTATATTTTGGTGTATGCATGACATTCAAATCCATCAAATAGGGTATCTCCATCATGAAAATATGATGGCCAGAAAATCCTACTGATGAATAGCAACTACCTAAAAACCTTGAAATTCATATTGTAGCCCACTCGATGGTTGGATCGACATGACATCTTGGGCATCCCATTTTCATTCTAGGGTAATCATGTTAAACTGGTTGGGTATCATGGTTGTCGTGTGAGGCCTTTCCATAACACATTTTGAGTATTTGCCAAGTCTTTAATTTTTTTTTCCTTCAATTCTAAGAATTTATGGAGTCGTGAACTAACAAAATCCACAGATTTAGCAAATCCTAACAAAATACAAATCCGAGTGATTTAAAATCCATACCCTAGATCCCTCACCGCAACAGGCCCTTTAAGGTAACTCGCATACGAAGAACCCTTCACATAAAACCCATACCAAGTAACATGTGAAGGGAGGAAGGGAGAGAAATAACAGGAGAGAATTCAAAGGGTAGAGAGAAATGGAAGGAAATGATGCCAGAAGTGGGAGTTTTGCATAAAAGGAACGAAGTGTATAAAATTCAAGGTGTTTGTTTAAATTCAAGCAATTGATTTATAAGCATCTAAAATTTTAAAATTTACGAATACTATTATTTGTTTTGAAAATTTCATTTAATGTCTTATAAAATTTTAAATGCCTCTAATTTCTTTAAAACTAATTGAATGGACAAAAATGTTCGTTTGCTCTGGTGTCACATAAAATATAATTGTCTTGAAGACCATCATCAGCAGAGCTACATGCATATAAAGAAAATGAACAGCTGAAAATTTCTAACCAGCAGAGACCAATCACCTTCTCTGCTCTCTCTTTTGCAGGAGGCCCACCAGACATTAGATGGCCTTTACAGCACTAGGTTGCATTTCCAACAATGTCACAAATAGACTCCTTAGCACAAAGGAAGAGAAAGAAGAAAATTGGACAATTCGCACGTGGGAGAGAATGCAGAGATGAATGGCACACGTGTGAAATACAGGCCAATAACCAAGTCCTTGGACGTAGAAAATTGGCAGTTACATAAACAAGAACTAATGGTCCTTACTTTCGTGACAGGACAATCTCAAGTTTGATCTCCATCTGGTATATGGCCCGTATCTCTCATGTGTGCCACGAGTCATCTCTTCAATCTCTCCTCGTATGTATCACGAATACGTGCCAGGCGTGTGACCCATCCACCTGCTAGCAATAAGGGAGAAAACATAGCATGTAGCAACAATTAATTGATTTGCGGTGTCAGCCAAACAGTGCCGTCTGTTCATATTCGGGCTTTTGGTTCCAACAAATTAAATGAGAACCATGATTGGGTAATCCAATCCGTTGTTCTGTTACATCCATCTGCAGATGGACCATCTGTAATGAACTTTTTATGTTAGAATATGCTAGCCGTTTACTTATGGCAATCAGTTGAAATTTTGCACAGAGAGGGATGTGATGAGGTCGTTCACCAACTTCCTCAAGGGATGATTACTCTGGATTCACAGAGCTCTCTGGATTTCTCGTCGAGCTTTCTCGAATCCACATCCACGGGGATAAAAGCAGGAATGATTCCTAATCAATTCGAAATAATTTAATTGATGATAAAAAAAATGAAATTACAACTATTTAAATAAGGAACTAAAACTTAGGATAGAGTTTTAGACTTAGCCTCCAACTCAAACACCCTAAAAATATGACTTGACCTTTATTCCTACTAGACTTGGGGTTTTCAGCTAAAAATAATAAATGTTAAAGTTGACCCAACCACGTATTCTCCTAACTTAACCATTTTCATGTTGGGCATGACTTGTATAACTCAAAGGATCAAAAGTTATCCTCGAACTAAGACTTAACTTTTTATAGTAAAAATGAAATAAACTAGACTTTTAACCATCGATCTGACTGAATTTTACAAACTGGGGTGGACAACCTGAGGGAGCGGCGTTGGTTGGCTTAAGTAGGTCATCTTACTACAAAATCATATATAATATGTCGAAAAATTCATCCCAGTTGGTGAGATACGACTGATTTAAGGTTTTGACAGGCTATCCGTTCCGACTCTAATAGGGCCTTCTCTGGTCCATCTTTGCCACGAAAGTGTTTGCGACCCACTCTACATCAAAGTTGGACCATCCTGGATCTTAACCATATGCTTGTAGGCCAGAAAAAGAATAAGTGGGTTCATCATATTTACTTAGATTTTGAAGCATGGTACATCGATGTGTCATACAATAAACCAATGGTCCACATCAGCCGACCACGGCTTCGCCTCTATAATTTAAAAACCTGACTATCTCTTGCAAGGCATTGGTTCGAGGACGATATAACTCCTTAAGAAATGGGATGGGCAATTAAGAATCTTTGGCCATCTTCATCATATATTCTTTTATACTTTCATGATATAAGTGGGGGCCATTATTTTAGTAATCCAAATCATTGGTAGGAAAATGACTGGTCAAGATTATTCAAATCTCTTTTATGAAATAATTCGAATTTTTAAATTTGTGCTGGCAAATGACTGGTCAAGATTATCCATATTCAATAAGAAAAATTCTAAAGATCGGTAGTAGAATTTTGCCATCTAGATTACCTACTAACAATAGTTTATGGTGTTCCTATTGTCGCTTTAGAAACTACGGGCTCTTTTGGGAGTCCCACACCGTAGATCACTTGGCCCTAAAATCAGGCCCTCTGCCCAATGGCCAGGATAAACTCGGTCCAGGCACCGGGGGTTCTGTGGTCATTATGATTTATGAGTTTTATCGACGCCCTCTATTCATTTTACCATACCATTTTAGGGTACGAGCCCAAAAATAAGGTAAATCCAAGGCTGTAGTGGACCACAGCAGAGGAAGCAGATATGATAATGACACCCACAGTTGAAACCGTCCGAAGGCCCACCATGATGATTATTTGACATCCAACACAAATAAGCTTGATTAAAACTTCTGTGGCTCTTAATAAGTTTTTAATGGTGGTGTTCAACCCTCACTTTGTGGTCCACTCGATCCTTGGATCTGTCTCATTTTTGGATTCATATATGGAAAAATAAATGAACGGTGCATATAAAACCTATACATCCACCAGCCTAGACTTAGTCCATCCTGATAGTGCAGGACGTAATCCGCATCCCTCAATAAGTGGGCCCAGTCATGTACAAAGGAAATAGATCCAGGAACCATATTCAATTTACACAAATGGCCTACATGATTTGTGGACGACTGACTTTTAAGCTCGTATATGCTCATGGTCGGTCAGTCCTGATGCATGTTCTATATGTGGATGACACTTTAACTTTAATTAACCTTCTTTTGCTAACGGGGTGTTTGGTATTGCCAGTGTTGGGAGAAAAATAGATCTGACTTATGAAATGGACTAACTCTACAAACCAGCACGGACCCAATAGGGTTAAAACCACTAAAGAGGCATCCATTGGCAAGGAGATATCAATCTTTAAGTAGGTCGATGCAACTGTAAGACCACTCAAATAAGATACAATTGTAAGTTTACTCAAATGGCCAGTTGCCTACCTAAAATGATAGGTTGGCTATAGGTCGGCCTAAACTATAGGTCGGATATAACTCAATCATATGTCGACTATAGGTCAACTTGATATAGCTCGGCCATAGCTAGGCCATAGGTCGGCATAATCTCTAAATAAGATAAATACTGATCTGACGGAAGGCTCAGTATTACTTGCGTCTACTGTACTTGGCGCTTCTATCACCCGACCTTTTTCGAACTAACAGTCCGGGAATTTCTCCAACAGCTCGAAGATCTCTCCAAGATCTCCGGGAGATAGAATCAGATCTCGAGGATCTCAGACAACCACAATCCCGGGAAGATCCCAGACGGATTTGGAAACCTGTACAGGAAGATCTCTGACATATCAGGAAAGACTTCTTACGGCATGGTCTTCCTTCCCCTATTAATAAAGATACTTCTACTTAATCTAATGTACGCATGGTCTATTACACTGATGATTCTTTTCCAAGGGATCATCTCTTTTGAAAGACCCAAAAACCTGACTTAGGCATCGGAGGGTCCCTTGCACTAATTAGGGTCTCCTTTGTCTCTCACCTTCTTCTGTGTAGGTCCCAAAGGGTTAGCCAAGGAGGGCCCGCCAAAAAACTGCATCAACAGCCAACATGGCATAGGTTGAAAATCCAAGCCATCCATTAGGTACGTCTGACCTTGCCCATGATCCCTCCTAAAAAAAAAAATAGTCTAGTCCACTCAACACGTGGGCAAAAATATTTCAAGTTTATTTAAGCTGTCCATTTGCTCTGCGAACTGAGGCCCACCTAATAAGTGGGTCAGCCTTATTTTTGAGACAGGGCATCTATGTGATGGGACCCACCAAATTGGATGCATGGATCTTGGAGGCATATACGATGGTGGCACATGTGGTCAGTAGGTTTAGCTGGCAAAGGATCCTTACTCTTACTCGGGTGGTAGACTCTTAAGAGTTTCAACACCGGGCCAAGGGTTCGAGTACCCATAGGTGGTGAAATTCCACCATGGCGTGCGTGTGTGGGGTGTGTGTGTAAAAATAAAATAAAAATTAAAAAAAAACGTTTAGCTGGCAAAATCTAGTAAAATACGTATGCATTCTCAGGAATTTGTTCTTCTCTATCATTCTCCACTTCTGATAGAAACTAGATATATATACATATGTTTGGTGGCCCACTAACTTGTATGGTGGATCTTCTTTTGATATTCTCTCACCTTTGGTGGAGAATATGATGGCCTTGGATAGGTTGCGAGCTATATCTTTGCATACTCCCTCAAACATGGCTCATGAGAAGGGGTCCTGCTTTTCTTTTTCTTTTCTTGTTTAGGAAATTTTACCACAAACTGCTTTGAGATTCGGATCTTACCAAGTTCATAGGAGAAATTATACTATTACCCTTGTTAAAAAATTTCTTTTCTTTATAAAGTGGAAAATTTAGAATTATAAGGAACACATGGTATGTGTTTGAATTCAACCCATCCAAGAGATGCACACTAACATAATTATAAGGCAAACAAAAAATATGATAGGTCCAATCACAAGGTGGGCATACCTAAAAACAAAATTATATAGACCACTCAAATATCTAAATTCAAGTGTAGCCTATCTGACGGTTTGATAGGCCTAATATTTGGATTGTGCAATCACCATGGTGGGTTGCATATTTTGGGTGGCTTGCATGTTATACACATACCTTGGGGACCCCATAATTCATGACTTTCACTAATTTAAAAAGAAAAACTTAGATAAAATGTGTTTTTGTAATTTTCTCCTTGATCAGTCATGTCCTCATCCAGAAATTGCACATAGATTCTTACCTTGTTGTCATTGAAAAATACTGAATTTCTATCCACAACATTTTTATTTTTGGAATTCAAACAAATTAGAATTCTCAGTTCTCAACAGTGCCTTGAAGATGGAATATTTTCTGAAATAAGCAGAGCATAGTGATTTTCAACTCCATCCACAAATATTTACCCATGTTGTGCAATGAATTTGAAAAGTGGGCGTTTTTTTTTTGAAAGCATAGCCTAACCTCATAAACGAGCAAGTAATACAAAACACCCTGCGGTTATTTGGAAGTGACATGAGTGAGAACAATGAAACAAGTGGAGAGATGGGATGCACTTAGACACTACTGCAATGATGTGGAGATTGATGGTCACTTCGATCTTGTCGTGGCACTAAAAATGGTGGATTGGAGCTTCTTGGTAAATTCTTTAATTTTTATCCGCAGCAAAGTAAAGAATCCAGAGTTGTGTAAAGCCTAACTAGTATGTTTTATATTCATCTCACATCCAAACTCATCCAACAAATGCACACCAATATTATCATTTAAGCGAATTGAAAATACAACAGATCCAATTATAGGGCAGGCCAATTCATAAAAAAACAACATACACCATTCAAAATATCATAATTCAAGCCTTACTCATGTTATCATCATGTTTGGGTGCATACATACATTGGATGGGTTGGGTGTTATACACACACACACACCATGTTGGTTAAATAAGTCTCCACTTTTACTATTATATATATATATATATATATATATATATATATATATATATATATATATATATATATATATATATATATATATATATATATATATATAGAGAGAGTCACGCTCCCCTGCACACCTACGCACATGCGCACTTTTGCACATGTGTCATGGGTGTCTAATCTGAACGGTCCATGTGATGCGGAATCCCATGAAAACCCTTGTGACAAATTTTCACCCTGATCTAAAATTCTGGTGGGCCATAGCAAAGAGAAATGCAAATCAAGGGAGGAAACTGTTTTCATTTTTCATGGCCCATCAAAATTTTAGATCAAAGTAAACTTGGTCCTGAGGGTTTCACGAGGTGCTGCTTCACATGAACGGTTCAGATTTTGGATACACATCACGTATGATGGGTTCTCAAAAAAGTTCGTATGTAGTATGTACGAACTGGTTCGCAGGTGAGCGTTTCCGCGCGCGCGCGCGTGTGTGTGTGTGTATAAAAAGAGCATCTTTATAATTTCAACTCTCAAAAGTACCTCCATGTGACTAGGGTGTACATCGAGTCGAACCAGATTGACTCGGCTCAGTCAGCAAGCACACCTAGCTTGAACTTGGCTTGGCTCAATGACCGAGCCATCATTTGCAGCTCAACTCGGCTCAGTTAGTAGATTGGACCAGTTCGAGCCAAGTTCGACTTTTCGAGCAGAGCCGCCGCTGCGGGCGATGCGACGAGCAGAGAGAGAGAGAGAGAGAGAGAGAGAGAGAGAGAGAAGAGAGAGAGAGAGAGAGAGAGAGAGAGAGCGAGCTAGGGTTGGGCGTCGGGCAGGTTTTTTCGAACAAAAGGGAAATGGGGGTAAATTTAAAGGTTTTTTTTTTTTTTTTCTTTTTTATACTATATAACTGAGTCGATTCGAGTTTGAGCCGAGTTCGAGCCATATATCAAACTAAGTCGAGCTCGAGTCAGCTCGAACTTGGTTCGAACTCAGTTTCGGGCTCTAAAAACCAGCTCAAATCGGATCAAACTCGACTTCAAACGGACCTGAATTGAGCTTTTTCAAGCCGAATCGAGCCAGCTCGGTTCATGTACACCCCTGCATGTGACTTCTAAGAGTCCAGGGTTATTTGGTAAAATACAAATTCCCAAGATTTTTGCACTAAAAATGCCTATTACATAATAGAGGTTTCTAAGGCCACACAGGTGCAAATGGCAGTCCGTCTACACACTACCACAAGTGACCAGGTAGCACACTATTGCGAGAGATCCAACGCATGCATTATTTGGGTCCCACTATCTAGATGGGCTGTTAGTAAAACAAAGGCCGATTCACTAACCAGATGGTCCGTAGTTTATGAAACAAATGTCCGGCCAAAATTTGACCATGTGCTTTTTTTAATCCGTTCATTTGTTTTCAACGTTGTGGTCCATTAGATGATGGTATTACGCTAATTTTTGGGCCATGGCATCTAAAGAGCGGGACCCAGTAGATGGTTGGCTTGGATCTTGTTTCTGTGTGACACTTGGGCGCGCATAGTGGTGTAGAAATGGGCTGCTACATAAACATGTGTTTTAAGTCTTCCATTTGCTTCTAACATTCTGGTCCACGTGATGAGTGAATTACCATGATGTCATGTAGACAGTGGGATCCAGCTGATGATCGGCATGGATCATGCTCCTGTCCAACGTTATGGTCCATGTAAGAATTAGATTATCCTTATTTTTGAGCCATGGCATCTATACAGTGGGACCCAGATGATGGTTGGGCTTTGATCTGGATAGATTGGTTGCTCCGTATATGGACGTGTGCCGTATTAGCCTACCTTCATAACAAAATCATCATTTTCAAATCAAAACTAGAAGAACCGTATAAGATGCTTCGTGGAGAATCATGCCAAGAATGAGAATTTTTCAATCTAATCATAAAAGAAAAGGAAAATAATCATTCAAACGTCACTGAAATTCTTTTTTTTTAAAAATAATAATAATAATATTATCCTATCTCTAGAACCATGTTGCATTTTAATAAGAATATAATACTACAATATTCACATTCCGGATGAAATTTCCTAGATCTGGGTGGGCCATGCCCAAAGGATCTGCAAATCCATGACTATTTATTAATGCTCAAGGTACTTCCCACTAGAAGGAAGAAACCGTGGTCCATTCTACTAATGAAATCTAAGAGGATGCGCCTGCGCATGACTTATTGGGACAGGAATCACATCGTTTAGGACACATAAGCTATGTGGGGTCCACCATGTTGTATATGTAAAATTCACTCTGTTCATCTGGTGAGAGTCATTATTTGAATTGTCATACATAATATAAGCTTGATTAAATGCTCATATGGGCTATACCAATGGAAATAGTGTGAAATTGCTCCCAAAACTACTAATTACACATGGTGTGCTCCGTTTGAGTTTTGCATCAGGGTGTTTTTGGTGGCCTAAGGTAGGGATGGACTTGTTGAGGTCGAGCACTGTCTTCCTCAAGGGGTAACTACTTTGAATTCCGAGAGCTTCTCTAGATTCCTGGAAGAAATACCTTGAAAAGAAGTCTGAACATACACCCTCTTAAATAATGACAAAAACTCTAGGAACAAGTTTTAGAATCAAACTACAACTAAAACTCGCATAAATCGTGACTTACTATTTATAGACAATCATTATTTTTACTAAGACATCATGGTTTTCGGTCTAATTTTTCTAAGCACTTTTCATGTTGGACACAACTCCTAAAAGCACAAAGGATGAAAATATATAATCAAACTAAAATTACTATAAATAGTAAAAATGAAAATAAAATGAGATTTGAACCATCGATTTGATGGAATCTCGCAAATTCGGTGTGTGTAACCAGGCTTAATTGGGTCAGGTGGCTAAAGTAGTTTCTCCTACCTCAAAATTATATATGGCATATCAGATAACTCATTTCGATTTGCCAGATATGCTCATTTTAAGGTTCTGACAGTCTAGATCACTTTCGCCTCTGATCAAGCTTTTCTGGTCCATCTTGGCCATGAAATTGTACGCGACCCACTCTACATCATGGCCCCACATAGAAAATCTATTGTTGGTGTCACATCCCCATTGTTGCATATGGTGTGGCCGCATCTTACTTGTGAATTTAGATGATTTTTGGCTCAAGGCTTAACGTAAAGGATAGAACCTTATAAAGGGAATGGATTTGACATACATAATTAAGTGGACTCCAAAGACTTGGGTGTTTTAGACATTGTGTATGGCAGGTGTTGTAGAGGATCGCAGTCTCACTTGTTGGCCTCAAATACATACCTCAGTATTATGCGACGCATAAAACACTAGAATTTTGTGGGACATAGATACCATGTTATATATGTGTAATCCACTCTACTCCATCCATCCATCAGGTGAGAACCCTTACTTTCATCATTCACCATTGATACAATTGTTAGCATAATACAAATTTTTCTATGAGCCAAACTAGTGGGAACGATATAAAATTATGATTAAAACCCCTAAGCTAATTGGGTGTAGCCCAATTGAGTTTCAGATCACATATTCAAATCATATCTGTATCTCCTTTTGTAGCGGTTGTTGAGGATCATCTACCTTAATCTAAGGCCTTCCATATGTGCATCCATTGAACCTCAATTAGCGGTGCCTTTGGTCCTCTGTAACTTAAATGCACCAGGCATTTCCCAATAAGAAACATCCTCTCATCTTCTCTCTCACGTATATGTAATGTTACCTTTTATGGGAAGATCAAAGACACCTAAACTCCGAGGCCCGAAGTTATTCAGAGCCGACTCGAGGTGCAAGACTAAGCTCGGAGTTATATGAATATGAAGAGGCATGACTTCCGACCCAACATTCTTTACGCCTTCGATCCGAGGCCCAAGGTCTGGGAGGCCAACTCGGAGCTTGGAGTGACACGAGGCAGAGGCGATCGGCTTGGAGTGATCCGAGGCTGAGGCGGTCGGCTCGGGATTCATATCAGAATCCATTAATGAGGGGGGCCACAAGGTGTCCCACTACTACACGACCAGCGACAGTTACTCAACTGCCCACGTCCGCACGACCATTGAACGACTGGGAGACCGAATTATCCGCAAGACGTGGTGAATGCCCTAATATGGGCGTACTTATGCGGGCACACCTATCTTAAGCGAGGGGGTATAAGTAGCATCTTCGGGGGGAGGAGACAAGTATGCAATATCTTACACTCTCTCAACAATTCGACTTAGACCCAGATTACCTTGACCTGACTTAGGCATCGGAGGGTCCCCTGTTTAAGCCAGGGCCTCCTTTGTTCACCGTTGTTGCGCAGGTTCAAGGCTTAGGGGCGGTTCAGAGCTCCAAGTGGAGGATAGTCAAGATTTTGACAGTAACATTTTTGCCGCCGTCTGTGGGAAATTGATATAAAAAGTCAGTTTCCTATTTTCTAGTACAACAACAAGCGGGAAGAAGAAATTCATAGCTGTGGAGCTGGAGCCAAATGATCAGACTCCGTCTTCCTCGCTATTTCACGCCGAGTCAGCTCTGGGACCATCCCATGCTCTCGTAATCGGGCGAGCAAGTATCGAGCCATGTAAAACGAGATCCAAGCCTTACGCAACAAAATCAATCAGATGAAGCAACGAATGAGCAGCAGCCGCACCCCGTCCGGAAAATAGTCGGACCAGTGGTGGAAGTCGAGTCTGCACCGCGGAGTGTAAGACCTAAAGGGTCACAACATCAATCCGCCCGAGTTCCAGCTTCGGTCCAGAACCCCCTACGACCCAAAACCAAGTTCCGGCTTGGAATCCAATGACTCGGGCTCCGACGAATGCTTCAGTCACTTCGGCCCTGGCACCGACGAACCTCCTGAAGTAGAGGCTCCATGAGAGGTAGCAATCGAAAACAGAGATCCGTGGGAGGCACGGTTCGTGGAACTTAACAATTGGATTCTAACACTACAGCAAAATCAGCAGCCTTCATTCTTCCCTGCCGCTGTTTAGGCAATGATGGAAGAGACCGAACCTCCCTTCACCTCTGCAATCATGAGCGAGGTGATGCCGCAGAGATTCTAGATACCTCCTGTCATCTAGTACTCTGGGTCTGAAGACCCGTCCGAGCATGTAGAGGCCTATCGCTCATGGATGCAAATCCAGATGGCTATGGACGCGATGATGTGCAGGGGCTTTTCAATCACCCTTACTGGGCCCGCTCAGAGTTGGTACAGGCAACTCAAGCCCAATTCGATTGGCTCCTTCGCAGAGCTCAACAGATTGTTCCTTACCCAGTTCATAAGTAGTAAGAAGAGTCAGAAGCGGGCCACTTATTTGTTCACCATCAAGCAGGGGCCTAAATAGTCATTGAAGGACTTCATTGCCCGCTTCAACGAGGAGGCATTATAGGTGGAGGATTATGATGACAAAATGACGCTCTCTGCCATGTTCAGCGGACTGAAAGAGGGAAAGTTTACCTTCTCCATTGGGAAGACCCACCGAAGACATTGGTCGAGCTAGTTACTAGAGCTCAAAAATACACTAATGCCGAGGAGTTCTCCAACTCCAGTAAAAATGTCCAAGTAGCAGAGCCGTCAACCAAAGAGAAGAGACTGAGGAACGAAGAACCCCATACATCCTGAAAGAAAATTGGACAACCATGTTCCTCGTGATTGTCTGTCGAATAGGAAGCCTAAGGGCAAGTTCCATTCCTACACTCCCCTCAGCACATCTATAGAACAAATACTGCTGGACGTAAGGGGTCAGTGTTCACTCCCCAAGTGCAGGGTTGTGATGTAGTAATAAACTCGGTAAGACAGAGGTCGAATCCCAAGGGACTGATATCTGTACGTTATCTGAAACTAAGTAGAACTAGAACTAGACTAAGATGAAATCTAATATTGATTGGAGATTGAGGATAATTGTGAAATAATTATCTAAAATTTAAGAAATTCAGGGAAAAGAAACTAGGGATTCAGAGGATCCACTTGTAGAGATCAGGGAGATCTTATGCCTACTTTAAGAACTCAACTGGACTTAGAGTCCCATCTTCATCTAGTTGAAGGGTGTAACCATGAAAATCAAACTGAACTTACTTTGATCTAGTTTTCAAGAGATGAAAGGTATATGAATTAGAATAGATTCCATCACCAAACCATGCCTAGGAGACAAAGTAAACAATAGAATTAAACTAATTACCAACCAATCCACATGCTATGAAGGTTAGGAAGGGTACTGTCATCCGACCATGTCCACGAGACGATGGTGAACAACAGGGCTTCCTGACATCATAAACATAAAAGGAATAAGAACATGCTCAAAGCTATCGCAGACCCATTATAATTTCAGTCACAACAGACCATTAAAAACTAAAAACATTCCCTTAATTAAATTAAAATCAACATCAGTTCAGTATAAACAAAAGGCATAGCAATAAGTTCTCCCATCATACGACAAGCTTCACCTCTTAGCCCTAGCTAAGAGGTTTAGCCAACCATAGTTTTGATTAACTAAATCTTAAAAGAAAAGAAAGGAAAAAAATAAAAACAAAAAAATAAAAACAAACTCTGTCTCCCTGCTCCACGTCTAACCTAAGCCAAGATGATCTGCTCTCTCTCTTTCTCTTACTTTTATAGGCAATGAAGGCAGTAGAGAGTTGTCGGTGGAGAACCGACCTTGATGGAGTCGGTGGAGTGCGTGTACGCACTCCTTTCGCAGGTCAGTTAGTCCATTTACGTAGCAGATATTCTGAAAAGCACTTTACGCATCTGATGATTAGTGGGCCCATAATCAATGCTGGCAAGAAAATCCAGTCCATCCATTGTCTTCTCCTCAGAATTTTGACCAGAGAGGGAAAGTTTTGGTCATCCATTGATGAGGCCCAGTGAAGCAATCCTGTTGTAACGGCAGCTGACGGTCATCTGTTGATTATTGTAGCGGGCACGTTTGCGTATATGATTACAAACAGTCAACTAGAGTTCGACCTGCTCAAGTTCATCTTCATGATAGGTGGTCCAGATCATCAATATAATCATCAGTGGTGGGCCACTACCTCCCAAAACGTCCGGTTCTTCTGAACGCAGAAAACAGAGCCAGCGCTTCTTGCGCTGGCTGTCGGTGGGGGGCCATTATCAGATTTTTCAAAGAAATCCACGCCGTCCATTGGTTTCCCCTCGAAAAACTAGTCGGGAATGGTCAGTTTTGGACTAATTTTGGTGTGGCCCACAGAATTTTCTCCCTACTGTCCGTCCTGCGTTTGGACGGTTAAAATTTGATCCACGCTTTCTTCTGCAGTTCCGCCCCCTAGGAGTTGGTCTTGGCCATCATATGGAATGAATGTAAGGTCCAGATCAACGTTCTGGGGAGCGAGTGGGGCCCACTACACTAGATCAGTGTCCGCAGAGGCGGACGCTGTTTGCGCAGCAGCGGTCGGGTCAGCGCCTGTTGATCGGATTCTCCGGTCCAATGCGGCTTGCGTGTGCGTGCACTGAATGCACACACACCCTCATGTGGGGTCCACTGTGATGTTTGTAAGGAATTTGTACCGTCCATCCTTTTCCTCAACCAATTTAAGGCCATGACAATGAAAGTATATCCAGATTTCAGGCGAGCCCCAACTCAAGGTTTTATGGGCTGATCTGTCCATTGGACTACTTTTCGAGGGATCCAATGGATGAAAATTAATGTGTACGGTTAATTTATAGTCTTCAGTCCACGTATGAAGTTTCGGGCTGAACGGATGGTGGAAACTTTGTTGTCTAGCATTCTAGACATCTTTCAGGCCACTTGAACTCCAGTTTCTCGATTTTCTTAGATCTCTTGCGTGTAAATCTATCAATCTTAGTCTCTTAGAGTCCGTCCCTTGCCTTAGTGACTTTAGAGCGTTAAATCCATGCTTTTAGCACCCTGTTTTAGTTCAAGCTCGTAAATACACTCTTCATCACAAACACGATTAAATCGGGCCATTAAACAGTATCATATTCATAACTTCAGGTAATAATTAGGGTATAATATGCAATATTTGACCCTAAACAGTCAGAAGCTCCTGAATTTGCCCATTTGCATGAAGGCCGACACTGAACCCCGAGACTAGCGCAAATATTGTCGGTTCCATCGTGATCACGGTCACAACATGAGTGACTGCGTGGATCTTAAGGACGATATCGAGACCCTTATTTGTAAGGGTCATCTACGCCGATACACTAAGGAGGAGAAAATAACCCAGAGAGAAGAGTAGTCGAGCAAAGCTGCAGAAGAATCGGTCGAAATCCGTACCATCTTTGGCGGTTCGTCCGGTGGAGGAGACTCAAATAAGGTCCATAAAGCCCACTCTCGGAAGTCTGATCCGAAGCACTACGTCCACATGAACGAGAGACCGAAGAAAGAGCTTCGAGTCAATTCTTGGAGCCTGACCTTCACGGAAGATGATGTGCGCGGAATTCAGCATCCACATGACGATGCCTTAGTGGTGACGATGATCATAGCCAACCACAAGGTGTACCGCATCCTGGTCGACACCGGGAGTTCGGCTGATGTCATCTACTTGAAGGCCTTCGAAAGAATAGGGATTCCAAGGTCACACCTGAGACCTGTGAAGACCCCTCTGCATGGCTTTGCCGAAGAAAGGGTGATCTCTGAATGAGCTCTCCCTTCCTATGACCGCGGGAGAAGGACGACATCAAGTCACCCTTTTGGTTGACTTCCTTATCGTTTACGTGTCGTCAGTGCACAACATCATCTTAGGCAGACCCTCCCTCAACACAATGAGGGCAGTCATGTCCGCATACCATCTAATGATTAGGTTTCTCGCCGAAGGCGGAATAGGCTATCTCTAAGGTGATCAGCGCGAGGCTCAGATATGTTATGTGATAGCAGTAAGGAAAGGGTCAGTGAAGCAGGCCCTCACCATTAATGTCCTTAATCCAAGGGGCCCTACAGAGGATTCATCCATGGAGGACTTGGAGGCCATGCCGCTTGATGAAGCAGATCTAAGCATAATCGTTTAAGTCAGCATACCATTAAATTCCGACCAACAGTCTCAAATGTTGGCTTTCCTGTAGCAGCACAGAGATGTCTTCGCATGGTCACATGAGGATATATTGGGAATGTCTCCTAATGTTATGGTCCACAGGCTGAATGTAGACCCAGATCACAGGCTAGTAAAATAGAAGAGGAGCGTTCGACGTCGAGCGATATACAACTATAGCCGACGAGGTCTTCAAACTCCTCAGCATCGGCTTCATCGAGGAGGTACACTATCCAAATTGGATCACAAATATGGTCCTCGTCAAGAAGGTAACCAGGAAGTGGCGGGTCTGTGTGGACTATTCGGACCTGAACAAGGCTTGTCCTAAGGATAGTTTCCCCTTGCCTCGGATCGACCAACTGGTAAACAGTACAGCTAGGTATGAACTACTCTCCTTCCTGGACGCTTATTCCGGATATAACCAGATCGCGATGCACCCCCCAGACAGGAAGAAGACTACTTTCGTCACCGATAAGGGGCTCTACTGTTATCGGGTTATGCCGTTTGACCTGAAGAATGTTGGGGCCACATTTCAGAGATTGGTGAACCAGATGTTCGTCAAGCAAATAGGACGCACCATGGAAGTTTACGTTGATGACATGCTTGTTAAGAGCGTCAGGGCATCCGATCATCTAACGGATCTCAGAGAGACCTTCTCCATCCTCCGAGAATACCAAATGAAGCTAAATCCCACGAAGTGTACTTTCGAGGTCGGCTCTGACAAATTCATCAGGTTTTAGGTTAGTCAACGGGTTATTGAAGCAAACCCAGACAAGATCAAGGCGCTCCTCGATATGAGCTTGCCTCGGACGACAAAACAGATACAATGTCTCACCAGATGAGTAGCTACGCTTGGACGGTTCATATCCAGAGCTACTGACAAATGCCTCCCCTTCTTTCAGCAATTAAAGGATCATAAGAGGGCCGAGTGGACATCGAAATGTGAGAAAGCCTTCCATCAGTTGAAGCAGTATCTGGGCTCTCCGCCCCTACTGTCCAAGCCTAAAGAGGGCGAGACCTTGTTCCTGTATCTGGTAGTCTCGGCCTCAGCCGTTAGCTTCGGGCTAATCAGGGGGGGGGGCAAGCAGCATCCCGTATACTATGTGAGCAAAGTAATGGTGCCTGCTGAGATAAGGTACCCGACTCTGGAGAAGTTAACACTGCTTAATTGTCTCAGCTCGAAGGTTACACCCGTACTTTCAGGCCCATTCCATCATTGTCTTGACCGACTCTACCCTCAAGCAAGTCCTCCAGAAGCTCGAGGTGTTAGGTTGGCTAACTAAGTGGGCAATCGAACTCGGTGAGTTTGATATCCAGTACTGACCAAGGACCGTGATTAAGGGCTAAGCTGTGGCCGATTTCATTGCAGAGTTTATTGCTCCAAATGTAGAGGGGACGAGCGCCAAAGTAGAAGCAGCTCCCTCATCTGCTCCTTCAACTAATCAAGATACAGAGTCAAAACCAAGGTGGATCCTCTTCGTGGACGGATTGTCTAATGCCAAGCGTGCTGGGGCAGGGATTGTCCTAGTCGCATCTGACTCTACACCTATCTAATACGCAATTAAACTTGGTTTCAAAGCCTCTAACAATGAAACGAAGTATGAGACCCTGTTGGCTGGACTCCGATTGGTGGCCAGCCCGGGGGTCCTGTCCCTCAAGGTGCGATGCGACTCTCAGATGGTGGTGAATCATATCTCCACCGAATATGAGGCCAAGCAAACCGGGATGGTGGCTTATCTGGTCAAGGCCAGAAAGTTGATAGAAAAGTTTTGGAGCTGCATTATCAATCAAATACCAAGAACAGAGAATTCTTGGGCTGACGCCCTCGGAAGGCTAGCCTCGACCACTGAGGGAAAGATTCCTCGAGTCATCCCTATGGAGTTCATAGAGCATCCGATCATTGACCGAACGGAGCAGGAATCAGTCAACCTGGTGAAAGTCACACCGAGTTGGATGGACCCGATTTATAATTACCTCACATCTGGTGAGGTCCCCTCGGACAGGTTGGAGGCAAAACATCTGAGGGTCAGAGCTGCATGGTATATAATCTTGGAAGCGATCTTGTACAAGAAGGGGCATTCACAGCCTTACCTCAAGTGTCTCCGACCCGATGAAGCAGACTATGTGATTTGGGAGATTCATTAAGGCATCTGTGAAAATCACTCTGGTGGTTGAGCCTTGGTTCTGAAAATATTCTGTCAAGGATATTTCTAGCCGACCATCAGGGAGGACTCGAAGAACTATGTCCAGAGATGTGATAAGTGTCAGCGATATGCGATCGTACCAAGGTAACCTGCAGAAGAGATGACCCCCATAAGCGACTCATGGTCGTTCGCCTAACGGGGAATCGACATCATCGGACTTCTGCCCACTGGGAAAGGACAAGTCAAGTTCGTTATTGTTGCAATCGACTACTTTACCAAGTGGGCCGAAGCTGAGCCTGTCGTAAAAATCACAGAGTAGAAGGTGATTAAATTTGTTTAAAAGAATATTATCTATCGGTTCGAAATCCCGCGCACTATCGTTTCCGATAAGGGCAAGCAGCTCGACAACGATAAGTTCCAAGACATATATCGGGGGCTCGACATTTTAAACGCGTATTCCTCACCTCAGCACTCGCAATCTAATGGACAAGTGGAGGCAGTGAACAAAGTCATCAAGCATCATATCAAGACAAAGTTGGAGAAAGTGAAAGACAACTGAGCCGAGGAACTCCCATTCATCCTCTGGGCCTATAGGACTACGACTTAGTCGTCTACTGGGGAAACCCCATTTTCACTATCTTACGGTTCGGAAGCAATGGTGTCAGTCGAGGTTGGTCTCCCCACAGCTCGTGTCAAGAACTACCAGGAAGATCAGAACGCCGACCATATTGCAGCCAATCTGGACCTAATCGAGGAAGTTAGAAATGTCTCCAGACTCCGAGTTACTGCTCGGCATCAGCAGGTGGCACGATTCTACAACTCCAATGTCAAGACTTGGCGATTCCGACCAAGTGACTTAGTCCTCCGTCGAGTTTTCTAGAATACTGCAGAGCCGGAGGCTGGGGTACTCGGACCCAATTGGGAGGGGGCTTACCGCGTGGTACTCGACCAAGCCAAGCTCCTACCACTTGGAGGATCTTGAACGTTATCAGCTCCCCACCCCTAGAACGTCGAGCACCTAAAAATCTACTACCCTTAATGTATTGGCCGCTGAAGGCCCCCAATAAGTGTACAACTTAGAGCGGCTAGCCTCTTAAGGCTTTTAATAAAATCTCTATTTCTACATAATCTACGTGCACGACTTGTCGACAAATGAAAAAAAGTTATCTCTCATAAGTGGGGGCTGACTCAACGGACTGATCCCTTAAAGAAGGTGTTAGTACATTAACCCACAAAAATTCGCCAAGGGATCCCCTCATATGTAGGGGAAAAGCCCATGGACGACCTGATCCCTTGATGAAGAGGTCAGCTCGTCGTACGACTAACGGATCTACAAAAATAATTGCCACTCGCCATTCGTTTGGGGGAGGGGGGTTGACCCCTCAAGGGATCGGTCCTTATAATTTTAATATCACAAGATTCTACAGAATAGCTAAGGGGCCTCCTAGGTAAGGGGAGACGGCCCTTGGATGAGCCGACCTGCTAAGGGGTCAGCTCGTCAATTAATCAACAACTTAGCATCTAAGAATCATCGTTCAACAAATCAATCATGTTATATTATGCTCTCTCCTAAGAGTTAAAAGATTATCCACAAGAATTATCCATCCAAAAACTATTGTAAAAAACTATTATTTAAAGAGTTAAAAGAGGAGGGTATCAAAAGCTAGTTAGTTGGAGGGGGCTGAGAGGCAGTAGCCGGGCCCGGGTAGACGTCCTCAACCGGTCTCTCGCCTTCGTCTTCGGAGGTGAGGGACTCAAGGTTAAGATCAGGGTAGAGCTCCTGGATCGCGTCTATGAAAGCATCGAAGCTGCGGTTGTATAACTTGTTGGCCTCAGCAGTCCTCTCCTCCGAGGTCTTGAACACATCCATCGCAGCGGCCATCGCCGATGTCAGGGAAGCTTCATCCTCAACTCGTTGAGCCTCATTCGCTTTCGCTACTGCTCGGCTCAACTCTTCCGTCGCCTCAGCCTTGGCCCGCTCCAATGCGTCCCCCAGTCGGGCATTGTCCTTCATGAGTGAGTTCGCGTGAGCCCTAACTCTTGTCAGCTCAGCTACATTAGCAGCACAACGTGCCTGAAGGTCATTAACGACCCCCTGGAGCTGCAACTCTCTTCCCTTTCCATCATCAAGCAGTCTGTGTAGTTCTGCTTGCTCTACTCGAAGGACTGCAGCCTCGTCTCGGAGAGTTCCGACTTCACCCCTGAGAATGGCTATCTCCTTATCATTTTGCGTGATCTCTCTCAACCTCTTCCGAGTCATCAGGAGCCTTGGGATGGACTAAATTAAAACAAGTATGTGAGCATATGGATGCGACTAAGAGAGAATTAAGATAAAGAGAGTTCGGTAAAGATACCCTACAGAAGACAGAGCCTATGTCATTCACGAAGGACTCGTCCGACTTGTTAAGGAGGGCAACAATCTCCTTCTTTGGAGCGTGCTTCGCAGCCCAGTGAACTAAGCCCAACATATGATAACCCAGCGAAAGTCTGCCCCCACTGGTTCCAACCCAGGCAGACCCCGCTACTCCTGCCCCAGTTTCGATGCCCGCCGAAGCTTGGGCATAGGCCCTGTGGTCATCCCCGACTTCGGGAGGAGAGAGTATCGTGTTGGCCATCTGAATGGCTTCCTCCCATTCGGAGGAAGACGGGATGGCTATGTAGGGTTCGAGGGCTGGTGGAGGCACCTCGGAGGCATGAGGGGCGATGACAGGTGGAGGAATCGAAGCTGAAACATTATCGGTCGCGACCTCGACCGCGGTGTTGGTTAGAAGTGCTAGAGCTGCAACAACAGAAATTGGAGCTGCAGTAACAGAAATTGAAGCCACAATAGCAAGTGCTGGAGTTGCAGCAACAGAAGTCGGGGCCGAGGGGTTCTCATCGCGAGGAGCCACCTACCTCTTCTTAGCCGTCGTCTTCATCCGCGGTTCGGATCTCATAATCTCTTCGACTGCCCGAGGGGGGGGGGGGGGAGGCCTCGGCCATGCCTGCGCATGTGACAGTAAATTAATGTTTGAGCTGCGAGATCTTCAGTTTCATCAAAGTAAAAGGCAAAAGGGCACTTACTAAATGAAGTGGGGAGCGGCTTGAACCTACAGAACCCGAACCGATAAAGGTTGTCTGTTGTAATCAAGACTGACCAGGAGCGTAGGTCCTCTGAACATGCCCTGGCCTTGGCGATCTGATTCTTTTTATCAGAAGAGAGGAGAGGCTGACCCCTCGGGAAGTCTGCAGAAATGAAGTCAAACGCTAGTTAAAGTACAGCAAGTAGGGGAGTGTTGCAAAGAGATTGTTCAGGATCCAACCTATAAGAGCAAATCGGTAGGGACCCGAGTCTTTAGATTCCTAAGCTCTGCCACCAGCGCTTCCCACTCGGCCGAAGCCCAAAACCACTTGTTCTTCCAATCCTTGTTAGAGGATGGAAGTTGCAGGATTAGTCCCGAGCCCTTGCTACCGCAGGTCGTGAAATAGTACCACGGCTCCTGGCTATCATGCTCGATTAAGTACAGACTCATCAGCTCTTTCGGCGTCAACTATGGGTTCTTGGCTTGACGCCAGATGATGTATGAAGATATTAAAGCTCTTCAAGCATTGGGAGTAAATTCGCCCGAGGCCAGTCCCAAGTAAGCTGTCAGGGCACGGATGAAGGGATGTATCGGAAGGCGGAGCCCACATTGTAATGAGTAGAGGAAAATTGCAACTTTCCCTTCAGTAGGATCTCCTGGGGTGTCAAGGGGCTCGAGAGCACATATCTGGACGGAGTTTGGAATCTGAAACTCTGATTAGACCCAGTCCATCTAGGACTCAACCAGGATAGAGCCTCCTGGGATGATCTATGCGGATCACCCACATGCGGGCATCTCTGTAATCCCTCCCATTGGATCTCGGGGAGCCTTTTTCGCCCATACGGCGAGTCCGAGTCCTGGCCTCTTTACCCCTCCTGGGCGGAGAGTAGAGGGGTACTGCATCGAGAGGGCCCTCGGAGGCCTCCCGCTTATCATCCAAGCTCTTTAACCCGGACCATCTCCAAGTTGTTTGACATTCCAAGAAAATAAAGGAAATAAGAGTAAGCCGAAAGTGAGGGGGGACTCACTGGAAGCTGTCCGAAATGGTCACCGAAAATCGCCTCTACCGGAAACTAGTGATCCGTCAGAATCACCTCTCCCACAAGTCACACTCACCAGAAATCGCCTCCTCAGGTAGCTCACAGCAACGAAAACTTAGAGAATAGAAGAAGTGTGAGCATCTCTGAGCGCGAGGGTTTATATAACCCATGAATAATTCTCGCATTTATGGCGAGACGTGATGACTGCAGCCGAACCGTCACAAGCCAACTTTAGAAGACACGTGGCAGAGAGCCACTGGCCTAAGCACTGCCGAGTCGTGTGCCCCTGGCATTGGACGATGAGCTCCGAGCAGTGGAAGCGTCACTTAGCTGTCCTTTTGGGCTTACGTGGCGGCCCCTCATGATTATCCTGACGATTCAAAATCCTAACCGTCGCCACACGTTCACTCGAGGTGGACCCACGAATGTGAAATCCTGAGTACAAGTCCTCTGGGATATGGGAGTCACAATTGTGGTTGCATGCGTTAGGGGCTCAATGTTGGAGGCTACTGATTTTTCGCACATGTTTACTCTCTGAGTCCGTGCCCGAACTCGGAGAGTAGGGGGCTTCTGTTATGGGAAGATAAAAGACACCTAAACTCCGAGGCCTGAAGTTATTCAGAGCCAACTTGAGGCGCAAGACTAAGCTCGGAGTTATATGATAGGCAGAGGCATGACTTCTAACCTGATATTCTTTACGCCTTCGATCCGAGGCCCGAGGTCTGGGAGGCTAACTCGGAGCTTGGAGTGAAGCCGAGGTGATCGGCTCGGAGTGATCCGAGGCCAAGGCGGTTGACTCGGGATTCAAATCGGAATCCACTAATGAGGGGGACCACGAGGTGTCTCACTACTACACGACTGTCGACAATTACTCAACTGCCCACGTCCGCACGACCATTGAATGACTGGGTGGCCGAATTATCCGTAAGACGTGGTGAATGCCCCAATATGCGCCTACTTATGCGGGCACGCTGATGTAGAGCGGGTCGCGGACAGTTACATGGCCAAGATGGATCAGAAAAGGCCCAGTCGACGACAGAAGTGATCTAGACCATCGAACCTTAAATCGGGCGTATCTTACAATCCGGAATGAGTTATCTGACGTAAAATATATGATTTTGGGGTAGAACGAGCTACTGAAGCCAACCAACCCCACTATGCCGGGTTACGCAGCCCGAAATTGTGAAAAACCCCTAGATCAACGGTCATTTTCCTGTTTTAATTTCATTTTTACTATAAATAGTAAGTTTTTGTTTGATCATAACTCTTCATCCGTCGGGCTTTAGGAGTTGCGCCCAACGTGAAAAGAGCTTAGAATAATTAGGAGAACGGTTTGGTGAAGCCAAATAGGACACTTACTATTTTTGGCCGAAAACCTTGCGCACTAGTAGACATCACGACTGTCTATAAATAGTAAGTTTACTATTTATAGTAAGTTACGGATTCTAGGAGTTTGAGTTGTAGTTTGATTCTGATTTCTTTCCCATTGCTTGTTACCCTTATTTAAAGGGTTGTGAACTTATTTTTAATCATCAATTAATCAATTTTGAATTTCTTAGAATTTATTTCTATTTTCTGCTTTCTTTTCTCCTGCTTTCTTTCCTCGTGAGGAGTCCAGAGAAGCTCCGTGGATTCGGAGTAGTTATCCTCATCACGTTCATCCCTGCGTCAATTGGTATCAAAGCGAGGATTCCCCTCGGGCCGATGGCAAACAATGAAGGTATGAATCAAAATCCTGTGGATGGTGATCCAGGGATTCGTTATCTTTCGGAAAGAATGGAAGTTTTCCACCAGGAGAGTCAGTTGACCATGCAAGGGCTGTAGGCAACTTTCGACCGTCTTGTGGATGCGCTACTCCCGCCCCGAGCCCTAGGAGGTGCTCCACTACCTTTGGTTGCTCCCCCACCCATGGTTGCTGTATGATGCAACCCCAATTTTCGTAGAGCACTACCAGTGACAAACCGTAGAGCTACACCAGATGATTTAAGTTCAAGCGACGAGGGCCTTAATGAGGGTTTTACTCGCCGACCAATCCATGGAGGTGATCATCTATATCGTGCTGAAAGAGACTATCGAGGTAAGGTTGAACTTCCTAGTTTTAACGGTTTATTACGTATAGAAGATTTTCTCGATTGGCTAGCCGAAGTAGAGAGATATTTTGATTACATGGACGTGCCAGATCATAAAAGGATAAAATTGGTAGCGTTTAAATTAAAATCTGGTGCTTCTGCATGGTAGGAACAATTACAACTCTCACGAGCCGGCCAGAACAGGGCGCCCATCTCATCATGGCCACGGATGAGACGTCTTCTTCGATCTCGTTTTCTCCCCAGTGATTATGAGCAGATATTATTCCAACAATATCAAAATTACAGACAAGGAAATCGAATAGTCACAGACTACACTGAAGAATTCCAACGACTGGCTACACGAAACAATCTATCAGAATCTGAGTCACAGAAGGTGTCACGATTTATAGGTGGGTTGCGACCGACAATTCAGGACCGAGTTCAGATGTACCCAGTTGGGACTGTGGATGAAGCAATTCAATTGGCGGGTAGGGCAGAAACACAACTTGCAAAAGCTCCTGCTCGTCCACATCCTTCAACTTGACCCCTCATAACGGGTCCCACGCATGATCCAGTGCTGCAACGAGGAAAAGACCCAGTACCTCAACTTCCTACAACCGCAAACTGTGGTACGGGGAGCGGCTCATCCAGACCTCAACGCGCAGCACCCACAACAGCGAGTCCGAGTAGGATTTCAAATCCTTATGCTCGGCCAAGGTTGAATAATTGTTACCAATGTGGCTAACCAGGCCACTTATCAAACACTTGTCCTCAACGTCCAGCAGCACACTTGACTATAAACGAAGGGGGCACTGAAGATGAGGCCGTAGAAGAAGACCATCGCTTTGATGAACATGAACAAATCAGTGAAGAAATAGCAGGTGGCGATGAAATGACGGGTGAGGATCGTGGCGAATTTTTAGTTGTGAGGCGATTACTGTATGCCCCACAAAAAGAATTACATCCACAACGATATAATATATTTCGTACTCGGTGCACCGTCAACGGAAAGGTCTGTGATGTGATCATAGACAGTGGTAGTAGCGAGAATATCGTCTCGAGAGTGATGGTGGACAAGTTGCGGCTACCAACGATGAAACATCCTTCCCCGTACTCAATCGGCTGGATAAAAAAGGTGAATGAGACCAAGGTAACTGAACAATGCACTATCTTATTTTCAATTGGTAAAAATTATAAGGATCAAATACTTTGTGATGTGGTTGATATGGAAGCTTGTCATATGTTACTCGGTCGACCCTAGCAGTCGGACTGTGATGCGATCCATAGGGGACGAGATAATATTTACGTATTCGTCAAGGATAGTCGAAAAATAATCCTTGCCCCTATGGCACTAGAGAACCACCCTGAAGCCTCTAAAGTGGAGGGGAGTTCCCTCTTGACTATTCGGGATTTTATGGAGGAATCCAAGGAAACCGGCGAAGTATACGCTGTAGTGGTGAAGGGCGAGGAAGAGGAACCTTCAAACATCCCTCCAAGTTTAAGACTATTGTTAAACGAATTCAAAGAAGTCTGGCTTGAGGATTTACCTGATGGATTGCCCCCCATGAGGGACATCCAACATCACATAGACCTCGTCCCTGGGGCTAGCCTGCCCAACCGCCCTCATTATCGGATGAGTCTGAAGGAGTGTGAGATACTTCAGGGGTAAGTGGAGGAATTGTTCCGTAAGGGTCTCTTAAGAGAGAGTATGAGCTCATGTGCCGTACCAGCATTATTAACGCAAAAAAAAAGATGAAAGCTGGCATATGTGTGTCGACAGTCGAGCAATCAACAAAATTACCATCAAATATCAGTTCCCAATATCACGGTTGGACGACATGCTCGATATGTTAGAAGGGGCCAAGGTGTTCTCTAAACTAGATCTAAGGAGTGGGTACCATCAAATTTGTATTCGACCCGGTGATGAGTGGAAAACGGCATTCAAGACCAAGGAAGGGTTGTATGAGTGGCTGGTCATGCCCTTCGGCTTATCGAACGCACCAAGTACTTTTATGCGTTTGATGAATCAAGTTTTAAAACCGTTCACTGGCCGATTTGTGGTAGTATATTTTGATGACATATTGATATATAACCAGGATGAGGCGGAGCATAAGAAACATCTCAGGCAGGTGCTGCAAGTCCTACAAATTAACAAGTTGTACCTCAACTTGAAGAAGTGTAGTTTTTTAACTGACAGCCTATTGTTTCTAAGATTTGTTGTAACGTCCATAGACATTCGTGTGGACGATGAAAATGTGCGAGCTATTAGGGAATGACCGATCCCGACAAATATTCATGAGGTGAGGAGTTTTCACGAGTTAGCGACTTTCTATCATCGATTTGTACGAGATTTTAGCACCATAGTCGCGCCTATAACAGATTGCATGAAAAAAGGACCGTTCCAGTGGACCGATAAAGCTGACAAGAGCTTTCATGAGATCAAGCATCGTTTGTCTACAACACCGGTTTTGGTGCTTCCTAATTTCGATAAATTGTTTGATGTTGAGTGTGACGCTTCGTACGTCGGAATTGGAGGAGTATTATCACAGGAAGGCAGGCCGATAGCTTTCTACAGCGAGAAGCTCAGCGAAGCCCGAAAGAAGTGGTCGACTTATGAGCTTGAGTTGTACGCAGTTGTTCAGGCGCTGTGACATTGGCGGCATTATCTGATTTAAAGAGAGTTTGTTTTGTACACTGACCATCAAGCATTAAAGTTTATTAATAGTCAGACTAACGTGAATCGTGTGCATGCTAGATGGGTTGCATTTTTATAGGAATTCACGTTCGTTCTGAAGCATAAGTCAGGGCAGCAGAACAAGGTGGCTGATGCACTTAGCCGTCGTGCATCCCTACTTGTTACGATGAGCAACGAGGTGGTCGGCTTCGACTGTCTCAAGGAGCTGTATGCCGAGGATGAGGATTTCAAAGATTCTTAGATGAAGTGCCAAGAAGGTCACCCCAGTGACCTTCATATACAGGACGATTTTCTCTTCAAAAGGAATTGATTGTGCATCCCCCAAAGTTCTCTAAGGGAGCAGATTATTCAGGAGCTACATGGAGGTGGCCTCGGTGGACACCTAGGGCGAGATAAGACGCGAGCTCTTGTGGAAGAGCGGTATTACTAGCCGCAATTAGTACGCAATGTGGGAAAAGCCGTACAATGTTGCCATGTTTGTCAGACCTACAAGGGGCAATCTCAGAATACGGGTCTCTACACCTCGTTATCTGTGCCTAACGGTCCTTGAGAGGATTTATCAATAGACTTCATGCTTGGTCTCTCACGAACACAACGCGGCATGGATTCGGTGTTCGTGGTGGTAGATCGTTTCTCCAAGATGGCGTACTTTATCCCATGCAAGAACACATGTGGTGAATTTATTTTTCAGGGAGGTCGAACGGCTACACGGGGTCCCCAAGACCATTACTTCCGATCGTGACACAAAGTTCATTAGCCACTTTTGGCGGACTTTATGGAATCGATTCGATACACGACTTTAATTCAGCAGTGCTTACCACCGACAGGTTGATGGGCAGACCGAAGTTGTGAATCGCACGTAGGGAAACCTCCGCTGTATTTCAGGAGAAAAACCGAAGCAGTGGGATTTGGCCTTGTCTCAAGTAGAATTTGCATTTAACAACATGGTGAACCGCTCAACAGGGAGATCACCGCTCCAGATTATCTACGGATGAGTGGCTCGCCACACACTTGACTTGGTCCCTCTGCCCAAGCACCCAGGCATGAGCATTGCAGCGGAACATATGGCAGACAAGATCATGGGCATCCATGCAGAAGTGCAGACCAAGCTACATGCCTCGAACGAGAAGTACAAGGAACTAGTGGACAAGCATTGGCAACAAAAAGTGTTTGAGGTGGGCGACCGCGTTATGGTCCATCTGCGTAAAGAGAGATTTCCGACCGGGACGTACAACAAGTTAAAAAATAAGAATATTGGACCGATACCAATCATCCAAAAGATCAATGACAATGCTTATGTTATTGATCTTCCAGATGACATGACAATCTCACAGACTTTCAATGTCGCGGACCTGACCGAGTATCATGAACCAGAGTTTGACGAGAACTCAAGGATGAGTTCTTTTGAAGTAGAGGAGACTGATGTAGAGTGGGTCGCGGACAGTTACATGGCCAAGATGGATCAGAAAAGGCCCAGTCGATGACAGAAGTGATCCAAACCATTGAACCTTAAATCGGGCGTATCTTGCAGTCTGGAATGAGTTATCTGACGTAAAATATATGATTTTGGGGTAGAAAGAGCTACTGAAGCCAACCAACCCTGCTATGCCGGGTTGCACAGCCCGGAATTGTGAAAAACTCCTGGATCGACGGTCGTTTTCCTGTTTTAATTTCATTTTTACTATAAATAGTAAGTTTTAGTTTGATCATAACTCTTCATCCGTCGGGTTTTAGGAGTTGCGCCCAACGTGAAAAGAGCTTAGAATAATTAGGAGAACGGTTTGGTGAAGCCAAATAGGACACTTACTATTTTTGGCCGAAAACCTTGCGCACTAGTAGACATCACGACCGTCTATAAATAGTAAGTTTACTATTTATAGTAAGTCGCGGATTCTAGGAGTTTGAGTTGTAGTTTGATTCTGACTTCTTTCTCATTGCTTGTTATTCTTATTTAAAGGGTTGTGAACTCATTTTTAATCATCAATTAATCAATTTCGAATTTCTTAGAATTTATTTCTATTTTCTGCTTTCTTTTCCTCGTGGATTCGAGAAGTCTCTGTGAGGAGTCCAGAGAAGCTCCGTGGATTCGGAGTAGTTATCCTCATCACGTTCATCCCTGCGTCACACGCCTGTCTTAAGCAATGGGGTATAAGTAGCATCTTTGGGGGGAGGAGACAGGTACGCAATATCTTGCACTCTCTCAACAATTCGACTTAGACCCAAATTCCCTTGACCTGACTTAGGCATTGGAGGATCCCCTGTTTAAGCTAGGGTCTCCTTTGCTCACCGTTGTTGCACAGGTTCCAAGCTCAGAGGCGGTTCGGAGCTCCAAGTGGAGGATAGTCAAGATTTTGACAGCAACATTACCTAAGCCCGGCCCATTGACATCCCTGTGTATACATGGATGAAGCCTACATCTCTCATGATTTTAACGTGTGTGTATGGTTTAACTTGTATTAAGATGAGCACACATGTAGAGAGAGTATTCTTCTGAAGTATTCCTTAGTAAGAGATTTCTCATACAGTGAAGGGGTGAGCAAGGTATAAGCTTTTGATGTAGAGCGGGTCACAAACACTTTCAAGGCTAAGATGGATAAAAAAAAGCCCGGTCAATGATAGAAGTGATTTGGACCATTAGAACTTAAAAGGGATGTATCTCACAAATCAGAACGAGCTATTGGACATACCATATATGATTTTGGGGTAGGACAAGCGACTTTAGCCACCAATCCCGCTATGCCGGGTTGCCAATGCCGAATTTGCGAAATATCATCAAATCAATGGTCGAATTCTGCTTGAATTTCATTTTTACTATTTATAGTAAGTTTTAGTTCGAGTATAACCCTTCATCCATTGAGCTTTAAGAGTTGCGCACACCATAAAGTGCTTACAATAGTTAGGGGAACATCATGGTTAGGCAAAATAGGACACTTAATATTTTTGGCCAAAAACCATGTGCACTGGTGGGAATCACGACCATCTATAAGGAACAAAGTTACTATTTATAGTAAGTCAATGTTTCTAAGAGTTTTAGTTGTTGTTTAATTTCGAAACTTCTTCGATCATTAATTAATTTATAAAATTTCTATAATATTATTTATATTTTCTTCCTCTCATAAGCGCACTTGACGGATGGAGTGGATGTCATGCAGACAGGGCACACGGTGGTGCTTAAGTAAAACAGAGGATTTTGCTCCACACCATCGTAGACGCTGGCGTGTATGCATTTGCATGTACGAAGATTGTACCATGGTGTATGTATTATTCGACTTTGTACCAATGTGAGGGTTTAAGTTTGTAGAAGTCCCCATGGTTCATCGATCCAAACCTTCGATTCCCTAGTGTGGGTGATCATGACATTGAAGTTAAAGGTGCTTGCAGTGGGACGGATGTCACTTTCCTTGTAAATAATGGGTGCGCAGTCCGTTTGCAGTAGTCTTCATCTTTACTCTTGCTCCGGTGGCAGACTCTCGGGAGTTTCAACACCCGGTCAAGGGTTGGTCAAGGGTTCGAGTATCCACCGGTAGTGAAATACCACTGCGGCAGTACGGCGTGAGTGTGTGTGGGTGTGTAAAAAAAAAAAAAAAAAACCTTTGATATTCAGGATCGTACCATGGATGGCCCCTACACCAAAATCCAACAAATAGGAAGATCTGGTACATATTCTATCCACAGTGAGGCCCGCTCGCAGTATCTACTGTTTGGATCACCGAACCATAGCGTCCCCCACCAAATTGAAAACCCAGATTGTGTTTTACTAACTTTCGTCACGACCATTGCATGCATGGACGCGGATTGCGTCCTACCCCAGCCCGGACGGTAATCCGTCCGGACAGGGCTCTGTGGGGCCCACTGTGATGTAAGTGTTTTATCCATGCCGTTCATTGCTTTTCTCAGATCATTTTAAGGCATTAGCAAAAAATTGAAGCAGTACACAGCACCAGTGGACCACACCACAGGAAGCTGCAGTGATAATGACAACCACCGTTGAAAACTTTCCAAGGGCCACCGTGATGTTTTTTTTTTACCATCCAACCTATTCATAAGGTCATGTAGACGTGGATGAAGTGAAAAAATAAATATCATCTTGATCCAAAACTTCTCCAGCTCCCAAGAAGTTTTTAATGGTGGACGTTCAATCCCCACTTTGTGGTCCACGTAAGCCCTGTACGTGCCTATTTTTTGGCTAATACCTTAAAATGATCTGCGTGGATAAAACATTTACATGACGGTGGGCCCCACAGAGCTCCGCCCGCCCGGATTACCGGGGGTAGGAGACGTCCGCTCCTGCATACAGAGGTTTGCTAATTCCACGTGCGAGTAGGAGCCCTGCAAATCAACACTTGGGTGCATGTGGGGCAATGTTATAAATGACACGTGTGAGATCTGAGCTTTCCATCAGGTGATATATACTGTTTAGATCTTCTGGCATGAAAATCAAGCCATTTCACACATCAGGTGGTCCACATTATATCAAAATAAATGAATGGTCAGGTATATTTTTAACGGCCAACTTACTCTGAATATAGTGGCCCACTTATTTATTATTATTATTTTCTTCAAAAAGATGGGAGCACACTACCTGTTATTGTGCTGATATGTAGAGGGGGGCATCGAGTCGAGTCGGACCGGATTGGGTTCAACTCGACTTAGTCCGAAATTTTCAATGCAATGACCCGAACTGGATACGGGACTCGAATCGGACCAGATTGGGTCCAACTCGGCTTAGTCTGAAATTTTCAATGCAATGACCCATACTGGATACGGGACTGAGTCCGGGTCCTCTGACTCGATCCGATCCATTGTGCTATAGGCCTTACACGAACCGAGTCCGACTCAGTCAGGGAAACCGAATCGGATCGGGTTGAGTATGGTTCGGATCGCTTTTGTTTTAATTTTTTTTTGAAAATTTTTAAAAAATAAAAAATATGATTTTCACTGAATTCTTAAGGCCCACCATAACATTTATTTTCCATCTAATCTGTTAATAAGGTCACAACTACATGGATAAAGAAGAAAAACAAATTTCATATTGATCCAAAACTTCTTTGACCCCTAAAAGAGTTTCAATAGTAGACGTTCAACCCCACTACTTTTTGCAGTGTGATCCACTTGATCTTTAGATCTGTCTTATTTTTCGGCTCAAGCCTTAAGACGAGCCCGCCAAATGGATGGACGGTTTGGATGATGGACCCACAGAACTTACTGACGTAAATACATTGGCAGTACACCGTACACCTACCAATCTGCTTCCTTATCTTCTCTCTTTTCTTTCGTCAGAGAGCTCGGTGCTCGATGCACCTTGAGCCGTGAGCTTGAGAGGACAGATTGGCTACTCCCCTGCCACCAGTTGGTGCTCTGTGGACCCCACTATGATGTATTTATTTCATCTATGCCGTCCATCTATTTTTCTAGATCATTTTATGGTATTAAACAAAAAATGAGGTATATCTCAATCTCAAGTAGACAACATTAAAGGAAACAATATTGAATGAACATTGTGCGGATTGGATCGGTCCGGATTGGCCATTGATCTGAACTCGACTCGATGTACGGTCGGATTTGAGTGGGCCTACTCGATCCGACCCGATTCTGGCCTTCGGTTCGGATCAGATCGAGTCGGATTCTGCCCAGCTCATATGTGGTGGCCCATCTGAAGATTGAAATTGTCTAATATATTTTAGGCAAAAGATCAAAGCATGATTTCTAACCGCATGGAATCATATCTCACATGGGAGTTTTATATTTGGACGCATGCATGTGCAACCACACAATTGTGTAATTAGCGAACTTGTTTGATGCTTGAGTTGTATAGGTGTTGTATCTCATCATTATCATTAGAGTTTTTAATGCACAGACCTTTCCCAGATTATTATATACTAGATAATAATAATAATATATATATATATATATATATATATATATATTCTGTATTGCTAAATAATCCCTCTCCTTTTCATAAATAATCATAAAATACCTGTGCTTGATTTTTATTACAGTTGGAGGTTAAAGATTATCCTTTGAATTTAATTGTTGATAACGAAAATGATGCTTTTACGAAATGATTGTCCACTTCATTTTGACAAAATTGATCCACCATTTAGACTGTTTAGACCAAATATCTAATTGAGTGGCTCGTCATTGGATGATCCAGCCGATATGGTCATGTCCTGGCAAAGCAATTTGGATATCCCATAATAAAAATCTCTCTATACTAAAGCATGGTTAACTTTCGCCTTTATTGGTCAACTTCAATAAAAGTTAAATACACGTTTATATGAAAATCCCAATGCATTATAAAAGGAGGAATTATTATTATTATTATTATTATTACTTGTTTATGCAAAAAATTGGTACGCCCTCTTTAGATCCTTTACCTACACAGGAAGAAGACAATGGAGACCCTGACTAGAGCCAAGGACCCTCTGATGCCATAGTCAGGCCTAGGATCGTATTGAAGTGTAACACCCTGAAAATTGGAGGTCATGCATACGCTCGACTTCTGAGTTCCCGAGGTCACTTCTAACCAGTTTTCATTAATATGCGATTAATCCAGTCTAAATGCGCATTTTGGAATTTCTTGGAACATGAAGCACAACCACACAAGTCTACTGAAAATCAATTATACCTATATATATACATGTTCAAAAGAATACAAATGGGTGCACAAGGTGACGCCCAACAAAATCACAAAAAGAATGACATGACTAAAAGAATAAAGCTGAGCCGCTGCTTGGCGATCCAACGACCCATCTACTGATCCGACGGGGTCCCGCTCATCAACTAGAAGTAAGGGAACTCGTCCTCCTCCTCGAGACTCGCGTCGTCAAGCTCCATGAAATTTGTATCACCTGCATATATGAACGGGTCTGGTTGGTGTTTTAAAATACCGTCCCAGAGTGGGAGTGAGTGATCAACTCAGTGGGTGTTATTAGTCTTAAGTTGTAACAAGCATCAATTATAATAAGAATTTAATGAAAAGCAATCAATCATAAACATCTATCTAGTCTTGTTAATGTGCATGCATACAGGATGGTATGATGTATGCCCTCACCACAACGCTCTCTCGTGCGACAACATCTAACGATCGCAAATGTCAACACTCCCTCAGTGCGACCTCGACTGCCGAGTCGCCAATCTAGCTAATGCCATGCAATGATGATGTTAACAGGGTTCTTAGTTAACTCCATTCATCCAGTAGATTTGAGAATCTGATACACCCCACGTATCAAATGCCCTCAACTAGTTGCAAGGACAAGGCCCCCCAATGTGTGAGGCCGAGACCTCGCGATCCTTGACCCCGTCGGGTTTCCCCCATCCCCGACTTCAAGCACATGGGGGTGCTGAATGTAGGGTCGCTCGCGGTCACTACGGGGAGGCGCGTCACCCCAGCGTAGGCCGACAGCTCAGACACCGTGTCCCATTCCACCATGCCCAGCTCACGAGACTGTGGATCAATATTCCATCCGGTATCGATGGGCTACAACGGTAGTAGGGTGTTCCAGTTTCCATACATATATGAGCAAATAAGGTTAACAACCAGGTGGGTCAGCCAGTGGATTAAATCGCACCAGCCCAGGCAAGTATGTGGCGGAACGGCATCGGATACAAGCGACCCATGTAGCCTAACTACTGCCACCTACACGTACTCGCCCAAACCCATGGGTTTAGCCTCAAGGTGGTCCTACCAACGGAACCACCTTCGCTCTCCTCATGTTCCTGACCAACCCAAGGGTAGGAATAGTGACTCATAGCATGCCAACTACCAATGTAACATCAAACATATTCAACACTATGTTCTCATATTGCTCAACATACAATTTAAATTTCTCTAGCAAGCAAACTATTAATAACATGAATAAGGTGTATGTGTGTGGTGTGGGTTGGTGAGGAAGTTAAGCACTTCCTATACCTCAAGGGATCAAATACATAAGAACAATGAATTAACACACTAAGAAGCAACACATATGAGAGAAAAGGAAATCAAACAAACATGAGCATGTAATCATCCACACACTAGATCATGAGAAGCAAGATTTAACATCAAGAAAAACTAAACATGTCATTCCATACAATCCAACAACATACCATTCCTAGGTTCTTCTAGATTCTTCCATACAACATACCAAGCAAACAAAATCATTAAACTCCAACTATAATTGGTGCTAGGCCACCTAAGGATAATAGTCCGCACCTATAGATCATTAAGATCTTGAAAAACGACCTAGAAGCGCAAAACTCGATGTTGATCGGCCGGAATCCTAAGACAATATACTTTCATGTTAGGATTTCATACAAATCCTAGCTCAACGTAAAGGATTACAAAAAGGATGGGTGTTTACCTCCCTAATCGGATGGAAATCGCTTACATTTGTGGATGTGGGGTTTCTTGAGGAAAGGGAAGAGGGGTTTCTAGATCTCACCTCCCTTTGGCCCACCTTTCTCTCCCTTCTTCCTTCTCTCCTTCTCTCTTTCTCCTCTTTTCTCTTCTTCCTCTCTTCCTTCTCCTTTTTCTCTCCTCTCTCCCTTTGCTCCTTAGGGCAAATTCGTATGGGGGAAGGGGGTGCCCCAAATAAGGCCTTTATATAGTGCTAGGTTTGATGGAAATGGCCCCAAGTGTTAGGTTTTTACTATACTATACCTATGAGAGAGTTTTTCTAAGCTCTAGGGCCCACTATGAGGTGTACAAGTCAATATACACTGTAGGATAGCTAGCTCTAATGATGATCTACGTATGGATATGATCGGCCCGCCATTTGGATGTGCCGATCGACAGATATGATAAGAAGTCTGTTCAACGGTCACCGATAGTCGATCAAGGCCGCGACTATACGGATATGAGCAGGAAAATATCCTTACTCCATGGATAAAGTTTGGTCGCAAACCGACGGTCCGAAATCCTCAATTTTGCATAAGAGTGGACGACTCAATTCACTTAAGTTCAAACTCCTTCCTTTAGGGTATTTGCACTTCTCATGCACTCGTCCTTCGGCTCAAGTTGACAGGTTCTGGGCAGTACCCAGGTCTGATTCTCGCGATGGGCGTCAAGCCCAGTAAGATGAACATTATTTTATAGTTTTGGAACTAGTGGCCCACCAACGAGCGGTTTAGAGCTTGTTTGGATCACTAAGGTAATTTTGGTGGTCCTCTGGCCATGAAACTTATAGGATAGGTGCTCCATGGCCCGATAAAGGGCCATGTAAAATTTAGGGATGATCGGATATGGGGTTTGGTCGCACGGGTTTGATTCGCGATCAACGGTCACCGTGCCACGATCTGGACCCAGATTTTGTGGGTGGGCGTAGAAAAATACATTAGACCTTTACCGTAAATCTGGAAGAAATCCGACAGCTGAAATGTCTGAAATCTCAGTTTTATTTACCCGTGTCAGATTCTAATTCTAGTATTGGTGGGGCATATCTGGCAAGTGCCAGATTCCACTTTTGGGTGTCTACTAGGTCCGTGGTCCGTGATGGTCCCCAAGCCCAATGAGATCTATGCTCCCTTAAATTTTTATAATTTTCTGACCTTCCCGTGTCGCGGTATAGCCCGCACGGGCTGTCGCTAAGTGTAAACGGTCATCTGGCTTGGAGACCTGCACCAGGTTCTATTAAGGCCCGTCTGGTCTATTCAATTGGGTTAATCTTGGTCTAATTTATTTGTAATACCTCACTATGAGTGACTTAAATAAATGATCATGTGGCAAATCCTACGTGGATGCCCCAGGACACTGTTCAGGTTGGGCGTGACGTTACACTACACCTAATGTTCAAGTGATCGGGCGGATTCATTGGCTTTCTACGGCTGATTAATAGGACTTGTGCGGTTCTTTACTGGTACCACCCCTGTATACACTGACATTGAGTGCTAATGGTTATTAAGTAATATTTAGGTTAATTAAATAAAATAAAACAAAATAAAAATAGATGGATTTTTGGAAATCCAAAACAATGAAAATCCAGGATGTTACATGAAGGGTTTTAGAGAGAGTTTTTGCGTACCTTTCACCCTTAAAGTCTTTCATATTTATAGGCAGGGGAGGATCCCATCGTGCGAGAATTCTTTTCTTGATATCTTGGAGATTCGGAGCCAATCCAATTTTGGACTCCCGCCAATCCCAAGATCCTCGGGATCGGAGATCTTTTTATTTGATTTTCGGGAAGGTGTTTCATCTTACACCATTTCTTCCTTTATTGGCAAATTTTATCGATCGGACCGGGCCTAACCGACTCTATTAACAAGCGAGTCTCGGCTGGCTTACAGAAGACTGAGCTACTTGCCCTCTGTCGAATGAAATGAGACTAATCCATAATCAGTATGCTTTCTTAATCCGATCACCGACTCTATAACTGACCTAAGATGGGTCGGTTTTATAGTTGGTCGTGTGGCTTCTAAGCTTTGGGCCTTAGTCGGCCTCTTTGGATGTTGCTGCCTCGTTCATCGAGTCAACTTCGTGCATCTCATAGATTCTGCCTTCTGGCTCTGGACTTTGTAAGTCTCGGTTTGGATTGGTTTCTTATGATTCGAGCTAAGTCTCTCCTTTAGGCTTTTGATATGCTTGCCTTGGTCAGACTTATCACCTCGGGATCCCGAGCAATGTCAATAGAGTTGTTCCATTCCATAGCCGAGTTTCTTGACTTATACTATTTTTTCCCAACATTATTATTATTATTATTATTATTAATTTTGTCGTATATCAAAAAAAAAGAAGGATGATATATGTTTTTTTTTATCTTTTTTCTTTTTTAAAGGCCCCGTTTCCCTAAGAGCACTATAAGTTATGGTGTTCCTAGATGCATTAAGCTACTTAGACTATACTCTCGTATCAAACTGGGACATCTTATCACGTAATGCCTTGGCCTATGAATGGTTGTTAAGACTCAAATATTGCATAATTTTCGCCATTTATATCTTGGTTTTATGAACATAAATCATCTTAATATTCTATTTTACTCATGTATGTGTTGCAAGGTGAATTTAAAAGCTTGGATTGAAAAAGGTATTAAAAAGTAAGAATTTGATGCTCAAATTCACCAAGGCAATGGATGGATCTTAGGAGATCAAGATTGAAGAATTCATATGCCAAAGATCCAAGAAAACTAAGTGAGGAATGAAGAGAATCGAAGATTTGAAGTGAAGAATCCTGAAATCGTCCTAAAAAAGTGTATTTTGAAGCTGTGAAGTTTATTTTGGAAAACTGCGCAGCAGGAAGTCTGTTTTAAACGAACTATGCAGCGAGAAGTCTATTTTGGGAAAATACGTATATTTGAGGCGTTTTCTAGGGTTTTCAACTTTGTACGAAGTTTGGAGTTCCCTACTTATAAATAGGGCCTCCTAGGGCATTCTAAAGCATGATTAGAAGCATTCAAGAGCAATATTTAGAGTTTTTTTTAAAGAGTTTTTTTTTTATTATTATTAAAGCTTTATAAGTTGTTTCTTTCCTATTAGATTTACTTTTTTTTTGCAATTTTTCTTCTTTCTTTCTTGTTGCTTTTTATTTCTGCAATTTAATTATGTTTTTCTAAGTTCCCTCTAGCCCAAGCTAGAAGGGAAGCACATGGGTTTAATATTTCTTTAAATTATGATGATTGATTGTTTTAATGATGAGAATAATGGTGTATGCATATTATCTATTATTTAGGTTTTGTTTTTATCCTCTTGTAAGATCCATATGTTTCCATCATATGAGATTTACATTGATGGATAGGCTTACCCTAGATTAATCAGATTTCCTAGATAGGAGATGTTCTCAACCTGTTATATTTCTTTGATATTCATTATCCTATAGATATTGAATACTTAAAATCACTGACGCTTGAGAATATATGTCAATGGTGCAAATCTATTATTTTCTAATCTTTTATATCATTTATTAAAATATTTAAAGTGTTTTATTTTCCGATTAGGTGACCATAGTGCTCGGATCCTAGTTGTGTTATCCAAGTCATCATGATTTTGGAACATTAATCTATGTGTGGAACTTTGAAGCTTGGGTGTTTTTTTATTCAATTGAATTACATCCATTCAAAATCCAAAATCAAATCATCACTTTAGTTTTTATTACTTAGTTTGTTTTGCATTTGATTTTTCCTTCTCGCAATTCATCTCCACTGTGGGATCGACCCTGTATTCACGAGGATATTACTTATGAACCTCTCGCACTTGGAGGCAAGCAATCAAGTTTTTGGCGCCGTTGGAGAGACCGAGATAGATTAGATATATGCAAGATAGCCAAGGTAAGTTTTCTTCTAAACCTCCAGATTTTCCATAAATTTTATTTATTTTTTTATTTTTTATTTTTTATCTTATTTTCAATTTATATGAAAATAAATTCAGTTGGGACTTTCAAGCACTAACTATGACATAAGGTTGCCCTGCTTGGGATTTTATCACCCAAGTGCTATGGTTGTCCTATAGTTGCTGTTTGATCACAAAGATCATCCGCTGAATCTATTTTTCATATTAGCATAGTTTAATTTCTGCATTAGTTTTACTTTTATTTATTTTTTTTTTTTTATTTTGCTTTGTGGACTGAACCCTCATAGTCGGCTCTGCCACCTGGGTTGTTGATTTATTTTGCTTTGTGGACTGAACCCTCATGGTCGGCTCTGCCGCCTGGGTTGTTGATTTATTTTGCTTTGTGGATTGAACCCTCATGGTCGGCTCTGCCACCTGGGTTGTTGATTTATTTTGCTTTGTGGACTGAACCCTCATGGTCGGCTCTGCCACCTGGGTTGTTGATTTAAGTTTTTATTTTTATTTTAAGTATCATACTTGCGATTTGAATTAGTGGTATTTGTTGTGTGGTGTGGATGGTTTATGTCCCGTTGGAGTAGGGATCAAAACAATCGACTCTCCTCTGAAGGGGGACTAGTTCCAGGCCTTGATCATTCACTTAGAAGAGGCACTCAATATCACTTGGATTCCATGGCAGACCCAATTGATAATCCAAATCCAAATCTGCCAAATCCAACTATAAATCAAAATAATCCTCCTCTTGAGGATGAAAATGAAGTTCATAGGAATGTGTTAAACCAACCACGGACTTTACGTGAACATTTACACCCTGAGAGATCAACTTTACCATCTTGTATAGTGTTCCCTGCTCACACAGGGAACATTGATTTTAAACCAGGTGTGATTCAATTAATTCCTAAATTTCATGGCTTAGATTCTGAAAGCCCCTACTTGCACCTCAAGGACTTTGAGGAAGTAATTGCAACGTTACAAGTAAACAATGGCAATAGGGATGTACTTAAGCTTAGGTTATTCTCATTTTCTCTGAAGGATCGGGCCAAAGCATGGCTCAACTCTCTAAGACCTAATACCATCACTTCATGGCAAGCCTTAAGTAGAGAGTTTTTGAAAAAGTTCTTTCCCGAGCACAAAACAAATGCACTAAAACAAGAAATCATGTCATTCTCCCAAAAGGGGAATGAACTATTTTTTCAAGCTTGGGAGCGCTTCAAAGACATTCTAATTACTTGTCCACATCATGGTTATGAACCATGGCACGTGATTGATGCTTTCCGAAAGGGGCTCACCATGGATACCCGTCAGTTCATAGAGATGATGTGTGGTGGAACCTTCCTTGATAAAGATCATAATGAGGCTTGAGATTTTCTAGATATGTTAGCAGAGAATACTCAGACATGGGATGTTTCTGCTAAATCAGACCAAACTAGACCCATTCCTAGAGAGAAAGCGGGAATGTATGTCCTAAGAGAGGAAGACGACCTTAATGCAAAATTTGCATTGGCTAGACATGTCGAAGCTTTGGAAATTAGGAAGATTGATATGGTTAAAGCAAACACTTCCTTAGGTAATTTTTGTAGCATTTGTGGTGGTACAGACCATGACACAAAGGATTGTCCAATAATCTTAGTTGTACAAAATATCACGCATGAGCATGATCAAGCAAATGCTATAAATAATTACCAAAGGTCAGTTATGCAACCATTGGGAAACACGTACAATCCAAATTGGCGTAACCATCCTAATCTTAGTTGGAGGAATGGACCACAAATTAATGTGCCAAATGCACCTCAAATGCCTCCACAAAATAACTTCTTTGGGGCACCTAACAATGCACCATATGTGCCCCCGCCAAAGCGATCATCTGTGGAGGATGCATTGACCACATTCATTAACTCTCAAGCTCAAATGAATCAGTCTCTAATCCAATCAAATCAGGAATTAAAGACAGCTGTGGCTAGGATTGAGACTCAACTAAATGCTAGGGAAAAAGGCACCCTTCCTTCTCAACCTGTGCCAAACCCTCGAAATACACATTTCATTGGAGACTCAAATCCAAGTGAGCTACATCATGAACAAGCTAAGGCAATCATTACCTTGAGAAGTGGAAAAGAGGTCGATAACAAGATAATGTAACCGTTAGAAATACCGGAGGATGAGCCACTGTCTCAAGAAAATGATGAACCGGCTATGGTTCAAGAGCCACAACAACAAAAGGATAAAGAGACTAAGTCATATGAGCCTCCAGTTCCGTTCCCATCTAGACTTCGGAATCCAACTGTCCCCATGAAATATCAAGAGGTGTTGGATGTGCTCCAAAAGGTTACTGTCAATATTCCTCTACTTGATGCCATTAGACAAATTCCATCATATGCTAAATATCTCAAGGATTTGTGCACTGTAAAAAGGAAATTAAATGTGCACAAAAAGGCCTTCCTTACTGAGAAAGTGAGTGCTATAATTCAACAAAGGGTTGTACCCAAATACAAAGACCCGGGAAGTCCCACTATTCCTTGTATTATTGGGAATTTTCAAATTGAACATGCTTTGTTAGATTTGGGTGCAAGTGTCAACTTAGTACCTTATTCGGTTTACAAACAAATGGGGTTAGGCGAGCTTAAACCAACCACGATTACACTCCAACTCGCTGACCGCTCTATTAAGGTACCAAGGGGAATTTTAGAGGACGTGCTAGTCTAAGTGGAGAAATTCTACTTCCCCGTGAATTTTATTGTACTAGACACTGAACCATGTGTAAATGCTAGCGCTCAAGTTCCCATCATTTTAGGCCGCCCATTCCTAGCAACTTCAAATGCAATCATAAATTGCAGGAATGGAATGATGAACTTGTCTTTTGGTAACATGACTCTAGAGCTAAATATTTTCAATCTATGTAAGCAGCCCATTGATAATAATGAGATCCATGAGTTGAATTTCATGGACTGCTTGATAGAAGAAGAGGAATTAGAACCTAGTCTGACTGATGAATTGATTCAAGTCATTGGAGACTTGAAAAATTCTGATTTAGAAAAAGTGATTGCTGAAATTTCTGATGATAATGAGAGCACTACCACTCAGGACATTGGTATGTGCCAATGGAGACCGCGCACTCAAATCCTATCTATCGAGGACTTGCAACCTCTACCATCACCAACCAATGTTCCAAAGCTTGATTTAAAACCACTACCAAATGAGCTTAAGTATGTATACTTAGGTGAAAATAAAACTTATCCTGTGGTGATCTCTTCATTTTTAGAGAAGGATCAAGAGATTAAATTGTTGAAAGTTCTAAGGGACCACAAAGGAGCCTTGGGCTGGACCATTTCTGACATCAAGGGTATAAGCCCTTCCATTTGCACCCATCGGATCCACCTCGATGATGACGCCAAACCAATTAGACAATCTCAAAGGCGTCTCAATCCAAACATGATGGAAGTTGTAAAAAATGAGGTGATCAAATTATTGGATGTGGGAATCATCTACCCAATATCCGATAGTGTTTGGGTGAGTCCAACTCAAGTAGTCCCAAAGAAATCTGGAATAACTATTGTGCAGAATTCTAATAATGAACTCATACCAACACGTGTCACCACTGGTTGGCGTGTTTGCATTGACTATAGAAAATTGAA
The DNA here is from genome assembly GCF_029962835.1 of Magnolia sinica. Lineage (NCBI taxonomy): Eukaryota > Viridiplantae > Streptophyta > Magnoliopsida > Magnoliales > Magnoliaceae > Magnolia > Magnolia sinica. Next base: position 2,877,897 of record NC_080583.1, on the reverse strand, counting down.
CCAAGTCACAAAGAAGGACCATTTCCCTCTACCATTCATTGATCAAGTTTTAGAGAGGGTAGCAGGTCACTCCTTTTATAGTTTTCTTGATGGATATTCTGGATATAACCAAATAGAGATAGCCCTTGAAGATCAAGAGAAAACCACGTTCACTTGTCCATTTGGCACGTTTGCTTTCAAACGGATGCCATTTGGATTGTGTAACGCCCCAGCAACTTTCCAACGGTGTATGTTAAGTATTTTTTCAAATATGGTTGGAAAATTTCTTGAGGTTTTCATGGACGACTTCTCTGTATTTGGGAGTAGTTTTGAGGAATGCCTCAACAATTTATCTCTTGTCTTGTCTAGGTGTGAAGAGAAACACGTTGTCTTAAATTGGGAGAAATGTCATTTCATAGTTCAAAAGGGAATTGTTTTGGGCCATGTTATCTCCAAAAATGGAATCGAGGTAGATCGCTCAAAACTTGACATTATAGCTAATCTACCTATCCCCCGAACTGTTAGAGATATTAGATCACTTATAGGGCATGCTGGTTTTTATAGAAGATTCATCAAGGACTTTAGTGTTATTACTAGACCCTTGACTAATCTTCTTCAAAAGGATGTTCCATTTAAGTGGACAGATGAGTGTGCAAGTGCTTTTAATAAAATTAAATCATCCCTTACCACTGCACCTATCATGCGTCCACCAGATTGGACACTTCCTTTTGAACTAATGTGCGATGTAAGTGATTATGCCATAGGGGCTGTTTTGGGCCAAAGGAAAGATAAACGGCCCTACGTTATTCACTATGCGAGTAGAACTCTAAACTCGGCCCAAGTGAACTACTTAACAACTGAAAAAGAGTTACTTGCAGTAGTTTTTGCTTTGGATAAGTTTAGGTCCTACTTGCTGGGATCCAAAGTGGTCATTTTCACGGACCACTCGGCTTTGAAATATTTGTTATCTAAGAAGGATGCAAAGCCGAGACTTTTGAGATGGATCCTCCTACTCCAAGAATTTGACTTAGAGATAAAAGATAAGAAAGGAGTAGAAAACGTAGTGGCCGATCACCTTTCTAGATTGGTGTTAGATGATTCCACTGAGGAGATGCATATCCAGGATACTTTCCCTGATGAACAATTATTTGCGATCTCCAAATTACCTTGGTATGCGGATATAGTGAATTATCTTGTAACGGGAAAAATGTCATATCATTGAAAGTCATAAGATAGGAAGCATTTTGAAACCAATGTTAGGAACTTCTTCTGGGATGACCCGTATTTATATAAATATGGGATTGATCAGATTTTTAGACGTTGTGTCCCAGAGGATGAAGTTCAGAGTGTTGTTTCTTTTTGCCACATGGAAGCATGTGGTGGCCATTTTTCTGCTAAGAAAATCACTACAAAAATCCTGCAGTATAATTTTTACTGGCCCACCATGGTTAAAGACACGCATGCTTTCTGTGTTGCTTGTGATAAATGTCAAAGGTTAGAAAGAGTGTCCCCGCGCAACATGATGCCTTTATCCCCAATTTTACCATTGGAGATCTTTGATTGTTGGGGTATTGATTTTATGAGCCCATTTCCATCTTCTTTTGGATTTCTTTATATATTGGTTGGTGTGGACTATGTTTCAAAGTGGATTGAGGCAGTTCCAAGTAGGACCAATGACAACAAAGTGGTCATACGATTCCTCAAGGAAAATATTTTTGCTAGATTTGGAACTCCAAAGGCCATCATTAGTGATGGCGGGTCTCACTTTTACAATAGGACATTTGAGGCTTTGATGAAGAAATATGACATCAAGCATAAAGTGAGCACCCCATACCACCCACAAACGAGTGGGCAAGCCGAGATTTCTAATCAGGAAATCAAGCACATTTTAGAGAAAACTATAAGGCCAGATAGGAAGGATTGGTCCCTCAGACTATCCGACGCTTTATGGGCTTATAGGACTGCTTATAAGACCCCGATTGGAATGTCTCCATACAGATTGGTGTATGGGAAGGCTTGCCACTTGCCTGTGGAATTGGAACATAAAGCCTACTGGGCAATAAAGAAATTAAACTTTGATATGGATCAAGCAAGTGGACAAAGGAAATTAGAGTTAAATGAATTAGAGGAGTTGAGGAGAGACTCCTATGAAAATTCTAAAATCTACAAAGAGAGGACCAAAGCTTTTCATGACAAAAATATCCTGAGGAAGAATTTTGAACCTCAACAAAAGGTCCTATTGTACAATTCCCATCTCCAGTTCTTTCCGGAAAAGTTAAGATCAAGATGGACAGGCCCCTTCATTGTGAAGAATGTTTATACTCATGGGGCTGTTGAAATTGAGAATCTACGTAATGGCAATGTGTACAAGGTTAATGGTCAGAGATTGAAGCCTTATGTGGAAAACTTTCATTTAGGAGAGGAGTCCGTCCCTCTTCATGAGCCAGAATATTCAGAATGATGCTCCTGGTCTGACGGAGCATTTGTGTAGGATTTGTATCATATTCAATTTTTTTAGTGTCACATAGCAGGTGAGTTTTTCATGGCAGGTACTATCCACCATTTCTTTTATTTTTATTGTTCTCTACATTACATTATCATTACATTGGGGACAATGTAGATTTTAGGTTGGGGTGTGTGGATAGTCATCCATGTGTAAGTTTTTTTTTTTTTTTTGGGAGTTTCAGTTTATTTTATTATTATTTTTATTATTTTTAGGTTTCAGTTAGGTTTAAGTTTATTTTTTTTTAGGTTTATGAAAAATTTAAAAAAAATAAAAATAAAAAATTTCAACATTTTCAAAATAATATTTTTTATATACAAGAATGTGAACATGATATTTTGCGAATTCCAAAGGCAAATTTAATACCTAATCTAGGTTGATAGTAGTCAGAAATCTGACAACTGAAAATTATAAACTTGAGTTCAATTATCTAATCACTAGTTTAAAGTGAGTTATAATTTGATGTACTGAATTCACAATACACCCTAGCTAACTAAGTGAGGAATATGATATGTGAACTAAAATAACAACTTTTGATTCAAACAAGGTTGAATGAACTAGTACCATTGATATATGTTTAAAAGAGAGAATATTAAAGGAAAAAAAAAGAAGAGAGTGATGAAAAAAAAGAAATTTTTATTATAGAGCATGAATGCAATGACCATAACAATCGTGTCAGTAATCCGGAGTAAGAATACCTAAGTATCCATTACTGTTACCATTACAAGTACGATACCTTAGGTTAAATAGCAAACCCGATGGGAATCTTCATCTAAGGGTGGTCTATAATAATGAGGATATGATGATAAAAGAAGAAATGTCATAAAAAAAATGAGATAACTAGAGATTTCATATTCTTGGGATGATTGAAAGGAGTTAGGATAGGGAACATGCATATTTCTCAAAGTTAGACTAGTGTCACGAAGCACCTAAGGATATTGGGTTATAACTATTCTAAATTTTGATTAGATCTCTGAACTCAAGGATGTAATGGATTAAAAAATTAAGATTCTAGCTAACTTCATATCTAGGGTAAGTATTGTTTTGTTTTGGAATTCATATGATTAATGGAGGCATAATTGTATAAATTTTATAGTGTTGAAATATTTTTCTTATTTTCAATGTTTGTGAGTAACATTTCTGGAAACCCTCACGAGACTATAACTCGTCCACCAGGGGAAACCTAGGGGTTTAAAGGCTTGTTGCATATGCTAAATGCAATCGAGATTACTTGCGAAAGTGGTGTAGTTAGAATTTTGTTTTCATTTTAATTTTGTTTCTAGAATTATTTTTTTTCTTATTTTTATTTTTCTTCGCTTATTTTGCTCGGGACTAGCAAAATGCTGGTTGGGGGGTGTGTTAAGACTCAAATATTGCATAATTTTCGCCATTTATATCTTGGTTTTATGAACATAAATCATCTTAATATTCTATTTTACTCATGTATGTGTTGCAAGGTGAATTTAAAAGCTTGGATTGAAAAAGGTGTTAAAAAGTAAGAATTTGATGCTCAAATTCACCAAGGCAATGGATGGATCTTAGGAGATCAAGATTGAAGAATTCACATGCCAAAGATCCAAGAAAACCAAGCGAGGAATGAAGAGAATCGAAGATTTGAAGTGAAGAATCCTGAAATCGTCCTAAAAAAGTGTATTTTGAAGCTGTGAAGTTTATTTTGGAAAACTGCGCAGCAGGAAGTCTGTTTTAAACGAACTATGCAGCGAGAAGTCTATTTTGAAAAAATACGTATATTTGAGGCGTTTTCTAGGATTTTCAACTTTGTACGAAGTTTGGAGTTCCCTACTTATAAATAGGGCCTCCTAGGGCATTCTAAAGCATGATTAGAAGCATTCAAGAGCAATATTTAGAGTTTTTTTTAAAGAGTTTTTTTTTTTATTATTATTAAAGCTTTATAAGTTGTTTTTTTCCTTTTAGATTTTTTTTTTATTTGCAATTTTTCTTCTTTCTTTCTTGTTGCTTTTTATTTCTGCAATTTAATTATGTTTTTCTAAGTTCCCTCTAGCCCAAGCTAGAAGGGAAGCACATGGGTTTAATATTTCTTTAAATTATGATGATTGATTGTTTTAATGATGAGAATAATGGTGTATGCATATTATCTATTATTTAGGTTTTGTTTTTATCCTCTTGTAAGATCCATATGTTTCCATCATATGAGATTTACATTGATGGATAGGTTTACCCTAGATTAATCAGATTTCCTAGATAGGAGATGTTCTCAACCTGTTATATTTCTTTGATATTCATTATCCTATAGATATTGAATACTTAAAATCACTGACGCTTGAGAATATATGTCAATGGTGCAAATCTATTATTTTCTAATCTTTTATATCATTTATTAAAATATTTAAAGTGTTTTATTTTCCGATTAGGCTGACCATAGTGTTCAGATCCTAGTTGTGTTATCCAAGTCATCATGATTTTGGAACATTAATCTATGTGTGGAACTTTGAAGCTTGGGTGTTTTTTTTTATTCAATTGAATTACATCCATTCAAAAATCCAAAAATCAAATCATCAGTTTAGTTTTTATTACTTAGTTTGTTTTGCATTTGATTTTTTCCTTCTCGCAATTCATCTCCCTGTGGGATCGACCCTGTATTCACAGGATATTACTTATGAACCTCTGCACTTGGAGGCAAGCAATCAATGGTCTACTCAAGCAAATGATAAAGGACTCGAAATAGAGAGCCTGGATCCCTTAAGCACCAAGCAAAAATCGCAGCGAAGAGTGGATCAGGAGAGACTCCAGCCTCACTCAGGACGATGCAGCCCTTACTGTGGTACCCACCTTTGATGTGTGTATTTTGTATCTACCCCATTCATCCGTTTTTCCATACATGTCCAATTATCAGGTGGACCATACCAATGGTGACTGACAATTAATGAGCTACAAGTTTTGGATGACGCATGTGTTTGTTTTTGTCCTGCATCCAGGCTTACATGACCTTATCAATAGATTGGATGACAAATAAACACTGCTCAAACATTGACGTGCGGACTAAGAAGTTTTTAATAAGAGAGTGTTCAATCACCACTGATTTCTAGAGTATGGTCCACTTGATAATTGGATCTTATCAGGATGGATGGGTGGATGCGAAATACACACATGAAGGTGGGCCCCACAGTAAGAGCCGTTCTGTCTTGTGTGAGACGGGTTCTCACCTTATCCGCTCCCATCCAATCCACCCTTGATTTGGCTTTATTTTCTATAACCATCCTTTTTCCAAGTCATGGATGGGATGGTTCAACAAAAGTTATTCTTCGTAGTCATAATTGATTGCCCCTGGCAAATAGATGGATTAAATTATTTATGGGACATATTTTTGTCTAGACGACTGTAACCTGTAACCATCCATACTAAGGGCCTTTAAACAAGTGGTTAATATTTCTCAAATCAATAAGATTTTTATATGATAGTTTGTGAAATATGTGTTGGACCTAATGAACAGTCTGGATCAGTGAATTGAACAATCTAAGTGCCCCAATACAACCTGGAGCACCTTAAATATCCTAAGGTAAGGTGTAGCTTAACACATCATATCAAACAAAGTGGAAAAATTCGAAATTCTCATGTCCTACACGAACTAATTCGATGATGCTTTTATATGTCCAAAAATCCTTGTTATCAATGGCCGTGGATGGATGCCCATGTACAAAAACAAGGACACTCCATCTCATCAAACTCCCACTATCTCCACAAAAGCATAAATACCCGACATGCTTCAGTCTCAAGCCATCCAAACCATTCCATCTACTTGTCCATGCACCATATAAGGATTTAATCCACACACTTCATTATACATAAAACAAACCTTCATATACACATATCTCTCCTCGGCCTTTGCATGGTCTTAGTGTTTTACTAGAAATGAAGTACAATGAAATCACCCATTTTAGCCACCCTCAGCACAAGCTGAGATTGGAGTACATAGAAGTGCCATTTAGGTGTGATGGCTGCAAGGAGGCTGGTATCGGGTCCCGCTACAAGTGCGACCACTGCGACTTCGATCTCCACAGGCACTGTGCCCTTACGACGCCATCGATCACGCATCCCTTCTACACTAAATGTTCATTCCAGTTCATGGCCCGCACGCCCGGTGACACACCTCGCTTCTGTAACGCGTGTGAGAAGGATGTCGGTGGATTTGTGTACCACTGTAAGTTGTGCGGGTTCGACCTGCACCCATGTTGCGCTAACCTGCCGGCCATGCTCGACGATGGCGAGGTGAAGCTCTACTTGTATAGGAAGGTGTGTTCGTCGTGTCACAAGTGTGGTAGGAAAGGGAGGAGTTGGAGTTATAGGTCTAAATGCAAGAAATACAACTTGCATGTATCATGTGTGAAGGAAATGCTGGTGGAGAGTTGGCAAGAGTTGTATTTTGGGAAGGGAATTAGTGTGAATAATGGGAGTAGGAAGCTTGAGACTAGGATTCCTAGTCTTAAAGGGACACTTGCAAACCATCACCGTAGTAAAGGGAAAGTTAGGAAGTGTTGTGAGGTGGCTGGATTGGCTGTCCAGTTTATCATCTCAGCCGTTCTTGGGGATCCTACGGCTATCATTGCTGGGGTCATTGGGTCGTTCATTTCACGATGATGACACGTGGCAGTCATAAATACGTGAGTAGGGTGCAGTTGGTGGAGGATAAAGAGGCCGAGGGGTTTGTGTTCGAAAAGAATAAAATGTTACCTTTTTCTATTGTGTGTGGATTCCTTGTGTAGGGTGTACTTGTAAGAAAATGTCTCTCTCTTTCTTTCTCTCTCTATCAACATCCAACCGTTGAAAAGCTTGGATTGCCCATCATGCGCAGCATCCCAGCCGTTCACTTAAGTCCATTTAATTCTTTTTATCCCATCATATGGCATGAGGTTAATTTTACTGTGTGAGTATTGCCCAATGATTGAGGGCAATTTTACACCTCACTCATAAGGTCCAACGAATGAGGTTACCCTCTAAATGTTGGCCATTTAATAAAGACCGTCCACTTAATTGCTAGCCATAGTTGTTTAGTGACGGTTGGGATATAAGTGTTCCTCTCTTTTGATCTTGACTTTCCATTTTTTTCATGTTATCTGGTGGAAGGTTAGGATCATCTGATGTTGGGATGACTTTTACATGGGCAGCTAATTGTGATAGAGAACTAATGGACCCAGTCAAGATAGTCCATTCGTCAAATGGGCCACCCCTGGATCAAAGACTGGACCCAAGTGCCATTTGAAACTAAAGGGACTTGCACTGATGGATATTGGATGTTGTTTGGAGGACTTAAAAAGGGTAGCGAATCGTACGTATGTATATTTGGATATTGAATTGTGTATAATTGTGCAGTGAACATGACTTTTGATCTGGTGGGCCATGCCCTATGAGACAAGGGAAATGGACCATGGTACCCATCCAATCAGTGGCCTTTAAAAGGAATCGTTATCTTAAAAAATGCACATTCAGCTAGCAAAAGCGTCCAATCACCACTGGATTTGGTGTGGAGCATACCCATGTGGTTGAGGAGGATGTTGTTAGATACACTCCATTGACGCAGGGAAGGACGTTTAGAGGTCCAGCACCGTCTTCTTCCGGTAACTACTCCAAAATTACTAAGCTTCTTTGGACTCCTCCCTGACATGCTTTAAATCCACGAGAGAGAATATAAATTAATTCAAGAAAATTTGAAATGAATTTATTGTTGATGAAAAACGAGTTTGTAAGCCTTCAAATAAAGTCACGAACCCCAAGGAGAAGTTCCTGAATTCAAATATAACTAAAACTCCCTAAAATCCCGACTTACTATAAATAGTAAACTTACTATTTATAGACAATCGCGATTTCTACTAGTATGCATAGTTTTCAACCAAAAATAGAAAGTATCCTATTTGGCTGAACCATGATGTTCTAATGTTTTGATGTAGAGCGGGTTGCGAGCAGTTTCATGGCCAAGATGGATCAGAAAAGGTTCGGTCGACGATAGAAGCGATTTGGATTGTCGGATTTTAATCGAACGTATCTCGCAATCCAGAATGAGTGATCAGACATAAAATAGATGATTTTGGAGTATAACGAGCTACTTTAGCCACCCAACCCACTACGTCTGGTTGCGCAAGCCTGATTTGCGAAATAACATATCAATGGTCTTTTCCTTTAAAAAAAAAAAAAAAAAATTTCTGTTTTTACTATAGAAAGTAAGTTTTAGTTCGATTATAACTCTTCATCTGTTGGGCTTTGAGAGTTGCGCCCAACGTGAAAAGTGTAGACATCGTGAACGTCTACAAATAGTAAGTTGCGAATTCTCTCATTGCTTAGTATCCCTATTTAAAGGGTTGTGAACTCGTTTATTTAATTCATCAATCAATTTCGAATTTTATAGAATTTACTTTCTAATTTTCTTGTTCTTTTCCTCGTGGATTTGAGGATTCTCTTTGAAGAGTCTAGAGAAGTTCTGCGGATTCGGAACAGTTATCCCCTTGAGGAAGACGATGCTTGACCTCACGTCCTTCCCTACATTGCTTTTCTAAGCACTTTTTGTGTTGGACACAACTCCTAACGAAGAGTTACAATTAAACCAAAACTTACAGTAAAAATGAAAATAAAACAGGAATTCTACGGTGGATCTGATGGTATTTTGTAAATTCCGCATAAGCAACCTGGCATAGCGGGGTTGGGTTACTAAAGTATCTCGTCCTACCCCAAAATTATATATGGTACGTCTGATAACTCAATCCGATTTGCGAGATACATCCATTTTAAGTTCCGACGGTCCGGATCACCTCCATCTCCGATCGGGCCTTTTTTGGTCCATCTTGGCCATAAAATTAACTGAGACCCGCTCTACATCATCCATTCACTCCGAATAAAAAAGTACCACATGCATGTATCATACGTCGAACTCATGATGACTTTTCATTGACGTTGGATGAAGTGTCTGCAGCCGTGCATCTCTTGATGTAACAGCAATCCAACGTGCTTGTTTTTAGTTGAAAAAGTATGCCCTAAGCCTAGTGAGTCGGCATGCAAGTTATAGGGAACGGATTGGCTACTCCCCCTGCCACCAGCCAATGGCTGATGGTCGGTGCTCTGTGGGCCCTACCATGATGTATGTGTTTCATCCATGCCATCCATCCATTTTTCTAGATCATCTTATGTTATGAAACAAAAAATGAGGTATATCGTAATCTCAAGTGGACCACATTACAGGAAACCGTTTTGAATGAACTTCAACCATTAAAAACTTTTTGGGCCCATAAAAGTTTTGGATCAAGCTTTTCTTTGTTTTTTCCCTTCATCTGAGTCTGTTTGACCTAATCAACATATTGGATGTCATATAAATAGTACAGTGGGCCTTAGGAGGATTTTAATGGTGGATATCCAATCACTATTGTTTTCCTTTGGTGTGGTCTACCTGAGATTTATATCCCTCTAATTTTTGGATTCGAACCTAAAATAAGCTGTAAAAATGGATGAACGGAATGGATGAAAGACATACATCATGGTGGTGCCCACAGAGCACCGAACACCATCCACCGGGCTGGTGGCAGGGAGAGTAGCCAATCCGTTTCCCAAGTTATATACCAATGTTATATTTCTATTTTCCCTTGCTTTATCCTATTTTACGTACCTTCAATTCAATCAAGCCCTTGATATCATATGCATGTGTGTCCTGCATGCTTAATGATTGAAATGGTTGGTGGGTGTCGACAAGGCTTTGACTTGCCCAAAACAATGGCTGTGGACATGGTGGGTTTCCGAATCGGATTTAGATCGCAGGAAGCTGGCACTCTAGGAAGGAGATGGGCTGGCAGATGCAATGAATCTGCAATGAAAAGTGGCTGTAAAAAAATGGACATACAAGTCACTAATTTCCAAATGGATGAACTGGATTAAGGATGTGAAATGACTAATACTAGTACATGGGATACGTTGGACGATCAAGAGTTTTGGATTGAATACTATGATACTATGATAAAAACTAAAAGTAGAAAAAAAAAATATATATATATATATATATATATCTTACAAAATTGAATAATTGCTTGCTTTTATTTCATTGAGTATGTGATGTAGACCGGGTCGTGGATAGTTTCATGGCCAAGATGGATCAAAAAAGGTCCGATAGGAGGCGGGAGCAATCCAAACTGTCAAGGCCTTAAATGGGCGTTTCTTGCAAATTGAAATTAGTTATCCAGTGTGCCATATATGATTTTGGGGTAGGACAAGCTACTTTAGCCACCCAACTTGGCATAGCCAAGGTTGCCCGTGCCGAATTTGCAAGATTCCATCACATCGACAGTTGAAAATCTATTTTATTTCTATTTTTACTATTTATAATAAGTTTTTGTTTGATTATAAGTCTTTATCCTTTGAGATTTATGACTTGTGTCCAACATGAAAAGTGTTCAGAAAAATTAGCAGAATAACATGGTTAAGCCACATAGGATATTATAACGTGGTTAAGCCACATAAGACACTATAAATAATAAATTTACTATTTATAGTAAGTTATGAATTTTAGGGCGTTTTAGTTGTAGTTCAATTCCGAAACTTCTTCCAAGGTTTGGTATTCCTATTTAAAGGGTTGTAGACTTGTTTATTTCAATCATTTATCAATTTACGAATTTTCATGAATATTAATTTTATTTTCTTACTTTTTTTTTTCTCAAGGATTTGATGAGTCTTTTTGAGGAGTCTAGATAAGTTTCGTGGATTCGGATTAGTTATCCTTGAGAAATATGGTGATCGACCTCATCACGTTCATCCCTACATTAGTATGGGATACTAAAATTTTGAAATAATATAATGAATACAAAACTTGTTTATAGACAAGATAGGATGGGAAACGAAATCTTTTGTAACATATAGTACTAAAAAATATTGTATATAACTATTAGTTGTAAAGGAAAACTATTTAGGGGTACGAGCGAGCTTATTTGGCATGTCCTCTTTTTAAGTGTGAGAGTTTCTCTCTCATACTCTTTCTTCTCCTTTTGCTTTTCTTCTCTTTTTCCTCTTTTCAACTCTAGGCACGGGCTCTTTCTTGCATTTTTCCAGCATTATTACCTTTTGGAAGAAATAAGAATATTTTCTTTGCTTAATTTTGTAAAAGATGTTGTACCTTTTTATTGGAGAAGGGAAAAGCAAATGCAGAAATTTTATTGCAACATGCATTGCTCTCCCAAATAATACAAATGCCTTGTCAGGGCAATTGATGTTCTTTATCAATTCTGTACTACCCAAAATCACCCTTGGGCTAAAGCAGTTCATAACATGCTTTTATCTATAATGGCTAAGGTACATCGATGTCCATATATATTAGGAAAAGCTATTTGGGCCGATCATAATTTATATGTTTTATCCTTGTTGTTTGTCCATTTTGTCAGTTCAATTTTCAAGGCATGAGCCTAAAAATAAAGTAGATTCAAATTTCATATAAATTGCACCACAAGAAACAATGGCGATTGAATGTTTGCCTTTAAAAACCATAGGGTGATTGAATGTTTGCATTTAAATTAAAACCTATTTGGAGCCACAAAAGTTTTGGATCAAGACAATATTTGTATTTTCCCTTTCTAGCATACGTGAGACTTAATAAATAGGTAGGATGCCAAATAAACATTTCATTGAGGCTTGGAAAGTTTTAATGGTGGGCATTAAATCACTACTATTTCATGTAGTGTGGTCCACCCAAGATTTGGATTACCTCATTATTTTTGGCATGGAAAAATGAAGGGATGGATTCACGTGGATAAAACACATACATTATGGTAGACCCCACAGTTTTTCCTGCACGGGCGTTGATAATAGAGGGGTTATTACCGAAACCTAGTCCAATCAAGGGTGCATCCACCCTCATTTGTCATAATTCCACGCATTGAATTTGTCCATTTGAGTAATGTCGGCTCTCACTTTTTTCATTCGACGTTGTGAGATTAATCTACGGACGTGATCATGAATGCTATTTGATCACACTCATCCATCCGGTGAAACAACATCTACATTGAATCGTATTCCTGGTAGGTTGAATGCACACCGACTGTCTTTGTATACGGTGGCCCACCTAAATATATAAACCTTGATGCTTGCACCATGCGGATTTCATGTAGGGGCCCATCTTTTTGACGGCTCCGACGTTGCACGTGCGCGCATGTTCTTTGGTCTACGATGATTTTCTTTTCATTGAGGTGTAACGTGTTGGGGGAATCATTCTTGCATGCAACCATCAATTCTACAAGTGGCAAACATGTAAGTAAAATCTAACCGTCCAAATCGAGGATCACCGATCATAAGCTCATATCAAATTCATTCACCGTTCTCAATTTGACGCAGGGATGAACGTGATGATGAGGTTGATTATCTTCTTCCTCAAGGATAAGTAGTCCGAACCCATGGAGCTTTTCCGGAATTCTCACGTATACTTCTCGAATTCACAAGGAAAAAAATAAAGAAAATAGAAATAAATTCTAATAATTTTATAATTTGATTAATCAATGAAATAAATGAGTCTACAACCCAAGCTTTGGAAGAAATTTCGGAATTAAACTACAACCAAAACTCTCTAAAATTTATAACTCAATAAATTTATTTTTATAGTAAGTGTCTATGCGGCTTAACCACGTTATTCTTTTAATTATTTTATGCACATTTCATGTTGGAAATAACTCCTAAAGCCCAACAAAAGAAGAGTTATAATCAAACTAAAACTTATTAAAAATAGTAAAAGTGGAAATAAACAAGAAATTCCACCGATGACGAAATTTTGTAAATTTGGTGTGAGCAACCTGGCATAGCCGGGTTGGTTAGCTAAAGTGCTCGTCCTACCTCAAAATCATAAATGATACGTCAAGCAATTAATTTGTGAGATATAACTATTTTAAGGTATTGACAGTCTTGATGACTTCCAACTCTGATTGGGCCTTCCTTGATCCTTCATGGACATGAAAGTGTCCGCAGCCGGTCTACATCACAATTACTGGAAACTTCTTTCATTGAATCACGGTTCCCTACTTTTAATCTAACCGTTCATTACATATCTTCCAATCCGCTTATACCTCCATCAATCAAGTCCGAAGTAAGGCCCACGGTTTGAACAATGCAGTTTGAGTTACATGTGCACCACGTGCAATATCATGGTTCAGGCGTATGAATTGTCACATCATATCAGAGTATTGTAGGTGTGACGGTGCTGAGAAGGTTCAGACGCTGTTGGACCATCTCCCTCAATTATCAAACAATAATTCAATGGATGGAAGTAAGGCAAAACAAAACCATCTATCCATGAAAACTACTATAATACAATCTCATTATAGGTGTTTGCAGGACAACCACATTGTACAGCCAATGTCGCACTAGCATTTGTCGGGAGGAATGCTTTTATCGAGACCTTTTCGCCACGTTTCCAGAGCCATGCAGTGTAGCAGTCTCACACGCGGCACTGCCTATCATTTGACGGGGATTTCCTCCACTTCAAGCACGTGTCACGTTTTAAAGGGTGGGCCACACCATCATGATCACCTGGTATGAATATGAGACAGACCCACTTATCTAGCAGGAGACAACCAACGTGCGAATTTCCTGCTGTAGGAAGCCCGTGCAACAAAAAGATAGATCTGTGGTGGGCCCATCGTTATGAGTGTGTGAAATCTAATCCGTCTATCATTTGTTTCAGTTTTTTATGGTTTTGCATTTAATCTTGCTGGGTTGACGTTATGAACGGGTTGGATGACATATAAACATCACCGAAGGACTAGGAAGGCCTCGATGTTGGCTTCTCGATTCCGTTGTGTGGCCCACTTAGAGTTTTGGATCGGCATAATTTTTGGGTCGCATCTTAGATGAGTTGGATCAAATGATGGACGGACTGGATATCACACACACATCACGTTGCACCCCACAGAGGTTTTTGTTACAAGGGCTACTGCCAAGTCCGTCAAATCATGGGACAGGCATATCCTAGAACGAGGATTAGGTGCGACCCCGGATCTAGCCGCGTGGTGCGGCCCTTACCGTGGGGCTCACCTCCGTGTATGTGTCGTATATCACGCCCTCCGTTACTTTTGCCAATTTTTAATGGTGAGACTTCAATCGCTACCTTGTTGTCCGGCATTGCCCTTAGAAAGACTGGCAAAATAGGTGGACGGCAGGGATATATAACACATACGAGGAGGTGGGCCCCACGGTAGGGCCGCACCCACCAGGTTGGATCCCGGTCGCACCTAGAGTTGTATACGAGTTGAGTTAGTTCCATCAGCTAGCTCAATTCATCTCAGAAAAGCTCAACTTGCTTTGGCTCGAAATTGGATTCAGATTGACTCGACCTAGTTTAGGGGTTCGAAAAAAATTTGAGCTAAGTTCGAGCTTACTCAACTCAACTCGGATTGAACCTCAACTTGATACGACTCTGATCAGATCAGCTCGGTAACTTAGTTATTTTGATATGAATGCTGCTCGTCGAGTGTTTAATAAATAATTCAATGAAGTGTTGATGAAAAAGGAACAGATATGTTAGCTGTTTGATTTTGATGTTGCTTACCTAGGTGTTTGATTTTAATGTTACTCAGTATTTGATAAAATATATGTGAAATATTATTATTATTTTATATTATTTGAGGAATTGAAAATGCATTCTACCTGTTTGAGAAATTGCAGGCTTAAACTCAATTCAAACTAACCCGAGCTGCTGACCGAACTGATCCGAACTAGCAAGATCTGCTTGAGGACAGACCCGAGTCAAGCTCGAGTTGGGGTTAGCCATTGGCTGAGCCCAGTCAAGCCGTAGTGTGCCAAGCTCATCTCGGTTGGACTCGACTCGCACCTAATCCGCTTTCCCCGCTCTCCCATGCAGCCCATCATTTCCCGCCAATTGTCGGCCGAGAGATCGTACACGTCGACCAGTTCTCTCAGCTTGTAGCAGGTTGGGCCCACGGTTCAATGATTGAAACCGACGGTGTCGATGGTGTAATGGGCCACATACTTTCGACCATGTGCACACGTGTGGAACAGGTAATGATCAAATCAATTTGATGGCCTGATTTGATGGAACTCTAAGCCTCTGAAATTGGACGGTTGGAGGAGCTCCAACCCGCAAATCCACGTGGATGCTTCCGCACCACAACATTTTACTTTTTTTTTTTTTTTTAATGTTAGTGTTAGTGATCCAATCTGAAACCGTTAAAATGTTCATCTCATCAGTGCCATCCATTCCACTAGAAAGTCCCACTTCTCTACACGCAGCACACGTGCCAATTGAGCAATGTGTTTGATGGATGCATAAGGTACAATGTTAACTGTTTTTAAACCGTCCGTTCTTTTTTACAAGGTTGGTTGATGCAGGAGAGGACGTGAGGTCGAGCATCGTCTTCCTCAAGAGGATAAGTATTCCGAATTCACGGAACTTCTCTGGACTCCTCACAGAGACTTCTCGAATTCACGAGGAAAGAAAGTAGAAAATAAAAATAAATTCTAATAAATTTGAAATTGATTGATGAATTATTAAAAACAAGTTCACAACCCTTTAAGTAAGGATACTAAGCAATGAGAAAGAAATTAGAATCAAACTACAACTCAAACTTCTAGAATCCGCGACTTACTCTAAATAGTAAACTATTTATAGGAGGTCGTGATGTCTACTAGTGCACAAGGTTTTCGGCCAAAAATAGTAAGTGTCCTATTTGACTTCACCAAACCGTTCTCCTAATTATTCTAAGCTCTTTTCACGTTGGGCGCAACTCCTAAAGCCCGACGGATGAAGAGTTACAATCAAATTAAAACTTACTATTTATAGTAAAAATGAAATTAAAACAGAGAAACGACATTGATCAAGGGGTTTTTCGCAATTCCGGGTTGCGTAACCCGGCATAATGAGGTTGGTTGGCTGGCTAAAGTATCTCGTTCTACTCCAAAATCATATATTTTACGTCAGATAACTCATTTCGGATTGCAAGATACGCCCAATATAAGGTCTGATAGTCCGGATCACTTCTGTCGTCGACCGGGCCTTTTCTAATCCATCTTGGCCATGAAACTGGCCGCGACCCGCTCTACATCATTGGTCCACCTGATAAGTGGATTACCCTGCTTTTGCATGCGCTCTTCTTCCCAGTGGTGGCAACCTTATGCACCGCTTGGATCTCGCACAAAGTTTCCTGGTTGGCACGTGTGTTGGATGTGGATTGCTCAGTGATCCACACCGTTGGGCTGGATGTCCCCACGATGGATGGACTACGCTGTACATTTTGGAAAATTGAACAATCCAAATCCTTCCATTTGTGCACTGCAAAGAATAAAGCACATCAACGGTCTGCATTCAGCTGAAAGAAGAAAAACAAAATAAGTGGCTAAGATCTTCTCGTACGTCTGAGACACTTGGGAGGCATGGTCCATCCACGGTGGGCCTGGCATGGTCCATTAGGAGTGATTTTGAAGCCGGCACAGTTGGATGGTTCATACGCATGCACTTAGAACTTTCACACGTGGCACACGTGTACCTCAAATCAAACCATCCAAATGATAATACCATATCTAGATGGTGCGGAGGCCCAAAATCAGATTCATTAGACTAACCGGACTTCTGATTAGTGGACACATACTCCTTGGTTTTCGACCGTCGAATATATTTATGTTTTAACTGTCTATCAAATGGCCACAGATCATAAACTCGTTGTCACCTTCACCTTATGACACATCAATAATGGGCCCCACCATGTTTCAGTTTAATTTAAGGTGGTGCATGTACGCCAGATGTATGATTTCACTACGCACGCGTATGGATCATCATACTCGGCCAGAGTACCAAAGTTTTGTTTCTTTACTGAGTAACGTACGCTTGCACCCAAGACCTCTGTTTAAACATACCCTGTCTCGTCCTTTGCAGTTACTCTGTAGAAGAAATAAATACAATGCTCTGGCAGAGTGTGATGAATCATACACTGGCATTTAGAAATTGCATTTTTACTTGAAATTAAGTCAAAGTAAACTGTCCAAATTATTATAGATAGTTTATATATATGAAGAAACAAAAATTAAACAAATTACGATTATCTCAATATAAGATTTGGGGACATTTATTGGACGGTTAAAACTGAAAGATATCCAACGGTCCTGTTTCATCATAAAAGTATAAAGAAAAACGGATTTTAGGTTGGTTGAAATAGCTTTATTCTGGTAATTTGATTTCAAGATATTGTTTTCCACAATTTACACGGTTTATTTGAGTTAGTGTATGCCAAATATGCAATTTCCGAGGCATGCGTATCAAGCGTCATACGTTGCCAGAGTAAATATAACTCCCCCGCATATAAGTACAACGACAGACTCCCATGTTAGTTCTGCACAATTTAGAAGATGGCGGTGGCTCTTCAAACTTGCACATGGAATGGATGTACTGAAATCCAGACCGTCCAAATCACTGATCATACCAAAATATTTTTAATGATAAGGTAATGTTAAATGAATATTCATTAACTTTTAACCATCCATTTGGTACCGATTTATTGGAGGGTCATGATTCCTCGATCTATATATTATGAGATATATGATCCATCTGAAAATAAGGCCACAATTTGAATGGTCTGGATATCTGTAGTTATGTGCCAGACATAAAGAAGAAGACTCTGCACCATCAGTTTAAACTGTGTAAAACTAACACAGAAGCCTATTCTCTCATTGCTGTCATCATGTAATCAGATGGTGGCGTCCGCGGGCCTGTTTCAATAACCCTCACTAAACGACAAAAAGTCACGTCGCGACAAAACAGTCCATCTATAAAAGCCCTCGAATATCCCTCCGACCGGCCGATCTGAAAAACTCGCCTAGCAAAACCTTCCCCCACTCCACCAAGTTCCTAAAAAATCGGCGATCTTTTTCAACGATGGGGAATTGCAGATCGTGCGAGACGACGTCCGTCGCGACGGCAAAGCTGATACTCCACGATGGGAAGCTGCAAGAGTTCCCGTACCCGGTGAAGGTCTCGCACGTGCTGCAGAGAGATCCCACGTGCTTCATATGCGACTCCGACGAGATGGGCCTCGACGACTTCGTGTCGGCGATCGGCGGCGACGAGGAGTTGAAGCCGGGCCAGCTCTATTTCGCGCTGCCGTTGAGCAGGTTAAGGCGGCCGCTGAAGGCGGAGGAGATGGCGGCATTGGCAGTGAAGGCCAGCTCGGCTCTGATGGAGAGAGGAGTTGGGTGTGGTTGTCGACCGAAGAGGGTGATGGTGGGCCCCACCGATCCTTGTAGGAGAGAAGTCGATCGTAGTGGGGCTCACGCTCGGGTGGGTGGGTTGGTAGTGGAGGAGAGGAAGAGACTGGAAAGGGTCAGTGGTCGTAATTTCAAGGCGAAGTTGAGTGCTATTCCAGAATAGGTTTTTTTTTTTTTTTCCTTGAAAATTGGAATTTTGGGGTTTCATTAGTTTGGGGGAGTGACGATGGCTGTTTGTTTGATACCAGTATCTTGGGAAAAAAGAAAAGGAAATGATTAAGTAATGATTAATTTTCTGAGCATTCTAATACATAGATTCTGTTTCATCATTGTTTGGATAGCATTAGCACGTGAAAATCTTATGCTGAGAGTAGCTAACTTCTCGTACTGGAGAATCCACGCTACTAAAATGTATAATAATTACTTTATGTAAATTTCCCTTTCTTTTGCTATCTAAAACTCACACCAAAGATAAAACAAGCTTCATTCAGATCCGTAGATCAGTCCAATCCTCCAGCTATCATCCATCCATTCAACCCAATCATCGAGCTATATATCATCCATCCATTCAACCCAAACATTAGAGCTTATGGACGGATGGATGATAGCTCGAGGATTGGATTGATCTACTAATCTTGATGAAATTCGTTTTCTGTCCTTGGTAGGGATTACGTGGCCCACCCATTAGTGTCAACATGCTGAGAAGGTAGGATCGCTCGTATTATCATTACTGCTATTATCCTGTAATCATACTTATTTTTTATTATAACCTTTGATTTTTGGAGTTGGATACGACTCATCAAAATCCTCTTTTCAATTTTCTAGTTACTTCCATGGAGAGTGATGGTCATGTTGAGTTTCTTATGGTTACCAGTATAGCATAGAGTCCACAAAAGGGAGGGTTTTGATCATTTGGCGAATCATCAGGTAGATCTCATGGCAGCAACTCACGAATTCATCCGGAGTCAACCATAAGTAAATGAACTTATTTTTGGGATCATGGGCAGGCAAGGGATGAATGATCACATGCATGAAAGATTTCAGACTGTGTTAAACAACCACTTTTTCTAAAAGCTAGAGCGGTTAGAGGATACATGGTGTGTTAATGTACATCAATAAACCTGGACATTTTTAATACTCTGTTTTAGTACTATGTCAAACGGTTACTTTTTCTAAATAATAGAGCTATTATAGGATGGCTTATCAGTACATATCAAGGGACTTTAACAATCCAACACTACATTCATAACAATTCAAATTTAATGAGAGAAATTATAATTTCTAATATCATGCAATCATTGAATGACCGTCAATCCATAATGGATCTAATGATTTAGATGGTGCAGATGGATGCATAAGGGCTTTACATTTACACACAAGGCGTGCATGACAGTATCCATGACTGATAAAATGTCTTTCACTTAGACTTGTCCTTATCATTTTAGATGTTTATGAGAGAATCAAGACACAAAAATCAACGGTGGAATAGACTTATGAAGTAAATAAGTAAAATAAATTATATATAATCATTAAAATTATCATCTTCCTTATATTGATATCATGTAAAATATTGAATGATAGATTATAATCATTGTAGTCGAATGCAATTAATGTCATCACACAGTTACTTTGATAAGTAATTATTATCTATTTCTGGTCCATTCATTGTAATTGGAAAGTCAATCACTTCTCAAATTTGAAACTCTTATGAGAAAATTATTGGCCAAGAAATTGGGAGGCTTCAAGTTCCAACAACAAAATTAGACACCTCATGTTCACTAAATCTAAGCCATTCATCATAGCATGGTTCCACAATGACTCACTCCAGAAACAATCTTTTGTGCATTTGTGGGAGGTTAAAGCAAACGTGGAAAATGGAATGTCCAAGGATTTACTGATGCAGAGCAGGTCGCGAACATTTTCATAGTAAAGATGGACTAGAGAAGGCCTGATTGGAGGACGAAATGATCCAGACTGTCAGAACCTTAAACCAATTATATCTCACTAATCATAATGAGTTTTTCAACGCATTATATGAGATTTTGGGGTAGGAGAAGCTACTTTAGCCAGCCAACCCCGCTATTCTGGGTTGCCCATGCCGGATTTGTGAGATTCCATCAGATCTACATCAAAAGTCCATTTTATTTTAGTTTTTATTTATAATGCGTCATGTTTTTAGGGAGTTTGAGTTGGAGTCTAAAACTGTCTTGGGTTTAGACTCATTATTTAAAGGATGGTAATTTTGTTTTTATCATGAATTAATTTATTTTTGAATTTTATCCCTCGTGGATTTGAGAAAACTCTGTGAGGAATCCAAAGAGCTATGTGGATTTGGAGTCTTATCCTTGAGGAAGACTGTGATCAACCTCATCACCTCCTTCCTGCGTCATTTTCCAAATCCTGTCTGGCCAGCCTAAATAGTAGGGGTGGTTGATCATCAGAATCGTTCATTTAATGAACCCTTCCATGGACGTGCCATGGAGCAACGATGCATCAACCACAAGTTAAAAACAGAAAAAGCCTAACCATCTGATCTGTCAAACTGGTTATCAAAGAAAAAATCCCGTCTCTGCACTATGGACCGTGGATTATGAGCTAGGTGGACAGTCTTGATCATATATACAACCCGATGTGCCATATGTATGGTAGTGATCTAATGAAATTTGCATGTCCGAGCATGATTTAAAAAATAAGGTAAACAGATTGTGTCCTGGAACCCTCTATTCTCCTTGGAATCTTCAAGAGATTTTAAATTTTGAAGTTTTTATCAGGATATGATGGCGAACTTCAGTGTTTGGAACGGACGTGGATTTTCCAAACTTGGATTCGGTAGTGACCCCACCAGTACTTCCTCGGGGCTGGTCGGGGCTGGAAAAGCTCCGTGGGTCCCACCATGATGTATGTATTTTATCTACTCCATTCATCCATTTTTCCATCTCTATTTAGGATGTAAGCCTAAAAACAAGGCAGATCCAAATCTCAAGTGAACTATACCACATGAAACAGTGGTAATTGAACACACACCATTAAAAACTTCTTCAGGGTTGCAAAAGTTTTTTTCAAGCTGATATTTGTGTTTTCCTTTGATCTAGGTTTATTTGACCCTATGATTAAATTGGATAGCAAATAAATATCATGTTGGGTCTTAGGAAGGTTTTAATAATAGGTGTCATTATCACTGTTGCTTCTAAATGATTTGGTCCACTTAAGCCTTAGATCTACCTTATTTTGGGTGTCATGCCCTAGGATGAGTTAGAAAAATAAATAGACAACACCGATAACATATACATCATGGTGAGGATAACAAGAGCTTTGGATAACACATACATCATGGTCAGACCAACTAGAGCTTTTCCAGCACCATACTTATGGAGTGGTCACTACCAAAATCGAGCCCAAATAGAATTTGTTTTGTATGTGTGGGGCCCATGGTTACTCTATTAAGGTTGATAATCTAATGTGCCATCATGGATGGACCATTTCCCTAAAATCTCCTAAATTGAAAGATACTAACCATCCAATCTTTGGCTTTTAGTTCCATGGAATGTGGTTTGCTTGTGCATTTCTTTTTTAACCAACCAATAGGAAGGCCGGGGTTCCCATTGAGAAAATATTATGGGATCATTCAGTCAATGGCATAGATGGAGCAAAACTCAGACTCTATATAATAAATGTTTTTAATATCTTAATATATTATACAATGAATTAGATAAATATTTTAATTGTTATGTTAATGTCAGGATTAAAAAATCATAAAAGATTTTAAAATGCCAATATTTTGAAAATCTTATTGTGACATGACCATTCATTTGATATCTCGTGGGATGTTACAAGATTTTCAAAACCTGAGCATGACTTGTCACTATGGCTGTGCAAACGCAGGGTCAGGAAAGAAATAGAAACCAATGGTCCACATTCAACTGAAAAAGAAGCCATTTTTGGTAGCCTCTATCTTCCAATGTAAGGTAAGTGATGGGACTGGAATAGCATAGAATCAGTGGTCCGGATTATTAAACATTGGGTCCCACTTATCAGAACTGTAATGTCCGGTGGACTATCAGACCACGAAAAAGGAACTCTGTGGTCTTATTCCACCAAACAAATGTCAACGAATCAGTGGTTGGGATTGCTCGACTGATATGATCTTGAGATTCTGACGTGTCAAAAGTGGGTTTTCCAATTTAGACCGTTTGATTTGAGTTAACCACTACTTATACTCTGCCAGAGCATCAAATAGCTCCCTAACAAAGAAGGATGCGGGGGGTACTGAGTAAACTCTGTTGGGCCCACCATGATGTATGTGTCTTATCCACGCCATCCAGTCTTTTAACCAGATCATTTTAGCGCATGATCCCAAAATTGAAATGTATCCAAAGCTTAATTGGACCACACCACAGGAAAGAGTGTTAATTGAACCCCTATAGTAGAAAACTTCTTGGGGGCCACAGATGTTTCGATTAGCTGATATTTGTGCTGCCCCTTCATCCATGCCTATGTGACCTTATGAACAGGTAGGATGACTAATAAACACCACCGTGAGCTGTAGGAAAGTTTCAACAATGGACTTTATTATCCCCACCGTTTCCTATGGTGTGGTCCACCTGAGATCTTGATTTACTTCAATTTTGGTCTAATGCCCTAAAATCAGCTGATGAAACAGATTGACGGAATGGATAAGACACGTATATTATGGTGGGCTCCACAGAGTTTACTCCCTACTCAATCCACTTCCAAAAAAAAAAAGTTACTTGGGAGCATCTTTCTCTGGGAAATGATACAGACGGTCTTGACTTACTGGATTATGGTGTGTCGGATCCAATCGTGGTGTTTTTATGTCATCCTACCCTTTCACATTGAAAATGAGATAACCTAAATGAAGTTCGGGTCAATCCAATCATTATGTGCTGCCCATATGAGCCTGAAGGCTTTTGGATGATTATTTATTTTACATGGAGTAGCCGACCTGATAATTAGATAAACCTAATTTTCAAAGCATCTCATTTCATTTTCTTTGGGAGACTACCTTACTAGATGAGATGTGTATGCAAAACACCATGTTGGCCTCACAAAATAATTGAACCTCTCTGAGGATTTCTCATTTTATAAGAAATAAGAAATTTATTTGATTATCTAACTACTGGATTGGTGGATATTTATTTGATGGTTGAAAATAATTAAAAAATACCCACAGGTCCTAAATCAAAGGTTAGGATTCTTCAAACTTTGATGGGATTAACTTTGAGTTAATATATACCACATGTGTGATTTTTTAGGGCATGCATGGCAGGTACCATCAAATAACTGGCAACAAGAATGTTTATAATTTTATTATTTTTGTGCAGAGTAAGCACTGACAATGACAACGTTATCTACACGCATTAAAAGACGACCGCCTGCTAATTTTTTTTTTATTTTTTTAAAGTAAATTTTCAAATACCCATTTTAAAATCCAAGTAAAGACTCAGGTGATGAGTTATGTTGATGCCGATCAGTGCAGGCTGCTGAATACTCTTTCATTTCTAGCGTAGCCCCAGTCAAAACGTCAAAAAAATAATAATAATAATAATAAAATACAGAAATGTGATGGCCATCTGTGTGATAGGAGATGGAAGAATGACTTTACGGATGTGCTGATGAATGTGAAATTTTTGGCTGTTCATCGGGTGGGTTCAACTGAGATTTGAGTATATGTAAGACATTTTGCTCAATTTAAAAGCTAGAGGTGTCAGAGGATTGTGTATCAATGTATATCAAGAGACTTGAACAATTTTTGAGACACATCATGTTCTTTAAGGGTATGATATGATGGTTGAGCTGGGCATGTTCCGTGTTAATACAAGTGGGACGACTCTTTTATGGTGTGGATCATTCTATCATTGCCCGTGACATCAATGAAATGATCAGAAGATGGGGTACTACTTGGTATCAAGAAAATGAGAATAAACATTTTGGTAACTTTAGGGACTTGCCAAATTCATGATTTTGCATTAGGTTTGGATTTTGCAACTAATTCAAAATTACTTGTTTAATAATCAAGCTACAAATCCATAGATAAGAGATAATTTTATTTTTATTTTTAACTTTTTTACACACACGTGCAACCCTATACACTCACACCTTAGTGGGATTTCACCACCCATGGGTACTCGAACACTTGACCAGGTATCTAAACTCCTTAAGAGTCTACCACCGGAGCAAGAGTAAGGACCCAAATAAGAAATAATTTATTACAATTGCAATGAGGGATATAGGGCATAGATTTATGAAATCCATGGTTCAAATCTAACTTGTTTAATTTATGTCGGGGAATTGACAAACATATAGTTTTTCAATTTCACACTTTCAAAAGTCCATAGACTTAGCAAAATCCAAATCCATCTAAAACGTTAAAGACTTGTAAAATTTTAGACTTACAGAGCAAAAAAAAAAATCATTTGCCATAAATGTTCTATGATTACAATAAATGCTCTCTAAATCTAAGAATATTAGGTTTGATTCTCAACCATAGATTATAGTATTTGCTGAACTCAAATCCAATATTGTAAATCCATAAGGGGATATTAGGCACCGTGGATTTGGAGAAATTTTAAGGTATTTCAAATTCCATCTCAGTCATTTAGCGAGGTGGATTAGAGGATATTCTGATCCAAGGGGCTTCAAATCCTCACTTTTGACGACTTTTGCAATCCCTCGCTTTATCTTAGATTACCAATTCTCTCTCTCTCTCTCTCTCTCTCTCTCTCTCTCTCTCTCTCTCTCTCTCTCTCATTTTTAAAGATAAAAAAGTTACATGTGTAACACATGTAGTGTCACTATTCTACTAATCTATTATACAAGGGGCTGGCTGACGATATTAAAAAATAATTAAATTATCAATTGCATCCCTAAAATTATATTAATAGAATGGTTTGCATAATCCAGACATTGCCCATGTAGATTAATGGTTAAAAAAACATTGGTTAGTCGATTGGTTATGATCCTATGCTTGTGGCTCATATGAGGCTTGGAATTTCATCATTTTTTGTTAAAGTATATATTTCGATGAGTTTATCACAATCATTGTATCAAACATCACATAAGTACATTAATTAGAGATATTAAAGTTGATTTGGTAATTAAATTCAAACTCTAATAAATATATAACACAATTTAAATGCATAGCTATTTTTGAACTAAATCTATGTAGGGATGTACATGAACCAAGTTAGCTCGATTAGCTCACTCAACTTGGTTCGAAACTGAGTTCAAGTTGAGTTGAGTTGATTTTTTGAGCTTAAAAAAATTTCGAACCGAGTTCAAGCTTGCCTGAGCTCGACTCAACTCGGATCAAACCCAACTTGAATCAAACTCGAATCGAACTAATTTGGCGACTCGGTCACTTTGATATTATTGCTGCTCACCAAGTGTTTGATGAAATGAATGAAATGACTTAATGAAATGCGGCTGGTGGCAAGGAAGGTACGTATATAAAACAAATACCGTTTTTTTTTAAAAAAATTATGTTGCTTGCAAAGTGTTTGATTTTGAAGGTGCAGTCCATGTATTTGTGAAGATGCTGCTAAGGTGAACTCGGCTTGATCTTGGCTTGAACTGGCCCGAGCTATTGACCAAACTGATCCAAGCCGAGCTGGCCAGTCAGACTCGAGGACCGAGCCGAGCTGAGTTCGAGCTGGGGTCAGCAAGTGGCCAAGCCGAGTCGAGCTGTGCTAAGCTCTACTTGGTTCGACTCGCTCGACTCGTGTACACTTCTAAATCCACGATACAAAATATAACTAGAGAATTCCAAATCTAGGGAATTTACAATCCAGGTATTCGCATTCTTATTTTCTTAATCCCAAACAGGTGCTGCTAAGTGAGTTTCTTATTTTAGGGATTTATCATGTCTTTAGTTATTTGGAAAAAAAAAAGGATTTGATCATAATTCTTGGGTTTATGGTTTTACGGATTTAAAAATCAATTTAGAAATTTCCCAACAAAAAGCAAACAAGGGGGATTTGAGATTCATGGATTTCAGAAATCCATGCCCCAATCCCTCACTCCAAACAGCGCCAACCCAACTCAAAACAAATGCCAAGACAATTCATGCACAGTTGCTAATATGAAACGTGTATGAAATATGAACCGATCATCCACCGCAAGCATATGGATGAAACTATTAGACATGCATCGGGCCCCACTTAAATTGTGGTCGTATCTATTCTAGCTCGTAAGCATGTGTCACTAAATGGCCACCAAATGGGCCCCACATGCATGATTGTTGGACGATCAGAACTGTACATTAGTAAACGTTTTTTTTTTTTTTTTTAAAGTCCCCATTCAAGGGCACGTGTAAGCGTCATCATGAGTTGTACACTAAGTTCTATACACACTGGCATGTGGTGTCATGCCCCGAACTCGGAAACCGGGCTCACAAAATTCCCGATCGCCGAATCCGACGCCGACAGCCTCCGTAGAACCCCATTCTCGGATCCCGGCACCCATTCACCAGGTTTCGATCCTGGGATACTACAAGGAGGGTTTCAAATCATTAGTCTGATTCATAATGAGCATAACAAAAGCATAACCCACAAACAATAAGCACAAGAACACCACCACAAAATTCACTATGATCAAAAACATTTTGAGTACAATGCGACTGAAAGAGAAAAATACAATGTAATAAAAGAAACAAAACTCCAGAAGCTCGGCTGCACGCTCCAACTACAGCGAGACTAAGGCTGATTTTTGGAATGGACATATATTTTGTAGGGACCCATCAAATGCACGGTGTTGATGGTCGACACGCATCACGGTGGGGCCCACAGCTGGAGCCATGAGGCCCAGCTCGTTGGCCGTCCGCCAGCCGCAGGCAGCGTCTGCTGCGTTCTGACAGTAGCAGCGCTGCTGCTGCATGTAATTTTTTTTTATTTTATTTTTCTACGGTTTTTAGTAGGTGGGGCCCACCTAAGATAAATTCAATCCAGCCATTGAATTTCATAGCTCGAGACAGACCCATCGAGTCTAATATGCAGCATGTTGTGGTGGATAAAAGCATCAAGGCGAGTTTTAACGGTTAACCTCACTATTCCCTATGGTATGGCCCGCTCGATTATCGGATTGACTCCATTTTCTGGTTCAACGCCGAAAATGATCTGGGAAGTGGGGTTGACGGTGTGGATTAGACCGATACATCAAGGTGGGGCCTGCATAGGCAACCCTTCCCAAAAGCCTTAAAATCTCTCTTTTTTTTTTGACGCTGAGTGAAGCACGTCCAGCGTCCGTGGATGACGCTGGACGGACGAAGTGAATATGAAAATTCTTTAAGGTGGGTCCCACGTTAACGTGGCCCACCTGACAGGATCAACTTGATATTTGTGAATTTCCATCACCCACAAGATAGGGCCCACATAGCTTGGATGACCTTGGGGTCCATTTGATGGACAAATACACATCACATCTTATTGAGTGGGCCACAAAATAAAGGAAGAAGAGAGAGAGAGAGAGAGAGAGAGAGAGAGAGAGAGAGAGAGAGAAGGAGAATCACCCACTTTACTCTTTTTCTTCTTCCCATATACTCCAATGCTTCTATGAAGCTCTTTCAACAGTGAAGATGACAATCTAGAGGTTAGATTGGTGGGGATCTAAGGTAGATGGTGGTTGAATTTTTTTGGGATGGTTGGACGTCCATGGCTTTTGCAATGGAGAGTGAGGAAGAAAGAGGGAGGGAGAGAGAGAGATGATGGTTTATAGGTAATTAATGAGTTGACTTATGGGGAAAAGGGAATTTTGTGAGCCCGGTTTCTGAGTTCAGGGCGTGACATGTGGGCCCAGGAGAGGCCTGAGTTGCAACTTAGCCAAAACGAACTCTCGCATATATGATAGTTATCGGACGGCTGAAATTCTTTAATCAGTGGCATGGAAATGGACGATTGAGAAATGAGCAAGAAATTTTCTACTTTTCCAAGGACATGACTTGCCTGTGCCCCGGGCCACATGAAGGTCATGTGGTGAGAAGCTATGTGGGCCCTCAGATATGCCCGTGACAAATCCACTCCGTCTGTCAGTTTAGCAAGACCACAGTAAGGCAGAAATCCAAAAATGAGGCACATCCAAAACCCAGGTGGGCCACACCACAGGAAACAGTTAGAATGGAAAAGTCCACAGTTGAAACCTCCCTGAAGCCGACCATGATGTTTATATGCCATCCAAACCGTTCATAGCGTTAATACCACTCAGATAAACTGTAGTACAAATATCATCATATGAAAAGCTTCTGCAGCCCCCACAAAGTTTCCAATGCTAGGCATTCCATCCCTACTGTTCCATCTAGTGTTGCCCACCCGATTTTTAGATTCCTGTTTCATCTGATGTTACCACTCAGATCTAGTGTTTCCCACCTGATGGACGGAGTGGATTTTTCAAGGGCATATCTGTGGGCCCCACATACCTTATGACCACAGGAACTTCCATGTGGCGGGGGCACACAGGCATGTTGCCTCCGTTTCCCAAAAGTGAAACTCTCGTGTCTTATTGGCCCGAATCCATGTGGCCTTCACATGGTGATACGTGTATGGTTGAGGTTTGGTAGAATTCGTAGATGGGGTCCACTGAAAGACGGTACTTACATGCAATGGAGGAGTACAGAACAGAAAGAGCGATTTGGGTTCGTAGTGCCATATGGGCCTCTTGTGTCCTTATGCAATTAAATCAACGTGCGTATCTCAAAAAATCAAGGGCTGTCGAGAGTTTTCTTTTTATTTTATTTTATTTTATTTTTAGGCAGGGGTTGTCCACAGATCCACCACAAATTTATAGAAAAATGGTTGTAGAGAGTTTTATTTTTATTTTATTTTTGAAAATGAAGAATTATAGAGAGAGTAAGACTTCAATGTGCCTCTGCAATGTAATGAATTGCGACAATCACCTAAGATATGGGTATGGCAATTGGAATATGTGTCTGCTAATTCAAGGACCAAGTGATGTGGGCCCTATCATGGATGTAGCATCAGTGAAAATTGGGTGTAATGGCCCATCAATTTAACTGATCCAAGGGCTAAAAAGTCATTTTCTGTTGATTTTAATCAAGAGTATGTTATGAGAGAAAAAAAGGATGGGATCTTATGTTTGGCCATGTTTAGATACTAAGGATTTCTTACATGGCAAGAAGAAGTGAGAAATTTTCTTTTGATATGATAATTTAGGTCTTGTTTGATTTGCCGAAATTTTCGGCAGATTAAAGAAATTGCGTGATGGTTACAGATTACTATTCTCATCCATTGACATAGTTACATTTAACCTTTGATTTTTACGCTTGGTTCATCTACATTAATTTAAAATGATAATGATAACATTTTTATATTACTTCAATATCAAATCATCAGCAAAATATATTGACATTAAACTTTGTGTAGAACAATTATGTAAAAAAGTGTAATAATTATAAATTCTTTTACTTACTTCATAAATACCTATACATTTGATTTATGATTTTTATGTTTGATTTGGCTATGGTAAAATTGTAATGATAACCCAATTCTCTTAATTTACAAGAAAATTTTGTAAATAAAATAAGTATATTATTCGAATGGCAAAAAAATAAAATCATAAAATCAATAAAGAAATTTTTAGACAACTCGGAATCCGTGTTTGAATATGTTCATAAAAGCCATCATTAAAAAAATATTATTATTTGCCTTTCTTTTCCTTGAATTCTACATTTCCAAACATGCCAAAAATAAAAACCATCTAGCCTCTTCTCTTTACCTTGTCAAGCACATGCAAAACCCACACTGAGAAAATTTCCTTTTTGTTTGATTAGAAACATGAGAATGTTTGTTTTTTTTTCTTTTTCTTTTTGTTTTAGGAGAAGAGAGTATTTATTGTATTTGTGCATTGCCTTTCTTTTCATATATTCTCTTTATTTCTAGTAAAATTATTTATTGGTGCTTCCATATGAATTTAGTAACAACATAGTAAACAATGCACTTTTTGTGTCTTCTGTATTTATTTCAATATTTATTGAAATCTATATTGATGGTTAATTAGTTGAAGAATATCTTTAGAGCTCTAGAACTCCTATTTCTGCCTCTCTTTTTCTAGGGCTCTCTTTCTCATCTCTTGTAATAGTTGCGTTGTACACAACTGCATGCACCTCTTCTCTACATCTTCTCAAAATATATAGGTAACACCATCCAATTTCACTCTTTCAATCACATTGATGTTATGATAATATGTGTTCAATTGGTGGCTAGCCAAATCAAATGGTTAACGCATAAGAGTAGACATAGCAATAAGTGAGGTTGGGTCCTAACCAAGGACAGTCTAAGCCTAACCCATTTAATAAATGGGCCAAGAAATCTAAAACTCACCACCAACCATTTATGGTGTGACCTGACATGACCCACTTAAAATTTCTAGAGCCTGACATGACCTGACACATTTAATTGCAGTCCACCCAACCCACCCAACCAGACCTAATATATTTGTGCGCTCAGCTGTTGTTTGTTGCTGCTTCCTTATGTTTAAAGTGGTGGTTCTTGCTCCTTCATTGGTGCATGCTTATTGATTTTGGCTATTAGATTCTATCTAAATTAATTAGGCTTGCTAAGAACATCAGATTATTGTAAGAAGATTTTCAAACACAATCTCTCTCTAAGGTATGACTGAAATCATCACCATGTTCAGATGAATATGTAACACTGTAAAGAAATATTTCAATGGCTCACATTCAACTCTAAAACCAGGATCATCACTAATGCAAGACAATTGGGTCAAGGATGGTTATGGTTCATGTTGTCAATGGGTCAGGTCCTAGAGACCCATACTTGTTCTAATCAGGTTCGGGCTTTGCCATTTCTCATCTATTAATATCTAAGCGGAATCATTTTTTGTATCGGTTGGGTAACCATTAGATCTCTCGACCTAGATTTCTAAATAAATTAGATGGCACATGTATATGCTGCTCTAACACATGCATGGTAGGTAAACAACCTCTCTTGCATCTGTTTACGTTAGAAAATCCATTTGGTTGCTAAAATAATCAAAATATATTTTAAATATTAAACAATACTATTAAAACTAATTGGACCTTATCCAGCTCCAAGATAGTGGACCACCTGAACTCAACTAGACCAGATTTTTAACTTTGGTCATTAAAGGACACACAGATAGAGACTCGTCTAGGTACATCATCACCTGTTGACAGCCCTTGTTATGATAGTAAAGATAATATGAACGCCTCAGATCATTATTAGTAACATCTCCATATGTGGGGCTGAATGTGGCCACACATGCTGGCCATGCTGAGGTGACATAACACAAAACAAGCTATGGAAATGTAGGCATTGGAATGATCCTACCTAGCGTTAGGTCATGAGTTCAATCTCAATCCTCACTTTCCTCACCACAAAATAATAAAATAATTAAAAATAATGTCATTGGATGTGAAGATGTGGTGTATTTTAATTTTGGACCATTAATGCTCCGTCCATACCCGAAATGGGGAATGAATGAAACAAAGATTCTGTCCTTTTCAAGTCTTAAAATATTTGTTTATTCTAATATAACAGACTGGAAATTGGATTAATGGATTAAAAAGGAAGGGATTATGAAATACAATAATAATATAATGACAAAGATCAACATTGCAATTTAAAATATAATTAATATGATGGGGTGGGTTTGAAAATTGGAAGAAAATGCATTTATAGTTGGTGGGCCAGAGTCGCGCCATTTAAAAAATGGTGGTGAGTCTTCAACCATACACATGGCATGGTTTTCTGGAAATCCACACGGTTTGAATGGCTTACCTAATTGCAGATGGAATATGACCTGAAAATTACACTGAGAAGATAACAGTGTCTATCAAATAACTTGCTGCTTTATTGTAAACCATCCGTTGATGGGTCAGTCTGATTTTAAAGATATGATCCATGCACCATGTGACCCACAAATTGCATGGTCTTGATTGTATGTTTAGTGACCATCGTGTTTATGCGACATCCATTTCTTTGGATTGCTTCAGCTTATGCTATGATGTAGATAGTGGGGATGAGAGTGCCCACCATTGAAAGCAAGTAGATTTAAAACTCAAGTGAGCCACATTTCCTGTAGACATAAAAAGAAAGTAGATTGAAAACTGAAGTGAGCCATGTCATGTAAGAAGGCAAGGATGGAAGTGCCCTTCATTGAAACCTTCTTGGCGGCCCGTGATGTTTATATGCCTTCCAACCTAGTCATAAGATGTGTCCCACCATGATGAAGGGAAAACAAAATATCAACCTCTTCTAAAAATTCGTTGGCCCTAACAAAATATTAGCCTAACCAAACCAATCGTTTGGCCGTTCTAGTGTGAGTGGACCATTCATCACTTGGTGCATGCTGAACACATGTTAGAGATATAATGAGGAGGAAGGTCTTGAGAATTGCAAAGAAGAAGAAAGACAAAATTGAGAGGGGAGAGAAGGAGAGGGATTGAAAGTTTTTAAAAAATACTTTACTCAAAAATTAAGAGAGAAAAAGGAGTTTTCATAGCATGTTGTTGTGTACTTATAGGCCTAACCCCTTACATAGAAAATGGCCCTTTATTTCTTAATCTTAATTGTATTAAAAATAATTTTTTTTAACTAATCACTTTTTTACTTTCATTTAATTGAAGCTTGCTAATTAATAATTAAGTATGCAAGTTAAATTAGGACTTGTCACTTATTCTCAACACATTTCTTCATTGTTGAATCTTAATTGCATCTAATCATTCAAACTTCCTTTGAAGAAATTGAATTTATTTGTGCTTAATACTTTGGTAAAATAAGCATAAATCAACTCTGCATCTTTGCCTGTGGCCTTCTCACGAATTGATGTAGGGCCGGTTGTAGACCTATTCTTGGCACAACTAGACTGAAAGAAGCCATAACGGAAGTGGAGATAGTCCACCAAATCCGGGCCCAATCCTACATTGGTTATAACGCAACCGGGCTCCAAGTACATCCGATTCGAAAAAATTGTCATTCAAAATGTGAACCACAAATTAGCCATAACTTTTGATCAGCATATCATTACAAGATGTACAACCTATTAGTGTTTATTGCAATGGTCAATCCAAGGTCAACCAACAAAACAAATCCTTCCAGTTCAAAATTGCATTTTTAGGGAAAACTTATTATTTGTAGTAATTTTTAATTTTGACGTATGTCCTTTATTTTAAAGTTTTAGTATATGTAGTCATCTTAGGAGATTTAATAAGATTATTGACAAATAAAATTTTGAAGTTTTCTTTTATTATTATGGATTTACGAATAACTTTATGGATTCAAGGTTTTGCCTATTTGAAGAAGACGTGATCTATCTTATTTTTGTTTCATACTCTTCCCCACATCATGAATTAAGTTATATTGAACCTCAACATGCTTCGTACTAAAAATCAACCTTTCTCTACTAAAAACAATCATCTTCTACTCAATTTTTATCAATGAGGAATTACCCCCAATTTCTATTTTCTAAACTGTCCCAATGGGTTTTTTTTTAAAATAAAATGGGTTTTATTCAAAAGAAAATATGTTTAATTTAGCATGTCCAAGAAAATGAGTCTTTAAATAAATAAATAAATAAAAATTCTAGAATATTCAAACTTTTAAAAGTTCAAATAATTATACGAATTTTTTAATACAGATTTTAACATTGAAATTTGCTAATAGATCAGGTAACTTCACATACAAGGATTTAGTGCGAAAGTTTGTGGTAAATAAAAGGCCATGTCTCTATAACCTTAAATAAAATAAAATGCCTGTTTAAGAGCTTCTCCCTGTCAAGATGTTAACCATGTCACAATCTATCATTTTCGCATGCATCTTGGTCTTGGAGACTCTTTTAAGTAATGAGAAATTCTCCACTGTTCGTAATGCAATGCAAATTACTGTTTTCCTAATTACACTGGGACATTGAGACGGTCCAATCAATCTAAGCCGTTCATTAAATGCAACTTGTATATCATGGGTTACCATGCAAAAATCAGACCGATCTGACGGTGCTAAACATCTGATCGGACAATCCGGATCATTCAAACAAAATAGGCCCAATCAACATCTTATTTTGTATAATTGTTAGGGCTCATTGTAGATTGCTTATGTTTCTAAAGAATAGCTTTTATTAGGTAATCCTAGTCATTCCATCCATGACTTGGAAAGAGGATGACTATAAAATTAAAGCCAATTTAAGGATAAGTTGGATCATCTGATCAATGTGATTTCTGTATGATTAGCCATCAAACGTGATTTGGACTTATCAGACAGGTCAGATCCGTTGATTGAACTATCCAACTGACCCAACTTCAACTAGGAGCATGAGTTATACTGCTCTGAAAGCTGTGGAGCATTTTTCTCAATTTTCGAAATTTTGAAGTAGAGAAAGGAAGGTTTTGATTAAATAGGATATTTACATGTGTTAGATATGAGTCGATGGGACCACTTGTGGAAAACCATAAGTAGGTGGGTCCCATATAATTTTTTCTCTTTTTATCTTTTCTGATTTCTCTTCACAATTTAAAGTTGAATTTCAAACTCTAAAGTATAAAGATGGGATAAGTCCAGGTAACTTACAGCCCCATTCAGACTCTCAAACTCTTTCCTAAAAATAATAATAATAATAATAATAATAATAAATAATAAAAAACAAAAAACAAAAAACAAAAATGAGTGATATTATACTATAAATTCTATCCATTTGGCTCCTCTTATATGATCCAAGTCATTGATTGTAATTTGAGAGTATCTTAACTATAGAATCAGAGGTGTGATCAGTATGGGAGCTGATAGGAGGGAAAGTTACACATTCTCTTGCTTGGATAATTGGTATGCCAGTAGCGGTATTAGGTAGCCGTGGGTGGGTCAGGCTCTGGCTTAAAAAATCTGAATTTTGAATAAGGCCAGCCCAACAGCTCGACCTAAACAGTTCAAAATCTGGGCCAAGGCCTACCCCAGGCTCGAGCAATTGACAGCCGTAGTGATTAAACCTCTCTTCTCCATTAATAGTTAAATGAACCAGTGGATGATGTGTATATGTGACCACATGCAAATATTTGATTAGGGCTCTTGATGAGCTGGGCTTGTGATAGCTACAGCCCAATTGTAAACTGTTTGGGCCTGGCCTATTCAAAATTTTGATTTTGCCAAGCCCAAGATCGGCCCATTGACAGCCCTACTAGTTATGGAGCATGGTTAAAAGACTCAGCGACTTGGATCAACTTGTAGTGCCCTGAGTTAAGTCAGGACTCGCCCAAATCAGGGTTGAATGGGCATGAGTCTAACCAGCCATAGGTGACTTGTTGCATCGAACCCAGTCGGGTGCTGGTCAATCCGACTCTTAAAACCATGTTTTGGAGGCTTATCCTAACACTACCTAATGGATGGATATTAGATCCAAGTCCCACCAACACAGCATGATTTCGTCTTATGGTCCAAACATGAACGGTCCTAATCGACAAAGTGATTTGTGGGGCCCACCCTGATGTGCGAATCACATCCAATCCGTCCGTCACTCACGCCCTTTATTTTTCTCCTCAGCACCCAAAAATAAGACTAATCCAAGACTCAGGATGGCCACATCACACGGAGCAGTTGGGATGTTGATGCCTACCGTTAGAAACCTTATAGATTGTGCGTGGTCCCACCATGTTTTTTAGATGCCATCCAATCCATTCAGAGATGGGATCTACCAGGATGAATGGACTCTCTTAAAATCAGTCCATCCAAAACTCAGGTGGGCCACGGGTTTTGAAATTCCATTCTCTTGCTTTTTCAAAGTCCAGCTTGACCATTCATATCTTTGGTTAGGTTACCATGTCAAATAACCAATTGTTCTAAAGGCTAAGAGAGGATGGTGTATCAATGTATATCAAGAGACTTTAACAAGTTCCCTTAGAGCCTGCTATGGCCCTAAGCATGTTGAGATGGTCCATGAGAGAATTTGGTTGAATGAGTTAGAGCTGCAGTGGGTTCCCTCGTTGTATTTTCTAATTTGAATACATGTGAAGAGCAACTGGCATGGATGACAAGGCATTGCTGCCTGCTGCCCGAATTTATATAATGATATTAGGACGTGAAAATGAGAATCAAATGAGTGAGCCATGTCAGAATTAGATGATATTGAAAACAACCTTCAAATGCTCCAAAATGTATAAACATCCATTCAAATGCATGTGCCAATCTGTCACATGTGCCACCATTTATTTTAAAACATTGAATATATGTCAATGTGGCATGTGCCTTATGTATAAAGATTTATTGTCATTTGTCAGGTGTCTCAGAAGGCCAATTCTCAATATGTCATATGTGTAACATGTGCTACTCTCATTTTCAAGTATCCGCGGGCCTAAATAAACCACATATGCGACCATCCATCGTTAAGTGCGCCACATACGTGCATATATATATAACATACCAGGTGTGCAGTATGTGCCATCATTCATCTCCAAGCATCTTATAGGCACTAATTAATGTCTCACATGTGCCAATGTGTTAGGTGTGAAATATAATACATACTCCATACTCCATCTTTAATGCACACATGTATAACTTGTGTTATCAAGTAATATTTTGAGGAAAATTTCTTTGTCAAAATAATAGATTTGAAAATGACACACACACACACCCACACACAAAAAAAAAATCTTAAGAAACTTTTAATGGTAAACAAAAAGGAAATCAAAGAAAATGTTTTCTTTTTTCCTTTTTTTAAAAAAAAAATTTCAACCGTGTTTTATAAATACCATTTTCCAAAAAACAAAATTTTCTTCAAAGTATATTTTTTTTCCCCACAAATCTAAACAGACCCTAAGGTTTTTCTTATAGTTCTCTATTGATATCATGTTATATGCGTTTTAAAAAGCCAAATTTTAAAATCTGCCAAAATTTAAAAAACCTCATGATTATTGACGCAATGTTATTTACAAAAATTTGTAATTGCTTTCTCCTTTTGAGAAATGTCTCAACGTCTCTCTTTTATTATTGTATCATGTCACATTGTCCCGTAGCATATATAATTCACCCTTGATACAACTAGTTGTATGATTGACCTCTATCATTTCTGCTTACTCTAATATTAATATTGATATTAATGCAATATATTTATGACATGTATTGTGCGTATGCACACATACTTTACGAAGCGTCATTGAAGCTTAGCACATTATTTACATGCAAGTTACATTAGATGGCAACGGTTGGCAATACTAGAGCATGTTGAGACTCAAATATTGCATAATTTTTCCCATTTACATCTTGGTTTTATGAACATGAATCAGCGTAATGTTATATTTTACTTATGTATGTGTTGCAAGGTGAATTTAAGAGCTTAGATTGAAAAATGGTGTTAAAAAGCATGGATTTGATGCTCAAGAATCACCAAGGCAGGGGATGGATCTTAGGAGACCAAGATTGAAGAATTCACATGCCAAAGATCCAAGAAAATTAAGTGAGGAATGAAAAGAACCGAAGATTTGAAGTGAAGAATCTTGAAATCGTCCTAAAAAAGTATATTCTAAAGTTCTGAAGACTATTTTAGGAAACTACGCAGTGAAAAATCTATTTGAAACAAACTGTGTAGCGAGAAATCTATTTTAGAAAATTGCGTAAATTTGAGGCAGTTTTTAGAGTTTTTCAACTTTGTACAAAAATTGGAGTTCCCCACTTATAAATAGGGCTTCCTAGGTGTTGAGGCTTAAATATTACATAATTTTTCCCATTTACATCTTGCTTTTATGAACATGAATCAGCTTAATATTCTATTTTACTCATGTATGTGTTGGAAGGTGAATTTAAGAACTTGGATTGAAAAATGGCGCTAAAAAACATGGATTTGATGCTCAAGAATCACCAAGGCAAGGGATGGATCTTAGGAGACCAAGATTGAAGAATTCACATGCCAAAGATCCAAGAAAACCAAGTGAAGAATGAAGAAAATTGAAGATTTGAAGTGAAGAATCCTGAAATCGTCCTGAAAAAGTGTATTCTGAAGCTCTGACGTCTATTTTGAAAAACTGCACCGCAGAAAATCTATTTTAAACAAATTGTGCAGCAATAAGTCTATTTTGAAAAACTGCATATATTTGAGGCAGTTTCTAGGGTTTTTCAACTTTGTATGAAAATTGGAGTTCCCTACTTATGAATAGGGCTTCCTAGGGCATTCTTAAGTATCATTCAAGGCATCCCAAAGCAAAATTTAGAGTTTTTAATTTTATTAGAGTTTTATAAGTTATTTTTTTTAGATCTTTTCTATTTGCATCTATTTCTTTCTTCTTCTTTTTTCTTTCTTATTTTAATTATGTTTTTCTAAGTTCCTTCTAGCCCAAACTAGAAAGGAAGCACATGGTTTAATAATTCTTTAATATTATGATGATTGATTGTTTTAATGATGAGAAGAATGGTGTATGCATGTTATCTATTATTTAGGTTTAATTTTTTATCCTCTTGTGAGATTCATATGTTTCCGTCATATGAGATCCACATTGATGGATAGGCTTACCCTAGATCAATCAAATTTCCTAGATAGGAGATGTTCTCAACCTGTTATATTTCTTTGATTTTCATTATCTCATTGATATTGAATTCTTAAAATCACTTATACTTAAGAATATATATCAATGGTGCAAATCCATAATTTTTTAATATTTTATATCACTAATTAAAATATTCAAACTGTTTTATTTTCCGATTAGGCTGACCATAGTGCTCAGATCCTAGTTGTGTTATCCAAGTCATCATGATTTTGGAACATTAACCTATGTGTGGAACTTTGAAGCTTGGGTATTATTTTATTCAGTTGAATTGCATCCATTTAAAAATTTCAAAAATCAAATCATCAGTTTAGTTTTTATTACTTAGTTTATTTTGCATTTAATTTTTCCCTTCTCACAATTCATCTCCCTGTGGGATCGACCCTGTATTCACGGGATACTACTTACGAACCTCTGCACTTGGAGGCAAGTAATCAAGTTTTTGACGCCGTTGCCAGGAAGAAACTGAGATAGACCAGATCTGTGCAAGATAGCTAAGGTAAGTTCTCTTCTAAACCCTTTAAATTTTTTGTAGATTTTTTTTTTCTTTGAAAGTAAATTCAGTTAGGTCTTTCAAGCACTAATTATGACATAAGGTTGCCCTGCTTGGGATTTCATCACCCAAGTGCTATGGTTGTCCTACAGTTGTTATTTGATCACAAAGATCATCTGCTAAATTTATTTTTCAGATTATCATAGTTTAATTTCTATATTAGTTTTACTTTTGTTAATTTATTTTTATTTTTTTTCATGGACTGAACCATCATAGTCGGCCCTGCCGCTTGGGTTGTTGATTTATTTTTGCTTTGTGGACTGAACCCTCATGATCGGCCCTGCCGCCTGAGTTGTTGATTTATTTTTGCTTTGTGGACTGAACCCTCATGGTCGGCCCTGCTACCTGAGTTGTTGATTTATTTTGCTTTGTGGATTGAACCCTCATGGTCGGCCCTGCCACCTAGGTTGTTGGTTAAGTTTTAATTTTTATTTTAAATATCATACTTGCTATTTGAATTAGTGGTATTTGTTATGTGGTATGGATGGTTTATTTTCCGTTGGAGTATGGATCAAAACAATCAACTCTTCTCTGAAGGCGGATTAGTTCTAGGCCTTAATCATTCACTTAAAAGAGACACTCAACATCACTTGGATTCCATGGCAAACTTAGTTGATAATCCAAATCCAAATCTGTCAGATCCAACTATAAATCAAAACAAAGAAAATCAACCAAATCCTCTTCTTGAAGATGAAAATGAAGTTCGTAGGAATGTGTTAAACCAACCACGGACTTTACGTGAACATTTACACCCTCAGAAATCAACTTTACCATCTTGTATAGTGTTCCCTGCTCACACAAGGAACATTGATTTTAAACCAGGTGTGATTCAATTAATTCTTAAATTTCATGACTTGGATTCTTGAAGCCCCTACTTGCACATCAAGGATTTTGAGGAAAAAATTGTAACATTACAAGTAAATAATGACAATAGGGATGTACTTAAGCTTAGGTTATTCTCATTTTCTCTAAAGGATCGGGCTAAAGCATGGCTCAACTCTCTAAGACCTAATATCATCACTTCATGGCAAGCCTTAAGTGGAGAGTTTTTGAAAAAGTTCTTTCCCGAGCACAAAATAAATGTACTAAAACAAGAAATCATGTCATTCTCCCAAAAAGGGAATGAACTATTTTTTCAAGCTTGGGAGCGCTTCAAAGACATTCTAATTACTTATCCACATCATTGTTATGTACCATGGCACGTAATTGATGCTTTCTGAAAGGGGCTCACCATGGATACCCGTCAGTTCATAGAGATGATGTGTAGTGGAACCTTTCTTGACAAAGATCATAATGAGGCTTGGGATTTTCTAGATATGTTAGCAGAGAATACGCAGACATGGGATGTCTCTGCTAAATCAGACCAAACTAAACTCATTCCTAGAGAGAAAACGGGGATGTATGTCCTAAGAGAGGAAGACGACTTTAATGCAAAATTCGCTGCATTAGTTAGAAAGGTCGAAGCCTTGGAAATTAGGAAGGTTGATATGGTTAAAGCAAACACTTCCTTAGGTAATTTTTGTAGCATTTGTGGTGGTACAGACGATGACACAAAGGATTGTCCAATAATCTCAGTTGTACAAAATATCACGCATGAGCACGATCAGACAAATGTTATAAATAACTACCAAAGGTCAGTTATGCAACTAATGGGAAACACATATAATCCAAATTGGTGTAACCATCTCAATCTTAGTTGGAGAAATGGACCACAAATTAATGCGTCCAATGCACCTCAAATGCCTCCACAAAACAACTTTTTTCGGGCACCTAACAATGCACCATATGTGCCCCCACCAAAGTGATCATCTGTGGAGGATGCATTGACCGCATTCATGAACTTTCAAGCTCAAATGAATCAGTCTCTAATCCAATCAAATCAAGAATTAAAGATAGCTATGGCTAGGATTAAGACTCAACTAAATGCTAGGGAAAAAGGCACCCTTCCTTCTCAACCAGTGTCAAACTCTAGAAACACACATTTCATTGGAGACTCAAATCCAAGTGAACTACTTCATGAACAAGCTAAAGTCATCATTACCTTGAGAAGTGGAAAAGAGGTCGATAACAAGATAATGCAACCGGTACAAATACCGGAGGATAAGCCATTGTCTCAAGAAAATGATGAACCGGCTATGGTTCAAGAGCCACAACAGCAAAAGGATAAAGAGACTAAATCATATGAGCCTCCAGTTCAATTCTCATCTAGACTTCGGAATCCGACTATCCCAATGAAATATCAAGAGGTGTTGGATGTGCTCTAAAAGGTTACTGTCAATATTCCTCTGCTTGATGCCATTAGACAAATTTCATCATATACTAAATATCTCAAGGACTTATGCACTATAAAGAGAAAATTAAATGTGCACAAAAAGGCCTTCCTTACTGAGAAAGTGAGCGCTATCATTCAACAAAGGACTGTACCCAAATACAAAGACTTGGGAAGTCCCACTGTTCCTTGTATTATTGGGAATTTTCAAATTGAGCATGCTTTGGTAGATTTGGGTGCAAGTGTCAACTTAGTACCTTATTCAGTTTACAAACAAATGGGGTTAAGCAAGCTTAAACCAACCACGATTATACTCTAACTCGCTGACCGCTCTATTAAGGTACCAAGAAAAATTTTAGAGGACGTGCTAGTCCAAGTGGAGAAATTCTACTTCTCCATGGATTTTATTGTACTAGACACTGAACCATGTGTAAATGCTAACGCTCAAGTTCCTATCATTTTAGGCCCCCATTCCTAACAACTTCAAATGCAATCATAAATTGCATGAATGGAATGATGAATTTGTCTTTTGGTAACATGACTCTAGAGCTAAATATTTTCAATATATGTAAGCAGTCCATTGATAATAATGAGATCCATGAGCTAAATTTCATGGACTGCTTGATAGAAGAAGAGGAATTGGAACCTAGTCTGACTGAGGAATTGATTCAAGTCTTGGAGACTTGAAAAGTTCTGATTTAGAAAAAGTGTTTACTGAAATTTGTGATGATAATGAAAGCACTACCACCGAAGACATTGGTATGTACCAATGGAGACCGCGCACTTAAATCCTATCTATCAAGAACTCGCAATCTCTACAATCACCAACCAATGTTCCAAAGCTTAATTTAAAACCACTACTAAATAAGCTTAAGTATGTATACTTAGGTGAAAATAAAAATTATCATGTGGTGATCTCTTCGTTTTTAGAGAAGGATCAAGAGATTAAATTATTGAAAGTTCTAAGGGACCATAAAGGAGCCTTGGGCTGGACCATTTCTGACATCAAGGTATAAGCCCTTCCATATGCACCCATCGGATCTACCTCGATGAGGACGCTAAACTAATTAGACAACCTCAAAGGCGTCTCAATCTAAACATGATGGAAGTTGTAAAAAATAAAGTGATCAAATTATTGGATGTGGGAATTATCTACCCAATATTCGATAGTGTTTAGGTGAGTCCAACTCAAGTAGTCCCAAAGAAATTTGGAATAACTATTGTACAAAATTCTAATAATGAACTCATACCAACACGTGTCACTACTGGTTGGCGTGTTTGCATTGACTATAGAAAATTGAACCAAGTCACAAAGAAGGACCATTTCCCTCTACCATTCATTGATCAAGTTTTAGAGAGGGTAGTAGGTCACTCCTATAGTTTTCTTGATATATATTCTATATATAACCAAATAGAGATAACCCTGGAAGACTAAGAGAAAACCACGTTCACTTATCCATTTGACACGTTTGCTTTCAAACGGATGCCATTTGGATTGTATAACGCCCCAGTAACTTTCTAACAGTGTATGTCAAGTATTTTTTTCAAATATGGTTGGGAAGTTTCTTGAG
Organism: Magnolia sinica; assembly: GCF_029962835.1. Taxonomy (NCBI): domain Eukaryota; kingdom Viridiplantae; phylum Streptophyta; class Magnoliopsida; order Magnoliales; family Magnoliaceae; genus Magnolia; species Magnolia sinica. Next base: position 2,834,298 of record NC_080583.1, on the reverse strand, counting down.
GTTTTCATGAACGAGTTCTCTGTATTTGCGCGTAGTTTTGAAGAATGCCTCAACAATTTATCTCTTATCTTGTCTAGGTGTGAAGAGAAACACATTGTCTTAAATTGGGAGAAATCTTATTTCATGGTTCAAAAGGAAATTGTTTTAGGCCATGTTATCTCTAAAAATGGAATCGAGGTAAATCGCTCAAAACTCGACATTATAACTAATCTACCTATCCCTCGAACTGTTAGAAATATTAGATCACTTATAGGGCATTCTGGTTTTTATAGAAAATTCATCAAGGACTTTAGTGTCATTACTAGACCCTTGACTAATCTTCTTCAAAAGGATGTTCCATTTAAGTGGACAGATGAGTGTGCAAGTGCCTTTAATAAAATTAAATCATCCATTACCACTGCACCTATCATACGTCCACCAGATTAGACACTTCCTTTTGAACTAATGTGTGATGCAAGTGATTATGCTATAGGGGCTGTTTTGGGCCAAAGGAAAGATAAACGGCCCTACGTTATTCACTATGCGAGTAGAACTCTAAACTCCGTCCAAGTAAACTACTCAACAACTAAAAAAGAGTTTTTCATGTAAGTTACATTAGATGGCAACGGTTGGCAATACTAGAGCACATATTATTTATATTTTGAGATATTTTGTATTTTTTTATTAATATTGTATCTTAAAGTATTGTTTAACATGTGACACCTACGAAGTTCCTTAATTTATATTTGGTTTTATAGTTTTTCTTAAATCCTCCTTGTGAAATTTCAATTTCAAAACTTGCGTAAATTAGGACTTATAATTGGACTACTATGGAGGCTATTAGCACTAGATTCGGATTACGGCGAATAGACACCGGAAACTAAACTTTAACAGCTCTTGTGTATGCTTTATTGTGTTTATCTTTCACATATTTAATTTGAATTTGGAATTTGCTTCCACAACTCCCAATATCATTGACACCCTTTGTATGATGTTTTCAATTCTTACAAGGGTCAATGGTTGATAATTAATCCACAGCGGTGCCATTTTCAATGGAGTATTTTCCATAAATTACCATGACAAGACAATCTTGACCATCATATTTTTTGGGCAGCAAATAGAAAGTCAAGAAATGAAATACAACATAAGCCCATATCCAATTTAAAAAGACAGCAAACTAAGTCTCAGCAGGCAACTATGGAGATTCACAAACCATAGACCCCACTTAGTGGCCTTGCAGATATAAATCACCCATGTGAAATTTTAGCTTCCCATGAGGTTAGAAAAAACAATTAGGCCTTGTTTGGCTTACACCTAAAAATGAATTTATCTATTTTAGTTAATAGTTGTTGGGGAAAAATCTACAAGTCTATAAGTCGGCTCATGAAATGGACCAAATCAACTGAACTGGCCTGAGCCGGTGAAACCCGAGCCTGGTAAAGTTTCTACGTCCAAAAGCAGGTTGACCTTCAAGAAGGATAATGCAAATGCAAGGACACTCGAAGAGCTTCTAAGCTCACACAAGTGGTTGAGAGACCAACCTAATTCATATGTCGGCTAAAGGACAATTATGGGTCGCTTATAAACCAGGCACATGTCGATTATGGATCAACCATAGCTCGGTCGCAGACCGATTACAAATTGGCCATAGTTCAGTCATAGATCGGTCATAAATTGACTATAGATCGGTGACAGGACGATCACAGACCGGCAGTAGCTCGATTATAAATCAGTCACAGATCGATCATATATCAGTTACAGGACGATCACAGACCAGTCATAGCTCGGTCATAGATTGTCATAAACTAAACAACACCCCTGGCAAGGTCAAAATGGCTCAACACCCAGATGAAGGGAACACGAACCTTCTAGCTCATCTAACAGTCAAAAATGGTGAATGCAGATCCATCGATCAGGTCAATGTCATTCATTCCCAACTCAGCACCTGCCTCAGGATCCGACCTAAAGCAGAGCTACGGATCCGAAGGATCTTCCTAAGTCTCAAAAATCTCTTCCAAGATCTCCAGAAGATAATATTAAATCCTGACAACTGCGGGATCCTGCAATCTCAGGAAGATCCTGGATCATAGCATATCTCCAAGATATCAGGAAAGAATTTCCATACTATGAGATCCTCCCTCTCTCCTATAAATGAGAGCGTCTCTAATAGTGAAAGGTATGCAAAATCTCTCACCCAAAACCCCTCAATAGTACAAGACCCAGAATCTTGGCTTGACTTTGGCATCAGAGGGTCTCCTGCTCTAGCCACGGTTTCCTTTGTCTTCTTCCTGTGTAGGTACTCAGATGTCGAAAAAGGGTGAACCAATTTTTTGCATCAACAATAATAATTATATATAAAAGATTTTATCTCTATTTCATAATTATTCTTTGGGCTTGGTTTGGTTTCTAATTTCTCATGAAATGTAAATTAAAAATTCATTGTTATCATTCAAATGTGTTTGTTTAAAAAAGAATTATAAATCGAAAGTTGAAAGTCAAATTCACTTTATAAAAAAGCACTTAAAGTTATAATTATCACATTTTGGCATCATAAAGCTACCATTTCTGGACTTTTTTTAAATGAACGTAAGCTCAACTTAGGTGTGAAATGGTCTAACTTTTATGCAAGAAATCTAAACGATCCAGTTCACCCAATGGAAAGCTCAGATCTCACACACGCTTCACATAATGACACGTGCATGCGTCCAACGTGGATGTGTACGGTTCCCTACGCGGTGGATAATCCATTTGAACCCCATTAGTTTTTGGGAGTAGATTAGGTGTTACCCGGCCCTTACTGTGGGCCCACCTTAATGACGTGTTGTATATCCACGCTGCACATCTGTTTTTTCAGCCCATTTTAGGACGTGGCCCAAAAATTAAACAGATTCAAATCTCAGGTGGATCATACCACAGGAACAGTGACTATTAAACGCACACCATAAAAAAACTACGTACGGCTCACTTTAAGCAGATCCATGATGTTTATTTTCGATTTAACCCATTGATAAGGTCAAATAGATCAGGATGATGGGAAATTACAAAGAATCTAGATCCTAAATTTTTGTAGCCTATAAAAAATAATTTATGGTCGTTCACCACTTTTTCTTGTGGTGTGATCCAACAGAGATTTGGATCTGCTTAAGTTTTCGGATAACGCCCGAAAATGAGCTGAAGAACATACGGACGGTGTGGATATACAACATATTCATCAAGGTGGGGCCCACACGGTAAGGGTTTCACCCACTCAGTGTTACCCGGGTGACACCTAATATGCTCCTTTTTAGTTTTTCAGAACTTTTTTACTTTGACGGACATGGGTTGGGACGCGGATTGGGTACCACGCCATCAGTACCTAGCTAGAGACGGACAGTCGTGTCAGGGGCTTTGTGGAGCCCACAGAATTATTTTTTTCAATCCAAACCGTTCATATATTTAGAAATACCATTTTAGTTTGGAATACAAAAACGAGTCAGATTGAATGTTCAAGTGGAACACACCACTGAAGCAGTGGTGACAACGACGCCCATCATCGAAACCTTCCTACCCCCACCGAGATGTTTATATGCCATCCAACCTGTTCATAAGGTCACATACACCTGGACGAAGGTAAAACATAAATATCAGTTTGATCCAAAACTTCTGTGGCCCGAAGAGGTTTTCAACGGTACACATTCAATCCCCATTGTTTCCTGCGGTGTGGTCCATCTGCCTCATTTTTGAGCCCATCATTTAATATGATCTGTAAAAATATATGAACAGTGTGGATAAAACACATACATCATCTTGAGCGACGCAAAGCTCCTACCAGGACCGTCAGCCTCTAGCTTGATCCTGGTGGTGTAGTACTTAATCCGTGTCACATGAGTTACCCAAATAGTAGGCCCACATGCTAAAATAGCATGGAAGGCTCAGATCATCCAAACAGTGAGTAAGTAGGCCCCAGTGGACCGCGATAAATTCTGGAATTTAGTCGCAACAGACGCAAAACGAACTCGGAGCTCCATTAAGAAAACCCGTCGCACAAGAACCGCCGCTGACGCAAAAGCAGGAATCCCTCCCTCTCACATTTCTACAAAAACCCAAAACCTTGTATTCCTCTCTCTCAGTCGTTTCTACAAACAGCCTCTCTCTCTCTCTCTCTCTCTCTTCTACAAACACCTTGTAGTCTCTCTCTCTCTCTCATGGGAAACTGCGCGACCCCTCAAACGGCGGTGCGCGCGATAATCCGTCCCGACGCGGCGAAGGTGATTCATGTGGATGGGAGGCTCCAAGAATTCAGGCAGCCAATCAAGGCCGGCAACGTCATCGCCAAGAATCCGAGCTGTTTCCTCTGCAGCTCCGAGTTCATGGACGTCGACTCGCACATGCCGCACATGGGGGAGGACGAGGTGCTGCAGCCAGGCCAGATCTACTTCCTCATGCCCCTCGAAACTTCCCAAAATGCCCTCTCCCTCCACGACTTGTGCGAGCTAGCCATCAAGGCCAGCGTGGCTCTCAGAAAGAAGCAAGGACGGCAACCGCCGGAAAACGATCCGTCGTTTACCGGCTGCCATAGTGTCAGGATTCCGGCGCGATCTCGGCAAGGGTCTAAGATTCCGGACTCTTACAAAGGTGGTGACAATCACGGGATTGAGTATTGACGCCTGGAGCCGCGTCCGTGGAACCATTTGCTAACTTGCGCATAGTGGGTAGAGGGCTTAAAATGAGCACTCTATGGCTGTTGAGTCCCACGTTAAGGGAGCAGGCCCAAATATCCAGATTTTGATGATCCCCGACGATCGGTATTCTGACGAATTTTACTTGAATACGGACGGTTCCTGTGTATTCCTTTTTAAGTATGTATATGTAGGCTGCAAATCAATGGTAGAAATTAATATTTCAAAAAGATTTTTAACGAAGGATCCCTCCACCGTTGGTTGCAACGATCTTGATTACCGGAAACTATGGCCTCCAATTGTCAGATATAAATCACAATCTCTTTTTTAATTGTCCAAAGAAAATTCTGACTTCAAATGAGACATCTTTTTCTATGTGACGCACTTTGGTTGACCCGTACACCATCCTGCTCGCTGATGTCAAAGCTCTGTGGGCCCACCATGATGTCTGTGTTTTATCCGTGCCGTCCATCCATTTTACCAGCTCATTTTAATATGCAAAGATAAAATTGAATCATATCCAAAGCCCAAGTGGACCACATCACATAAAACATTGGGGATAATAATGTCAACCGTTGAGCCTATTCTAGGACCCACCGTGATGTTTATTTGTCATCCAACCTGTTCATAAGGGTGGGCCCCACCACTTGAACTTTGGATCTGCCTCATTTTTTATTTCATGACCTTACGAACAGGTTGATCCAATTCCAGCACCGGGTGATTTACGTGGTGGGGCCCACCCGTTGCAGGGCTTGGAATCATGCACAATTGCAGCCTATGAATATGTTTAAGTGATCATTTAGTCAGCATAAACCAAATCACAACCGTCTAAATTTTAGGTCATAGAACAAAATGTACACTAGTTTGATTGCCTGACTAGCCATACCGTGGACAACTGTTGGATGGTTTACATGAAAAATATCCAACGGTCCTAATTCATCAAACAAGTCCCCTTGGATTGATCCCGTGCATTCGAATGTATGGTAACTACCATATGTTCGACCTGTGTGGGACAACCGATGTTGTTTATGTAGAATCCAAGCTGCACATCTGATGAGATTTCTCATTGACATCAAACATGGCTAGAATCAACCCTATAAATATCACTAGTGGAACACATCACAGGGAGAAATGTACACTCATCCTTTGATAATTTATATTAACTTGCTGTGACCCACTTAAATTTTGGAATGGCTTGAATTTTAGTGTGTCCCTTCTTTCTGATAGCCAGCACATGATTAATGGGTAAGATGACATAAAAAGAACACATCAAATCCCACATTCGATCTGAAAGCTTGTATGCTGATAACTCCCCTCCCCCATTGTCCCTAATTTTCATGGCCAGATTTTGGTAATCTAGACCTAAAATTGGGGTCACATCTAATAGACGGGTTGGATGGCACTCTCACATCAGCCAACCCCCACAGAGTCTAACATATGGTAATTAACATAGAATCAAACACAAGTGATCATTTCCCATTCAATAATCAGGACCAAAGAATATGATTTGGTATGAACATTGGTTCCTGCAGTTTGGACGGTTTGATTTAAGCAAGTGTATGCCACGTGTATAACTTTGAGTGCCTGTGGATCCACCATCACACCCATTGTTGGAATGTGGGAATATCTTTTTTATTCCAATTTCTAGATAGCAACGAAGTCCGGATGTTTCCATCAGACCTTGTTCTAGTTCTAATGTCACTAAGTACAATATTTTAAAAGCCTTTTTTTTTTGTAATTTAAAATATTAAAAAATAGGAAAGATGAATGAGTAAACGCAACGGAAACTGCCTGGAAAACACCGACGATTTGGAAGTAGCAGCGGTGCGGCCCACATAAAAAGGATGTTTTAGGAAAGGGACATGGCTAATATCTTGATTTTCTTTTGTGACGTTTCCTAGAATACATATGGACATATTACAATATAATATACTCCAGCCGTTGAATCCGGGTCATGTTCAGTGATTTAAACCATCTACAAAATATGCCTTGCTTTGGAGGAGACATATAATAAAACTCTCCAATGAAAATAATTTAGCACTTTGGTATTTAATAGACATTTAAAAATGAGTTTATGTCATTCGAATTAACCGTTGTTATAGTGATTATGTATTAGAAATTAAAGATCTTTAATACATATTTACTGTTAACTAAAATGATGTGTACCAAACAAGAGGCCTTGCTTTATTGAATTTGCAATTTATCCATGTGAATCATCTATTTTTTTCATAGCTCAAGCGGTGGACTGAGTGAAAGATACAACGTTTCAACACTAAGGTTTTGGTACAACACTGAGGTCTTGGTATCAATTCCCTCCCGGGGGTGGCTAACAGTGAAGTCTGAACTGACCATGTGTGTACTAACAAGCTAATAAAAAATAAAAAAAAACATCCACATGGTTCATCCACTTTTTCATATCATCTTATCATATAATTCAAAAAACAAGGCAGATCTAAAGCTCAAATAAATAATAACAGAAAAAAATGAGATTTTTGAAAACTCCTCTTGACCCATAAAAGTTCTAAATCAAGCTGAATTTTGTACTTCCCCTTCAACTAAGGTAAACAGATTAGATGAAAAATAAACATTAAGCCGTAGGAACATTTTAACTGTGGGCGTTTAATTCATAAGAACTCATGTGGTGTGATTCACCAGAGCTTTAGATCTGATTCTTTTTTTTTATCACGCCCTAATATAAGTTGGCCCCATAATGTTCCGGTATAACTGCCAAGGAAATAATTGAGTAAGTCATGCCCTACCATAATAGGTAGGTCACAAATCACAGTATGCCTCGCGACATCTTCAAAGCACTTTCAAGTTTAAAAGAAAACATAAAAAGAATTTAAAATGTAACTTTATATGCCTTTCCTCCATGCTGACTGATAGTCTACCGTATACGGTACGGCATGACCTACTGTATCATTTCTCCACCACTAATAGCGGTCCTAAGTCGTAACCGAGCGTTTTCATTATTTATTTTCAGAAATCGGATTGCGTACTGAGTTACTCAGTACGCTCTTATCGTACTGAGTAAACTCAGTTGGGCCCACCGAGAATGCGTGTGGTTTATCCACGCCGTCCATTCGTTTTTCCAGATCATTTTATGGGTTCAACCCAAAATTGATGCATATAAAAGGCTCAAGTGGGCCATACCACTGGAAAAAGTAGAAGTATTGATTTCAACCGTTGAAAATTTTCTAAGGCCCCCGGTGATGTTTATTTGTCATCCAACCTGTTCATAAGATCAGAAAAACATGGATGTAGGGAAAAACACAAATAACAGCTTGATTTAAAACCTCTGTTGTCCCCAAGAAATTTTCAATGGTAGATGTTCAATTCACACAGTTTCTGGTGGTGTGGTCCATTTGAGGATTGGTTATACTTCTTTTTTAAAAGAGAGCCTAAAATTATGCTTTAAAAGAGATGGACGGAGTAGATATAATGCATGAATGACACAGGGGCCCACGGAGTTTACTCAGTACGCTTACCGTACTGAGTTACTCAGTACGCAATCCGCTTCCTTATTTTCAATCATGATGAGGTAAGACTTGGTACCGTGGTCCGAGGACTACACAGGTAAATCCGTAGTCTGATAAAATAGTTGAGCCACATTTCGAAATGATCGGAACCATTCAAGAGTTAGGTTCCACCACGAATGGTTGTTCAATTTATGAGCCCCAAAAACGATTCTAGTCATTGGATCGGCAGGGGATAAATTCATATTAATGATTAATGGTTTAGATTAAAGTGGATTTTTTGAATGGTTTTGACCATCTTTACAGAAATAAAGTATTGTCCACGTGCCTGAGTTGCTGTTGCTCGGTCCGGATTTTGAGCTGGTTTAGGCCGTGCCTTTTGGGATAGGAGCAGCCCCAATTGGTTTCTTTAAAAAAAAAAAAAATCTGAGCCCGGATCCACCACAAAGCTTTATATGTTAAATACAACATGATGTAGATATTTACCATGATTTTTGCATCACATCCAATCCGTCCGCAGTGGATATCCTCTCATGTTCTCCTTGACCACAAAAATCGATAGATTCAAAACTTAGATGGGCCACACAAAATAATTTTTTGACGAAAGCCTCTAAAAATACATGTGACGCACATGATTCTTTTAATATACTGAATTTCAGGATACCCATTCATCCTAGCGGGCCACAGCTTTTGAATGGATTGGATGACATAAAAATAACAAGGTGATCCCCGCGCTCAATTTTGAAGATTTTTAACTGTGGGTGTCTACATCCCAGTTCCCTGCAGTATGGCCCATCTGAGTTTTTGATTCGGGTAATTTCATGAAGTCAAGGATAACATGAGAGATAACACATGATGTACGGATTGGATGTCATGCACACATCACGGTGGGCCCCAAACATTGCGGTCGTAGGTTAAAGCCTAACCTACAAAGCTTTGGAGCGCATCGGGCCTCTTTTTATTTTGCTAAAAGGATTATACAATCACTCTTTTAAACAAGTTCTAGAAATCTCACAGAAAGTAGGACCGAGTCGTGGGTAGATTATTGAAAACAACGGTCTACACAAAGCATGACTTTCGAGCCATAGAAAATTAATGACGTCATAGCATACAATCACCTATCGAGTGGGGCCCATGATCATGCCTAGTTTTCACAACTGTTTATCTAATGGCTCACAATGGATTGGACCATTCCTCCAAAGTTTCCCACATTAAACAATCCTAACTGATCGATGGTTCAAATTCAAAAGAAGAAAGGCTAATGATTGAATGGCTAGGATCTTCTGATCCTCAAGACTTTTCAAGCATGACCCATTTTCAGTTCGGTAGATGCAAACGATTGGACGAGTAGGATGTTCCATCTATAGTATGGATTGCCAGATCAACCGTTTGGATGATTCACCCCCACTTGTAAAAAACTGAATATGATACATGACTACATGATCTGGCTCATATGATTCCCTAAGAAGAGAATATGTGTTCATCAAAGTCAAGGAGCAGTAAAAGTCACCTCTTATTCTAACAATATAAATGCAACTACCACCAATTTGTGGAAAACATGCAGTAAAAATAGTATTTCATTTCAACCATTTTTTTAAAATAATATTTTTATGAAAGCGACTTTTCTTTATTTATTTTCTTTTTCATGGAATCCAAACATGTGTAAGGGAAGAGATTACTTGAGCAAAGTAGGTAGAAATCTTAACAAGCATTTCAAAGAACTTTTGAAAATTTAGATTTTAAAATGCTAATGAATTCCTCCCAACCATCTTTAAATGATGAAAGATAGAACAAGGAGTCAAGGACTGACTCTTAATGGGGTTCTTATCCTTGCCTTGACTCGGTGGCAAGACTCTCAAGAGTTTCAACACGAGGTTTGGGGTTCAATACCTATGGGTAGTGAAATCCCACAACGGTGTGAGTGTGGGATTGCATGTGTGTGGGTAAAAGAAACTTTTAAAATTGATTAAAAAGAGGACGGACTTAATGATCACACACTTATGCCATATGTCTTGTTTTATAAAAGTATGCTTGTAATTTTCACGGAGCATTGGCACAATAATCACATTCTAATTTAGTAACCGAATGACGACTAGATCTTCTAGCATGTAATATAGATCATCGTGGATGGATTTTGTCATTGATGGATAATTTATTTTATTTTGTATCTTCAATTTTTTTATTAAGGGTTAATTACAACTACCTTCACTAAGATATATATATATATATATATATATATATATATATATGTGTGTGTGTGTGTGTGTGTGTGTGTGTGTGTGGGCGCGCGCGTACTGAACTCATGCGAACTTTTTTGAGAACTCATCACACGTGATGTTACTCCAAAATCTGAACAGTCCATGTGATGCAGCACCCCATGAAACCCACAAGTCCCAACTTATACTTTGATCCAAAAATTGGTGGGCCATGGAAAAAGAAAACTGCTTCCTTCCTTGATTTTCATTTCTCTTTTCTATGGGCCACCAGAGTTTTAGATCATGGTGAAAATTGGCCCCTTGTGGTTTCATGAGTATGCCGTATCACATGGACCATTCTGATTAGACGCCCATGACACATATGCAAAGGTACACAACTGCCTAGGTGAGCATGCCCTATATATATATATATATATATATATATATATATATATATATATATATATATATATAATGACCTAATTTTATGGCATCCCATTTTGTGAGATGGATGAACAGAGTAGACATAATACATATATCACAGTGGCCCCACAGAGTTAGGGCTGCAGGCCTCATTAGAGCGCTAAACTTGATTGATGGCCCTGATCTTGCACGCATTATGCTACATGGGTACGTGTGCCATAAATCACCGTAGCATTTTCTCCAGTCTCTAACAAACCTCTTTATGATTTTGACTATTCTTAACAAACCTCCTTATGATTCTGACTCTCCAACAAACCTCTTTATGATTTTGACTACTCTTAACAAACCTCCTTATGATTCTGACTCTCTAACAAACCTCTATATGATTTTGTTGCTACCAGTCGAACCAGCCTGGCACACATGTGGTAGATACATGCCGTCGATGAGGTGTCCATCATAAATAGAACACGTCGACTCATCAAGTGGGCCAGACAGTAGGACCAATGTGGACCTGTGGTCTACCTTTTCTTGTGCAGTCCATTCTTTCTTGTTCCTCATGCTGAGTTGATGGACAGCGTTGCCTGTGCCTGCAGTGTTAGAATGTGTTGATGCGTGCGGAACGGTTGTGATCAGGTGTATAGATCTTTACCAACTAGTTGATGGCCAGTGAATGGACGGTGAAAAGAAAATCACAATCCAAATTCAACTCAAATGACCAACAATTGCCAGTTTTGAGATGGGCTGGATGAGAAGATGTGGTCCAACAGCCCCAACTAAGTTACAGTGTGCGTTCACTACAACTATGGGAGCAGTAGCAAGATATGAATGGTACATGTGAACTAAATGCTCAATAGGTGAAATCGAATGGTTAAGATCATCCGGTCACGATCATATATCATGTGGTAGTCCACTTCAGGCCCTTTGGTTTAAGTTTGATGTAGGACGGTGGACCAAGCACGTGCCTATTATAAATAGACTGCAAGTTTCAGCATAATTCGATTGATCGGTCGAAATTCGGATTTAGATGAAAATTTTGCTGGACAATTTTTACTGAGTTCGATCAATTGACCGATCGGGTTGATCGATCGATCAAAACAAATTCGATTTTATTGGTTTTAATCTTTGGATGTTTTTGCGCCCTCCTTATCGATGGATTGACCAATCGATCCACGGAATGCAGGAATTTGCGTGTTTTTTCAGTTTTTGTTTCCTTTATTTATTTAGGTCTTCTCTAATTACATCTTAGGATATGTTTAAGGTTATTTAAGTATGCCAACTCTTTTATTTTGAATCACTTTTAATAAATTTCTCAAGTTTTTCCTTCTATGGTGGATTCAAAAAACTTCTTGTGGATTCAAAAGAGCCTTGTGAATTCAAGGTGCTTATCGTTCGAGGAATATGATCGTTGAACGATAAGCACCTTCCTAACCCTGACATGTGGATGATAATCCCCACCATGCATCAGGTGGGCTCCACCATTGACTGGCCACCAACTAAAATAGCCTTCTATCCCAAATAAATGAAGTTGCTGATTTTCTCTTCTAGTGTCCATTTGTTGGCCACCCATGTCCAAACATTGGTTTTTGGTCTGTGGCTACCATTAGCTATTGGACCTACTTAATGAACGGTCCAGAACACATCATGGCACCTTCCATGCCTGGAATGGAAACTTTAGAAACTCTAAATGTTCATAAGATCAAGATTTGGCTGGTCCATACTGCAATAGAAGAAGCTGATGCAGGCAGCTGAATCTTGAAGAAGGACATTGAAGGGACAGATGGTTCTGGTCATCGATGGTGGGTCCCATGTCAGCCTTTCATTATTTGAAGAACACCCATAACAGATAAACAAAGATACATTCTATATTACATGCATAACAATTGAATCAAGCATTACAGAATGCAATGTGTGAGCAGCCTCTCTCCAATACCAAAACAACCCACACACATTCATACAACCACAGCCATTTCTCGCTTCGAGAATGCTCATTTCACAAGTTCTTTCGATAGCAGATACCGGAACGAAAAGTTGTGAGGCGCCCATTCGATGCTCTTGTGGTATTTCTCTTGCAGACATTGTTGCATGGCCTGTTGTGGAGTCTTTGGCAGCTGGTGTTGGACCATATCCACCACATTCGTCAGACTTAAACTCGAATCCTTAGCAAAAGATTCTATAATCTTCGGCAGAACGATCTTCTGTTCCTTTTGTATACTGACATTCGCTTGAATGTACTCATCTTTAGCAGTTTCCAGTTCTTGCAGTACTCTCTTCGCCGTGTATACTCGAACCTGAAGAAATGAATCATACAACATTTGAATGTAAAACACAGTGAACTGGTGTTCTACTAAGCATGTTTGTACACTCCAGTGTGGCCCACCTGGAAAATGTATGGGATTTCCGAGCCATGTATGACATGTTTCCCACAGAATATGAAGTTGCTTGAAATATTCATGCAGTTGCAAAGGAAATGAATATGAAACAATTGAGTCATGAATGTTGAGAAGCGTACCGCAGGATCAGAATGGCTTCCTGCACAAAGTGCAAAATGTAAAAGAGGTTCTGAACTCTCAATAGCATATGCTTGCCATTCATCTCCAGATTTGAACTTTATCCTTGAGTAGAAGAATGTTCTAAGCCACTGCAAAGCAAAACGAGCTTCATCAACCTCAATATGAACACGGATTTTCAGTATAGGTTGGCGGGTTTGGATGCAATATACAATTGAATTGCAATTGCTACTCGAATAAAATGGGACTGACTGAAGTTGTAATTCCCTATGTTATTCTTCAAATCAAGGGCCTGGGCTCCAAATATTGACAATGAAAGAAGGATAATTGAACTTTGGTGGGCTACTTCCCCATTACAAATACTTGAGAACATTGATTTTCGTCATTTCATCTTGACTCTTGATTAAGCTGAATGTTTGCAATTCAATTCACTTCTGTGTCCAAACACAGCTGAATGTATCAACCAAGAAGTGACAGGACAAGAAACCAAGAAATAAAATGACATTCGGCATCTGATTTTCTTCTTGTGCACATTAAAAGACTATTTCTGAATTGAGGCTTTTCTTCCACTAGTAATTCATAGCTAATGGTACATTTGATTGCACCAAATAGGATAAAATTTCATGATCTTTTGTGCAACCAAATGCACCCTACACCAAAATACTCGATTTCTGATTCTGGACTGCAATATGATACTGGAGCAAATACCAAAGCATGAAAAATTCCTTTTGTAATCTTTCTAATTCATAATCACAAGTTATAGGAAAAGCCCAAAAGGGAATGCATACAGACCTGTCCAGGACGATGTGTACGGCACCCTAGAATGGAACTCTGTATTGTGTCTGCACTGATACTCTGACCTCCCACATTATATGCAGCCTGCGGAATACAATAGCTAAGACATCAAGAAATGATGGCAACTGATCCACCATCCAGCTTGTCCTACTGCTGACATTTTATTTTTAGCTGCACATTTGATGGCCACTAATTTGGGTGGTTAAGATTATCCATAAGACTTGATAAATCAGTAATGGAGCCCATGATTTAGACTGTGGATTGGCATACATATATGCCTTGTCTAAGTCATTGCTGTTTAAGAAATTGGCCAAGGACTTTTTATCTTCCTAAAGGAAAACCGACCGACGAGACCATACTCACGTTGGAGAGTAATGACCCTCTTCTTATAGTTTGTGGGATTCCATATTCTATATACGCCTGCAAAAGATAATGGACTAATGAGACACCATCTTTTCGAAGCAAAAGAAAAATGCAAACAGAAGATAATATATACCCAAATCAACCCTTTTTTTTTCTTTTTTTTTGAGGTTTCGACATAAATCTCCCTTTTGGCCAAAAGACTATACAATCTCCCTTTATGCATTTTCCCAATAACACCTTTTATTTTCCAAATATGATTTAAAAAAAAAAAAACCACCCTACTGTTATTATTTATTATCATTTTTTTGGACAGAAAAAACCAGCCATGGTTAGGTTACTAATATCTTTTTAAAAAAAGATAATATTGCCCCTCTTATGCATCCCCAAAACTTCAACCTTAACCATAACCTCTTCTCTCCTCCCAAACCCTTCCCCTCCCAATCAAGAACCAAAAAGGTCTTTTTTTTTCAGTCAACAGCCAATATTGGCTCGATGTTAACCACAGGGTGGTTATTGACCAAATATGGAAAATGAAAGGTACTGTGTGAGCAAAGAGTTTTTTTTTTTTAATCTTTTCTTTTCTTTTCTTTTAGCGAAAACTAATAACCTACAAGCAGTTGTAGGCAACAACCCATTTTTGTGCCTTCTGAACCTTCGTTTCCACATTTCCCCTGAAATTATTGGATATTTTCAAGGGCAAAATGCACATAAAATGGTCATGGGTTCAGTTACCTACAGCCTTTCATAGGTGATCACTTCTCTTTTCTAACACCCAAAAAGAATCATTACATGCATCACCAATGCATTGTGTATGTTAACCCAGAAAGCAAGCTTCTCCTCATTCTTCATCTTCGTAGGATCGACATCTTCCAGCCGTTGAACTAACAACCTGCAACCGAACCTTGCAATCTTAGTGAAATTTAATTTCCAGAAGTTGATCATGTGATGCTCAAATGATTTCTACTCTCATCATTGCAGGAAAAAAGATAAGAGAAAAATGCATGGGCCTACATTTTCAGGAAACTGATCTCTACTTCAGGCCATGTTTGGATGCACAACTGAATTAAATTACAAACATTCAGTTCAATCAAGATAAATGACTAAATTCTAATGACATTTCCTAGTACTCATGACAAGGAGAAAGACCTCAAATTGCATTTACATTCCTTTCAGCTCTATCCTCGTAGCAACACAATCCTAATTTGGAGGCTACTACCTTGATATCAATACTAAGGATGGCAATAACATGATTATTGCAATACACTTCAATAGTGCATCCAAACACAATTTCAGTGTATCTTATCAACGTATTTTGGGAAATTACATGTTGTTGATTATTAACAATGAGATTATTGAGTTATTCAAAGAACAAATAACATCTGGGTCGATGAAATTGATGGGATAAAAGGGTCTATGCAACACTGATACATCATGAACAGTAATTTGGTTTCACGTTTCACTAAATATCATGTTCTTTCACAATATTTTGCACCAAAAGGACCAAATTCATCACCACACCAAGCTATACATCACAAGTTGAGGACTATGTTACACTAAAAGGACCAAATTCATCACCACACCAAGCCGAATCTCAGAAACAAAGATTCACCTATAATCTTCGAGCATGTGTTTGATATTTGTTAGTTTCCGCCGATCTCTAGAAATCCGTGGTACTGCCACCATTGTGCTATAAGGACCACTGAACTCTTGCGAGCTTTCTATTCGGAAAAATTTCTCTAAGCTTATGTCACAAAGAGATTCCTTCTTGCAGTGGGGACTCCACATATGAGATTGACCCCGTGGAGAAAACATGCTTGTTGATGATACAGATGAAGTAGGAGAAGATAAGAGGCCATGATGCACCAGAGGGGCTTCTGCAAGCTTGCAATATATGGTTCCCATGCATCTAATCACATCTTCAGAGAGTCTATTGGGTGTCTCGGGAACATGATCTGAAATACGTGCCCCAAGATGCTCCGCCAAGCTGGTCAAATTTGGTGTAGCATTCTCTGCCTGCTGTAAAAGGGAATACTCTCAAGAGTCATTCATTTGCCGCTATCTAAAGAGGGGAGTTTTGATAAGCTCACATGCGTGCATGCGTGTCGGATACCTTGGCTGTGAATCAGGTGGGATGCACCGTGCAGATAAACTACCCCAAAAAACAGGATGGTCCACTGATTAGTACATTTGTGAACATTTAGAGAAGTGTGTGAAGAGATTCATGTAGGCTTAGCGAATCTCCAACAGACAGTCACAAAAATAACTAAAAGAAGAATCAGTTACCTCCATCAATAATAAAGGCTGCGAATGACACCCACGTGTCGTTTTAGTGAGATTTTTCATTGGAGGAGAGATTCTAGTCGAGCAAGCCAAACACTGTGTTAGTGAGGATTGGCTACGTTGAATTCTAGGATCCATTAGCTTCTTGATGCCACCAATAGCATTAGACTCTGTCATTGAGTTGGTGAAAGGAATTTGAGGCAACAATGACCGACCAAATCGAACTCCGTGACTTTCTCTCTTTGATGTGATATCAAGTCCACCAGCTTCTAGGTACAGCCTCGGCTTGGATTTCAGAGGTGATCTTAGTCCCTCATCATTAGTAGATGGTGACAAGGAAGACGTTTGTTGGTCAAAAGCTCTCCGATACAGTGACAAAAGATACTGTTCCAAATAGACCACTTCCAATTCTAACACAGCAATCTCCTTGATCAGTTCCTTAGCAGGCTGAATCCACACAAAAGTATTAGCAATCAATTTATCTTAGAAAATGTTACTAAAGCGGAAAGGTAATTGCAACCAACAAAGCAAGATATTGAGGAGTGTGAACAGTTCATGATCTTTAACTAAAATAAATGCAACTGAGTTGCACCTGAAAAATGAAAGTCTAAATCACACAGTTTCATAGAATGCCTTCAAAGGAACTACCAAGTCTTGAAACAGTCGAATATTGTTAGAGTACACAGCTGAGTGTGCACGCTAACCACCATACTAATGGTGTACAGAGTCTTGTAGGTTCCTTCTTACCACCATATTGATGTACATCTCTTGGCTATTCTTCTTTAGTTATCTTTTAGGTGTCTTTTGGATATTTTGATTTGTTTTTTGTAATTATCTCTTTTTAAACAGAAGATTATCTTTGTAATCAGGAGATTATAGAAAAAGGATTCTAGAGGACGAGAAATCAGATATTCTCTCCTCTTTTTCTCCCTATTTCTACAAATATCAAAACAAAGAATGAGTGCAATATTTCCTTGGTGTGAAAAGGCCCACCATATAGAGACCCAATAACAAGGAAATTACTTCAGCTCAAAACATGAGATGGAGTTAAATGCATTACATATGTATTTACTCTTCGATCTCACCAATTACATTCAGGATTTTCAAAATAAATAATATGGTCTACAAATTGGGGAAAGTTAGCTGCATGAAACAGATATCGACTTGAACATGTAGCACTGGAACAAGAAGAAGAATGTCCATTTCATGGAAGCGAGATAGGAAGGAGCTACCTTGGGCATTGAATTCTCATTTGAAGTATCATGGGAGGAAGACCTTCGTCCCAATGCCTTTTCTAGAGCCCGGCGTACAGAAAACTGATCCTGTAGATGTCTTTCAAGCAGTAGAATCTGCAAAAGTAAAATATGATGAAGAAAAGTAGCAAACTAACATGTTCAACGCATGGTTCAATGTCAATTCAAAACTAGGCCAGGCTCAAGTCATCAGGATAAGTGCTTCTTAGACATAATAAGAAAGGGCTGCTGATTGAAAAATCATACTTGCCTGAAGTACCATTTTACTCAAACCCTTCAAATGTCTTCTCTAAGTTCATTTTCAGTGACCCCTATAGCCACTAGGCTGTGGTATCCTGAGATGAGTTTGTGTTTAAGCTCAGATCCTCTCCTTTAAGAGGGTGTATACAATACAATATAGAGCATTGATAGAATTGAAACGGTGTCAGCCACAACTGCGTATGGTTTGTTAGTTGTTAACATAGCTCATCTTTGTTTGCATCTCTTTAGGGAGAATTCAGACCTTATAATTTTGTTGATGTATTATAGATCAGCCATAGGAAATTGGAACAGGAAATAATTATCAGAGAATCATTAAGGGTGTGTTTGGATGCACTAACAAATTGGATCGCAGTGATAGTCTAATGGAGTGGAAATAACCAAATTGTGATTTCCTTATTGTCCATGCTGAGGGTCTGGACTCCAAAATGTGGTTTTGTTACTCTCAAGTTATCAATAGAGCAGATTCGGTGTGTTTTTCTCACAAATAAATCAATCCTGATGTTCCAAATACTGAATTAATGCCATCAGACAGAACATCAAAATGAAAATGGTGAGTGGTCTAAATTCAACCGGAAAATCAAATGGTTAAGATTGTCCGATCAGTGTTATTTCTGGCTATACTCCATCCAAAATGGTGCCCACGATCTGCAGAGTCAGGATGGGTGGCTTGGATGTACACCACATGAACAGTGGATGTGTTGCCATCTTTGTGTAAAATTGACGATGAACAGTGGATCGGCTTAGATCTTCTAAGCTTTGAGCATTCAGATTGCATACCTCTCTCTTCAATGAACTTTGTAGCTCAGTTGTAGGGGACTGTTTCTTCTTGATGACCGGACAGTCCCTCACTTTCCGCATATCCTATCAATCAAATCAAATCTCAAATTCCGATATCGAGAAGGACTACAAATCCAAATTAAACTACCAAAATTTTCCCTATCTAATATGATTACTTACAAAAAAAAATAAAAAAATAATAATAATAATAAAACCATTTTAATGAACTTGTGTTTAAACAATAAATACCAAATCGCAGATTAAATAAAGTAAATAAATAATTTTCAATCCAAACAGATTTCCAGGGACAATAAAATTGTTAAAAAAAAAGCATTTTTTATTCAATCCATTATCAAGCAAAGAAGAAGTTGCAATCTTTGGATGTAAAGATAAAGTTGACAGAATACAAGGGAAAACTTCGACAATGTAGATGTATGGAAAAATTCTACAACATTCTAGCATTCTAGTGTTCTGATGCAGGAAGAGATCAAAAAGAAAAGGAATCTTACCAATTTCGGATGATGAAGATCTTGAATGGAACTAACTTCACTGGTTTTCTTAACAGGACAACTGTCATTACAAAATAGAATCAGCAAACTCAGGAGAACAGAAATAACTGAACATAACAATCCTCTTGTTTAACAAATATCCGAAATTCTTTCACATATTTTAGCTGGAGAAGCTCTGATTTACATTTTTTTTTTCTGAAAACCCATTTGAGAAATCCTCACATTACACTAAAACGATGGACTGGAACTACAGAAAAAACAAATCTGCAATAGAATTTTATCTACCTATTAGAGCGCTTATGTCTTGAACATACTGCCTTGGAACTCAATGATTCCAAAGAAGAACCTTGGCATTTCACTGCATGCATTTGACTTTCAAAATTCATCTCAAGTGCCATTGCTTCAAATTGTCTGAAACAACTGAAATTTTTAGCAAGCTTTCATCAGTAAACAGAATGTAAATGATGAAAGAAGCAGAAAACAAGTGCACCCAAGTGACACCTTCCATACAGAAATTCCTCTTAAAGAAATAACAGAACAAAATACAAGAAAAACAGTTTTTAGAAGAGAAGATCAGTAACTCAGATGGTTTGTTGAGAAAACCAACCAAACCCACAAATTCAATAGCCAAATGGGTCTCAAAATTCTTCTAAAATCCAATCAAAATCCAATATTTTTCTGTTTTCAGAAAAGATATAGAGATCAGCCACTCAAATGTAAATGTTGAAAAAACCAATCACACCCACAAATTCAATGGCCAAATGGGTCTCGAAAATCCTCTAATTCTCATAAAATTCACATCTTTTTACTTTTTCTTCCATTGCGGCAACCAAAATCTTTCCAACATTTCTAGAACAGAAATAGACCACTTAGAGGCCTGATGAGAAAACCAACCAAACCCACAACTTCAATTCCGGAATGGGTCTTCAAATTCCTCTAATTCCCATTAAAATCCCATCTCTCTGTTCATTTCAGCAACTAAACCATCATGTGATCTAAAAGGCCACTGTCCAATCAAACAGAATATGAACGCTGGTAGTTGTTTATTTATACCTGCAAATGACACACACACCCCCCTATACTTCATAAATACAAAGACATGCACTACTGAAGTGTACTACTTGAACACCATAAGTACAAAAACAAGGTGTACTTCATCAAAAATAAGGGTGTAAACATCATTTACTTTGCTATAAAACTACATGGGAAGGAGGTCATCTGACCATCAGATCATTGCCTTTAATTATATTCTGTAAAGTAGTCAATTTTCAGGAAGCTTTTTGCATGAAAAGAAAATAGAAATGTGTCAATGTCAGTGTTCAAAACAGAAATTTTCCAGCCACACTAGAAAGGACAAAAAGGGAAGAAAATAGTGTCTGCTTGTATCTATCATTACCCAATCTCTACATTCTCTTCTGCATCTAAAAGCAATTGGGAGTTGGTGGCACTGCTGCCCCACGAGCCCTGAAATGGGTTCATTTACTTACATCTAGGATTCCGAAAATACCCCTCCATATCTCTTCAAATGAACCTTATGTAAGGTTGCAAGCAAGCATTTAAGACTCGTCCGAGTTGACTCAAACTGGGTTGGATTGAGTCAGAATTGAAAATAGGGGATGAGTCAGCCAAGTCATGCTCAAGGAGTGAGACTTGTCCCAGTCAACTCAAACTCGGTCAGCTCATCTGGTTTGACACTGCAAGTTGGAATTTAAAATAGGGGTGACTTGGGTGAGTTGTGACTCGGCTTATGAGTGAAGAAGTTGGTCCAAGTGGTCGAGTCTTAAAACCATAGTTGAAACCGGGACCGGCTGGGCCTAAGCCTGTGAAGACCAGACCATGAGATGAGTAGAGTTGTACACGATCCGAATTGAGTCAAACTTAGCCCAACTCGACTCGGCTCGGCCAGCAAGCTACCCCAGCTCAAACTCAGCTCGACTCGGTCCTCGAGCCTGACTGGCCAGCTCAGCTCAACTTATCAGCAGCTTGAGCCGAGCTTGAGCTCGATCTTTCGAGCCAAGTTTGAGTTTGAGCCTACAAGCTGAGATTGAGTATAGATTTTAGGATTTTTAATGTATATAATATATAATATATAATTTATTTAAATATAAATAGAGTCGAATCAATTCGAACCGAGTCGAGTCAAGTCAAGCTCGGTCTAGCTCAGAATTTCCAGCTCAAAAAATCAGCTTGACTCGGCTCAAACCCAGTTTCAAGCTGAGTTGAATCGAGCTTTTTCGAGTCGAGTCGAACGAGTTAACCAAGCTAACTCGGCTCATATACAGCTCTAGAGATGAGATAAGCACCCGAGTCTACGCAGGCTGGACTGGACCTACTTAACTAGCCTTTCGAGCAAATGTGAGACCATGTCCACACCAAATAGTTATTAGGACTAAAACCAAGGCCCATGTCCAAGCCATGGATGTTAAAGATGGATTGATGACTCGTCCGAGTTGACTTGGACGAGGTCAACTCCAATCCGACTCGACAGCATGAGTCAGCATTGAGAAGATGTGTTGAATCAACCCGGCTCGTTTGGGTCATCCCCCAACTCGGTCGAGTTCTGACTCAACTCGGAACCAAACGAGTCAGTCCGAGTCACCGGGTCTCATATTTTTGGCGGCAAGGACGGCCCATTATTGGACATGTATTCATCCGTATTTACTTATTCTGCCACTGTCATCCGCTTGTTTGGCCCTATTCATGGACTGGAATAGTCTACAACCTGTTAGTCGCAGCGTGTAAAGTGCTGAAGCTGTGGGCCCCACAATGTTGTGTATTTGAAATCCAGTCGGCATATCAGGCAAGAACCATTAGTTGGACGGTACATGAAGAAAATAAGCCTGATTAGAAACTTATGCGGGCCACACCAATGGAAACAATTTAAAATTGCTCCCATTCACGAGGTGTGGCCCACCTAAATTTTTTATCAGGCTCATTTTGGTATATTATTTTCATCCTGGTGAATTACACCTGATCAACGGGATTAATGAGACATACCACAATGGTGGTCCCAACATAAACCTATTGTTGGCATCCCATCCCATTGTTCCATCTGGTGTCGTCCATCTGAATCGTTGATCTAGCTAGTTTTTGGAATTAGGAGCTAATATATAGGATAGAACTTTTTAGACGGAGTGGATTACATATACAAAATGGTGGACCCCACAGACTTGGGTATTTTAGGCATTGCTGTTGTAAAGGATTCAAATTACGCACTGGTGCTTTATGTATCTAGTATTTCTTAAACTTCATGTTTGCAGCCTTATCTTTAACAAAATAACACAATTGCTAAGCATGCAGGTTAATCTGAACCATTGGATCATTAGGTCACTTCTTTGATCGGCAGTGCCGGAAAGTTGGATTGATCATTGCAATGGCCCATCCAATCGACGGCCCATCTATTGAAGAGTATAGATTGATGAGAGAAATGAGATAGCATGATCCACCAGTAAATTGCATCCAAAATTGGTGTATGTATAAATGATAATGATAATAATAATAAAGTATTACCCATGGAAGCTAAAAATTTAAGGAAAGTGAGAATTGGAGAATTATAATTATTCATTGGTGGATGGAAGAAAAAGTCGGCCAAAGTAGATGAGTTTGCATGCAAAATGTTTCTTGTTTTTTATTTTTTTATTTTTATTTTTAACACACACACAAGTTACATGAGTACTCGATCCCATGAACTCAACGTTGAAATAAAGTCTGTTTATTACTAAGCTATGGAGCCAAACCCATGGATGCAAAATGTTAATATAAAAGAAATCGATGGGTGCGAGAGATCATATATACTTGTTGCATGCGATTGCTTCCTATCATATGGTTGTTGCATGCAATTGTTTCCTAACAAATGTTATTGTTATGGGGAAAAACGGACCGACCTATTCAGAACCTTACACGCTCAACCAAGCAAATAATAAGCCCTTTCATTCTCCTCTCTCCACGGCAAAAAGATAGAGAAAGAGAGAGAGGAAGAAGAAGCATAGTCATCATGGGAATCCGCTTCATACTCAAAAGTCTGTGGCCAAAGAACATGCCCGCAAGAGAACTACCTCCGTCGATTCCAAGATATCCGAAGTTTGTCAGGAGCGCTCCGTTCCTTTACTCAACTAAGGGGACAAGTCGGCATGACCCAGGGCAGTATGACCCGGGCCGGCATAGCCCATGTCGGCACACTTCAAGTTGGCTCAACTCGCCTCCTATCAAGGTCTAACCGCATCTATCCAAAATCTTAGCCGAAGATCTAAGAAGCGTATCGGGATAGAGATCCATCTGAGATCTTTGGAGGATATATCCACAACACGCTTGGGATCCCGAGATCTTCGTCGAAAATCTCGGGAGATTCACTACGCGTTCGGGATTCAAATACCTCTACATTACACACCTACTAGATATGGAGATCTCCTCTACGTCACTACCTTTTCAAAACTATAAATAAAGATGCCTCTAATTTTAAATGGTACACATAAATCTTTAACCCTAAATTCTCAACACTTAACTAGACCCAGATTCCTTTCCTGACTTGGACATCGGAGGGTCCCCCGCTCTAGTTAGGAACTTCCTTATGCAAGTAAGCATGCTCAAAAAGAGCTAATTAGATTTCTAAAATAACAATTATTAATAGGCATAGTTGCTTGTGCTAACGGCAACTTCATGACACATGCTAGCAATGCACGACTTATACAAAACTAAGCCATCCATCACTATAGAAATCATTGTGAGAATGTGACTCAGACCTCAGAGGCTTTATCCATGGAGTTTAGATCCTCTCATACCAGACCCGGCCAAAGTAGGCTTATTTGGACTTAGACCCTGCCAAATTATAATGATTTGGGTGTGGGACCAAAATATAGACCTAATTATTAAATGGGTGACCTGAACAGTGACCACCCATTTCAACCGTACACATGCTTGTTTGCATGTGAGGCAAGGTCATGATCCACATCATTAAATTAACACTTGGAAAGCGAGCTTTGCTTAAAAGAAAGAAGAAAAAAAAAACTCTCAAGTGAATAGTGATAAGGAAAGAATATTGGGTGGTTCAAGGAAATAGGTTTTGTGAGTTTTATTTATTTAGGCAAATCTCACTGAAAGGAAAGATACCTTGATTGTCTCCTTTGCTAAAGAAGAGCATTGCTTGTCACAGAATCCTTGAATAAAATAAGAAGATAGAGCTTGATCTTTCCCAAGATCAGTACAAAAGGTTAAAAGAAAATATGGGATGTGGTCCACCTCTCCTCTCATGATAGGGACAGCTTTCTAAAAGGTTACCTTTCCACACATGCATTGTATATTGGATAATGCAAGGAAGAGTACCTGGCATCTTGGTGTAATAAGCATTTGAGTTTCTTAAGCTGGACATATATCCATGATATTCACTACCATTATGGTGACTTATCATCCTCACATGTGGCACTCATATGATGTTATCTAGAGCATTCAAATTGTGATGGATACTGTGGATGGAGCATACCTATGAAATCACTTTGGTCAGACAATCCTAACCATGCAATTTATGGCTATCAAATGAATGTTTAGACATAAAGAAATGAGTGGTCCAGTTTCAAGGGAAAGATCAGATTGTTAATATCACCCTGGAAGTTTTGGTTATTCTTCATTCACCGTTGATTCAGTAGTTTGGATGGTATGGATTGGTGTACAACTATGTCATATGCACAGGCAAAGAATTACCACCGTTTTAAAATAGTGACGAATTATCCATATAGTCCTATGCCCATGATTTCATGCATTCGGGGCCATGTTCAATGATCCAAACCGTTGATCTAATGAGATGGACGCCTGATGTTGGCTGCCTTCTATCTTTTCATCAATGACCCAAAAAAATTAGTTAGGAAGTCAGCTAGTTTTCGAAGGAAAATAGTTCAAAAGTATCAAAGGTGTGAAATATTCCAATGTGTGAGATTTTGTGTGTTTCCCCAGCCCATGATAAGCCCCACCATTCAAACGGCTTGGATCACTGAAACATTTTTGCCATCACATAATTTCCAAGTCTGAATGACAAATTCAGAAGACATGCACCCATTCCCAATACCAATAAAAATTAAAATAAAAAAATAAAAAAAGGAAAATGGATTTTAACCGTTCGATCATGATCCAATCGTATGGTGATCTGGGGTACTAAACCTAAATGGGCCCACAGTGTGGAAATCTATGGATAAAATCCTATTTTTTAACTATTTGATTTTCAAAGTATAGACAAGATGGTTGTTATTAGTGTTGTCAAAATTAGAAAAATATCATTTCATTTCCCAATGGCCCAAAAAATAAGGGGTTTTGATACTGTACAGTGCCTCTGCGCCAGTATACATACAGACCCAGTTTCTACACTCGAATGCATCTTAAATGATGATCTAAACCGTTCATAGTCTGGATTCTATGCTAATTGGGCCATTGTAAGAAACATTTATTGAAAAGGTGATTGTGTAAGAAGATGAATAGCAAATGGCTCATATTCAAATCAAATTTTCAAGAATCCAGATCATTAGTGAAGCATGATTATATGACCATAGCTTCTACATGGTACTACATAGAAGATGAACGGTTCAGATCAGTCTAAGGATGCAATCCATTTGTGGACACCAGTCGTGTGGTATGAGGTACAGTACATTATCAAAACCCAAAAATAAGATTGTTTTAGAGAAATGACAGACATACCTGTGCTTTTATGATCTAATCTGGGTTTTCTATGAGTTGCTTCATACAAGCATGCCCCAAAATGAGCATGATACTAATCTCACACTATACTTGTTTATTCAACAAATGTGTAAGAGATCTGATCTGTTCATCATGTGGGTCCCACCGTGGATTTTACTTGGCTTAAATATCATGTTGACTGGACAATTATAACAAGCTGAGTTTGAGGAAATCGACCATTGGTCAATGTTTTCTTAACCATCCATCTTGTTTTTTCTCTCTCAAATCCAGCCATTAAAATTTCCTGAATAGCCTTGTTTTTGTGTCGGGCTACATCAGTGGTGGATCCTGCACTCCCGCCTAATGAACGGCGCTAGATCTTTCACACATGTGCCATGTTCACATGTGTATTGAGTGTTCAGGCGTGTAAGATATCGTTTTTATCCATAAAACATACATCCACATTTATGAGCAACAGACCCATGCTCCTTGTTGCATCTTACGTTTGGAACGTAAGATGATCGTGTACGCTCCAAACGTATAGTAATCTACATACGTTCGAGTGGTGGGGTTCACATGTGATATTTATGGGAAATCCAAACCGTTCATCTGGTGCATCTTCTCAGTTCCATCCGACATTATAAAATTATCCTAATAAAAACGAAAATCTAGTTGCTGGCAGATTCTCAGAGCCATAACCATGCACTCAGCGATTTTATAAATGAAACTAAAATTAACGGTGCAAAACGTGGGACCCAAAGTAGATATGTCATAACTCTCAATTAGGATTTAATAAACGATCCTAACCTCTGATCACTGGACATTTATTTGTTGTATTCGAAAAGTAGAGTATTTCCATTTTGACCGTACATTGTACGTCATCCAATCAGCATTTATGGCATCTGATCAGTTTAATGTTTGATATGTGGGCCATCTAAATTTGTTCCCATGATTTGGATTGTTTTGATTTGAATTAAATGTGATTAAACCGTACAATCTTTAAGTGGATGCACAGGGGTTTGTAAACGCCGCCAAAGTATGGAGTAGAGAAATGGGAACTGTATATCTTCTGCAGCGGGAATCCAGCTCTCTTTCCTTCTCGATATCTCTATTCTATCTTTTACTCAACGCCTCGAGATTCCAAAACCGAAATGCGGGCAGAACGTCGTTAGCATCGTCAGAGATGGCGTTTCCCGAAGTGGGGCCCACCAGATAGGATTCCGGCAACGCGACAAGCCGAAGTTTCCAAGAGCATTTTGACAAGAGAGCCATGCTGCGTAGAAGGAGGCCTGCACTACAGCGATTTGTGGAATAAGCTTATTCTGTTGTGGGGCCCACCGTGATGTTAGCATAGAATCCAATCCGTCCATCTTCACTCCCTCATGTTCTCCTCGCGGCCCAAAAGTCAAGCGTACCAAAATCTCATGTGGGCCACACCACACGTAAAACCGTGCACAGAAACTCTAAAATCACATGCCGTGGCCCATCTGAGTTTTTAATGAGTGATTTTGGGTGTGTCCATTCATTCTCGTGGGAATCATCTTCTGAGTGGATTGGATGTCATTATGGACGGATTGGATGTGGGCCCTACATAACGGTGGGCCACATACAACGCGTTGTAGACTAAGCTTATTCTACCAACATTGTGGATGAACCGGCCTCGTGCGTGATGTCAATTGCACTCGCTTAAGTCGAGTGCACTTGCTCCAATGTGAGACACGAGGCACACGAGTGTGAGATCGGAGCCGCTCGTCTGAACGCAAGGTGGGCCTCACCTGTTCGAAACACGTGAACAGTTAAGAGAAACTGACAGGCTATTCAAATTCTATGTATATGTGTGGCCCACCTTATGATCGATACGTGACTGATTTTAGATGCATGGAATCTGCAGAGTGGGGATTGCCTGACAAGCCAGTCTGATCTTATGCGAGCGTGTCTCGTTTCAACGTGCATGGGGTGCGCATTTCTCCATTGACAATACACTATAGTCAGAACTCAGAAGTGGTCGGTTTGTTGGGAACACGTGACAATGTGGAACGTGTGTGTGATATCCAGACCATCTATCATTTGTGGCCCACAGTTAAAATTTGGGATGGTCCACTCATCAGTTGGGATCTTTAGCCGTTTCCTCTGTCTATTGATGAGAATGAGCTCCCACACACACACACACAATGGTACCACGGCTGCACGTGTGCTGCGAATAACCTCCTCGGACAAGAGAAACGAATAACAATCGATCCACGCTGGCCCTTGATTGGATGGCTATGATCATCTCATAAGGGTATTTTGGAGCCAAACAGTCTAAGGATTGGCCTCCAACATGCAATCTACCTTCAAACAAAAATTGAATTCACATCACGTCCACGACCTCTTCCAATGAGAGCCAATAAAGGCTACCAATTGCTGGTATTCATCATCAACGGCTCATATTCAACAACACGAATGGCCAATACGGGAGCAAAATGTTGGTTTTTTTCTTATTGTATCTTGCATTAAATGGATTCAGACGCCCCAACATGTCACGTTTATTACAACAACCGAGCAGTGCCCAAGTTGGGCCATGAAGATATGCTCTTGGCTAAAAAATCAGCCCCATCCACTCGTTAGGCAGGCCATACGTGTATGAAACAATGGATGGTTTAGATCACAATGGTCCAATTCAACCCACACAGTGGCCCACCTTGTCTGTGCATTATGTGGACAGTCTTATTGCCATTGTTTCGGGTACCACCGATAGCATCCCCATCTCTCGCTCGGCGAGACCAATAACAATTGTTTACTTCATAAATTTCAGATATTGCTTGTATCACCAATGTATTGATATCTCATCTTTCTTTCTTTTTTTTTCTTTTTTACACACGCACACACACCACCACACACTCACGCTGACGCTGTAGTGGAATTTCACCACCTATGGGTACCCGAACCCTCAACCAGGTGTTGAAACTCCTGAGAGTCTACCACCAGGGTAAGAGAAAGGACCCAATGTATTGATATCTTATTTCAGGTGTTACTTGCATTAATGATATTTTGATAATATCACCAAAAATCTGTTTATTAAAAAACTTCTTATTTCAAAATATGATCAACGCATATATGGTTATATGCGTTGATCATATCACATATTACCGGTATTATAACATAGGCAATATCGCGATCACAATCTTTCATTTCATTTTTAGTTATTGACAATTTGTCAATGAAATATCGACAATTCATTAATGAAATATGGTTTCTTAATATTCTAAAATATCAATGAACATTTAAAACAAACATTCTGAAATATCGATAGATACTTAGATGGAAGGTTGGATGAATAAATGGGATGTTTGAATGGATAAATAAGATGGATGAGATGGTTGGACTCGTTTCCTATGATAAGACTTGATTTTAGACATCTATTAAATGAAAACTTATTACGTATGCATTCTTTTTGTATTTTTTTATTCATATATATAAAACTTATTACCATCTCATGAAATTTCACTGAAAAATCTACCATTTTCCCTATTTCCTTGCATTTCTGATTATCGACGATATTATCAGCGATATCAATATTATTTTCATATCCCCAACCAGTAAAACTTGCAGCGATACTGATACTTTAAACACTGCATGTTGCCCAATTGGGCTATCTGTGGAACTGTAGTGAATAGGCCCATCCCAGCTAGCTCAAACCCGGCAAACCAACCTCAGCCCTGCTTGTTAGTGCCCATGGTTTTAAGTCTGATACGGCTCATCCGAGTTGACTCAAACTTGGTGGAACCCAACCTAGTTCGATACCATCAGTCACCCCGATTTAGGCGAGTGCCAACTTGACTCAGGACCAAAAGAGTCAACTCACCAAGTCTTTTAAGCTTGTCTGTGATAATGACAACTCAACTAAGGACTGTAGCCTCTATAATACAAAGAATTCTGGCTGTTTTAGGCCATTGAGAATTGCGAGAAGCTGCATGCATTTACACTACGAAGCATTTACAAGCTAACATAGTGAGTCTAATAGAGTTCCAAACAAACACAATTGAGTTGTTTCTCAGGCCAAGATTTATGGGTTTTTCAGCAATCCTACGACATTCAACAGACGAGCTTCTACAAGCTGTCCTGATGATTTTTCTGAGTGATCCGGTAGTTCACAGCAAAAATCCATTGCCCTCCGTCCATGAAGATTGCGGAAGCCACTCATGGGAGCTTTGTTTGTTTCTTATGTTAATCTGGGCTGAAATGCTAGGGAGGTTTGGGATAGAAGGCATAACATACCCTCGGCCTGGTTTTTCAGCCAGCCAAAACTACCTATATGATGGTTTTCAAGTGGCCTGACCATAGTTCAAAAACCTGAAAACACTACTCGACGTTCAGAAAGGTCGGGTTAATTCCAAGACTCAACTTGATAGTTTAATTATTATAAATTAAAAATGTTAAGGTAGTAAATATTTCAAATAGGTACTATAAATAATAATAATAATAATAATAATGATAACATAAATCAAAATAAGAGCTTAGCGATAGACAAGTTGGTCAAGAGCATCACCTTCCTCCACGTGAGTGACTCGGTGTGAGTCATGCCGAGTTGACTGAGGCGAGTCATCGGATAAACTCGTTGTGTCTTCCCAAGTCGACATCGAATCGGTTCCAATTCTGAGTTCCTCAGTGATTCGATGGAGTTTTGAGTTGAGTCAGTGAGTTTTACAACAATGGTCGACAATGCAGAGGAGAAAAAGAAAACAAAACACAACCCCAGCAATTCTAACATGGCACACTTGGAAGTTCCCACATATCAGGGTATTGGTTCCTCCACCTTGGGGGAGCCCGGAACAAATCGGAATACATCCACGGAAAAAACACAATACTGATGCATGTGGAAAATTGCAAATAAATAAGGAATCGAGAGAGAATCGACGGGTCCACAAATACATGATGCTAAATAATCAAAGGCTTCACCTTGCGCTTGTGGCCCATGCTATTTACAAGATCTTTGCGAGTACATACAGGAAACATATTGATCTTGAGTACATTCAGCCGCCTGAGGACATATGGGAAGCTAAGCTGATCCCGTGAAGTAAACCGTACCACTTCATTGAACCAAAGGCACATGAATAGATTTGACAATGGCGTGTGCTCCCTCACGATGACGGAGGCTTCAGATAGAGCTGCAAAGACCAGAGGCATGTATTACGCTAACTGCCAGATGTAAATCATACTCACAGAGAGAGAAACGTGGCTGCTTGAATTACCAATCACCATGTAACCTATATACAGGGACTGCAACTTGGGTCCCGATCAACCCAAACCTGACTCACCCAACCCAAGTTTGGGTGGGGTTAGGGTTGGAAAACCCCAACCTGATTTGAAATAGGGTTCAGTTTGGGTTGAGCAAATACGAGTTGGTAAGGTCAGGTTGGGAATAATCTCACATATTAGGGTCGGGTTGGGTCAGGTCGGGTCCGGTCAGGTAGGGTCGGGTTGGGTCTACTCATGTAGGGTCAGTTTAGGTCAAGAATAGAGGACTTTGGGTTGGGTTCAGGTTGGAAACCTCAGGTTGGAATTTGAGTCAGGTAGGGATGTGCATTGGATCCTCTTGAGGACAGGTCGGGCATAGGTTGACCCGCAACCTGACCCAACCCACCTGAGTTACACCCCTACTAGACATGGCGTCGGGCATCGGAACTGGGTTCCAATAAAGAAGACCAGAAAATGTTCAATCCACTCAAACACCCATATAGTGAGAGCACAAAATACAGAAAATTGAGATCTACATGAAACAAAAATACATTAAAAATAGATAAATAGAGCATACATAACACCCAAAAAAAAAAAAAAAAATTTATTAGATGGGTACAGGGTATGTCTGACACACACAATACCATAACCAAGATGGCCAATTTTGTTTAAGTATGAATGTTTCCTTATTATCAGGACTCATGAGAAGTGGATAACGCAGCTCTACAGTGGCTGCCTACCTAACCCAACCCATCAAGCAGGCTCGGAACCAACAATTAGAGCAAAAACTCACACGGGCCGAGTTGCATGTTTCATTTGTATAAAAGGTTAATTAATTACAATGAAAGTATAAAAATAAAAAATAAAAAATAAAAAATAAAAAAATAAAAATAAATTGAGTGAATTGCATGTGCATAACACCTAAGGTATCACTTTTGTTTTCAAATAGACTTGTGTAGAATGGAATTGTAAGAAGAGAACTGATCACATGCAGCTGGTTGTACACTACGACACAATTTTTATGCGTTCAGAATTTTTTTGCTTCCACTTTTTATCTTGAAATTATCATATTTTTTCCGAGGGAAAATGCTCATAAAGATGGCATCTAAAGCACCTTTTACTAGGATCAATATAGTTGTATGCAAACCTAGAGCAATAGCATGATGAACCACAAAGTCTCTAGTACCAAATGTTAAGAATAGTGAATTACTATTGTCATTAATAGCATTCAACCAACTGGGTAACCATTTGAAGTTAAAGTTAGGCTATAGCCGGTTGTAGCTGATCAATCCTAATATATAAGAGATGAGTGTTCCACCTGTTCCACCTGGTGGCAATGCACCAGCCGTTCCAACCTTTGTAAAGGAGCATTGATGTTAGAAGGCCATCCAGTCGTCAGACTTTTTCCACACGGTACAGAATTTGTTTCAAATCTTGAAGAATCTAAAGTGTTCGAAAGGACCGATTGGCAAAACAGTATTGGTACAGAAAAACCCAGATTGTTGGGATGGTTATGATGATGATGATGATATTAATGTATGTACATGTCAAGAAACGTGTGTGTGCGTGCGTATGTACATGGCTGTGCGCAAATGTGCATGTCTACACAAGATGTGATTAGAAGGATACCTTTCTTGCCCTTAAACCTCTTGTCATCTGGAAAACCATCATGACGGTATTGAGTCAGCTGCACTTCAACTTCTTCTGGAGTAGCTTTGTTTTTCTTAACAATGGCCTTCCCCTCATCATAGACGCTACTTCGGGCTCCGTGTTCTGAAATTGCAAGGACAGAATTTGTACGCCAAAGTAGTGCTTCGAGAACACCTAATGGATCCCTCCGAAACTGAGACTTTGAGTCCACCCAAATTGAATATTTTGCTTGAGGGAAGAGACGATGGCTCAACATCTGAAATCAACAAGAAAGAATGAGTACCAATCAATGCCATGTGCGTGTCTGTAAATGATAAAGAAAGAACAAGCAACATATATATATATATATATATATATATATATATATATATAATGTCCCCACCTCTGTGGGGACGTTAGCAAGTTCAGCAACATTCCCTAACCTTTTGCATGCCACTGGGACACCCAATCATCAATCAATACGGTTCATTCAATAGGACCATTGGGAGCAAGCCATGGTACAAAAATGACACTAATCAGATGATCCTTACCGTTTGAATGGGGCCAATTTATTAGAACCATCCATCGTTCAAGAGACAGATCATATGGTTAGAATCATCGAACCAAAGTGCAACTTTGGAATCATAAGCAATACAAAGTGGGATCTAACAATTAGATGTTTCAAAACAATGATTGGACCTATTTTGTTTCTCCACTTAAACTTGATTTTCCATTTCCAACTGATCAAATACGATTGGCGTGATTTTGCACCATGGCTTGTCCCTAGCTGTACGGAAGAGAGAACAGTTCAAATTGATGATTAGGCATCCCATGCTTTGGGGACGTTGCTAACATCCCCATTAAGGTGGGGACATTAGCAAATATGTGTGTGTCTGTCTGTATAAATCATGTATGCCACAGCTGATGGTGAGAGTGGATTTTACATAATCATCATGGTGAACCCGGTAAAAAATCAAGGGTGGGTGCCTCCCTCCCAACTGTTTCCCTTGGTGTGGCCCACCTGAATCAAGAATCTGCCTGGTTTTTTAGCCCAACCCTAAAATGCATTCACACACCTGATGGGCAAAGTGGATTTTGGAAGTACATCATGGTGGAGCCCACCCAAGCCGCACCCCTTTTGCTCGCACATATGGGGAGAATTTCTGTGCATGTGCATGGAGAGAGAGAGAGAGAGAGAGAGAGAGAGAGAGAGAGAGAGAAAGAGAGAGAGAGATCTTTGCTAAGCCCATACACGTGCAATAAAGCTCATGTACATGCCACAAATGTGCCAACATGGCACAACCGATCTGAGCTCCAATCCATCTATCGGAATGGCACCACTGTATTGATGACCTAGCCTGGGAATCAGGTTGATCCACTGGTCAGGTGGGCCACATTTAGCAAAACAAATTAAGAGCTCCGAAATTTTTGGCTTAAGTTTTCTAACCCATCAACCTGTTTCCAACAATGGGGCCTACATTGTTGACTGGACCAGATTTATTTTTGGGAAAACACATAGACCACTCAGGATGGATGGATTGGATCTCGATTGTCGCACATCTACACGTACATGAGCTTTATTGCACACACATATGTGCTTATATATGTGTACATACGTACATTATGTATGTATGTGTACATACATTATGTCACATTGACCATAAATCCTTCACTGTGCAGTATTAAGCAGGTCCTTTTAGAGCACTGCATCTCGTTTGCTTGGGTTGATGTAAGCTCAGTGCAAACAGGTGCTCTTTGGGAAACCTACGGCGATTTGGTGTAGTTGTATTGTTAGGGATGATGAGGGATTCTAATCAATGCACGGATCATTTGGGTTGATGGAAGCTCAATCTAGACAAGCACTAGGAAAATCTGGGGCAAGGTATTCCGTATCGGTAACGGTGGCTGTAACGGTCAGCACTATTACCGATACGGGTATCGGCCATAGATGATACAGGGGCATAACGACCGCCATGACCCCCGTAGCGGTTGAAAATTTTCTTTTGCCTAAAAATTTCTGAATATATATATATATATAAAATCCAGAATAATATAAATATTCCAAATATGTATTCATTTTTTGTTTTGAACATATTTATAGTAGTATAACGGTCCACTCTTTGGTGAGAGTGTGGTATCAGGTTGTCTAGTGAATTTGTGAACATGATTAATATGTATCTAATGTTTACACATCACAATCAAGCATTAGAACTAGAAAAAATGTATAAATACTAACTTTTTCAATCTTTTGAAAAAAAGGTCATTGGAGCTTCTATTCTCTCAAATCACTTCAATATACGGTTTTAATCTTAAAAATTATAGTAAGAGTGGTCAAAATCTGTTGTAAAATGATCTATGAGAGTTTTTGGACTGCGAGAAGTGACAATAAAAATGAGGAGAAAATTGGATTTAAATAGGAAAAATAAAGTGGCCATTTTTCGATCGTTACAGGGGTAACGGTTGTTATGGCCCATAACGGCCGATACGGTCCCAAAAAAGCAATTGCCCCATTTCACCCTTGTATCACATAACGGTCATGGACATTACCTATACGTATCGGCCTTTACTGGCATATCATAACAGATACAAAACACCTTAATCTAGGGTGATCTAGTGGAGGGGGTATTGATAACAATGAAAAGGGCAAGATCAAGTTTGTTTTTTGTTTTTGAGACCTACTAGAATCGGGATTCTAACCAGGCGGATTTAGAAGCAATAAAGACTAGGTTGTGATTGGCTAAAGCCACCATTGGCTCCTTCCAGCTTATTATTGAAAGGAATTCCAAAACTGCAGTTTCATGATCCCCTAGATCAATTCAGGTTCCTTGGAAGCTTTTGTATAAATGAAATTAGGGGGCTGATTCACCATTTTTTAATCTCTTTTAGAGTAGTTGCTAGAGAGACTAACTCCATGCCGGATGTATTTGCTAAAGAAGTTCTACCCCGATAATCCTTATATGGTGGTGAATGGTGACTCTTATTTATTACCTTAATGGCTGGGATCCCAGTCTTTTACCAGAAAAGAAAAGAAAAGAAAAAAAAAAAAAAAATGTCATTACCTAAGAAAAAATGTTCTATGACCAAAAGTGCAAAGAAGGTACTTCGCAAATCACATGAGACTATTGCAATTCATTTTAAAGTTCATGGTACCTACAGCAAGGAGATGAATAGTTGATCTCAACATTCGCTTCTGAATTTTTATATAACTAGCAAACAGTTTTGGCAGGTAAAACAATTCATTTTCTTCAAATCACATTTCAATGGGAGCTTAGGTCCTAAGAATTCATATTCAAACAACCAAAAATAGGTGGAAAAGAAAAAATGGTGATGAACTTGAAATTATAGAATTAGACAAAATCTTATTGGTTCTACGTTTTACTCAAAACGTCAATATATACGTCCTTTTGAGTGATGTGTTGAAAGTATAAATATTTATTTTTTAAAAAAAAAGGAGACAACAACGCCAATGATGACAATGACGATTACAAGGATAACCACGACAGTGAAGATGATGATGATGATGATAATGCAATTCATAATATAAAAAGGCAGGAACCAAAACAATGCCAAGATATTACAATTCATGAATCGAGAAACAGATGTGCATGAACATCCGGAAGAAGAAACTTCAAGGCAATGTCAAACTATAACTGTTCATTACCTTGGGAATTTTACCATTCAGTCGTTGATCCGTGAAAGGAAGATCCTTAACAACAACAATTCTCCATTTGCCAATCATACTGTCTTCACCAATTCTCTTCCCCTCTGCTTCGTGAGTTGAGCGAGTTATTTCATCCCAAAATGCCACATAACAAACCTGCATCTCAAAAGAATCTTAGATACACAAAAGGCAACAAAGCATGACAAAAAACAATAAGTAGCAGGAGATATTCAAGGTATAAGATCACCTTTCTAAGCGATGCCTCCATCATTCCAATAGGTTGATACAGATCATCTCCACCACCAAATGCACAAGTAGACACGACAGCTTTGCACGATTGCATGTAAGCTTTGTCTTCATCAGATATCTTAAAACCTCCATTTTCACTGTAGAAACCACAATTCACCACAGCAGTTTCACTCACCTGAAACATTCATGTTCACCCAACACCGATACAATAAATTGAACACGAGACCAAATTCAGCAAGAGAGAAGCAACACCAATCACAAAGCAACAACTTTAGGGCATGTTTGGATACAGGGATTCCATGTACAATGATAATTTCCATGGTCACTGTAGAAAGTAGGATTCCAAAAATGGGATGCCTGTTTGGATAGCAAGCAGAATCCTCAAATTCAATAAACAGCGGTCATCCTTGTTTCCTGTGCCAGAGCATTCTAACCATAGATAGGTGCAGTGATTACTGTACAGAATCCACATATCCAAACAGCCCAACTGTCTTGTCAGTGGAACAATTTCCATTTCCACATGGATTCCGTGTATCCAAACATGCCCTTAGAAACATGTAAGATAGTCTACTGAGATAATCTCAGCATTAAAAGATGGAAATGTCCTGTTGTGATGGTGTTGAGCACATATTCATTAACAGACGACATTAAAGCATATGGATGCAGATAAAAACCTTAAAACTTTCTGCTCTCTCTTCCAATGTTTGGTTTCCAGTAAATAAATTAAATCTGGTAGCTTTTGTATACTGTCGTAATAGAAGACCATCACCTCCAATATGAGATGTATCTTCACTGGCTGATTTGTATACCACTCTTTTAACAGGAAAGTCAGGCTCCACATCTGCAGGAAACTCCAAGCGCTGGATCTCATTTGGAGGCAGGATCTTCAAGCAAGCTGATAAGATTCAGGAAAAACATCCAAACAAGTCATGAAATAGTCAACAGAACAGAATTGCTTTAAGCATCATGAGACATTATAAGTAAAAAAACGTGCCATCAATGAGAAGATGCCTAGAAATGAAATGTTGCAATAACAAGGATTTCTTACTCTTGAAATGCAACGGGGAAAAAAAAAAAAAGACGAAAAAAAAAATAATTAATGCTATTAACACAAACTGTCAGCTTATCCATTACTAAGCCCCTCATGCCATTCTTTGTGAACATAATAGCACTGATATGTAATATTTAATCATTACCTTTTCACACTGATATAACAGATGATAGGTTATGTTCTAAAAGCAACCCTTCCTATATTTATAAAATGAGAACATGTCACATGCTACAAGTTCGCTAATGGCGTGTGAGGCAATGGACGGAAAGTTATAGAATTTTAGGGGCTATTTGGATGGCAGAAATTCCCAGCCTGAGAATTGTGAGTTCTAGGAGTGGTCAATCCTGGACTGGTCTATTCCCAGATTGTCTGATCTCTTGTTTGATTGGCAGTGTGGACTGGGAAAAAGACTTGGAAGTATCAGCTGAAACTGGTATGTATTGCCTGAAATGTACCAGTTTCAGTCCCAAGTGACTTGGTACACACCACCTGTACACAATAGTGGGGGGGAACTTGTTCTGAACTGCCACATAATCGCCCATATCAGGTCGATTCCGACAAGTCGGAGTGATTTAGACTGAGTCACCCTCATGCAACTACACTAGTAAAATGGTTTACCGTTGGCAGTGGTCTAAGCCTCTAAAGGTAAGATTTGAGCCAGCAAATTGACGGACACCTGAGAATTACAAAGCCCAGTCACTGGATGCAAGGAACCTATCAATTCACAGCATTACCAGACTGCTTTGGTTGTTTCACCAGGTAAATAAGGCCTCACCCATAGGGAGATCGACCATGCCATTTCTTCTAACCCAATCTGCAAATTCTGACAGACTTCTCATTATCTAGTTGCCCTCTCCATTCCCACTTAAATTGATGAAATTGGAGTCCCCCACACACGAACAATGGGAGGTTCCAATTCTTACCCACTCAGTCAAGCTCCTCCCAAAAAGACGACCATTCAGCTGAAGAACTAAGGTAGGATTTGAGCCAGCAGATTGAAGGACAGGTGAGAATTACAAAGCGCCGTCACTGGATGCAAGGAACCTATCAATTCACAGCATTACCAGATTGCTTTGGTTGTTTCACCAGGTAAATAAGGCCCCACACGTAGAGAGATCTACCTTATCATTTCTTTTTTCTTTTCTTTTCTTTTTCTTTTTTTTCTTTTTTTTTTTTTCTTTTTTTTTTTTTACTGAAAGATGGAAATATTATTAGGCTAGGACAGCCAAAAGAAGAAAACACCATACCAATTCTTCTAACCCATTCTGGAAATACCGAAAGACTTCTCGTTATCTAGTTGCCCTCTACTTTCCGACTTAAAATTGACGAAGTTGGAATCCCCCCACATGGACAAAGGGAGGTTCCACTTCTGACCCATTCAGTCAAGCTCCTCCCAAAAAAGACAACCTTTCAGCTGAAGAATTAGGCCCATAGGCCCATACACAGAGGTGAAAACCAAGCACAAACCACCATTCCAGAAGAGGAGGTAATGGAGACCAGGAACTCGCTTGACTGACAATCCACTTTCTCATACAGATCATTGTCCCAAATTACGACAATGCTACCAGAAGCCCCCTCATAGCTCAGGCTCTCCCATTTGCGTCTGTTACAATTACCCTAGATTGACTTGACAATAGCCTCAAATAGCTCCCTCAGCTTAGTCTCCTGCAACGTTACAATCTGCACCTTTAGGGATTTAATTGCCTGCTTAATCAGGGCTCTCTTCATGGGACAGCCAATACCCCTAACATTCTAGGAGAGATTCTCATTGGCCTCTGCTCTTCGATCCTTTCCCCGGCCTTTAGATCTCAAACCACTAACTCTAGGCTCGTTCAAAGAGCTGTTCCTTGATGTAATTTACTGACAAGGATAGGTCAAGATCTCATGCTTGCCTCTGGCCGTCCCCTCTGCTGGAAAAGCTGAGAACACATGATTACGCTTTTCCTTCTTTTCCCAGTTCCGAAGAATTTCAAAGTTCTCCCTCCACTGGGACCACCAAAACTCCCACTGTTCTTCCCACCTTAACACCCTACACTAGGACCCCCAAAACTCGAACTGTTCTTCCCACCTTAACACCTATCTAGTTGATCCAAGGCAATTCTGACTTTCCAGTTG
The DNA here is from genome assembly GCF_029962835.1 of Magnolia sinica. Taxonomy (NCBI): domain Eukaryota; kingdom Viridiplantae; phylum Streptophyta; class Magnoliopsida; order Magnoliales; family Magnoliaceae; genus Magnolia; species Magnolia sinica. The sequence continues at coordinate 2,794,243 of NC_080583.1, read as the reverse complement.
TTGCAGCCGGTAGGGTCCAAAGCTTCAACCTCCGACCATGGGTGACTTACACTGACACATGAAGAGGATTGGAATCCATATAAATCCAATCCAATGCCTCTTGAGCTGAAACCTTAGCATCCGTCAGAAGACCAATCATGCCGACATGCAAAATCATACTACACACCTAAATATTGCGCAGTACCTATCCAGAGTCCTGACAGATTTGGAAACCACTTCCTCCAACCATACTCCCTTCAAATTTTCAGTTGGGGAGCGAGCCTTCAAGGCATCACTATAGTTGGCGCTTAGAAATTGCACACATGGCATTCATGTAATTCAAAATAAACTGTCCAAATTATAGGCCTCAGTTTAGATGTATCAAGGACCAAAAATTATACATCTTTAATTATTTGCCTATTGGATTGTTGGAAATTTATTCAACATTTAAAAATGAAAGATATCCAATAGTCCTATTTCAACAAACAAGTGTCCACGAATTAGAGGTTAGGTGATGCAAGACGAATGATCTAACCTAAGATGAAAGAATAAAATCAAATAACGGATTAATTAGAGAAATCAAAGCACAAAATAAAACTAACCTATCACAAATTTAAAGAATTCCAGTATTATATATGCCCGAGTTCAAACCAAACAATAATCCCCAATGAGATCTTAGAAGATATTAATCAATTAGGACCTATGGAAGGTAGAACTTCCATCTAGCATAGAGATTAATCTTAATTCAAGGGAATCACTTGACTTTATTAGGGTTTTGGTAGGTTAGGATTAATTTTAGGAACTAGGAAATGGGGGAATTAGATTAAAGTTTTGGAATTAGGAAAGCTAGCATTTGGGAATTTTTTGAGATTTGGGAAGATTTTGGATTAGGGTTTTATGATTAGGGAAGCTAAAATTTGGGACTTAGAATTTTGAGATTTGGGAAGATTTTGGATTAGGGTTTTATGATTAGGGAAGCTAAAATTTGGGACTTAGAATTTTGAGATTTGGGAAGATTTTGGATTAGGGAAGCTGAGATTTGGGAATTAGGATTTTGAGATTTGGGAAGATTTTGGATAAGGGTTTTATGATTAGGGAAGCTAAGATTTGGGAATTAGATATTTTTTTTTTTGGAAATTAGGGTTTTGGGAATCTAGGTTCTACGTTAGGGTTTTTAGGTTTTGGGCTTAAGGTTGGATTTGAGGGAAAAGGATCAAGGATCAAAAGAGGAAAAGAAAGGAGGAAAGGGGTTAGCCGTACGGACAGTCGTACGGTTGTGTGTTCGTACAGTCGAACGGACAAGGGGGCATACGATTGTATGATTCGGGTATGGTCTGGGTTTAGATCGTTTTGAGATGATAGAGATGGGATTTAGGTGGAAACAAAAGAAATAGATAGAAATAGAGAGAAAGAAGAAGAAGAAGAAGAAGAGAAAAGTGAAGAGAATATCTTGAATGAAAAGAATAAGAGAGAGATAAGTTGGAATCACTCCATGGCTTCACACCAACTCCAATCACAGGAGGTTTTCTTTGCTTAAAGCAAAAAAGAGAATTTTATTTCAATGCATCACAATCCCTGAACTTCACACACCCAACTCTTTATAGTCTTTGGGGGTGTTTATAACAAAAATACCTTTATCGCTAAAATGTGTCCAAAATACCCTTCTTTCAATTAAAAAATAAAATAAACCAAAATACCTAAAATAGATAAACAAAATAACTAAACTAAGCCATCCCAATGGCTTCATCGTGTCCAATGGGTCCATGTGCGAGATCCAATGGTTCGATAAGGGCATCCAATCAATCCAACAATCTAGATGTCTCTAATAAGCTCATATACGCATCCCACATGCATTTTCCCAATGTGGGGCCTTCAAAGATGCATAAACATACATATGGGGTATTCCAATACAGTTATGTACTTGATTCAGGCCCCATATAGTGATCATCCAACTATAGAGATGTTGGAACCGGGGCCAAAGCTCTTATCCTCCTCTCGTATACTCTTGATGGTGTTATGATGTCCTTATCAACTCCCCTCAGCTGAGAGGAGTTCGCATTTGGTGAAATAAAACCGCAATAACGCTCTACGAGATCCGGGTCTAGTCTCTACAGCTCGATCCATGTAATCCACGTACTATCTGACTTTGGCATTTTCTTTCGCCTGATAAGATATTTCTAGAAACCTTCATATCTCATAGAAAGCACATGTTCATCCAAAATACCTTCCATCTCCTCTTTTGGTAGGCATGGATGGTAAAGAAGGCAAAAACTGTGAAGAATAGTCTGGCAAGGGCCATGGGTCATGGGGCACATCGAGCAGGTCGAGGGCACCACCATCTGGGTCAATGTGAGGATTGGAATAAAGGCTAGCAGGCGAAATTGTTGCACCCTTGTAAGACACAAGATTTTTCACATTGAATGTAGAACTAATGTAATGCAGGGGCATTTTCACACTGGGCTCGAGTGGGGTCGCCTGTTGGATGCAGGGGCACACTCGAGGTGGGTGACCCATGCGATTTGAGGCCACAGGGGAGGTTTCGTGTTCGAGACTCCTTACCAGGGGTGATTAATGCGCATTTCACACCGGGCTCGAGTGGGGTAGCCCATGGGATGCGGGGACACACTAGAGGTGGGCGGCCCATGTGATTTAGGGCCCACGAAGGGGGTTTGGCCGAGGTCCTAACCCATGAGATGTGGGGCCTGAGCTATGAGATAAAGGGATTCATTCGCCATACTCTAACAGTTCGAGCTTTTAGAGCAAGTGGTTAATTGTCCTGCATCAAATTGGTATCAAAGCGGGAGGTCTCGTCTTCGACACTCCTCACCGGGGGTGATTAATGCAGGGGCATTTTCACACTGGGCTCGAGTGGGGTCGCCTGTTGGATGCAGGGGCACACTCGAGGTGAGTGATCCATGCGATTTGGGGCCCAAGGGGGAGGTCTCGTGTTCGAGACTCCTTACCAGGGGTGATTAATGCGCATTTCACACCGGGCTCGAGTGGGGTAGCCCGTGGGATGTGGGGATACACTCGAGGTGGGCGGCCCATGTGATTTGGGGCCCACTAAGGGGGTTCGGTCGAGGTCCTAACCCATGAGATGTGGGGCCTGGGCTATGAGATAAAGGGATTAATTTGTCATACTCTAACAGTTCGAGCTTTTAGAGCAAGTGGTTAATTGTCCTGCATCATAATGCCCATATCAGGTGGAAGATCTACAGCATACACATTGGTACCCAATCTTTTCATTATCTCATAAGGTCCTGCACTGCGGGCATGTAATTTCTTCACGGCCCCTTGCGAAAACCATTCTGGCCTTACTCGAACCATCACATAATCTCATATCTGAAACTGTTTAAACTCGCAATGAGAGTTAGCAAATATTTTGTACTTTTCATTGCTCACATTAATTTGTTTCTTAATTTTGGCGTGCAAATCATGAATGTGTTGTGCAAATGCATCTGCAAACTCTGAGGGTATATGAGACTGACATGGGAATGAGATCTATAGGCTTCCTAGGCTTGAAACCATGCACTACCTCAAAAGGACCGATGCCTATCGACCAATTGAATGAACTATTATATGTACACTCTACGAGTGGTAAAACTGAATCCCAAGTCTTAACATAGTCACCCAAAAGACATCGTAACAGGCTTCCTACATTGTCCGATGATTTTGGTCACATCTCGCTTGAGGTTAGAGCCAATAAAACCTATCATCGACAAGGGCAATAGTCTTGCCTCTACCGAAATGACCGGCTACTCCTCCGGCATGAAGTTCCCAAACTAGGAAATCCTAAAGGGAATTGTGGGGAGGGGAATGCAGAGTCTGTCGCCTTTAAATAAAAACGCATCGATCGAGACAAACCCACCATCACTCCTCGACCGGTCATTCAAAAGTGACATGTACACTTTCTCAAAATCTAGGCACGCAAAATACTCTCCTTTCAATTATTCGAACCCAGTGACCTTCACACTCATGGATTGAAGCAACACCACTCTACGACTAAGGGCATCGGCAAGTTTATTCTCAACCCTGGTATTGTGTTTCAAAACAAAAGTATACTCCTAAAGAAACTCAACCCATTTGGCATGCCTTGGGTTTAATTTCTTTTGGGAGTTGAGTTATCGCAAGGCCTCTTGATCAAAAAACAAGAAGAACTCTTATAATAGTAAATAATGTCGTCATTGTCGCAAAGATCGGACTACCGCATAGAATTCATTGTCATAGGTAGAATATCGTTGTTTCGCTTCATTCAACTTCTCACTAAAATAGGCAACAGAGTGCCCTTCTTGGCTAAGCACTCCACCTATACCTACTCCAGATGCATCACATGCAACCTCCAAGACTTTAGAAAAGCCAAGAAGGCACATGACAAGAGCCCCAATCATTCTGCCCTTAATCTCTTTGAATACCTTCGAGGCAGCATTAGTCCATTTGAACTCCCCCTTTTTAATGCAATCCATGATGGGCGCCATAACAGAACTAAAACCTCGAATGAACTGCTTATAAAAAGTGGCTAAACCGTGAAAGCTACGCACCTCATGAATGGTTTGCGATTCAGGCCAACTTACTATAACCTTAACTTTCTCAAAATCCGTAGTCATGCCCTCAGATGAAACATGAAAGAACACTTTTTCAAGTTGGCATATAACTTATCATTTCTAAGGACCCCGTGAAGTTGCTTCAAATGGTAGAGGTGTTGTTCCTTGAAGGTATTATAAATGAGTATATCGTTAAAACATACCACCAGGAACTTACCCATAATGGGCCTCAACACCTGGGTCATCACTCTCATGAATGTATTCGGAGCGTTAGTCAAGCCAAAAGGCATGACTAACCACCTGTATAGCCCGTCCTTCGTCTTGAGGGCTCTCTTCAATTCATCTCCTGGGTGAATCGTGATGATAACCGCTTTTAAGGTCAATCTTGGAAAAGATCGTGGCAGCAGCCATCATATCCAATATGTCATCAAGATGCGGTATAAGAAATTGATACTTAACTGTGATCTTGTTAATAGCCTGATTGTCCATGCACATGCGCCAAATGTCATCTTTCTTAGGCATGAGGAGGCTTGGCATGGCACATGGACTCAAACTCTCCTGAATGAACCCTTTTAGAGATTATTCACGTCTAAGAAAATTGGTAAGTACTAAGTATTTCTACACTTACATTGTTATATACAAACGTATTCTCCAAGCAAGCACAATACTAATGACTAGACTAGTGAGTAGTGATACTTCTTGGATACTTAATAGATCATACTAAATAGTCCAAGAGTTGCTATACAATCATATTAGGCTATTAGCAATATATGATATTAATTTATAACATATATCAACAGTTTACATTTAAAAAAAAAAAAAAAAATCAACACGATAACCTGCAGTAGGTCAACCTACTAGGACAGCATTCTTACCAAAGAATGGTCCAATACACCATTGAATACATGGACAAAACACACAAAAAAAATTTATAATAGATTTGTGAATATCTCATTTTTTTCCTATTTTTTCTCTCTTTTTTTCTTCAAAAAAATCTGAGCGATACAGGCCGATACAGCCCCGATGCCATATTGTATCATTTTTCCACGATGGCCGATACCGTTATTCAGAACCATGGCAAACTTAGGATTGAACAACGCAAGGATCCAAGTCAACCCTTAGTTTTTTAGGTCATTTTGTAAACTTGTAACTTATGAGACATTTGCAACTATGACTTGTGAAATCCTATGACATTTATAGCATGCGATTGACATTAAATATGGTTAATGAACCATCAAACTAATGATTTATTAAATAAAGAATATGTTTTGAATCAGTACGTAATGTTTAGGGAGCTATGTAAGAGAAATTAGAGTGTTCCCTAGAATCCTGATGTATCTAGAGTTGTGTCACAACTCACCTATTACTTACAAGTTGGGCCCATAGTTCCAATGATCCAAACCAGCAAACTCATGAGCATCGCTTCGGCTGGGGAATGTCTGAAAGTCTTCCAAGTTGTAACATTGCAATGATCTAATCATTTGGCCTTTCTTTCCAGCATTGTTTTCCTAAACCATCTATTGGTAGGCCCCCCATTGAAGGATTAGGACTTTCCAATGTGGAAGATTTTTGGGTCATCCACCATCCAAGGAGACCAATTAGATCAATGGTCTTGATCTGTTGATCACCAAGCCAAGTGCATTACTTGCATGGAATGGGTACATCAAGGCCACTATTCATGTCTTTGATGCATCGGGACACAGTGAATTCCTAATTATGAAAACTTTGACCAGGTTAGATACTAGGATTATGTCAAACAAGCAATTCTATCATGCATATAAAACTCATCCACTTCAATTTGAAACAGCAACTATCAAAATCAAACCAAGAAAAAATGATACTAAGAATGCTTTTGGATGCACTATGAATTGCAATTGCTAGCCTGATGGAGTGCCAATGACCAAAACATAATCTCCTTCATTAACATTTGTATTGAGGATCTTGGACCCAAAATGCAATTATGTTACTTTCAAGTTAGACATGTAATTAACGTCACTGCAATTTCACGCTACTAGCAAACGTGTTTTTCTGTAATGACATCTCTCCTCTTGATTAAAGAGGATATTAGCAAATCAATTCACTTTCATACCCAACACAGCCCAAACATTCTCAGATTCCTCAATTACAGAAAGAACCAACATTTTCCCATCTCAGGGAAAAAAAAATCCTCAAACTGCAATATCTCACTCTCTTTAAAGTTTCCATTTAAAAAAATAAATAAATAAATAATTTACAGAAGTCTGAAAAACAGAACTGAAGAAGCAAAGTTCACACTCAATGACATCGTGTAAGAAAACCAAGCATTTGTATCATAAACCAAGCATACAACTCAGCAGACAGTAAGTTTCAGTCAAATCCTAGCTGGCGTGCCAATATATCTGTGTACTAAGTGGACCCGAATTAAGATTGCCAGGCACAAAGATCAGGATGGTGGAATAATGAGGTAGGACACCTGTAAGAAAACAATGGAAGGTTTAAATCCGACCTGCCAATGGTCCGACTCAACATATGAATGTGGCCCGAACTAATGACTGGATGGGATGCGATCGCACCAACCAGCCTGTTCTTTTTTCCACCATCGATCTCCATAATGGGGCCCATCTCATGCCCGGCTCTGATGCCACAAATTCTCATCCATTGAAGTGTATGTGATAGTTCCTCATAAATGAATTGAATTGAATTCAAGAAAAATGCATTTTGTTCAACGGAATTCATCGTTCCATCTCTACAAAATTCTTGAAAATCTGTAAAAAAAAAAAAATTTAACTAAAATTTATTTTTTTTTTTAAAAGAGTGGGAAGAATTCAAACGTACGCTCTCTGACGCCATTGACGACTCTGTATCTGACGCCGAGCTGATTCAGATTCCCCACCGGCGTATCCTCGACGGGATTCGGTTTCAGCTCGTCATTTTGGTCATGGCCGATATTGGGCGCCTGGAAGAGGAGGAAGATGATAGCGGGAACGAAGATCAGGACTGGCCACCATCTCAGGATCGTACGGAAGATCCAACGGATGGTGTCTTTCTTGCCTTGCAGTCCCGGTTTCCTTCTCTTCTTCCGGTGCCGGGATCTCGCCTTTCCGGAGAGATCATCAGAATCTTCGTCGGAGACCGATATGGAGAACATGGACGCCACTATCTTTTTCCCGACTTCTCTGTTTTTTTTTTTCTCGCTTTTTGAAAGGGCTGAGATTTGAAGGAGATGAATGGGAAGAAGGCGGATTGGATCCTCTTTCCTCTGTAAAACACATTAACCCACGTGTAAAAAGCCATTAACCACAGGCTCTGTGGGGTCCACCATGATGACTGTATTGTATCCACTTCGTCCATCCGTTTCTCCAGCTCATGTTAGGACGTTGTCTCAGAATTCAGCCAGATTCAAATCTCAAGTGGGCCACACCACAACAGATAGTGGGGACTGAACGTCCACCATTGGAACCTTCTTGCCAGCAACATAAGTTTTCTATCAAATCTATGCTCTTATTTTCCGTTAGTTCCGGTACTAATCATCTTACGAACGGTTTGGATTCATAAAGACATCAAGGTGGGCCACAGGAACGTTTCGTATCCCCACTGTTTCATGTGATGTGGTACAGTTGAGTTCCCGAGGAACGCAGATTGCCACCAGTTCTTTCTGTCGGAAGATAGGTGGGGCAACATGGTATTCGTGGGAAATCCACGCCGCTCATTCATTTTGCCGGATCATGTCAGGTCATCGGCCAAAAAATGAGGCAGATCCAAATCAAAAGTAGACCGCGTGACAGGAAACAGTGAGATTAGTTTTAGAAGAAGTTAATATTTTTTGTTTACTAGAGTGACCTTACGAAGAGTGTGGATGGGTGGACCCAAGAAAGTTTATGTGTGGCTCACTTAAATTTCAGATTTGCTCTTCCTTAATACTGGTGTGGGTAATGTTGTACGAAGACAAGCATTGCCGCTCTTCGAGCTATGTAGGAACGGTTTAAAGCAGATTAAAATTACATGGGCCACAGAATGATGTATTTATTATATCCACCGTTCACCCATTTTGCGAAATCATTTTAGAGAATGATGCTAAAAATGATTATTTCCAAAGCTTAAGTGGACCACACCACCAATAGCAATGGGGATAATGATTCTCACCATTAAAACATTTATAGGGTCTACCGTAACATTTATTTTATATCCAATACGCTCGTATTGATCCAAAACATCTGTGACCCCCGAAAGGATTTCAACAGTAGCCGTTCAAACTCCACTTCTTTTACATTGTGGTCCACTTGATCTTTGAATTTGTCTTAGTTTTCAATTCAAACATTTCGACAAGCTAGCTTAATGGACGGACGGTTTGAATAACACATACTTCATGGATTCATGATGGACCCACAGAACGGATGACGTCATCACACTAGTCAGGTCGGTGGTGTGTGGTACACCAGCGAATCCGCTTCCGTGGTGGACGGACGCGGATTGCGTGCCGACAGCATCAGTAGCGAGGTGGCTACTGACAGTACTCTGCGCCCTATCATGATGTATGTATCCTATCCACGCCTTCCATCCATTTTTTCAGACTATTTGTGGTATGATCCCAAAAATAAGCCATATCAAAATCTCATGTGGACCACACCGTAGGAAAGAGTTGATTGAACACTCATCATTAAAAACTTCTTAAGAGCCACATAAGTTTTGGATTAAGCTGATATTTGAGTTTTATCTTCATCCAGGTGTACGTGACCTAATCAACAGTTTGGATGACAAAATAATATTACAGTGAACCTTAGAATATTTTTAATGGTGGGCATTCAATGGCTATAGTTTTCTTATGGTGTGGTCCACTATAAATCTGGATCTCCCTCATTTCTGGCTCGTGATTTATAATGATCTTAAACAATAAATGGACGGCTTTGATGAAACACATTAATATCACAGGAGCTCACAGACGATTGTCAGTAGCCACCTCGCTATTGACGCTGTCAGTATGCAATCCGCGTCCGTGGTGGACGGGTTGGATTCGAAGTTCCTGCGAAAGCCTGCGCAAGGATGCTGGGTGGGGCTATGTGAGAAATTCATTCCGTTCATCCATTTTTCGAGCTAATTTTAGGTAGCGAGACCAATAAAAAAAATATAAGTTAGATACAAAACTCAAGGGGTCACACCGGAGAGAAAATTGGGGAAATAAATTTCCACCAACCTTCCTAGGCTCAACCTTAATGTTTACATGCTATCTAAACCGTTTATAATGTCATTCCAAGTGGGATTAAGTGAAAAAACCGAAAATATAGACTGATACAGGACTTTTATGGCCATAAGAATACTTCAACGGTGCTCACTGAATTCCCACTATTTCCTCTCGTGTGGCCCACTTAAGTATTGGATACACCTAATTTTTGGTAGTACGTCATAAAATGAGCTCTAAAAACGCATGGACGAGATGGATTTCACACAAATATCTCCGTGGGCCCCACCCAGCATCCTTAGGCAGGAAGTTCCTGTGAAACCTTCGCAGGAAATCCGCGTCCGTTGGATTCTCGCGAACAATCCGCGTCTGGGTTGGGATCTGCCTGATGTTCGGTATTTGTCCGTGTAGACTGAAGATACTCAGCTGTCTGTGTGGGGTCCACCATTCTCCACGGGCTCAACCATAATGTATGTGTTTTATCAATACCGTTCATTCATTTTGCCAACTTTTTTATAAATGTCAGGTGGACCACACCACCACACTGCATGAGACAGAGGCAGTTAAACACCCACCCTTAAAAGTTTCCTAAGGCCCACCATGATGTTTATTTACCAGTTATCCTTTTGATAAAATCACATAAATGTGGAAGAAGTAAAAACACAAATATCAACTTCATTCAAAACTTTGGGGCCACCAAATAGTTTTAATGGTGGACATTCAATCACCCCTCTTTTTGTTTTTTGTGTAATGGGCCTCATTTGTGGGCTCATGCTCTAATATGAGCTAGAAAAATGGATGTGCTATGGGTGAATAAAACAAATACATCATGGTGGGCCCTACAGATCTTTTCTAGCACATGCGTTAGTACTGTAAGGTCACTACCGAAACCCAGTACGAATCGATCATTACATATCATAGAAAATAAAGGAAATCCACCCAAAAACTTCAACATTCATATGTTGGCCCGGATGATGGTCGGATCAACCTTCAGTTTCGGTAGTCTCACTTTATTCGTGGGATGACCGCTCTGGACGGATTGGATTTTGTATGAAAAATGCATTGGGCCCCATAAGCAGAGCTATAGAAAAAGCTTTTGATACAATCTCGTTGTAGTGAATGCCACACGCAGCCGCTTGTATGCACATTTACCGGGCACTCGCTCAAGTGCTCTTAGGAGAGGAGACACGTGCAAAAGATCATAGCCGTAGGTGATCCCAACAACGTACATATTAGAAACCCAAGCCTGGATGATCATAAGGTGGGCCATGTTTACCAAACAAATGTGCGGTTAAGAGAATTTCACCGAAATCGGATTGCGTACTGAGTTACTCAGTACGCTCTTATCGTACTGAGTAAACTCTGTGGGGCCCACCTTGTACGTATGTAATCTATCCACGCCGTCCATCGGTTTTTCCATCTAATTTAAGGGGTTGAGCCCAAAATTGAAGTATATCCAAATATCAAGTGCATCATACCACAGTAAACAGTGGGGATAATGATTTCCACCGTTGAAACCTTGCTAGGCCCCACAGTGATGTTTATTTGTCATCCAACCTGTTTATAAGATCATACAGACATGGATGAAGGTACAACACAAATATAAGCTTGATCCAAAACTTTTGTGGCTCTCAAGAAAATTTCAACAGTAGACGTTCAATTCAACTGTTTCCTATGGTGTGGTCCATTTGAACATTGTATATGCTTCATTTTTGGGTTCAAGCCCTAAAATTATCTGGTAAAATGGACCGAAGGAGCGGATAAAATACATAAATCATGGTGGACCCCACAGAGTTTACTCAGTACGCTAAGCGTGGTGAGTTACTCACTACGCAATCCGCTTCCAATTTCACCAGTGTTTCGAATTGTGGCCCACCTGACATCATATTTACCTTATTTTAGTTAGTGTTTGGATTAGTTGAAATTAAAAAGAGAAAAACGATTTTTTGGAAGTAACATTTTTAGAAAAAAAATACTGGAATGAAATACTATTTTTTGTTGTTTGTTTTCTAACCGATTTCCAGAAGTAGATTGCTCCAAATTTCTATTTTGTTGTTTGGCATCTCACTTCATTTCATACGAAAATTCATGACTTGTTATGCATATCAACACATACCAACAGTCAGTAACTCAATGGACCATCTCTAACTGTACATCACCTACCTTACCCATGATTCAGTAATTGGTTACCCAACGGACACACGACAGATGGGAGATGCTGTAAAAATTATCCAGATCAGAATTGAGAGGGATGGAATCGTTAGGATTCTCCAACCATGGGTCTACTATAGAAGCTGGGCACAAGAGGGACAACGTTCAAACCATGTTGCATCAGAACTACATTTATTCCATGTTGGGATTCTTGGGCCTGTCTCACCCATCTGGGGAAATCCTACTCCTGTGATGTTGTATCGTAACGTCCAGGTTCAACCATCCAAACTGAGGAATCTATGGGCCCCAGAGTCAATGGTCCATGAACCAAAATCTCACAATCACAGATCTCAAACCTGACTCATAAGCAACTAACAGAGAAAAAATTACAATTCAACCAAAATAAGGCCAGATATTCAATGGCCAAGATCTTTTGATCTAGAAGTTTTTGGTATATGGGCCACCAATAGTCTGTCCCACCAAATCATTGGACCACTGAATTATGGACACCACTAGTAAATATTAAAAACCAAAGTACTAACTGCAGGAACAGTTAGGACATTCAGATTAGTGCCAAATGATTGTCATTGTACTAAGTAATTAAAGTGGTTGATTTTTATTTTTATTTTGGATAAACCAGCTACGTGTTATCTTGTACATGGCCCACTGTATGAGCAGACCAGCTTGAAGCTCGAGCCAGGTCACTACAAGGTGGGACCCACATAAATTCACAGACCAGTGTGCGCCTGCATGCAGCATTGCAGCTAACCATTCCATCATTTGGCACATTTCTCATCTGAATTGTGCATTAGGTGATGGCCCATCAGTGGGCCCCATCCAGTGAGCAATCATAAAAACCAGCCTAACCATCCACAAAGGAATGCACAAGATTGAAACTCAAAATTGGATAGAGACTATGCACATATAAAATAGACAGTGCACAGAACTGAAAGAAGGCATTTACAGAGCAAAGTATAAAAGAGAATCCAGAAACACTACGGAATGCTCTTTTTCACAGGCCATCTATCTGAGAGAGAGAGAGAGAGAGAGAGAGAGAGCATATACGTGGGAAAATAAATAATTTAAAAAAAAAAAAAAAAAAACTTCAAAGAAATTCATCTTTACAGTGCAGTCATTTAATGTCAACTGTATAGTTTCCAGATTTGATGGTCAGATTCAGCTCTTGTTGACTGCCTCCCCCAGCAAGATTGAGATGGAAATGGCATCCCCAAGAGACTTTGATTCCCTTCCAAGCCAAAGGTCTGCTCTTGAAGAATTCAACGATGGAGGATGCTCCTATATAACCCACAACATTTTCTGTCAGATTGCAATGCAGGTCCTGGGGCCATTTGATAAAACTTAATCTCAGCACTTACCCCTGAAATTTGATATTTTCAGTGATTTTCACTGAATCAGATCATTTGGCAAATCCAACTAAGTGCTTAAATTAATATTCACTGAAAATATGGGTCTTTTTTGCAGCTATCCTCTCTTCACTTAATGTCAATCTCTCTTCAGCTAACATGGAGAAAAGTGTGTGTGTGTGAGGCATCAGTGGGTAAATTGAAAGACAGGCAAACCCCACCAAATGGTCAGCTGTCCAAATTCAATGGGTGAAACCAGACAGCGAAGATCATCTAGTTAGTTTGAATTTGGGGATGTGCTCCATCCACAATAGGTCTTAGGTTTGAACAGCCCAGATGGGCATTGAGTTGTGCAGAAGAGTTCATACCAGCTTTATTTGCATTGGAATCCTGCTGAAGAACTTTATGAATTGCATGCTTCCGTACTCATTGAACTTGGATCAGAATCCCATGAAACTGAAAGTCCCGATGCTCTCTGAACACCCTTCGGTTTGTATGGAGCAATTTGCACCATCCGTGGGAGGGTACCCAATAGATCGTTTTCAATGCACTCATACCTGCAAAGGAAATCAGGTTGACATGTGTTACAAAACTCAAATCCTAAAGAGTTCATGATGGCTGACTTACATTTTCTTGCAGAGCTCGTTGACGAGGGTGGCGAGATTGATGCTTTGCAACCTTAACTCCAATACTTTATGTGTCAGAAACTGATCAAATGGTTGCTCTAATAAATTTGAAAGCCTCTCTACATTTACTTCCAGTTGCTGCTGCAGGTCCTCGAATAGGTTCTGTTTCAATACCAGTTCCTTCTTTGTCATTTCATTCTTGAAGATATTGTTCCCAAACATGTACAATGCAAATGGGTACGAATATGAAAGAATGCGCCTCGATCTGAAGAGTCTGTAGAGTCCGTTCATCGCCCAACTATGGTCTCTGAGTCCAGGCTCCTTACTTTCCAAGATAGATATACTATTCTGTATAGTTTCCTTAAGGTTGCTTTCGAGCTTGAGGGAATCTTTATGAGCGTTGAACCGGTTGTAGCAGTGTGTGTATCGATGAAGGTCCCGCTTCGCACACTCGGCTTTTTCAGTGATGTCTTCTCCAAAGCGTACACAAGAGTGGTTATCAATCGTCGTCCACGTATGGGATATGCCGGTGGCAGCACCGCACAACCAACTGCATTGAGAAGGTGAAAGTTTAAAAGACCAGCTTTAATTTGCATTTGCAAGCAAATGTCAGGGGAGCTTATTTCCAGCTCCCAACACAAACTGCTGTCTAGAAATAATTATTTAAAAAAAAAAAAAAAAAATCCCAGGTTTTTTTTTTTTTTGTAATTTCTCTGACCATTTAATTTCTTTTTCCTATTTTTTAACATTTTTATCATGCAATAGTACAAATAGAGCTTTGCTAAGCCCACGTGTGTACACATTGGCTAATACACGTGCCACCACATGAGCCAGTGTGGCACACAGGTGAAATATCCAAGCCATCCATCTTGTGGGTCTCAACGTATCAATGCTACTAGTGAAAGATAAAGTTGGTCCACTCAGTAGGTGCACCATGATATTAGAAATAAGTGGATTGGTTAGAGAACTTTGGCCGATTTTTTCACAACTGTACTTTTTTTCAGTTAATTTTGGCACACCTGACTAGTGGACGGACCTGGTTCCTAGGATGGGGAATCTACATAGTGGTACCCTTCCGATGGATGGCATGGATACTGCACCTGTCTGCCACACTAGCATACATGATAGCGTCTGTATTAGCTGACGTGTGCACTCGTGTGGGATTTGCAAATCTCATGAAAAATTATAGGTTTTCAAATTTGCAGGTAAGTTAGCATATCAAGCCTCATGAAGTGCTCTGTCCAACAAACCATATCCCTGGCTGGCAACGACACGTTTGTGTTCAAGATCACTAACAACATGAGAATCATATATAAGAAATTAGTTTGAGAGAAGTACCAGGCTTAATGGAGATTGATCTACACCACATGCATAATCTGCATAAACTTCAATGATTGCAACATAGAGTATAATAGGGAAAAACTCTCACCAAAATGACTGTAGACATGTACAGACAACAAGGTTGCAGCCACCATTCTTTTCAACGATCTTGTGACACGTGGGGCAGGGCTTCGTGTTAACAGTAATCCAGTTGACTGTTTCCGACTCGTCCTGGCATTTCTGGCCCCAAAACTTCCACATCTGGCATGTACAAGGGGAGTGTGCTTCCGATAAGCAATTGAAACAGAACTGTAGCCCGCACGTGCATTCCACCTCACAATAAGAATCGCCCTTTACACGTATCGCGTTGCCGCAATGCGGGACACTAGGACACCATTTAACCTTGTTGTTGTCCACGATGTAAGATTCTAGGAGATGACGGTCAAAACGCTCAGCAATATCAGGATGTTTCGCACTGACGAGATTTCTTACAACAGCTTCATCGCAAATAGCATTGCACTTGTGCTCCATACATCTTATGTGCTTGCTTTGCCCATCATTTATCTGAACAATAAAATTTTCAGTCCAGCCTGCACATAGAGAAACATCCAAATAACCCCTAATTTAGAGAAAAAGAAATAGAAAGTTCTCTTTCTTTCACTTGATCAGTGAACCACTTTTCACACATGACAAGATTTACAAGATTGAAAATGATCACTAAGTAGGTCCTACCTCAGATTGGCCACAACCCAAAATTCACACCCACTGGACAAGTTCCTAAACCTGGATTCAGAGGATTTCAGGAGAGAATGGATGATCAAATGAGCTTTGATCAACTTTTTTTCTTCTAACCATCTAACATCGTCACTGAAGTTCCTCCAATAGAGTGGTGGTTAGGAACTTAGGATTCCAAACGGTGTGATTTTTGGTGTATGGCCCATCAGGGTATGGCCAACCTGATGACTGGCTCAGATCACGTACAGTACATTAGCCACATCTATGAAAAAGCAAGTTGATGATAAACACAGCAAAAAAGAACTGTTTAGCACAAAAATCTAGCCCCTTAATTTGTAGAAGTAATAGAAACAAGAAAGTTGAGACTTTATTTTGTGTATTGTTGCAACAAAACCATAGAAAATGTGGTGACGAAGGAGAATGCTTACAATCATTGCAAAAGCAGTGGCCACAATCCATTGTTGTAACTGCATTTGGAGAAACCTCTTCAAAACAGATGTTGCATGTTACTAAAGACCGTGAATATGACCATGGCAAGGCATGTTTTTTGCGCTCCTCTATAGTCACGCCTGCTTCAGAAAATAATCTATCCCTTCCCTTCTCTACAAGTTCTGTTGACAAACGCTCAACGTTCCAACGGTGATGAATAAGTAGAGTGCGTGCATGTCGTTCTTTCAGCATTAGCATGTCCATTACCTGGCACAAATCTTCCCTCTGCACAGAATTTGGAATGGATGAGCACGTTAAGCTTAACTCAGAGCCTAGGGATGAAGTGAAAGAGAGTCAAGAGCATGCAAAAGAAGCAATCACCTGTGCTTCCAAAAGCGATTCTTTTGTGATTACCTGTAAATTCCAAGTGGGTAATGAAACAAAGTCAATTCCCCAAAATAGAAACAGAAATTCAGACACTGAATTTGATGCAATTTATAAATTGCTTGTCAAACAAGATCGAGAAACCATCCATTATCAACAACATTGCTAGATAAGTTGGATCAAATTGACCATGTTTAACAAAGTATATCCAATTACTTCAAATGAAATCCATCCAAAGTAATACAAACTCATCATAAGAAAGGTTTACCGTAGAAACGGACATAGAATTTCAAATGTACCCATTTTAAACACAAATATGTTGGAAATATGCATTTCAAAACGCCACAAGTCTTTAAATATCAAATTATTTTAAGGTTTTTCTATTGAAATTGTCTCAATTGTGAAAGAGTTAGATGCCTTATGGTCTTACAGGGTCGGATTCGGAAAGCACCAAGTTAGACATAGTTTTGTGTGGCCCAAAATCCTACGATTTAAGATAAATGATTTACAATTTAAGTCGAATCTTGAGAAAAACAATTTGAATCCCAACTTTGAATCCTTTTTTATATAAATCCTACAATTTTATGATTTGAATCCAATGATTTACGTTTCAAATTATATTTGTTTTCTTCTATTTTAAGCTTCACTTGGCTTTAATTCTATGTTTTTAAATTGGGAGGGGCTTTAAGAATCATTTAGACAAAAAACCTTTCCAAAGAAAAAACAGAATTGTTTAGAAAAAGTAAATCATTTTGTTTTGTTCTTTATAAGAGATTAAATGATATATCTTATCTTCAACGTTAAGTCATGGGCCTTTTTTGTTCTTACTTCTTAACTCGTCAAAACACCAAATTGATGTATGACTTATTTGGAATGTTTTTTATGGATGGTTACGATCATGTTGACTCGCATGTATTGTGGAATGATGGTTAGAAATCAAAATATCTTTTTTCGTCATTCTACATATTCAAATGTTGCTTTTCCAATGTGATTTTACATTCAAGAAAGGTAACAAGAACAACAAATAATTAAAGGATCCTAGTATATTTTTTAAGGAAATTTTATTAAAAGACAAAAACAACAAGAAGGGAAAAAAAAAAAAGAAGAAGAGGAAAAGATAAGAATCCTTTAACACTATCATGACATGGTATTACTTGGTGCATATTGATGGCAAAAGGATGATTGCTTCTTTTATTTATATTTTTATATTTTTAAGAAAATCATAAAAATCTTATGATGTACAATATGATTTGTGATTCGATACGATTCAACTCCTATTACGTCTACCGTTTAGAAAACAAAGCTCTCAGGAATTTCATTAAAAGTATCATATGTAATGTAACAAGCAAATAATAAGATTTGATTTTTGAATCTAACAAGCAAATTTTTAAAAAGCAACAAAGGCCTTTTGTCTTGTAGTGGTGTGGGGTTAGTTCCACAAGTGAAAAACTTTGGGATTATAAGAGAAGGATTTTGGATAGGGCTTAGGCCCCTTTCAGGGTGTGGGGTGTAAGTGCGTGCAAGTATACTTACAAAGCCTGTTTTTGTTGCCTTTTTGAAGTTTCCAGAACAATCATTTGTTTTGAATTTTCTAACTTAACTGAAAACCCAACAACCATGTCTGTTAGTAGGGGTGCGTATACACCCATTCAATGTGACTTTGAAGTCTATAAAAGTACTTCTCCAGTTCCGTTTTTATTATTCATTCAAACATTCGGCTATCTGCTCTCTAATTGTCAATAACAACTTATTGCAAACTGTTTTCTTTCTGGTTCATCATCAATTTGTCTTCGGGTTAGACACATAGTAGTGGTTCGGGTCTTCGTATATCGAGTGCGTAGGTGTGATATGACAACATTCTGAGGGTATCATGGAGGTTGATTGTCTAGTATTCCTATTGCACTACGGACAACATCCAAAGCAGGGCAAATCAACTTCAAGTTACCAGACAATCAACCTCCAAGATACCCTCCCTTGCATAGTACAAGGTTCAATTTTCAGTTTGTACAAGTGGGGCCATGGTTCAATGATCAAAACCATTGGTTGCATGTGAAACGTAATCCTTCATGGTAGACGCTATTAGTTGGAGTATTATTTGGCTTCTTTTTTTTCCAAGTTGACGGCAATCTCCTACAATATTATTCTCTTTGCTATTGATTTGATGATAGTTTATGGTTAACTCTTTATATTAGTAATTTCTCCCCATAAAAACAATTTTAATTAATGGGCCTAGGTTGTTAAGATTTAAATGTTTTATTTCATATTTATTAATATTTATTGGAAGCTCTAGTCATTGGTAGGTTTGACCAAGTCTTTAGGTATTTGGTTATTTGATTTCGTGGCTGAGAAAGTGTCTTATGTGTGATCCTATTTTATAGGAGTTGTGGTTAGTGCTAGGTTGAAGTGTTCTGATGTAATCCTATTTTATAAGAGTTGTGTTTAGTGCTAGGTTGAAGCGTTTTGATGCAAAGCCTATTTATAGGCCCTTTTCTTTATCAATAAAATACACAGAGCTTTACCATCTTAACACGTCTCTTTTGTTTTTTTCCTTCTTTATTT